>NC_082594.1:25564885-26771552 GCF_030936135.1 Gavia stellata | reverse complement strand
CTTAAATGCTTTCGTGACAAAGGACATTTCCCTGCAGTGGGTCTGGGAAGTATGCAGTAGGTAGCCTAGCAGGGACAGCCTGCTTGTGTGTGAAGGCAGAATGAAAAACTGGTGTCAGATCTGACCTCACATCCCCATACCATCACCAGCTTGACCAGCTGGGAGTCTGTCACACAACATCCCTGCTCCGCATTTTCCCAGCTTCAGGACAGTAAATTAATATACTCATCCCTGCTTATAAAAGGCTCTGCGATCTATGTGTCGTAAATACCTGAGCAACAATCTGCAACTTTGGTAAAATACTGCCTTTCTGAGAAGAAATGGCACATGGAGCTTTCACCTAACACTCCATTTTCCCCGATAACCTGTTTAAATACTTTTCTGTGGCATTAAATGCTGGACTTCACTTTCCCCTTTCTTATTTCAGTTTTGAACCTATTCGTAGAGTGGTAAACTTGCAGCTAAAATACTGGATAGCACAGCTGGCTTGAAAAGCAGGCATATGTTGTCTTCAACAATTTTAAGAAACATTTTCTCTCTTTGATCAAACCTTTGATAGAAGTGTTGTAACTGCTTACACTGTATAAAACCATTTTGTAGATTGTAAATAACCATTCTACTTTATAGCTGCTTACTATGTGATTACTTGGTAAATTGCTGAGATTCCTGGAATGTGCTTTGACAGTTTCAATAGGAGCCAACCCTCATTTCAGTTTCAGTTTTTGCTATAAAAATAGCTGGAATCCTCTTGGAAACTGCAAAACTTGTTATGGGCAGAGTCAGACCAGTAAAGCAGTTCCTATGTCAATAATATCCCAGCTGTTTTCAATTCAAAAAAACAAAACCTGAAAAGATGTTGGCTAAGTGCCACTGCCACAGATGGAGATCTTGAATTCTAAATGCAATTCAGCAGCAGTTCCTTGCCCCCTCCGTTTAGTTTATTTGGATTTGCCTCTCCTATGCAGTACACTTAGACCTGGAAACAAATCCATCAGTTTATACTTCCCCTGCAGGGACCCCAGCTCTTTCCTTTACCTGCTCAAATTCTTTGCAAAACCAAAGAATTATAGAAGATGCTGGAAGCTTGAGGTCTGGCATTTTAAACATTGATGATATTGATAACCTGAATTATACTATGCAAGTTACAGGACAAGCCTACTTTCTTTTTGTTGTATAAGTAGTAAATATTTCCTAATACAGCATTGAGCAGTGAATGCTGAAAGGGATGGATTGCATTCTGTAAATCCTTCTCTGTTAAAATAATCAATATAAAATGTGGTGTGTTGTTGCTGGAGGAGGAAGATGGCACACACCAGCCTAAAAAGAATTAGGGAAAGTGGAGCTTTTACATATTTCCTTCACCATGTCTGCCTTGGAGATTTGTGTGCAAAAGAAATAAGTAACCAAGCAGTAAATAGTAATGAGCTGAACATTTGTAAGGAAGTTAAGTTAAAAAGACATTTCTTATTTGGCAGCTGCACTACTTTTGGTTACACCCTAGGACACTGCCGAAAGAAAAATCTCCTTGTAATCCTTAAAGGAAACAGAGTCCAAAAGCTTTTCCAGCACTTCTATTTGCTCTAATTTTCTGCTGTTATTTATATAATGACCTATTCATCTGATGCTTTTAGACCTGGAAAGTAAAGGCCTTGTGACCAGCTTATGAAATGGATCTGAGTGCTTTAGGGCAGCAGGAGTCTGGGAGTCCTGAACTTTGTTTCATCTTTTTAATGCTTATTTTTTCTTTGAGTGGCAATGTCTCTCGCCATAGAGCACAATGTACATATGAAAACAGTCTTTATTAATTACTCAAATGACGACAAGACCCTCTGCCTCTTTTTTTTAAATTTTATTTTGATTTCTTGCAAATAGACCATGAAAGGTATTTTGTGGAGGCTGATAAAAAAATAGATATCTTAAAATCCCAAGCAGTTTACATTGTCCAGGTGAAAACTCAAATTCTGGACCAGAGTTTTCAAACTGTCAAAGGATTTTGACTGCTCGACTTCTGAGACATGCTCAGGAGAGCGCTTCTTTCAGACTGCTAAAGCTGAGATAAAATTCTGTGATCCTAACCTGCTGCAAGAAGTAGTTCCTGTAGCAAAAGGTTGAAACAGGGGAAAGGAACAGTTAACCTCTTTGGGGACTGACATCCTTCCCATTACAGCAACCTGCTGAAATTCTTGTCAGCAATATTTAGTCTGTTCTCCAACTCTACAACTTACCCTGCTGATTCTGGTGAATCTGATGGGGTTTTTTTCACTTCCTGCCTTTTTAAACTGCAGAGCAGCTTGTTTTGAATGTAGTTAAACAGCTGTCATCTCTCACCCTCAATATCTATCTATTTTATTGTTGGCTGAAGTGATTCCAGGAGCCAGCTAATATATATTAGCTTGTTTATAAAGCACGTTGGAATAAAAACGAGATAACTACTAAACATCAGGTAGAACCAACAGTAGTAAGAAAATTTAATAACAATAGAGTAATTCCCATATATCCCTATGCTACATCTTAAATTGAGCCGGAAAGTATTTCATCTAAAAGCTGGAGCCCAAGCTATGTGTTTCTGGCATATTGCCACTGGAACTGTGGGTGTGGTGCTTCACCATAAAATATTACCACAGTCTTGGTAACTATTGTCTTCTCCGTAATTTAGTCTTTTGACAAGACAACATGAATGTTTGGCAGGCTTTCATGTCAAGAAAGCCAAGAGAATGATTTTTTTTTCCCCCTCCAGTGAAGAAGAGTTCACTTTAAAGACTAGCTTTCTTCTGGGAAAGGCAAGGTCAGCGGAAAGCAGGTTATTTTTAGGGGTCATATACGACCGAGCCAAGACTCCCCAGTGCTAGACAATAATCAGCTACTGGGTTGTATTGTTTTGTTTTGTGTTTTGCAGCTGTGTGCACTTGACCATATTTTGCCAGCTGAGACATTTTGTTAAGGGGTGAGTGAGGGATCTCTAAACACAAACTCCCCAAGCTAAATAAATAACAAACCCTAACCAACCTCCCTAAAATTCCCATATGCTCGCTGTACTCATGATTTACTGCAGCGACTCTGTAACTCTTTAAGTGCACTCAGAATTGCTGCAAAGCCAGAAAAAAGTGTCTGTAATCTCTCTGTATTCTGATCTTGTCTCTTACTTGCATGTATTCTGCTAGGATGTCACTTAAGTGGATTTTTAAGAACTTTTTCAACTGTTGATAGCTACACACACCATGTCGTACTGGCTTGGGATGACCATTGCAGATGGCTAGTGGCCTGATAACCCTGCATATTCTGCCTATTCTGCATTTTGTTGCCTTTTCCACCTGTTTTGCATATTGTTGCCTGTAATCCTGCATATTCTGGTAGCAGGGAATTCTCACTGAGCATTGGCTTTTTGCACTATTTTTAGGCCTAAGGGCCTTTTTTGCAATTTCTAAAAAACTCCTTTCTTCTCTTGGACTTGAATTCAACCCGCTGTCTTGTGCAAAACTGCGAACTCCCTTCTTTCTGCTCGGGTTTCACTCCAGCGTTGAGGATGCCTGCGTGCCTAGGTGTGGATAGACAGGTTTGCTCTGCGAAGCGGCATGTCTCAGCCGGGAGGAGGCACCTCCTGGCCCAGCTGCACGGCTTCTGGGATGGAGCTCGCACGCAGCCGGCTCACTTGGTGCGCACGACAGCAGAACGTGTGTCTGCCTCTGCTTGGCCATGTAGTTGCGTGCCTGCTTTTACCTCAGGTTAGCTCAAGTTGAGAACACGTGTCTTTCGGCAAGGAAGAAGAGGCCACCCACAGCTGGCTCCAGCCCTTCTCTGCTTTCCCGGGCAGTCTGTACCTCTGTCTGTCCTTTCCCCACAGCATCCCAAGCTTGTGTGCCTTGGGACTGGGGGAAAGGAATTGCAGTCCCTTGTTATCAGTCAGTTGGAGATTCGATTTGCAGAGGTGGCTTTGTTTAACTATGGTTTTAGTACAGTACAGTCTTAAGTCTGCGGGGAATGCCACAGCAAGCCGTGAGCCCGCACCTAACCTGGCCTGCAGACGTACACAACGATACATCCTGGAGCTGGTGAGGTCCCACGCTCACCCGCCCTGAGGGCTCAGCTGGGGCATGTCTCAGCTCCCATCTTGCCTGGCTTTCCTCTCTGTGGAACTCACTGAGCCGTGGCTGGAACATGCACCCCATAGTCCCTGAGTTTGTAACCTTTACAACGAGACAAGGACCTTATTGGTGTCTCTTAGGGCTTTTGGAGATCCTTTCCTGCATCCTACCAAAACAGGGCCTCCTGTTCCTGTAATCTCTTGGGCACGTGCTACTTTTGAGGTCATTATCTTTAAATTTATGTGATGAGTAAACAGAATCATAAACAGGTCTGAGCTTATTAAAGTTTGAAATATTAATGGACCTAAAAATAACTGGGCAGTGGTACTTAAGACATGGTAGAAAGAATAATAAAATATTTAATACTTATTGTTAGTTAACATTACCTGAAGTTTGAGAGGAAGATACTGGGTAAAGAAGAAGAGAGGGGCTGGTTCATGACATAATATGAAGTCCATGTTATAAATACCTTAGATACATTGATGGAGAAAATGATTGACCCATATTTCATTACAAACTTTTTGTAAACTTTTCTATATTGACAGGCGCTATCAGAATTACCTCTCAATTCCTTTATTTCGCCTTTTCTCTCTGAAGTTTTATTTTGCTTTATTCTCTGCAGGACGATGGCCTTCCAGAGAATGAACATCAGCTCTCAGTAGCTGGGAAGATAAAGAAGCATTTCAACACAGGCCCTAAACCGAACAGCACAGCAGCTGGAGTTTCTGTCATAGCAGTAAGCATCTGAAATACACAGCCGGAACACTTACATGTGTGCCTACAAGACAGTGTGTGTTTAGGACATGCCACCAAAAGAAAGCGGAGAGGATTAATCTTTAGATAATTCTAACGTTTAATTACTATAAACGTAGTTAGACTGGTATTCTGCACAATTTCTCCATTGATTCTCCTTGTGAGTCACATTGTTATTTAACAGCCCTAGGAGATATAGCTGTACACACACTTCCACATTTTACCAGAAGATCAGTGGACCTAACTCCAATGTAGATTCAACAACTTGAACTATGCGATCATAGTATTTGACTTAGCAGCAGAATCATCACATGGATTGAGGCCACACAGAGGTTGTAGCAGGACAGCAGCACTTTAAAATGGAAATTACTTCAAAATTGAAACAGAAAATCTGTATGGCAGCCTGAGCTTCTCTTCTCTGAAGACATCAAAGAGAGCTATGATGCCTCACTGCTACCTTCATAGCTGATAGGAGTCTAGCCACCTCAGATTTAGCTGAGCAGCAGCATTTTATTCTGCTGCCACATGCAAGCTGCTTCCCTTTAGGCAGAAAGACTTAACTGGGTAAAGACTTAATGGAGCTCCTTGCTGCCTTCTGTCATGTTGCAATTCCAGTCTAGGCATTCCGGGTTAGAACGTGTTGGAGCTTCTGAAAGCAAGCTTGACCAAACTTTTGACCAAGCTTTACTGTGGTTTCAATGGCATCCTCAGTGTAGCATACATCACATACATTTGTATTTTTTCCCCAAAGATGAACGTGGGCATTAGATATACATGCGCACAGAATATTTTCAGTGTATTATGAGATTATTCATATTAATGCCATTGAATAGTAACATCCACATCCTTCACATTTTTGATACATCTGCCTGTATTTGTAAGCTTTTCTTTATTACTCATGGTAATGTTAACGCTCCAAATAGTCACTAAAAATAAGTGACATGTTAAACATAACCATTCCCATATCAGATTACTCAGTGTTCATTCCCAGCTTCCATAAATTGCAGGTGGTGTGACTGCACATGTACACTTCCTTGTACTGTTTCCACTTTCATGTTTCTCAGCTCAGCCCCTCCAGTGGTGAGTTAAATCAGCATGAAGTAAACTCAGCTCAGCATATGCAATCTGGCTCACAGGTGTGAACTGTTTGTGCAGCAAAACAGATACTCTCTCAAAGTTACTTGGTATAAGTACTTAAAATTTCAAGCTGTGCCTCTCTCATATTTTTTCTTTACTCTTTCCAACCCTGAACGTCCTCAACATGGAAGCAAGTTGTTCCTCATGCTTTTCCTAGATTTTCTCAGTCATCGGCTAACATAGTCAGCATTTATTTATTTTCATTTTTAAGCAATAATACTGCAACAACTCTCCCACAACTAAAACATCACATACCCATTGCTCATCTGAAATGCAGGTATGTTCTGTATAGCCTAGCTGAAACCGTGTTCCTTTCGAATGGACTGCCAGCACGCTTGTCCATGAGAATTACTGCTCAGATCCTCCATGCTAATGACTTCAAAGCTTAAAAGCGAGAAATTATGCCTCTGTCCTCATCCATCCCTCGCCTCCTTTATGTTTTTAATTTCCCCTCCTCTTTTTTTTCTTTGCCCAAGTTGCTCTGCCAAGGAATTGTTTACAGCAGTTTGACACTTGAATAATGAAAAAGGCACTGTAGTGAATCTTTCCACTGCAAAACATTATACATCAGAAAAAAAAAAGTGTATGTTTCATTATATTCTTAATGGATTTTATTTATTTTTTAGTGTTTGGAAATTTAACAGATTGTTTTTAGTGATCATCTCTATGGGTGAACATCATACTCTGGCACGATTAATCCTGTAACTTGGCCTATAAAGTAGAAATGTTTAGAATATTTTTACAGAATTCAGAAAATGTTTTGATTAGCTTGTGTCAATTATTTTCTAAAAACTTGGAAGAGATGGGGAAGTATAAACCTCTTCAGTGTTTTGGTAATATTCCAGAAAGCTAGATAATTCTGATTTTAAGAATAAATTACCTTTATTTTCTACAGAACTAATTTAGTAAGCAAAATAAAGCCAAAAGCGAAACAACAAAGCCTTTAATTGTTGTTTCTGCATTTGAAAGCATACTTAATATACATTTGACATGCATGTCATCAGGGTTTTACATTTGGGAATCTTCCTTTAACCGTGCAATCTCAAATATTATAGAAGTAAATCTTATTAATGAAGACTGCTCTACATTTAGAATTTTCAAAGTATGTACAGATGCTGTAACATATTGTTCAGCACTAAAGACGTCCACTAAGTATATTTTCTACAAGAATACTGTTTTATTGTGCCTGCCTGTATGTTTACTGTAACTTTTTGAGAGAGTGCTTGTGTATATAATATATAGAGATGCCTTCTATATATTATATAGCACATCTATGTCTGCGTGTGTTTGTGAAAATGTGTTAATATGTGCATATATTTTTAGAGCTTACTTAAGAGTATAAAAGATAAATATTAGCATTATTTTGAGTTTTATAACTCTGTTTATGTACAGAGATAGCTAATCTGTGGTATTTAGTTCTTAATTTGTCGTCACACTGGTATGATATTATACACCTGTTTTCTTCAGTGGTAAGAAGTAACACACCTCAAAGATCTCAAGCAGTATTATCATATGCACCAATTAAAACTATACTATGAAAACGTAAGTTCCTAAAGATGTGTTTGTGGTCAGCTTGGCTGGGAAGAAGTTTGAAGCCACGTGTATTTTACACACATCTTCTGTGGCTACTGCTTTCTTCAGCGATGTCCAAGTCCATCGTATTGACTCCTTTGGCTCAGACTTAAGTATGCTTTGTTGATGTGGTAATCCTCAGTAAAAGTTGTCTCTGACCATTCAGGGTCATCATCATTGTGTGTGTCCAGACTTCAAGTTTGTCCATATTTGAAAGGATTTGTCAGTTTGGACCATGTGAACCATGTGAACATGTTGTGCATGCCTAGCAAAGTAGTTCCTTTGCTGATGTAGCAGAAGATGATTCCTCAAACAAAATTAACTATACAGGCAAAGAGACTTTTTTGTTGATACAGTAATACACCATTAAAAGTTCTGCCAGTATAACTATGTCAGTTGGGAAAAAATTCCCTTAAACCAACATAGCTTTGCCAGCAAAATTTTAATTGGAGAGCTAGCTTTTTAAAACAGCAAGAGAATTAACAAGTCCCTAAAAAACACTGCTTGCTGATGGGAGAGTATGTAGGAGAAAGATCACTTTACTTGCCCTGTTCTTCAACTCTTGTCATAGGCATTGACTAGGGGTCTCCGTAGGAGACAGGGGCTGGGCTGGTGCCCCTCCGGTCTGTATCAGAATGGCTGCGTTACTGTTAAGCATGTGCCAAAATATTTGCAGGATCAGGTTTCTCATACAGCTTTCCAATAGGAACAGTGTTTTGTTGTTCCGTGATGGTGTTTATAAAAGATACTGCAGTAAAAACATAAAACCAGACTTCTACTAAATAGTCTTTTTAAAATTTGGTGATAGATTTTTTTCCTTCAATTTTCTGAGGATGTCATCCCATTTTTTTTTCTTTGGCCACAAAATAATACCCTGTGGCTGTACCCTCTGGGCTGTAGTGACAGCGGCTAAAATGACCAAGGGCCAAAATAATTTCTTAAGAATGCTTCTGCGATCCAGAGGTGTACTGTAACTCCTTGTACGAACCAAGCATCATTTAATTTGTGTTCTTGTCTGAAGTGTTAAAGCTTTGCCTGTATGTTGTCACTTTTGTGCTTGTATTTTTGCCATTGTTAAGACAGAGGAAACGACTAATGATAATCTTCTGTTAAGGTTGTCTGAGGTCTCTGTCTTGGCAAGGGGAGTAAACTCCAGCTGGAGACTCAGAGGAATCGAGTGGAACAGCAAAAGAGAAAAGCTGCTCAGAAAGCTGGTGCAGGTCTCTGCCTCTTGCAGAGTTCTCGCTGGGCTGGGGACGCTGCCGCAGGGCCACTGCCTGCACTCCAGCAAGGGGAAGGCCGCGTATGGGTCATTGCCCTGCGTTCTGCCGATGTAAAAATAAAATTACAAATTCCGAGTGGCATTTTTAGCGGTGGGATTTCTTGGGTGGTGTGGAAGAGAAGCCTAGTTTAGTTTGTGAGTTTGTGAGATGATGCCTCGGATGTCACTTCCCATCAGTTATCTGTGTTGTCCTGGGATCGTTGTCCACAGTCAAGTTTCTCATGGCAGGATTTCCACACTGACGAAATTGTTTCAACTCGTGTTAGAAGGAAACTCTCCCGATTTTCTCTATATTACTTTTTAGCTATTCGATTTGAGGGCAATGATTTTGATCTGCTTTTTAAGAAAGCATCGCTTTTGTGTATTTTCTGTGCAGCATACAAGGAAGCCAGTAGATGGCAATAGCAGACCAGTGTAGTTAAGCCAACAGAAAATTAACTCTAGGTACAAGGTTCTCATGGTTTTAAACAGGAAACGTCCTTTAAATAATTATAAATAAGATGCAAGCAGCATTGTTTTAACAAAATAGAATGAATTATTAAATTCTACAGTTGTAGGGGACTCATCAAGAAAAATGTAAATTTGCAGTTAGCTCCTAGCTACCCTTGAAGTGGTTTGGTAACTGGAAATGTGTTGAACTGCTTTTCTGAATTTAGAATTAGAAACTCTCATCAGTATTGGAAATACATGCCACGCTTTTATTGAAGCACAAAATGGCCTTTTCTCTTCATAGGGCAAAATGTGAAAATCATTGCAGCTAACAATTTTAAAGCAGGCAGAGTGTCTCCCTCAAGATACTTTCCCCTAAAATTTTATTTAACTCGGCTAAATGATGTCTCCACCGTCTGTTAGTGCAGCACAGAAGGGTTAGAGAAAACAACACATTTTCTTTGTTCCTATGCACATGATTCTGCTAATGATAAACTAAACTTGAAAGATCTGTATTCCTTAAGTAATATCATGAGCACACTTTCCTGGACACAATGTTAAGTTCATTTACATCCTGACTTTAATTGGTGCAATTTTAAACCGAATAGTTTTGTACTGTTATCTTTTTGAGCATGAGGTGTAAGCTGAAATGATAAACAATGTTATTCATGGCTCTGAGTAGTCCTACCCTCCAAGGTTAACGCATTTTTAGAAATGAATTACCATGATTGATGGGGTATCAAAACCTGATTCTTTTAATCTTTACACATTCCATGATTATGAAGCAGTCTAATTTAAGCCTTGTGTAGTCTGTCTAGCCTGCTCCTTGTGATGGTTGCACTGCTTTTTTTTTTTTTTTAAATTATTAAACCTCTCAGTTTAATTGCAAAAGATAATTTTCCATTACTGGTATGTGCAACTTAAAAGGGCACTTCTGTCTTTGGAGGTAACAAGATATTTGTCGGACTTTTAAATGAATGCATTATGCATTAAGTAACCTATTTCACAAACTCCATTTTAGTTGGAATAAATTGGCTTCTAATTTAGCAAGACCGAATCAAGAGTTAGTATCTTTTTCTTTCATTTCTTTACTTTTTTTTCTTTTTCGCCTCTGGTACGTAGCTTTAGGATGTTAGATAAGTGCCTTCTGAAAGTGAAAACACTAAATATGCACTAAATAAGGAACAGCTTGCTCTGGAGTCTGATATCTTTAGCCTAATGTCGATCCACTGAGTTGCCCCGTTTCTCTCTGCTCAGCTGGACCACGGGTTTTCCATCAAGAGATCAGGGTCTTTGGACTACTACCAACAACCAGGAATGTATTGGATAAGGTATGAGATGGTGCAGCGCCAACAGTCAGTGTTTCCATGGCAACGTGCTGGCAGTCTCCATTAACCAGTTCCTTCAGTGGATAAACATGCTTTTTGATTTGTTATCCGGTCCATATGCTGCTTTATCAGTTTCGTTTTAATCTTGATTGAGATGCCACACCCCCTCATTCCCTTTCTTCACCCATCCCTCACACCCACATCGCCAGCTTTCTCTTCATCGCACATGCTCAGTATCAATTTCCCCTATAGTTAAAAGGACAGTGTATATAGAAAATCTACTATAGATATGCTGAAGTACGCACCCTCCCCCTCCCTATTGCTTGTTAAGGCATCTGCTTCCCCTGCGCTCCTGTTTTGAAACACACGGAGCAGCAACAGGCTCTCAGCATATATTCTCCTCTTTTTCCACGCGAGATGTGGACCTATATACTGTCATTTTAAACCCAGTAAACACAATCCTTACCTTAGATTGAACAATGCATTTACATAACGCGGGCCGTAGAAACTCTCCCAAGTTCAATGAAATACAATGCATTGTATGTGCTGGTAAGCTTGTGTTTCTAACAATGCATTCTTTCTCGTTTCTTTTTAAAACCCTTCTGATACCTATTTATTTTGATTTGATTTTTTTAAATATTGCATGAGTCTTTTGAATATATTTTTCTTCATTGTGTAACTGTGCCAGGGTTGTCGTTAGCTGGCTTAACCTGTATGATAAAATGGGGCTGTGGGTGGGAGGGGGTTATTCTGGAGCGGGGGCAAGGAGGGATCCAGGTCTGAAGGCCCATGCACCTCCTCAATCAATCCAGAGCCCTGGAATTTCCATCAAGAGGTTATTTGCTGGCTTTTTTCCTTCTTATTACTCACAAGACCTGCATTTTGATAGCTGGAGAAATTTTTATAAGTTTCTTGTGAAACCTGCATTTTCTGACACTGCAGTGATTGAAACCTTTAAAAACTCATCTGTGAGGTATTTGGAAAAACCCAGCAAATGAACCGCATTAGCAAAACAGCAGAGATGGTCACTGCAAGTGTTCCCAGTAAGGTAAAACTCCAATCCTGGATCATTTCACTGAGCGCATGGATCAGGCTACAGCACGGTTTCCATAAAACCTAGCCGTTCCCTGAGTGCACACTGAGGGTTAAGCAGATTCTGATATGGATGTTCTGGGGAAAGAAAAAATGAAAATAATCCTACTTTTCAGGCCAAAAGTAGAAAAGTAGTTCCCATCCATCAGCTTAATGCTAGCTAGCAAGAATTGAGAAACACTTTCATTCCAAGTGGTCGAATGTGTAGCAGTACCTGTAATTCCAGCCTATCGCACTTGCGTTGGTGGCTATAAACCTACCGCGACCTGCGAGAACATAGCAAAACCTGCTTGGTCTCTCTTGTCACCTGGCATCATGCTTCACAGGTTCCAGCCCTGTACCACAGCCCGGAGACGGCAGCACGGCATCTGTGCTTCTTGGTTTTGAAGAAGGGGGGACTGGGGCCTTAGCTTTAGCTAAGTGTGGGTTTGATAGTATTAGAGGAATTTTTCTTTTCCGCTTACTAAGGAAAGATGGCATTTTGTGTCAAGCAGAACTTTGTCAAATAGTTGCAGATTTAATGCCTCCTCTGTAAAACGGGGGAAAGCTCACATGAGCTTTATTTATCTTCCCAGAGTTTAATTGCTATCCGTGATCAGTTTACACTCCTTCTCTGCTTTACTATTTTTATTTTCCACCAAAAAAAGAGAGAAATCTGTCTTTCCATTTGCTATACACAATGTTTGGATCTTTTAAAACCCCAGCTTCAGGGGGAGCAGACCACCAGAAACAGGAGCCTGTGATAAAGCAAGCGTCTCCTCTCAGATTGGCCTTGACTCAGTTTAACTGCATAGCCCAGATTTTGAAACAAACCATGTGCATTTTGGGGAGGTAGCGGGGGAAGACTCCAATTCTGCAACTTGGTAAATAAATAAACGCTGTTAAAAAAAAAAAAAAAAAAAAAAGGCCATTTGACTAAAGCACTAGTAATGGCTGCCATCAGCATACAAAATGACACATCCCTGAATAATGGGCTGGAGCAGATGGGCGATAATCTCTCTTATTCATCCATAAACTGCTCTGTTTTCCAGCTGGGGGCAGTAACAACAATGTTTATAATTAGTGCTTTCTAAACAGGGCACCTAGTGTGGAAAGGCAAATTGGGAGAGCAGGGCTCCTAGATGCTTAATTAGGAAATGCTCTAACAGGGGGTACCTCCGAACAAGCACTGCCCTGTGCTTGGTCCTCTTTCATCTCCGAGAAACAAGCAACTGCTGTAGCGACCAACGTTTTAGTCTAAATAAAACCATTTCGATTTAGCAAGTGTTTACTTTTTAGTCGTAACTGTAAGCGCAAATGCAAAGCATATGAAAAGGTTCATCAATTCCCATCTATAAAACAGTTAATTTATCACAGGCCCATGAAAATTAACCTCAATTCACAAGAATAGCGAAAAACGAAAGCAGGTCCCAAAGAAAATGTAATGCTCCCTTTGTTAGTGTTAAGCTATTCATTTCTTCTCCGCTCCTTTGATCGTTTTCATCCCTAGTTTCTAGCAGTCTTCTAAAATATCTTTTTAAATGGCACTATTTCCTCCTTCAATCAACCAGAAAACCTTTTCCTTTCTCTGCCTAAAAGACTTTTCTATTCAAAGTGCCTCAAAGTCCTAATTTTCTGAGCACTCATTCTGCAGCCAGTTTTATTCCCTTTCAGTTAGGTAGTATGTGCAAAAGTGACATGACTTTTTTGAGATACTGAAAGACCACAAACCTTATATACAATAATAGTTGTTATAGCAACTATGAGATATAATGCCTGGAAAATCTTACAGTGTTCCTTGAATATGAGGAACAGAAAAAACACAGGGGCCAAACCAGTAAAATCATTTGGAACCCAGACGGATACATGTTTTAAAAGCAGTCCACCTAATGCTGTCGGGACATTAGCCCTGCAATCAGAAGTCCAGAAAACGCCAAAGCAGCATTAGTAGGGAATGAGACCTGGAGGTCCCAGTTAAACCTTCGCAGTCTGCACTGCCCCAAGGCTGGTGGAAGGTTGTTGTTCTTGGTAGCCATGAAAGCCAGCCTTGGTGCGGGTGGGTAATGCCTATGGTGCAATCACATCTTCATTCACCCCAAATTACTGACTTCAACTCAAGTCTAAGACAGTAGAGATCACCCATCTCTGAGCAGAGGTACTATGTTTGGGATTTCTTTTTATTTCTCCAAAGTCAGCCCATTCTCTGATAGATCTCTTTGTAAAAGGGCTAAAGCCAATGCATTCATCTTTTATAATTTTCCTTCTACTGGAACTTAGCAACAAAAGCCAATGCATTCATCTTTTATAATTTTTCTTCTACTGGAACTTAGCAACAGTGACCACAAAAAATCCAAATGGCACCTGCATTATCCTTCAGAAATATCATAACTGATAGATTTACTTTCTTATAAGGAAACTTTCTTTAATATCTACTTAACTAAGACTTTTAGCAGTTTGTGGGATTCAAGTTTTTGGCTTTCTTGTAACTAAGCCAGAATATTAAGAGTGAAAGTATTTCAAGCCTTCGCTTTAGCCCCAAGTGTTGCAGTGTCTGGTCCGTAGCCTTATTCAGCTGCATTACCTGTTCCTCCTAGTGGCAGCGCATTTTGAAGGCAATACTTTGCATAACCTACCAATGTTTCCTTCGACCCTGAATTTCTTTACTGGTTCTGGTTTATGCCTGAATCTTAACATTATTTTAATCTGCTACTGACAGAATGGCCTGAATTTTCTGCCTTTTCTGGGCTGATTCAGAATATCAAGGGAGCACCAGAGTGGGTGTATCTAAAATAAAATATTAGCAGAAAATATTAGTATATGTAGTATTATATATAAGATTAGTATAAAATGTTAGCTTATGTTATTTTTTATATATCCACAGACACTATATAAAAGCTAAAGAAGCAAAATAAACCCCACAAAATTTATGGGAAAGTCGTTAATGATCTTATCTATGTAACGACAATAGCAAGGACATGAGTTACATTGGATGCTTAACAAAATCATCAATCCAGTCCATACTGAATTCATAAAATACTGGATTTTTAAAATGCAGTTCTCAGTGTCACAGTTAAAAAGGTATCTGAATAGCTCATTTGAAAACCCATAGTTCCATCCTCTGTGTTTCGTTCCTAATTCCCATTACTATGCATCTGTTGAGTTACTTACACTTGTCCCCAGTGGATACAATGCACTTTCAAGTCAAAAGTTGCAGCTAGACGTCTTGACAATGGGACAAGGAAGTTGGGAATCAGGCTTGCTATCTGTAAAGTGCCATTTTTAATACCGTAAAACCCTCTGTAAACTGAATATTGGTAAAAACAGACAAACATCTAAACTCATTTAAAATCTCCTCTCCTGCTTTTTGACTAAGAAAACCACAATTGATTTACAAACTATAAATAAAATTCACCCATGCAAACAACTTGGCACTAAGTCTCTTCGACGTGTAATTGAAACCAGCTGAGGAATCGTGTCTCTAAAAAGGGGGGATGTCAAAGAGTAAACACAAACTTAAATATAGCAATATGAATTCAGCATTTATACATGTAGACCACTTGTCTTTGTATTCACTCACCAATACAGTACAAAGCATACATCAAATTGATTTGGTTTTCTTTCTTTTTCACTTTCATTCTAGCTAAATTCCATGCCAGAAGTTACATGGTGTGCTAAAGCACTGGCCTTTTGTATTTGGAGGTCTAGGTTCAAATCCACTCGATTAATTTGTACCCTCGATGTGGTCATTTGCACGTCTCCAAATCACCGTGTAACTTGACTTAGTTATAGCTTGTGCCTGAGGGGCTAAAAATAACGTGTCTTTCACTCCTGGACTGAGGTGCATTGCTAAGTTTGAAGTACTCTCCAAAAAGTGTCTTGAATCATGAATCAATCACACACACACATATATATATATATTTTTATATATATATAAACTGGGAAACCCATGGAAAAAATAAAAAAGGCCAGACTGAAGGGCTGCCTGGCTCATGCCATGAGCATTGTTTAATGGTCATTTTTACAGTAAGGAAACCTGCGGTTACATATCTCAACATATCGAGGTCACTAGCCAGAAGCTTAAGGAAATAAGATAAAATTATCTAGGTGTGAACATTTAAATATGTGCATACACGTACATGTATATAAAAGAATGCACTGGAAGAAAAATACTAGTGTTTCAATACACATGTCCGTGTAATTCCACACAAAAAACAAGGCATCACAAAAATCGCAAACAAATTGCAAATATGCGCCTGCAGAATGAAGGCGGGTGAAGGAAAGGGTTTCTTAGATTAATGCGTGAACAGCTGCATCCCCAGTTCAGTCTCCTGGCTGGTATGAATAATGGATGGGCTAAGAGGCAAAATGCACAATAATGTTCTTTTATTAATGAAATGAATATATATCTACATTTGGTGGCCAGCAGTAAATTAAGACAAGTGAAAAGAAAAACAGTCACTGCTTGCATTCATAAAATGCAGTTACTTCAATCCAGTAATTACTGACCTGACAGAAAATATCACCCCACAGCTAAAATAAGGTGCTTCCCACTGCAAATACAACGTATGTATCAAAGCAGTTGTAGGTTTTGAATATCTGTTCATAAACACAGAGTTCAATATTTTCTAAGAAAAAAGAATTTGCATGGCTCAGGAGTCCTGCAACATCAAGATATAGAAATCAGGAAGACAACACTCCCTGTGACAAAATCCTGGAAAAATGCAAACTGCACCTTAGTATATAGGTGACAGAAACAATTACTTTAAAATAATGCTCCGTTACTTCAAATTAAATGCATTTCCAAAAACGGCTTGTTAACCATTTGGTACCTGGTGTCAGGATTACTAAATGTTGATGCAAAATATGTTAGTGCTTAATGAAGTGCTTCAGACCCATCAGCAGCAGACTATTAGAGGCAATCCACTTATCTGCTGCTGGATAAGAAGTTCTACATTTCCTCATATGGATTGTAAGAATGCTATCCTTACATTTTAGTTGCCGTTACTATCATATATTACTCAAAGTTCTCACTCTCTCACCTCAAGCCGGGAAAAAAAAAACTCAAAATGTGATAATGAAAATCTGGGATTTGCAGCCCTGTGAAGCATAAGTGCACTTCAGATCCTCTTGTTATTTATTAAAAGAGTAGCTTAAAGTAGAAATGCCCTAGAAATCCATAATGGACTGGTTCATGCACCAGCGAACCACCCAGATGAATAGTAGATGAAATAATAAATCTATTAAACCAAGGCAATGCGTATAAGAGGCCTTTGTTACAAAAACAGTAATAATAATGAAAAAGCTGATTTTTGGAATATGCCCACATGCACATAAGGATACAGTAGGTGAAAATTGCACCTACAAAATACATGCAGTCAATACTCCAGCATATTTTACCATCTCCTTTCCATTCCAAAGCATTAATCTACCGTATTTTGAAATTCTTTAGAGGCAAAAAAATAACCATGGCCTCATTAAATGAAAAAAGCTTTTGTGCAGAATGCAGAGTGGCCATACGGCCTGGCAGTGTAATAGACGCTGGAAGTGTAAAAGGTCATTGTAACATTGGGCAGAACAAGCCCGGTCTTGCAAGTTCTGTAGGGCTTGTGAGTGTTCTGTCTGTGGCCAGAACTGACCCATTTTGTGGTTCTGATATGTGAAACACTAAGCATTAGTATAGGACCTGGGTATTTTTGCTTTCACTACATAAATACTCCCTTCTTTAGCTCTCTGTGACTTTATGCATTTTTATTCTACAAGCTCTTTGGGTGAGAAAGGCTCTGAATATCTCGCAGCCCAGGAGAGTAACCACAATAATGCCCCTGAGTCTACAAGCATGCCTTTATAAAGACCAATCAGGTCAAATTCAAGGGAGGCTTGGGATAAAAATTTAAAGAAAAACAGTCTCGAAATATCTCAGGAATTTTGTGAAGGGTTAGGACGCCAGAAATATTTGGTCCTACAAACTACAGCATAAGGTGCTTGGTTAGGTGGGATCATCAGATCTTTTTGCTTAACATTTTTGATTAATGAGGTGGGAAGCACCTTTATGTATATTTAAACAAATATATTTAAACAAAAGCACCCAACGCTTCCCCAAATATAACAGAAAAGTAGTATCTTGGGGTTTATTTTTTAAAGACATCTTTAAAATGATGTCCTGATGTTTAATTATCTAGCTAGTTTGGCAATTTCATAGTTTTATCCTTTAAAAAAAGCAATACCCGAGGCTAAATTCCAAGAAGAATCTTTTATTCAAGAGTATTTACTTCTGTGTAACTTATCTAATTTTAAATGCTACCAGTTTTTACATATACATTTACCATTCTCATGTAGCAGATTTTAAAAATAAATTTTGAATTTAATGCAAGTATTTTTATTTATTTGGCCAGAAATGTTTAACTTTCTCAGAGGAGAGTATCTATTACCACATGATGATGTGATGTGGTTTCAACTTTAAATAAATGCTTATTTCCTGTAAGCATAAAAAAATCTTTTATATGGAAATCTGTATTTTATAGAATGGTAATATATGCCATTCTTTTCAATTTTCACACAGAATTACATACTGTATGCAGTATATTTACTGTGTGTAAAAGATCTAGGTATTCTTCTGGTTCACATTAAAAAATAATCAAAAACTGAATTGGTTCAATACTAACGTAGAAGGCATTGAAAATACTAATTGGTGCTCTTAACTGAAAGATTAGCAGTAAACAAAGAAATTCTCAGCAGGTGAGAAGTGTTGGATTTTGTAGCAATTATTATTTAAAATACAGGGGTGAACTTAGCAAAGTTAATTATTTTCCCCTTTAAGATAGTGCTATGTAGGTTCTAGAAACAAAAATAATAGTTCAGCAGTTTAGCCTAACTAAATCCATTTGCTATAGTAGCTCTGTACTCTTGTCCATCTTTCTGTCTCTATTACATGATTATTGAATGCTGATTGCATTATTTTAGAGCAGGGATTGCTATAATGCTATTCTGCACCGGTATGATGGATTTAGTTTTCATTTTGTTTTCAAAAATATGTTGGCTATAAATACGTCTCTGCTCTACTATGAGGCTCACACTATGACTGGTAAATTTTCTAGAGAAATCAGTCATGTATATCTCAAAAGAAAAAAATAAATCCTTTGAAGCACAATAACCTTTTGGCTGCATGCTTTTAAATGGAGATTTTTATACTAGGGACAAATTTTACAAGCCTTAGCAGTTAAACCTGTTCAATTCTCAAAGTTATCTTTGCCTTCAGTGCCATGACCAGATATTTTTTTGCATTTTGTATGTCATCTTCCTAGCCACCTGCCTTTTCCTGTTTTGCTTTTTCCAAAAAAATCACAGGCCACATTTTAAGAAAGCAGCCCTGCTTCAGAAGGCAGTTAACTACATGTCAAAGTGCTCTTGCTGAATCAAGGCCATCCTGTTGAACTTGTAATTGTACGATTTCAGGGACTGCAGTCTAATACCCTGTAATCAAGAAAACAGCAAAACCCAGTCCCGTGCTTGACATCATTGGCCAGACTTGGGCTGCCCTTACCTGGATTGCAGTTTCCCCTTGTAAATGTGCCAGACAAAGCAGAAGAAAGGATGTGGCCAGAAGTCACAGCCATCTTATTAAGACTTGCATTCTCAACAGTGGCAGAAACCCATCAAAATATAAAGCCCATCAAGTAAACGTTCTTCTTCCCCATTTCTAGATACTCTAGATAGACCTAGATAAAATTAGTGGAGTATTTAATTTGATAGACCTTGGCTACCAGGAGGAGACAGGGTGGTCAGGCTAAACGGGTCTTTCCATCAGAGCTTGTCAGCGTTCTCCCTAAGAACATCCATTGAGCGGCATGAGGAGGTGTCAAAGAGTTGGGCTAGCTCCCTTCGGTGTTTTTCTCTCTTCTCTGACAACTTCATCACAATCCATCTTTGTTAGCCGATTGCACTGACTTAACATGGGTGAGTGTGTATCAGCCTTCATTGGGTCAAATCAAAGACAAGTGTACATCTCTGCCTTGCCTGTAGAAACAGATTTATACTTTGAGAAGGGTGGGGGCAGGTCAGTTGATATTTGGCTTGAAATTTGAATCTATTAAAGGATGAAATTGATAGCATCCAGAAGTAGAACATATGGCATCCATATATATGGTACTGTATCTGCTTGATGATGTCATGCTACCTCTTAAGGTTTGGGAAATGCACTTTTTAAAGCATTTAGCTGTGTTGTGGGCTCAACCTTTCAGACCTGACTGAGACAGAACAGGTTTAATTTGGTCTGAACATTTATTATCCCTGGTATCTGCAGGCCACGTAAAAACTCATGGTTTTCATTAGCTTTGCATTTCACACACAGCCTAATTTCATTTATTCTTATTTTATGCCCCTGCCAGACCACCGCTCTTGATAAGGAGAGGCAGGTTTTCCGACGAAGACGCAACCAGGATGTGAGGGGACGTTATAAGGCACAGCAAGCTCCACCTGAACTCAACTCCGAATCGGAAGACTACTCACCAAGTTCATCCGAGACTGTTCGCTCACCTAACTCACCCTTTTAATAAAACACTTTTACTCAAAAGTCTTGGCTTTAACCCTTTGAGACCCTGAAAATCCCCCAGACCTGTGTGAAGCGATTACAGCTGATCTATCCAGCAGTAAAAGCTGGCATGGTGGAACACAAAAGGGTGCTCACAGAATCTTTGTAAGAATAATTTCCTAATTAATTGATTGAAATACTTGTTCTCTGTTTAGATTGCAACTTGCTGCTAATATGATCCTCAAAGGGTTAAGGCTATTTTGCTTTTTTATTTAAAGATAGAAGCAGTGAATGTTTTCATCAGTGAAGCTAGGAACTGCAGTATGTAATTTTAGCACATGTTAACCCTCTGAGTAAACGATCAACTTAAATCTTGACAACCCACATTAGGGCTTTATTCTGGCTTTTTTGCTTTTATACGCACATATCTTTTATAGTACCCTGAAGTTCTTTGCCTGTTTCTGGCCAAAACAATATCAAACACACTATTGCTTAGGGGTTACAAATGTAGGCTTTAAAAATGAAAATAAAATTAAACAAACGATATCTTCTACAGCAGCTTGTTCTAAACCGGCATCATACTTCCACAGGGAGTGACTGTTGTTGGAGGATATTGTGCAGGCTAAATGGGAAATTCAGTTTAGGGCAGCCTCATAGTTTACAGAAGATGACATGATGACGACCACAAAAGGTTGCTTCCATATTGTTTGCTGCTAATGACAATGCGGAGTCTTGGGAAATGGCTTGGGAAATGTTCTGTCATGTAATGGTATGCAATGATCTAGTTGAGAAGTTCCCGGTTCCTTTGCCTCACAATGTACAGGCATCCTCTCAGCATGACCTGATTATTCCAGGAAAGTAATTTTGAAAGATTAACATTGATGAGAATTACCCTTAAAATAGCTAGACTACTTCGAAATCTGGGAAAACACAAGTCATTTAATATATATGTAAAACCTAAACTGAATTAGCAGAAGTTTTGTCTCAGAATGGAGAAACTAAAAATGATTCACCAGTTCTATTTGTAATATTTAATAAAATGGGCATTTACACAGAGTTACATATTTCTGGTTTGTTAAGACCTCAACACAGCGTTGTAGCATTTTACTTAACCATTATCGTAAAGTTGGCTTCCACAGAAATACTACGCTTCGTAGACTTTTGCTTCATATATGATAATTTGAAAGAAAAACTATTATAAAATCACTCGGAATTTCACTTGAATGAAAAAGGCAACTTCCAAAAACTTCTCCTAAAGTAAAACCCAACATTATGAGTTTATACTTTCTCTTATTACTCACATAAAATTGAAGTTTTCCCCTCTAAACTTAAAATGTTCTCACAGTGTTTTTGAAAAGTCACATAAATGTGGTTTCCTCTCTCTTTCTCCCTACTCTTTTTCTCTCGTTCTTTCTCCCTTTTTCTTTCATATCATACAGCTAGAAATATCAGTATGCTGCCCAAAAAGACATGCAGACTTTTCTTATCTCACTGGGAAGTATAAATAAATTTTGGAGGAACAGGTCAAGTTGCCTACAGTGCCATTTCCATTCTGAGTTGTGTTTGCTCATGGAACTGTCCCTACAAGCAGTTGTGGCAGTGTATGTGTACCTGCAGCTTGTTGGAGCTAATGTAATGCTCCTTTGCATTTCTAGTTGGAAGTATCAGTTGAACCATATTTCAAGAAATGTTGAAACTGTTTTGTTTCTCCATCCTTTGAAATGCATCTTTCATTGTCTCAGTCATGAAAATTTATATATTAAAATGTCTGAAGATTTTAAATACAGGAATTTCATCTTACAAGTCTTCACACAAGTGGTACGAGTATTTCATACTGAATGCAGTTAATTTCAGCCAATGTTAATAACCTAGAAGTGAGACATTTAGTCTGAACTAGATCTCCAGACTTCCTTGGTAATACAGAGAGATAAGCATTTCCAGGTTTGATTCATCTTGCCTGTCATGGGCACACGTTTTAGGCAGTACTCATGCTTTGATTCACCTATTGCTCTCACTCCATTGACTGTAGAAGGAACTGCTGGTGGAAGCTTACATCAGACACCGAACTTCAGATTATGAATTTAGTAGAATGAATCTTACCCTAAGTCATCAGGAGACTCTGATCTCTGAACTTATGTGCATGGGCAGAAGGCCTGTGCATGGCCTCGGTTACTCTGTCTGGAACCTGAGTAACAACATCTTAACCCAAGTGAAGCAAATAGGTGTCTTGTTGGCGAACGCCACAGGGGCAAGAGACAAAGGGATAAAGGAACTGCCATACAAAATTTCTCAGATTTTAGGTTTTGGGAAAGGGCTGTGTCTGTGTCTGTGGCAGATCCTTGAACATGCCCCAAACCTAGAGTCATTGTGGAGAGATCTTTGGTAGATAGGGCATAGCCACTGCTGTTGTGATGTTAATGGTTGTAGTTCGATAACATTTGGATAGGACAGGGATTATTTTTCCATAGGACCAAACCCTCAGCCAATGTAAATCCCCCCTTGCAACTTACTTACCTACATCAATTTACAGTAGGTCAGGATCTGGCACATGTTTTTCCAGCATTGTATATCACAGCCTTCCCTTTAGAACAGATACAACTCAACCATGTTAAGTGCAAGAAAGACATATATTTGGTAATAAAAAAGTGTCCATTAATACCACATGCTTCTTGACTATTGGGAAAATTTGGCAGTCTTAAAACAAAGGCTGATGTTCATTCTTCTTAATTAGAGAGGGAAGTCAGGAGAAAAAAAAGAAATATAAAAATATGCTTCACCTTATGCATGAGAAATATGATTCAAAAACCCATCTGGGATTTTCCTATCATGTTTGCTTTGCTTTGGAATACAGGGTTATCATTAAAATAAGATGTTTGGCTCCTTCATCTTACACCATCTTGTACTACTTAAAATGTATGTAAAAATAATCCTAGATCCTGAAATCCCTACTCATCCCCAATGTCTTATATGTTTCTGATCTTTGGTTCATGTTTTATGAACATAACTATAAAAATATTTATTTTACGTTATTTTTAGATCTGTGAGAGATTGGGTTTCAAATTGCTGATAGCCTCTTTTTAGGCTTCAAGGAAAGGTATCTGAATATTTAAACTGTTTTAAAAGTGGTTTCCATGATGGCTTTAAATGTATCCATATATCCATATGTATTTTTAAATATAACCATATACATGCATATATATATATATGGTTTAATGGAAATAATAATGGTTCAGGCTCGTTTGGCAGTGACTGCCCCTTTTCTTGTCTAACCTCTGAATTCCTGGGGGTAAGTGAAGACAGAATATGTGGCCCTAAAGATACTTGAAACACCAGTGAAAAAAAGAAATCAAAGATAACAGACTATTTCTAATGTGATAATCTGGGAGAGCACACAGCACACTGTGGTCATTTTTCTGTAATACTTACCAGTCCTCCTGACTTCTTTCTTCATTTCCCTTTTGAATCATTGCATCGTATTGGTGCTAAATTCGACTTTTTTTTTTTAATGCTTATTACATGTACAAGGCCAGCTTCCTCCCACCAAGCCTGTGTAGTTAGCTGAGACGGATGGCAGTGGTGGTAGGCACCGTCTATCAACAAGGAGATGGAGAGGAGCGCTTCCAAAGGGTGATTCAGGTCATCAAATATTTGGTCTCTGGAGACGCCTGACAGTCTGATCTTAGTATTAACAGGAGAGTAGAACAGGGTCTCTTCCAGCTTAATTCCTCTCAATTAAACGTAAGTGGGGATAACGTGGACTCCAATCTAAGTGCAATATTCTAGTGAGCTTACGTGCAGTAAGCAAACTTTGATGTGAAAATGTAGAACTGATAGGTGATAGCACAGGCTTAGTTAAACAGTACTGTGCTGGGCATTGTCTCATCTAGATGTATCCATCTCAGAGTTAGGTGTATAATCTAGGGCAATCATCTAAACTTCCCTTGTAGCTGCTAGAGACTGGCTTCTCTAGTGGATAATTAAAATTCTAGGATGGGTGAATCGCTCACTAGATGAGGTGCCTAGCCCAAATATATTTAGAACATGATTTATTAAGTCATGACATATAAATTAATATTTCTGTAAATTACAATTTTCATAGCATTAATGTACAAAAAATCCAGAATACTATGGTTCTACTCAGAGGGTTAACAGAAGAGCACTAGGCATGCTGATTACATTGGTGTATCCAAACTGCTTTGCTTTTTTAGCCAGTGTTTGCTGATTTTTTCAGAAAATTCTTGAAAAATTTCAAGTTTAAAATAATTTAAGTGTTGTTGTTTAAGGAATTTCTATAACCAAATTAATCTTATTTTTAGCTTAACTTATCACAGGAATAATATGTATCATTGATGCAGTGTAAGTCTGTAGTTATCAATTTTATGAATTCCACAAGTGATTCCAGAAATCTCTCTTTTTTTAAGTACTTACTATAGAGCTTACAATGGTGGCATAGGTGACTGAGACTGTCTTTCTTATTGGTAAACAAACAGTATTGTAATTTCAAGAAAGTCCTAAGAATCAGCTTTTCAGTTTGGTAGTGTACTAGTTAGGGGAAAGCTATCTCATGACATGCATTGTGTAAATCATCTTTGTAGATGAAGATTGTTCATATTAATGAACACATTCTTTTTCCTTGACATTGTAGCAGAAACTGTTTACTTGTTAATGAACAACCAATACATTAATTTGCTTCAGACTGTTAGAGGGGCAAGTGAGATTCCAGTCATTGACAATGTTATTGCTTTACAGTAGCCCTCATCTAATTTAAATGTGGTGCATACTACAATAAGCAAAGCCAAACCTGTGAATAAACTCCTGAAAAAGCCTGGTGGGTCTTTATT
This sequence comes from Gavia stellata, assembly GCF_030936135.1. Taxonomy (NCBI): domain Eukaryota; kingdom Metazoa; phylum Chordata; class Aves; order Gaviiformes; family Gaviidae; genus Gavia; species Gavia stellata. The sequence continues at coordinate 26,746,530 of NC_082594.1, read as the reverse complement.
CAGTTGGGTGCTCGCATACAGTAGCATGTGACAGCAGGAAGGCTTTCAAGAATTGTCGAAATGAAAGCGATATATCCACAAATAAGACCTAAATTGCAATCCTTTCCCTATGGGGCATGTATGTTTAAAAAGAAAAAAAAAAAAGAAAAGAAAAGAAAAATTGGCTCAGAGGTTTGCAGTGCTACTATATTACCAGAGGGCAAGTACATTAAATCATTGTTATTTGCTAGCCTGGGGTATATGTTAGAAAATGGCATCTTTTTTATTTAGTTTAGATTGTGGGCAGGGAGAGCTTTCCTAATATTATTGTAGTGCCTGCTAGTGCTGCCATGGTTAAGGCTGTGTTAGTATTTCCATTATAAACTCTTAGTCTCAAAGGTTTTTAATTTGATCGTAAAAATTTGCTTCAGGCAGATACTTGGCATACAATTTTTCACCTCAGAGTGATTCTTTTCTTAAAATATGAGGGAAATCAGCTTGACCTCTTCGACATTTATTTTCTAAGTGTACACAAACATTCACACACACAGACAGAAAGGCAGTTTTTATGCAGCTCATTTCAAATGTGCTACATTTTCAAGCGTATCTCACAGGTCTTAACTACAAAGGTGACATCTCAGAACTTTTGGGCATTTTGAAAACCAGGCGAAAACTCAGTCATCAAGAGCAAAAATGTTCCACATGTGGGAGAGTTCTATTTCAACGAGACAAGCGTTTAAAGTTTGTGCAGTAATGGATATGTATATACGCCCTGCTGAGTGCCTGTGTAATTCCTAAACCCATTAGTTTAAGTCATTCCACGTAGCAAATGCTAAATGTGAATATGCTGAATTTCCCCATAAGACTGGGAGAAGAAGCAATTTTGTCTGGTGTTTTAGAGTAGCACCATGGACAAAGCTGACGTTACACCAGCCAAAAGGGTCCCAAAGAGAAGAATCAAAGGAACACGTTTTCTCTTAAGGAGAAAAAATTGTCTGAATAAGACAGGGTTGAAAGCTCACACTGAATAAGAGAGGTATTAAAAGCAGTTTAAAAAGCATAAGTAGGGAATCATTTGAAAACTATAAAAGTGCAAGGGAGCCACACAGTGTAATGAATCCATGCGCGGGGCCAATCAGCTGCTAATCTGGAGCAAATTTGCAGCTACAAACAGGCATAATTAATATACAAATCAAACACACCCAGTGGCAGATGGAACTGAAATCCTAGTTCTTTTAGCAAACATAATGCAGACCTCTTCCTCATATATTCACTAAATGAGACCGTGTGTAGCTGTTTGAAGTAGTGTTACATACAGGCTAGTGGGGAATTTAGGTGTTTAAAAAAAGACTGTAAATTAATTAATTTTTTTTAAATACCAATTTTGCAGCATGCTTCTACCTTAATGGGTCCTTTTGGAAAATGACTGCTTTCAAAAAGTGATGTCTATGCGTTTTATAGTTGTCTACATATATACTTCGATAGCCCATGCCAAACAGCTTCAGTAAGACTTGAGTTGCCATACTGAGGCTTCATATTACCTGCAGTTTTCTGCAGCTGTGGCCAGAGGAAGGAACAAAACATCCATGAAATAAAGAGTTCATGGAATGACACGCTTGTGATGGAGATGTCTTCCTAATCCTTCTTAGTGATTGACTTGAGTCATGAACCACAGAGCTCAGTCATTTCCAAAAGTGTTCATCCTACCTAAGTGGGTGGGGAAGGGACACGGGACAGAGTTGTGCCATTTCTTGGCATCCACCTGCCTGGGAACCGAGCACCTACAGAATGGTCTAGCTGCACAGCCAGCAGTGCTGCACATTTTGTCAAGCCATGAGTAAAAACAGGTTGGGAAAATAACTGTTTATGCTAATTGACAGAGCTAGAAAAAAGCATATAGGTAGAAATCAGCTATGACAAATTTAGAGTGGCATTTGGAAGGTGGTTTCCAACTGACTGATCAAAGAGATTTTAGAGGATTTTTTGTCCAATAGAACCATTGGAGCCAAGAAACTCCAGCTGATTTTCAGGTGGAACTTGAACTATCGATGAGAAGCTTTTTTCTTGAGGTGTTTCTGATATATCCTAGTATGTGTTTCCTGTTGTAGGAAGACATGGGACTCAGAAACCCAGAAGATACCTTGTATTTCTATGTTCCTAACAGATTTTAAAGCTAGTGATGAGAGTTATTCATACACATCTAATTTTAAGTGTCTGGAGAAAAAAGCAATGAAAAAGAAGCCTAGCTTACTCTCAAGAAAAGCTGACTTCACTACGATGGCTGTTACTGCTACTGCTACTACTACTACCACCACCATTGCCATTTAGAGGTAATTACTTTTTTTACCTATGCATCTCCATTAGGTGCCTGGAATGCTTCAACATCTTCTAATAAGACCAGAAGGGTCTTACATGAATAACAGTACTTAGAAATTCATTCTCTTTTCAAACAGAATACCCACAGCTATTGAAGCTGGGGTCCATAATATGGTGAGAGTTTGCAAACTGGTAAAAGAGAAATTGGTAAATTGAGAGAGAGGATTATTTGCAAGGTATAAATGCCATGGATCATATGTCCAAGGAAATTCCTGGTGCTGTATCTTGCAAAGGAGACAGAGATTTTTTTTTTTCTCTTTTTTTCTCTTCAGCAAATCCAAGCACATAGGAAAAGGCAAACAAGCCTTTAAGATACGAACTTCTGACAATCTGGCGTTCATCATGAGTCAACTAGGTGTAGTCTTTGTGAAAGTACTTCAGTGTAACAGGGAGTTAAAATTTAAGGTGGGTAACGTCAGATCTTGACAACTTTTGCCATTGATAGTTAAGGGGTGGGAGGAATCAAATTGACTGACTGATGCTAAAACCAGAAGTAGTTCAGGAGAGGCATTTCCAGAGAGACTTGATGTGAAATAAGGGAGGAAGAGGACTCTTGAGTAATTCCCAGAGGCCAATTTATCACTTGCCATTTGTGCTGATCTTCAGTGTCTTATCTGAGGGAAAAAAAATTACTCAAACTGGTCCAAGGTTAAAGACATATCCGCTATAACTTATTTTTTATTTTATTAAGGAATTAATAACAACCTTTTATATTCTGCCTGAAAGAAAATTGTTAAAGGATTAGTTGAGTGTGAAATTAAATAGCACTTTTCTCATGCATGCTAAAAAGGCTGTCTAAGGAAGTGGTGGCCTTTAAACAAGTTTCTAAATTATTTCAATTTAGAAATATTTTCATTTATTTTGAAAAGTAAGAAACTTAGGAATTGCTATGTGGTTTGAATGGCATAGATGAATCTTTAATTTTCAAGGAACTAATTAAATAATTTCTAGATGATACATATTGCTGCAAAAATCAGGAGGGAAGACAAGTGGCATTTTTCAAATCCTGCCATTTATGCTAATAAATGTAAATGAACAGGAATAAGATCTGATATTATCACCTTACCTCAGGAGCTAAGTTTTTAAGTTGTTGTTCAATTTTATGTAACATATTTGCTCTAAAATGGTAACAAAAGAGTAGAAAAGGACAAATCACTTAATACTTCAGCTCTGGTTTCAACTTCTAATGAGCTCATGTTTCTTGAGCAGAGAAGCATTACAATATATTTCAATTCAGTCATCACAAGCAAGCCACTAAGGAGTTACATCCAGCTGCATTCCTGAGAAGCTGTGCACAGGCTTTAAAAATTAGTCATGCAGCCACTTCCTAGTTTTCCCACATAAACCTCTGCACCAAAGTGAGTCGTGATGAGCATGATTATTAAAAAAAAGAAGCAACTATTCAAAAAATTAGCACTTCATGTGTTAATTTCCCAGCACAGGAGGTAAGTTTGGATAAGTGTATGGAAATCAAATATAGCTGTGGACTGACAGCCTTTGTATTTGGTGCCCTTCAACACTATACATACCAACTCTCATGAGAAATGTGAATACTATTTTACAGTGGAAGCCTGCTAAATCCCACTAATGACTGGAAGATTCATTGTAAATGGCTGGATTTTGGGAATTAGCAGGTGAATGAAGAAATACAATAAAGGACCAGAGGATAATGCATTGTGTAGTGTACTTTTCATTTGTTCTGACACTTGATTTCCATTTAATTTCATACTTCATACATTATCAGCAAGTATGCTGGAGTGTAAAAGCTACAAATAAGGAGTCTGAGTAACATGAGATCCCACCAGGCCTCACTGATTATTTTTGCTGAAAGGCAGAAAAAGTGCTATTTTATCTATGTTGATAAAAGCATGTATTTTATCCTACTCTCATTTACAAGTTAATAGTTGCTATTTAACAGCTGGTTCATGGAATGATTCTTGATGCAGGAGATAGCTGCAAAACTAAAGATTAATATTCAGTCTTTCTAGAAGATGAATTTTTATGTTCACAGAGATTATAAACCGACAACAGGGTTATAGGCACGTGGCACTTTCCCTTTTGGACGTTGTCTTCCCAAAGAGTGTGTCCTCCATCATACTGGCAGCACAAGTTTTTGGCATCCTGAAATGAAGGCTAGTGATTCATGAACACCATAAACCTTCACGAACCTTCACTGTCTTCAAAAAAACCAGCCCCATTCTTCTCTGCCCCCTTTCACACACCTCCAGCCTCTCCAGGCCACTCATTTCTTTCTCCTTCCTACACTCCCCTTCTCTCGTGCAGTGTCGATGTACATCCATGTGGTAAAACGATCAGGGAAACTGCTCCAGGGGAATAAAAAATTTTGCCCTGCATTAATTAGCTGGTTCTGTTCATTGCTCTGATACACCAGCACACAAGGAAAAAGGGTATGAAAAAGTGACTGCTGCAGTGGGAAGATGGGACTGCTTTCAACAGCAGTGGTGGCTTAAAGTATAAATGAGAGTAAGGGGTAAGGTTCAAAAAGTGTGTATTGTGTTTATTGGGATCAAGTTCTACACTGCTGTTCTTTATATCTGGATCTTTCAAAGCATTTTTATTTTGAATAAACTGAAAGAGGGGATGATGTGAAAAAATATTACAGTAGCAAAAGAAGAAAGACTTTGAGGAAGTTGGGACACGACCATTTATGTTTAAACATCATATACGCTCAGTAAAACTGGGACTACATGGAGAGCAGGCATCATGTGTTGCCTTCAGATTGCCTACATGCTCAAGGTTTTTCCAATGCTTTCTAAAGGACAATGATGGAAGGCACACACAGACTCCATCTTGCAGTCACTTGCCCAGGGTGATAAATGACATATAGCTTTATTATTTGTTGCCACTTCACCTTCAAGACGGAAAAGGCAGTTGCTGGAAACCTTAAGCCTGGTTGCTGCCCCAGTTGTAGATTTTTGCTCCGACCCGGAGCTGCGCTGGCTAGGCAGTGGTTTCCACTTGTCGTGGTGTAGATAGGAAACTAAACCCTGCCCCACTGCGTGCCAGCAGGCAGGCTTTGCACTGCTCGTCTCTGCCAGAAAACGCCAGCAGCCCTGAGGCTCCTCCGCACTGTATGGTCATCAGCAGCGTCCGACAAGTAAAAACTGATGATGCCTTAAATACCATTTAGACTGGCTAAATGAAGGCCAGTGAACTCCTCTTTCTGAAAGATACCTGAACCAATTATAATCATGAAAGACACACTTCTGCAAAGGGACCGAAAAATGCAGCTATCGGGGTGCTGGTTTGTTGCTTCTGTACTGGCTGTGAGCACATGCCAGGCATCGGGCAGCAAACGGGGACCCTGCGGGCAGCTTGCAAATTGGTAGTCATAACCACGTCTTCCCTGGAAAGCAGGTGGATTTGGGCTTTGGGTTTTGCTTTTGTTTTTCTGAACAGGAAACTTGTTCAGAACTCACACTTGCCTCCTGTTATTTATTTCTGTTATGCTAAGGGAAATGGGACTTTGGAAACATTAAAACAAAAAGAAGAAAGATTAACAGCATTACATCAAACTATCCAAACCTTACCGTGTTTCTCCTCTTTGGGCAACAGGCAGATAAGGAAGATAGGATCTAGATTATGTCCAGCTGCTCATTCTGAAGTACAGGCATATTGCACTCCAGGCAGAGAAATCACCTGAATGGAAACCTTAGTAATTTACTTTTTATTTCTCTTCATGTAACATGGAGCTTGGTACTGTTATTTTACGTGCAGTTGCCGCATAGTCAAATCTATGGTACCACAATATTCCAGGATATCCTCTAAATTAATATCTTTTTATACCAGTTGTAGGTAGGAGAAACAAAATACAGAGGTAGCAAATTTAATGAATGACATTACAATTAGGAAGTTAAACTTTTAGCACTGAGAGCACTGCCTGTTACCAGAGGTTGCTGGATTTTTTATCAAAAATGTGGATTTGCATGTATTTGTTTGAGTAGATACTGAACTTTGAAATATAGCAAGTTTAATTACGTAATGTAGTAAAAAAAAGAAATTTCTGGTCCAAGGCTTCTCAAATCACTTGCATAAAGAGAAATCAATTTATTCTTTTCTGTTAGACCCCTGAAAAGATAAATCCACTGACCCTGAAAATAGATCTCTTTTTATTCTTGGCCACATCCATAATCCTCCTTTCTTAATAGCTGAAAAGAAAGCCATAATTAATATGCCACTGGAGAGTTTTCATTATTTCTTCAGAATTACCTCTTAATTTACTAGATTAGCCTGATTAAGTAATGAATTTGTCAGTTCCAGTTTTTCCATAAGAATATGAAATATCTCATTTTTGACCAGGCGACGCTGAATTAAACTGCAACTGAGGAAGACATTTTTGGCCTAGGTTTCTTTTGTTAAAAATTCTTTAAAACCATTTTCTTAATGCACACCTAATTACTGAAGGCTGCAGAGCCCCACGGGCCCTCTCTACCTGCAGACTTCGCAGCCGCAGAGCTGGAAGCAAAGCACAGCAGCCTGGCAAGCTGTTCCCCCTGCGCTGAGAGCCACGACACAAAGGGAGGAAGGGTGTTGTAGACCACAGTCCTGCTGCTATGGCACAGCAATTTGGTCGTTTACTGAAATGCTGGGTTGAAGTGCCACTAAAGATGTGCAGTCACGCTCCTGCAGAAGTGCTCCCTTCCATTGGCTGGAGGAGAAAATCCTGATTATTTTTTTCCTCCAATACAGTTCCAGTTTTCTGTGCATCAGTGAAGAATACCATCCTTCCTTCAGTGTCCAGCAGAAAAGTTTCATGTAGTTTCTGCGTTTAGTTTTTGAGAGGTGCGGACTTTTCCCTTTGGGGTTTTTGTTGTTGCTAAGAAAACACCTGTGGGTAATTAATTATAATATTTTCTTCTAATTGTGAGTTTGTAATGGATCAGAAAGTGTCATCTTCTTCTCTTTACATGTCAGGAGAAACTGTTCCTCTTTCTCTGCAGTCTTTCCCATTTCACCCAAGTGGATCAGTTAAGTAGCTAACTTACTGACTGCATGTATTAATGTGCTCAGTAGCCTAATCTGTGTAAAATATGCAGTGGCTGCCATTAAAATGTCAACCTTTACCCCTTATAGCAGCTATACTTGGAAGGGAGACTTGTAGGTTCCTGCCTGCGACTTGAGGTTGATGGTACCATAATTGCTATAGGTGGAAATTTTCTGAGGCCGTTGGAGAGGTTTAATGACTGGCTGTGTGCCTGTATGGGGACACAGACTGGCAGAAACTGGCTTGTTCTGTCCTGAGGCCGCTGGTAAAACCCTGAGAGAGGCTGAGAACTCGGTCAGTCTGGAATGGGATGCAGACTGGTATACATATATGTATATATAAAATGATAGATGGAGAAAGCAAAACCGCAAATAACTGTGTGGCACTGAAATTCCTAGAAACCAGCAGTTCACAAATCAAGAGAACATACCCAGTGAAGAGTGATGAGCTGAAAAGGAGAGCACAAAAACCTGACACGCCGTGAACCAAGCAAAAGTTTCCAGACTGCAGGATTTCAGTGACTCAAGGTCTAAAAGGTTTGGCGGTGCAGGAACCGGTGAGAGACTGCCGGCTGCTCTGGCTGCAGAGCATTTCACGCTGCACGAAGGTGCAGATGATGTAGTGGTGGCGAGGTGCAATGCTATAAGGGGAGGAGTGGACAGCTGGCTTGCACGGAATGTGCCAACGTGGGGGCAGGAGCTGGCTGTCCCAGCTCCCCACTTCGAAGGACTAGACTTCACGTTTTCCGCTTGATTCCCAAACTTGTGGATTTTTCTTTTTAGGCCAAATGAAGAGGTGACAGCTGCTTTTGTTTTAACCTCCTGTCTGCAGCTCTGATGTTGTGTCTGCACTACAGGGTTATGCTCTGCCCCGGGGAGACTTCACCGCAGCTGCGCAGAGGAAGCCCTGAAACACATCAAATGAATGAAGATTTTTAGAAGTAAAGCTCTAATGGCCTCCGGTGAGCATGTGCAACTATCGGTGTGCAGAAAATTTTCAACTTGTCCAAATCACAGGAGCAGCACGTGGCCTCTCTCTGACCCCAGCATCAGCTTAGTGGCCAGTTTTATGTCCTTGCAGCAGAACACAGAGGTACTAGAGCTCTTCAAAGAAACTACGGGAAAATGAGCTGTCAGTTTGAACAGCCAAGGCCTATGTGATGGCCAAGATCTGGTTTATTTGTTAATTTTTAGCTTGTGTGATGTGTTCTTTAGAGAGGCCATGGTCTGTGTGGAGGAGCAGCAGCCAGCTCCTTTGGGAGCAGGGCAGGCTGCTCTGCTGAGCCGCGGAGCCCGCAGAAATGGAGAAACTGCTGAAAACAGTGAAGAATGGACATGGCCCGAGCTTGAGGGTGATGGAAAGAGCATCTGGAGGAACAAAATGGGCTGGGCAGAGTTTGCTACAACCAAAAAGCCGTGGAGCTGGCTGAAGCCGAGGCTGAGGGAAAGGATCTGTCTGCAAGGACACAATGGGCAGGGGGAGGTGCATTAATAAATCCTTTTTATTTCTATTCTGTCTGGCATAATCACCGTGAGCTTAAAGCAAGTTGGCCGGCCAAGTTTGTGTTTGAATACAGCCTGTCTGGGCGGTTTGAGGGCTCCTTCTGGAGCCAATCCCTGAAAAGAGTAAGTTTTGGTGGGGCCAGCTCAATGCTGCACCTGACTTGAGACAGTGACACTCAGGGGGACCTTGGCCCTCTTTAAAAGTTTTCTCATTTTCCAAGCCCTTGTGCCCTGTCCCCTCTCTGCCATCCCAGCGACTGGGTGCCGCTGCCCAGTCCAGGGAGAGGAGCAGGAGAGTTTCTTTGCTTTCCCATTTCTGAAATAAATATGGAAATTGGATGAAGGCAAAGCTTTCAAGGCCCGTTCAGCCCAACTGCTTTCAGGTACAGCCAGCCTCCGGGCTGGGCAAAGCCCAAGGGGCAGAGGGGCGATGCACGCAGGCTGTACCGTGCAAAGAGGATAAATTCAAAGCACTTTTCCAGAAAGTATTACAGTACCAGGAGAGTTAATGAGGAAAAAGGTAACAGAGACAAGTAATACGGAGAAAAAGTGAAACAAAACCATGAGAATTTGGAAGCAAACTGGCTGCACATTTCAATGTGAACGCTCAAAAGGGAGCAAGCTCCCAGCTGCCTGCTGTGCCGCACTCCCTCACCCAGCTGTTCCCCTGGGACGCCGGGGCTGTGCGCTTACCCCTCCATTTACTGGGGCTACACTGTAGATGAGGTAATGGAAATTTGGGCTAGTCAGAAAATTGAATGGGATAGCCAGAAATCAAGCATCAAACTCTTACTTTACTGCATACTTGAAGTCCAAATGTGGAAGAAAAGTCTCCCATAGGAATTTCATCCAGTCTTATGTGTGCTGCCTTTCATGTGTGTCTTAAATTACACCCAAATGAGGCTCCTGTGCCCACAGAGCTGTCAACGTACCACCGGTTGCCTGCGTCTGCAGGGAAAAAATCATTAGTTTGGGTGCCAGAATACCATTAGTTAAAATCTTTCCTCTTTTCCTCTCTGCATGTCCCACTGTCATCAGCCTGCTCCTCGCCCACTCCTCCCTTCACAACTTCTGAGGCTGTTGGCTGATTTCAACCAATTTGGAGAGAAGAGGCAGAATTCTCAAAACTAATTAAGGACAAAAAAGTATTGTGAAAATCAGCAGCTCAGTAGCTGAGAGAAGCCTAAATTAGCTGTCGGCCCTTGTGCCAGAGAGAGACGGATGGGAGCCGACAGTGCTTCTGCCCGAAGGGACAGCTTGGTGGTCATATCTGGCTGCCTTTCTGCAAGGGGTACTGGGCTGGGGTGGCTGAAGGGATGGGTGGAGAGCTGGCTTGATGTTGTTTTGAGCAGTGGGCAATACCATGGACCTTCAGGAGGCAGCTGTTGCAGCTTTGGTGTCACCTTTTCCCACTTGCAGCTGGAGGACTTGACCTCACTGCCCTGCAATATAGCTGAACGGCAGGAAAGCCCTGAGAGGAAGCAACAGCTCCCTCATCTTCTTCCCCTCTTCCTCCTACCTCTGCTTCATCCCTCATTTTAAAGAGGGATGCTCCTAGGCTTCCTGTCCTAGGTTGAATTGTATAATTTTGATCTTCCCAACATAAAACGTGCTGTTCTGAAATTTTGTGACCACGAATGTAGTTCTCATTGAAACAGACCTCTTCAATATTTCAGTCCTGTGAATATTTTTTGGAAAAAAAATTCCCTTTTTTCATAATTCTAATTTTCTTCTCAGAAGAAACATTGATTTTCCAGCTAGCTTTCCTTAGAAGCTATTATTCAGCCCTTACCAAGAAAAGAAAAAGATCATGGGGGGAGGAGGGGATATACCCAAAAAATCCCCTGAATACTTTACACATCTTTAACATTATTCTTTAAAAAAAATCCACACAGGCTGACTATGCAAGTGGCACTGCCTTGCAAGCCTATGTGAACAGTTCTTTGGCTAATGCTTTTCAATCTGAGGAAGGAAACCAGGCGACACACTGTGAAATGCTGACCCTGCTGCTTGTCCCCATGCCATATGGCAGCAGAAGCTGGCATTGTTCTTTGGCACGTAGACCAGAAAGCTCTTTTGCTCCAGCCCACTCCTGTTTACAGAAATAGTGCTTCAACCCTGACCATTAATGATGTGCATGTGTCAGATGACAACGCTGTAACCTGCAATAACCTTGTAAACCCAGGGCACAGCACAAACACTCTGAGGACAAACACATTGCAGCGTTTAAGTAAAAAAGATTAAGTTTGATGTGGCTTAATTTACTGGAAATGAGTAAAAGGAATTCCGCTCTGGTTTTTATAGGAGAAATTTGGCTGGAAAGAATCACAGCTCTGTCTAGTCTGGGCCACTGGCTTTATCAGGGTGAATCCACCCCATATAGAAGTATTATAAGTCTCTCAATGCTCTTTGGTTCCAGTGTTAAATTCTTTGATAATTGTATCTTGAACTATTTCCCTTGGCAGCCCACTCTTTAACCCAATAACCTTTTCAGTTGGATTTTTTTCCCTGTCATCCAGTTTAAATCTCATCTTCCTTAAATTTAAGTTTATGCCTGTTTCCCTTGTCTTTGCTTTCTGCTGAGCTCTCAGGTTTATAGGCTGAGTCATTCCTACTTGAGGTTTCATCCGATTCTTTGCTTTGTTTGTTCTGCTAACTTAAGCAGCATGTTTCTCTTTTGTTCATATACAAGAACTTAAAATTTAAGAAACTCTTGTTACCCTTACCATTCATTTGCCCTCTTCATCATCCATCTAACCTGCTGTGTAATTCAATCTTCTCCAGCAGACTCAGTTGGTTTTATATGGAAAACCTGTATATGGGGATGTGAATGATCTAGAGCTTCAAAAGCAAGTTCTTGAATATTAATGACTCTGCTTTTTTATCTCTAGGATGATAGACTGCCAATATCCATGTCTTTGAAACCCTTCCTGCCAGTAGGTTACCATTCGCCTCAGCTTGGCATTAATCATGTTACTTTGATGACTTTTAGTTTAGATGAATGTTTGTTTGTTTGTTTGTTTGTTTGCGTAGTGGATCTTTTCCCCCTTTTCCCCTCCTTCATTTGTTTTTGATTACCCTTTTGATAAGATGGTGGAATAATTAGACAACAATTGTTCCCCTGACTTTCAGCAAATCCTCCTTTTTGGAAGCATGATCCAATAGGTACATAACACAGACTTGGGAGCATTTGAGTCTGTTCAGAGTGGCAGAACATGGCATGTCTTGTACCTTTGTGCCCCTTTTTTTCTACCTTCTGTAAGGTATGAATTGGTTTACATGCCTAATCTGAAGTGGACAAAAGCTGTTTTGGTCCTTAATCCCCTCTGAGCAAAGGATTGCTTTCCCTCACTAATGGTCTTTAACAAAAATAGACCTGCAATCCCTGTCTTGTGATCTCCTGGTATGCGACAGGTCAGAGCATCCACTTCCATCTCATAATTAAATGACTGTATCAACAAAATACAGCTTTGTTACAGGGTGAAGAAAAATAAATAAGTAGTCAAAGCGTTCTGCTCAAAAACAAACAAGTAACCAATGAAACCAATTCTTCGTTCTTCTAAATCCATGAGCACATACAAAGCTCAGAATATGGAGATTCATTTCCCCATTCTCATCTTCCTTTCTGAGATTCATGCACGGTATGTGCCTCATCTTTCTGTGTAGAGGTTCAGGACCAGTCGTCCAAAACCCATTGCTGCCTCACTGTGATTGATTGCTGTCTTCTCTGGGCAAACATTAGTAATGAATTATATACAGCCAGCATGCTACAAGCATGCAGGTTTCTAAGTACAAAATGATGGAGAACACAGGGTTCAATGAAAGATGTGTTCCTCACTGAGTCACACCAACAAGCTGCCAAAAGGAGGGGCCAAGATGTTCAGACCCCATTTAGCCACAGTCCCTTAATCACCGGTTAAGAACAGCAGGTGACTCCTAATGTAGTACTTTTTTAAAATTAGTAAATTATTAATATAACTACTAATACACTATAACTGATCCAATAAATGACTAGTAAAACACAATAGCAGACTGGGGCTGCTATAACATTGCTGTAGTTCGAAAGCAACCTTTACTCTGCTCACGAGGGTGAACAGCCTTTCTCCTATTTCAGGCACAAAAAGCGTCTAGGAGTGAAAGATAAAGGCAGTCTTCACCCTTTAGGAGGTCTCAAAGGGGCCATTGGCTATAAAACCTGAGCTATCTGTTCAAAAAGGAGGCATGGGCAAAGGCAGAAACTGACTGTCACCTCATCAGGAGGTAAACAGCAAATCCACTGAATAATGGAACAAGGGAACTTGCTCGTGTTACCTTAGTATAAGCAGATTAAGCATACTTTTGCTTTCATTTTTTCTGCCTACATCTTTTATAAACATTTGTGACTGTGTTGTCTGTTTTGAATATTATGAATAAATGCATGTTTGTGTTTTTGCTTAGCCTGGTGTGAAGGAAGTGCAGCTGGCTTGCACCCACATTTCAGGTCACCCGCTCACAGCAGCGAGGCATTCTTCTCCCTGGCCTGTGGCAGGGCCAACCCTGGCCCTTGACGAACTATCCGTCTCTCCTGCACCTTCTCCACTGCAGCCAAGGGATCCAACAGATCATGCCCATCTGAACCATATGGGGAGTTAACATAGGGGTCAGGAAGGGCAGAAATACCTTCCAGCTCCCCGTCGGTGAGGCAGAGGCTCTCTGCTATGCTGGAAGGTGTCAAGAGCATCCCCCTGGACCAGGTGTCACCGTGGCAGAAAGCCTTGCACTGGGAAACGAGAGAATCAAGTTTTTCACCACCATGATAGTGAATTTATTAAATGGCTCAAAGCATAGCCGTACATTGACGCCAGCCTGCATGGGAGTGTAGGTCACCTGGTTAGGGGAGAAAAAAGACCCACAGGAGGCAGGGCATGAGGAATAAATGCATGGTCCAAGCCTGCACCAAGCTGTGTTGCCCCACTGTGGGGAGGTCAGACTTTGGTGCAGACTGAAGAAGCACTGACCAGTTGCAGCTGCTGCTAAATAAATGGACGCTCCGTGGATTTAACAAGGTGCTTCCGGAGGTACAGGCACGTGACAGTCCCTGGGGAGGCTCTGTGGCCTGGCAGCAAGGCAGGTCTGCTTGCTTCATGGGGCAGGTTCGCGGAGAAAGACAGATTGGCAGCGAAGGAGGCACCACATGTGTATGTCTACATCAGAGCCTATCACTCCAACCTGCATTTGTAGTTGATGCAGAGAAACAGGCACTTACAAGACACGACTCTTCTCATCCTAAGGTCACATGAAATACGTCAAATGAGTCAATAGCTGTATGACTTGCTCAGATGTAGACGTCTATAAGGCTAGCATTACTTGGGAATAATCCTTTCCAATTTCTCTGCTTCGGTCCACTATACTGTCTATCTCCCAAACTCCTCCATGATGTTCCCGTAACGTTTTCCCGGTGGCAGAATTCCTCCACATTTCCTGGTGTCAGACATTGTGGGCTCAGTGAACAATCAGATGAGCCTGTTCAAACCACCAATAGCTGAGAGCTTTATTTCAGGATTAAAATAATTTTGCACCCTCAGATGTGATATGTTGCATGTACAAATAACTAACATCATTCAGTGATTGGTGCTGATGATTTAGATACTAACAGGATTTCCTAAACATTGTCGGCCAGTGTTTTGCAAGCATGATGTGAGAAATTTATATGTCTCAACCAAAAGTCTCCAGAAAAAGTGATGTTTCCCAAAGGTGTGGGGACTCAACTGCACAACTACTTTCACCGTGCCTCAACTCTGTTTCATCTTTCCTAGTACCTTTTAGGAGACCTAAAAAAACCCCAAAACTAAAAACCTAAGCAAGAAGGTGCGTCAATTCTGGAATTTCATTTGAGAGCTCCAGCGAGGAAGGGAGCACTGCAGGAGCAGCTAGGACCTGCCGGCTGCTTCAGCCTGGGATGCGTGTTGCAATGCAACAAGTCAGGGCACCTCAGTAGATCTGGTCCCTTAAAAGTAAACTGGGTCCCTCTAGGAAAGAAACGCAGAAAAAAAAGCTTTGGGAACAGAAACAGTGCACAATGTAGAGGAGTGATGTGAAGGGGAATGGGGGAAAAGAGCAGGTAGGACTATTCCTTTTCCTGATGTCTCTGAGACAAGGCACACACAAACCCAGGGAGAGACGCACACAGCAGTAGAGGTGGTTTAGGATCAGGGGACAGTACAATGTCTAGAGGACAAGCAAGGCAATGGGAAAGATGTGCAGCAATGCCATAACTCTCGCGCTAACAGGTGTGACAGGCGTGGCCACGCTCTGGTTAAAAAGGCCAAAGGAGACACCTCCTGAGGTCCCGGATCTTGTCCTGTAACCCTTTCTGCAAGCCCTTCTGACAGGACAAAGGTAGGCAACAAAATATTTGTGTGCAAACCTCTGAAAGGAAACGTGTGCTGAATAAGTCCTATGTAAGTTAACACAATAACCTAGTGCCAGTGAAGTGCCCCAAAGCAGTTTTGCCTGTTTCTAATCATATTGGTTGGGTTGATAAATAATATGTCCTTCCTATACAAATACTGCACTAATTTCTGGCTCTCACAACACTGTTACTGAAATGTAGAGTTATTAAGTCCATCTTTATGGCTATTTAAATTCTTTTTTAAAAGTTTTCCTGAGTAATCTTGTTTCACAACTAACAGGTCGTGACATATGATATATCCTTGACCTACAAATAAAAATACTAATATATCCTCTTCCACAAATTACAAGGCACTTTATTCTCCCATTAAAAAAAGGAAAGGAAATAGTTAAATAAAATAATTTGGAATAGTCTTACTACATCTTATATGAGATGATACACTTTTCTGTGGATACCATATTTTCCTGCCACAAGCATTCAAGGGAAAGGGTAGTTCTGGTATAATCTACAGAGACCCAAAAAGCCTACATTTGCAGGGACACTGGGGCTGGACAAGGCATGCCAAGGGAAACGCGGCACTGCACCAGCATTGCTGCCTTCACAACCTTCTAATCTGGGCCACCGATGGTGATGGGGACCTCAGCCTTACTGCAAGAAGCCACTATGAATAGGGATAGTGTTAGATTAGAAAGGTGTGGAGGCAGCAATTTTGGTGCAGTGCCATGCTTCCCTTGGCATGCCCTGTCCAGCCCCAGAGTCCCTGGAGCTGTAGGTTTTGTGGCTGTCTGAAACCTAACCCTAACCATAATGGCAGCTTGGGGTGGAGGCTGAGGTCTCCAGCACCATGCGTGACCCAGATTAGAAAGCTGTGGAGGGACCACTGTTGGAGCAGTGCCGTGCTCCCTATGGAATGCCTCGCCCAGTCCCAGTGTCCTTACAAATGTAGGATTTATCACTCTCTGAACCCTGACAATAACCCTAATGGCAGCTTGGGGCTGAGGCTGAGATCCTGAGCACCATGGGTGGACCAGATAGAAAGGTGAGGAGGCAGCCATGATGGTGAAGTGCCATGATCCACTTGGCATTCCAATTACAGCCCCAGTGTCCCTGGAGCTGTAGGCTTTGTGACTCTGTGATCCCTAACCCTAACCTTAAGTCTAATGGCAGCTTGGGGCTGAGACTGAATTCCCCAGCATCATGGCTGACCCAGTTTAGAAAGGTGTGGAGGGAGAAGTGATAGACCAGTGCCGTGCTCCCTTTGGCATGATAATTAAAGTCCCTAAATTCGTGGAGCTCTAAGCTTTGGGGCTCTGAACACTAACCCTAACCATAACCCTAATGGAAGCTTGGGATTGAGGCAGAGGTCCCCAGCACCATGGGTGGTGCGGATGGGAAGGGTGTGGAGGCAGCAATGATGGTGCAGTGCCATACTCCCATTGGCATGCGTATTCCAGCCCCAGTGTCAATGAAGCTGTAGGCTTTGTGGCTCTCTGAACCCTAAACTTAATCCTAACCTTAATGGCAGCTTGGGGCTGAGGCTGTGGTACCCAGCACCATGGGTGGACCAGCTGGGAAAAGTGTGGATGCAGCAATATCAGTGCAGTACAGTGCTCCCCTTGGTGTTTCAATTCCAGTTCTAGTGTCCCTGGATCTGTAGGTTTTGTGGCTCTCTGAACCCTAACACTAACCCAAAACCAGCTTGGGGCTGAAGCTGTGGTACTCAGTACCATGGGTGGACCAGATAAGAATGTTGTGGAGGCAGCAATAGCAGTGGAGTGCTGAGCTCCCCTTGGCGTGCCTTCTCCAGCCCCAGTGTCCCTGAAGCTGTAGGCTTTGTGGCTCTCTGAACTCTAACCCTAATCCTAATGGCAGCCCTGCAGCTGAGGCTGATGTCCAGAGCACCATGGGTGGCCCAGATTAAAAAAGTGTGTAGGAAGTAATGTTGTTGCTTGCAGTACTTTGCTCCCCTTGGCATGGCTTCCCCAGCCCCATTGTCCCTGGAACTGTAGGCTTTGTCAACCTCTGAACCATAACCCTAAACCTAATGGCAGCTTAGGGGTGAGGCTGAGGTTCGCAGCACCGTGGGTGGCCCAGGTCAGAAAGGTGTGGATACAGCAATGTTGGTGCAGTGCCGTCATGCACTTGACATTCCAATTACAGCCCCAGTGTCCCTGGAGCTGTAGGCTTTGTCGTTCTCTGAACCCTAACCCTAATGGCAGCTTGCTGCTGAGGCTGAGGTCCCCAGCAGAACCATGGGTGACCCAGAAGAGAAAGGTGGGAGGGAGCATTCGTCAAGAATTGGACTGGCTGCCCAGGGAGTTGGTGGAGTCACCATCACTGGAGGTGTTCAGAAAACGCGTAGATGTGACACTGTGGGACATGGTTTAGGGGGCATGGTGGTGTTTGATTGATGGTTGGACTTGATGATATTACAGGTCTTTTCCAAGATTAATAATTCTGTGATTCTGTAATTCTGTGAGCAATGTCGGTACCGTGCTGTGCTCCCATTGGCATTCCAATTCCAGCCCCAGTGACCCTGGAGCTGTAGGCTTTGTGGCTTTCTGAATGCTAAACCTAACCCTAATCCTAACCGTAACCCTAAGGGCAGCTTGGAGCTGAGGCTGATGTCCATAGCACCTTCGGTGGCCGAGACTAGAAAACTGTGTAGGAATTAATGTTAGTGCAGTACCGTGTTCCCTGTGGCATGCGTATTCCAGCCCCAGTGTCCCTGGAGCTGTACATTTTGTGTATCTCTGAACCATAAACATAACCCTAATGTCATCTTGGGACTGAGGTTGAGGTTCCCAGAACTATGGATGGCCCAGATGAGAAAGGTGGGAAAGCAGCAATGCTGGTGCAGTCCCGTGCTCCCCTTGGCATGCCTTCTCCAGCCCCAGTGTCTCTGGAGCTGTAGGCTTTGTGGCTCTCTGAACCCTAACCCTAACCCTAATTGCAGCCTGGGGCTAAGGCTGAGGTCTCCAGCAGCACAATGGGTGGCACAAATAAGAAAGGTGTGGAGGCAACAATGTTGGTGCAGTGCCATGCTCCCCTTGGCATGCCTTCCCCAGCCCCATTGTCCCCAGAGCTGTAGGCTTTGTGGACCTCTGAACCCTAACCCTGACCATAACCCTAACCCTACTGGGAACTTGGGGCTCAGGCTTTGATACTCAGCAGCATGGGTGGCCCAGATCAGAAAGGTGTGGAGGCAGCAATGTTGGTGTAGTACCGTAATCCCCTTGGCATGCCTTTTCCAACCCCAGTGTCCCTGGAGCTGTAGGCTTTGTGGCTCTCTGAACCCTAAACCTGATCCTAATCCTAACCTGAACCCTAAGGGCAGCTTGGGGCTGAGGCTGATGTCCATAGAACCATGGGTAGCACAGATTAGAAAGCTGTGTAGGAAGTAATGTTAGTGCAGTACCGTGTTACCCGTGGCATGCGTATTCCAGCCCCAGTGTCCCTGGAGCTGTAGGCTTTGTGGCTCTCTGAACCCTAACCATAATGGCAGCTCGGGGCTGAGGCTGTAGTACCCAGCCTGATGGGTGGCCCAGGTGAGAAATCTGGGGACGCAGCAATGTTGGTGCAGTCCCGTGCTCCCCTTGGCATGCTTTCTCCAGCCCTAGTGTCCCTGGAGCTGTAGGCTCTGTGGCTTTCTGAACCACAACCCTAACCCTAACCCTAATGGCAGCTTGGGGCTGAGGCTGTGGTACCCAGCGCCATGGGTGGCTCAGCTGAGAAACTTGCAAAGGCAGCAATGTTGGTGCAGTGCCATGCTCCCCTTCGCATGCCTTGTCCAGCC
The DNA here is from genome assembly GCF_030936135.1 of Gavia stellata. Taxonomy (NCBI): domain Eukaryota; kingdom Metazoa; phylum Chordata; class Aves; order Gaviiformes; family Gaviidae; genus Gavia; species Gavia stellata. The sequence continues at coordinate 26,727,481 of NC_082594.1, read as the reverse complement.
CCAGGGTCCTGTGTAAAGAGCTCTCCCTGGGGGTGGATGAAGAGCAAGTTGAGAGCTTGTGGATAAGGATTAAGGGGCAGGCTAATATGGGAGACACTGTTGTGGGTGTTTATTACAGGCCACCTGATCAGGATGGGGAAGCTGATGAGGCCTTCTACGGACAGCTGAGAGTCGCCTTACAGTCACAGGCCTTGGTTCTCCTGGGGGACTTCAATCACCCTGATACCTGCTGGGAAGGCTACACAGCCAGGCATGTACAGTCCAGGAGGTTCCTCCAGTGTATTGATGATAACTTTTTGACTCAGGTGGTGGAGGAGCCAACAAGGAGAGGTGTGCTACTGGACCTAGTACTGACAAACAAAGAGGGACTGGTCGAGGACATTAAGGTTGGGACAGCCTTGGCTGTAGCGATCGTGAGAAGGTAGAGTTTAGGATCACGTGCAGTATGCACAAAGCAAGTAGGACTGCAGCCTTGGACTTCAGGAGGGCTAACTTTGGTCTCCTCAAGGAACTGATTGGAGAAATCCCATGGGTTAGGGCTCTAGAGGGTAGAGGGGCTCAAGAGAGCTGGGTGATATTCAGGTGCCACTTCCTCCAAGCTTAGGATCAGTGCATCCCTAAGAGCAAGAAATCAGGCAAGGGAAGCAGGAGACCTGCATGGATGAGCAAGGAGCTTCTGAAAAAGCTCAAGTGGAAGAAGGAAGTTTACCGTACATTGAAGAAGGGACTGACCACTTGGGAAGATTACAAGAATGCCATCAGAGTATGCAGGGATGAAAAGAGGAAAGCCGAGACCTCCTTGGAATTAAACCTGGCAAGGGATGTCAAGATCAACACAAAGGGTTTCTTCCAGTACATCAGAGGCAAAAGGAAAACTAGAGAAAATGTGGGCCCGCTGTTGAATGAGACAGGTACCATGGTGACAGATGATGCAGAGAAGGCGGAGTTACTGAATGCCTTCTTAGCTTCAGTCTTTACTGCTCTGGGCAGCCCTCAGGAGTCCCAGACTTTGGAGGTAACAGAGAAAGTCTGGAAGAAGGAAGACCTTCCCTTGGTTGAGGAGGATCAAGTTAGAGACGAGTTAAGTAAACTGGACATGCACAAGTTCATGGGTCCTGATGGGATGCACCTGCGAGTGCTGAGGGAGCTGGCAGAAGTCATTGCTGGGCCACTCTCCATCATCTTTGAAAGGTCCTGGAGAACAGGCGAGGTGCCTGAGGACTGGAGGAAAGCCAATGTCACTCTAGTCTTCAAAAAGGGCAAGAAGGAAGACCCAGGAAGCTACGGGCCAGTCAGCCTCACCTCCATCCCTGGAAAGATGATGGAACAGCTTGTTCTGAGCATCATCTCAAAGCATCTGGAGGAAAAGAAGGTTATCAGAAGTCATCAACATGGATTCACCAAGGGGAAGTCATGTCTGACCAATCTGATAGCCTTCTATGATGGTATGACTGGATGGATAGATGAGGGGAGGGCAGTAGATGTTGTCCACCTTGACTTCAGCAAGGGTTTCAACACTGTCTCCCACATCATCCTCATAGACAAGCTTAGGAAGTGTGGGTTAGATGAATGGACAGTGGGGTGGATTGAACACTGGCTGATAGGTAGAGCTCAGAGGGTTGTGATTAGTGGCACAGAGTCCAGTTGGAGGTCTGTAACAAGTGGTGTTCCCCAGGGGTCAGGACTGAGTCCAGTGCTGTTCAACATATTCATCAATGACCTGGATGAAGGGATAGAGTGTGCCCTCAGCAAGTTTGCTGATGACACAAAACTGGGAGGAGTGGCGGACACACGGAAGGCTGTGATGCCATTCAGCGTGACCTGGACAGGCTGGAGAGTTGGGCAGAGAGGAACCTGATGAAATTCAACAAAGGCAAATGTAGGGTACTGCACCTGGGGCGGAATAACCCCATGCATCAGTACAGATTAGGGGCTGACCTGCTGGAGAGCAGCTCTGTGGAAAGGGACCTGGGGGTCCTGGTGGACAACAGGATGACCATGAGCCAGCAATGTGCCCTCATGGCCAAGAAGGCCAATGGCATCCTGGGGTGCATCAAGAAGAGTGTGGCTAGCAGGTCGAGGGAGGTTATCCTCCCCCTCTACTCTGCCCTGGGGAGGCCGCATCTGGACGACTGTGTCCAGGTCTGGGCTCCCCAGTTCAAGAAGGACAGGGAGCTGCTGGAGAGGGTACAGCAAAGGGCTACGAAGATGATTAGGGGACTGGAACATCTTTCTTATGAGGAAAGGCTGAGGGACTTGGGCCTTTTTAGTCTGGAGAAGAGAAGACTGAGGGGGGATCTTGTTAATGCTTATAAATTCTTAAGGGGTGGGTGCCAGGAGGAAGGGGCCAGCCTTTTTTCAGTGGTGCCCAGTGACAGGACGAGAGGTAACGGGCACAAACTTGGTCATAGGAAGTTCCATCTAAACATGAGGAGGAACTTCTTTCCTTTGAGGGTGGCAGAGCACTGGAACAAGCTGCCCAGAGAGGTTGTGGAGTCTCCTCTGGAAATACTCAAAACTCGCCTGGACCCATTCCTGTGCAATCTGCTCCAGGTGAACCTGCTCTGTTGGGGGGGTTGCGTTTCCAGAGGTCCCTTCCAACCCCTATCATTCTGTGATTCTGTGAGCTGTAGGCTTTGTGGGTCTCTGAACCCTAACCCTAAACCTAATGGCAGCTTGGACCTGAGGCTGAGGTCCCCAGCACCATGGATGGCGCAGATGAGAAAGGTGTGGAGGCAGCAATGTTGGTGCAGTACTGTGCTCCCCTTGGCATGCCTCCTCCAGCCCCAGTGTCCCTGGAGCTGAACGCAACCCTAACCCTAACCCTAATGGCAACTTGTGGCTGAGACTGATGTCCATAGCACCATGAGTGGCCCAGTTTAGAAATCTGTGGAGACAGCAATGTTGGTGCAGTACTGAGCTCCCCTTGGCATGCATATTCCAGCCTGAGTGTCCCTGGAACTGTAGGCTTTGTGGGTCTCTGAATCCTAACCCTAACCCTAATGGCAGCTTGGGGCTGAGGATGAGGTCCCCAGCACCATTGGTGGCCCAGGTTAGAAAGGTGTGGAGGCAGCAATGTTGGTGCAGTGCTGTGCTCCCCTTGGCATGCCTTGTCCATCCCCAATGTCCCTGGGACTGTAGTCTTTTTGTCTCTCTGAACCTTAACCCTAACCCTAAAGACAGCTTTGGACTGAGGCTGAGGTTTCCAGCAGCAGCATGTGTGGCCCAGATGGGAGAGGTGTGGAGGGAGCAATGTTGGTGCAGTGCCGTGCTCCCCTTGGCCTGCCTTCTCCAGCACCTGTGTCCCTGGAGATCTAGGTTTTCTTGCTCTCTGAACCCTAACTCTAATCCTTATGGCAGCCTTGGTCTGAGGTCTATGTCCCCAGCACCCTGACGCTAATGCCATTTTAGAACCCTTTCCGAACCATCACCCTGAACATAATTGCAGCTTGGGGCTGAGACTGAGGTCCTCAGCACCCTGAGGCTAACAGCAGATTAGTACTCTTTCAACCCTAACCCTATTTACAAAGGCTACAGGAAAGGTATGCCAAGGTCAGTACGACACTGCACCAACATTGCTCCCTCCACATCTTTCTAATCTGGGCCACTTATAGTCCTGTGGACCTCAGCCTCTGCCCCAATCTGCCATTAGGGTTAGGGTTAAGGTTAGCGTTCAGAGAGCCACAAAGCCTTCCACGAACACTGGGGCTTTTCACTTCTCGATCTGAACAAATAGCCTGTTTGTGGCCAACGCCATGTGATCAGCTCCTTGATGTTATTTTTTTCTTTAATGTCTTTTTTAGCTACACATTAAATAATTTTTGCTTGTAAACTGTCATGCAGCAAATTTTAGGGATTGATGATTACAATTACTTTAGGCACTGCCTTAAACAACTTTGGTTTTGCTTTATTCTCTGCTATATTGTATACTAAACTGCTATTGCAGAGATTTGCTGGATCCAGAAACAGTAATTAAAGCTAAGGTCTGGAAATATTATTTTAGGGATGGTAGGATGCATATCTCATATCTCTGTAGATGCACCCAAGTCTCTAATGCTTGTACAGGCAGTTTGCAGAAGCAGCCAGATGGACGATTACTGTAAAATCCTTTATCTTCCTCACAAGTTGATGATGGTGGCAAGTTGTAGCCACTGATCAGTTAGCCAAAGATGCTTTGTCAGACCTTTTTATTACTGAATGCCTCCGAGAGACTGAAAAGCTTTTGAATGCTGAAGAGCCAGGTTTTGTTCACATGTGGGCTAGGGTAATTAACTGCCTTCCCAAGTAATAAAACTCCCAGTGATTGGGTCAGACAAACAGAAATAACAAAGATGTGTGGGTAACTATCCCTTTTGCCCCTGGGTCCTTTTATCATGAGTCATTTTCAGTCATCCCAGGGACTTTCTCGGTTGCTGCCAGCCCTGCCCAGTGATCTCTGGTCCCTGGGAAAGCTCCTCCCATCATCTCAGAGGTTGGACTCTTTCTTTTCCTTATAGCACTTTGTCTCCATGCTGGAAGACAAGCAGACTCACCTCCTGGATGTAGCTCCTCTGGTGCCGGCTGAAGCCTCAGGATGCAGACCCGTGGCGGTGGCAATTTCTGTTCTCCCTGGGGGTCCCATTTGGCTCAGTCTCCTTACAGGAGTATCAAGGAGTTGTGGACAGGAAGGGAAAAACCCCAAGTGCTGTCTTTCACACAAGGTAGCTCCACTTTTACAGTATAACTGCAAGTCATTCACAGAAAAGTAAAGAACCATATTTTGTAGGCATCTGTTTCATGCTTATTTTTGATAATATCTACTGGCTGTTGAGGGCAGAGACTATAAATGATCTAAACTTAAGAGGGTTACAAAAAGTTTCAGGGGAAGGAAAGACCTCTGCACCTAAAGAGTATAAAATTAGCAAGGGAGCATTCATTTTAGGTGATGTATTGTTTTGTGACAAGATTTGGATTATGGACTGATCTGAATGCTAAAGCTGAGATATGAAGCTACTTGCTTCAGTTACTGAAATGTAGTTTTAACTTTGAATGTGTGTACCTTCTCACAACTGAGAAACAAACTCAAGTACATCTGATCTAGTGTAAGGCCGAGGTTTCCAAAGGCATTTTCTTCATGAGAACTTCCTTTTTTTCCTTGTTTTCTTTTGTTTTCTTTTTGTTAAAAAGTAGTTTTTCAGACTGGGTTGTCCTTGTATCTCCAAACATAAAGGAGAAGCTTGAGTTTTATAGATCTTTCCAGTATTCTAAGAGATTTGGAAAAACATAGATAAATGCTTCTTGGGATTTTTAAATCTTAATTTCTTAAAAACTTAAAAAAAACCCCAAAACCCCAGACAAGTTCCATAAGGAAAACAAAGTTTCAGCAGTTTCTGGTGAACATGGGCTGACTTTTGTGAGTCAGCCATGGCTGATGATCGTTTCATGTGGAAATTGGGCAAAACTCTGTTCTTCATGATGTCATGCTTCACACCTAGATTAACCACAATGGTTTTAGCTGAGTTTAATTTAGTTTCTGGTTTGTTCAGTACTGAAGCGCTATAAAAACAAAACACTACAAGGGGCACGACCCCTGTAGAAAGGAAAACACAACAAGGTCTTGCACTAATAGCTGCAAAATACTACTGCTGAGTTCAATGTTGCTTTAACAAATTCCCTAAACTTTTCCAGTCCTTATTTGTTAAAAAATAAATAAGGATAATTCTTCTATTCATTGTACCTGCTGCTCCTTTGCAAGTACTATATTTACACTTACACATGGGTGTATATTTATACACACACATATGTGCATGCATACACACACACATATTATATATATGTATATATTATATATGTATAATGTGTTAGTCTTTCTACTTGAGTAGATTGGCAAAATTCTTTGATTAAAACTTCAAGACTGGCTTTAGAAGTTCATGTTAGCTATTGATAATCCAGCCTACATAGGACAAATGGCCAGGAGAGGTATCTGCAGCACAGATTCGGAAACTGGAAAAGAAACCAGTTTGTGTGTTTAATACCTATAAAGTGCCACAACACTTTAACCGGATTCATACTTTGAACAACTGAGCAGTCATCTGCTTACCCTTTCCAACCATCACTTGGGTACTTATGTATATATGATACATACAAACACAGAAAAAAGAAGTGCTGAGTGACATGTTCCAGCTTCTCAAGTTTTCTGATGGCTTCCTCTCAAATACACATTTGTTTGTTATGACTCTGGGTTGATGCTGACTTTTCATGAAAACTAGCTCTCTTGGTTCTAACTGAATTCTTTCCCAGAGGGGGGTTTCAGTGGATATATACCAAAAAGTGTGTAGTCTTACCCAGCATATATTAAACTGTAAATTAAATACTTAAAGATCTGTTCTGCTGATGATACACATGTATACTCCACTAAGACTGTGGAGCCTACTAGAAGGTAAAATTGAGCTGAGGGGAAGCACCCATGTATCATATAGTAAAATATAATGTTGCTTATGTTGGCTAAAAAATCCTCCGAAATAAATCTGAAATAGGAAGCTTTTGCTATTACCATAAAGTAGTGCACAGAAGCACCAACCACAAAGCAGGACCTCGTTGCAGTAGATGCTGTGAAAGAGAACAAAAAGCTCATGACTGAGTTCTGAAGAAGTCAGAGGTAACTGTAAAACGAACATTTTATTGTGTATTTAAGTAGAAGTCTTGGAGCAGGAGACAGCAGCTAAGAAGGAGCTGAGATTTCAGCTTACTGTGCAACAATTTGCTCATTATTTCTTTTTCTCATATACAACTTCTTCCACCCATCCTTTTCCTGCCCCATCCTCCTGTTACATTTGTCAAGACGGGTTCTAGATTTAGGAGATCTGAACTTGGATCTCTTAATAGCTTTCTTTTTGTCTCATTTTGCTGATGCAGTGCTCTTTAAGGGGCAATAAGACAAGTAATTTTTACATTAGTCATTGGTTTCATATATATGCTTAGAGATGAAGTGAGGTTGGAGAGGTGAGAGAGCAAAAAGTTTCACTGCATCAATGCATAAAGAGTGGAAAATTATAGCAGTTCCTACCTGCATGTAAAGGAGAGGAAAATCACTAGGCTGCTGGAAAAAAAAAAAAGGTTATTTGTAAGTAAGAGCTGGGGAAATAATTTGCAAAAGGAGAAATTATCAATGTGTGTTTAAGTGTGTGCATGTGAAGAGTCTGTATGTATCCCGTTGGGATGGGTAGCTAAACTTTTAATTCTGAAGCTTGGTTTTGTTCCCAAATTTTCTGAAGACTTTTTTTAATTATAATGGGGACTGCATCATTTATTGTGTTAGACTGATGCTCTAGAGTAATGGGCAAGTATAAGGGGGATTGAGTGAAAGCTGCCTCAATTTTCCTTATTTTTGCTACTCGACTTTGCAAGCTTACTCAGATTATTTTAATACAGCTTTTGCTTAGTTTTATCTATGTTTGAATCTTTTTAAAGACATGATAAAAACACAGTGTTTTGGTGCCCATCACATCTCTGTTTTCCATTTCAGTCAGTAAGTTAAACAACAGTTCCTGTCTCTGTTAGCTGATATCAGAAAAAGCAGTAATGTTTTAGGAAACTTGGAGATCAGATGAAGAATTCTCTCTTGCCAGAACACCTGGCTTTGATGGAGTCCCAGCAGGCTTATGTAAAGATTTTTCACAGTTGTTTTTCTATCTGATAGGCAATAAGTTCAGTAACTCTAGAGAAAGTGGCTGTTTGCCATGCAAGAATTTAGCATTTAAGCTAAATCTAATAAATGCCCAGAATGTGATGCTTATTTCCTGATTTCACTAAGTAATGTAGATGTAAAGATTTTTATCAAGGGTACTGGCCACTAGTCTTCAAGACACTATCAGAAAATCAATTCACCAAGACGAGATTGGTTGTGTTCACCCAAGACATGTGTTCTGTAATGTCAGACACTTAATTAATATACCCCAGGTCTCCTAAAGATTTAATCTCCTCTCCGTCTGTGTCTCATCTCCACTGATGCTGAAGAAATATTTGACAGTGAATTTCTATTTATAACTTTATACTCCTTTTCAGTTCCAGAGCCACATTTTGTTACCTGCAGGGTTTGTAATCTTCTGAGTCTATAAGCAAGAATCAAGCGATTGTATCCAAGACCAGTCTGGCTTTAGATAACCACATTGCATAATCTCTTCCCTGGCCTTTTCTTGTAAAATTTGCCTCAACAGTTAAAACAACTAACATTAGATTGAAAATTATAGCTTCTTCATGTACTTTTTTTTTTTACACTAGAAAAAATATTATTATCTGTTGCTCATTCTATACACTCAGAAGTCTAAGACAGAGAAGGATATACTTTTAAAAAATGTAATTGCTTATCAGACAGTAGAGGCGTGGAACAACTGACATACCCCACAGATCATTTTTCTATATGTTTAAAAATGTCATAAATTCATTTATGCACAGCCCTCAAGAGTATCTGGTTCTTGAATGAAGTTTTAATTAGTCATATGCCTTGCTGAATTCTAAATTAACTCAGGAAAGACACCTGGGTACTATTATGGGAACATAATTATGACTTCTACCCAATGTGCGAGACCAGTAATAAATCGCAAGCTCAGCAATATTTTAGAAAAGGGACAATGATAATTCTGGAGGTATTATAAAGTCATCTACATAAATCAGTAGTTATTTCATAACAGAAATAGTACTATACAATATGTTTAGTTCAGGTGATCTCATCAGGAGGGGATGTATTCATGAGAAGAATTTAGAAAAAGGAAAATGGTTAATTCATACCCTGACCTGTTTTCTTCAGAGCAGAAGAGAGAGAAAAGAGTCATAATAAAAATGTACTAAGAAATCACAGAATCACTGTGATAAACTGTGATAACTGATAAACACAAGGTAAACAAGCACTATTTTTACACCCATTCTCAGAATACAGAAATAAGAGTATGTTCAATGAAATTGGAAGACAGTACATATCAAATGGACATGAAAAAGTATTTCTTCTTGCTGCATGATCTGCAGCTGTTCTACAAGGTGAGAAATACCTTGTAAATCTGCAACAACTTTGTAAATAGAGTTTACAAATCATCTCAAATAGAGTAGGAAGTGTTTAAAGAAATATCTGAAATTCTCTAGAGAATAATTTTATAAAGGTTTGAAGACATAATATTCCTGTGTGCTTCAAAGCATGAGCCAATTTTCAAATGTCGGTAGGCAGAAATAAATGTCACCAGTAAGTCAGGCCATGACTGGTTCCCAGAAAGTTTCTTCTGTCTGTCTTGACCAGTATGGCCCTACCATTGATACAACCTGCAGATTAATTTCCTTATAACCTTTCTAAGCCTCACCTGTCTTGAGAAAACCAGTGAAAACTCAGTGAGTCAAGGAATTTTGTAAAATTATAGAGTCATACAATTGACTCCAGTGTTAGAGAATTTACTAAGCTTCTATAAGAATTTACTGTAAAGAATGTAAATACTATACTTACGATGGAAGAATTTACTATAAATAATATCTGAAAAAGAAAAGGCATCCTATATGTATTAGGAGGTGTTATCAAGAATGTATTCATTACATATTAAAGTACTCTGTGATTGATTCTTTCCACATTGTCATCAGTTGTTGATGACAGTTCAGCAATACCTAGCTCTGAATTATTTTGTTCAGAGGATACATTCCTACCTTTGGTACACTATTTATTTAATCCTGTTTTCATTTACCTAAAAAGGAAAGACTGCAAACTGATTAAGCCACTTGGCACATCATAATTAGAGAACAGGGTTCACTGCTATTGGATCTGCTGTAGCTGTAAAACAAAGTACAGAATACAGCTGCCTATTAATTGGAAATCCTTGCAGGAAGTATCCAACACCTGTTCTCTGTAGCATTTACTAGTTTTCAAATTGTTCATAGCAGTATTATAAGGAATTGTATTTGATGCTGTAAATCCCTCGGAAACCAACAATTCTAGATGTTCTGGGGATTGCTTTTTCTACTTGTCTGATTTCAGTATAGTTGCAACTCATTTTGCATGAGAAGTGACTGTTGGTGCATAAGAGTTTCTGACGAGGATTCTTTGATCTCAGACTTTTATCTCATCTTTTAATCTCATTGTGTCTTAGTTTGTTTACTTTGTTGGCTTGACAGCAGAATTTGCATGCCTCTCCATATTTTCCTGAGTCAGTGAGGTTTAAATAATGTTACTGGTTCTATTTGAACAAGCAGCACCCATACATGACATTTAAACCCAAACTATTGTCTTAGCCAAAGCCATTCCTTTGTAAGATACTTACTAAACTGTCAGCTCCAGCGATGCATAATGAGTGCATCACCTCGTTGGCCTCTGCAGAATGGCAGATCGGAGCAGTTTACTGAGAGCATAAGTAACTGATTATTTGATAACTCATTTCGGAGACTGTGAAAAAGGAAGAGACTCATCATGTAACTGCAGCAGTTAATTGAGGTGAGGAATGTAGAAGGCTAGACTTGCTTCTACTCAATAGAAATTCTTCAGGGAGACATAATAGTTGTGAACATAAAGAAAAATGGGTAAAAATGAGGAAAATATTTATTAGAATTCTTAGTCATTCTTTGTCTGAAACATTCTACCCAGATAAGCGTTGGGGATAAACACTATAAAGAAACTTTGAGACTATAAAGAGACTTTGTGCCATATGAGTACAGGGATGTTTTGTCTAAAATATAAAAATATTTCCAAGACAAGAACTCACAGGTACCTGTTAGTGTTTAGAAAACTGCACCAGTGACTCTGCACTGTTAAGCAATGAGGAGTCAGCTGGAAAGGAGGCTTAGCTAAGAGTGAAGTCAAATTTCCTGCATCTGTGTTTTCTGTGGAAGGTGCTATTCAGAGGGCATTTCCTATGGGAAATCAGACGTTGGCCTTAAGAGAGATTGCAGTCTCTCAGGAGGAAGTTATGAAGCAACTTGAGAAAGACAAATGCAGTGAATTACCAGAAGCAGATGGTATTAATCTGAGGAGTCTGAAAGAAATAAACTGTGAAATAGCAAAGATACTGATGAGGTCCTTCCATGTACATTGATTGTTACTGGGGGCTTCAAAGTAATTTGATTCAATTAATTTGACTTTTTTTTGCCTCAGCAGAAGTGGGTTTGTGCAGGTTCTACTGCCTGGATGGGCTTCCTTGCGATTTCTGGGCTGGGACGATCACAGGATGTGAGGAAGGCTAATTCAGTTGGCTTAGACCAGTGTGGCTGCTGCAGAGGAAAACCTTCAGTGCTTAAACTTACAGGCAGACAAAGGAAATGGGGAAAAACTGATTCCCAAGTTAAGTCATGGGAAAAGATTTGCAGTGAACGGCTGTTTGCTAGTGTCAAGATGTCAGCAGTGAATAAGGAGTTGAATGAATCTGTAGAAGATATGCAATTGTGGGAACTAAAAATTTTAAAGAAATGGGAAATACTCTAAGCAGATTTGTATACGTATATGTGGGCTTAGAAACAAGATGTCAGATAAGGTAAAATCAAATAAGTAAGGTTAAGGAGTAGATCCAATATAAATACCATATCTCCTTATAGAGCAATAGCTGGTGAATTCATAAAAGGCTTTGTGGAGGAAAAATGGAAAATGTCAGGGAAGGCTGAAAAATGTATCTGTGGATAAGAAACTTGAATTGCAGCAACTTCTTGTGTGAAATCCATTAGGTGAATAACACACAGTGCTATGCAGCAAATGAGAGTGAGAAATTGGAAAGGCAAAGGTTTTATTCTGACAGCTATTCACATAGACATTTTCTGTGAGAAGGAAAGCCATAGGAGTGAAAAGTCTCAGAAATTATTTTCCCTGAATCATAACAGTGGCGAGATAGTGATAAACATTGTATTTATAAATTATATCAATGTGGATGTTTTCTCCAAATGTTCAGCTGTGACATTAAAAATTAAAAGGAATGCTCCTTGTATAATTGCCATTTTGCTGTGCATGACTTGGGCTTATATACTTTTAATTAAATACCATACAGAAAATAGAAAATGGGATTAAGTATCTGAAAGACTCTAAGAAATTATTTGTGGGATTTTCTTTTCTACTTTAAGAGCAGGAATTGAGAAGAGTAGGGGATGTGGCTACCTGTGTCTTTTCTGAGACAAAAATGGAGTGGAAAAAAGCAGAATCCATGAAGTCTATATTCTTCTGAAGTGGGTTCCCAATACATGGTGCTCCAGTAGTAGATGGAGGAGGTGCTAGGACAGTGGATTCTATGGAGTTTAGAAGAGGGTCTGCAGTCAAGCTAAGTCATCTTCCAAACAAGAAGATGTGGAAGTCAGACAGCTAGCTAAGGAGAGCTGCATGTGGCAAAACATGGTTCCAGGTAGAAGACAGAGTTTGCGTAGTGAAGAGAGATAAAATTAATGGGTAGTTTTGCTGTGCAGAAGAATGACAGGGAAAACCAGAAAGAAGATAGGTGACAGAGGAAAAAAGGAAACCAGCCATGGCAGAAAAAGAAGATGGAACAGCCTGCGTAGTCTGAGACTGGAATGGAAAGGAGAACACAGATACTATTCAGGTAATTGTGACACCGAGAGAGATGATAAGACAGAATGATCTGAGGACAGACAGAAAGCTGTTAGAGAAGAACATGAAATTTGCTTGAAGACGAAGAATATTAGTTTTTATGAACTAAATGACGACTCATTACTGTGAGATGCTAGGCCTGCACTAAGTAGATGCAGAGAACAAAAGCATATGCTGTGGATGCACACAAGGCTGGAGAGGATTCTGGAAGAAAATCTGTTGGTCAGCCTTCAAATTCTCACTGAAATAGATGAAAGAAGATTACCTGGGTTGGCAAAGTTACTCAAAGAAATGGAAACTCCATTGATCCTCTGAAGAATCCTCCTGTTCCATAGAGAAGCAGGGCCAAAGTTTGACAAAGCTATGAAGACAGTATCCAGGTTTGAATTTTTAGAGAAGCTTTGTGATATTGACCATTGAGAAGAGGGAAGATATTTTACATTTCTGTGGACTATCTTTAAATAACCAGATTTCAGGCTTTTGGGACTCAGGCTAGCACAACTAGCAGAGAGATCTCTAACCTTGGAAACAGAAAAGGAAACTCAGCAGATACTTTTATAGTTTCCATGCTTAGATACACAAATAGGAAAATCCAGCAAATGGAAAAAAAAAAGTATAAAGAACTCCTGGTGTCACAGGTGCAAGCAGATTTCAGAGAGATAAGAGAAACATGTTAGAATAGCTACATTGCCTAGGTCAGCTGTTGAAGAGTGCATACAGTTCAAAAAGGCAGATGTAAAAGTGAAGTTTAGAAGGGTAGGTTGTATATGAGGATATAGTAGACAATGACAATATAACAAATGATATTATGGAGAAAATTTTAATCAAAATAATGCCAGCCAAAAATAGCATCAGAAAGGGGTATTTCTTGAGGTACTACTAAGACTCGTCTAGTCATCCTCTAAGTGTTCCCACAGCCTTCACTGCTTTTCATCAAAGCTGACAAAAATGGCATAAGACCTTTCTGTTTCCCTTGGCTTGCCTTCCCATTCCCCTTTTCTCCTAGAATCCTTTCACCCTGGCTCTACTGAGAAGTTTCCTGCTAGTTATTCCTTTGACACCATTGGGTGTCCTGCTGGCCATAATCATCTTGCTCTTTGATGGAGTCCTTTGGCTGTGTGCTTGCGAGGACTGCTTCTTATGTTACTCAATTTGTGAGCTTTTCAAAACAGTCCTTGTTTGTATGCCACCCAGCACAGCCGGATGCTGCCCTGTAACTTCTAGGTATGAGGATCTCTGGGTTGTTCAGAAATGCTTGTAATTTGTATAAAGTCATACACAAAGTCCTAAACTGGGAGTTTCTGGACTCCATTCTTGTGTGCAGTCCAACAGCATACCACAAACTGGAGAGGGAAAGTCAAATAAAGTGATGAGAGGTACTTCCTTGTGGCTTCAGAGATGGCGTGCAACCCACAATGTGAACAGCTTAATTTTGTAAGTTCCTGAAACCTTTATCCCAAAGCTAGAGATGGTAAAACATTTGAAATGCTGCATCCTGTTGCTTTTAATAAGACTTTCTAAATCATTTTGGGTCATGTCCATGCTATAAAGAGGCTTTCCTTTTTGAAATTCTACAACTGTTCACATACTTGGTCTGATGATTTATCTGGTTTCTCCTATTATAGCTTAATTTTCCAAATAAATAACTATAAACCTGCCTTTGTATGATGTCAGCATCTTCTGCAAGAGATTAATAAAATGCATCTGATTGGGTTTTGCTATAAATTTTTGCTTGATTAGTGGATTTAAAGCATCCTTTGACCCAACAGCTGTGAGGCTAGAGCAAGGAGGAAATAGAGCCATACTTCTCTTGTTCCTAGGGGACTGCAGAGGTAACTTGCTGAGTCAACCAGCAGTATGCTCAGCACTTTAACTATTCCATCTCGCTCACAGTCCCACCCTCAAGATGCACCACTTTTCTCCAGATACATGCTGTATCTGCAGGAAGAGGGAGGCCTAGTTATCACTAGGAGAAATCTCTTCAATCAGGGTATTTATTCCCCTGTGCAAACCCAGCTGCTCTTACTTTCTGTGCTTGCACTCTACCTGTGGGGAGCACCAGCTCGACAGGGTATGAATCGTCTCTTACCCTTTCATATTGCAATGGAGCTTGGTTAACTACAAACTATTTCCAGGTTACTCAAGTAAATTTGTGAACATGTTTTGTGGCAAAGTGGCTGGTATTTCTTAAGAATGGTAAGATTTTAATCTGATGTATAGTATCTGAAACCTGTAGATTTTTAGGTTAATCTGTATGTCTGCGTACCTTATTTGGACATTTTAATCAGCTTCTAACACAGATGTTTAGGCTGGACTGTCTTTTGCCTGGTTATCATCAAGAAGCTAACATAAAATGCAGGGGTCTGTTAGGGATGTGAAATGCATGTCCTTCTGCAGTGAATGGGGTTATTTCCAGAAGGGACATTTTTTATGTGGAAGTTAAGACTGCCTCTTCTACACCCAGCTCAGACAGAAATAATCAGTTTAATGTGAGTACGTACTGACATGTGGTCAAGCTTTAGGTGAGAGCAGATTTACACAGAGAAATCAAAAGGAAATGGCAGGAGCCGTCTCGCTGTATCCTGTGACAGTAAGTGGCCACGCAATGGAGAGCTGCCAGCTCTAATCTCTAGTCTTTTCTCCCTTTTCAGAAAGTGCTCTTTCATTTTAGAGAATATTAGTTTCCAAGGTACCTTTCTGCATCTGTTAAATATTGGTTGGGGGGTTTTCCTTTTTAACAGGGGATGTATGTAAACAAAGAATCCATATTCTAAGGAGCTTAAATGCCTCAGAGAATTATATTTAGTGTCAAGGTTTAGAAAGCCAGTTCTCATACCTTAGTTGTTAGAAAACAAGGTATTTGGATGGTTAAGATAGATAGACATCTCAAATCGACAAATACTTTAAGATGTATATGAGCAGAAGAACAGGGAGGTGCACTGTAGGTATATCAAAAGAAGCATAAAGAGGAAAAGAACAGAGTGGAAAACTGTGGCTGCTGAGAAAATTTTTGACAGGGTATTTGGCTGAGAAGTAATCTCCCCAGGGAAAGGTCGTCTGAACAAACAAAACCAGGCCAGACAAAGGGCTATAAAAAGTTCAGAATTATGTGCTGAGATATAATGGCTGTAATTGCCTTGGTTTTCTTGTTTGTTTTTCTTTCTCGCAGCTCTTGGAGTGGGTTTTCCTAGGAAGCATGAGTCGATTCTGGTAGGGGCAAGGACCCAACATTGTCATCTGCATGTCACTGGCAGCGCTACTCACTCAGCAGCACAAAAGGGAGCATGGGGACGGGAGGCCCGTGGGAAGATGGCAACACTTTCTTCCCGCAGCCAGACAGGGCGCCATAGTCCTAGCTGCAAGCAACGCAGACGGAAACTAAAACCAGCATTGGGAAGGGAGTTGTGGGAGTGGAGATATTCACAGGACCCTACGCTCGCTGCAGAGCCATGTCCTGGGAGCCCATAGGCAGCTTGTTTGAAAGCTTCCTGGCCAGCTTCCTTTAGTGCATCTGTTGCACAGCATTCGGGAAGCCTCTATCCTGCTCCTGTAGGAGCGGCTGGGGGTGTCCTGGCAGCCCCAGCAAGCGGCGGTGGGCGAGGCAGGCTGCTCAGGAGCGCTGCTTTCCTTGGGGCAGGGCTCCGTTTTCAAACCCTATCAGAGGCAGCTACAGTCCCCGCCAGCAGCCCTGCGTGGCACGGTTAGCAGCTGCTCTCAGCAAGCTCCTCAGCTCTTGCCAGCTGTTTGTCACAGATGCCGGCAGCTGACTTCATGCCTGCCCTCCCCACCCTGCCTCCAGCCAGCTGGGTGCGATGAAGATGGGGAGCTGGGAGAGGGTGGCCGGGAGCAGAGCAGTGGACATGTCCCGTGCTGGGCAGAAACGGGAGCGTGGTCGGGGGGCGACAGGGGCAGCTTGAGCAGAGTCTGTGCAAAAAGAAAGGCAAAAACAGTAGGAAAAAATGGCAAGAAGGGGAGTGATAGTATTGCAACAGGTTTTGGGGTTTGTTTTTTTTTTAATTGCTCGTGAGTAAGAATTTTTTGTATGTGTGGAGGAAAGAGTTGCAGATCTGTAAGCTATAGCTCTCTACAGAGGCGTCTGTGCATGGGGCTAATGTGGACAAGGGGCTGTCATCTGCTGCAATGCATTATGCACAGTAGGAATGGCAATAGGTCGTGTCTTCTGAAAATAATTTTGGAGGAGATCTAATTTATGCACTTGCGTACTCTGATATGATGCCGCTCAGTGTGGTATCTGAGAGCGTTTCAGCCGTCTTCAGCTTCTGGGACTGAGACATTCACGAATACACTGAGACAAGTGGAAGCTGGGGAGGGTTTGCTAGGAAAGACTTTCCAAAATTAGACTCTTCCCCTGCCTCACATCTCACCCCACCCCCATGCATTTTTGTAGGGTTTTCACTCTGAATCCAAACATGTACCAGAGAAAAGAAGCAATGAGATCTCAGGGTCAAAGGGTGAACTCTGCTTGTTGCAACATCTGTTCTTGCTTACACAGGGAAGTTACATGGGTGTAAGGAAGAGAAATCAAAAGAAGTACTTAAGAAATGATCATGAAATGCCGGAGAAAATAATTTCTTGTTCCTGTCAACTCTCCCTTCCCCCATCTATGGCCCTGCCCTTTTGGAAATCCTTAGCTCCATTTTTGAATGAAGAGTAAGAAATGGATTTGAGGAGAATATGACCAAATGGAAATTGGCAAAAGAGGGAAAAAGGGATGTTAGCAAAAGAAGAAGTGTTCCCATTTTTAATAGAAAAAATCAAGCTTCCCTCTTCAGAGGATTTCATTAACACATCGAACTGAGGACACAGCATATGGTTTACATGATGAGCTGCAGCTTTATTAATACAGAAAGCAAAATGAATGAGACAGGCTCATTTTTGTGGCTCTAGGTGGCATTAGTCCTGATATTATGCTCTTTGATTTTCATGATCAGCCTGTGCCTTGCCACCCAACCCGCTGCCCAGCCACTGGATTATCATAAAGGGAAACCTTTGATACTAACATCACCGATTGTCCGCTGACTACTGAGTTTCAGAGTCCCCTTTAGCCCAAAACAGTGAATTCTAGAGCAAAGTCAGATCTGGTCTGTGAGACTAGTTGAAAAACCTGTGACCTTGTCTCTGGGAAAGCTAAGATTAATGAAGAGAGCAATTCAGCACAGTAGCCAGTGATTAGGTGGCAAAATAGAGAGTTATCTGCAATGTGATTGCTAGGAGAAAATCCAGCAAATGACTGTTTGACATGACAGTCACTGTCAGGTCTCTTGACATCAAACACTTGCCTGTTATAAGGCCAGATAAAGGGCAGGACACAGCTTCCCAGTCCTTGTTAATAGGAAGAGAAGCAGAATGAGATGGCTTTACCACACTTTGAGATATTAAAAAGCTGTGCTCTTCACCCAGAATTGAATTGTTTTACCTACCTAAATTCATGTTGCAACTTCACTTTCCATCGTAGTTTCATGCTTTGCCATTGACTTCACCAAAACTAGGCCGACCTGTTTAAAGGCTTGTTTCTACTACCAAACTTTTGCTTTACCTTTCAAGTGTAAGATCTTCATGCACACATGCAAGAGCCCTGTGCCAAGTACTTGGTGTTTTAATTCAGACTGGCTGGCTCAGCTTAGTCTATGAGCTATGCCGGAATGAGCAGAAAATTTCTCTTTTGATAAATCAACCACTGTCTGCATTGATCCTGTTATTGCTATTATTACCATTTTTAACAATTGAAGATTTTATTTCATTAAAGAAAGTTCCAGTGAGGCTGACTTAAGTTACCTCAAACACAGTTGTATAGGAAATAAAGACTTAGGATAAGTCATTTGTGTCTCATTGGTTAACCCTTTGATGGTGTTATACTCTCTGAGCCAGTCTGTATGATCAGTCACCAGTAACAGAACCAGTCCATGCTGGCTGGGTACTCTGTTGGTGAATTTTACTTTGTTTCTCTCTTGATTCTCTGGCAGTGGTGCTGAGCTGTTGTTCTCACCTGGTGCTTGGCTTGAGGTTTAATGCCTGTCTTTCAGACTAGAAAGGGCTTGTGTGTCCTAAAGGC
Source organism: Gavia stellata (assembly GCF_030936135.1). NCBI lineage: Eukaryota > Metazoa > Chordata > Aves > Gaviiformes > Gaviidae > Gavia > Gavia stellata. Next base: position 26,708,879 of record NC_082594.1, on the reverse strand, counting down.
CTTCTGTTTTCTTCAAGGTTTTGAATTGGTCCATGCAAGACATTACATGTCTCCCCAGTGCTACATGATGACATACAGGTGACTTAACAGCATTCCTTTAGTTGTCTCTGTGTGGTAGCCCTTCAGAGCACCACACACGATATCTGCCTTTTATATAAGAGCTCCTTTCTGCTTTCCCCACCTCTTTAAGAGAAATAGAGACCTTGTGTCTTAGAAAAACACTGCATTAGGCTGGGTACCAAGGGGTTGTGTATTGATGTAGTCTACCAATTGCTACCAATAATTCTGTGCTATTCCCATCGTCTATTTTGCTGCAATGCCTCTGACCCCCAGTTTGCAAGCATCTTTTACCCATTTTGCAAGTTACATAATGCACAGATTGTAAAAAAGTTATTTCTGGCAAGGGTGGGAATAAAACCTAGATTTTAGCATGGCCACACCCACTGTTCACTCAGTTTATTACACTATTCCCCAGCAAAACCTCTGCCTGCCCTGTCGGAATGCCAGGCTGTGCTAGCCATTGCAGTTGTAGGACTTGGCTTTTCTGTATGTAAACATTATGCTAAAACCATCTGGCCAGCAAAGCCAGAAATAGCAACAGGCTGATTTCCTCAGTTCTGCCTCACAAAAATCTGCATAGTCCATTAAAAATGTATGTGCTATGTTTCATTTAGTATGTTCCAAATAACGTCTGCTCAATTAGCTTCTCAGGAAGAGATCCCAGAATCACAGAATGATAGGGGTTGGAAGGGACCTCTGGAGATCAGTAGCATGAGTTTAAATGAAATAACACCAATGATGTGTGGGGAGAAATGGAAACAGCAACAGTTACACATATCATTGCATAACTGAAAACTGACCTGGTGTAACAGTAACAAATCCCTCCTCATGTGGCATTTTCTGTGAAGTTTGATGGCTACGTACCTCTGTTGAGGGGCTGCCTGGGAAGCCATAGTCTGTGAGGTTTGCATGGAGGTGGCCCAAGTCGCTTGTGTTGAGCGGCCCCAGTAGTTGTTATAACTGGAGATATGTCCACACAGAGAGTAGCAGACTTAGATGGGTTCATAGAATCATAGAATATCTCAAATTGGAAGGGACCCATAAGGATCATTGAGTCCAACTCCCTGCTCCTCACAGGACTACCTAAAACTAAACCATATGACTAAGAGTGTCATCCAGACACACCTTGAACTCTGACAGGCTTGGGGCCGTGACCACTTCCCTGGGGAGCCTGTTCCAGTGACTGACCACCTTCTCAGTGAAGAACCTTTTCCTAATGTCCAGTCTGAATGCAGGTTCATTCCATTTCCTCATGTCCTATCACTGGTCACCAGAGAGAGGAGATCAGCACCTCCCCCTCTGCTGCCCCCCTTGAGGAAGTTGTAGACTGCGACGAGGTCACCCCTCAGCCTTCTCCTCTCTAAGCTGAACAAACCAAGTGACCTCAGCCACTCCTCCTAAGTCTTGCCCTCAAGACCTTTCACCATCTTGGTCGCCCTCCTCTGGGACACACCCTAGTAGTTTGATGTCCTTCTTGTACTGAGGTGCCCAAAACTGCACACAGTACTCGAGGTGGGGCCACACAAGTGCGGTGTGGAGTGGGACAATCACCTGACTCTACCAGCTAGCTATGCTGTGCTTGATGCACCCCAGGATACAGTTGGCACTTTTGGCTGCCAAGTTTGGCTTGCCAGTTTTCAAGCTCAGTTTTGCTGCTGTGCTACTGTGGACCAAGCAGTTTTCAAACTACAGTTGCTTTCTTGTCTAGGCAACCTGGAGTGAAAGCAAGGTAGGAAACAAAAAACTCTTCACTGAAGAGTTGTTCCTCTGAACATGGCTAAAGCACATGGGTGTAATTTCCCTGGTGCAATGTATTTTCAATAATCATGAGCCAATAGACACAATTAGGAACTAGCTAAACATACACATATGTGCAGATGCACACAGCTACAGACACAAACCACATCCCCAATGGTGCATTGACACAAGGAGGAGAGGAAGTGGTACTGGGGAAATCCACTTGATTGTAACACTGTAGGTGAGAAGGTGGGTTGTACCTGCTGCCATCATGCTGCTCTCTGCAAGGTCTCTGAGCTCGACACAGCAGCACCCATCTCAGCTGCCAACTTGTGGGTTTGACTGCTAAAACGCACAGGGCCTGCACACTCAGCCTTGTGTGTGCTGAGGTGGGGAACTTAATATTTTCAATCCTTTTCCTTACACCTCCAGGAATGTCCATATCACCAGCATCAGGAAGGGGTGTAGACCATTTTGCTTTGGGCCATCTTCTCAGTGGCTACAATATTTTTTTTTCTCCTATGATTTTTTTCTCCATCTTGAGAAACTGCCTATCATCAGGTCACTGTTCTGGTTTAATCTTTTCATGCCTGCACTGCCAAGTTAAGCTCCATTTCAGAGTAGATCACCATAAATCTTGTATTTTAAACATATTGACAAAGGTAGGGAAAAGTTGAAGTATCTGAAGCATCAGAGAGACCTAGCAATCCCTTTTTTCTTTGGGATAAGAGTAGGCAATTGCATGATCCCACTGGATATTCTTCTCTTTGTTTGATCTGTTCGTCTCTGTGTCTATTGCTCTATTACTATCTCTTGTGTGAAGAAGGTTTGAGATGTGAAGAGAGATAATAAATATATTCCATGGTTCACTGCTGCTCTTCAAATGGTTTCTATAACTTAGATTAAGTGGTGTGGCTGTCCATTCCCTGTAACTCTGCCTTTTCAAGTCCCCTGGTACCTGTGTTTATCCAGGTTGTATGACTGAAGTATATGACAAGGAAAAGTGCATGATTGTCAGTGTCTTAATTAACGCAAGGTGAAACAGAATGGAGAGATGTAAGTTTGGAATAAGGGGATGATATTTGCAATCTCTTTCACTTACAATGTTTCTTTAATGTAAAACAGAGATAGCAAACTTGAGTTTTGGGGTAGAAACTTTATTGATCTACCTCTGTTTGTAAAACCAGCCTGTTTATTTCTCAATTCACAAAACTAATCTTGGGGTCAGGTTTTAAATTGGGAAGACCAATGTTTGAAACTTCAAAGTGCTTTCCTGTAAAAGTGGCTAAATATTAATTTTGCTGCTGATATGTGCATTCAATTGTTTAACGTGGCTGTTCAGTACTAAGTGTGGACATGCACCAATGCAAGGCTGTGAGTTTCTTGGGTCTTGAGGGCTTTCTCCCAAGGACAGCTACTGAAAAAGTGCCCCATTCTGCTGTTAAATAGAAATTCTTGCTGGGTGGGCTTTTTAAAAAAGGCTTTGGGTGCTATAAATAAAAGTCATATTCCACCAGCTGAACACTGATTTGATTTTAGTAAAGTCTTAGTTCAGCACAGTAATATTTCCTGTGCAGAAAACTGACAAAGTTGGAAAGTTTCATCAGCTATGCATTGACAGGATTTTCAGTATTTTCCAGCTACTTTTTAAAGCAACTATGTTCCATTTTGTTTGACCTTTTGCTATGACTAACAATCAAAAGTAAATTGATAATGTGAAACGGAAGTATAGAAAGATAGCTGACAGTTGTTAGAGCCTGAGACACGCGATAGAAGAGAGAGTGATAGGTAAATATTTAAACAGCGGCTTTTGTAATGGAGCAGCAGAAGAAGGTGGAATCCATGTATCACACCTTGCAGTGGCCACACAGAGGAGTAAATGCACAGCCTGAGCTCTACGGGCTTCCTGCAAGCCTTGGAGCCAGAGCTGACCTGAAGCTGAAGCTGCTGCAGCGATGGCTGAGTGAGCTCCAGCTTGACCTCAGGTGACAATTACACAGACAGCAGCACTGAGAAATGTAGCAAGACAACTATTTTAATACCATTCTTGTAGACATGGTCAGGCCTAATGCACTGATGTCACAAGAAATATCTGCTGGGTGGATTCCCTGAAGCAGCTGTGGGTGCTGTAGGTAGAAGCCAAGAACTGCATTCTTCAGGTGCAGTTTGAGGTCTGAGCCCCCCTGAGAACCACACAAGGAAATGTACTGACATGGGACTTGCATGTTGGTTTGTGTGGTCTGAAGTTCATGTGAGCTGTCATTTGCTCAAGACGTAGTTCTGCTGTTGTTTCCCTTAATCCCCTTTGTCAGACCCTCTGAGTACCCCGCTGGGTCTGCTGGGCACAGTTTTTGTTGAAGTACATTTATTTTGTCTCTCCAGTGCTGCTGCTATAAGTCAGCATTTTATTTCTATAAAAACAAATTAGTTCCCATTTATTCTGGAGACGAACTCTTAAATCACCTAGTGCCCTCCTGAGGGACAGGGAGCTGCTCAAGAGGGTGCAGCAAAGGGCTACAAAGATGATTAGGGGACTGGAACATCTTTCTTATGAGGAAAGGCTGAGGGACTTGGGTCTTTTTAGTCTGGAGAAGAGAAGACTGAGGGGGGATCTTGTTAATGCTTATAAATTCTTAAGGGATGGGTGCCAGGAGGAAGGGGCCAGTCTTTTTTCAGTGGTGCCCAGTGACAGGACAAGAGGTAACGGGCACAAACTTGGTCATAGGAACTTCCATCTAAACATGAGGAGGAACTTCTTTCCTTTGAGGGTGGTAGAGCACTGGAACAAGCTGCCCAGAGAGGTTGTGGAGTCTCCTTCTCTGGAGATATTCAAAACTCACCTGGACACATTCCTGTGCAATCTGCTCTAGGTGAACCGGCTCTGTTGGGGGTGTTGGACTAGATGATCTCGAGAGGTCCCTTCCAACCCCTATCATTCTGTGAAATTCTGTGAAATTCTATGAGAAACAGTGTGGCCAGCAGGACTAGGGAAGTGATTGCACCTTTGTACTCGGCACTGGTGAGGCCATACCTCGAATACCGTGTTCAGTTTTGGGTCCCTCACTACAAGAAGGACATTGAGGTGCTGGAGCGTGTCCAGAGAAGGGCAACGAAGCTGGTGAGGGGTCTGGAGCACAAGTCTTATGAGGAGCGGCTGAGGGAACTGGGTTTGTTCAGTCTGAAGAAGAGGAGGCTGAGGGGAGACGTTATCACTCTCTACAACTACCTGAAAGGAGGTTGTAGTGAGATGGGTGCTCGTCTCTTCTCCCAAGTGACAAGTGATAGGACACGAGGAAATGGCCTCACATTGCACCAGGGGAGGTTTAGACTGGATATTAGGAAAAATTTCTTCACTGAAAGGGTTGTCAGACATTGGAACAGGCTGCCCAGGGAGGTGGTGGAGTCACCTTCCCTGGAGGTTTTTAAAAGACAATTGGATGAGGCACTTAGGGACATGGTTTAGTGGTGGACTTAGCAAGGTTAGGTTTATGGTAGGACTTGATGATCTTAAAGGTCTTTTCCAACCTAAGCGGTTCTATGATTCTATGATTCTGGCTGTGTATGAAACTATTATAATGTGTGGAGGGATGGACACTGTATATTCTATATTGCATTCAAACACTCCAGAGAATTTGCTGATTGCCAAATATCAAGTCCCAAAAGATAGTTAACGATTGAAAGCTTATGTATAAATGTGTTTCTTCAAGAGTATATGTATATAATGATGATTTGGAGATCAGTTGTTCAGATACATAACATTCTACATGGGAAGAACCACATTTTCTTAAAGTAAAAACTAGCATCTCAGTGAAAGGAAGGTGTTTATAGAAATCTGATTATATGTGGACTTAACACAGGCTATGTGTTCTAAATATTTCTCTTCTTGAAGGCTAACTAACAATAAAAAGTCAAAACAGAAATCCAGGTCCAGAATTCGTGTTTTCTTTTGCTAGAAAAGGGGAAATCACTTTGTGTTAGGAAACCACCGTTTTGGTTTTTGATACCATGCTTGAAGGTTTCACAGGAGGTGGGGTAGATGGCAGAGGGGAAAATGGTCATGAAAGGTCTTGATTTTTAGAAGAAATCCAGAAAATGCCCTAGGCTGAAACTTACTGTAACTTCTACTGTGTTATGAAAGACAGTGAATGGAGGAGCAATAAACCAGTGCTTGTCACTCACTATTTCATCTAGAAGAGAATAGAAAGAGGAGAGGAGAGGAGAGGAGAGGAGAGGAGAGGAGAGGAGAGGAGAGGAGAGGAGAGGAGAGGAGAGGAGAGGAGAGAAGAGAAGAGAAGAGAAGAGAAGAGAAGAGAAGAGAAGAGAAGAGAAGAGAAGAGAAGAGAAGAGAAGAGAAGAGAAGAGAAGAGAAGAGAAGAGAAGAGAAGAAAATATTTCAGTTGGAAGGGACCTACAATGATCATCTAGTCCAACTGCCTGACTAATTCAGAGCTGAACAATAGTTAAAGCATGGTATTAAGGGCATTGTCTAAATGGCTCTTAAACACTGACAGGCTTGGGGCATCGACCACCTCTCTAGGAAGCCTGTTCCAGTGCTTGACCAAGTTCTTGGTAAAGAAATGCTTCCTTATGTCCAGTCTAAACTTCCCCTGGCACAGCTTTGAACCTCGTGTCCTATCACTGGATACGGGGGAGAAGAGATTAGCACTTTCCTCTCCACTTCCCCTCCTCAGGAAGCTGTAGAGAGCAATGAGGTCACCCCTCAGCCTCTTTTTCTCCAAACTAGACAAGCACAAAGTCCTTAGCTGCTCCTCACAGGACATGCCTTCCAGCCCTTTCACCAGATTTGTTGCCCTTCTCTGGACACATTCTCCTACTTGTCTGGCATCCTTTCTCTTTTGGGAACTTTCTCACAGAGCAGTGGAGTCAGCGAGAAGTTTCCATGGCATCTCTGTTACAAAGCATGGAGCTGCCACCTCTCACTCCTGGTGAGGTAGAAACTTCATTTTTGCAAATCAGAAGCAGTACAATATTTGCTTTGAGAACTGTGCTGCTGATCTTCTAACTGGGCATTTCAGTGGCTTGAGAGTAGGAAGCCCCAAATGATAAAATAATGCCTGAGAGCATCCTGGACTTCTGCTACATGTAATGGGAAGGATCCCCATTTGCTTCTTCAAGAAATTTCCCTATGCAGAAAAAAATATTTTTAGCAGCATTTTAACTGTGTATGTTGGAAATGGTTCACATATATCATGTCTGTCATGTAGTGATTGTATCTGTGGCTGGGTCTGTATTGACTATTGAGATATAATGAACAACGTAATATGGAAAATATGTTTGATCCATTAAATAAAAGTGAGACCTGGATCTCACAGTGTAAGTCTGCTCTCTGTGTTTGCCTAGAGCAAACAAGAAGGAAAGGGAAAGCATTCATATGGAATGTGGATGAAAATAATTCAACAAGGGTTACTGTAAATAATGTATAAAAGCGTTGGTGAAAGCAGATTAAATTCCTATTACAGGCAGGTCACAAATGCTGTAACACTAAGGCATAAAATACAGAGAAGAAACAAAATACTTTGGTTTAATAACCTTGTGTATATGCTAAGGAAAAAAGTATGTCTTTCTACTGTCATAGTACTTTCAACAGTTTTCAGAGCAGATACAGAAGCAGTTTCCACAGTCCTCTTTCAAGGATGGCAAAAATTCTTTGCAATAAGCCTACACAGGTTCTTTCCAGTAGAAAAGTACATAAGTTATTTTTCAAGATGAAGCAGACATCTGTTTGTTTTCACGTTCCACAAAGCCATTGTACTGTATTTTTAATATTTCCATATATTTCCTTTTATATATCATATGTATAAAGATTTATAGATAGTAAATACTTCCAGTTATCAAGGGGAAAACTCCAATATTAAGAAAATTATGCCTGTTTTATTCTTCACAGCTTAACAAAAACTGTATAAAATCCCTTTTTGACTACACAGAATTACCTTTAATTTTCATTTTTGTGGAAACCGTTTGGTTTCTTGCAGTACCTTAATTATTTCATGTACACAAAGGAATTGGCTTGCAGTCTAATACATGCTTTTGGTAGGGAAATAATAGAATTAACTAGAATTACTAGACACCTTCTTTGAAGACTTACAGATGGTGCTTGCTACATAGGACTGGAGATACTCTTTATCTTTAAGAGAAAGCAAATGTTTTTGACCAGAGTACTTTATTATGGAAGCATTGCAACTGCATTTTGGTAGTGTTTTTTGTGTACCTACTCCATGTTATGGCCAACAAACTGTGAAAATCCATCTAGCTGATGCAACACGAGATACAGAATACTTCCAAAGGACACACAAGTGCTACTTAGTAAGATGTGTGTCTTGCATTACAGGCCACTGGTGTGAGTAAGCCAGCCATAGCTGACCACAACATCTGCTATGTGAAAGCAAAATGTGGTGGGCATCAAATCTTGTTTGTAATTTTAATTTCTTAATCTTGAAAACAGTGAACTCTCCTCTGTACACTTTTTCTTCGTTGCTTCCTTTCTCTGTGTTCCTCTACATGTAATTTTAAAGTGAAAACATATGACTTACAGCCTAACTCTGTCCATTTACTCAGCTGTACCTATTTATTCAATTTAAATTGGAAGGGGAGTTTACCAACTTTCAAAAATAAATCCAGGACCAGTGCAGAGTATTGTATAAACAAAGGTCTGATTTCATTTTTACTTCTAAAAAAAAAGTGTGTGGGGAGAAAATTTTGCAAATGACCTTTCTGCTTGAAAAAAAAAGAAGGAATAGGGAACATGGTGGTTCTTTACTTGGATTCTTCCTCTTCTAAGGCCACAACAAAATTAACAAGCCCTGAAACAAAACTGAGAGTTTAAATTAATGGCTTCTGGCAAACTGTCAACTGATATTAACTTTATCATTCAATACAATGTCAGTTTGAAAAGCTTCAGGATAGGGCATTTGAATATTAGAATCCTGATTAACAGATTGAATGAATTCCACTTTATCTTTCAGCCCAGTCCTGTGGACCAGGACACCTGACTTACTAATCTTCTGTGACTTTTGGGTAAGAATCACTGACTGCAGCTGGGACTCAGACCATTGTAAAACAGATGAAGACAGCATGGCAGATAGCTTAGCTGCTGTTTTCTAGCAACTATTTTGTTATTTTGACTGACCAGTTTAGATCTCATTAATGCTAATACTGGAATAGGCGCATGACACACAATCCTAATTTATGTTTCATGTGGCCTAAATTTTCTTGGGAGCAGAGGTTGTTAAATATTTATATTATGCTAGCATTTAGTGTCGCTAAGCTCCGTGGGCCCATCTTGCTATGTTTTGTAAAAATATTTAGTTCATGCAATCCTCCTAAGGTGCTGCTGCACTTTATCAATGGCAGAAAGCAGTATGCTCTCTAGCCCAGGCCAATGACTTGCTCGTTAGTATATGCTTATTCCCATTTTTAAATCTGAAAATTTTATAATTTGCCAGCAAATACCGGCAAGTTTTGTTTATGCCATTGTCAAGCAGTCATTGTTTCATACCTAACATTGCAATGAGGTTTGCAGTTTTCCCAGGGATTTATTTTTGTTTAAACAATAGCCACTTGCAAATTTGAGATCCTTTAGGATTTCAGATGCACTTAGAATTCATACGCACAGTTAAATTTGGGGCTTTCATGCAGGGATATGAATTACTGAGTGCAAAAAACCAAATTAAAACATTTTCACAATCAATTTTGGCATGTGCTTGGAACAGGAGCGTGGAAATAATAACACATGGAAATGGTTAAAACCATTCTGAGGTCCAAACACCTTTTGTTTACAAAACAACATTCTCAAAGTTCCTTTCTTTTGGTAGACAAGAATATTCCCAACAGCTTCATTTCTGTAAGGAATTACCATGTCATTGAGAGAGGTGTCGTTGTGGCAGGACAATTGGAAGAAGAAATTCATCTTGGGATGAGTGTTGGGATGGGATTCTTCATACCACCTTAAGTTGTCTCCATTTTATTCATCCTGAACTCTACAGACAAAGGAGAGAAACAAGCATTTTAAAACAGCAAATCTCTGTTTTAAGTGTTTGCTTTAGAACGAGAGGAATTGTCTTCTTGAAACTCTTGTAAAGGGAGCTAAGGACAACTAGCTCTGCTGTGGATGTCCACAGTGCAAACTGAGTCACACCCGAGCACCTTCCATTTCTTGCCCCATTGTCTGTTCCCAAGGACAGATAGATCCCAGTATATTCTTCCCATTCACCTCCTCTTCCTTGATTGATCTGTTGCAGAAAACACCAGAAGCTTGAAGTTGTTAAACAGATACTTCTCACTATTTGGATTTGTTTCTTGCATGTCTGGAAATGAGATCTGCATTTTTACCAGTGACAAACTTGCTGGTTTTGCTGTATGCTGTAGAGCTTCTCTTTCAGGAATATGTGCCTGAAATGCTGTTCCTTTTTAAGGTTATTTTTTCCCCTCCCTTTCTAAGGAGGGTAGTATGTGCTGGTGAGGCCATGACAGTTGATTAACTCCAGTAATCAGGATGCTTTCTTTATTTCTGTTAAGTCTCTTGCAGATGTGTTGTTCCTGCTTATCACATCACTTTGAAAGGAGTCTCATTGTGCTCTTTTGACCTTTTGACCATTTTTCATTAAAAATTCATTGTTATGCTTCCCCCAAGAAATGTATATTTCTCCTCAACCATGTTTCAGCCCTGTAAAACACTAAAATGCATTTTATACCCTTTTTGCCCATTCAGAAAAGCATTGCAAAACTGTGCTTCTGCAGCACCTCCTACCTAAGAATGCCAGAGCCCTTCACAGGCATGAATACATGAGAGAAAAGGAAATATCATACTCAAAAGATGGACAGTGCAGGAAAAGGTTTCACAAATTGCCAAAGCTCACACAACAGCGTCATGATGGTATATAGTACCTTCCGCATGATGCTCTTTTTTTGACATCCACTCCTGTGCCTTAACATACAGCAGCTCATAGGAGCACATTCCTCTCTCTTTTCTGAGAATTGATTTATCACCGTAAGGATGGTTTATTATACAGCCTCATGCTGTAAACCTTTCCTCCTCTAATGGCTGATAGAAGTCTGGCACCGCGGTGAGTTCCTGCTCATTTACTCTCTGGATATCGGGTATGCTGCTGATGTGAGAATGAGCTTCCTGGGAAGTCTCTCTTAACATAGAAAAGTGAGAATCAAAGAACTTGATTCTGCTGGGATTTTTCCCATTAATCAGGGTTCTGAATGGTTTCACAACCCTTTGTTTCCTTCATCTTAATTTTTATTGCATCCCAAGTTTTATAGGGAAGCATTTTTTAAAATCAAAAACCAGAAAACAAAGAACCAAACAGTAACTGTGAACTACTGCCTCAGTAGGACTGTTTGTTCAACACAGTGACACAGAGCCAGTCTGCTTTAAAAATGATTAGAGCTTCAGTTCTGTTAAATATAATTTGTCTTAATGCAGGCAATAATCAACACTGCATACATCTGGGAGGGAAGGAGGAAAGCTGGGAAGGCAAGGGATCCCACATATCCTTTGAGATGATTTCTGTAGTCTCATGAATTTATTTAAGGGCTTGGAAGGGGTATTTCATTCACTACAGGAATTGCTTGTCAGTGCAAGCAAGGCTTAATTCATAAGCAGTCTGTTTTTGTAGAGTGTTTTACAGTCCTAACATTGAAGATGCCCCTGTAGTGCAAAGTACTGTCAGCGTGGAGAAGTGACACAGTAATGTGAAGGATGACTCTTGGAGTCTACGTCTGAATGGAAGTCATAAATGTTGCTGCAGCCTAAGTAACCATGCCTGAGCTAGCTGCAAATAGGCTCTTTTGGGTAAGGCTGGCCCCATGGCCACCCCAGTCTGAAAGCTGAGTGAGCACAAAGGAAAATGGCAATGGCTTTTCCCTCTCTGCTATTTGAAAGTACATCTGTGTAAAAAAGGCAACTGGTTAAAGTTCAACTCCAGAACAACTGTCATAAAACTGTTAGGATCTACAGAGTATCTCTTCCATATTATCTATATTATGGGGTAGTTGTTCTCAGAGGGTTTCTTGTAGATCCCTCCAATACAACTTGTTACCAGATAGCAACAGTCTTAATGTGTTTGTGAGTGGCCCAGTGCTAACTAAGCACAGACCTAAGCACAGGGACATCTGCATTTTCACACTTAATCATTGCCATTCAGTCTATTAAGAGTGAAAGTCTCACCCTGATAAAGCTCCAAGAGATCCAATTACAGCAGGTTGTCCATTGAGTAATGTGTTAATGTGAACATGCCACTCCTGCGCTGTTTTCTGTTTTTAGTCTTTTGGTTTTTTGTTTTTTGGGTTTTTTGTTTGTTTGTTGGGGGGGGTGTGTGTGTTTTTTTTTTTTAAATTCAGGTTGTGTTTTAAAATGTTTATCCTGTTTTTCGAGCTGTCTTTTGGAACAGCTCCCATTACCTTTCTCCCACAGCAGCTGCCTTCACTGGGAACAATGAAACTGGCAATGAGCTTGAGGGATGTGTGGGAGGCAGCTCTGTTCCCACCACAGCTGGGAAGAGACTTTGGAAAAATTCCTGCAAGACACATTACGATGAACTTCGTTGTTCAGAAGAACAATGTGTGGCTCTTGGCCCTGCAAGCAGAGTCCTCTGCTAGAGTCCTGCTTAACCAGGTAAGGTCCATGGTGGGAGGGAAAGGTTTGCAGTTTGTTGCTACAGTAAAGGTGGCCCCTCTGACACCCATTCAGGCACCCATTCATTTCACAAGGGGAGAAAGGGGCTCCCCCTCTGCTGGGAGATATTCTACAGGTGCTGGGTCTCCTGGAGCAGATTTTTTTGCTGAACACTTATCTCAAATAGCCTTCTTTTCCCTGATTCAGCTGAGTTCAGTGTGGGTTCCACTTTGCTCCTGCCTCAGCCCAGATGTACTGAACATCTTGATCACATTCAGTTGCCCCATAAAATAAGGGAATGGGAGAGTGTTAGGGCATGGCAGGTCTGGGCTGAGAAGTGGTTATGAGGAAGCTTTTAGGGACGCAGGCTGAATTGAGTCCACTGCCCTGGGAGGCAAATGCATCATTGAGTCTCCACTCTATGATAGTTAAACACCTTCTTCTGATTTCCAGTCTCAATTAATTTACATAAAGTTTGTACCTTTTCATTCGTCTGCCAGAATCATCCTTTATTTAAAAATAGTTCCTCTGTGTTTGCCCTCCTGGTCTGCTTACAACCTATCAGACCTGGTAACTCTTCTCTGTACCTACCACATTTTGAATTGATTTCTCCTAAGAATGGTTGACCAGGAAATTGTACCACACTTCTGAAGAAATCTCATTGCATTACTTCTTCTAATGGCAGCAACAGTGCCTCACTCTGCTGGAAGCAACTCACACAGGAGGTGAATTTGAGACTGTATTTACTGCTTTTACAGGTACATCACATTGCGTGAGAACAGGAAGATTATGGCAGCTGGGACTTGTTGGGGCAGAAATTCAATGTGCCTTAGCTGTCTTGCCTGAAATGCCCCATCCTGTATGTGTCTCCCAAGCAGGCATGACAGGGTAGGCCCTGCACCAGGCAGAATGTGTCTAACCCCCTCAACCAAAGTACTATGGCCTTGTTTGACCACGTCTTGAGAGGGAGAGTTGTGTTGCTGGTGGGGAAAGGGTATATCTGAATTTGTCTGATCCACTTGTCCTTGCTACTGAAATAGACTTTTTCCTGCCTAGTTTGTGCATCAAAAAGGATTTAGGATAGAATTAAGTGTTACGAAGCTTAGCACTGCTTGGGCAGAGGTGCTTTTTTGTGTGCACCACAGCAGAGGTGTAAGCACCACACTTACACAAGTGTAAGCTTCAGCAGTGGAAACCTGGATGCAAAGAGAGAGCTGGTATCTAGAGGTTTGAGAATGGCAGTGGTATGGGTGCACAACGGTTAATACCTGTAGGTTGCCTTAAGTATAACAGAAGCATCAAAGAATAGATCCATAGTCTAGTCATACCTGCTTTTGTGTGTATGTGAAGTACGGCTTGTCACATGATAGCTTTTGGATAACCCCTCTGGTATACAAGCCCCTCTTCTTTCCACTGGAGTCACTGGAGTTCCACTGCCTATGGGGCATAACAGTAACGATGTGCTGCATTTACCCAGTTGTGAGCAACACACTTTGTTTTCTGCACAACTCTCCTGCATAACAGGTTTTGGGTTTTGTGAAGAAGGCAAAGGATGTTTACATATTTAAGGTCCTCCCTGTATATGAAATAACAAATTTCAGAAATCTAAAGCCCACTCACTTTTAGAGAACTCATGTTACTTTTAAAGAGAAAAAAAAGTTAATTGCGTTCATATTTAAATGCAGATTGGTACAGGATTTACTATGGATTACTAATTTCCCTTCAGGTTTATCCTTATTTCATGAACCATCAGGTCAGAACATGAAAGGACGAACAGCCACAATGGAGATTACTTCCTGAAGAAAGCCATGTGTATTTGTGTGACAATCACGAAGTTACAGACGTTCATTTCCAGTATCGTGATTTGCGGGAGCCTCATTACCTGACATAGACCATGGAGATGACACTTCCTTTAAAGGCATATTAGTGGTTTATTTCATTTTCTGCATCAGCTTAGACATACTTGTTAGTCACTATCACTGCTGGAAATGTGCACACTTCCTAATGTTCAGAGTTTCTATGTACAATGGTATGTATACCATGAAAATTATAAATGTAAAGAACAAAAGTCAGCAAGGGCATGTACAATTTTGCCTATTTTTAGTGTTCTATCCAAAAGTTTGTTCAACAATGTTTTTGTCCTTTCCATCCAGTCTCCCTCCCCTTCTATGTTACATGTGTATGTTGTGTGTGCCCTGCCCAATAGCGCTGAAAATTGCTAACTCTTGACAATTTAAGGGCAGACAGAGGGGGCATCTGTTGTATGTCGTGGCTTTTTTTTGATGCCTGGTGATAATGTTGATACAGATACTTTGATCTTTAAGCAGTTTGACTTCATGGAAAAGATTCTGACCGTGTGGATGTCTAAGTAACTTCCATCAGCTCATAAATTAAATAATTCTTAAACTCTCCTACTGGTTTTATGATCTCCTAAATTATACAGTCTAAAGTATTTTTCAACTGTTCCACATTTCTGGCCAAGTCTTTGGAGATGGTGAAAGCTGAGCCTTTAGTGTCCTGTTTCTACGGCAGGAAGGGCGCAGGCAGCATTTGCAGGCCTGGGCAGATGAAGATGGTTTTCACCTGCTTTGTTCTTGGGCAGATGTTTGTCATGCTTAGTATCCATTCCCCTTTTATGCCTTTATGAAAAACCTCCCCTCCACACAGCATAAATTTTGCAGCCTACTTGAGCTCTCATTGATGTTGCAAAGGTCTTTCCATTGCAGATCTGAATAAAGGACAGATATTTTAATATTTTTTTGATAATAACTCCTGTGGTTTAGGAGAGGTTTTTTGTTACCACTGGAATGCAATAAAAGCCTCTTTTGAACACTTTCGATGAAGGGTGAACCCTTTCTGTGCCTGTATGTGTGCAGGGGTATGTGAGCAGTACCTGCCCAGGAATCAGACCCTGCTCAGTCTTCCTCAAAGTGGTCTTGACATTTCAAAACTGCCCTGAGTTAAGGACTCCCTCACATCTCAAGGTCAGCACCTGATAGACACAGCCCTGGGCTTCCCTTCCTGGGAAAATCTCAGTTTGAAAACATGTTTCTACCAGACTTCTCAGATTTCTGAAAAAGTGTGATTTGTAGAAGAAATTCCACTTTGCTAGTAATGTTCTGATTAAGCACAGGAGGAAGAGGAGGAGGAGGAGGAGGAGGAGGACCTTCATATTGACCTCTCTTCCTCTTCTGAGCTCTGTGTTAGGCACTGACTGCTGAGTCCTTCTGGTCTCATTCAGGCCAAATATGAGTTTTGGCCAGATTTTTCTCTGTAGAGTGGCTCCAAGAAGGGCTATTTCATTGTATTGTATATCAGCAGGTTAAAATTGCTGAGACGTCTGTCAGAGCACAGTAACTATCACTGCTTTCCTCTTATCCAAATCCTGCGTGGCCAGCAATGGCACTTTGCAGCCAGAGGGAAACAAAGAGCCATTACTTTCAGTGTGCGCTCCTGATCAGGATATATATTGATGGTTTGTGCTAGGAAGAAGGGTTTATGAGTGCCTCTGGCAACTGGTGGTGTGAGCTGTGCACCTATAAATTCTAAGTTGGCAATATCAAACAAAAAATATTCTCTGGCTATAGCCTGAAGTAACAGGGAGTGGGAAAAGCCAAGCTGCACTACTAATCCATAACCACAGAAATTACCTCTATTCCAAAACAAACACTACATAAAATTTTAAAAGCTGGCCAGCCCAATAGATGTAATAAAATGTCAGTAGTATAATTCAAACCAACCTTAGAAATTGTGGTATATTACATTTGGTCATTTATACACTTCTGTACCAGCATTAGCTAAGAACAAAGGTTGACAGCCATTCAGGAGCTCATTCTGCCTAATGAATACTATCACCAAACCATTCTGCTTTGATGCTAATACTTGCTAATTACCAGGCAGCACCTACACAATAACATAAATATACTAATTTTACAGAATTTAGTTTCATTTAAAACGTCATAAAGAAACATTTGTGAATTTCAATACAGTTATTGTGGATTTCACAATGTTATTGCTGAGACAAGACTCTAACCTTAGAGATTTGGCAGCAGTTGCATTTGAGAAGTGATAAACCCATTATATGCTCAGTAGATATCCCCCCATCTGTTGACAAAATAAAATTATAGAAAATGTTGGACTGAAATCAGATGTTTTTAATAACCAGTTTTCTTCCCCCCAACAATAAAATAAATTCAGTATAACAAATAAAATGTAAAATGCACAGCAGTTTACACAAGACAGTTTTTACAATTTCATGGGAGATTTTGTTATTTTCTCTGTGGAGTTTCTCCAGGTATTTCAGGCAGGTGTTTGTGCTATCTGTAAGACCCTCTTGCTATAATGAATTTCATTTTGTGGGAACCTACTTAACTCACCCTGCTTAGTTAAATTATTTAACAAATTAATTCTGCTTTGTCTCTAACTGTTTGCTGCATCTGTGCTCCATAGCTAAGGAACAGAAAATGGCATAGTGTTGGAGCTGTATGCTTCATTAGCCAATCAAGTTTAAAAGGCAGATACAAAATACAGAAAATGTATGTTATTTCCAGACTTCTCATCAGTGCATGATGCTGTAGGTTTCATTTTTATCCTTTGATATGCCTCCTGTCTTTAGATCAGAGACCTGCTGGAGCCTGCTGAGGCTTCTCTCCTGTCCACTTTTCCCTTCCTCTGCCCAGATGATGGGTCTGGCTGCAAACTCCCACTGTGGACGCAGTACTCCCCAGTCTGTTAATAAAGACATTCCCTTAGATGAATGTTTTGAATTGTCAGAAATTGCACAAGCTAAGGACATATCTCTGGGTCCAAGCATGTTCCTCAAATACTGCTAGAAACACTGGGGAATTTTTCTGACTGTTACTGGTATGTGGGAGACACTTCTTCACCTGATCCCCAGATCTTAGTCTGGCTTATGCACCTTTTACGGAGGTGTGCTGAGCTCTCCTTTGAATAGCTTCAAGCAGGGCTTCGGTGAGTTTGGCACTTATTCCTGTAGCCCTGACCTTGTGGTTTAGATTTGCTGTAGCCTGTGTAAGGAAGTCTTTGCTATAAGCAGGTTGCATGAAATCATCCTTAATTCCAATCAGGATACAGTAAAATGCAAATCCATTTATACATTTAAAACATGCTAACAGAAATCACAGTTACAGGTCCTTAGAAAGAAACACAGGAGAAAGAAAATCATGCTGGAACTACTGCCACCAAGATCCAACCAGAAAAGCCCTTCTTGTTGTATTTGCCTGACTTGGCAGTAAATGCTTCCCCAAGGTATTTCTTTGAACACAACCTGCACCTCAGGCTGTGCTCCCCAGGGACAACCCCTTCTCAGCAGAGCATGCCAGGTTTTACAGTTCATCCCTCTTCTGGGGTCCTTTGTATTCCTCCTTCCTTCCACCTCTCACCTCTCTACACATTATCTCCTTCGACCTTATTCCAGGGATACCTACAACAAGGCTCAGAGTGGGGGTGGTTGGACAGTGTGGCTAAGATTTAATCCATCCCAAGAACTGATCCAGCCAAGAATGAAGCCAGTGAGGAATAAAAAAGGGGGAGAAGGTATCTTTCCAGCCTGATTCACTTCCTGACCCAATTTACCTGGCACATGGGAGAAGAAGCCATACCCGCAGGGCAGGGAGTGTACAGGTTTGGCTGGACCAAATGAAAAGGAGGGGCTGGATGGCCAACACTGGTTTGAAATGCCTTAACTTGTATAGATGTGAGGTATTTACATCTGAGCCATTCACACCAGGGTGCGTTTGTTAGCAGTGGAGAGAAATAAGTATGTATTACCACAGGAAGATTTCTCTCATTAGGTATACTAGATACCTAAGACAGGTATCTCAATAGTTCAGATGACTCTCTCTCCACAAGTGCCTGTTTACATCTTTCCATTAACAATAAAGGTATCCGGGGGTGACAGGTATGGATTTGGATATCTGATCTTGGACAGCTGAAGCATTGGGTGAAACAAATTCTGGATTTAGTGGGTGTATTTCCATGCTGAGCATGTCCCAACCAATGGACTTGAAACCCATCTACGTATTGGTAAATAGCTAAATGACACGAACGTATGTACAGGCTCCTTAGTTGACTTGCCTCAATGGGAATCAATTCATTTGGGGACACACTAGACTAGAATCGGTAAGCTTTGAGTCTCAGTCTTCAGGAGATGTTTTTACAAGATGTTACACTTCAAATGCTAATGAATCAGATATTTAATTCAGGGGGTCACACCAGACTTTTGTTAGAAATTCAGACTTCAGCCTAGTTCTCTTCTCCCCTGGAAGACACAGAGAAAACTATGATAAATTAAGTGTCAAGTGTGATATACAGATAAATGTTGCTGTGAAGTGTGCTTCTCTGGAATTTATCCGGGCCTGTAAGCCAGTGTATCACTGTAACGTAGATTTAGTAGTGGTAAAGTCGATTCAAAATGTCTTCCTTCTGTATCTAAATACCTGCCAGTCTTCTTTTGCATGAGATCTGTGTGATTATAATTTTTTGAAATGTATGAAACAATTCTAAAGTTTCAAAAAAGCATTTTCTCACAATAACATGTAGGCAAGTGTAGTTTTCTACTGTAAACAGCACTGAGCTTAAGTGTCTTGTGTAATAAGTGTCTTGAGTCCCTTTAGCCTCAGCATTCTCAATTACACATTGATTTTTAGTGTAGTGGATAGATAAGGAAAAGTGAACTTGTTAGTGAAATCAAGGAATGCATCTAGTCTTTCCTTAATTCAGATATGGACTTTCTGAGAAACGTTTAGCCTAACATTACCAAGTGTCACTTTCTACTTATCAGCTGGAAGCAGCGTGAAGGTGGGCTCTCCAGCTCTGCTTTGCGGTTACAGTGACTGGTTTCCAAAGATAGAGAGTTCACTCAGGTGATTCACTCAGGGTGTTATGACAGCTGTATTCCTACTTTCTTCCCTGATTTCACAGCAGCCTCCCTAGATAAGGCTTTGAAAGACAGAGCTAATAGGGTGCTTGTCAGCAACATGGCTTTACTCGTTAAGAAACTGGGGCACTTGTGTTACTCAGACAATGGTAGGGCTGCTTCCAGTTTCTTTCATCCAGATATTCCTACTTCAGGGAACAACATTTTGAACAGCAGTGTTTTGTATGATTTCTGCAGGGCAGCTTGGTTCCTGTGCTTTGAAAAGAGGACAATATGGTGCTATTAGCAAAGCTTTGGAAAGCTGTGCCAGGGTGTGAGTTGTCCCTTCTCATTATCCCATGGGAAAATGGGGTTGCTGAAGCACCTAGTTGTGTGCTTCCGGTTCCTCATGTTTGTTTTCTGTCTGATATGACCTTGTGCTGCTCAGCCCAAGTCCTGTTGGCACACCCAGCCTTCTTGGGAAATATCTTCTGGAACTCAGAGCTATATAAACTATTTGCGTGCTGCCTGAAAATCCTTGCTGAGTAGTTTGTTGACAAAGTTTTTCCTCTTATTTGTCCAGTTCATCACCACCAGCAGCAGAAAATAATTTTAAAAGATTATACAAAAAAGCTGCATGCAAATTTTGCAGGATTTAATCACACCTGCACTTCCATGATAAAACCAGTAAGATCGCACAGGTTTTTCTCTAGGCAACTGCCAATCATGGTAGACTTACTGATCTTATAACATTTGAGTGATCTTGGCTCAAAAAAGTTGCTTATGATTGTATCATTTAAACGTACCTGTTTCATAACAATTTTTATACTAAAAGTGCACCCTAGCAGCTGTAGGTGCATGGCTATTAAAAATAGAGACCATGATCTGAAGTATTTTCAATAGTATGTATGGCTTGCCAAATCTAGACAACTTTCTCAAATAGAAAAATTCTTTTAGTTGTTTTTGTTTCTGAAATTTGGATTACACCTATTAGGTACAATGAGATATAGTCTCTCTAGTAATAGCTATTCTAACCAGTAATAACCTTAGGATATAGTGTAACTGCTTTGTTTCTGGCTTGCTGCATTATATAATGTATATTATATAATTATAAATAAGATTGCACAAAACATATGTAAATAGAAAGAAAGGCAGAATTTAAAATTAGCTTGAGGTTAAAATTTGCTTCACCAAAAGCATGGTTTTGAGATAAAATTAGCTATTGGAGTTGCTTGAACACTGTTGGGAAATATAGAACAGCAAGGATCCTGTGTTTGATATACTTTGCATGTTTAGACATAGTTTGCACGTATGGACTTAGGCCTAAGTGATAGAAGAATTCTAGATAGCACACAAATGGATAAATGGTAAATGGTAAAAAATAGTTGCTAATGACCTCTGTATTTTTGCTGTTGTCACTCTAATCCTTATGTAGCTGTTGTCTGTGTATGAACAGTGGATATTTCTATAAAATCCTCCTCAAGTTCCATGGAGTCTTCTCAGAAGTGACTTTATACATAAAAATATTTTTTTAGATTAAATATTTTTTTTCATGCTTATAGGAGATCCACTCTATTACAGAAAATAGCGTTTACTACACTTATTACCACATTATGTTGATCTCATTATTTAACATTTTATTAGATATATTTCAAAATGCAGGTTTTATATGAAGTCTTTTCCCTCCAAACGTCAAAAGGCATTGAGATCAATATCAAACTGAAAAACTGAAGGTGAAGTATTCTTAAGCTGACTGAGAAGAAGGTGTTAGACAGGAGAGAGCATAGTGCCTCCTGAACCAGTCTTGCAAATGAGTAGTTTTACTTCAGGCTGCAAAGGGATTGTATGCATTTGATTATTAATGTCTTGTTGCCAATCTTGTGTTACTTTGGACAATCCCAGAACATATGCAAAAGATCTTCAGTCAGTATATATCATCGCTGGCAGTTAGGACACTCATTAAACTGGAAGATATCTTCTTTTTTGGAGTAACAACTCTTCTGTCTAAAATGTTGCTGTATATTCATCTGCAATGACATTTATAAGATTGCCTTTTATATCTTCATGGGTTTCTCCCCAGTCATTTATTTTCCAGTGAACCACTAAGTACATTCCTGTGAGTCCTTTATTTTTTACTATAAGATCTAGCTAGCTGCCTGTAAATCCACGGAAGTCACTTTTTATTATTTATTGTCATACGCGGTTGAAAGGCCAGCCTGTACCGTAACATGCGTAACTGCTTTAGTCCAACAAGGGAGTGGGTCAGCTCCAAAGGAAGAATTAAGTGGACTGTAGGTGTTGTCTCATGCCTGCCCCTGTCTGCCCCAGGAGGTGTCTAACGCACAAGGAACACACTTTTTTATATGAAATTTCCCCATCATATGCTCAAAATTACTGTTCTCTTCCTGCCTTGAGTGGGCACATGGCTCCCTCAGAGGAGGGGTTTGAAGACCCAGCTCCTCTTCCCTTCCTCTCTCACGCTGTTGGCTTGAAACAGCTACAGGATTAATAACCAGATGGAAATGAAGGAGCAGAGAGGGTGTCAGTAAAGTAATTTGATTTAGCCCAGGTGTTCTAGCTCCAAACCTTATTGCTATGGCCACCACGTGCGAGGGCCGCTGGTGCCGCACCTCGGCGGGGAGCAGCTGGTGCCTCTCACGCGTCATCAACATAATCGTGTAATGAGTTCAGGCAGCGACACCCGCCCGGCCCCACCACCGCATAGGGATTACACCCCTATCACCGGCAGCCTAATCTGGGGCCTGGAGGAGCACAGGTGTAACTGAGCACCTAATTTGGCCCTGCGGCACTGTTATTATTGGCGATGTGGAAGGTGGTTCGACCTGATGCTTGAGACGCGGAGCCTGGGAGTGAGTCAGGAACTGGAGGAGTCCTCATTTCAGCCTGGAAACTGAGCATGTTTGGGACACAAATGTGAAATCATTCCTTGTAACAAGTTTGTCAATATGTTTTCTGGACTTCCAGCCTGTCTGATATAAACCTTCTGTCTCCTCTCATCCAATATTTACATATTCTTGGCTTTGGTTTAATAAAACAAGCATTTTGCTCTACAAGTAATCCTTTCCCAGATTTCTAAGAAAACCTTTTTATCACAGTGTCATGATGAGAGACGCCTTAGAGAGATGGGAAGTCTTCAGGTTTTCTAGCAGAAAGTAACTGGTCTGGATGTCTCTAAACTATAGGTGTAATCAACCCACTATCTCTGAGGAGGAGAAAGTGCTTTGGTTTGACTTTAGCAACTCTTGTTTTCCATGTTATATCAATAAAACCCATAGAAACAAAACCTGGGGTGACAGAAGACAGAGAAGGCCCTGTGTAGCTGCATCGTCCCCCCAAGATATGGTGTCATTTGGCACTGTCCTGGCTGCCATCTCTGCCCCTCTTTTTAAGAAGAGGTTTCTTTCCAGCGTTGTTTTCCCCCCCATTTCTTTAGTTCAGTAAATGGTGAAAGGCAAGAAGTCTATGGGATAAAATTCTATCTCAGCTAATACGCAGGGGGATCACCTTTTCCCCTCCAAGAGCCTTGTTTGAAAGTCTCACAAGAGCTTCAGGAATCAGTTGCGCTAAATCCCATCCATTCTCAAATTATCCACACCTGAGAAAGGCATTAGTGCTTCAACTCCAGGACAAAGTGGATCTGGTCTCCCCACTGGCTGGTGGCATTTTGATCCTCTGAAATTACAAGGGAGCTGAGGACTTCTTGTTGAAATCCCTCTAGCCTGGGGTGTTACACAAGGCGAAGAAATTACCTGGGGACTGTAAAAGTGACACTATATCTTTTTAGTTCTTAATGAAAAAATCATATCGGTTTTAACACTACAAGTAGCTACCTGTCTCTCAGTGAAAATAGATACTACTTAATTTCCATATGTTTGAGATTAAATGTTCTGCTAACGTAAAATGTCTCAAGGCATTATATTCTGTAACTTACCTCCATGAGTTTAAAGGGTCTGGATGAAAAGTGTCTTTTGGATTATTGCTTTTTGCTTGCTGCTTTTTTTTTTTTTTTTTTTTTTAGAAACTAATAAAAACACAAAAATCCTTGCCAGTTCATTAAAAGGAAAAATGAATCAAATTATGACAGGCCTGTCATCCTGTCAGGATCCCATGGAAAACAGTAGTTGCTAAGGAATTTACAGATGAGTTAAAATAATGAGATAATTTGCTATCACAATAATTTGTGAAAAATAGGCAGACTTGATATGGTTTTGATGAGATTACAGATGTGTTAAAAGGAATAGCAATGTTTCATAAAAGGCATTTGACTAATATTGCATAATATTTCAATCAGGAAATGACAGTCATATCCATGTTAGTATCTGAAAATGTAGTTGTTTCCAATGTCCAAAATGTAGTTGTTTCTGCTGGAATCTTGCAGAAACTTTTTTCCATTAGAAACCTCCTTCCAAAGGCTAAAAGCAATGGACGATACAGCAAGAGGACACTCTGATTATCCCACATTTGCCCAAGGCAGAATCCCTTTTTTTATATTATCTTTCAAAAATGGATTTGTTTCTGAGTTCATAAATTTCTCGTTGATTTGGGATTTTGAATGTTTTCTTCTGGAAAAGCCTTTCAGTGGGTCTACTTTGCAGGTATGTTAATGCTTGCTTTAAGTTTCCTTATTCTCTTAGCCCTTTATCCTTTGAAACATACATAGGTTGCATTTAAGAGCTAATTTTTATGGAAAATACAGAAATCTTTTCAGCTAAGTGTTGTGGAAAAGAGCATTAAGGAGGAGAAGGAGGACTTTTACTGAAAATATGCTTAAAAGAAATTACTGCAAACACTGATGTCTGAAAAGAAAAACAATCTTCAGGAAGGACTAGAGGTTTTATGCACTTGTAAGTAGATCCACATTAAATGCCTAGAAATGGACATTTCCAGGAGTTGCAGTCCCCTAACATGATTCTTTGCAGGCCATATATAGAGAGATATTAGATTCTTAAAACAAAATTTTAGTATAATCTGGAAAGGTTCCTATGCACATCCCCAGTCTTTTCTAGGATTGTTAGTGGAGTTGCCTTATTTCTTTTTAAGTGTTCGCCTTAGATACAAAAAATGGAATTGGGCTTGGGCTCCTAGTTTCTCCCTGAGCCGAGGTCCTGCCAGATTCGCATCTAACCTTGCAATTTAATCGTTTCTTTGTTTTGTTTTGGCCTGTTTTTTGCTAGAAAGTTCCCTAAGTAGCAAAAAGACTGATCCATAGTTGACCCGCCTTGCACACACACACGCATGCATGCATACTTGTGCTGCAAGTGCACCTGAAAGGCACAGTGGTCCCTTCCCTGCCCCTGGCAAACACAGAGTCAAAAGGGATCCCAGAAACCCCAGAAACAGGGATGGAGAGAGGGGTTGAGCAATAAGTTGAAAATGTCCCTATAGGCAGCTTATCTTGAAGAAAACTTACAGGCAAGCACTCTTTTTTCAAGTTTTTATCCTTCTGTACATTCAAAACCCATCCTTTCACCCCTCCCTCAATTAACAGATTTCACTTTGCAGAAAACCATAACCCTTGAGCTCTCCAGTTGTGTGTGTGTTGCCTCATCGCATTCATTATGGACTGACATGGGACTCAGAAGGTATTCCTGACTCATGTACTGGCCAAATCACCCATCAATGAAGAAGGATCAGCACCTCTTGGGACACAAATCCCAGTCTACATGGAATGAGGTGTACGTGAGTACACTATCTGTAGCCAGCTCCTGCACAGGATCCATATTCATTCAGTACATGTCTGGAGTTTTATGTCCCAGCTGAATCCTTCCCACCTGACATTCATAAGTGCTGCAGTAGGTGTCTGGCTAACAGGTTTATCTCCCACAAGATAACTTCTTACTTTTGAGGGACTTATCAAGTTAGGGCATAAGCATCTGCAATGAGGCTCTGACAAGAGAGGAAGCTATAGCAATGGTGATGGTAGCTTATTACCTCTTTCCAAGGTGTCCAGTTTCATGGCTCTGAAGCAGGTGTCAATGAGCTTCATGGAGGAATGGCCAAGGAGGAGCCCTGACCAAATACCTCTTGAGGGATACAGAGCAAGCAGAAGCTCTTTCCAGTCAATATTGATGTTCCCTCATGTAAAGGTATACATAAGGTAGCACGCACGGGGAATGTGAGTCTGAGCATGCCAAAAAAGCACTAAGGTCTTAATGAGCTGAGCACTTTTCATGTTAAGTTATTGCAATAGCTGTAGTCAGTGATCCAAAAGCTGTGGTATTACGGTGTAATGCTCAAATAGAATAGAGTGGTCTTATGCGTAAACTTGTGGCTGGGAGTTATTACTGAGTCCCAAGCCCTGTCTGTCATGACTGTGTGATATTGTTGATAGGATGATGATCACGGAGCCCAAGGGACTCCTTGTAGGTGCCTTGGCTACATGTAGAAACTTGAGCAATAAAAGGTGGAGGCTTGGGCACTGTGCTGTGCTCATCTGCATGGTGTAACTGGCACACCTTTAACCTATCACCCTCTAAAGAATGCCCTGCAGTGTGCACGGGCTAGGATGGGTTAAGGGGTGGTCCCAGGGAGTCTGGCGGCATGGCTAGAGGCTGTCATGCCACTTGCTTTCGGGTCAGAGAAGGGCCCTGACCTGTGTTAATTACTAGGAGAATAATACTCCCACATGACCTCTGGTTCTGCTTGAATAGACAGCTGAAAGATAGGATACCCTTTTCATTTCAGGTTTTTACCTCCTGAAACTCACACTGGGACAGCAAGGAGCTTGGTGACGAGATTTGTATGGGCCTTCTGGAGTCTCACATGTGTGTTTTTTATCTGAATCTGAATCTGCTTTAGTTCTCCCTAGCAGTCAGGGGGAGTGAGGGCATGTGATGGGTACCAGGAGGGACATAGTTGCAGGAGAGAGAAAACCCAACTTACAGCCTGCTCTTCATGGCAAGTTAAAACAAGGAGGACAGAAAGGTTTAGTACAGGAAAGGGAGAGGGAGGGGACTTTGCAAGAGCGGAGCTGGGACAATCTGCCTATTTGGAAGAAATGGACCAAGTGTTTTGTTGAAGAGGAAATCTGTCCCTCTCTGACCTTTCTCCGAGCCCCTGGCCCCTTCCCAGAGTCCTGCTGCTTTCCTACTGAAGCAGTCTCTTTTTTCTATTATTATTATTATTATTATTATTATTTAAAAAGATATGCGTGCAGGGACACGGGCCACCAGCCAGTCTTTTATTTCCTGTTTGATAGCTCTGTACAAACTAGTGCATCTGAACAGCCATGGGCACTGGATTTGTATGTATAGCTGTACAGTGAGACTGAAAGACCACTTTCAATTGTTCAGCTGCCTTTTCTGGCAGTCACTAGTTCTGCTACACAGTGAGGGAAACTAAGTGCATCATTCTTAAATTTGCACAGCTATGATACTGGGATTAGCTTTGCCACAGGGCTTGGTCACTGCAGCATCCTGCCAAGACTAAGTCTCTACAAAGTATAAACAGACATGAAACTTTTAAGTCAAATCCACTGTTGCTGATAGCTTTTAGCTGTCTGTAATCTTCTGGCACCAGAGGAGGTTTTTTTTTCCTATCTAGTTTTGTACATAAAAGCATATTCTCTGCTTGATGTTAGGAAGACTAGGCTGAAGGCAGCTTGACATTGTGGCACCCTTAGGCACACAGAGCCCTTATGCCAATCCTTTCATGAATAAAAAGCACCCCAGGCTCTGAATTTTGCACGTAGGTACCCATGTTAGTTAACCAGGTCCTTGTTTGTGCAAATGGGGTGCAACTGAGAGAGGACTTACTTACTTCTAACTAATGATGTGGAGCTGTAGTGCTGTTTAGGCATGATGTCACCATAGAGGGACCCATAAACTGAGTCAGCTGTTTGGCAGATTTTCATCTAAGTAAATCTCTCTGTAAACTAATTATATGGCCACAGCTTATAAATTTTACAAGAAAGCAATCTTCAGACTTGTTTTTCTTGTCAGTTGCAGATCTTGAAACTTGACTATAGATGTTGCAAAACTAATCACCAGGGTTAGAGAGCCTATAAACTGTACTGTATTGCATAGACATATACATTTCCAGTACTGCTTTCCTTCTTTAAATACCAGCTTAAGTTTTAGTCCATTCATTTTTAGCACTTGCGAGTAACACACACACGCAAAAGCCTAAATAAAACCAGTCCACAATTAAATCCTTGGAAAATGCGAGCGTAAACTCCAGCTAGAGGTCTGCAGATGAAATATTTATATGTACTAGATGTCTTGTATCAGGAGGTGGTTCTCTTGCTGTTACCAGAAGTCAGCCCTTCGCTCCCTGTGTCTGTTTCTAATGCTTTTATCCCTGGCAGCAGGAGGCTTGCTTCAGCCATCCTGCTTGCTTGTCAGCAGGGTTGATGCACTATGTTATAACAAGTATTCACCACAACTGTTGTTCACAGGCAGCATTTTTAGCTCTACAAGCACAACCTGTGAGATTCTCTATCAACATAATCATTATCTATCTGAGGCTCTTCCAGTAAATTGAGCCTAACTAGTTCTTCCTTTGGGTAAAATGCAGCAGCCTTTCTTTTATTGTTGCTCTTGTAGAGAAAGCAGCATCGTCCTCAACAGTGGTAGGATCTGGACAAGGAATAAGCCTCATAGCTGTTGCATCGTCCTCCTGGTAGGGCATTAGCTTATAGTCCAATTCTTAACCTAGGACTGACTGGCAGGAACACAGCCGATAACTGTGCATTATTTTCATTGTAGGTATATTTTAGCCGCACAGTTGTATCCTTAATGCTGGATCTCCCTTAGCTGAGAGGTTGGTCGCATTTAACTGGTTTGGTCAAAGCTGCTTTGTCTTCCACAGGCAGCTCGCAGAGACTCCCTCGAATCAGTAACTCTCATTTCTATAGAGAAAAAAGGCAAGTCATCCCAGCTTTGCCGTGTGACAGAAATGGGGCAGCTGAAGCTTTGGAAAAGTCTTGGGACATAAACTGGAGATTTGTGTATATTGACTTTTTACATTAAGAGACCCTGCAACAGATAGGTGTACACTAATGTAATTAACACAAATCAACAAAAACAACAAAGGTATTTAAATATTCTGGCACAATCATAACTTTTTTTTCCTTAAAAACTAGAAATTAAATAGAGATTAAAAGGCAACAGTGGTGTTTCACCACAAAAACTGTATCAAGCCGGTCTATGTGACTATACTAGCCTGTTAATACATTCTCCTTGTCCTGTGCCTTTGTGGAAACTCCATTTTTATAACTTAAACCATAATGGAGATGGCACATTATTAGTATTATTACTACTACTACTACTATTACTACTATTATTATTAATATTATGAGTCTGACTTGTTTGGGTACCCCTACCTCTGAATGCAATACAGTAGAATTTTTTTTTCTTTTTGTAATCCAAGGCCAATTTCTCATACAAAGGTCTGCTTGGGCACAAAAGCTTCTAATTTGTGACTAAATTGTACTTCACGTAATGCTGAGAGACTTCATGCAAACAACAGTATTAATTAAGATAATAGTAATACTAATTTTTGGTTTAACTGCAATGGTACATTTTTTTAATCAACTTGTTGAATAAACCATGAAATTAGGGGTGATACTTGTATAATAATGGAATGGAGGTTGCGACATATCAATAAAGTGTTTCACATGCCTTTATTAACATACCAATCCTCTCATCTCCTCCCCCATCTATCCTCCAGCCCCAAAACAATCAAGTTAGGTTATCCACTTCAAAAGCTGATTGTTATAAACAGATATCTGCTAAAACGTACACTGAATTCTAGTAAGGTTCTCAAATATTGGCTTTAGTTCATTTTGATAATTGATTAAAGAACAGTCCTTCTAAATGGAAAGGCAATGAGTGGGGCAACAAATTGAAGTGTTGGCTGTTATTCTGCTTGTTAGTCAATCGGGAGTTTTCTAATTATGAGGAAAGTATTTTGCTTACCATTGCTACCTTAAATTAGACATCTGACATTTAGGTAACTATCTCCACTTACTTGCTATAATCTTTGTAGGGACCTCAGCATTTCCAAAAGGCAATTTATCCCACCTGTTTTGTTCTGCTGTGCCGGGAGTGTAGATACCTAACTTTCAATGCCCAAAATAAGGTGAAATTAATTCCATCTTATCAGATATTAAGAGATACTCAAAATGGCTCTCATCAAGTCTTTGCTTTCTGCGAGGTCTATTATACAAGATTATTGCCTGTTCACAAGGATCCTAAATATCGCTTGAAGGCTTTGATTTTTCACTTCTGCTGATCAAAGTATCTTTAGTAGCTTCTCCTCATGTACTGACAACCAAAAGAGTTGCAAAACACACTCTGCAACCTCTGGTTTATTTCCTGAGACCCCAGGAAATACAACCACCCAGGCATGCATAATTTTTGACATATACATAGCATATAAGAGAGGATTTCTTAAAATAATTGTTTGTTCCTAATGATAATGTGAATGTTTTGACGAAAAGTTCATTGAAATGAAAAACAATCACTGAATTCTTTGCATATTTTATTTTTCTTTTTGATTTCCAACTCACACACATCTGGCATATTTTACATCTTTGCAGTAAAACATGGTTACAATAGCTTAAGGAATTTATATATCCAAAATATTTCACCATGATCTCAAGATGAAATGAACTTGTCTTCCAGATGTTCAATAGTCTCCCAATTCTAAGCTACAAACTCAAGATATTGCTTACAGACGGGTGATGAATAACTTAATCATTACGTTGATCCCCATGATTTCAGAATCTTATAAATACAAACAACAATGAAGAAGGAAATTCAGTGCTAAACTTACTAATACAAGGTGGATAACAAATAAGTAATCACATCAATAAATAATGATATGTTTCTGGTGCAAAGTGCCAATACAAAGAATCCATTATCTTTTTAAATAAATGACTGCAAGTGAGTGTAAATTCTGAGAAAATTACATTCCTGTTACATGCCTCATAGCCCTACCGACACAATATGTACATCTATGACAATACAGTCACCAAATATACAAAGAAGAAACATGAATTAAAGTGTATATACCCCTGGGTGTGTAATTTGATCAGTACAATGTGCAGAAAATTATTCCAATAGTTATCATTACAGTATTGTAAAACATGAAGTGCCTTAGTCTGAGTGGCTTCAGGTGAGATTTTCAGAAGAACTGAAAAGAATAACCTCAGTCACCTTTACAATGAAGCTAAGGCTGTCAAATAAACCAAGCTGCTCAGAGGAAAAATAAGGGAAAAAAATCACTGGGGGCTCTCTCGCCCATGATTTGTATGCCAAATGTTAATAATCCAGAAGTATAGCACTTTGTATTGGGAGTCATTAAGCATTGCAGAGCATTAAAGTGAGCTTCCCTCTTTGCTCCCTTTCTGTCTAGTCTTTGAATTTCAAAGGGAGGAATTTAATTTCTATTGTATAAAGTATAAATATGGCAAATGATGGCTTGTTATCCAAATGCTTCATGAGCAGAACTCCACTTAAGAGGGGTAAAGTTTAGATTAAAAGAGAGAAAAACATGTGTTGGTGGAAATGTCAAAATTACTGTTTGCACCCAAATTCAACCCTTTAACACAAGCTGTACCCTTAGGCAGATCTCCAGTTTGATTTGTGTGAACACACCTGTTCCTTCAAGACATCAGGTTTAAAGTACATGCAAGTTGTAACTCCACAATAAAATTAAGAAACAGTTTTGTTCTTTATACAAGGTTTTACTTTTACAAAAGTATCCCTTTAAAGATGTGCATCTGATGTACAAAGTATCAAACGTATTTTTTTTATCTCAGCTTGAAAAGAGGCTGGAGATGGGATGCATGTTAGGTTCAAAGCCTGAACATTGAAACAACTGGACACAAAGTTCCCCAGAATTTTCAAAAGTCTCTTGTGGCGCATCCTACTACCTTTTCTCAATAAACAAAGATATATGAAATAATTACCAAAACATCTCCTAATTCATATAATTTACATGATACAAGCTTGCTTTTCAGCAGCTGGTGTTCAGTTGTGAAAAAACACACAAAGTAAAATGGTTGCTGACTACAATGTACAGCTATTGCTGGGTGTAATGGAATGTACAACGGAGGTCAATGCAGACGTGGTTTTCCACCAGAGACTACACCTTTCATTGCAGCACTTGTGCTCTCAGCTTTACCTGGGCTTTCAGTTCTTCATTCTGCTTCAGTATCTGTTCTGATGTTCATAATGCCACCGGTTAAAATCTATATTAAAAGCTACGATGCTGCCAGAAGCCATGCCAGTAATCAGAGTTCTAAAAAAGATAGAAAAGATGGTCCTGTTAATCTTCTTTTACCTTCTCAAGCAATCGTTTACCATAAACAGTAAAAAAGCTAAAAGAATGAGGCAATTTTGCAACACTGTCTGAAGACATGGTTGGGATTCAGTTTGCGATGGAGACGCTACGTTTAGGTGTCGACATATGAGCCAGATTTCCATGTTCCCATTATGGTCAAGGGAGATCTAGAGATCCATTCAGTCACCTTCACATAGATAAAAGCTTCATGCCATTTGAGATGCTCTCGCATATCCTGCCTTGCCTCCAGCTGCCTCTCCAGAAGGGTGTGGGTCTTCACTAGGTCCTTTGTCATATGTGCCACCTCAGGTACATACCTCAGACCTCCAAGGTATCTCAAACAGTACTAACTGGCTAAGGGTAGGCAAGCAAATCAGGCCCTAATCAGTACCCTCAGTGCAGCCTGAGACCAACTCTCTACAGGTCACTGGGCATGTGCTTTAGGGTGAGCTTAATCTTCCTCTAGACTACACAGGCTGTAGCAAGTAAATTGCCACAGTTATTACAGGAGCTTACTCCCGTAGCTCACATGAAGACACCTATGCCAAAACACCTTCATTCAGGTGTTTTAGAACCTAGCTGCCTAATTGCAGGCACCTCATTCCACCGGAGGTGTCCCAGCATGGCTGACACGTCTATGCTGGCTGGCAGCTGGGACACAGGACCTGTGGAGTGCTCTGCACTTGGGACTGGGATCAGCTGGATATCCTAGGGCCTTGCAGACAGACTGAGATGCCTCTCTGAAGACAGCTGAACTGATCCCTTAATCATAACCTGATCACACCTTGGTACTCCTAAAAAGCCTCGTATTGAAATGTAGCCCCATATTTACGTTGTTCTGATAGAAATAGTTGAGGTGATTTTCCAGTTATCACATATCCTCTAATTCTGGTAGCTGAGTTTTAAAATTGGGTTAGGTATCTATCACCAGTTCTGTCAAACCATACAAAAGCCATTCCCTGCTTAATTATGTGACTAAAGTTAAGCAGGTACTTAAAGCACTTTGCACAGCCTGGTATTACAATCAGGGATAGAGAAAACAGGCTACCTGAAATTTTTTGCTACGTAAATAAATCTTTTCGAACAGAACACAGTACTGTATGCATAAACTGGCAAAGCTCCAGAAGCGAACAGGCCCCTTCCAGTAAGTTAGTTTCAATTAGACTAGTTTGAGACAAAAAACTTGTTTCAAGTCATCTACTCATGCATGAGTAAATTAGATACGCATTTTGTTTATAGGTGTTTTTGTTGCTTTACAAAATGGGTATATAGCATAGGAATGCAGAAAAGTGTAAGAAAAATAAACTGAAATGAATGCTGTATGATTTTTCTAATATCCTATGAATTCTTTGCATCTCATGAGTTTGTATATTAATAAGAAATACAAGACTGGCGCATGATGTAAACAGCAAATCCACTCATAACCATGCATAAATGCAACATATAGGCCTATATTGTAATCATATTGCAATAAAAAAACTGAGGGACCAGGTTCATATACTTTTTTTACATTTACAGTGTGCATTTTAGTGCCACAGCAGTGACTGCAAAAATCTAGGCTTGTACACTGCATCTCCATTGCTCAAGAAGGTCAAAGGAAAGGACCACACTCACTCCTGGTGGATAGATCCACTGAATATATGACACATTATAGTCTAGATGCAACCTCAAGAAGTTCTCAAGCTCCACATAGCTGCAAATCAGAAATGTACCACAAACTTTTGTAATTTGTCTTAAGGCATTGGTTAATAGGCACTACTGCACTCCAGTCCAGTTTGACTGTTCCTATGTTCTTAAGTTGATGTAATTTTACTCATATTTTGCTAGCTGAGTCTCTGGCTTACTGGCTTCAATGATGTAAGACCTCACCTCAATGTTAGGTGCTTATGCTATGAGACTCAAGGATCAGAAGAAATGCTGAGTCAGGTGAATCAACGAAATATCAATTGGGGTAATGGTTTTGTACCATATCCTGTTAATGAGTGCATACCATAAATTCATACCTTAAAGTTCATGGAGATGTATACTTTGTGCAATTTTACTGTTTACATACAAATATTAACAACAAACTCACCTCTGATCATGAGACAGATCCATAGCTCTTATGCCAGCATCACAGCCAGGGTAAATATAAAGCTGCTTGAAGTCACAAGCCTGCCATACTTCCACTACACCGTTGTCTCCCCCTGTCACCAGGTTCTGCCCATCGCTGCTCAGGAGGATGGCCTTCAGTAGAAAAAGACAAAACCCAAGCACACAGTTAGTTTTTATGGAAATGGATCAATATTACAAAAATTTAATCAACTTATAAGCATTTATTTTGCTCTGCCCACTTTAAATTTGAAGAAAAAAGCTCCCACTCCTCTTTCTCCCCAGTCAGAAAATAAACCAACAAATTTTGGATCTCCAAATTTTAAATAAAACAATTGTGTGGTTTTAAACATGATATATAACCAAAAAGCTCTTTAACTGAATCTGCCAAGACTTGAGTTCAGCACATAACATTTTGATGTTTGTCCTACAATACTCAGTGCCATCACTAACACCTAAAGCAGAGCAGCGGTCTGCATTCCTAATGCTGCTTCAAGTGCTAGTGACAGAGCAGAGCTCTGAAGGCATGAATTCATGTCTTGGCTAATAAATGAAGAATGGACTCTTTTCAGAGCATTTTGTTTTAAAGACGTATTTTCCATCAAAATTTGATTCCAAACAAAAATTCCAGGAATCGTGTGGGATCATAAACAATTTGTTCTTATTTATTCTGGAAAAGCTCAAGTGCACTTTTGCATTTGGAAATGGAGATGAGAGGATTTGTGTTTGCATATGACTTAACCAGGAGGTGGCAATTTTACATATGTGATTTCCTTTAAACCGCACTGCAAATAAATTCAATTTATTTTAATAAATAAAGGCGAGACACAACAAATGTTTGTTTGCATTTAGATTTACCCTGGTTGAATCACTGATTTCCATCTGAGCTAAGAGTTTGCCATTAATGCTGAAATTGCTGAACCGTCCTCGTTCATAGTAGATGATGCAGTGACCTTCACTAGAAACTGAAATTAAGCGAGGATACAAGCAGTTTTCTGTTCCTTCCAGGGCTCTCAGCAAATCTCCAGTAATTGTGTGTACCAGACAAGGACCTTCTGTATATGAAAACATAATATATCATATATTTGCTGCTTATATAAACTATATACACTGTGCACAGAGGCAATGCATAATACACATTTAGATCACATTAGTCCTGCACAGATATAAGAAGATGCAATGTTTGCTTAAAGAATTTAAAATATGCAACAGAAAAGGAAATGCAAGAGCTAGCATATTAAGAAAATAGATACAACATGCCTAAAAGTGGTAGTTTATTATTCACTTAAACTGGTAGTTTTCATTGATCTATCTTCTAAAATATTCTTTCCTCTTTCCAAGCACTCAGAAGCCTCAGTCTTGCTGCTTTCCTCCAACAACATGAACTCTCTTTAGCCTGCCCATTCACATTAAACAGATGGGGCCCTATCAGTGACTAGTAGGAGCAACTCCCAGAGGGCATATAATCGTATCACTGCATATTTCTCCTATAGACAATGGCAGTTCCTGTAGGTCCTCTCCCCCAATGAATGTGTTATATGCATAGATTTCAGTCCTGAATTGTTTTAACAATGGGTGCCATCTGACAGCCAATAGAGTTACTATGATATCTGGATGATAAGACCTTTTAGAAGACCACAGTCTAACTGCATGTACTCCAGAGAGATTTTAATGTCTTTTTATTACTGCTTATGAAAGAAAAAAACAGGTATGAAATCTACAATGTACATTTTAAGATGCAACACTAGGCTATTTCCATTTCAAGATCTAGGAGAAAAGCTCACTTTGAAAGTGAGATCTGTATTCCTACTAAGAAAAAGAGTATCTTCCGTGATAAATGTAATGAGTCACGATAAACACTAAATGTTTTCTTTTATGAATCACAGGATAATCCCGGGCAGCACAGTAACCTCTTCCTTATACAACGGGCTCGTGACCCTGAAAGTAAATTCATACTGGCAGACTCAGCCACCTCATGTTAAGCCCTTCTAACTTCTCTGAAAATCACACAGCAGCTGGGTTTGCCCAGGTAGAGTGAACCACAGCAACAGTGCATTTGTCTGTGCGGCCTCTGGTACAGGTTTTTATCTGTGTTTGCATAAAGCCTTATGCAGAGAGACCCCAAGCCTGACTGGGTCCATGGGATACAACTGCAATGGAATTAATTGATTTTCTCAAATAGCTGAGTTTCAGCTTTGCAAATACTGAAGTGCCAGAATAGATTAGTTAGATTTTTCAAAAGAAAAGTGTAATACCTTCATATTTAAGTGCACTGATGAACTGCCACTACCTTGGCTCAGCTGATTGGTCATGGACACGAAAAGGCACAAAGAAAATCTTCCAATTTAGGGTGCTACTGTAAAGACGTACAGACTGACCGTCTTTTTTGGGTTTGTTGCATAAGAAGGTGCAATCATCAACGTGACACATGGGATTTGTCTCAGAGGAGTCCTATATGTGCTGTCTCCCTGCCTCAGCAGGTTCTCTGGCGTGCTGCGTGTGTTTCCGCAGTGCCACAGCCAGCTCCGGCGGGGCAGCCTCCCCGCGAGGGAGCACAGGCAGCGCTCAGGCAGGAAGGCAGAGCAATGCAGCACTGCCGTGAAATGCAGTCTAAGAAATCGGAAAGGGAGAGGGAAGGACAGAAAGTGAAGAAGCAGCTTTAAAACAGGCATCTGCTGGAAAACAGCAATAAAAATGGGATTTTCTCTCTCCATTTGTATATGGAATTGAGTTTGAAGAGGAAGAACATCAGAAGAGTAACTCAGGGGACAGTCTGGGCCTCTATTTCTCTGGATCAATTACAAACGCATTCTGGATTTGACATAAAAGTCTTTGGTCCTCCAGCAGCCTTTACCTCTAAAAATATATGTTACCAAAGCCTCACATACTTAGTGAAGCAGAAGATAACTGAGTACAGATTCCAGCTATTTTAATAAGAGGAAGTTTGCAAAATGATAGTTGGAAAGGCTAAGCTTTTACAGCAGTAAGAGTGTATAAAGCTGCCGTAAAAGATAAGAAATAGCAGTGCTGCAAGAAAAAACTTTAGATTCAGCATCACCGTACATTTTTTTCATAAGTGTCTTGACTTCACCTGCAACTGTTATGTAGTATGTCCTTACGAGAGTTAATGACCCATTAGGATTTCCTGTTAAAAATGCCTTTACTCAAAAGTTTCATACTCAGCTTTGAAAATAAATGTTGAGCTCTGAGGCAGTATAAAAGATGATAACAGAGGAGCTCAGCTGTGAGCAAAAGCAGGCAGAACAAGCATCACATCCTTCTTACCCTCAGAAGCAGCAAACTTTTTAAAAGAGTACGAGGATATCCATGGGGATGAATAAAACAGGCATAGCTGTAGACAGACAAAGCAAGTAGCTGGATGTGGATGTAGGAGTGGACTGGAAATGAGACAGGAATAGATATAAGGAAGAAGAACCTTAAGGACGGACAAGGGTAATGTAAAGACAGGAAATAAGAAGGGAGAAGAGATAATGTAGCACAAAAGTAAGTAAGAGAGAAGGGAGAGGAGGGTGAGGCAAACAGGAAAGGAAAAGAGAAAAAGACATGCTGTTTGCCAAATGAAGAAAAGAAGCTGAATGAGAGAGGGCAGTGGGGGAAGAAAAGTGGGCATGGAATTAAGGGGAAAAGGAGAAGGTGGGCAGAACAAGTAAATGGAACAAATGAAGGAGAAACAGAATAAGGAAAGATGAAGCAAACACTCATTGAGGCGCGTGCTTTATTTATGTTGATTACCAGTTATACAGGAGACTGCTGCAGGTTTGGAAAGGTATTTTGAACATTTGTGTTAGCAATTGTTGGATACTCTGGATTCCACAGATAAGTAATAGGGAGAAAGTGTGAACAGATGGCTCAAAAAGTTTAATAGAAGAGAAGTAACAACAAACGTGCAAACTCCTTGTTATTTGGAATCCACTACAAAAAAACCTACTGAATTAAATGCTGTCCACAGA
The DNA here is from genome assembly GCF_030936135.1 of Gavia stellata. NCBI lineage: Eukaryota > Metazoa > Chordata > Aves > Gaviiformes > Gaviidae > Gavia > Gavia stellata. The sequence continues at coordinate 26,671,192 of NC_082594.1, read as the reverse complement.
CCCAAAACCAAGCAAATTGACCCTGCTTCCCTTGCCGAGGAGGTTGAGGTCAGTCCTACGAGCTGCCATTCAATTAAGATCAGGGTGGAGAACTTGGAGCTGGCCCTCGCCTGAATACAGGTCTCTATCAACAGTTTTTTTCAAAATCAGTAGATGTCATTATGAATTATTGTATAAATTCTTATCAACTGCTCTTCCAGATTTGGGGGAATAGTAGCACAGGCTGAGAGTTGGAAGGAATGATCAACCTAATTTATGTCTAAACCTTGTAAGTCTATACAGTAAGTAATAATGTTCAGAATAAGCTGCTGCAGAATCCCCCAGAATTACAACACATCTTAGTAGAGGAGACTTAGGACGATTAAAGTGTATGTGGCTTGAGGGAAGACTGAGAAGTACCACTAAAAAAGGCTCTGAAATTATTAAGACTTAGAACAAAAAATCATTTCTGACCTTTAGCACCACTGATAACGAGTCCCAGCTCTGCACAGACCGATACGCAGACAACTTCATGGTCGTGACCAGTTAGAACAGCCCGAGGAGCTGGATAATCACCTGTTTAAAAAAAACACAATAAGAAAAACAAAAAAAGGAAACAACAGAGGAATGCCGAAACAGACCTGTTTTATCAACAAAAGAATTTTGCTGTAATTTGCCTTAAATCAGTAAGCATCAAAGAAAGGTACAGTCTGCTTAAATATCTCATACTTAGATTTCTGAGCAAAATACATCCAGATGTCAGAAAGTTTCATAAGAACAGCTTCCCAATGCATTAATTCATACACTAACAAAAAGCAAATTTCTTTGGTTTAGAAATTATGGACTGCATGCTCTTTACAATACACATATTATAATAATATGTTGCTGTTTTATGACCTAAAAATACTGAAAACGTATATTTCAGGTAAAGAACACGAAGTGTGGTGGTATTAAAAGCAGCTGTAATGTAAAGATTTGCTGTTAAACATATACGTCTCTAGACTTCTGCTAGGAACCTAAAGAGTAGCATGAGTTGAGGATGTTCCTATATTAATGATCAGAATTTGTTTCATGAAACTGGGGGTAGGAAAAGAAGAGAGGAGGAGCAGTACTGTATTAGAAAGATACTACTGTTGCATAGACATTATTGATTCAGAGACACACTGAATGCTTATAGATTAAAATTATACCTAAAAATGGTTATGGGTATACATAATTTTATATATATCACTATGGATACCTATGCCATTTTTATCACATTTAATTTATTAAAGAGTAGGATGGACTACTCCCTAAATATTTATTTTTTATATTCAGGAGTGAAATGTATTTTATTTTGGATTCAAACGGGTGGGCATTTATGGAGTGTTTATATGACAAATAGCAACATTTCTGTTGTTTCTAATAATAACAGATGCTGACATCTTAACAGTGAAACTCCTATATTCAGTAAGGAATTGCTCAGTATTTGATACTGCTTTGCCAGGCAAAGAGAGTTAATCAGCAATAAAAAATTAGCAACTTGCTAAATAACACAGATTTCATCTGGTTATATTTACTCTGTACAAATGAAATACAGAAAATTGGGAAATTCCAAAGGACTGGAGCTCTGCCAGTGTAGTTCAAATACTTAAAAAGGATAAAAGAAATTACCTAGGGAACTACAGATGAATTACTGTAACATTAATACTCTGCAAAATAACAAAATGGTTAATCCACAGTTCTGTCAACAAAGAATTGGAAGCAAAAATGTCATTAATGCCCGTCACCATGCTGTACTGGAATGGGAGTCTTGTCAAGCAAGCTTCTTATCTGTTTTGGACAGGATAGGTATAGTTGATAAAGATGGGTATGTTAAAATGGCCTCCATGTATTTTTTTCAATATATTTGTCTTAGTAATACAATGGTTTGATTTAAACCTGTTTTATATGGAACTGACTGTGGGCAACATGGATGTCACAGAAGCTGGTTCAATGACAGAGCTTAAAATTTTTTGACCATAGAAAGGTATCTACTATGAGCTAAATATTAGGATATTGGAAATTAGGGTGTCCAATTAGGAGCTGGAAATTGATTCTTGATCGAATACTAATAAATAATGTTATCTACGGGTTAATATAAAATCTTTGCTGGTAAGATATGGTGGTATATAAAACATACAAAGATTCATGGGTAACTGTATAATGAAGAGAGAAAGTCATTATTATAACATTTTCTGCATTGCCTAGTTAAATAAAAAGGTAGCAAAATGTGTTTTATTTATTTTATTTATTTTGAATGCAGCCAAGTGGAAAGTTGACGCTCCTGGACAAGCACAAGCTCTGCTCACTGGAGAGGAGATTCTGTTCTGGAAGGCAGTGAGACAGAGAAGGATTTACGGAGTCAGAAAGGAAAACTCCCTCAACATTAACTTTCAATGTAATCACCTAGAATAGCAAATAGGAGTCGAGAACTATCTTGCCACGGTAGACCAGAAAGATTAAAGTCTTGTACCCACATTTACAGAAATTAGCTTAAAGGAGGGTCACACAACTGATATAGAGAATAAGACAGGAGGCTGCACAGTGCTTGAAGTGTTTTCTCTCTTCACTGCACAGGCAGCAAAGCAGTGACTTGACCATCGCAGCTGGGAGTCACAGGCATAAAAGATGTCCAATAGCCCAGAAATTTATCTTGCAACTAATGGCTTAGCAAGGTTCAATGGGTGAATGGCTGCACACATTTCAACCCTGCAATAAAATGCAGTTTCCTAACTGGAAAAACAGTTAAACCCTAAAACAAATTAACAAGGGAACTACTGGAGTAGCTAAGCAATATTGCATGGGTTTCTGAAAGACATGCTTTAGGAATGGAGGCTTGGATAGACTTTTGTGGGTCAATGAATGTAGTCTTTTTTATTGCAGACACTCACATCATATAAACCTGTTAATAAATTAGTGAAATGGCTATCTGGGTATGTGACTTGGAAGGATGTTCCAGACCTTTCCTACTCTAAGGGAGAGAAGTATTCTGATTTTCAGTCTGAATTTATTCCTGTCTACCTTGTAACTCTTTGTTCTTGTGTCAGCACTGTCCTTTAGCTTCAGGTCTTCTCCCTCTCTTGTGTTTTCCCCAGTCATATACTTACAGAAGAAATCAGCCCTCTCAGCCTTTCCTTTTGACTCTATTAAACAAACCAAACTCTTATAAACTCCTTTAAAGTGACAGGCTTGCCATTTTTTAGTCATCATAGTAACTGTCTGTGCCTATCTAGCTCCAAGAGCTTTCTTAAAATTTGGGTATCCAGAACTGTATATAACAATAGTTCTTGAAATTTTAGGGTAAATCTACAGTATTTCTTGCCAAATCCTAACGTCTCCTGTCATCAAAATTTTAATAATGATTCCAGGTATTTCACTATCTTTCTGAACCAGCTGAGAACTACCAACCATGGGTTTATGGAGTTTAGTTTTGGACCCAATAGTACAGGGTGGTTCAATCTACCTGGTCTTATCATTGCATTGCACAGACACATTAACACTTTCTTATCTCTAGTAAAAATAGCTACCCCAATAAATCCTAGTTTCCCAATCTTTAATCTAGCCTGCAAGAAAAGAATCTTTCTGGTCTGGAAACTGAAGATGTGAAGTGTAAACTGCACTTTACTGCTAGGGAAGGATGGATGTTGGAAGAAACATAGAAAGATGCTTTGTGTATCTCATCAAAGATTAGCTATATTTTGAGATTTAGATTTTTATTATTTCCCCATCAATGTTGCTGTTGAGAACCCCATCTCCTTTTGAGGTTTTCTTTCTCCAAGTGTGTAACAGAAAAGTGAAAAAAAAAAGAAATTCAACTAAATTCAGAATTTTCCACTTTTTTTTTCCCTTCTGTATGTCCTTCTGGAAGAAAGATGAATTGTGCTCAAGGGTCATCTTGGCTTAAGCTCTGATTACAGAGGTGTATACAGTAGTGTCATCAGACTGCAAGGGTGAATGACTGAAATTATTAGATGGTTATAAATTTTTAAGGGAAAAGAAAGAATGTAATTTTCAAAAGGACATTTTCCTCAGTGTTTCCTAGGAAAATACTGTAATATCATGAAACTGTAAAATGTCAGAATATGAAAAATGAGCATATTTAATTGACTTCTTGATTTATAAAGGAAAATGCTTCTAAGAAGCAACTGTCCTGAAACATAGGTCTTTGAGTCCTGTTTTTCAGTAAATACAAATTAACAATGGAATATCATTATTAGGAGTAACAGTTCGACAGTAATTGAAAATGGGATTTTTCCCCTTAGGGCTCAAAGGAAAAATTATTCAGTGATACTTTCTACAGGAAAAGCTGTGGCATGGGGAAGTGAACCTCAGTCGTATTACATTTTATTGCTAAGGACAGAAGTTATGAACTTCAGGAATCATTCAAAATCCAGCAAAATATTCTGTCACTGTCACATCACCACTGATAGATGCAGCCAGAGGTCAAGGGCTGCAGCTCTGAGGGAATTGCAGGTGAAAATATCCTACCTATGAACTGAGATACCATCACTGTAAACTCCCTGTGATTTCCCCAAAGGAGCACCTTTGAACCAAATTACTAGAGGGCAGAAGGAAAAAAAAAATAATCTGTGTTGTATTTCCAAACAAGTAAGCTTTTCTACAAAGTCTAAAATAAAATATATCTTCCCTTTTCTCTGAAAAATATAATGCTTAATACCATTGTAAGGTTCTTCTGGAACAAATGCTGCTCTCATATGGTAAGGAAAGAAAAAGAGAAAGAAAAAGAAAAGAAAGAGAACACACAGTGTTACTATTTCTCTCATATATTGTCCTTTTCCAGGAACTACGTACAGATTGCTATGGGGGCATACCTAGAAGTCTTCTATGTAAAGAAGCATGAGATCACAAGGCAAATTCCAGCTTCCATTTCATCTCTGACTTTGATGGAAGCAAGTACAAGGCTATAGCTGAATTATTTGTTGAAAATAATTTACTTTACTATTTACTTTACTATTAGCACTTCTGAGGGGAGACTCTTCAGAAAAAAAAAATCTTAGAAAATACCATGGATTTCATGGAAGTGAAAATGTAATAATAGCCTTCTTGAATTTTTACTGTCAGAAAAAAACATTCTGGAGTTCTATGAGAAGATAAGGCTAGAGCCAAGAAATAAGAATATTTCAAAATAGGAAATAGCCAATAACAATGTCCACAACATGAGGGAGCAATGGTTGTAAAAGAAAGATTGCTGACAGAAAAATATTCATATATTCAAAATATTCTCACCTCTGGCAGAACTGATTTATTTGTTGAGGAATGTGAGCAGCATTATATCTATCTACAAACAACTCACCAAGGTGAGTGGACTTTCATATAACTTGCAACTATCCAGACCCCAAAAGGAAAAACAGAGTGGAGGAGAGGAGAGCAAGGATTTGCAGCTTCTCTTCCTATTTCTTCCACTAAATTGCTTTGAGAACTTTGGCAAGTCACTGAAATGCCCTGTGCTGTAAAGCTCCCATTGGGTGTGCAGCAAAACATGGGCACAGACATCTGTTGACAAAATGCTAGATATAACTGCATTAGTTCAGGTGTGTTATTGGCTCATTTACCTTTGCTTAGCAGTCTTAAGAGAGAGATGTCTTGGCTACCGGAGTAGAGACAGTGCCAGTAAAAATTACACACTGGTTTTCAAAGAGCTTCTACTTTGGCAGAATAGTGTCAAGACACTTTATTTTAAAAATTAATACCTAAATTGTACAAACATAGAAATACTGTAATAGGCAGATTGCATGTGTGCCAGTGTGCTTGCAAGGGACCTTCAGACAGCCATCCAGTCCACTTGGTACAGAACACACTGGTGGCTGTTTTTAAACTGCTGCCCTTTCAAGGTTAAACAAGGTCATGTTATGTTATAGGGTATTAAAAAGTGGAGGGATATAAAAGAATAAGTGAATATTCTGAGTTCAGAATAACTACTCTTTCAAGATACAAACTCGCAAAACCTGCAATGTTCACAATTTTAATTTGTTTCAAAAATATGTTATGTAAAAGGAACAAATCAAAATATACTTTGTGACACTTAAAAAAAAAGTGCAGGTTAACTTGACAAAGATCCTTTATGGTAGGGCTTTCAGGTATATACAGAATGCACACACTGGGATAGGGTGAATTGTTAGCATCTCTGAGGATTATGTTATAATGCTAAACAAACGCAGCTTAGGGCTGATAGACACAGTATTTGCCAATGGTCAGCACAGCTCCCGTTAGAAAAAGCAGGGTTAACTCTCACACCTCTTGTGACCATCCTCTTGGAAGCTACAATAGGTAATGAGAAATGTCAAGTCCCAAGATCAATGAAATTTCAGGCTCTAGGGACAAAACAGGAATAGCATTGATCCTTTTAAAGAACACCAGTCAGAGGGTGAATGTAATATATTGCACAGAGAGGCTCAAGAGGATCAGCGGCCAAGTCCAACATACTTACCTGACAAAAAATTCAATCAGCTTTTAGCACAAGCTGCCTACTCTTCCTTTCTTTCATGCAGGAGTCTGATTCCAATTAAAGTGTGCAAATTAATTTTTATCACTTCCAAATTAGTTTCTGAATTTGTGTCTGTTTCAGATGAAAGCATCTGTCCCTCACTTTTCTGCAGTTCTATCATACACTTTGGTATCTGTTCAAAGACTCGGAGATAATTCTCATTTTCAAAGTCACTTGTTTGAAAGAGACATTCAATAAAGCAATCATAAAATATAAAAATAAAACAACTATAATGATACATGTTGAACTCCAGGGCATATCATGTACTCTCCTTGCTCCTTTTTGTGATGACTAATACAGTTGCTATGTGAGAAGAAATTTGTATACAAATTAGTGCTCAGCTAAAACAAATCCTTATATATCATAAGAGAAAAAAAAATCAAAACCCAAATTGTCAAACTCCATCACAATAATTTTTCTATTCAATCTCTCAGAACTGCAAAGATTTACATTCGCCAGATCACTTCAAAGAACTAAAATAAGCAAACTATGTCCTTTGCATGTGCCTTGTCTTCCTAAGAGAAAACAGATTCCTTTCACTGTTCTCTCAACTGCAGCAGATTTATATAATGTGGTCATCAACTTAATAAGGTGCAGATTCAGATTACCTATTTCAGATGGGCAATTTTGGCTTAGAAAGTAGGTATCTGACCCTGGCAAGATGACTAAGCTTCATTCAGTTCAGTGTTTTTCCCAAAGGTGGTACTTATCTAAGCAAGTATAAAGAAATAAAGAGAGGCTCAAATGTGCATAAAACCACAAAAAACCTGCATTCAACCACCCTTCAGCCTAAAGGAACTTATGCCACATCTCCCACTTTCCAGGCACATCCCCAGGCACCAGCCTCTAGTCTAGGCTGGAAAAAGACATTTTCTATCACCTCTATTGGAGCTTAGCCATTGCTCAGCCACTTTTGCTGGAACAGAGAAAGTACAAGTAGGGACATGATTTTCCCTACATAACTGCTGTTGAAGGTATGCACTTTGGTTCCTGATTTCTCGATTTCTCTATTTTATCCAATCACCATGTTGTATAAGATAGATAAACAGGAGAAAAGAATTTTGCTTTCTACCAAAGCTGGAGGTTCACAAGGGGCCCCTCCCACATTAATTTATGTCAGCCTGATAGTCAGCATATGCTTGTGAATACGGGAATGTGGGTTTGAATTCCCCGAGTCTCTGAAGGCCAAGAATTTAGTCTCCCAATTCCTGGACAAACATGCTAACCAGAAGGATTTTTGCAAGCTACTTTTGAAAGCTACTCCATGGAAATAATTGTATTTAAAATCTGGTAAATTTTCACTCTTCTCACAGCAATTGTGAGAAGTGTCAAGACATTGTGACAAGTGCAAACAGAACCAGAAACTCCTTTTTGATACTTATTGTAGAATAAAAGTGATAACTTAATAAACACATTGATTGGAAAAATTATTTTAAAATTATAAAAGGAAGCTCACCATGCTTTTATAGGCAAGTTTTCAACTACTGAGCTGGAGCAGCCACTTGCAAGAGTCTTATCCAAGACACAATTTTTCTCCATTCTCCTCTCTAAACCAGAGCTGGTTCTGTATTTCCCACAGACACAGCTGAGGTCACCCTGTGAGCACATGCCCGCACAGGTATTTCAGCAGAAGGCTCTACATGAGTCCAACAGGTTAGGTTATTGACATATGTGTTGTTAGTAAAGATTTTATTTAACTCATGGATTCTGGAATATGGAATTTTAGCAGAATAGGTAAGGAGTTTCTTCTGACAATCTTTTGCCCCAGAGTACTTCACAATACATGGTTGCAATTGCGATGTTTTCTAATGAAACATTATCTACATTTTTCTATACAAACATTAAACTACAGAAACTGTTTAGGATTGGGGGCCTACTTTCTACTCCCCACACACACACCCCTTAATGTTTTCTGGAACAACTAAAGTTCCTTTTGGTAATTGGATGCATTGAAACTGAAATTGATAACTAACTGTCTTCCAGCTTAAAAGATCATAATAAAGTCAAGCGTCTAACCCAGATAATTACTATACCTGACATTTTTCTTTGAATTCTTCACCTTCTTACAGTCTGTGATATAAAATACCTTATCTGTGTCTCCAGATGACAATTTTCAAAAAACTAATCCCCCTTTTTTTCCCTGAAAATATCATCTACATCTTTCTGGAAATTAATTCCAAAGATGTTAACTAATTGGATTTGACCTACGGTGAACATCTCACTTTCATTTTTCCTACAAGGTAAATCCTAATCTTCTACCAGTAAGTCTAGAAGAGTAGATTAGGAAATACTTCTTTGCTACTTCAGTAGCTAAAGCTATGTAAAACTTCAAACTTATGTTCATAAGGATTGCTGAGAATGTTTCACTCCTGAAAATTAGTATACAGCGAATCAGTCATACAACAAGCTATCATGTCTGTTCATGGTAGGGAACAGAATCTAGTACTCAGTACTTGAGCAGAAAGATTTAATAGTTGTAGAAGTAGGTCCTTCAGGCATATTGTTACTGATGTACGTTCATGAAAAGTCAAAGCAGCTGTTACTAAGGATATGTTCACAACACATGAAATTCTGATTATAGTACAGTACCAGTACTTAATTAGCATATCCAAGTTAACTTTAATTCAATGAGTAGAGAGCAATAATAGTGATGACATCACTCTTCCTCAACATGAGTCTTCAACATGTCTTCAACATGAGTACTAAGAAATCTTATCAATATATTTGGAAGCTAGCACAGCAGATTTAGCTATTTAATCTTCCTGGGTGCTGCTATCTGCGCCTGTGAGATTACATTTGCCTGGACATGACCATCTGCAGCACAGTCTCCCATTAATCTGACTATAAGGCCTTTTCTTCAGCAAAACAGTGCCTTATCCATATATATAGAGAGAGAGAGAGCGCAAATCACACGATTGGTTTTTGTTTTCATTGACTTCTGTCAGCCAACTGATATCCTTTCTTTTCATGAAATTAAAGTTCTGCAAGGCAGACACTTCCAAAGTTATGCAGCTGAGATGTTAAACCTGAGATTCCAAAAAGTACCACCTTCTTGCATTCAGGTATGTTCATGATGAGAAAAAGGTATCAGAACTAAAATAAATTTATCTGCAGAAGAAGTGGCGCAGTTTGTATCAGCTAGTCAGGAGATGCTAATAGCAAGGCTGTCCAAGACACACATAATCAAAAGGAAGTAAAGGAAAAGTCTTACATTTTTAATTCAATGAAAGGAGCAAGCTCTTACTTTTTTCTGACTCTCAGCACAGAAGTTACTAATACTTGATAGGAATCACACAGGCATCCAAATAAGCAAAATGGCATCAAGCTAAACAGACTGCCCTGAAAGGAAATTCCTTTTCAGACTGAACTTCTCCCTATTAAGTGCTAAAAAAGCCATGGAATATACATAAAAATTAGAGAAAATGTTATGAGAATACAATTTAATTTTTTTTTCCCCTCCATTCTCTCTGTGTTATAAAAGCAAAAGAAAGCCAGGTGAGAAAGTGAGGGTTTTATCTGTCTCCCCTTTGCTCTGCTTATACACAAATGGAAGAAAATTAAAACAAAGTAAAAAACCTGCTGCAGTGAATTAACAAAATATGTACTTTGTAACAAATAAATCACTTTTCTATGAGACAGTCAGTTGAAGTAACAGTTTCACTCAGATGTCTGTAGCTGACAGGTCTACAACTGCCTCCAGTCAGTACTTGAACCAGAGATCAAAATCAATAGTGATGGATTCCTCTATGTTTATCTAAAGAGGCAATATCCTTGCACTGAAAATAATCATCATAATTCAGAACATGCTTTAAATGAAAATGTGCATGGATTTAGTGTTGTACAAAACAACTCTAGTATATGGATAAAAGTTGCTCTTGTCTTTAGCTGTGGTCACATTTCTGGCTTTGGTGAAGGGATCTTGTAAATTAGTAGTGCACTTTAAGCACCCTCCTATATAAATTAATACTATTATTACTGTGTCCCCTTCACTCTGCAAAGCACTGATAATCCCCTGCAAATGAAATGTAAACTCTTCCTGACATTTTATCTTTTTCTATTTTTATTCAGTCACACTGCTTCTCCAAAGGTTTGCTTGTTGTAGAAAGACCTTTCTCAAAGAGACTCATTTAATTCCATGGCATGTGAGACATTCCTTATTTGAAAAGGCGAGCAGCTGATATAGCATGCTGTAGCACAAAAGGAGTCTGTTAAAATGCCAAAAAATATTTCTGGGGAAAGGGAAGTCAAAATATAGTGATATATGTCCTGTTACTTAAAGGCCATAACCATCTTGTTCTCGTTTATGATGACATGATGCTGTAAGTGATAAAGGCAATTATGAATTTAAGAATTACTCCCATATTATTATCTATTACCATGCACAGACTGTTTAAACATTTTTTTGGCTAGTACTCAATGAATTGCTTAGCATGTGGTGCTCTTATACCAGCTTTCAACCTGTAAGTGAAGTAATCGATACATTTGGTAATACCTTCTGAAGCTGACAGAAGGAATGCTAAAAATGAATAGGTGTGACAGAAGATCTCTCAGGAGGTGTTTTTTACAGGATATACTTACTGCTATTTGGATTGTCACCTATAATATGATGTCGGCCACTCCAGTACCAAAGCAGCAATGTAGCATCACGAGACCCAGACACGATGTAGCAATCACCACCAATATAGGACTCTGATCTGGCAAGGCAAGTCACGACATCCCAGTGGCCAAACACAATCTGAGTTAATTTTCCTGTTGGGAGTGCAAAGTGATACAAATTCAGGGTTTTTAAGTACTTGCAGCATTTAGAAATCATTAACTAAATCATTCAGTTCAAATGTAATTTTTGCCTCATGTCCCTTAATTATAGTTCACTACATGCTACAAGATGATTAAAAAATCACAAAGATAAAACCTGTTTTTTTTCTCTTTTTATGTTCCTATTGAGGGATATGTTCTGTGTCAATCCATAGCCTAACCCTTATCTCTGAAAATCAAGTCAGTGCTGCACTCGCTGAATATTAAGTGGAGTTACTGCTCCATCAGTATTTAAGCAATGGTGTTACAACACTATTTGTGAATTTCATGAATGACATACATAAGACAGCACATGAACTTTTCCATAATAGTGCTATATTATTATATTAAAAATGTGCATTTGTTCTATGTTAATGTCAAACTAAGGTTTACTATGATCAGCATCTCCTCCTTTCTATTATTGCAATCAGTTTTTAGCAATATACTGAATGATATTAGGCTAAGCAATCAGACAAAGAAAGAAAATATTAGTTCCTGGTAGCAGGCTATGCAACCTACTTCCTTATTACATGAAATAAATAGAGATAGAAACAATACAGCCATGAAAATATTGTAACAAAAATTTTGGTTGCTCCTTTTGATATGATCGATTCCCTGAATATAACTATGGTTTTCAAAAGTTACCACTAACAAAATTGTATGCCTTTCCATTTCCTTTTACATCCTTTATCGTCCAAAAAAAGCACCTTAAAGCTGTTATGCTCAAACAATAATGAAGGACTTTATAAACTGCCCTTTATCATTTATTGAGGGGTAAGCACAGGCATTAGATATGGTAGTATTAAGACAACGGTCCACTTTGTGACCTAAGAAGAAACAGGTGGTTGTATTTAGGGTCACCTGTTTCCGTAGAATAAACTCGAAAGCTCTTGTCCCAGAAACCACAGATAAGAATGTAGCGATTATCTGCTGTGACCACGAAGCAATGTGCATTGATCTGGATGCTCTGATCCACAAGGTCTGTGATCTGCCGTTTGTTCACACCAGAGTTATTGGCTGTAACAAAATGCAAAACACATTTTACAAGTAAGCCATTCGAACACCTTCCTGTCATCCACTTACAGGGAAAAGTGAATACATTTAACTTTCAATGAACTGTGAATTTGTTGTTGAGTAAGCATTTTGAATATGAACACTTAGAGCTGTCTATATGGGTGTCAGAAATACAAAATTATTGTGAGATTTCTGGTTTCCCTTTGAATAAGACAAAAGATTTTACAGGGGATGACAATTTCTTTAAAACTGCCTGATACACTGCATAATATGTGGTAATATTTTAAGCGCTCTGCTGAAGTACTCTTCAAAACCAAACTGAACTAGGGGAAAGTGATGGAAGTCCATTTAAAATCCCAAGTCAACACTAGCATGACTGCGGAAAGGCAATTCTTGCTGGTAGGTACCTCTCCTACAGAAAATATCCCAGCTTGTGTTGTGTGACCTTGACATCCCCCATACCTGCAGAAGCTTAACCAGATCAAAGATGTAAGGATTCAACCAGTGAAGCAATTTAAATTCAATGTGCTTCTTTTAATACTGTCTTCTCATCTACTCCTCAAGCAGGGAGCCAGGCCATGGGCAGTAATGTTAAAAGAGGCAATGCCACCTGGAAATTCCCCCAGATAGAGGGAAAAGGAATGGTTCATGCAGAATCCCACCACCCCCACTGCCAGACAGAGTTAATGTGCTATTTACTTTCCATGACACACAACAGACAGGATTTGGCAATACAATAAAGGTGTGCTCCCTCTCACCTAATATTAACTTTCTAAAAGTTCAGTATATAATCTAAGTTAATTATCTACGCTCCCTCTATAGTCACTGGAGAGAGAGACAACGCTTCACATGGCAAGTCATCTCACGCTGTAATAGCTGTCCAAGTGCTAGACAACATCAGAGGATAGTTTCTCTTCCCACAGTAGCTATGGAGGGAATTTTGACAACTAACTTCAGATAATTGAAGTTAGGTGAGATAAAACTCGCTCTGAGAGACATGTTTCTCCTACCGTAGGAACATGACTTAATGCAGATAATATTCTGAAAAGTCTTTTGTCCCTATTTTTGGTTATTCTACTTAAATTGCTCACTTAAATTTTCTACTTAAATTGCATGAAATAATACACTCAGCCAAAAAACCCTCTATTTTAAATTTGCTTGTAAAAGTTAATACCATGTTTGTGTATATTCCAAGAACACATTTAAATTACCAGACCCTCTATGTCTATCCACTGAAAGATAATGAATAACAAATTACTCAAATTTCCAGAACAGGTGGGCACAATAGTTGTGCCCTAGCTTTCAAGAGGAAAATCTGAAGAGAAAACCATTGTCATTATATGAGCAAATGAAGCATAGAGAAAGAGAAAGCTAACTCTCCTGAGGTACTTGTATATAAATCTTTCAACCACGAATATTGACACAGACGAAAAAGGAACTTTTCAGCTGGAGATGTTTAAAAATGCATTTTTTTCTCACCGATGCTGCAAAATAGGCTCTAAGAACCTTCCCTATCCACAGTTTCCGTCTCAAAAATATACCTGCTCAAAAATATACTGCAAAAAAATAAACCACCAACCACAAAGCAAATAGTTGCAATTAAAGAGAAATAATGACCATTAGGAGTACAAGTCCTGCAATCTCTCTAACATTTTAAGCAGATTCTATTTCTCAAAATACTTCACTTTCCCAAATATTTTTAGATTTAAAAAATACAATCATGCATCAATTTAAAATTTCTTTATAAATTTAGTAATGCCAACTAAAACAATCCTAATCATAAACTGAATGAAAATAAATGGATCTGCATCTGCACTGGTATACACAGTGCTGGCTGTAGGAAATGAAAATATGTGAACTCTACCAGACCCTCACATTTTATTTTACTGATGTGACCTGATAAGAGAACAGGATTATAGATATGGGCTGACAATGTAACTGACTTAATTGGTTGTTTCTTAAATACCAATTGCTGGTGATGTTAATAACAAATAGCATTCATGTAATTCATTCAGCATCAATAGCTAATGCTTTTAGTTTTCCAGGACTGACAAGAATAAATATTTTCCTATCTTCCATCTTAAATGAAGCATAATGTACAAATATAGCTTAATCAATAATTCTTGAAAATGTCATTTTCCCATATATCGCTACATTTTCATCTTGACATACCGATCAATGGATCCATTTCGATTGGAAGATGGTGGGCTTGATCCAAAGAATATCCTGGGGCTCCCCGAAGGCCTAAACATGAAAGAAAGAATAAAGCACACAGGAACCTTGTTGTCTAAATTTTTTATATGGTTTTTCTAGGTTTAAAACTGCATTATAGGATTATTATACATAAAAAAAGTAACTTCTTACTATTACTTGTTCTGTGAATCTTTTAAGATTCCTTCCTCTGTGCTACAGAAATATGCATTTGTTAATTCTTCAGTTATGTAACAGTAACTATGAATGTATGAGCACTTTCATCACGATTTCTGCAGCCACAAACATTCATTAAATACCTCATTTAAAATAGAGTAACAGAGAATTTTTTTTACATTTGAGCACTGGGTGGGATCTAATAATAGCGCAGAAAAAAAATAATTGGATTAAACATTGTTATGAGTTTCTTATATAGGGAAACCTGTAAGTGACAAAAACTTGGACCTTTTCATGGATTTATCTAGACTTTTTAGCTGGGAAAGTGTGGTCTACAGTAAATTTGCCACAACTATTCTTATTACTTCTATCTTGAGCCATCCTTAAGCTGTTCATCAGTGGCTCCATATTTAGTGTTATCTGTTCTCACGCAGGGATAGGATTGCTTTGGCTCTTCTGAGCACCTTCCCTATCATATAAATCACAACAGCCACTACTGAAAACACAACTCTTGTCAGGAACTGCCATGTTGCACAAGAATATCCTCTATAAGAGATACAGAGTTCTGGAGAATAACCAAGTGCAAACTGATGACTGAGATTGTTATGTTCTTGGGCCTTGTGTGGAATAGTTCATATTCCTAACTCTACTGCTTTCAGTAGATCAAAGATAATGACGCAGGCTTGAAGATGTGGTGAAGTGCTGTATTTTCTATGATGTCTATCTTGATCCCCAGTTAGAAGGAATTGCAGTGAGAGGGCACTTGAGTGGTTAAATCCTAATCCATGTTAGAAAAGTGCATAGTTTCCTCACTATGCTGAACAAGAATTCCCATGAGCACAGCTTTTACTAGTTTCAAGTTTCTGCCTCATATTACAGATTGGGAACTCTCTACTAATGACCTTTGTATTCAGTAATAATTGTTATTTTCTGCTACGACAATAGACTACTGGAGGAGGTAAAAGGAAACAGTCTACAGCTGGTCCTGCTCTGAGAAGATCTCCTTCCCTCCTTTTTCTTCTTTCAAAATCAAACCACTTTGGGACAGATCCTTTCTAGTATTAGCTTAGGTTCATTTGATTCTACTGTGAGATGGCTATGTAAATGCCTTTCAATGTCTATAAATTCTTTAAGATAAAGCTCTACATACATCCCACAATACTAAAGTGCTCTGTGTGTACCTTTCTGTAGATGAACCTATCCTGTTTGTTTGCAAACAGAGAACAGGAACATTCTGAATACATGTGAAATTTTAATATAGCTCTGATAGTTCCTCTAATGCATGCCTATAAGGGAATTCCCATTCATTCCTCTAATTATTGTTTGTAACACAGGTCTTTGGACAGCTTTGTGCATAAGAGGTGGGATCTATTTCACCTGACTTGGATTATTTATTGAGGAGATGTTTACACTTAAGTCTGTTGGAGGTAGACATCTAAGCTAAATCTCGCAAATCCCTCTGCAGAAGGACCTATTTTGTCCAGGAGGTTCTCCTGTGCTGCAAAGAGGGGGGGATTTTTCTTTTTGCCTAGTCGCTACAAAGTTCCTGAGTCAGCTACTGAGTCACAGTCTCAAACACCTTGTTTTTCCCAGGTGGTAAGAAACCTTCAAAAGATTCCAGATGCTGCAACATAAGAGTTATCACAGCAGGAAGCTACCTTTGAAAATGAAACCTGTTCATTCCCAAGCAGGGCAGTAGCTCATGACCCCACCACCTATTTAGCAATCCCTCGGACAACCTCAGAATCTACATGTCCAGGTGAGGAGACAGGACAGTTCGAGCAGCAATATGGAAAGGTGAGCAGAGAGGCTGGAAGAGAAATTTGAGATGACCTTGTTGAATGGGCTTTTGGGAGGGAGTAAGGAAACTTCTCTACAGAATAGTTCAGTGACCACCCACTTAGGCTTGCTTAGGGTCTCGCATTATTTAACAGTGACCCAGGGGAAGGCTTATGACAAGCTCCTGGACAGACCTGAAATCCCTCTCAAGGGGCAGACAGTGATGTACGCTCTCTAGCATGCCAGTATGTATTCCTGAAACCTGGGACATATTAATATTGGCTGTGTCAAGAACAGCAGCACTCTCCTGAAAAGCATTATATCAAAGGCTGATCCTGATGTAACCACAAATCGATTGGCTGCCATGGTGATGTGCTGCTGTTAGGGAGAGTGTTTCTAGGAATGACACCAAAGAAAACACAAGCTTTGATTATTTGACACAAACCAGAAAAAAGTAAATTTTTGTGCACTGGCAGGGGAGTGAGATTAACCCACATCTAGCTAAATTGCACTTGAAATTAAAGCTGCACTGTTAAGGTCTTCAAATTTGAATGAAACGTGCCCGTAAGAACCTACCTACTGTGTTGTGCCACCGATTGACTGCAAACAGCCTGCTGCAGGTGACGGTCACCACGGCAGGAATGGTCAGGTGGGGCAGCGTGTTGGCTGCCACATGTGTGACGGGGGAATTTGACGGGAACTTCAGCACCATGATGACATCCTGCTGCATCTGATCTTTAAACATGAGGGGGCTCTGTGGAAGGAAACACTGTTGAGTAGAAAGGAGAAGAGAGCAGAAGAAAACAGAAGGGATAACACAATTAGTGAGGAGGTCTGAGGGAAAACGAGGTTAAAAAAGAGCAGGCAAGCATGTGCACGTACAGGGGAAACAACACTACCTGCGCGTCTACACTAGTGATGGAGGAGAGCAAAATCAGAAGCTATTATCGGATCATTACACGAGGACAAGTAGAGAATAGGTATGGTAAGGGTTATTGTTACAGGGCGCAAAATGACAGTTAGCATTAATTAATATACAGTAAAATGCAAAATTATACAGTAGTCAATATTCATACAATGGAGATACGAGTCAAATAAAAGAGATACTCAATTAATGCATCATAAATATAAATGCTATAAACGACAATGGTTGAAAAAAGAAATTCTAAGAGGGACTCAAAAACTCACAGATATTTAATTTTTCTTAATGTATTCTTTATATGAAATACAGCATTTCCAAACATAGACAATTTAATTCTATATCAAGCATATACTTATTAAGGAGTCTGTAAGTAATTATAAACCTCTTTGATGATTCTACAAGTAACACAGTTTTTTGTACATGGGCAATAATACTGTTATTAAGTACTGGTTTTAATGTGTTTTTTTTTTTCAACCACTGTTATAACAAATAGAATTATTTCTGGAAGTTCAAATAATCCTTTCTACTTATCACTTTAAATTATTATTGAAAATACACTATCCATATCTTAAAATATAAAATAAATATTATGTATGTTTGACATCTACACATTACTTAAAATAACACAGCTAACTCCTCCAGATCAATTCCCACGTTCGCAGTGTACAACTAGATAGAGTGATTTCCTTGTAGATAGATAAAATGATTGAAACTACTGCACGTATTACTGTTGATTTACAAAACTTCAAAGAAAATATCTAGCTCTAAGCATTTAATCAAAGGCACTGAGGGTCACAGAGGTCTGTCTCGTTCGGTCTGGCTATTTCATATAATTCTTTTCAAGAGGCACAGAGAAGAATGTGTTGGGAATGAATTTTGGAGTTCAAATTGAAATTCAAAATACACATTGTGTTCTCGCGGGGGAACAGGCAGGAGGATTCCAGTACAATTTGAACTCCAGTACTTCATTTTTGTCAAGCAGACATTGTTCACAAATCAGCCCCTAACAATGCATCCTTTAAAACAAAACAAAACGCTCACTCTAAGAAAAGCCTGCAGTCATTCCCACTACTTGCAGAAATAAGAATGTAAATATGTATTTATCAAATGTGTATTTATGAAGATAGGGCCTTTTTATACAATATTAGACAGGAAAAGCCGGGACTAGAGGAAGCTAAAGCTATTCAAATCTCGACCTTGCTCTGCTAGAGCACTGCAAGACGTTTCTGCCAGGAGAAAGTACAGTTGCATGGGCAACGGAGGGCATTAAAAGTGTTGCTTAAATGGGTACTTTATGACCTACAAAGGATCCTCTGGTTCAAAGGGAATGCATTCCCAGCCAGCAGTTATGTCTCACCAGGTGCATGGCAGAGCTCCGAGGTGGATGGGGCTCAATGAGCAACTGTGATGGCGTCTGTCCAAAGTTCTGTATCTGCGCCTCCATGGCCTGCGGGCAAGGGAGAGGGACTGTCATGAGCAATATGCGTCAAGGAGAGAGGTCAACACACTGTGTGACAATGCAGGCATATCCCAAGTCAGCCATGAAAAAAGTCCAGAAAATTCACCCGGTGCTCTCCTCCCAGGCTGCAGATTCATCCAAGTGTTAGTATTTTGTAGACAAGCTTTGCTTCTTTCAAGCATGCTTCAGTTAACCAACTAACCATTCTCATTTCCAGTAACTGGCATTATATGTGAAAATGTTAACCTGTGAGGACATGCAGTTCAGGTCTTGAGAGCACTTTTTTTTGCACTAAAAAGAACATATATACCTTAATAAAGTCCTTTGTAAGGAGGAAAGTATGAGGATCTCTAATAAAATAAGCCTCTGGAATCTTAAATGGGGGGAAAGAAAAGCAAACTGAGAAACAAAATTCATGTATAAAATATAATAAAACCAAAATAATTACTATTTCAACAACAACATTAGTAGGTTAAACCAAAAAAATGCCACAAACAAATCTTGCCAGGCACATTCAGACTAATGTAAAAATCTTTCTAAGTTGCATACATTCACTGGGTATTTATTTCATGCTTAATTTTATTGCATTTTTTCATGGGCTTTTCAGGCTTCACACATTTGAAATGAAAACTTAGCAATTTCAATACATTCTTCAAGACTTAAATCTACTTTCAGAATAAATATGGAGTAATTCAATAGGGAGTAGAATACAGCCCATTTACTGAGATGCTTCCACTACTCAAACAGTTCATTCAAACAAAAATATATTCAAGATATATTCTTAAAAACTTTGGCAAAAGATTGCTGCTTGTAAAAGCAATACTGTTAAAGAACACTCCTTATTTTTCAAATAGACAGGTACTATTTTATTTGACCTTGTAAAATCGAGAATAAAGCATTCATAGAAAACTAAACTGGCAGATTTTGAAACGCACTGTGCATTATGTACCTATATATATACTGTACCCTGCACTACTGACCCTTAATATTTTTCTTGCGAGCTTTATGAATTTTTCATTTACTACCACACAAGAAACATGAAAAAACACCAAAAACATTATTACCTTGGTAAATGAAATTATTTCTTTCAGACATGAAATGGTAAGAAGCACAATAAATACTTCATGATACTGAAGAATCCTTTTAATGTACATATTTTGTAATTCCTACAAGCCAATCTGTGTTTTCCTCCGCTTCACAGCATAGATGCAAGAACAGATGTTAGAGAGAGATTTCCTAACAGGTCACTAATGTCTATCACTCTCGATGCCCTAGATTGACAGGTATATAATGGAATACCACAAACAAACATTTGCTGAAAAAGAAACTTAATGCAAAGTCCAGTCAAGCGGCTGAAGGACTTTCAATGGATTGCAGCCCTAGCACATTTGATGCTGTAATTATCCAGGTACAGGTGATTTCTTACTTGTTGACTAATTCAGAGCGGACTTTACTTTCCAAGGTACAGAGTGTTTCTTGGGAACTGGTGGGCATCTCGGGTTTTATTAACATCATTTGATGGTGAATTATTTTAAAATCATAGTGTAATTTTATACAAAACCAATGCAGTTGTGTGGGCGTATGCATGTATGTGTGTACACGTCAATACAGCAGCTACCCATATGTAGCATCTAAACAGTATCTCTTTACACGCTGTGTAGATACCTTCACTCATGCAGACACGTTTTATACAGGAATATAAAATTCACATCAAGTCAAATCAAAGGTAGTATTTTCTATTACTTTCAGTACTCTATAACTGATTTGGTTGGCGGGGAGAAGGGAAGGAAATTATACTTGTTTGTGAATTTCATTTTCAATATGACAAAGACTAATATCAACAATATCAGGCACTCCATGATATATGCTTCCATGCAGATCTGTCAATAGTATTTTGAGAAAAGTAATTTCCATTTTTCTTTTTTCCAAATAATTATCAAGGTTAATTTAATTTTAATTTTTGAAAGAATTCTGTGTTGAAATAAGAGTGTGAATTGTATTTGGCAGCAATACTGAACAAAACCCAGCTCTTCCTCTCCCACCCTTTATAGTGATCCCTTAAATGATACTTCTGTTCTCTCGCAGGCACACTGAAATGAATCATTAAATTCTTTTTCGGTGCAGCCCAATTCTAATTTACACATTTACTTTCATGTTGTCCACTCTTGGCAAATTCTGATTGTTTGGCTAGAAATTCTGCACACATAAACTTTGCTGGCTTTGCATCCCAAGTTCAGCTAGATTTATGATGGTAACAAGGGAAGAGAAAGAGAAATAGAATATGATAATAAACCAGCATGAATTTTTCAGATGATGAGGAATGGACACTTTAAACACAACTATCAAAAGCAACTGTTATTTTACGGCTGAAGATGTCCTGGTAAGTACTCACTTACATGCTTTACGTGCCCATAACTTTCAAACATTTAAGTTAATGCCAACTCCTTCCATAACCAGAACTAATGCAGAATCAAGACCTTGACATTAAGGGAGTATCGAATATTTTTGCTGGCTTGCACTTACAAAGACAACCACCTCTCCCCAACTCTGTGGACAGTAATGTTATCCTTTTCTTTCAAAAATACCATTTGTAAAACTGACAACTCTTGGAAGCTTTAAAGAAACTGAGCAATGTTTCTTTAAAAATACCCGTAACATTCAACTACTGCACTGAGACTATAGTCTGCACAACACCACAGCTGTGCACAGCTATAACTGGTATTCCTCTCTAGAGCTCACACACTTAAAAAGGACAGAAAAACCTTGTCAAAACTTACACAGAAGATAAACATAAGCATACCGAGATAAAGTGACTGGCCCAAGGGTATTCCTAATGCTGCTTCCTATCAGATCACTTGACACAAAATGAAAAGCAGGTACAGCACAGATCTGTGAATAATAATGTAATACATTGATTTGTTTACAAGAGAACTCTGTCTGTATCTGAAATTAATCTGAAAACTGGTAAATGTACACCACAGTTTTTCTTGAACTGTAAATCATCAAACTTTAGATTTATTTAATGGTCTTAAACATTTCATCTAAATAATCAATTCCTTTTCTCCCATCAGATCTTGAGTATTGTGTGCAAAGTGCTGCAACACTCCCTGAAACACACATTCTAGTCAATTTAATACAAATTTTAATAAAATAAAGTTTATTTTCATTTCACCTTCATATGTCCTTCGTGTAGAAACAATAGAAGTTTGGAATTCAGCGGCTGCCAGATTTAACGCTTTTGGAACAGCAAAATGGCAATTATATTAGTTTTCACTTTCTTAATAAGGTGTTGCAGAAAAGCTATTTAGTGAGCTGATTTGAGATTCCCTACTGGTTTTAATACACGTAAAATGAGATTTGTACTCCAGACACCTCAAGAAGTGCCTGTTAGGATATGTTCATATATTGCAGAAAGACAAAATAGGTCTTAGCCTATTATTTGATAATCATAGGTCAGAACAAGGAAAGAAAAAAATATCTGCAAACTTGCTGGCAATTCAAAGTTTAAAATGAGTTGATCTCACACACCCTAATTTATGCAATCAAGAAAAACACAACTTCATAGCACTTAATAATGGCCACCTAACAATAATATATAGAGATTTGTATTATATGTTTACATATATTTTTTGCCAAGAAATCAATACATAAAATCATACAACCTTATGAATGATACTAATCTTAGTTACAAGTGATATCCTAAATATATTTTGCTCAAAGGAAATAAGTTATTGGGTTCCAATTTTTATGCTTAAAGGCAGACTGTATATTCACAAGGACACTGGGATGCTCCTCTCCAACCTGGAGGATCAGTCCTTAGTGTCAGCTTCTTGTGGAATGAAGGGTTTAACACATCTGCTTTGCTCATTATGCAGCCTACCAAAGTATTTGGGGTTTTTTTTCTTAATTCAGGTGGAAAGAAACACAAATCTGCCATTAAAGAACTCAAGCAATCTGCCTCTTTAGGTATAAGAATGTTTTTAGTCGTCAAAGGCAATGTCTCCAACAGCAAGCAGTGTAACCCTACAGGAGCAGAGCTGCAGAGCAAAAGACTTGGTCTTGAGGATTCCATGCTGAAACCATGCCCAGTGCAGGGTTTTCCCACCAGGCTAGTTCCAGCATGGGCTGCAGACCTCCATCAGCTGAGCTCTGCTAGCTTCACCCCTGAAACACACTGCTTCTGTAGCTTAGAAGCTATTTCACACAGTTCAAAACTACTCTGTTGTGTGAATGAAAGCATGGCAAATAGGGACTATCTGCAGATTCATTTCAGAAGCACAGTCCTAATCTAAATGAAAATGCTAGAACTGACTAATCTGAAACACCACAAAAGTGAAGATTTTGTTTAATCTTTGTCATATGTTTGCAAAAAGGGTAAGCCATGAAGCAGTTTATTTTTAACATACTTTTTTTCTAAAAAAGTTCTTTAGAAATGCAGGTAAAATCACCAAGGATGTTATTAATGGTTCACCTCATTTGCAAACTCCCCTTTGCTGAGAGAGATACCTGTGACTACATAACACAAGACATATAAAAGTGTGAGCACTTTTACTTTGAATCATGGAGGGAAGAAAGAAATTCCTAAAACCAGATGGCATTGCAGATAGTAATGCACTGTTATGTGAAGTGGCCTTGTTTTATTAATCTTCACTGATACTACCATAATCAGTTAAACTTTCTAAAATATGTATTATCTGAGTTTCTTTATGTTTTTATTAGTTTTTTCTACATACTCAGTCTTTTTATTACTAATTCCCATAATCCTGGTGTGTTTTGTTCCTCTTGTGTACCACATTCAGGTTTTTCTACAATCCATTTTCCCCTGTGCACAGGGACTAAGCCCAATGAAGAGCCAAAATCCGTAGGCATTTGAGAAATATGCACCACAGCAACAGTCATCCATCTCTGCCTTTCTTGAAAGTTTATTTCATTTTTGCATCCAAGTGAACAGAGGAATCCTTTATGTGCTCTCCTGCCCATGCAGCCAGCACAGTCAGCAGCCCCCAAGCACCATCTTTTTCAGAGCAAACATGATTGACAGCCCTTTGGTGGGTAGCATAAGCAGCTTGAAAATGTTATTGTTTTGTACAAGTGGTGTGAGATACTGCTTTTTTATTTGCATCTGCAGCTGTTAAACAGCACCAATATCTTCAGGACTTTTGATAAGTTAGGTTAAGAGTATTGATTTCCGTTTTATTATTGTATGTTTGGGGGAAAGAAGTGTTGTAGTTTAAAGACAAGCAATGACTCAACTAGTCTGGAGGCTTCGATACAGTCAGTTATTTAATCAGGATACTCAAGGGACTGAAAGATGGGCATGGAAATGGATTTTCTCTGCAGGTCACTACTTTATTAATTTAACAATGGAAAGGGGGCAACCTTAAGCTCCTTCCCCTCACGGGAGGTATCTCATTGGATCCAATGCACAATTAAATGGCTCCCCAGCAGAAGACCAATAGCTCAGAGCTGACCTTCAGCCTCCTCCCAGAGTCAGTCCACCCCTGAACTTCTTCCTCATTCCCCTGTGAAAGGAAATAGTACTACGAAAGGAATGAGAATGTGAAAGGTAAGATCTCCCATGCTCTTTACAGGCATGAGTCACATCAGTGACCTTGTTTGTCTCAGGGAGCGCTGCCTTTTAGCTTTCACATTTACCTCATTAAACTACTAATTGTGACACCTAGTTCTTCCCTCTTTCACCTTTATGGTTCTCCCATTCTTGCCCCTGGTAGTCCAATATGCCTCTCATGACACAAAAATATTTTCAACACTCTGCCAGCTTACACAAACATTTGGTTAATACACTGCAAATGGAAAATAAATTCAATACATCTCATAAACAGAAACAAAGAAGATAAAGCAAAAATACCATACAGATGGATATCCTACAGCCAGGGCAGGTTTAGCTGAGAGTGTCCCTTACTCTTTCAGGCATACTTTCATGTGCGAGGTTCTCGTGTGCCTGAGCACAAATACTTCCTTTTCCTCTCTAGCAGCCCATTCCCCTGAAAATCATGGAAAACTTCCCTACACTGAAAAAGGCTGATGTCAAGGACTGTAATGCTCCCCTCCCTTCCTAACTATACCAGAAGGAAAAAAAAAGATTTTCTATAGTTTTTCTCTTTCTTGTATCCTTCCAACTCTGCCTGGAACAAAGGAGTTTACCACTGATATAATGAAATTCTCTCATTAAATTACACTAAAAACTACAGAAAACTCTATTATGCTCTAAAGCAAACAGCTTTAAGTCCCAATTCCTCTGACAAGGTATATGTTGTTACAGGGGCTCCTCAGGCCACGCTGGTCAGTTCATCACTTTCTTTTTATAATTGAGATGATAGTTTTTAAAACTGCGGGTTTTGCTCCCAGCCCATGGCAATTTTGCTGCCTTTTCTTCTCTGCTGTTTGCCTGAATACAAGGCAGACAGGGAGCATCCCTTTGCTTGTAGAGTTGATGCTGTGCAAAACTGGCTGGAACTAAAGGAAGTCATACATTTATTTATGGTTTTGTTTACAATTACATTCAAATGATTTTATTTTTTCTTTCATATGGAATGGAATGGAATGGAATGGAATGGAATGGAACGGAACGGAACGGAACAGAATAGAATAGAATAGAATAGAATAGAATAGAATAGAATAGAATAGAATAGAATAGAATAGAATAGAATAGAATATTTCAGTCGGAAGGGACCTACAATGATCACCTAGTCCAACTGCCTGACCAATTCAGGGCTGACCAAAAGTTAAAGCATGTTGTTAAGGGCATTGTCCAAATGCCTCTTAAACACTGACAGGCATGGGGCATCGGCCATCTCTCTAGGAAGCCTGTTCCAGTGTTTGACCACCTTCTCAGTAAAGAAATGCTTCCTTATGTCCAGTCTAAACCTCCCCTGGCACAGCTTTGAACCATTCCCACATGTCCTATCACTGGATACCAGGGAGAAGAGATTAGCACTTTCGTCTCCACTTCCCCTCTTCAGAAAGCTGTAGAGAGAAAAGAGGTCACCCCTCATATAAAGAACATTTTATTATTCTCATTTCATGCCATTATTTTCTTCAGTTGAACTTTTGTATTTCTTATGTTCATGTTTATAATAGCTCCTATCTATCTCATACATATTGGTAACATTTACTGAAACTCTTGTCTGTTCATTGATGTCATGCCAAATGAAATCATTGCTCTGTCATCATTCTCCCAAATCTGTATTAAGTTTATAATAGAAAATGTTGCTTTCTTTGATCATTAAGTTACGGAGTACAACACATTAGAAAAGATTTTACTGCTAAGTTGCTTTTTTGAGAGATGTAATAGCATGCCTCAATAATTCATTAAATATGTAACTTCATGCCATAAATAGTTAAGGTTTTGAAACCTGGGAAATCAGGATTTTTTATTTTTACATGACTGATAATTGCCCTGAAATAGTATTTCTATTGTTATGTAACCTCAGAAACCAGGATTCCTCTTGATCTGACAAGCAATCTTACCTTTTCTGTAGACATTCCCTCATTTCTTTTAAAACAAGAATTTTTGGTGTTGTTTTTGGATGATAAATATTTAAGGTGACTGACTGAAATTTCTCATCACCTAAACTCTACCTATACAAGGAAACACTTCCATATCCTCTTTTCGTTATTCAGGCACCAACACTTGTGTTTACATTCAAAAGGCTACACGGACAAAAGCTCTATGTGATTTGTTGGGTGAGAGGCCAATCTAGATGATCTTTCCCATCTGGTGTTTAGGTCTATGGAAGAAGCTTCTCTTTGACATCTTGATTCTGCAATGCAAATTACTAAAATGTACACCTGCAACATAGAATTTCCCTGTTGATACTACTCCTTTGTATTAGTCCTTTATGTGATGGTAATCAAAGCATCACAACATGCAGAACTGCAGATGTGTCCTAGCTAGTATTTGCAAACCGAACCAAACCAAACCAGTTCTGTTGCCTC
Organism: Gavia stellata; assembly: GCF_030936135.1. NCBI lineage: Eukaryota > Metazoa > Chordata > Aves > Gaviiformes > Gaviidae > Gavia > Gavia stellata. The sequence continues at coordinate 26,644,393 of NC_082594.1, read as the reverse complement.
AGTGTGACTCCTGTTGTATAAATCCTGTTACTAAGAGACAGGAGTGAGTCCTCACTCTTAGCTCTGAGCAAGATCTTGCTCAGAGCATCATCTTCTATTCTTGTTATTACCAAAACTCCTCTTGAAGCTATCTTTGCCTGCATCTTTCAGTTTTCTTCCTTTTTTTTTTTTTTAAATCTACCATTACAGTCTTAGGTTTGTCATGCCTCTCACTTCTTGACAGTCCTACACAGGAGTTTTTGCTTTTAAGCCAAGCGTTTTCTTTCCTCTCCCTTATGTCATCCTTTAACTAATTTATTTTTCTCTTTTGCATATTAAATACAAGCCAGGATGCTGAAATTTTTATTTATGTATTTAGATCTTTGGGATGAATTTTTTTTGTTTTTTGAAACAGAGCAAACTTATGACACAAACACGCTTTTCTGAAAAGGCTCCCAGGATTCCAAGCACATTATCTCCAATAATGAAAAGTTATTTCAAGGCTTTTCTAAAGCAGAAATAAATCTGTTACATTTCCTTCAGTAAGAAATAAAAAAACCTCTAAATTTTTAAATGTAGCTTCTCTTCTGACTGGAACCACTATGGATTTTCAAAGTCTACAAAAAAGGAAGTGAAGGAATAAAAAAGTTATATGAAAACTGTCATTAGCATCCCTTAGTTGGCAGTCACTTAAAATTTACAGGCATGTTAAAAAAACACTGCTGCTGTCTGGGATGCTGCGATTGTTTCCACATGTGAAAAGCAGTGAGTAACAGCCGGAAAGCCTGAAGTTCTAGTTGTGCTAGGCTAAAAATTGCCAGTAGTATTTTTCAAAACAGCATCAACTGCATTTAGAAACCTGCTAAATTTTACAAGACAAAAGTACTTAAAATAAAGGTTTTTTGTTTAGAAATGCCTAACTAGATTATATTATACAATATCTCAATGAATTCACTAATGAAAAAAGAAGTCCCAAAGGTCAAGACTAAAAAAAATCCCATAAAGCTCTGGGAAGGCTGCAAATATCATTTCTCTGCATTAACAACCATACCAAGAGCTCTCTGTTCCTATGGTAATTCCTTCACTGCTTCTATAAGGCTCCCAAGGACTGCCTTCCTAACCCCTTCCCTTCCTCCTCCTCTGCGTCAAGAGCTCCAAATGTTCTTTCTGTCCTTTTCCCCTCTTTGTTGTTCACCTGGCTTCTCATGCTCCCACTGTGCCTTGGCCTCTTTCTCCCTCCCTCAAGAAGACAGGGGTTGTGTAAATGCCCATCTTCCCATACATTTTCATTTCCCCTCCTTCACCCCTCATCTTTATTTCTTTTCTTCAGACATGAAGAGAAGCTGCTCACCTTGACCTGTTCAGTTAAACACTACAGCACATGCAGGGCTTTTTTCTGGGCAAAAATTGAACGTACTTTTCATTTTCCTATTATTTAAAAAGAATTTTAAAAAAAATTCAAACTCAGACACCACTGATCCATCACCATTTATACTAACCAGAATGCTGATCTGAAAGCAGAAGCTAGTTATTCTGTGGCAATGAAGACTGTGGTATTATTATACCTTTACATTCTTACAATAATAAAGCACCAGATATTGTCCAGGAGTAGAAATGCTACAAAACAGAGAAGGTACTTGTGAAAAATCTCTTGTTACTTTTCCTCTCCATTGAGGCAGAAGAAAGAAGAAACTTCTACTGTTCACAAAGACCTCCTGGGAAAGTGACATGGAGCAACCTTAGTCTGGACAAAACAGCAAAACTGAGCATCTCTGTCCTTATTCCACAGTCTGGTCTGGAAAGCAGAAGTCATCAACCTGACCTCTACTCACAGTTCTCAACTGGCCAATGCATCAAGAGAAAAAATCAGTGGTATTTTTGAGGAAACTGGGGGAGTGAACATTTCTGAATGACCCCCGACTTTCACACTGGGTGACCAAACGGCTCGTGACTTCTGCTAGCCAGGAAAAGTCACAGAAGCAGAAAGAGCCTAGCTTTGCTGGTACCCACACAGCTGCTGGAACAAAGGGAAACATTAACCGGGATGAGAATAAAATATAAGTACTCTAGACTTGTTAAGTGTTTTGGGGAGTAATTGGGAGTGGAGCCAAGGAAGTAGCACTGGGCTGCTTCCCATGGTTTTCAGAGAGGCTGATGTCATCTGAATAGTGCACTGCCTCTTATACATAGCAAAATTTTACTCCATGCCGTTAGAAGGGAGAATTTGTTGGGGACCGCATCAGGTTTAATAGTATTTATTAGCATTTATTAGCTCCCCTTGCCTTTGGTTTTGTTTAAAACACTGTATACGTTTTTAATTGTCATTTTTAGGAGCAGGAGCACAGAGGCCTTTAAGCATAGGCATCCTATCCATAAAAATGCAACAGTAATATCAGCAGGAGGTTTCATTGAAACTTTGAAACTTCATCTACTCTTTTCTAATTAATTTTTTTTTCTTCGTGACTAAGAGCTTTAACAGTGCATGCTTACAGCTGGTTTTAACTATGCTTTTTATTTTAAAAGCTAAATTGTGAGCTTTAAAAATTCACAGTTAAACTTTTTTAAATCAACAGTAAATGTATGTAAAGTTTCTGCATGACAGGTTTATTTCAGGAGGGAATGATTTTTTAAAGAACAAAAATTCTTAAATTCCTCCACCTCTTTCATTATTTTTCTGTCCATCAACTGAATTGATCCTTTTTTTAAGAAAAATGTCTCAAGTTATTTCCTTACTCATCTTCCACTTCAATTACATTTCCCTCCTCAATACTCTCCTCTTTCTATCTTAGGAAATGCTCATACATTTGCATTGTGTTTTGTAAAACTACTACACATTTATACATTTTGTGTAACATTCTGACAATATTGGCAATGTAAGAAATAAAAAAGGGAATGTGAATATTCAGGACAGTATTTAATTTCTGTGACTTGGTGTAAAAAACATGCAACTGGGTTTGGTTATAGGAAGTGTAGTAAACTATGACTCTGGATAGCAATCTATAGATGGTAGGTGCTCAGGACATCTACTGACCACATTTTTTCAACCTGTTGACTTTAGTCTGCATAAGTCAGAAAAGGACCAACCACTCAGACACATCGGTTTAAACAATGAAGAACTCCAAAGAGCTAAACTGACTGTCTTGAAAAATTTCCACCCATAATGTAGCAATTTTAAAAATTAATTTCTATGTTAACCATTAATTTGTCAAAATTTAAAAACTTATAAAGATAATCCTGGATTAAAACAAAAAAGATGCAATGACTTATGATGGAAGTTAATGTAATCATTAGAGGCACAGACTAATGCAGTTACTGACAAAGTAGATGGGTTCATGTTATGCTCACTGCTATCACCACAACAGAACATAGCAGAATAAAAAATACAGATGTAAAAGTCCCAATTTTTCTATCTGCCCATAGTGTACATTTTCCCTAACAATGCATTTTTACAGTGTTTGCCCATTCTAGTTCAAAATGACCCATTTAATGAGGCTTCTACAATTTCTCTTACGAGATTTGTACAGTCAAATTACAGCCTATAGACCTTAGGAAGCTTCTGCCATTAAGCCTGAACTTTCCTGTCTGAATTTGATCCTGTAACTGCTAGTTAATCTGGTATCAGACAAAGTAATATCCCTATCTCAGTTGGCATAAGCAACTCTTCATATTCCTGCCTTTCTGCTACATGTTCCTCTTCACTCCGTTATTTCCTGTCAAGCTCCTGAAATGTTGTTCATAAATCAGTCTTCTCTGTCCTCTCATCACTAGGATGCTCTTCTCTGAACTCTCAAATCTTTCTGGTAAACCAGCATATAGAATAACACACCATGCTCATGAGGAATTTGAACCAAAACATGAGAGACAGAGGGTCTGTTAGCGACTGTTTATATCCAACAGCAATTTGGCCAGTAGTTGACAAGAATTCAGATGATCATAAGCAGGCAGTCTTTTGAACTACTGGGACACTGACATCTTTTGATTTAGAAGTAAATAAATGAAGTTATAAGATCAAGTCTAGAGAATATCATTGTCATGGGAAAAAAAAGTTATTAATATCTAAACTAACGAGTAATCTTGACTGCCGAAGGATAACTTACACGTTTCAGAAAGCCATTACACAGAACACACACATCATATTTATTTCTACTTATTTTACAATTAAGAACATCCCCTCTAGGAAAACACAAAAGAAAATGAGGAAAACAGGGAAGCAAACAACAGAACAGGCCTTCTGAAAGCTTGCAGTAATAAAAGAGAAAAGGGTACTTAATCATTAAAGAATGCATTTTAGCTGTGACTTTTTTCCTTCTGGTTTATTATTGAAATAAAACATGATCACTGAAGACATTTTTTAATGCTTGGAATGCAGAACATCATAGTCAGTAAACCAAAGTATCTACTATGTGTATTTTCTTCTTGTTTTATAAATATAAAACTATACAAGACTAAAAGTGTGACTTCATGTTCTACTTCTGCTTTGTCAAAAAAAACCCAGCAAAATTCATGAGTAAAATCTTTCCTTGTTAATGATATCAAATTCATTAAGAATGTCATAATACAACTTTAGTGGTTTTCTTTTTTATCTGAATGGAAAGTAAATGCTGGCTTATCTCTTTGCTCTCAGCTTCACCTTTCTATCACAAATCCTCTGCCTTGTTCCCACCCAAAGAAGGTGCTCCGAGATGTGCAAAGAACATTCTCTTTACTACAAATTTTAGTTATGATGAGACTCCAACTGTCTGCCAGCCTTCAATTTATCCACTGCAGGACACAAGAACTATCTCAGAGAACAGGCAAACCTTCAAAACTAAAAGCTGAAAAGGGACTGACAGGGAAGTAGGTAAAACATCCATACTGAAAGGTGTCACATATAGTATTCATGAAGCTTCAGTGTATATTAGAATTTCCATTTTGGAAACAGGTTACATTTAAAATAAATGTTCTCAGTTATTTTCATGGTTTAGCTTATAAAGAAATAATTCTGTTTGGATTATTTCCCAGAACGCATTCTTCAAAACTTCACTTTGTTCTTGACATAAATTGAAAACAATAATATAGATATACTGTACACATGCTTCAAAATGGCATTAAAGAGGCACATTATCAATATGTTTAAAACATTTAGAAAGCTCAGCTTTGCATCTTTCTAAGTGAATGACTAGATACTTAGACTGAGTAATATCTGTTCCAATAAACTGCTGTGTGTGAAATGTTTTGAATAATAGTTAATTTATGCTGAGGTAATGACAGCATAATATAACTGAAATCTGTGCTAATAGGAAAAAAGAAGCCCCTTCCAGCTATTTCTGTTACAATCAGCTGCAGTAATTTTCACCCCATCTCTCTCTCTCTGTGTCTCTCTCACATAAAATATTACTTTAAGTGTATGTTAAAATGCTTGTTGCTAATTTTAAAAATCAATAATTGGTACCTGTCATCCATATGGTGAAAAACAAAATAACCAGACAATAAAGAAGAAATTTTCAGGTACAAAACCTATATTTTATATATTTTTGCAGTAAAAGTGAGCAATTGCAGTTAATGATGTTCTGTTTATATTGACAAAACATTAAACTCAGTTTGGGTAAGACTCCAGGATGTTCGGAAAAAAATGCATATGAAATTTCTAACGTAGGTGAGAACTGGCCAAACAATTTATTCCAAATAATACTCAAAGTAGATTGTGACATTTTCTGGGCTATGAGTAATTCAAAAAGTCACCCTAGTATTCCTTTGATGAATGAATTATCTGAAATGTTTGTCAAATAGGTTGGTTGAAGTCTCACCAGCTAAATAAGTTATCAGCAGTTTTTCAGTTTGAATGCTCAGTGTATGGTTGGTGATGTACGTTGAGTGGCAGTGCTTAGCTCTGTCTGGATGCTGAGCTTTTTAATCACAAGTACAATGAATAATAAACAAATCCCAGACCTTCTAGCATGCCATTTTGGACCCAAATCCACCTGTATGCCAGAATTTGGTTTACTTCCAGGAACTGTGCATTTTTTTGACTATGAAAAAATTCTGAATTCCCATAAACTTATAACAGCACTATCTAGGAATTGTTACACACTCAGATCAGCACAGATTCACTAAAATACTGACTACCTGATCATCTCTAATACATTCATTAACTGGAGATATCATGACCAATCATTAATGTCACTGTAGATAATTGTTTTAAGCAATGGTAGAAGGATGTTTTTAATTTGGAATCCTATGGATCGGATTATGATTTCTGACTCCTTGTCATAAATGGCCTGTGTTACTTAGGGTAGGGGCTCCCAAAAAGTTACTTTATAGTAAAATTGGATGCATAGTCAAAATGTTTCAGTTATTCTGCAGTAAACACCTTCCAAAAGCCCTTTCCCCTGAATGAGACACAACTAAAAGAGCGCACATTAATTTCAAAATAAAAGCCTATACATTGGGCAACTACTGTGTGATAAGTGACCTCATGCAATTTAGACTAATTCCTTATTGAAAATTTTGATTTAAGGTGACTCCTCCTGTATTCAGTGTCTTCTGCAGGAATCTTTACCTACAGAAATAAATATCTTACCCTCAAAAAATCCCTGTTTTTCTTTTTGATCCACAGAGAGCTATCACAACAATGTGACAGCAAGTAAAAATTCTTCCTTTCCCATTTACAGAAGAGGATACTGAGCTCTGAAACTCACTGGAAAGACATAAAAATTATTCTATCTATAGATGCTCCCAGAGTGAAACATAAAAATGCATTTAGTTTTCTGTTGACAGTCTCTTAATGCATGCAGACAGAAGACTCACAGGCCAAAAATACTATAAAATAATCAAGGTGTTGTTCCCAAAACCAGTATAAATTTGGGAAAAATTCCCTGTTTTGTATGTCTGGGAAACATAGTATTTGGGGGGAGTGAAGGAGATGTAGACTTCTTGACAAAAATCAACAGAATGCAGGTACACATTTCTCAGAGAAGAACAGAGCCCTTAGCATGTAAGAAAGTTATTTCTACTTTGTTGACGGTTTTTACTTGAATAACTGTTCTTGCTATACAGATTCCTTCAATTAACTTCGAAAAAAGTGGATATTGATACTACTTGCAGCTTCCTACTTATTTCACCACTGATCGTATTCATGCCTAAGCAGGACTGCTCCTAGAAAGGAAGCGAAGTCCATCCCTTGTATGGAGGCAATTAAGCACAACTGAACATGTAAGTGGCCAGTGCTGTGGGTACAATTCAATCAAGCAGATCCATAGGGGTGGTTTTGATATTCTTGTCACATCAAAGAAATGGTGCCCAGAAGAAAAAGATCTAACAAGTTAAAAATGAAATCAGAATAAATAAGAATAACTCTGAGCGAAAGCAAGAACAAGCACATGGTTGCAAGGGCTGGCGTTACCTTGAAAGCATTATATAGTGCTATTAGAACAGCGTGTTAATTTTTTCCTCGTAAATTTGCCAGGTTCAGCCACCAGGGAAAGGCTAGCATTCCAGGTCCCTTTGTTAAAGATATATCTATCTTGCTGAGTCTTGACAGCCCTATCATGTCAGCCCTCTGTAGTAGCAAAGAGTGTTTCAGCAAGGAGGGGGGAAAAAAGGAAAGGAGAAAAAAAAAAGAAGTGAAAACTGATGTGATCTACTCTGCTTCCTGTGGGCATATTTCACTATAGCAGATCCAGAGGGATGCTTTGTTATTCCTGTCAGATCAAAGAAAGAGATAACAGGAGAAAATATAAGAGGAAAAATAAAGCCCAGAAATGACGGTAACTGAAAAGCACTGCAAGACTACCGCATCATTATGACTTTTCAAATTATTTAAATATGCTAAATATCAAGTCACCACCAAAGAAATAAATATTGCATAGGCCATATGCTCTGTTAGCTGCCAGCAAAACTGTCCTACTAGGATTAGTTTGCAGGCGCAGCAACTACCTGTCAAACACTAGCAATTTTAATCATTTTTCGATTTGCTGTGTGAGTTGCAAGTATGCTCAGGTATTTTGACAGGTGGCTGCTCAGAACAAATATCTGAGCCCAGTAGCTTCACACTGCCTTGCTTTCCTACGCACTTGAAATTCCTGTTGGACTGGGGGGACGCGTTTGGTGAAGACACAGCAGTCACAGGAAAGTCACTGTACTGCACTGCTAAGCTGTATTTGCAACTCACATAGAACACAAGGATGACACAAAGGTAGCATAAAGTCTAGTGCAAACCAATAGCTGTGTAATATAATGTTTCATTTGATTTTCCAGAACATTTCTAATCACAAACAAGCTGCAAGTCTAAAAAAAAGTAAGCAGAGATCTGGCTATGATTTTAAACACATGAACAGAAAACCTGAAATAGTACTTTTCTGCACACTAGATGTGCTTTCATAATCTGTTATGCACTAACTGCCCACTTAATTATTTTGTGGTTAATCTACAAGATAGTGCTGAAAATAATTTCAGCTCTTCTGTTGCATTTTCTAATGACCAGTATAACTGTGCTGTTCCCTTTCAGACACAACACTTCGCGTCATATAGAAACAAGTTCCTAATTTGAAAAAAACACCACTCTGTTGATTTTTGAGTGTCCAGAATTCCAGGTGTTTGGGAAAAATGAGGCTCCTAAAATCTATAGACATTCTGGGAGAAACCAGTGGAGGAACTATTTTTTCCTAAAGAAGTGAACCAATAACATCAAAGCACAATAAATAAACTACATTTCCAATATTGTTCTTTATACATTAGCATTCTCAGCATCAATACCCTGAAGTCAGCCAAATCTGTCCCGTGGAAAGGATTTTGATTATGATGTAAAATAACAGTAAAGACAATTCCAAATAACATCTAATGTCCAATATAACTACTGTTTACATATTAAAAAGAGATACAGGCTTTGTACCAGGGATGTACTGTCATGTTTCTCCGCAGGAGAAGACTGTCATGGTAAAGTTCATTATCAATTACTGCTTTACAAGTACAAGATGAGTTAAGCTGTCATAATTTTCTCAGCCTGAGATCCTGTGCTGTCAAAGAATGTCAATTTTTAATCTGACAAAAGGAAGAAAATTATCTGCTATTCTGACCTCTAATTTCTTGACATTTTAATGCTGTAATTGCTGTGGTTAGTGCTGCAACCATGATTTCACCTGTCAAGTAAGAATGAATCAATATCCTTAAGCTGTTCTTCAAGTTTAGCTTTCACCTCACTGCTTTAACTTTAAAAAATGAAAAATTTACAAATAGAATAAAAAAGGTTGCAATAAAAACAAACAAAAGAATAATTTGGGTCCTGAAAAATACTTATTTTGTTACACATTTTTTTCTCCTCCTTATTGCAATATGAAAACAATTTTGCAATGTTCAGGTTAAGAGAGATGATTAGAACTGATAGAACTGGAGAATTTCCAATTACTAATCATAAAAGATCTAAACAACAAAATTCAATTTTATACATTTTGTGGACCATTTAAGTCAGGATTTTCATGTTGCCCTCATCACTACTTGAAATAAATTATAGTGATCGATTATTTTTTGTGGTATCAGAAAATTAGAAAGTGGTTTGAAAAATCAAAATCAGTATTTTTAAATTAAATCAGTATATTTTACTCACCCAGTGCAGATTTTAAGTTGCTAAAGAGTTATTACAGGGGCAGACATATGTGATTTCATAGACTTTAGCAAACTAAAACTTAATGCTATCCCAGTATTTCGGTTTCACCCATTGTGAATTTGCAAAATAGAAAAGGAAGAAAGCAAGCCAGACAGAGAGTCTTCTACTAACAGGTCCAAACAGAACAAAAGCACCGTATGGCTATTTTTCCAGTGTTAAAACAGTAGAGAGTTCTTAGAGGGCTCCCCCATGCATGTGAGAAAGATGTAAGGACTGGCAGGGATGATTTATCCTGCCATGAATATATTTTTGCTCCAGCTAGAAGGCTACTGAAGTGACTCCTTTGCCATTCTTCACAGAAAGCTAAGAACAAAGTATTCCTCAGTAGTTAAGTGAGGTGCTTAAGCAAAGGGTGAAAGTGAAAGGGCCAAGGTACAGCATGACCAGGTCATGGGGATCTGCCTTTTTAAATGATGTCTTTCAGTCAGCTCAGACCTAAACGGGAGGGTTTTTTATTTGAAGCCTTATTTCACTGGAGCGGTTCTGCTGGGACTCAGCTCAATATGAAATTAGTTACGGCCACAGTTTGAGGACGTTACTGCCGTATTTGAGCCCATTGGTCTGATAATGGCTGCTGCCAATAAGGTCGTATTGATTGGCTTATTTTACAGCCATTTATTGAGAACGTTCACTGTCTTCTGTGTGACAGAACAAAAATGTTCCAGTTTATTTAGAAAATAAACATTAAGAGCATTTGGATAGAGAGATGCATTTTCCTGAATAACTGCGAAGCTCAATTAATTTTAAATTGCAGTGTTTCTAAGTTAAGATGCTAGACACCACCACCTGCCACTGTAAAACATACTAAACAATTGTTATCACTATTTTTAAAGGTGCTAGGGTTCCTATCCTTACATTTCTGTATTTAAAAGAGGTCTTCAGAGGCTTTTAAAAGATCTTTTTGCTTTAAATTGATTTTTCTGGAATATCTAGTAAAAGCCACAATAAAGTAAAAAAAAAAAAAAGCTAACAAAACAATGTATATAGAATGTATATACTTGTAACAGAAACATGACATCCAAATACCTGATCTACTAGATCATCAAGATGTCAAATGCTTTATTACTGGCCCGAGAATGTCTGCTAGTTTCATAAATAGAGCTCAGGGAAACAGAATAAGGCTCTAAATCTGTCTATATTTACACGTGTATTGTAATTTCTGATTAACAATTAATAAAAAGTATTCTTTAACCTTTTTATGACAAACCAAAAATCACCAATATCTGAGCTCTTAGAGGAGAAAGCATACTATTTTTAAATGCATGCATACAACTTTATGTATCTATATATACCAAAAATTACGAGGATTCATTTTTTCTAGACATGTTGCCTTCTCGTTGCTAACAATGAATTTTACTTACTAATCTAACTTGTGGCAATGAAGATAAAGTTGTGCTTTTAGAAGTTTACACTGCGTAAATAGCCTAAGAAGAGGTTTATATACTATTGACTGTCAGGGCATGGGTTAGATGCACAAGTGAGTGAACAAAAGCATCTCCATGTATTTCTTGAAATTTCTGATGACAAGTTATATATGTAAGATGAGCCACAGGAGAGCTGAAGAGTCTCATCATGACAGAAGATGTTAAATAAGGTGCACAGACAGACAGATACACCTCAATCCTCCAAGCTGCCCTGTGGGAGTAGACCCTTAAAGTCAAGACATAGGAGTATGCCCATGCAAATCAGGACCTTAAGCCATGCAAATCCCTTGTATTCATGGTGCTTGATACCTGTTTCATACTTTAAAAAACTCCTTCGTATCTCCAGTTTCGTACCTTACTGACTCTTCTCATGCTCAAAGTTTTAAATCCAGAAAACCATTAAGTAGATGTTAACATTAAATATTTAAGGCAGTGGGATCAAAGCAATTCTGGCCATTCTTAAAACTGAGCAAATACTATTTACAAAATATAAGCTTTGCAGTGCGTGGTGTGAAAATCCAGCTCTAGGAAGCTAGGGGTCTGAATGTTTTTTTTAGTTCTGCTCCTCAAAAAGCACCAAATGTAACAAGATGCAACAACACACTACTAAAAAACAACGTGCCGAACCACAAAATTTAGGTGAATACGAATGGTTTCTAGAATCTATTTCTTTCTGAAATCTGTAGATTTCTGTCTCCAAGATTGGAAAACAAACAAACAAAAACCCATCGCCTGGCAATGTATAAATTATTACTGTTTTGCATACAGCAGATGGCAGCTATCTGGGGGAATGGAAGATTGTGTGTACAGCTTCATCACAGCGGTACTCATCTAGCAGCTGTTGCTTCTTCACACTTTTCACCAAATATCAATTGTTTTAGCCAATGAATGGATGATATTAGAAAATGATCATTCAAATTAATAGTCTTACTAAAAACAAATACAGTCACTGGAAGGAAACATGTATCAGGAGAGCTAGTACAATTTTTTTAAAAATTTACCGATAAAACACTCACTTGTATATATGTGCACGTATATATATTTCACGCATACATATATACAAACATAAATACTTGTATGCACAACAAATAGCAAACATTTTCTATTTTGGTAACAGTTTGATTATACTTATACATGATTAACACAAAAGTAATCTCAACACAAAAGTAATCTGAGTAATTGCTACTATCACTCTAACAAATATATTCTTTTTCAGATACATATTCTCACCAACATTATCTGACTGAAAAAGTTAGATTTTTTTCCTATGACTATGATGCAGTTTTTTCTTTCAGCTTTTCAGTTCCACTAAGTGAACTTAATAAAAGTAAATTATAAAAAGTAGCAGAATATATATATTACAGAATATACATTAGATTATAATTTCCCATATCATAACTGATCATTAAATATATTAGTAACTTCAAGCAAACAAAATATTTTGGGACATCTGTTTTATTGCTAGTTTATTAATACTTGCTTCTGAAGTCACCTAGGGCCTAAGTTCTGAATCGAGTCACACACAGCAATTTTCACCAGCAGTCAAAAGATGGAAAAAGTACCATTTCTTGTGAGATGACAGCGGTCTTTAGAATGAAATGGCAGTAAACACCTACCTCCCTGAGGACAGGGTCAGTGATACTGTCCAGATTCACAGAGCCTTCATATGTTAGGTAGTGGAAAACGTTGAGTGCACGCACTGCTTCTGGTCCTCGTTGCTTGTAGCCAAATATAAGGTCAATCCACTGATGAAGTTGACATGATACAAACTCACTTTCCAGGGCCTGCAAGTGAAATTCAGAGTTAGGAAGTAAATTCCATCTTGCAATTTCATGCTTAAATTATGTCCTACCTTTTCCTATTAACTGAGGAAATATAATGGGTATCATTACATTTCCTTTTCAGGCTTATTGGATATATTTGAAATCCTTCAAACATTAAAAAACAGAACTAATTATATTGAGAGAAACACGAAAAAGATATTCTTTCCTTCAGCTTTATATCATGCTAATTTTCTTCTCAGCTACTGGGTTTCTCCAAGCTGCAAGGGTTTTAATTATGAATTTTTGGGCTTGTCAAATAAGTTAGGTAATTTGTCAAGAAAAACTGATGAAAATGGGAAAATAATTTCAAAAACCCAATCTTCCAACTCATTTTCCAACTAGTTCTAATTAGTCTTAAATCTAAAATGGAAACTTGAGAATTAAAAAGCTGTATCGGCAAAATAAGGTTCTGTACTCCATGTGTGAATTGTGACTGATTTCTCAAAGGAGAAAAGCATTTTTCATACTCATTTTTGACATTAGGTTGGTTCACCAGAGAAAACACAGGCCATGACTAGCTAGTTTAAAAATGGGTTCAAGGATTGCTATTCCTTTGCTCAGCATATGGAAAGACATTAATTCTAAATGGAGGAAATGATAGTATTACCATTGAGCCTGATGCAACCGATGTGCCTTTATCAGATATGATTGGCATCCTTAGTAGATGTCATTGCCTGGAGCTTTCAAAAGCTGAAGGCATCACGCAGTTTCTCCTTACCCCTCTACCAGACTACCTGTCTTAGTTTCCCACGAGCCTGTATCATACACAAATCATTCTCCTATAAAGACTCATCATGTATTTAAGATGGCTTCCTGGCACACTCGTTCCTTCTTTCCTAATGCTACCTTCAGAGAAGAACTGTGATAAACAGGAACTGGTATTAAAATAAAGATTCATGGTTCATTGACCAAGTTTTTATACGTGTCCTTGCCCAAACTCCGTCACAGTCCTAATTTTGTACAGTGTCATATACCTGCTTCCCTTTGATCAGAACAAGTGCAGTTCAGTTCTCAGATCTGGGAACTAACTTCCAACTAGATTGTTAGGAAAAAAATAAATTACAGAATCACAGAATGTCTGAGTTTGGAAAGGACCTCTGGAAATAACATGTTCCAACCCCTCTGCTCAAGCAGGGCCACCTAGAGCAGGCTGCCCAGGACTGTACCCAGATGGCTTTTGAGTATCTCCAACGACGAAGACTCCACAAGCTCTCTGGGCAACCTGTGCCAGTGCTCAGTCACCCTCACAGTAAAAACATGTTTCCTGGTGTCCAGAGAGAGCCTCCTGTGTTTCAGTTTGTGCCCATTGCTTCATGTCCTGTCACTGGGCACCACTGAAAAGAACCTGGCTCACTCGGAAAACAAAATACCAGCCTTAATAACATTTATTATGTAAACATCTATGTCAAGCTTACTACTACTCACTGCATACAGGCAGAGCTGGCAGCAACCCTCTGTATTACATTATCTAATACTTTTCATTCTCAAAGATTGTGGCTTTTTTTTTTTCTTCCCCTGAAAAATCCTAGTTCCTCCATTGTTTCTAGCACAGTGCCACTACTCAGCACAAACACTTTCCAGCTAGGACAGAGTTTCACGTCTGCCCCGGGAGAGTTCAAATTTTAGAGGGGGATAAACTTTGGAAAAAATGTGTTTTAATTTTATTCATTTACATCAAAAGGAGGCTGCTTCAGAAATAATCATGGGACATTGTAGTACCGTGCCATGTATTGCCCACCAGCAGCAGTCCCCTGCCCACAACCCCACAAGCAGGAATAACTGCAGACAGGACAAGCCACATGGGTCTGGCTCCCTGGGTAATCATGCAGTCATTCCACAGACATTCTCCCTGTAATGCTCCACGTGGAAGAGGAACTCTCTGTGTTTTGGTGGAAAACTGGACCCTTTTCTGTTGAAATCAGTGACTGTTATTTCTGAGGAAAACGGATGGGAAGGCTCAGGTTTAACAGCTGACATGTAGCTCAGTTTTCAAGGACTTAAGTTCAGCATACCATAAGAAGCTATAAAGAAATGCTGCAGAGAACCATATAAAAATTTGTTGTTTCCTTTTCATAATCAGAGGCCATCATATGCAAATTGTGAATAATATTATTTAAATAGCATTAACAGTGCTTAATACTAAATACTATTAAACTAATACTATTTGGTTTCAAAGTATGTCTCCCAATAAATAATTAAGAAATGCCAGATTCTTAATTATATTGTGTTGTGTGCGTGAAACATCATATAGTCAGCAACTACATCATCCCATGTAATCTTTTTCATAGGACTTTTACCTCATTTAGCATGCAGGATGTTAGCATGCAAGGATAAAATTAAGTATGCCACAGCAACCATAAATAAAGCATTTCCTAACTTTTAAATACTCAATTTTTAATGTTCCTTTGTATGTAATAAAACTTAAAATAGAATTTAAAGCCTGTTGTCTTTCCAGCATCCATCTCCGACCAACTACAACGAGCAGCCTAACTGTTCTCTTCCTCCTCCGAACTCTGCATATTTCTGTTCCTTTTGCATCTGTATCTATTATTTATTTATTTAAAAGTAATCAGCAAAAAAAATTGTTAGGCATTTGCTTTCATCAAAAATAGCATTATTATTTCTAGAATACAGAGAGCATTTCGGGAAAATGGCAACACTTTTGACTATTTAAAGGTGGGACAGTAAATTTGAAAAAATAACTGCTCAGGTCAAATAAGCATTATCTCCTCTAACACCCTCTCCCTGGTGTTAGAATCACAGAATCATAGAACAGTTTGGGTTGGAAGGGACCTTTAAAGGTCATCTAGTCCAACCCCCCCTGCCGTGAGCAGGGACATCTTCAACTCTGAGGTTTCTCAGAGCCCCGTCCAGCCTGACCTTGAATGTTTCCAGGGATGGGGCATATACCACCTCTCTGGGCAACCTGGTCCAGTGTTTCACCACCCTCATTGTAAAAAACCTCTTCCTTACATCCAGTCTGAATCTACCCTCTTTTAGTTTAAAAGCATTACCCCTTGTCCTATTACCACAGGCCCTGGTAAAAAATCTGTCCCCATCTTTCCTATAAGTCCCCTTTAAGTCCTGAAGCGTTGCAATAAGGTCTCCCTGGAGCCTTCTCTTCTCCAAGCTGAACAGCCCCAACTCTCTTGGCCTTTCCTCATAGGAGAGGTGTTCCATCCCTCTGATATTTTTTGTGGCCCTCCTCTGGACCTGCTCCAACAGGTCCATGTCTTTCTCATGCTGAGGGCTCCCAAGTTGGACGCACTACTCCAGGTGGGGTCTCACTGGAGCGGAGTAGAGGGGCAGAATCCCCTCCCTCGAGCTGCTGACCACGCTTCTTTTGATGCAGCCCAGGCTTTCTAGGCTGCGAGCACATGCTGACAGCTCATGTCCATCTTTTCATCCACCGGTACCCCCAAGTCCTTCTCCTCAGGGCTGCTCTCAATCCCTTTATCCCTCAGCCTGTATTGGTGCCAGGGGTTGCCCTGACCCAGGTGCAGGACCTTGCACTTGGCCTGGTTGAACCTCATGAGGTTCACATAGGCCCAATTCTCAAGCTTGTCCAGGTCCCTCTGGATGGCATCCCGTCCCTCAGGTGTGTCAACTGCACCACTCAGGTTGGTGGCGTCTGCGAACTTTCTGAGGGTTCACTGCGTATGTCATTGATGAAGATTTTAAACAGTACTGGTCCCATTACAGACCCCTGAGGAACACCACTTGTCACTGATCTCCATCTGAACATTGAGCCATTGGCCACTACCCTCTGGATGCAACCATCCAACCAATTCCTCAGCCACCGAACAGTCCACCCATCAAATTCCTATCTCTCCAATTTAGAGAGAAGGATGTTGTGGGGCACCATGTCAAAGCCCTTACAGAAGTCCAGATAGACGACATCCAGAGCTCTTCCCTTGTCCACTGATGTAGTCACTTTATCATAGAAGGCTACTAGGTTGGTCAGGCAGGATTTGCCCTTGGTGAAGCCATGCTGGCTGTCTCGAATCACCTCCCTGTCCTCTATGTGCCTTAGCATATCTTCTAGGAGGATCTGTTCCATGATCCTCCCAGGCACAGAGGTGAGGCTGACAGGTTGGTAGTTGCCAGGGTCCTCCTTTCTACTCTTTTTAAAAATAGGTGCAATGTTTCCCTTTTTCCAGTCACCAGGGACTTCACCTGACTGCCATGACTTTTGAAATATCATGGAGAGTGGCTTGGCAACTACATCAGCCAACTCCCTCAGGACTCTGGGATGCATCTTGTCAGGTCCTATAGACTTATGTATATTCAAGTTCCTCAGGTGGTCACGAACCTGATCTTCTCTTACTGTGGGCGCGACTTTGCTCCCCGAGTCCCTGCCTTGTGGTCCATCCACTCAAGAGGTGTGGGAAGAGAGGTTGCCAGTGAAGACTGAGGCAAAAAAGTTATTGAGTACC
This sequence comes from Gavia stellata, assembly GCF_030936135.1. Classification (NCBI taxonomy): domain Eukaryota; kingdom Metazoa; phylum Chordata; class Aves; order Gaviiformes; family Gaviidae; genus Gavia; species Gavia stellata. The sequence continues at coordinate 26,627,091 of NC_082594.1, read as the reverse complement.
TCAGCTTTCTCCTCGTCTGTTGTTACCAGTTTGCCAGCCTTGCTCATCAGGGGTGGGTATGCTTTCTTTGACCTTCAAAGTTAGGAGAGTTAGGAGAGTTGAATCCCTATGTTATGTTTCCCTAAGGCACTTTCTACTTGCATGACCAGCCCTTACTCAGCAGCTTGTCATTCCAGAGAAGGTCTTATTGACCCTGGCAGGTTTGGAGAACTTCTATTTCACATGGATGAACAGTTCTTTAATAACTTATTTAATAGATGAGCTACTTTTTAACAGCAGCATGTCATGTCTTTGTCTCCAATTCTTTAAGCAGATGTATTGTACTATGTTTATAGGTCTAATGGTTCTTTAAAAAACCTTGGGGTCCTTAGTTCCTGGGGGAAGAACCTTAGTTTCTTGGGGAAACTTTGAGGAAATTTGTAAGGAGTGAATTTAATTATTTTGAACTATAAATTTCAGAAGTCCACACAAAATTGGAAGTCGGAAGAATTGCTGTCAGGGAGGCTGTGAGGATGTTGGTGGTAGAAAGGGGACAGCACTGTGCACGCCAGGCGCTGTGCAGTGGAAGACCAGTGCGGTGGGGGATTTGGGGCAGAGATCAGAGTGGAAGGTGGAGACAGGAGCCAGAGCTGGGAAGGAAAGTGCCTCTGCCTGGGGCTTAGCACCACACAGCCTCCAGCTGCGGGCTGCGATGGGTGCTGTGTGATGTTCACATCCTCCCCAACAGGGTGTCCAGTGGGGTGTGGCGCTGGGCACAAACAATAGGTAGGGTGTACTCAAAAACAGGCCACCAAAAGGCTACAAAGTCCTACCTGGCCCTCGGTGGGGACAAGGCTCCTGATCTGTGCTTTATAACCTGGATTCATTTTAGTCAGGAGAAAGCTTCTGATGTCAGGGCTGATCTGGGTTGCTGGTGTTTCTCCCAAGTACTTCTGCAACACTACTCATGCGATACTTGCAGAATCCTTTCCCTAATTTGCTCTAATGCACAGGCTGCTCCCCCTCCATGTAAATGCCTCCTGAAAATTTATGAGCTCTTCACTGTCAACAGTAAATCGTTCGGTTTCTCAAGAATATGCAATGCTCAGTAGGGAATAGGGTGAGGGAATTTTCTGCGTAAAAAATAATTTGTAGGTACAGTAGGAAGAAAATACAGAAAAAGATAACAATAATATCCTTAAAATAAGCTCGTGATGGCCCTAAAGAACAGCATTTTTCAAGAACATTTTGGCTTTAAAGCATTTTGGGGTCTTTAATTTTTTGAGCATATTTGCAATATGAAATATAAGGAAACAAATATTTTTTTAGAAAAGCAATAATAGTTATTACTTGTAAAATTATATAATATTATGTTTTTTAAAGATTCTTACTGTTAAACAGAAATTAGCTAATATCCAGCTTGTTTTCTGTTGTAACTAAAATGTACAGAAAATTGAGTTTTATTCAGGCACTCTCAAACTGAACTTGTTTGAACCACTGTATTAGGGCTTCATTTTCAAATAGCAGCATTCCAGTCAGTATTTTATCAAGGATTTTGTTTTGAGGAAGGAGTCTCTCATGTTATTGTTTTCAATGGAGTGACTTATTGCTAACAGGTAAATTGCAAGCATTATTATACATATAGTGTGTACATATTTTGAAGTAAAAGTACTGTGGTTTTTGTTTGTTTGCAGACAAGGGTATGCACACATGTTCCACAGGCTGAAAATCTGACCCATAGCTGTTGTAAAATATAAATGGGTATTAGTAAGTTTATGTTTATGTATAAACTAAATAAAGTTAATATGCACCAAGTTATTGCTTAGTGGGATCAATCACTATAGCTCTTTTCAGACCTTTGTGCAGTATGAACGCTGCACACTTTCCTCTCTGCTCATCCTAATTTGATGTTAAAATCATTTTTCACAGAGATTCCAGTAGGAGGCATTGGGTTTTATTTTAACGCACACTATGTGCTGAGTAAAGTATCAGGAGTTCTGGATTTATAAAATATGCAATTCCAACCTCTTTCTAACACAATGTTTTGTGTTACCTGGGTATTTTTTGTCACCAGAGAAGAGGAAAGTTCTGATGCTGCCCCTCCTCTGGACCACAGCTGCACCTGCCCCTCCTGTCTCTGCAATTCCTGCCTTGTTTCCCTCCCCTCCATAGCTATATGCTGTCTGTCTCTCCAAGAACTCCTTCCACAGTATCTTGCTGTTAACTTATATTCAGTATATTTAAAAATGTTTCCTTAAAACTACTGTGAGACACTTCAGGTTTGTAGATCTGTTCAATAACAGACCATCTGCTGTTTCAGCCTGTGAGCTGGGTTTTTATTCTCTCCCCTTACATCCTGCTCCTCTGCAGCCATTGAATGCACAGATTCTCTTCACCTAATACCTCTCTGTCTCATTTACCATTTCTTGTATTGACTATCAGAGTAAAATCTTTGACTCGTCATAAAATAAAACAGGCAATACTGATATCTGGAATCAGTTACGTTTGTTTAAACAAAGCAATATTTTAATAAAAGTGACACAGAATTGCATTATACAGACTTGAGTTATTCAGGGATGTCTGCACAGAAACTGATCCTTTATGTGAGTGTCTTCAAGATGTAAATAAGATTCTTCAGTTATATGGGAAGTTTAAAAAAAAAAAATCACTGCCAATTCCAAATTAGATTGAAACCCCTGTTAGCTGAATGAGTTTTAATTGCATTGAGAACAAACCTTCGCAATACACAAAATACAATCAAAGCTACTACTGAGGAAGTAATATCAAATCTTATCTACTGCTTATCTGGTAAAAAAGGAATGTCAACTGCTGCTGAATGGTGAGGATAAAAGATAAATCTTCCAGATCCTCATAGCACAGAGATTTCATAATAGATGTTTCTAATGACTATCCAAGAAGGTTTTTAATTATGAAATACTACGCATGCTTCTGAATAGCCAAGGAACTGTACAAAAATGTAATTGGCAGCAGAAGAGTGCAAATAAATCATTTCAAAGACAGAAAGAAAATTCAGTCTTAGTAACAGTTATGTAATAGGAACAAAATATGTATAACAAAAACAGGACACCATTTAGTCTCTCAAAAATATAATCTAAAGTGAATGCATTTTACTCAACGCTGTAATTTGTAATTTAATATGTGCATAAGTCATAATGAAAATATAATTAGAATTTACTTGAATTACACAGTCTTGCATCTTTTGTTTCAAAACTAAAGAATGCTTACTATAAAAGCTCTGCTTCAGTGTTTCTCAGTGGTGTTCCCTGCCTTGATTTAACATGCTTGACTTACTGACTGAATCTGTTCTATTTCTGGCTCTCAGGACTGCTCTAAGTCTGTGGGGATTGAGAGGCTGAGTAGGACTACAGATGCACATCTGTGGAAGGTTTTATGCGTCGTTTTTTTTTTTTTTTCCTGGTAAACTGGGAGATTATGATTGATGAGCCCAGCATTAGGGTAATGTTATCAGGGACACTTTCTGCCTCTGTCCTTTGTGCCATCACCGAGGTCAGGCCATAATCATGTTAGCATTGAACATAGTGCTTTATTAATGTTTCATGAGTAACTCTGTAGTAATCAGTCTAGCTTTGTATGGATAAATAAAACTGCTATAACAATCCCTGATGTATACACTGAGTGCTTTAGAAGCTACTGTAATAGGTCTTAAAAGTAACTTGACTGAATGTCTTTTCCGGTCTTTATAATAAGTCTAATTTTCGTAAGTGTAGAGGAATCTCTTTTGATGGAAAACCATTTCCACTTTCTTTCTGTGCTTAGTTAGAAGTGTAAAACACCCAGCTGAACAATCAAATAAAACAACTCCAAAACCCTGCCTGCCATTTATTAATTTGCACAGAATTTTAGTATAGCTTTTTAACTAATTGGTCAAATTACATTGATTTATGTCACTGTGCTTCTGTGATGTTTTCTAGGCTGTTGTGTACTTGCTTTGGTAAGTCTCAGGATGAAATGCTGAAATTCTTGCAGTTACTCAAAGGAAATGTTTACATTCATAAATGTGCAAGTAGGCCGTATATAAGGATTTGTATTTACTCCCACATAAAATTACACATTATATATGCCTGCAGCAAGCAAAAAGTATGTATGAACAGAAGAAAATATTGTCAGCTAGGGAAAAACAAGATCTCACTGTATGTTACACAGTATCACACAGGAACCTTTCCACTGAAATGAAACGAGTACTGCTGATTTCATTAGACAAGGGATCAGGATAACCCTTACTTGAAATATTCCTCTATTTTCTGTGGTTTTCCTGTAAACATGTTCTCTACTTGCTTTGCTAAGTTGCTGTAGAAATTCCAGGCTTGCACAAGCTTGCTGTGTTTTACACGTCAGCACCACACCCAGGCTATTTTTTTTTCTCAAGATAGATTCTTGTAAAACAGCCAAAGCTTGGCCTGGGGATGACCTAACTGACTAACACATCTGCTGGCCGGTTCAAAACATGGAATCAGACATTAGGTAGGGAATGTCAAACTTTCCAATCCCTTTATATTTGTTCCTTACTTTGAGCAGCCTAATTATAGTGACCATAGAGAGCGTACTGGCAGTTTGCTGTATGCACTAATAAAACCCTACATGAGGAAGTTTTTCTGAAAAATTATTACACATTCAAATTATTACCCTTTCAAGATGTAATTCCATTACTTCTTCCCACACATACTATCTGCATTTTTGTGAACGGGATTATCCTTCTTCAGCCACTTGCTACTTCATAATAAGCTTTATAAAAAACTATGCATATATCATGCTCTTCAAACATCCCAAAGCTATTCACTTTGTTTCTATCCTCTGAACTCCATCCAAATTTGAATACTTCTGTCATCTAGTCACCCAGAAGTGAATCCAATATTCCAGGTGCAATCTCAAAAGGACCATAGATGGGTACAACTGTCTACATCCTCTGTGATGCAATGATTCTCCATAGATGGCATAAAAATAAACTTATTTCTGATTAATACAGAATTACATAGTTTCATCTAATCTAATTGCTGCTCATTGTCACCCTTCCCTCGCTACTGCTCTATTTCTGATACTATTTTTGTTTCCAGACTTCTGCTTCCTATTGGATATTTTTAATTCTCTCCTCCCAAGGTGATCGTCAGTGTATTTTCTGCATCTAATTCAAATAAACCTATGCCTCTTTCTCCTGTTTTCTAGGCTATTCCTAACTTTATTATCATTTGTGAACTTCACTAGACTGCTCACTTGAAGATAGCATGTATCTGTGTAGAACTGAATTTTAACTACTGATCATGTTCTTGCTAAAAGTAGATGCTGGGATGAATAAAGGCCATGCAGAAAGTGCCTCCAGGCAAAACTGTATAATAACGGCATGACACTCACATCTGTGGGGACAGGGGTGGAAGACAGTACAGGAAGGGTATGTTACATAAGTGAGACCATTTCTGATTTTAGAAATCTGTAAAGTATTCTATTAGTTGAAGCCTGTAATTCTAATACTACTCTAATCTTAGCATAGGTTTGCCTGTCTCATGGTAGTCTGAGAATATTTACACATGTATAGAATCAGTCATTAGTGCTGTTACAGCTTAATATTTAAAAGGTATTTCCAGCATTTAACTACCAGCCTTTCTTGAAAGTATCATCCTGAAGGGGCATAAATGCTATACTCTAAATTCAGGCAAGCAGCTGTTTTCTTCAACAGCCATAAATATCCCAGCACAAAACTCTTCTGTAGAGAGCTCCTATTCATTTTTCTAGAAAGCAGAAGTTTCACGAGAGAAATCAAATAAACGAAAGATAAAGCTTTTCTTCAAGTGATCTCTTATCACAGAGTGCCTTTGATCCTCCTATTAATCATCCCATCTTTGTGGAAAGGAAAGGTGGAGAAACACAATTTAGGATCCAAAGGAACATTCTTTATAAGATTTCCCAAAGGAAGTCATTAATATCATAGAATGATAGAATGGTTTGGGTTGGAAGGGACCTTAAAGATCACTTAGTTCCAAGCCTCCTATCACGGGCAGGGACATCTTCCACTAGACCAGGTTGCTCAAAGCCCTGTCCAACCTGGCCTTGAACCCTTCCAATGATTGGGCACCCACAGCTTCCCTGAGCAACCTGTTCCAGTGCCTCACCACCCTCATAGTGAAGAATTTCTTCCTTATATCTAATCTAAATCTAACCTCTTTCAGTTTAAAGCCATTACCCCTTGTCCTATCACTACATGCCCTTGTAAAAAGTCCCTCTCCAGCTTTCTTGTAGTATGCATCTCTCATTATATTCCCCAGTCGGTGGCAGCTTGTTTGTCCTTTTTCACTAAGGTATCACACTTCTCTTCTTACAGATGTCAAAACTAAACCTCTTGGTCAACTTTAGTGTGCTTACTCCCAGGCCCAGTTTGGGTTTAGTCTCAACCACAATCCAAAAAAGGGCTCCGTGCAGCAACATGGGCACTCCGGAGACATGTACCTGGGATTGCGCACCCCACACTTGAGAATGCTAATGGAGGGTAGTGATCCTTTGAGTTCACCTCCTTTTTTTGCTAGTAAAAGTGCACTTGAATTTATTGCCGCCAGCGGTGACAATTACTTGTTTTTAGAAAGAATGCTACAATATATGCAGCTTTAGAAAGAATGCTACAATATATGCAGCTTTAGAAAGAATGCTACAATATATGCAGCTATAAGAGAAATCAGCCAAGAAAAAGAAAGAAAATGTTCAGCTTCTTCCTGCCAATGAAGGACTACTCCCTGGAACACATTTCTCATGCTTTGTGTAGTGCATTTCATATGTCTCAAGTGATGAGGTCGCCATCACTTCCTTAGGAGACTGCTGTACATATGTCAAACCATTTACTCTTCTAAATGGAGGACACTTCTAAATCATACATATCTAGGAATAGGTTTGGTTTTATAATAGTCTTCTATTCTTTTGAACTTCATATGGCTATTTTTTCTATCAACTTCTGAAGAACAATTTTCTTTAAATAGACAGTTCTCGAAATTAAATTGCCAAACTCATTATAAGAAAACCAACACTGCTAGACTTACAATGCTACCACAAAGCACTATAGGGAATAATGCACAAGCTGAATAGTTCTACAACTGTATGGAAACCCATAGCTTATTGAAAGTATAGTCCTGACTCTATAAGCAAGACAAGCAATATGCATTTTAAGGAAGATCCATTTCCCGAACAGAACCATAAAATGAACTATTGCTGGGCAAAACATCAGAATATAACTTGCTTTTCCTAAAAATTACTAGAAGCATACATACATATTAACTCTATCATTAATAAAATCATTATCTATCAAATTAAAGCAAAAAATATACAACATAGATAAACATTTTTCATGCCTAAATTCTACAGACTTCATGGTGATTTACATCAGAGCAGTTCTTTTGCAAAATTTCTTCAGAGACTGCAGTTGTTGGCTTATGTTCACATTTCTACACTTTCAGTTCATCTCTGAGGAATAGGAAGTGCATAGCTTTAGGCGATTAAAGAATAAAATATATCTTGCAAGATACCAGCATTTATAATAAACTTTTTTTTTTTTGATGTAGAAGGTGGTGAGGAGGAACAGGCTTAAATTTTTGAAGCTATCCTGTATTGTCCAGCTCATGCCCATCTGATGCTTTCTCATGAGAGAGTAAATAACTGAATTGCATTTTCCATGATTTGGGCACATGGAAGGAAAATCCATTGTAAAATAAAGGGTTCTGTCAAGCAAGACAGAATGCAAATTCTCCTTCACTTTTTATTTTATTTCTATAAAACTAGTTTTAAAGAGTTGAAAAACAGCATTAGGTTAGCTTGTTAAAACACAGAACTCCTTACTTAGGCTAAACTAAAGTGCAGCTTACCATCCTGTTGATACGGACGAAGTCTTCAGGCTTCTTGGCCCATGGTGGGAGATCAACATCATTCACAACAACTTCATCTTCTCTGATTCCTAGATTATAGCCATTACTGTTCACAAACATCTCTGGTAGGTAGTAAAACTCTGGAATCAACTCCTGGCAAGGAGAAAACACACAATGAGACTTTACATTTATACAGAGATGCTAAATGGTGCTGCTAGAATCAGGCTCTGTTGTAGTACACATTAAAGCATTCCTGGTTTTGTTTACATTTCTGTGCACTTGTTTAAGAAATTTTATAATCTGTTTCCTTGTACTTATGGTCAAATATATTTTTCATAATGAAATAATCAATCTTTGGTTTTCCCATATGTGTTTTTATGAACAACATAACTTTGGAAAAGCAGTGCTTATCAATAAAGGAGACCACTTCAGAATAATAGGTAGAAGAAACTGTATGCTAAGCCTTCAATACTATAAATATGTTGGATTTTTTTATCACTGTTTAACTAAACTACTTAAAAGGGGGAAAAAAGTTGCTGATGTAACACTGTCTTGATTTGACTTTCACTATATTCTTTAATTGCTTAAGAAAAGGTGGCAATTTGATTACCTATAGAAGGAAAAAGAATTGAGGGTGAATGAATTTTTCTACCGTAAGAAAAATTCAAAAATACGTGGCGAGAAAAATGTCAGTACAACAAATGTCCTTAAAACAGAAATACATGATATTTAAACTGTGAAAGATCAATAACTGAGTAGCAAAGATCATCTGCAGTGTATTAATACATTATAGATAAGTTAGGGTGTGAAGTTTTTCCTACTTTCCAGGATAGCTAAATAGAAATGCATTTTGACATAATAAATATCACCATTTGATGCTGTCTATTATTTTAGCAGTAAGTACTGAACTACAATAGCAAAAAAGCTTTAAAGCCCACTATCTCTTTTCTAATATCCAGATATGGATTAAATTCACTAAATTACATTGTTAAAAGCATTATGGTATTCAGTTGTGTAACATGATCAAAACTGATGACACAGCACCTGAAACCTGAGTCTCTTTGTGGTCTTTTCAAAGGCTGCAGATATGCGAAGCGTAAAAAAAATCACTGCAGACACAAACTTATCTAATTGAATCTGACCTGCAACTCCATAGAGAATAGAGCAGTTAAAGCATAGATGGTCCTTTCAAATTCATTCATTTAAAAAAAAAAAAGATAATGCTTACGCTACAATTTTAAGTATGTTTAGGGAGGCAATTTACTTGCTTATTTACATCATTTTTAACATACTACAAACAGTCTGAATTCAGATTAGACTGGAATGCAATGCCAATCAATATCTAACCAGTGCAAAACTCCAACCAAGTGAGACATGCCTGAGCTTGAATAGCTCATTATGAAATGAGCTGTAATTTCAAAAAGCCAAAAAAATTTAAAAATATTACATGCAGTAAATAATAAAACACCAACTAGAAAAAAGCCAAACTAAAAGCAATCCTGAATACCCTATAAGGTTAAAAGAAAAAATATTATTTTACTGTCAATCTTAAGTTTGATTATATACCTCTAATTTACTCAGAGTATTTCTAAAAGCAAACTTCCCCCCTTTCCCCTAAACAGGATTCACTAACTCTCCGGTTCCCGAGGAAGCCCTTTGGCTTTCTCTAATGGAGCCCACAGAAGAATGAACAATCCTCGCAGTTGGAGAAAACTAGACTTTAATCTTTCTAGAGCTCAACAAACTACTACTAACTTGGGACTAAGAGCTGGCCACAACCCAACATGTGCTACCATGCAAATCACTGACAAACTAAGAGCATTGCCTTAAAGAAAGGAAAAATTTATAAGGTCCTCAGAACGATGAAATACTAAGTCAAAATTAAATTAAAAGTCAATATTCAAATGAAACAGAATTTATTAAAGAAAAAAGTAAGCGAAGCTTATTTCTATTTTGTATAAAAGCCTTGAAACACATACCCCTGTTCTTAATTATTACCATTTTTTATGCAACATGGTGGTGTACTAACCTGTAAGGCCAAAATAGCAAGCAAGTTTTTGACTCCATCATAGATACGTTAACTCTTAAATTTCCTTTTTCAGTTTTACATATCCTAGGATCTAATTGTGAACTTTTACATCTAATGTATCTGAAAGATTTGTGCTACCCAGAGCCACATCTAGTGTTTAACTGAATTCTACTAACCTTCTGACTTCAGGAGTATCTTGAAACAAAGGGATTTAAGCCACTGAATATTTTTAATGGCATTTCCATTTAGTAATTTTACCTTTGTTGCTATTTGCTTTCAGTGTAATTTAATGTTCCCTTGTCTAGTATAGCAGAAAACATAAATAGAAATAGAATAAACAGAAAGCATGTGATTAACTTTCTTCCTAAGATTTATTGTTTCGTACATGTTTAGTTTGACCTGTCTTATTCCTGTGCTCTGGAAACTAACCAGTGTCAGACTTCTAAATCCTCTTCAAATAACACTCTCTCTAGAACCCTAATCGTTTCAGTTACACATCTCCTGGCATTTTTTTTTTTTTTTTTAGTCAAAGTAATGAAACTAAACGTGCTATAGTCTCAGCATTCTCTTCGGTTATTTTTAGTGCAGCCTACAACTTTGTTTGCTTATTTGAGTACTATTTAGCATGAATTGAACCTTTTTTGAGATATGAACAATGTCGCATGTGACCTTTCCCAGATACTAGCATGTTTCCCATAGTTTGCATTAATGATTCAGTTTTCTTTAGTAGCATTTGATATGCCTCTTGCAATTTTCCTGTCTCCGCTATTGACTAGACTAAGAAACCACAACACTTAAAAACAGCTCAGACAAATCCATCTCCTTCTCATTTCCAGAGAATGAATTAATATATACTGAAACACAGACACATTATGAAAACTTGTGGCACCCCATAAGTATGAACTTGCTAACATTTGGAAAAATCTTTAAAATGTGTATTTAGCTACTCTAGAAGCATAGAAAATACAACTGATCTAGAGAAGTGTGATAGAAAGGTTTGGGTTTATGTGTTCGCTGTACATTCTGCTGTAAAAAAATGAAGAAGCTGTCTCTTCTACCTCATGCCAATGGCAGGCGCCGGGTGAGGATGGAAAGGCAAATACTCCCTTCCCCAGGGCCCCTGAGCATGCTTCGCTAGGAGAAGCACAAGCTGGGGGAAGCAGAGAAAGGAAGGATTAGCAAGGACAGAGCAGGCAGTGAGGATGGAGCCTGGGAGGTTAGGTTGCTGGGAAAAGGAAGGAGCAGGCAGGAGTGAACCTCAGCAGAGATGGCAAGATGACAACTGGGGCTCAGAGACAATCGCTTTAACCAAGAAGCCACTGGAAGTTGCAAGAATGAACACAAGACTGAGGAAAAGGATAACAAAAGCAAGGGCTAGAGTTATTTTCAAACCTATTTACATTTTTCTCAGCCAGAGTTTGGGTTTTCTTTGTTTCATAAGTGGGTTTGTGCCAGTTCATATTCTAATAAAGGTTATGGCTGGAGAGAGACAGCTCTTTTGGTGCTTTTCCTGTTAAGGACAGGGAACAGATACCTCAAATATCTAACTGTTTCAGGGTCACATTTGGAAAGGTGACCTTGCCCATTCCTCCATTCCAGAAGAGGTTCAGCTATACCATCTTTCCTGCCAGCTATCCGTCTGCCCTCTTGTCCCAGAATTTGAGTGACAGCAACTCCACAATCCTTCCATCAGCTGACTTCAGTATTCTTCATCTGAGGAAGTCTTACCTAATGCCTGGCCTGACTCATTACACAATGTAAGCCCATTTTCCCTTGTCCTAGCTATCAATCCATCACGGATACAGAGAACAGATTACTGTTTTCTCTTTGCATAGTTTATTACATATTTGGAAAGCATTATCCTACCAGCTTTATAGCCTTTCAGCTCCTAAAAGTCCAAATGAAGGACTTTATGATTTTACCTTCCATATTGCTACATTGCTTAAGTTTTAGTTACAGATGTGTAAAATATTCTTTTATGGCCCCCAAACTAGCTAGCAGAATTATTCCTAAACAGTATATAACTTAATTTACTCCTATACATACTTTGGCCTTATCATATTTTGTCACATGTTCATCACACAGAAGCCAAAATAAATGTTTTTATCGACGTCTGTGGTCTTTAGATCAGAGATTAAGATTGCATACTTTTCTGACAGGATCTGCTATTTTTCATTTATTTTTATGATGAAAAATGGTTACAAATCAGCAGCTTCATACTTTAGAAGGGGCATTGTTAAATTCACCCTGAAGATAGGGACAAGGAGACTCAGAAATTAGCAGGGGAAAAATGTATCTCAGTGATGGTATTTACACCAGGGGATGGGACACAGAGGACCTTCTGTCTCCCAATCTGCTTTCCACTTGACAGACAGAATAGTTGATAAGTGGATCCTTAAAACTCATATTGCACCTTCAGTGGCACTAGTGGTAAAAGGTCAGTGCAAATCCAGGTCTATGCAAAGGAATGCTTGTTTGAAGCTATCACGATTTTAAGTTTATGTTTCAAGCTACAGATGTTCATGAAAGACAAATCTCAAAATATTATCTTCCTACACTAAAAACATTGGGTCAGCAAGTGTAAATCAAGACATGAAGGAAAACATCAAAAATAACAACATAAAAAAGCTTCCCCAGAAGTTACGTCAGTTTGCAGGCATAAAATGAGGGAATGAAAAGAAAAAAGGCACAGAAGACCAATATTTTTAAAAAGTCTGGTATTTTTAAAATATTCACAGACCAGTTAAGCAATTTAGATGCGTGTTGTTATTGTATGCCATTCAGCTGATACATAATTTTGCATTAATTGATACAATTCAGTAAATTTTATTGGTTTCTTCACTATTGACAAAACATATCAAAGGTTCTAAATAAATCTTTCCAACTACATAACCTGTCATGGGTAATTTCTTACCACAATAAATATCTAGAGTTCAAAGAGTTAATAAAAATAGGGATTCTAGTGATCTAAATCCATTTGCAGTAATTTCTGTCTAGTTGTCCTTGACATTTCACAAGCTGGTAACCTCCTCTGCTCCCCTTTCATTCACACTTCTAATAAGACAGGTTAGCTTTCTATCATTTAATAGTCAGCTACCTTTCAAACTGCCCAAGAAGCTTGGCTCTTCTCAGATGAAGAACGATGCAGTAAAGCTACTGAGGGGTGTAAAAAAAAGGTAAAATGAATATTATAACAGACATTTCTTGTCTGTAAATGTGATCTCTAGTCTATTTTAATAGCTATACTAAAACCCCAAGGTATAGTTAACGGTATTATATGTCTTGTGTCTTCATATAAGAAAACATCCCCAAATGCATTTTCTAATTTACAGTCCTGTGACAAATCCAACTTGCTGAGAAATTAAACTTTAAAAATATGTCTTGGGGTGATAGAGGACCACTATTAACACTATCATAATTGTACACCACTTGCATCAAATCTGACATTTCTGTTTAATATGTTTTGCTAAGGGTATACCATTTTATGGCCTCCCAATGAAATCAAATCCAACCCAGACGTTTTCACTTTTCTAATATAATTCACTTCAAGGATTTAAAGCTGCCATTTCTTTTTCTTTCTTTCTTTTCCTCCCAAAAGGCTGATCCCCTGGCATCCATTAACTCCATAAGAGCCTAGTACTGGGTCAATGAGTCAGTCATGAGTACCTCCATTAACTGTGTTAATTCACACTAAGGCACCTTAATGACATTTTGTCAAGGCTACCTTTCTAACTTTTAAACACACTATTCAAAAAGTAATATAACAAGTTTGAGAGGCATTAGGAAAGATTAGTGCCTGAACGGGAGGTTCTGGGAAGTCAATGTTACCAAAAACTGGAGCTGGGGGGGGGGGAGGTGGAAAGGAAAAAATGTGAGAGCTGACTGGCCAAGTTATGGTCATTTCCGGGTGACTTGCTTCCTCAAAGGTCACTCTGCAAACGTTCATTCTTCCTCCAGCTTGTACTGATTATCTCAAGAGAAGGTCAATGTTGATAAAGGGAGACACAATAAAATAAACTCTGTTATCCAGGTTCTCCCTTGTGTGTTACCACTCTAATATAGCACATACCGTATTAATTCTGTTTCATCCACTGTAGGTGAACAGGTTTCTTTCTTTGAAAATGAACCAAAATAGCCCAAACGTACAGAACAAAATTGTCTAAGTAGATCTTTAATCATCCATTGAGCAATAATCTATCATATGCTACATTTTTCAAAGGTGGTGTACCTTTTGCCACAATTCAAGATGTAGCAATTACAGCCTGTTTTTCAGACTGATCAAACTACTGCCACAGCCCTATTTTCATTAGCTCAATGTGAAACAATTTAGTTCCAGAGGAGAGTACACACACGTAAGGGGAGAGAGGGAAGGCGGGAGGGGAAGGGGGGAGAAGGTGAAACAGAGAGAATGCCAGAGAGGACACAGGCGTGTGAAAAAAGGAGACTGACCCACAGAATTGCAGCTTCCTAAAGAAATACATATTCCTTTGCAAATGTCAGATACTTATTTTTTAAATTTTAAGGCAGCATTTTTTAAAAGTGATTTGGATGTTTCCTTTAAAATTACATCAAGGCTGTGAAAGAACAGTGTTGTGGGAAGTGTCTGCTTTGCTTAAAAATCTCAAATTACTACTTAAAACTGACCCCCTTCAGAAGTGATTTAAGAACTTAAGAATAAAGCATCTCATAGTCCTCTATATTAAACAATAACTGATGAAAAAATCATAATAGAGATTTTACTTTCCCAAAAAAAAAATTTTAAAAGAATTTTTTTAATTAGACCCTGTTAATAAAGAAATAAGGCAATTCATATCATTATTTAATATAGTACTTGAAAGCAAAAATTGTGGCCATCTTACGATACACAGCACTGAAGAATGTCAGATTAATTCATTGCACACACTGTTTTTAAATTATTTCATAACCTGTGACACAGTAATTAATGAGATTAGTGAGATCAGAGATGAAATGTACTTAAAGCAGCTCAGATGAATTTAAAATATATGATAAGGAATACATGAATAATGAACACTTGCTATTCTTAACAGTTTGGACAGTTTGCTACCTTGATGGATACTCCATATTCCACACACCTAATATTTACTATAAAGACTCAAAAAATCTTTAGGGTGGGAAACCAATTTATAGCATGTACATCACATGGGAATCCACACTGCCAAAGACCCCCATTTATAACTGTGTGCAGCCAGAAGAAGCTACACAAATACGCAGAACACTTTGACAGAGAACATGCTTTAAGATTTTGTACTCACACACAACTTCTATACATCCTCTCTTTTGCACACTATCTACTTTCTCGCAGGACTGCTAGATAAATATTAGAAGTTGCCAGACAGCCGAACATGAATTTTTGGATGTTTCACACTCTCAGAGCTGAAGGTCTTTTTTGTGGAAGACAGTCATTGCTGCTCTTAGGAGAGTAGGCAAAATAGGTAGAGATTTTGAGGGGGCTTCTTGGTGGTTCCCCAAAAGTCACTGCTTTTCCAGTCCCTGAAAACTTGATTAAAATGCTTAAAAAGCCTGTAAGGCATTCCAAGCAGTAGCACAACTAATCTGAAAAAATGGGGTATTTGTAGTATTAATAGTTCAGTTTCCCATCCTTTTGCAGAATGAACTCCCGAGGCCTCAGGGAAAAGTTGGCCCTGATGTCACGGCATTGAGAAATGCAGTTCATTAAGATCTTAAGCAACGAACAGCAACAATTAGCTGCTATACTCATTCTTGATTTATCGCTAAGAAACACAGACTCTACAAATGGAAAGGGCCTAAAGGGTCAACTAGCACATCCTCTTGCCAATTCATGATTGTCCCTGATGCTTTTCCAGTGCTTTGCCAGTCTACGTTTCTAAGAAGCTTGAGAAATAAAGGGTTTACTACTTCCCCTTGTGAGGATATTCAAATTCAAAGAATACTCAATTCCACTTAAACTTTTCATACTCTGTTGGTTAAGTAAGCATTTTTCAACTCTGATCCCTTTCCCCTGAGGTTTAGCTCTTTGTTCCCTGACAAACAATTCTTCTCCCTTTCATATGTTTCCATATTATATAGAATTTATGCTACCATGTCTTCACTTTTAGACATTAATTACCCTACACATACACACATTTTTCTTCCTGTATCCAAATCCTTAAACACATTTGCTGCTTTTCTTATGGCTCCCTCCAATTTGGGTATATATTTCCACCAGCTAGTTCCCAGCAAAGGAAGCACTAAGAATTTGCTTTATCCAGCATGAATACATACTAAAAATTGAACAATTCAAAAACAAAAACTTGTGTTCTCCAAGAATGTAAGAGCTCTGAAACAAATGAATGACTAATCAGACTATTTCAAGAGGAATTTATATGCCATGAGATATTCCAGTTGTTGTAACACTAAGGATATAGCTTCGGTCTCACTATAAACTTTCAGTCATCCTCCTGATCTTCAAGTTTCTTTGTTAAACTGAACACAAAACAGCAATGCATTGACATATATTGCTTAGGTTACTGAAGTGTGCTTCAGTAGACTTATTCCAGTAGTGGCTTTGTATCAATATATAATAAAATAGTTTGATGATGCAATACAGTGAATGCTGGTATTAAATACATTAAAAAATCTCTTCTCTTTTCTATGGCTTTTTTACTTTTTGTTTTTTTATTTAGACTGTTTATGAACTTCTATTTGCTTTAGCATCCCTTAAAGATTTAGCTTATTTTCAAATCTGCTTTTATCCATTTTTATCTTAAGCTGAATCAACTAATAAATCAAGGTTAATTTCTAAACCCACCTTCCCTGTATCTTCATTAATTAAAAAAACATATTTTAAACAGCATCTTTAATCCCTAAAGTATCCCTGAACAGGCAGGTCAGGGATGATCTGGACAAAACATTTATTGGCTAACCTACCTCATCTGTGCCTCCCGTATTAGATTTTCTGTAATGACTTAGCTCCAAGTTGTATTTCTCTTTCTAATGGAGTAACAGAAATGTATATATATCTAAATCTGACTCTGGGGCTCTACGGCAGACTCCCAAATGTATTCTAGACTACATTATTTTACAGTCTTTCCTGAGTGAAACTCTGACCCTTAATTGTTACTATTTTATCCAAGTTCTCCCTAACTCCCTTCTTTAAATTCAGTGACATTAAAGCACATAGCTGCCCCACATCTTCACCTTTTGTCTTCCTTTTCTGAAGGTGGGTACCTGGTTTTGAGAATCTTTTTAATACTTGTTTTATTTTAATACCTTGGATTTTTTTTAATACAAATATATTTTGTAATGCAACTGTTATCCCTCCATAATTCCCACATCCTTGCAGTAGCTGGCAGCAGCAGTTTAAATTAACCCACTTGGTTCATAAGACTCCTGGTACTTTCATACAAATGTTTCAGTTCTTTGTTTTACTGAAAACTCATTTGGCTGCTAGTTTAGGCACAATCCTTTCACTAATTATATACCCTAGTTGAATACCATCCCTCCGTCTGTCCACAGATATTCCTTTATCTTTTGCAATGCCTTCATGTATTTAACTGCCCTCCTCCTGTGTACTAAAGCCAGACAAGAAGATTACAGTCACTTACAACTGTCTTCCCTTATTCCTCAGTTTAAGGCTCTTATCTTTCGTTTCAGTCCCACACCTAGGAGGCCATTTTCCCAGATATTCTGGTGGAATACCGGGAAAACCAGATTTCATTGAAAGGGAAAAATCAAAATGTCAGAACTTTGATTTTGAAGAAATGGCTGCATTTCAAATATAGTAGATATTAACTCAAATTCCTTCCAAGTTCTGAAATTTCCTTTGTTTTTCTTACAAAGGTAACAGTGATAGTACTTAAAATACTATTGACTTCCAGAGGAGCACAAATAAACATGAAATGGGTTGTAAGAGGTTTAGGTTAATTTCTTTTCTTTAAAAAGCATTTTCTCCCATATGTTAAGATGGCCATACAATTTACAATTCATTTTTCTAACTAGTAACTGAATAATAACAACATGGTTTGTCCATACACACTTCTGAGATTGCTGGAATATTTATGCAAACAGGAGCTATGGCATAAAAATAGATCAACAAATTTACATCTTCTTTTGTGAAGTTAAGTAAAAAATATAATGGTAATGTGACCGTGACTAGCATTTCCCAGTATGAGTGGCAGTATTGAAATAGGAGAGAGATATATTCACTTTAAAATAAAGTTTAAAGAAAGAGCAGTTAATGGTATACTGCAGTCTTTGCCTACCTTATTACTAGAAAATGAGAAACAAGAAAGGACTGTATTATTCAAAATATTATTAGATTTTGGGTTCTTTCTGATAAGGTCCCATGTATACAAACAATAACCCTTTGTATTTAACAATAGGTAAGGAATAACAACAGTAAAATCACCCTGCTCTCCGGCTGTTTCTGTATATCGTGTAGAAGTTGTTTTAATCTAATGTGTATTGTTGCATAATATCCCCAGGCACAGTCAAGTAAAAGCTAAAGCTGTACAGAAAAGCCAACATTTTAAATGGGTCTTGTCATTAATGCTTTATTAATTGCCCCAGGCAATGCAAACCCAGAGCTAGGCAAGCTATAACAATATGACACTTTAAGGTCAAATCCAATTCCTGCTGTGTTTTATGGAGTGGGCCAAATATTGAGTTAACAGCAGGAAAGAACAATTTATTGGGCTTTTCTCCATCTCCTGATTATCTGATCTAAATTAGATCAGTGAGGTTGTTTTTCTCTAAAAACAAAACACCTTTTGTCCACTCAACTTCAAAGAATCTTTGATTGTTTCTGTTAGAACAATAATAATCTTTAGTAGCATCTATCTTTTGTTTAAACTATACCTAGTGTACTGAATATAAAGATATGAAATATAAAACCCTCTTTGTCCCTACATAAACCAAAATACCATAAATGAAAATGCACATTTATAAATTTATTTAATGTATATGTTACCTTCACATCTGAGGTATCTCTTTGGCTGTTCCTCCAAGACCTCGCTACTGAAGAGAAGGTTCGATCTGGGTGGTCAAATTTGCCATCATTCGCATTTAGAAAGAATGTTGTAAAGGGCTCCTGTAGTCAATGAAGTGAAGACGGATTAAGAAAACAGCAGAAGGAATCATGCAGAGGGTTTCTAATGAAATACAAATTACTTTTGCAGATCAAAATACTTCATAAAGGCAGAATTAAAGAAAACTATGGCACCTTATAGTTATATCTATGCATGGGTATCTGTACTGAGTATCTTAGTACATTTATAGGCAATAACACATTTTGCACAAACAAATCTTGAGTTCTGGCAGGAAAGGTTATTTTATATATTCACTCTTCCATAAGACTAATTACCCATCAGTGGCAGACCTATGTAGCTTAGTTCCAGTTCATGATTGTTGCCTACTTCAATCCAACTATCGTAAACATCCTCTGTGTTATTTATATTACCATGCTTTGTTTACCCCTTGGTAAGATGGTATGTCAAAATAAAATCTTAAAAAGTCCCCTGCCTGGATCTGCCTTTTGATTTTATTTAATTTAAAAGACCTCAGGACGTTCCATTTTGCCTCACAGTGGGCAGAATGGCTGTATGGTCATTATGAGGCTGACTATGGTTACTAGCTTTAGCATTACTTTGGGGCAGAGGTACAGAGATGAAATATTTAGAGTTTTTACTTTTGCTAATTCTATCTGAAACCACACTCCCAATACTTACTAAATGGAAACAGCTATTAACTTTTGGGCAGGAAGAGCTCAAGTCTTGGACAGTCTGGAGAACCTATTTTTATGTCACCACATTCCACTGCAGGGGAGAGGCTAACTGGGGACCAAATCCTTAATTTGACAGCAGAACCTGATTACCGAAATCATTGCCAACTCCCTGCTTTTCCAGCACCACTCCATTAGCCCTCTGATTCAATTAATATTTGGCAATATGTCCACATGGATGGAAACTACTTCTTCCTCTTTGCCAAAGTCTGATGGGGACTGTTTGAAAAAGTGTCCCTTTCATTAAATTCACACCCAAATTTATTTCCTTGTATGTCCTGATCATTTGGAAACTTTGTTCAGCAAGGCAGTTCATAATCACCAGATCATAATTCTTACTACAGTACTACCCATCTACTATTTTAATTTTATTCTATACATCTCCTATTTCCTTTTCTGAAACTTTTGAACAAAGCAGGGAACTCCTTCATTAATAAAGAAATTTTGAGGGAATTATGTCACATTATACACTTTGTGTTTAAATTACCCAAGATTAAAGAGGATTGAAGCAATTCATTTTCCATAGCATTTAAGAGCAATTAAAATATACATAGGGAAAGCATGAACGCAAAGATAGTGAAAGAATCCAAAGAGAGGAGGAAAATAGTAGAGGGAATTCAGACTTCCAGAGACCATTGTTTCTCTAATCTTTACTCAACATGTCTTCCCAATTAATCTTTTCTATCATTCACAACAGTCAACACAGGCTACTTTCTTTCAAAGAGGAGAAAAACTCTAAATTTCTCTCTCTAAAGGAGAAGGAATGGGATATCTCTCTTATTGTCATCATAGTATGCCGGTACCTTTGAAGTAGCTTAAGGGAATTGTTTATACTTGAACAAAGATTTTTTTGTTCTTCTTTTTCAGCCAGGGACAGTATCTTAACTTTCAGTGTATGTCAGTGCAAATATGGAATTGTTTTCATTATAATAATGCAAGACATTCTACTGCTAATTGAATGGTGGATTTTTTTTTTCCTTCTCTTTTTTCCTCTTAAAACATTGGGCGTTTATATTAAAAAGATACATTCAAAAGAATAGGTAACAATCTAAGAAATATACTTTCATCAGTGTATTTATTCCCTTCAGAGAATCCTAGTATGTGTTAAATAATTAACTAAAAATAATTCAATTAAATAAAAAATAATCACAATATCATTTCTTTTTGGAGGACCCTAACTCCCATTGCACAATGACTTTGTTTGCACTCGTGAATATTGAAAGCATGCGTGGCAGGTGAGGAAGAGGTTTATAATTTGAACAGAATATTAGAATTTAACAGTAGCTCAACTTGGTAAGCAGCATAAAAGTATCACAATGAATTGAAACAGTGAAAGAAACAAAATTAAGTTCTTGTGTGTCTAGATTTTAAGTTCTTATGTGTCTAGATTTTACAGTATTTCATACAGTTAACTTCATGTAAAATCTAAATGAAAAAGGGTATGATTCAGACTCAGAGCTAGCAAACAGAAAACAATATACACAGGAACCGGATTATATTACTTTATCCTAAAATTCTAGTAATATTATAATTTTAACATTAAATTTAGATAAATTTTTTTAACATTACAATTATTTTTGTTTTAACTGAATTCCTCCCCGCAAATCTCTGTATATATTTGCAATAGCAATCTTTGCAAGTTATGCTATTTTTCTAGCTTACCCATACTGAAAAACTCTATATGTTATTGATCTGAGCACAAACAATTCTGTCTTCTACCAACCCCAACCTATCACTTTTTTTCTTTATAAGATACGTGGAATTTGTTGTGAATATCATTGTGCAGCGGACTGTGGGTCACTGCTGAGGTTCTGAAGTCAGCAACAGATGATGGATTAAAAAAAAAGCAAAAACCAGATAAATGATGTAATTACAATACATTATGCAAAAATATTAATCCAAAATTCCATGACAACATTATTTCAAGCATCTGAGACAAATACACAAAAGCAATAAAATTCATAATCAAGGATTAAACTTTTAATAGCTGAGCACTACAGGGTGCCCTATTATGCTATCCTGCTATGACCTGTTGTGCCTATCTTTTTGGATTTTTAATCCTTAGCAGAAATTCAGAGCTTTCACTTGCTTTATCTCAGACCCCTCATATAATTTTAAGGTAATTTTTATTCTCTGGAAAGTCAAGTGCTTATATTATACAAATACAATTCATATCTGTATTCAACGGAGTCATTTAAATACTGTTATTCTATGATACTGATTACTGTCATTTCATGTAAAGTTTTTGTTGCTGTGAAAGCTATAAAGCTGCACAATGTTTTCTTTATAACCCCATCTCACTCATTCCTAGTATTCTGAATAAAATTCATGCCTTGTTCACGGCCAACAAGAAGAGAATTTCATGGGGTACTTGATTACGATGAATACAAGCTTCAGCTGTAGGAACAAGTAATTTTTCCACTCAACAGCACTTCTCTCCCTCCATCCCCTTTTTAACAGTGCCTAGTCCCATTTGAATGATTCATGGTGGAAGTAGGGGAGGGAAGAGGAAGGGATGTGTCATTCTGAGACATCTTATGTAAAACAAAAATGTCTTTTCAGCCATTTGTAGGAGGAGAAAAAGTGAGAATTTGGGGTTTTGTCAGAGTGAGGTACACCTTTTGTCTGATATATCTGTGACAGTCCTGCTCAGATCTATCAACCTGGAGACTCAGACTCACTTCTGTTTACAAGAGGATTTCAAGTCCTCTCCACCTTTGAATCTCATTAAAAACTGATTTCAGCTCAGTCAGACCTGACTCATAATAAATCCAGAATTTCTTCTACCTTGGACAAGTACTTGATTATTGTAACAGAAACTGGAAACCAATTATTGACTACAAACTTCTTGGCCACACGTTAAAGAATCATGCTCTCTAATACTGGTCTTTGTTTCAATGACGATGTAACTGATTCATACAAACACAACTTCTTCAACAGCAACTGCTGAGAGCATCCAATTGCACCATAGCTCTAGCCGATTTCACCTAAAAATGTGAAAACAATTATGATATTCACATTCAAGCCAGAATTAATTCTTCTGTTTCTGTTTCTTCTATCTGCTTTTCAGGCTGACATTCAAGTCACTGCTGAATAAAATGGATTCTTTAAGTGAAATACCGAGAGAGTCATCTCTCTTCTTGCATGGTATGGAAATTTTCGTGTGAAAATCTCCAGGAAGAATCTTTTCTGGGAATTACCCTTCCTTGTCCCAGAGAGAAGGAAAGAAAGAAAGAAATGAGGGGGTGAGGTAGAGCTTGTCTTCAGCTAGAAAGTCTCACCTCGACTTCTCAGGACAGATCCTGGACTAGAAGAACTAGTGATCTGGATGGTAGCCTGGGGTTCAGGAGATACAGGTTCATTTCTGTCATTCCACAAAGATTTCTAGTGTTCCCAGGTAAACTGCTTAGGTATGACTACAGCTTGCAATACAAAGGTGTGCTAGAAATCCCTGAGCTAGCTCTAGAGGGGCTGGCATGCGAACACGGCACCATTTATGCAGATGACAACTGGAATCTCAGCTTCAACATATTATATGCTAAGCCACTGTCATATTTTTGAAAACATAATGAAATAGGTCAATTTTAAAGATGGATTTTTACTGGACACAGTACACAAAAGAACTCAAGAAAAAGTCATATTACCAGTGAAAAATTTGTTAATGACAAAACAGAGGCAGAGATTGATGATATCAAAATCAATTAAACAAGACAGAACTGAGGCTAAGGCTTAAAGTGCCTTTTATAAAAGTAGCCTGATATGTCAGATAAAGGAAAGCAACAGAGGGAAATATAAGGCAGTAGGGAGCAGATTATCACAGCATTGACTCAGAAATACGATATTACAAGCAATGATTTGAAGAGAACTGACAGGAACCAGATTGCATCTGTCAAAGCCAAAAAGAAAGACTCAAAAAAATTTTTAAGGTTTTGTGGCAATTACACAACTCTCTATATACCCACTTCAGAGTGGCTGAAACTACTTTTCCTACTGCAACTACTGTTTTCTCCAATACAAATGTCTAGGCATGTAGTTTCTCCCTCTGGATCCCCATTACTCTATCCTGTTTTGTTCTGCTTTTATCTAGACTATCTCATTCCCAGTATACTTTTTGTCATAGCTTATTGTTTGTTTGCTTGCTTGTTCGTTTTCTCTCCATTTGTCTCTTTTTTCTTTCCCTTTTCTTTTATTCTTTGATAAACACAGTCTTCTTCCATGATTTTACTTTCCATTCCTCTCTTCCACTCTGTTGTCACTTTCTACCAAAAGCTCTACTGTAACACATCTCTTCCCATAAATCTTCTCCAATCTCTTAAAATACTGAAAGCATTTTTCTGTCTGAATCTCTGCATCTCTTATTGTCACCTTCCTCTTCCTGGACTAGATGGTAATTTATCTTTTATAAAATGTTCTTACACGGTCTTCTTCACAAACTCATACCAAAACACTAGCTCAAAAAATTCACGAACAAGAAATCCTACTTTAACTTCCAGAAATCTGACTTAGCTTTATCTGTCAACTTCACTGGCATAATCTTCTCCCTTAGGATTTTTCATCCTTTATTTTGTAGCCAAAAATATCTCTCTAAGGATCACTATGACTTTATAATCCCCATAGCTATAATCTTTTACTGTCTCTATACACACTTATTTCCAAATCTTTATTTTGGGTTTCCATATGCAGCCCCATCCGATCTCATCACGTTACTTCTTTTTTCCCTTTTCTGAGCTTTAAACTTACCCCACATCTGTCTCCCTCTCACTTCTGTTGTCTCCTCCCACTAGTGATTGCTTTTCTTTGCTGATCACTCCTATTTAAATAATCTTTAAAATAACTATGTAGGTGTGCCCCCATATTTAAATTATCCCTTTGTCGTTTCCACCTTCTCACCATCAGCAATCTCCTCCCTGGAAAGCAGTGCTTTTCCTTTTCGTTTCTGCTTTCTATTCTCACATATATTATTTGCTCTAACAAACGTAATTTGTCAGGTCTATATTGCAAGGCCATCAAGGCAGAGACCTTGCTCTCTCGCTCTTTTAGGGCAGAAAAGAAAGAGAGCAGGAACACCTACAGTATTACATAAACAACAGTAGTAAAAATGACACAGCATTAGCCTAATACAGGAAATGAATACTCCTTGGTGTGTTGTACATTCAGTCTATAAGCAGACTTTCAGACCTAAGGGTTTGCCAACTACTAAGAGGGGAGGGGATCTTTTGTTGAATACCAGCCAAAATTAATAGATAAACATGCAAATAAAACCACTGTTTTTAATACACTTCAAGGCAACAAAGAAGCACATGTGAACCATAAAATGAATTCACAGTACATGAATAATTTAGCAACATTTAAAAGGAGTACAGTGATCACCCCATATAGGAGTGTAATCAACGCTTAGTTTCCCAAGGGTTAAGAGGTATATCCTGAACTCATAGACACATGAATTCTTCCCTTCTGAACAGGACATGTCTAAGGGAAGCTGAGATGAGTGAAAACTCAGATCCCTAGTTTGTGCAGCTCTGCTTTGCTTGGTTGTGTGTGAAACTTGCTTAGAATACACATTATAGGCGACAACTTTTTACTGGCGGAGTGTAGTTTAAGTTCAGTAATTACACGGTGACTCAATTTTTCATTAATTCTGGTTTCTCTGTGAAACCTTAAGTCTCTCATCAATACTCCTTTTTCTGTAATTCATTGTCTTAACACACAAACAGAGTTCAGATTCATTCTATCTTTAAACTTTGACCCCTTCCCTAGCTGTGGTTTTAAGGATAGAATTTAAGCATGGAACTGGAATAGGAGGTTGAAGTTAGAATCTATATTTTTACTTTTCTGAAAACTGTAAGTTATTAATTAATTGAGAAGCATAGTTCATTTGCATAAAATATTACTCCATACTGCTTTAATATAAAACTGGTTCTGTAATTCCCCTCTCAATCTGACACAGTTTAATGTGCTTTTTACAAAAGGTTTTTCTTTAATATTTTATATATCTGTCCCTAGCTGAAAATAATAAATGAATATACGAGTAGTATCAGCTTTCCATATTGTCTAGAGACTTTTTTTTAGATGGATTTAGTTTTAGATGGATTTTCTTCTTTGTATGTGTCCTTACACCACCACAATTTTGTGTCTAAATATATTGCAGATTGTTTGGGTAGGAAGGAATCACTACAAATTAGTACGCACAGTATACCTAGAGAATTTCTGAGATTTTAAGGTAGGGAAGAACAATGAGATTCTGATAGAAAGGTACTTTCATTAAAACAATCAAAATAGTGGTAAGTGACAGAAGAGATGCTGTAAATAAAGATATTAATGAAAACCAGGATCCAGAAATACTTACAATACGAACAAGCCAAGCCAGCGTAGAAGTAGATGTAGAGTAGTGGGTGTTGTAATGATAAGGTGGAGTCTGATCATCTTCCCACGTCTCATACCGTTCTGCATAGAAGACTGCTCTCTTTGGGTTCAAAGCACCAATAGGCTACAAAAGGATAAGAGGTCAAATATATTACCGGCTGAAGGGTGGCATGTCTGATATGTCATAGGTTAATTCCGCATTAAGATTCACTACATTGGAGACTCTGCAACCAAACTCATTCCATGCTGTAATGCTCATTCAGATTGCTGTAATCTTAGAATTTCTTTTCAAAGGCTTTGTGTACTAGAAGTCTTATGACTTTCCTTATTTTAATTGACAAATATAAGTGACCCACATCTGCAAACTCTCAAGACCTTCTTGAAGTATGAGTTGTTTCCCAATTAATTCAGTAACATTGTTCTGGAAATAGACTTCTAAAACTGCATTTTAAATGCATTGAGGCCAAACTAATATTTCTTTTGCTGTCATTTACCATAATCACACAGCTAATGAAAACTGACTTTTGCTCACACAGGATACTTTGTAATGCACAGTTCATGATGAAAAGATTTCACGCGGAACTGCTGATGGTGTCTGGTGATCCTAAGCAGAAATACTTAAAAACCATGCGTAGTCCTGCAGGGCTGGATCTATTTTCTGACTGAAGAAAGCCAGGTTTTACTGAGCAAAACAAACAAGCTTTGTACTTAAAAACAATAGAATTTGGCAATTATTCACAAATTCAAACTCCATTCTCAGCATACTTAACAGACAATCTATACAAATGAGGTAAAATCCCAAAGAAATGTAAGACAGTAGTAGGAACTGTTGGTTTTGATGTGTCTACTTAGGGGATACATGTTTTTCTGTGATTTTTTTAACCCATTTTATCTCAATTTTTTTGCAAAATGTAGTTGTTGTTGTGTGATACAAAAGTCACAGGGATAAAGAAAATAAAGCAGAAAGTAGATAAAATGTTGAAATATATAAGTGATCTTAAATGTGTTTTTCCAGATGAGCTAGTAGTAGTGTATTTACTATCTAACTGCAAAGAATCTTCAGATTTTAGTTTTGTAGTAAAATTAACCAAACACACAGAGTTTAATACTTAGAGGAGAGCACACTTCCATGCCAAATAATTGTATGAACTTACTATAATTGTAAATGATTACTTGATTTGTATTAATCAAAAATTAAGAGTTAGAATTTATATTATTAAGGGGATTACAACTTGAAAACAGATACTCAAGGACTTTGACCCTTTTCAAAACGCTAACAGGTATTCTTGCATTACATTCCACAGCACAATTTTTCTAAAATCCAAAGTCATTTGGAATGGAATTACTAGTACAAGGTCAGATCAGTGTGGTTTCAGTACACTACATATGTAAAGGACCAATTTTAAAGCTACAAGCATTTTATTCCTTGAGCACTGTTATGTTTTTTGAGATGGCTGTTAAAAAGGCTGACACAGAACATGCTGTTTTCCAGTATCACATATTAGAGCTTGTTTTAAAATAGCAGTGTTTGATGAACACTTACATTTTAAAACATTATGATTTCAGTATTTTTACCATGAAACACTCTGGATGTTTAATACTTTGCTGTGTCATGGAGATGTTAATAGCTTTCTCATAAGTGTAAAATGTATGAGTAATCCCTAAGGATCAGTGTTATCTGATGCAGATTGCACTGCAAGACCTCACAAAACATTCTTGAAAGAGAAGTATGAGCCATTCCGTAACGCTTTCCAGGCTTGTTTCGCAACTACTGGGAAAAGAAAAAATAAATATTTGCATTTTTGTTATACTCGGCTTCGTTACACATCCTGCCACTGTCAGGAAACATGCTGGCATTATTATAGCCTGTAAGTTGTCAATATATAAAAATGGTTGTTCAATCACTTTCTTGAAAGAGTAACTTACTTATTAAAAGACATTCTTTTCCTATTAGACTGACAAACTGTACAGATGTATGTGCACTTTGCTAAATTATATCGGGGCTCTGGGTTGCTTTGGGGACTGCACGGGACCTGCTGATACCACCCTCATTAAGGTACTGTGCATCCACTTCTCTGGCAGAACAAATTCCAGTCCCCAACTGCACATTTCAAAAGCTAAAGCAGTAATTCACACACCAGTCCGTTAACAGGAAACATTCACCCCCTCTGAGAAGGAAACACAAAATGGCAGACAAATCGGTGAGATTGTATTTTGTAATGGAAAAACACCCTGAGAATATCTCTTCCTTCCACTGTGAAGGTGTGTCTTTCCCTACACTCAGTGAATTCTGAGGCTATGAAAGAGAGAAGCATCATCTGTCACAATTTTATTGTACATATATGTTTGAAGGCGCAGTAGAGAAGGGATATGGTGATTAATGCAAGATAGAAAATAAAAACTCCAGGCCTTTCAAAATATATTGGAAGCTGATCAGATGTCTTTCATCAAATCAGCTATGTGTTTTCATTCTTCACTGTAAATTGATTACAGTAACAAGAACCGTGAAGCATAACTGATGCTCAAAAAGAATTACAAGATATTTTATTTTATAGACCAGCAAAATTTTAATGATGGTTTAACCCATAGCTTTAACTAACTCTTTAAAAAAATTTATTTATATATATTGTTATATTTCATGAAAAAGGTACTTTCTCTCAAGAACTTGACAATAATTTTCCAAAGCCACATAAAACACTCATGCAAACACACCACCATGTATTCTAGGTTCTTCAGGGAGAAGTGTTATTTCAATTTAAAAGGTAAAAGATATAAGATTGTAAGATGGTGCATGCCCATTTTCATGTAAAAATGCCTGCACAAGTAGCTAAAATAATCTACTTTCAGAAGACACATGTTCAATTTATTAAATGGTAAACCTAAAAAGCTGTATTCTGAAGATTACCTTCATCCTCATCAATATTCTTTTCAGAGTCAGAATCCATTTTTCTTTCAATTACTTCAGGATTCATTTGAAGAAAAATGCTGAAATGCATAAAATATCTGCTGAATAAAATGGATTCTTTAAGTGAAATACCGAGAGAGTCATCTCTCTTCTTGCATGGTATGGAAATTTTCGTGTGAAGATCTCCAGGAAGAATCTTTTCTGGGAATTACCCTTCCTTGTCCCAGAGAGAAGGAAAGAAAGAAAGAAATGAGGGGGTGAGGTAGAGCTTGTCTTCAGCTAGAAAGTCCCACCTCGACTTCTCGGGACAGATCCTGGACTAGAAGAACTAGTGATCTGGATGGTAGCCTGGGGTTCAGGAGATACAGGTTCATTTCTGTCATTCCACAAAGATTTCTAGTGTTCCCAGGTAAACTGCTTAGGTATGACTACAGCTTGTAATACAAAGGTGTGCTAGAAATCCCTGAGCTAGCTCTAGAGGGGCTGGCATGCGAACACGGCACCATTTATGCAGATGACAACTGGAATCTCAGAAGTAGTGCAGCTGTGTCAATGCAGCATTGCACAGGGAGGAGAGCTGGAAGCTGCACCCTGCTCATACAACTGCAGCTTCTGGTTCAGCATTACAGCAGTTATCTATCTCCAGCCTGTGGTGAAGAAATACAAAGAACATTTGATCCCCCTTTTCTCCTTTTCTGTGCAGTAATGGAGACCCCTATGTGAACCACTTCTCTGCACATTCATAGAAAGGACTTATATCTCCGCTGATATAGGAAACGCTAACTGAAAGTGCACAAATCTCTCATTTTTTTGTCGTGTAATTTAAAAACTTGCTGATTAACCACAAATAGGTCAGCTTGTGTGTACCAAATGACCAAGCGTTTTCTGAAAGTGAAAACTTCCGTAAATAAAACAGCATGGAGTAAATTCAAAGAGGTCTGCCCCTGGCTTCCTTAGTGTTTTTTTAATGTCCATGTGGAAAAATGCTGTTACCCAAAGAATTGGTAACAGTTCATCATTCAGTAAAAACATGCATTTTCTGCAAAAACTTTAAAACTCAGTTGTACAAACTAGCAACTCAGTTTTACTCTGATGAGGCATGTGTGCTGCTGATGACAAGTTCCACAGTAACGGTAGGCTCTCACATTTCTTCTGAAATGTGTAGGGTCTTGCAGAATGTGTAGGGAGCTTTGGTCACTTTTCCATAGCGTTACAGTGCCATTCTCAGTCCAGAAAGTCAACTGCTATGGTTTTAATCTGATACCATGGCTATAAAATGGACATAGATTTTATTTATGGACCTATCCCTGTATCTTCACATAATGGAACAAAATAATTTTATTTCCATTACAATGAGATTCTACTGCTGTGCAAACTAGTTAAATGGCTTCAACAAACGATACAAAGGCAAAGCTCAATCCATGTACTATGTCTCAGTCCAGTACCTTAACCATAAGACTAGTACAGAAAATGAATTTGAGTCAAACAAATTGTTCTGAACATTAAATAAAAAGCTCTTCTATAATGTTTTATAAAATTCTTTTTCCAAACACACCATTTGTCTTTTTATTAAAAAAAGCCTTCTGTAAGGACTTACATCAAAAAGCATTAACATTTCATAAAATGGTTTTATAAGATATTCTTTACTCCAACCAAGCAAAACGACTCACTGTATGACAATGCCTATTCAGGAACTTCACTTCTGATTTACTAAAAGTTGCTGTTTGAGTTTATTTTATGCTTCTTTTTCCATTTAAAAGTAAAGTAAGTATTTACTTTAACATTAAAAACACACTGCTATTCATGTCATTCTTTTTTATCTGGCTAATCTCTTTAGACATCTGGCCTTTGAACCACTGTATTGTCAATACATCTAGTGTTTATATCCACTGGACATGTTATGTTAGCTCATGTAATATTCACTGTTTTGCCAGCTATCTTCACAGAACTACATTCTCTCATGAGAGCAGAACTGAACATAGCATCCTATTTATCCGGCCACAGAAGTATTCTGCTTGTCTTGACTCTAATTCATGCAGCAGCTACCTTACCTGTTTATCTCTTTTTTTGTAATGTACTGAGCAAAATTGTAGCTGGCTACAAAAGAAATCTTGAGCATGGCTTTATTTGGCTCTAGCTGAATACAGACTGAGCTTTTCCTGACTGCTTGCCTTTTTATTAAAAAAACTCACCAAACAACAACCTTTAAGCAGGATATCTTAGGATGGTACTTTAAAGTTTAAAATAAATTCTAATTTTATCCAAATTTGTTAACAGCTTTTCTTCAGCATATCAACATCAACATTATCAAGTATAAGAGTTCTGGCGATTTCAAATACCAGAGTTTCATTCAGAAAATGAACGTTTTATTTGAGAAAAGAAAATGTTTAATTGTGTGGCTTAAACCAAATGAGACTCAAACTCATTTTTCTTCTGATCGTAGAGTTGTGTGTGGTAAAGAGAGACGTTTAAGTTACAGAGACTGATTTCATTTTTGCAGTGAGAGTGGCTCTAGCTAAGCCCATAAACTCCATTCCACAGCATACACATTTTTGGAAGTACTAAGTGTGGTTTGCCTTGAAATAGTCACACTTCGATGCGTTCATTTGCATTATTACATTTAGAAGCCTTGGGGCTTTATCACTTCCTTTTCTTGAAATGGCACAGTAATAAGGAAAAGTGGTTATGCTTATCACCACCCGACAGTCAAACACCTTCTATATTAACAAAATATAATTTTTTCCACTCAGTGAATGGGCGTATGATGTCTCATACACATGTCAATATTAGTATTACTTTGCCTGGTGAAGAAATCATTTTATTTAACAGGTTGTATGACTGGAAGTAAATGAGGAGAAATTCCCATTTACACTTTAATGAGCAGGGACAATGCAGCATGTCAAACCCATGCATTCACTATAATTCAGAAGTAAAAGTCATACAGTTTTCCACAAACAAATCATATCACATTTTAAGTGTGTTGAAACCCCAGAAAACTCAGTGTACAGTAAGGGCTACATACACAGTTCCTGTACTAATGTTTAATACTATAGGTATTCTTCCAAAGGAAATCTCAATAAAGAAGAAAATAAGCAGATCACCTGGTGGTTTGATAGTGAAAACATAATCTATGTATCTATGACAGCCTCTTTCATTAGCTTTTCATCCTGTCAAACAATAAATATCACCTTTAACCTTGTATATGTAATGAATAAAACTTGAGCCTACACTGTCCAATCAAATGAGAGGTCCAATATATCCTACTGCTACGGCACCTTCAGTGCCCATGGGCCCTGGTTTTAAATCTCAAATTATATGTAAAAGGAAAAAAAAGCCTTGATAGGGGAATTTCCAAACACTTCAAAGAAAAAGGGCAGAGGAATTTTCAACTAAAATTTAAATATTATTGTTCTCAGAGAACAAACAACATTTGGATGTGAAAGTGCCACAATAAGGAGTGCTACATAAAACCAGAATAAAATGGAATGGAAGGAAAGGACAAGTTACACATTCAAGACGGCTTTACAGAAATGTAAATATTTAAGTTTGAGCTGAATGCAAAAGGCATATGTCTTACTCTGTCACTGACATTGTAATCAAACCAAACACATCTAATTCCATTTCCACAAAACACATGAATTACATTTGTAGTGTATGCTCACTTAGGAGTTGTGATATTGCAAAGGTGTTGTATCATACAGAAAGCCTATGAATCAATGGTTAAAAAATTTCAAAAGGAGTACAGTCAATTGTCATAACTGACAGTGGAGCTTTGTATGAACTTT
This sequence comes from Gavia stellata, assembly GCF_030936135.1. Lineage (NCBI taxonomy): Eukaryota > Metazoa > Chordata > Aves > Gaviiformes > Gaviidae > Gavia > Gavia stellata. The sequence goes on along the minus strand of NC_082594.1, from coordinate 26,594,393 downwards.
GTGCGATAAGGCACAAATTAATTATTTTAAAAGAAGTTAAATTTAGCATCTACATTTAACTACCAAAACTATTTTAAACCAACAAAACCAAGCATGATAGTTGGTTTGCCTTTTGATTTCATTGCTTTTGTGGGCTTTTACCACATATGTAATAGTGTTAGACTTCTAAATAATTTCAAAAGATTGTTTGAGGGGTATTAATTACGAAATATTAAGGACAGAGGCTTTGTGAAACCTAAGAAGGGCAAACTTGCAGGAAGACAGAAGGTCAGGAACTGACAAAGGAGATTTTATCCATCAACAGCTTAGCTGGAGGTTCTGATTTGCTGTCAAATTTGCAGGAACATTTCTCCATTGAAAGGTAAAATCTGACAGAAGGAAGTGGCTCCTCATGGAAAGGATACTGTGTGTGCCTGCCCCAGAGGTCTGGCTGAGGCTTGATGGCACACCCTGGTTCAATAATGTGAACAATAAATCACTAACTCCTGCTTTCAAGCATTAGGCTACTCAGGATTCACCTCCCTAACAAGGAAAGAAGGGGCTTACTTACAGATACAGGACAATATCGAAAATGAAAACAGAATTGCCAAGGAAATACTTCAGATATGTTCTGATTTTGAAGATTTTTACTGATAATGCACAAATTGAAACAGGATGCAAGTAATGCATAACAGCCCAAGCGCACAAAGTAAGGCATTTCATATTAACCGGCCACTGCCTTTTACAAAAAAAATCATTAATCTATTTTTCCTTTTAAAACCATTGTGAAATGAAACCTATCAGATGTTATTATAATAAACACTGGAAAAATTTGACAATTACACCCCTTTTATCCTGAGGGATCCCACAACACTTTACAGATTGCACATGTGTTTTCTCACACATCCATGGGATAAATGCAGCCCAGATATTGCCAGAAAGGAAAGAATATTCTCCTTAACTAGTTCTGTGTAGGCTTGCTTTTAGCAGTCAAAACCCTAGCTTTTCCAGAGGAAACCATTGGTAGCTTTTGAATAATAGAATGCAGTTATCAAATTGGGTAAGAAAAGGTCCTCAGGCAAAATCCTGCTATGCACATTGCATGGATTCTTGAAGAAACATAAATAACCAGGGACTTGATTTTACATTTCCTTTCAAGGGAGAGCACTACTAGGCATGCTGTGATACTTAATAAGCTATACAAGCACTAATTCCATAATGAGTCTTTACTAACTCATGAGGAAAACCTATCTACTCAACTATCACGCTACTTCCTGTAGCAATTACATACTTTAACAGGCTGCCATAAAAATTTGGATTCAACCAAAACTAAGTACCTAATGAAGGACTCATGAGATGCTGTCTAATCTTGTTGCACTTCACCACACACTGTGCTATTAATACTAGAAAGAAGTGGGTTTGAGAGATTTTGAAAAGTCTAAGCATCTTAATGAAAGGTTTATCACTATATACAATTCTAAAACAGAAATATTTTTATACATGCTACGGAAGAAGCCAGTGCAAGATGATCACTGGTCTTTATTTAACTCATGTCTGTGTATTTTCTTTTATTGTTCCTGGCACAGATTACAACAGTGTTATAGAACTGAAAAACACATTTGTGAAACATACCTATAATGTTGTGAAAGTTCAGAAGTTTTACATAACGTAAGCAGAGTCTCAACCAATTTATTTACATTTGAGGCATACTGTGAATGTAGTTTAATTTCTGTTTTTATTTACTTATTTATTTATCTAAAAAAAAAGGGAGAGAAAACGTAGGTGTCCCTATCTGCTATTATGCAATCAAGTCCTACTCACATTATTTTGGAAGTCTCACAAAAGCAGGCTTCCAGGAATGGTTACAATACATCTGGAAGTACTGCAAGCACACTCTTTCCAACAGGGATATGAGACTGTGAGACACCTAGGGTGGGATCTCTCTCTCGCTGCACAGGATGTGTGCTTGCAGGAAGAGGAAAGAAAAGGAAACTTAAAGGCAGAAGCCCCAGAAACTCTCATCCCTGACCAGCAGCAGAGGGGAAAACAGGGGCTGCAGCACAGGGCTGCAGAACAGGCCTTGGGGGTCATTTTCTCCTCTCCAGCCTCATTCCTTAAGTCAGCAAGTGACAGCCTCCTACAGTTTTGAGCCTCACTCAACTTGTATGAGCAACTTCTCTCTCCTGGCTGAAGAACTGTGGCAAGGATGCAAGAAAGCTGACCACAGATAACAGAAACCTCACCCTGGGGATGTTGCAAGGCTACCCACCTTCAGTGGTAAGAAAGTATCACAGAATCACAGAATCATTAAGGTTGGAAAAGACCTGTAAGATCTTCAAGTTCCACCATCAATCAACACCACCATGCCCATTAAACCATGTCCCATAATGCCTCGTCCACACGTTCCTTGAACACCTCTGGTGACAGTGACTCCACCACCTCCCTGGGCAGCTTATTCCAGTGTTTCACCACTCTCTCAGTAAAGAATTTTTTCCTAATATCCAGCCTAAACTTCCCCTGGCACAACTTGAGGCCATTTCCTCTTGTCCTGTCACTCGTCACTTGGGAGAAGAGACCAACACCCACCTCTCTGCAACCCCCTTTCAGGTAATTGTAGAGAGCGATGAGGTCTCCCCTCAGCCTCCTCTTCTCCAGACTGAACAACCCCAGTTCCCTCAGCTGCTCCTCATAAGACTTGTGCTCCAGACCCCTCACCAGCTTCGTCACCCTTCTCTGGACACGCTCCAGCACCTCAATGTCCTTCTTGTAGTGAGGGGCCCAAAACTGAACACAGGATTCGAGGTGCGGCCTCACCAGCGCCGAGTACAGGGGCACGATCACCTCCCTGCTCCTGCTGGCCACACTATTTCTGATACAGGCCAGGATGCCGTTGGCCTTCTTGGCCACCTGGGCACACTGCTGGCTCATCTTCAGCCGGCTGTCAATCAACACCCCCAGGTCCTTTTCTGCGGGGCAGCTTTCCAGCCACTCTTCCCCAAGCCTGTAGCGTTGCCTGGGGTTGTTGTGACCCACGTACAGGACCCGGCACTTGGCCTTGTTGAACCTCATACAATTGGCCTCTGCCCATCGATCCAGCCTGTCCAGATCCCTCTGCAGAGCCTTCCTACCCTCGAGCAGATCAACACTCCCTCCCAACTTGGTGTCGTCTGAAAACTTGTTGAGGGTGCACTCAATCCCCTCATCCAGATCATCGATAAATATATTAAACAAGACCAGCCCCAAAACTGAGCCCTGGGGGACTCCGCTTGTGACCGGCCGCCAACTGGATTTGAATCCATTCACCACAACTCTCTGGGCTCGGCCATCCAGCCAGTGTTTTACCCAGTGAAGAGTGCACCTGTCTAAACCACGAGCTGCCAGCTTCTCCAGGAGAATGCTGTGGGAGACAGGGTACATACACATTGATAGGAACCAGGAAAGATACTTCCCACAACTCAGTTTCAAACCCTGTTTTTTGTCTTTATTCCAGTGTGCTGGTTTTGGCTGGGGTAGAGTTAATTTTCTTCACAGTAGCTAGTATGGGGCTGTGTTTTGGATTTGTGCTGGAAACAGTGTTGATAAAGCAGGGATGTTTTAGTTACTGCTGAGCAGGGCTCACACAGAGTCAAGGCTTTTTCTGCTGAGTAGGCTGGGGGTGCACAAGAAGTTGGGAGGGAACACAGCCGGGACAGCTGACCCCGACTGACCGAAGGGATATTCCATACCATATGATGTCATGCTCAGTATATAAACTAGGGGGAAAGCTGGCCGGGGGACCGCTACTTGGGCTGGGCATCAGTCAGAGGGTGGTTAGCAATTATATTCATTTGCACCACTTGCCTTTCTTGTTGTTTGTTGTTGTTGTTGTTGTTATTATTTTCCTTTTCATTACAATTTTTTATATTATTATCATTATTAGTATTATTAGTATTTTATTTTATTTCATTTCACTTATTAAACTGTTCTTATCTCAACCCACGAGCTTTCTCACTTTTACTTTTCCTATTCTCTCCCCCATCCCACTGGGGCAGCGGGGGAGTGAGCGAGCGGCTGTGTGGTGCTTAGTTGCCAGCTGGGCTTAAACCACGACATTCAATTGGCCAAAAGCAGAGCCCCTCCATATACTTCTGCTATGCTTGGCCAGGACACACCTTCTCTTCAGTCTGTTGACACAATCGGAGTACCAGAGCTGGGTATAGACGGCAGTCTGGTGCTATTAGAGAAACAAATATTAGGAACTGTATTATTACAAAGCACTAACTGACCAAGTCTGGTTGGAGGACAAAACCCACAAATAACGATAGGGACCAGATACTCCAGGGTCTAAAATACAAAATACTTGTTTACTGAATAATTATTAAACCAAAAGGAGGTGCTGCTATTATATTACTCATCTAGTAACTAAGTGAAAAATTAGTCCAAGCTTTTTATTTCCAAAGGATCAGCTTTCATAAACTAAGGGAGATAATTAGTGAGATCATGACACAGTCCTGATCCATAAGTCAGAAGGAATGGAGGAGTTGCAGGTTTGGAACCAGATCAGTCAGGGACATGGAAGTAGTGTAACATAGAGATTCAGTATAAAATGGTTCTAAAATAGAAAAGTCTATTTCAGACTTTTCTGACTTTAAGACAAAGACTTAACTTAACCAAACTATAAATATAAAACAAAATCTCTTCCTAAAAGGGCTGGCTGACTGTCTTTAACAGAATTGAAGCATACCTTTGAAAGATCCCTGAAGTTGCCTGGAAGGGTCAGGTCTAACTCTTCAGATTCATAGTTTGTTAAAACCCATGGAAATACAGGGTATTGGTTCAGATCATTGTACGTTCGTCCTATTAAGAAAGAAAATATTTTAAGAATTAGGAAATAGTGTCCACTTCTCCAGCTGAAAAACAATCTAGTGGTCACTTTTGTTGCATCACATGTTCTTAGTTCCCACCACTTGACAGAATCAGGTATAAATCTTCCAGATAAAAGTAGCCATTTAGATGCACTTATCTTGAATCAGAAGTCAACGCAGAAATCGGCATAATATAAAGAGCGCAGTATCTTTCAAGACCAACTAAAATGCACCGTATGCCAATAAACACTTTCTTTTTTATATTCCATGAAGCTATGTTCATAGCATGAATGTTGAAATTTAAAACCACTAGACTATTATTTTCCTAGCAACTGTATGCAGTATCATTAGCTGGCAAAGAGTAAATGAGACTCCAAACAGCAAGGGGCTAAATTTGAGGTTTACAAATCTAGGTCTATCCTAGGTAGTCCATATTACTCCTTCATTCCCCATGGCTCTTCTTCAGTGAAGAAGTGGTGAAATTTCACTGCAATAGTGGAATCAAAGTGGAGGAAGTCATGTTTGCTTTATCACTATTTCGTAAACGCTTTGAAAATTAAAAAACATTTTCTCCCCCCTAAAAGACAGAGCTGACTGCCCCAGGCCACTCTCTACAAACATAATGAAAGAAACATTGCTACCACCCCAGCAGCTAAAATGTGCAAAAGCCATCTTTAAATACAGTTTCAAAAGAACAATATGCAACTGAAGTGAACTGAAAATTATGAATTTATCACCAGGAAAAGTGTGTTTGGGAAAGGCTGTTATTTCTGTGTCAGCTGGTATTTAGTAGTATCTAACATTTCAGTGATAAGACAAATGAAGTTGCTTAGTACAGAACCATCCACCATATTGATTTACTGAGAACCACACAATATGCAACATGAGTCTTAAAAAATAAAATCAGGTCATAAATATATGTGTGTGTGTGTATTTCTATAATATAATTAGCAGACTGAAATAACCCAGGTTAACAATTCCCAGTCCTGCGGCAGATTTACAGCCCTGTCTCACTAACTGCTTCCTTCCAGATTCTGGACAGATTCCTGGGGTACAAAACCCAGCACAGAAAAACACAGGCTTCCTTGTTCTGAGTAGCATTTGCAATTCTCCACAAAAATCAGCTCTGCTTAAATGAAATGTGAAACTTTCACTGCTCTACAAACACCTTATTTTTTCAATAGACATTGATGAACAAGAAGCATGTTTCTATTTTGTACATAGTTTCACTGAAAACAGGAAAAGCGTATATTGTTAACAACTGTGTGTCCTCATGTTTACATTTTGAACACATAGATGTTCACAAGAATATAAAAAAAATAATTGAGGTGCAAATACAACTTTGTTAAAAAAGCAATACCAGCACTGTGTGCCACACACAAATAAAGATGAATAGAAACAATACCACTTCTTCTTTAATATCAACGATGAATTAATGCAAAACCACTCTTGGGCAGAATGAGAACGTATCAAACAATTAAATCAAGAAATACACCAGAATTTATCCATGTGAGGGAGGAAAAGGAAAGGTACTCTTTGGAAGAATAGTAATTGGTTTAGGTTTTTTTTGGGGGGGGGCTCTATATGTCTTGAAGTAAGACAACTCTGCCTCATTTTCCACATCTGTCAAATCAGAATATTATTTTCCTCTTTGGCAAGGCATTAATTACATACAATTTGTAAAGTTTCTTGAGACTGTCAAATTTAAGGTTCTATAAAATACGGCCTATAGTTCTATAAAACTATACTTTTATAGAATAAATGTTTTTCTAACCATCAGAATCCTCAATTACGTTAACAGAAGAGTGTGCAAAAGCTTTCGCAGAAGAAAGACATTTGTGTTCATGTAGACAGCAGACTAAAAGAAATTCGAGATTCTGGAAGAGAATGACTGAGATGACTGTAGTCTATTACAAAGCATAAGCAAAAATGATGATTTTTCACAATCAGAAGTTTTATGGAAGAGAGTTCACAGTAATGAAGACATTCAATTGAAAACACTCTATAGAAACAATTGGAAAGGTGAGAACATCCTTTTGCAAAATTTTGAAAGGAAATTTAGGGTTATCCAAAATCACTTTTTATTTCAAAATTGAGATTTTCTGTATTGAGATTTTATTTAATTTTTAAATTAATTTCATTCATTTAATTTAATTTTCAATATTCAGTCAACAAGATTTTTACTTTTTGTTCCTATTCTACATGGGAAAATCATAAATATGTGAATAGTGCAAGAAAAAAGCAATCCTGGCCTAGCTGCTGTACATGAGTTCTCCTCTGCTGTGTGGTTTTGATAAGTTACTTATAGTATGGACACCTGAAAAAATTATCATGTGGAAGTAGCTCCATGTCATGACACTGCAGTACACTTGTGTGCATTTTTTTACCCCACAATGAGAAATAATTTGAAGCAGCTTATCTCTCAGCTTAGGTAGGGTAAGTTACAAACAATGGCGCCTTCGTGATTATGTATTTGATAAATATAAACATAGTCTTGTGAAAAAATAAACAAAATATTTACCTCTCTCCTACTTCAATATTTATGAAACACATTTTATTTATGAAGAGATTAACTACTAAGAATAGCTGTTAATTTGTTTAGTAAAAAAGTTAGCAATTTATTTTTCTCAAGTCAACAATTTTCTTTTTAATATCAACAAATAAAAATTACTTCAGAAGATGAACCATAATTTAAATTGTGAAAGGAGACCAAATGTACATGATGAGATAAGACCACACATCTATGCTTATCTGAGTGGAGGACAGTGATCTAGGCCTATAATGGGATTACAAATCCCTAATTCTAAACATGCATAAATATTAGTGGTTTAACTTTATTAGGAATGCTTTCTTGATCAGTTCTGGCTTCACAATGATTATTTTCAGAGTAAAGTCAGCAGATGAATATATTTAGCCATCTCATCAATTGTCTGGTGCTTCCAGCAAGCATTGTTTGGTTCTTCCTTTAGCTAAATAAATATAAAACATAAACCTGTACTGCTATTGGCAGTCCCTATACCTTTTCAGACGCTTCAGATTTTCCCTCAAGTAGGCTTACAGGGATTAATATTAAAGGCTGAATATTAAATATCGCAAGCCAGTGACACTAATCTACTTGAACAATAAAACTGAGGCATAGTAAATGAGATCTCAGAAATACTGGATATGTTTCTTCATTAAAAAAAACTTTTTAATTAAACCATCCAATTTAATGTTTTTATATGGCACTTTAGTTTTGAAGGTAAAGTGAGCTAGAGACAGCTGACAAAGAAATTATAACTGCAGTTCCTTGGTGAAAATGTTAATGACAGCAAAATATTGTTTAATTAGATGATTGCAGCATCTGGATTAACACTCTTTAAGAGCGATGTTCCTGTGCTTGTCTGCTTCTTCACACTTTACAGACATTTTGTCATCTCTAGGTCATTAGGAAAGAATTTTTAATGATTTTTCTAGAAGCAAGTAGTTCGAGTTACATCTAATTAGATGACAATAATAAGCCCAACACATGCAGTAGCTAAATATATACATAATTAACCAGTGAGGGCTTGTACATCACAGAGTAAAAAAGTGGAAAATGCTAAACAGGCGAAAAAAAAGAGGGAGGGGGAAGAAGTTCGTCTGAATTTATTACCTGACTGAAGATGTCATTTTTTTCCACAAACCTTTAAAAATAATCCCTTTCCACTACAAAAAAACACTTACAAAAATTGTGGATATAATTATTCTCCACTTTTAAAAGCTGTGGCAGGTAGGTTTTAAAAGAATTAAAATTCCAATAAATACAAATGCAAACACACATTTAATATACTGCAATTTGGAAAGAAAAAACCAGCAGAAATCAGTTAAATACTGAGAAATAGAGTTGAAAACTAGACTTCTAACTAAAACAGTGGGCACTGCAACCATATTACAAAACAACTTCTTTATCCCACTCCTCTTGATTCCTTTTGCTGCGGTGGGATTACTTTTAAGTACTTTTTCAATAATCTTGTAACTGAGAATAGTAAAAATTACTTGTTCCCTATATCACCCAGAGGGTTCAGCTGACATACACGCTGATCACATGCAATATGGCCTTTTCCTATGCGCCTGAAGAAAGGGCAATTAGTATAATCATAGCTGCTTCCAAGCCTTCAAAGTTAAAGGATCCCTGAGAAGGCAATAGGTAGGAGGAGGGGGAAGGTGGCCAGGAAGGCTTATGTCTACACAACCAGGACAAAAACCAGGGGCATGGAGAGTATAACACTGAGACTGATTGATAAGTAGCAGAGTGCAGTGTTTACCTTTGGGAGAAAAACCCAGAGCTGTAAACATGATGAAATATGCTAGAGTCAGAAAAGAGGGCAAGAAAGAGGTGAAGACCTTGGAAACAGAATAGGGAGGCAAGAAAATCGTTGGCTAGAGGGCCAGAGAAACAGGTTGAAACAAGACTTCAGAGAGTTTTGAAAATGGAGAGTGATTCTGAATTGAAATTGCAATGAGTCATGAGGCCAGCACAAGTGATGTTAATCAAATATCCTTGGATAGGAAATGATCTGGAAAGAAAGAACTATGATAGCTGAAGTAGACAGTTATTAAGTCATGAGTACAGATCACAACAGAAACAGTTAAACTAAAAATGAAGCCGGGCACTGTTTCAGAGGTGGTAACAGGGTGATGTAAAGATTAAAAAAAAAGAGTCATAGAAAGATAGATTTTTTTCCAAGGGGACACTTCAGTATTTCAAACATTGATTAAGAACTTACAGAATAGCCAGGGGCCATGCTTGTCAGACAGACATATTGGCAAACCACAGAGAGATTTAAGGAGAGATTCGTATATTTATTTCAGTGGTTCTGCTCTACAGAGACCAACCAGTCTGTGTAATTAACAGTATTAACAAGCAGGCAAAGGACTTCTTGTGGGAAAGGACCCAGTTGCATGTCACAAAGAAATGAGTTGGTGTCAGAAGCCTCAATTCTGAATGTCTCTCTTCCAAAGCTGCTGTTTCTTGAATAATTTCAGAAAAGGATTACAAGAAAACATGAGTGATTTCTTACTGTTTTGTAAAGGGCTAGAAGCTAATTAAGCACCACTGTAAGAAGAAAGGAAGCTACAAAGAATTGGCAAAAAGTGTACTAAATCACTTTGTCGATGGACCTCTATTTATTTGGAACATAAGAAAAAACAATGATGGGACCTATGTACCACTTACTTAACAGCAGATAATCCACATTTCTTAAGTGCCAAACCTCCATGTTTCTTAAGTGACTAAGCTACGGCTCAGATATGCTGAACAAGCCAGTAGGAGCTAAATGGCAACACGAATAAAAGAATTTTTATGCACATATTTCTCAATGGCTAAAAACAATGATATTATTAGAAAAGAAGATGCTGCTTAAACAAACAGTTATAGTCTAAAACTAGGCCATCGCTCCCTACACAATTACTGGCAAAAAAGTTGTATCTTTTAAGGAAATATTTCTTATGGGATCTCATTACAAAAGAGTATAATTAAAAATGTATTTGGAAATTGGATTTCCAAAGACGAAAGAAAATACATGTCTTGTCTTTACTTGGCAAAGGAAGTCATGAATATATTCAATACTCTATCTTTGTGTACAAAATAGAAAATCCTGTATTGTCTTCTTACTGCCAAGGGTCTTGCCTACAGTGCATACAAGAATTTGCTTCTGTTTAACACAGATGTATCTGGACAGCTATCAGTTCAGTGTTATCAAAACAAGGGCAACATGTAGTAGAGGTACTTTGTTTCCAGTACTGTATTTCTGGTAGAGATATTAATTTTTTTAGTGCTTCATCAGTCTGGAGAAGAGGAGGCTGAGGGGAGACCTTATCGCTCTCTACAATTACCTGAAAGGGGGTTGCAGAGAGGTGGGTGTTGGCCTCTTCTCCCAAGTGACTAGCGACAGGACAAGAGGAAATGGCCTCAAGTTGTGCCAGGGGAGGTTCAGGCTGGATATTAGGAAAAATTTCATTACGGAGAGAGTGGTGAAGCGTTGGAACAGGCTGCACAGGGTAGTGGTAGAGTCACCATCACTGGAGGTGTTCAAGGAACGTGTGTGGACGTGGCATTATAGGACATGGTTTAATGGGCATGGTGGTGTTAGTTGATGGTTGGACTTGATGATCTTACAGGTCTTTTCCAACCTTAATGATTCGGTGATCAGAAAACAGCTATTTGTTGTAAAGGAAATATTTCCGAGAAATACCTTTCAACAGAAGATTTACAGAAATATAGGCACAGCTGTAAAAGCAGTGGTGTCATTCAGGCTGCCTCACAGCTCTCGACCCTGCAGTTTCCCAGATCTCAGGCCCTGGCAGTACAGTGCCATGCAATGGTGGAGCCAGGAAACACCTTGGGGATGTCAGAACTTCTAGGCTTTCTAACATATATTTATGTTTTGAAGCTTTCTCCACTGCCGTTAGACTTGGAGCTCATGTGCACTCCATTGTGGGTGGGTTTCTGGCTTGCCAGGAACTTTATGATGAGATTCTTTGCAATACCCCCAAGTTCTTAATGAGTTTTTGGAAGTCAGCTTCCTGGATGAAGTGGAGACTTCATTAGAACTACAAAACCTGGTTGATCTTTCAAAAAATTACTTTGGAGGATTTTTGCTTCTGTCAAAAGTTGGAAAATTTTAGGGTTTGTTCCAAACTGGAATAAAAAGTTTATTGTCGTGTGTAGAATTGCCTGTTGGGTTTCAGTCAGTTTTAATTCTCTTTGTTGTTTGTTTTAATTCTCTTGTTTTCAGAAAAGGTTTTTTGTGTGTGTCGTTGGCAAGCAGTTCAGCTATTGAGAGTAAATTTTATACTAATTTGCAAAAAAACCATCAAGAGTTTCTATGAGAGTGCATCAGTGAGTGCAGATGTTATAATGACATTAGCAACTGAAATCTATTTATGTATGTTCATAGAGACTATGAATCTTCAAAATCTTAAAAAAAAATTAAGCAGAAATAGAAAGCACTTAATACAGCAGTGCAATCATGCTTTCTTACAAGCTCTTTGCATTGAAGGCCATTCTAACATGCAATAGTCATAGCTGATGTCAGCAGGACCCTTTATTTCACTAATCCTGCTGGAACACTATCAGATGTGACAGCACTCTTGCTGATTGGGAAAGCACCCAAGAGTCTCAGCTGCTTTTAGACATCCCTCCAAAATCTTTTATGACATCGTACAGTGGTGATACTTTCTTCCCAACCTAACATGATGACTGTTACCCTTCTTGGAAAATAGAACAGAAAATATACAGATTGGTAAGGACCCATTAGCAGAAGCTAAGCAATGCAGATGGCTTTGAAATAAAAATCACAGTAAGGGATATTCTTTGTGACAAGGAAAAGGTCTTCAAATGTTACTCAACACCTTGCTCACATCTTAGCAGAAGACTTAGGCTGAATTTCTTCTAGAGACTCAAATTTACCTCCCTCTCTTTCAGGGAATATGGTCTTTACCTAAATTTGAATTTGAATTTGATCATGCACTGCTGAAAGACTTCATAAGATGGTAGGTAATGCTGTGAAAATAAGCAAGTGAGCCTATACAATTAACAACAATGAGATTACATGAACAAACGAGATTTACCAGTAAGAGATTGATACCAAAAAATCTGCCAGAAATTAAGTGCTTTGAGTCAGAGAGAGACACTACTAAGGTACTGACCAAGCTGCTGTAAGCTTTTCCAAATACAATACAAGTTCATAGACACAAAAAAGAATAGAGTCAGTAATCCTCCAAACCTTGGGCATAGCAGGTGGTACCTGGAATGCAAATGTTAGGCCATCCTGTTGCAAGGCAGGTGAATGACACTAGATGACATTAAAAGAAACTTGCCTCATGCGACCTCCCAGGTGTTTGGCTACAAAGCCTGCCTAGCAGTACTAGTATCAAACAACAGGTCAAAAAACATTTTTCTTGAGACCTCTGAGATACTCTGAAGGAATCTCTTCAGGCTGAAGCTTGTTTATTGATGGATACTTTAGTGTAAGTGTCACTGCAATTCCTAATTGACTTCAGACATAATGATGTCTTCCAGGTTTGGATGCTTTGGTGATGTACCTAAAAATAAATGACCTGGGAGTTTTGAACTGATTAAAAATGAAAAGTAATTTATCAAAAATTGGCTCAGCTCTTGTCTACTCTCATTTAAAGAGTTTAGACACACTGCTTACAGAAGAAATGAATACATAAAAAGGAAATTATAAGTGAAGGACAGTTCTGTCAATAATGTATTGGACAAGGACTGAGGGGACCTAGGCTAACTTCCCAGCTCTCCAGTAAACCCTCCAAGTTCAGTTGAGACAGTCAGGGAGCCTGCAAGGCTCTGCCTGCATTTCCTCATCACCAGAAGGGCAGCGGATGTGCGAGAGACACGGAGTGGCTGGAGGCAGGCCAGTGTCCAGGAGCAGGATCACGGCATTCTTGTGGCACTGTGCCAGACGTAATAAACGCTCAGCAGGGCTCCTTCCTTGGCCAGAGATCTGTGGGACTGCGGCTATAATGCTCAGGAACCAAGTTGGTGAGCCTGCATTGGACTGCACCATATGGACTTTCCAGCCCAGGTCTCCGGTAGCGTCAGGGATTCTGCTTTGTGCTCCACTGCAGAAGGTAAACATGTCCTCAGATTTCCAGCTGTTCAGTGGTAGCACTTCTGTATCACATTGGGATAATCCGATGACACATTTATTAACATCCGTAAGACTGGATGCATGGAAGATAACTACCATATAAGCACAGAAGCAAAAGCCTAAAGGTTCGAAGCAAGTGAGTTCGACAGCTCCTGAATTCTGCCACTGCCCCACCAGGAAGAATGAGCTGACTGTCCTCAGACTAGTCAGTGTAATGGGTGCTACCTTTGGGTTTCACACTTACATTTGTCTTATGTCTGGCCTGAGGATAACCTCAAGCATAAAAGTCAGGACCAAGTAAAGATGACAGTTGTAACACTGGAGCACAAAGTGATGCCTGGTGGAATTTAATTTGGGTTTCAAATTAAAGCTTACTGGAGTGAAATGTCTGAGGAAGGCTTTCCGCAGGCAGGTTCATAAGCAGCATGTAGGCAGGAATTGTAATAGTAGACAACCTCCTGGAAATATTTGTACATGGTGTAGAAAACTGGTGCTTTTTACATTTAAACTTACCACAGGAGTTAACACATAGAAAAGAGAAAGGTGAAAGGAATAATGCCACCGTGAATGTTTAATTAATGACAATTGCCAGAAAAGCTCTTCTTATGCCAATAACGAATGGATGTCTATGGCAGTTATTTCTCATTTTAAATACCTAATCTGATATTATATTTCAGCTCAAAGAACTAAACGAGAAAAGATGCTGTAATCTAATCATACCACAATCCAGGTGACATCTGTACTAGGCAGAATACTGTTGTTATTCTGCTGTCTAGTTGCTGTTGCTGAGAATGATGAAGTAGTGAAATTACATTTTCCCATTATTATTTCCAGACACTCTCTGGCAATGGTTTGTTGACTTTAATAACACTTCAGACAAAGCTGTCAGCAGAGGAAATGGCAGAAGGGAAGGAAGGAATAGCCTCCACAACAATACATGAATCTAAAGTCTCAGTGATAGGTTGTGTATTTTCTGATAAAATTTAATGTGTGTGTTTCAGAAGCTATCATAAAGATGCAGCTGAATTCTGGAGGGAAAAATGTATTCTATCAAGTCACGGTGCTTAAGACTTTGACAAACATAAACATATTATGAACGATTAAACAGTCAGAGGCCTTACCTGCTATAGTGTTGAGGAACATCAGATATTCAAAGTTAGATATCTCCCGTCTCTGCCAGCGCTGAGTCATGTTGGAGGATTTATAAAGCTGTCGGGGAGTGGCCAGAGAGATTCTCCTAGGAAATACATTTAAAGAATGATTTTTTTTTAAGAGCCTCATTAAATGTTAAGATGTAGGGCAATGTTATTAGTGTGATTAATTTCAGATTCTCTCAGAGGCTTTTTTATTTCATTTAATGAAGTCAAGAAGACACCATTACCCTTATTTGAGAAATGACTAAAATTAAGATCTGTATTTTATTTTACCAGTACTACAGCATTGTAATAATTCAGAATAATATATTTTGTGTTTTATTTTATTCTGAATCTGGTTAAAAGACTGGAAGTAAAAGAAACTGCAGACCTCCTGGTGCCTGGCTTGTCCAGCAGAAATAAAAGAGGAATACCATTTCCCCGTTTCAAAAGAATACATTGAGATAAGTTCGTTAAGGTGAGTGAGTGATAGATTAAAGTGCCATATATTTCCAGCACATGGGTTGAAGATATTTATTCCACAATTTGTTCACCTCCTCCATGGTCAGCTACCCATGATCCTTTCCTATATCCCAGCAAGCTTCGAGATTTCTATTTATAGCCTGGTTTCAGAAAGAACCAAGGTTTATTCAGCTATCTGCTCACATGTCCATCTGCCTGTCTCTCCATAATAACTCCTGAAACGCATTTCATTCAAATTTGGAGGAGGAGTAGAAGCTTCGAAGATACTCAATTTCCACACATTTTCTAAAACTTACATGACTGGATAAGGGAGGAAGAACCAAACTACTGTGCCAAGGAAGAGAAATGCAGAAAACTTCAGCTCTTCTATATTCGATTTGACAACATCACAATAACCAAATACCATTCACCAAGTTCTAAATTACCCATAGTATATACTGTCCCTGGTTAGTAAAATATAGGGGA
Organism: Gavia stellata; assembly: GCF_030936135.1. Taxonomy (NCBI): domain Eukaryota; kingdom Metazoa; phylum Chordata; class Aves; order Gaviiformes; family Gaviidae; genus Gavia; species Gavia stellata. Next base: position 26,578,853 of record NC_082594.1, on the reverse strand, counting down.
CTAGATTCAGTCTAGACATGAATTAAAGAAAAAAAAAGGCAACAAGCAGAAATAGCCTCACTGCTCACAACTCATTTCTAGAGAAAATAGTCCTTGCTGAAAAAAAGACAAGAAAAATCTTTAGAAGGAGAAAAAAGTCTCCTCAGATAATTTTTTTAAAGAAACTTGAATCTTATAAATGGCTCAAAATAGAGAAAATGTTTACACCTGTTTAAAAAAAAAAAGGAGGATCCCTAATGTCCAGCCTATTCATTAATTTAAAGAATATACCTAGTACTTATATAGCTTGTCAAGAGTCAATAGGGACACCCAATGCTTCAGCTTTCAGTTGCACACTAAACATACTAAGTGTACTATTTCTAGACTCTGAATGCTGAATATTTTCTTAAAATAAAGTCATATACAAGGTGTCAAATTGGGCAGTGATTACAAAAATGTGGACCATCTACTTTGTACATACTCCTACACATGCACTAAACCCTATTTCCGGAGAAAGGATGAGTATTGGTATGTGATTGGAGTGTACAGTTATCACAATTATATGTCTAAATTTTCAATGTGTAGGTTGTCGTTGTCTGCCATACTTAGGCTTACAAATTGGGCATACAAAAATGACCATGCAAGTGTAGGTACACTTTCTTCTTTTATTTTTGATCTCTGTATTTACCCAAAATAGCAGTACATAAGGTCTTGCCAGCTTGGCTAGCTTTATTTTACAGTAGACTCTAGGATGCCAATGGTAAATACACTTTATTAGTACACAGGAGACATTACAAAAAATTTTTAAGTTGTTTCTGTTATGATTCTTCCAAACAATTTGTCTAAAGACTTATCTGAATGTAATCACACTTTATATTGCATTTTATAGGATAACAATTACTTTTACAGTGGAACTCTCAAAGACGTGTTGTTCCCAGTAAACTATGACTAATCCTACACACAAATTAATAAATACAGAAAATAAAAATACTGAAGAGACCATTAAATTTATAAAGCATTTCTGTCACAGACTTTCTGTTCCTCCAATGACCAAACAACATTAATGCATCAGTACAGCTTAGTAACTGCTTTTAGACTTTACCCACAATCTCCCAGGGAGTCTCAAAAATCTATAAACTGTCAAGTTCTGGACTTTGCATTTGAATGCCTGATTTGAGCAAACTCTACAGAAAATCAAAATATACTAAAAAAGCTCCTTATTTACTCTATAAATAAGGTGTTTGAAAGATTCTCAGTTATTTCAGCAGAGACAAAAAAATTATGCACAATAAATTGGTTCCACACCTGCTTGTTTCAGTTAACACAGGAAGACCCACTGTTTTGTGTTTTGCTAAATCCACCCACCTTTGATCAAACCACTTCTCTCCTTCGATATGCCATCACCAATATGAAGATGCACAAATGAATGGGCTTTCTTTGCTTCTAGAGAACCGTGAAATACCTACGCAAAATGGAAACTGCAGAAGACCCTCTGATGTACAAAGGGATGATCCAATTTTTCAAGTTTTATATGCTTTAAATATGTTTAGAAAACACTTCATGGCATTTGGTTGAGGGAAGGGATGTTATATATCCCGTATGTGGAGCATGACCCACCCCCTTTCACGATCACTTTTAATTTAGTTAGTTACAATTCAACCTCAGACAAAGAATCTTTAAGTATCTTGCCAAAAACATAGCACCTAAGTGATGTTTTGTGTTGTGTTGCTCCTGTTCAGAAAAAAAAAAGGCTTGGGAAAGTCACTGGCTTCTGACTAGAGACTCATCAATATTCACTTTTAATCAAAGCTCTAAAAGGGGTTTTATGCTTTGATTACATCAAATTTTATTTTTCCTACCCTTCTCCCTTCCCAAAATCCAACCTCTGCAACCAGCTATACTGACATCTGGAAATCTATGACCAAGCTACTGATATGGAATAAGTGGCAGAGCTGAGCTGACATTTAATATAGTTACTGTACCAGCCAAAATTCATTTTCTTTCAGCAAAAACTTTATTATTTCTTAGCTTTAATAACTGGAGCCATTGTTTTATCTAATGCATTAGTAGCCCACAGAATTTCAGTGGAAGGTGCTAGCATATGTTTAGTGGTGAAGTATGATACTGTATATTTTACCAATTCTTTGATCTCTGCATGCTTACAAAAGCGTCAGGCAGCTCACAGTTGGTTTCTAAGCTGTGATGTTACCCTCAATAAAAATGCATCAGCAAATTACACCTGAGATGTTAGAACCCTAAAACGTGGTCTGTGGACAGTGTTGTAAAAAATGCGGATATTACTCTACCTATGTAGAATCATACGGTGCTGTAGAAATGAGTTAAATAAAAGGCACAGTACTGTCTGCCCAGTTGTATCATATGGCAAGGTCATAAGGAAACTACAATCAATGCAACGTGTTTCAGGAACAGTGAAAATGCATTTATCAAAGACAGATGAATTTGATTACCAAATCAGACCAAACTCTTCAACATGTGACTAATTTTAAGGACGTAATTCTTTGTAACTTTAAGCATAGGCTTGAACGCTTTGTTGAATTAAAGCATTAGACATGCTGTTGGGAAAGGCAGCAAAGAGGCAAACTGGAGACTTGCTCAGAACAGCAGGTCCATAATGGTCTTGGAAAGAGATACCAGTTTGTCTGCTTCTAATCCTTTGTGCCATTAGAAGATCATAAATATTGCTTTTTCCTTCTATTTCCTTCCATCGTTGTTAATCAGAGGATTTCTCCATGAAAACAGAAATGCACATAAAGTCCATGTACTTCATTAAACGTCATTTACTTCTTCAGAATGTTTCCATCATGAATTGCAATTCTTTGTGATAATGTAATTAACTTTAGATGAAATTTTTATCAGAGTAGTATCAGAGAGAAAATATTACTTACAAAAATAAAACTAAAGAACTTAAGCAAAACAACCAGAGAGATCTGCTTTTGTTAAAATATTTTAAAGTACAGCTTAATCTGGAAAATTGGTCACAAAAAAAGGGTAACATTTTACTCAGCATAGCAGCTCCTTTTGGTTACTCAGCATAATTTCTCCTTATGTTAGTTATACAAATAAGCATAATTTTAAAAATTAGCTTTCCAGAGCCAACATACTCATAGGAAGGGAAACTATACTCTAACATCAACAAAATATTAACTACAGAGCAGTTACAGAGCCAGATTTTTCCCTCAGTTACTCCACTGCAATCCTACTGAAGACAATAAGGATATGTAGACAGAAAAAAAGGAAAAACCATGATTACCGGGTCTTTATTGTGCATAAATCATACCATGATTACACAAAAACAAGAAAGAAAAACAACTTCACTACCATATGCCAGATTTATTCTGAAGGCTAACAAGCCCATTTTCTATTCAAATTGTACTTTAATCAAAACGGTATGGAAATAACTGCATATAATATTAAAGCTGAAACTTTTCTAAATAATTATATATCAACAAACTTTTTCAGACAATTATTCACTGAATAATGCACAAAGAATATGAATTTCAAAAGTAAAAAATGTCACTGTAGATATGAAATTCTGATTGAGAAATTTGCATTTTGTTTGTTCTAGAACATGTGGCCATTTTTAATTCAGAAAAGAATACTATTACTTTCCATTTAGAGACAGCAATTCCTTTAATTTGAGTATTTGGAAGAGCAATGCAAATATTAACAAGATGCACCTTCCAAAGAAATGCCCCAACTTCCCCTTGATCTCAGTGAAAACTTGAGAAATTTGGCAGTTTGCCTAAGAGCTTCAGCACATTCAGGAGATCAAGCCTTAGGCATCATGAGTCTCTTGAGCTCATGACAGGGAATGATGTTCAGCTGGGAACGAAAGTTCTCCAGTCCTACAAATGCTTTGACACTTCAGAGTATTTTCACATTCTGCACTGGGATAAAACAAGGGCAATATGAAGTTTTAGTTTGTAGGAAATGACTTAAAGAAAGAGAAAGACACATCCCAGACATTACACTGATGATTAAGTCATTGGCTTTTGGCCAAGTCAAGCCAAATGGAGATCTGAACCCAAAGTACCATATTTTGTGAATTTCCTGCTGTTTCCACACTCCCTCATATTTATTTATTCTTCTTTCATTTTGACCAGAAATTAATCCTGAACCCAAACATTTTTCACCAAACTTCTGCTGGTACACCCTCACAAACAATTTTAGGTCTGAACAGATATTTCTAAACAAAAAAAAAAAAATTGGAGGCAGGAAATTTCCCCCCCAACTCAGTGAAGTACACATGAAGATCATCTTACCCATCACTGAAATACGTATACTTTTATAGCATAGGATCTGACAATTCCCATCCTTATTTCTGACCATAGGCTCATTTGATATTGATGTTGATGAGATAATAAAAACTGTACTTGTCCATAGTATGTGAAAATCTCTAAAAGTGAACCTTAGTTGGTCTTTTCCAAAATATATATCCTCCTTAATTTTGGAAACAGAAGAATAATGCATTATACTAATGAATGGAAGAAATTTGGAAATTGCAAAATAGCCACTATACTGATAAGCAAGGAAGTAACCCCCCCCCCCATTAATATAAAAAGAAAGTGAGAAGATATACAAAAAAAAGTAATTTTCATTCAGCAAACACAAAACCTAGTCAAGTTTAGTTCCATGTCCTGCATAACAATAACAGCAAGGATGAATGTTTGTCTATACATTTATAAAACGTGACTGAAAACCAGACTTTAAAGAGATAAGGTATAAGGTTTTTTCTGGTCCTTCACTGGAAGGTACTTATTTCCTATAATGATTAAAAAAAAAAAAAAATCTAATTTACAAAACTTTTACTTCTATTGCATGATAACAGGCCATATAGTAAGTAAAGGGCATTATTTCTCAAACTAACCTCAAGAAAGAGAAAATCTAGAGGTTCATGATAGAAATAATGTATTAGTACTGACATGTTTAAAAACATCATTTGTATAATATAGAAAACACAAAATATACAAACTATTTTAATTAAATTACCTGGCTTGTGGCAAACCATAGCTGGTTCCTACTCCAACACGTGGTAAGCTGTACACAACTTTTTTCACTGTTGCTTGGTCAGGAAAATTAAACATAACAGAAGCTAAATAAAGAAGAGAAAATATGGACTGGTAAACCATTTGCAGAAGTCTGTTTCTCTTTTTGTTTTTTATTTGGGAAGAGAAGTCAGTTCCACTTTTATCCTCCTCTGGATCCAAGTCAGAACAGAAACTCTTGGCATACTTCATACACATGTAGCATTAGCTGGTTAACATTTTGGCACTAACTCTCCCATTTTGCAGAAGACCTGAGTGAGGTATACTTCAGAGGAACCGCAGCTTACCATTAACCCATATAACCTCTTATCAGGCTGGGAAGCTGTTCAGTAGTTGGCATGGCATTCGGTCTTCTAACTGGTGCATTAAAACACACAGGACTAGAAATTCTTTAATTCGCTCTCCAGTTGAAATCAAAACTTACATCAGAGCTCCTTAGGGCAAAAGGCTACTGACACACCTCACCAACCACTCAACTCCGATTCAGAGTAACACATACAGAAAACTGAGTGGATCCATTTATTGATCTGGTCCTTTTTACTTTAACTCGGTTTATAATTAGAAAAGAAAATATCCTTTTAGATATTTCACTAAAATATTTACAGAAAATGGGGGAGAGGGTCATAGAAAAAGCAAATTTCCTACCAAACATTTGAAGCGTTTACCAATGGCAATGATCTGCTTTTATAAATAAATCTCACTGCTGCACAGAAAGCAGTGAGATTCATTTATGTGATTGATTTTAATACAAAATGCAATGAATAGATGCAAGAGTAAGCATTATTGACACAGACATAAGCACTTTATCAAAGGAAGCACAGAGTTTAAATTCTAAGATTAATAAATAACATGCAAAATAACTACTAGCGCATTTTTATGCAACAAAATAAATAAAGACATACTTCTGTTTGCCATAAACACTTCCAAAGCTGTGTTCTGGAGAAGATAACGTCTTGAAAAAACAGCCCGAATCTCACTGAACATCCATTTTCCATGAAGGCCTTCTGTATAGGCGAGGACCTTTAAAGAAAGTCAAGGTGACAGTTATTAGCAGGAGTTTTTCATTAAAATATTGCAGAACATAGTAGATTTTACCCATCAATGAAGTACATTTAAGTTAATCGTATCTCTTTAACACTTAAAAACTATGAGTTAAAATACGAACTTAAACGTTTTTAAAAAATGCAATGAAGTATAGCTGTTATATCAGTAAACCGTAACCTGATACTCCTAAGATCTATTTCTCATGAGTCACATCAACTTATTTTCCTCAAAAAACCCCAAACTCTACAAGCAAGCACAGGGTACTGGACACAGTTACAATTATGCTTAGCTGTATTTTCTTCCAACAGTGTGAATGACACAGTTGTCAGTTATGTATCGGATAACAGATTTACTTCTGAGGCTATCTTGTGCAAAGTATAACCGAAATAATATAACTTGCTATTCACATCCATTTCAGGGTCATAAATTAGAACTCCCTCCATTCCATTAATAAATACAGAAACTAGCTAGAACAATATGCCAACACAATTTTTTAAAGTTAAGTACATTTAATATCCCAAACTATGAAAAAAAATTAATTTGCATTTTTGCATTTTAAAATCAATGTGAAAATATATTAAAATAAAATAGCTAAAAATTAGCATTGCTTTTCCAATTTGTCAGTTCCTCAATTAAAGGTATTGATCTAAGACTAGGTATTAATACCTAAATAATATTTTTCACTCCTCCTTCACTGTTCTGGATGTACAGGAAAACAGACAAAAAGGACACAATTTAATTAGGTATCAGCTTTATTGACTTCTCTCATCTGTGAATCATCATTCCAGCACTACCATGTGGTGTAGAACAACCCTCTCCCAATCCTTTTCGTCAGCTGGAAGGCTGCCTTCAGCCCTCTACCTCTGCTCAGGTGGGCTCTGCGCATAGCTGAGACCCCAACACTTTATCGTATGGGGATAAAATGACCATCCCCTCACTACACCCAACTACTTTTCCCAGGCTCTGTAGACTGTGCCTTCCCCTAGGCTGCAGTTACTAAGAGAGTTGCAGCCCTGGTGAAACAAAGAAAAACAATGAACGCCTTCACTAAAGGGAAATGCAAAAAGAAGGTTTCAGACTGGAGAAATTTAATTTCTCTGTTCTCTATTAGGTATATAGAAACCTTTGGTATACCAGCTTGCAGTGCTTTACTCACTCAGTTGAGGTCTTTGCTTTCTTTAATCATGACCTCCCCCAACTTCTGAACAGAGAAATGTTAGAGAGACCATATGTTGCTGCTGTCAACGATCCTTCATGCTTAAGGTAATGGAAATTTTATTCCTTCAGTTTTTTCACTGATGTAGCTTCAAGTTAGTAACATGTCTTCATATATGAAAAAGCTAATTTAAGTTTGTACACTTTGTGTTAAAAGAGCTCCATGGATTTTTGTTAATTTGTTCTCCATAACTTTTTTCTCATAACCATAAAGAGTTTATTTCAGAGATGATGGTAACAACAGCAACAAAACAGATGTGCTTCAGCACACGAAAAGTATTGAAATGTTAGTTCTGTCCTTGATGGAAACTGGAGAGATGAACACAGTGAGCCCCCTGTACTGTCTACATGGGAGGAAGTTACAGACAAGACTCAGAGCAACACTGTGACTGATGGTACTGTTTCATTCATCTCAGCTCTCCACAGTACCTAAACACAGCCTTGAAGAAGGGAAGGGTCTTGATTTCTTTGGAGGTCTCCCAGACATATGCAAGGGGCTACCTGTTCCCTCCATTCACTCACAGGTCAGCTGTGGAATTACTACCTCATATGCTAAATTCTTGCAATGGTAAATTAACCTTAGAGTTAAAAATCTGCACCTCATTTTTACTTTGAACTCTGTTGACTTCAGTTTCTAGCCACTAGATCTCGTGACACCTTTGTGAGATTAGAGAGTCTTCTAGTATCAGATAACTTTTCCTTGTGTCAGTAATTGCAGACTGTGATCCAGTTACTACTTAGCTTTCTCTTTGATAAGCTAAATAAACCAAATTTTCCTTCAGTCTTTCATTGAGATCAGATGCTAGGATACAGCTGGCATCCTGTATGTGAAATTCAGACGGTTAAGAACAATGACTGTGAAGATTACAGCACCTCCTTCTTTGAATGTATTCTGCTGCCATCTGATACATAATTTTTGTAAATACACAGGTTCTTAAGATACAGAGAGGAAAACACTCAAGTTTAAAAAGCTAAAAGATGAGAACAGACTCCCAGAGAGAGGAGTTTGAAATGTATATAGCTGTAACCAGATCTACAGCAGCCAGCAGATTTGCCAGAGAATTAGTTCCTCGACAAAACATCATGCTTCAGGAACTGACTCTTTGTTTCAAAAATGTTTCTAGTGGTCCTATTTTTTTCTAAAGAAAAATGTTTAATACTGACTATATCCTACGCACTAACATTTTAGATGATTCACAGTAATACATTTACAATGTCTTGATATATACCACAGCTTAGTTATTATATATTTAGCTTGATCAACACTAAAAGCACATTGTATACTGCCCATACGCTGGTTGCCTTTTTATTCCTCCTCTTCTTACTCAAGTATACAATTGTAACTTCATAGAGGTACACTCACCCCACTATGAAATGAATGACTTAAGATAGCACTCCAGTAAAGCAGTAGAAAGGATAGGAAATCAGAGGAAAGGAAGGAGTCTATAACTCAATTATTGTCCTCAATTACACTCTTCTTAACTGTCTATTAGTCCTACAAATATCAGATTATCATGTCGATATCAAATCATCTCAATTATTTCTGCATTTCTGTTGTATTGTTTTCCTGTCCAAGATATACTACCCATTTTTGTCATCCTGCATAACATTCGTCTAACACTATTTTCAAGCGATGCATTAAACCTTCTGTTACTAGGTATCTACAGTTTACAGCAGAAATTACTGACATTGTTGCAGGATACTTTTGTGTTATTGTAAGAGCCAAAACAAAGTAATTTCGTTTTTCTGAATTTGAATCCTTTAAAAGCTTTATACTTTTTCCCCCCCCCCCGATGATTTCTAGCATTTAACTTTCTCATATCACATGAATGAAGGCCTGGATATTTTACATTTTTTACAGACTGCATGTACTGTATATTTCATTATTCATAAAAACATGGAAATAACCACTTTGTCCACCAAAAGAAACTGAAATTATGTTACTTAGTTATCTGAAGCCAAAATTACTATGTGCTCCATCCAATATTTTGTTGTTGTTTATATTTAAAGTCAGTGCTCATTCTTTTGATAGCTTTATGAGTTTTTCTTCTAAAAATAGTCGTGAAGACTTTTTGTTCTAGGCATGTCTTAATGGTTGAAACTTCATGACTAAGCACGGAATTCTAGATATGTCTCAAATAAGCTGTTTTTAATAAAATGAAAACCAACCAGCCAGCCAACAACGTCTACATTTGAACTTAGCACACTTTTCATTTTTAGTATCAGCTACAATTGTTTGGTTTAAAGCTCTTTTCTCCTTGTAAAACTCTTTCACTTACTCAGAAATATGGGTGTGTTTTAAAGACAGTAACGGGCCCACTGGCCAGATGATAGGCCAAGAATAAAAATTTGCTAGGATGCATTGCAGTAAGATGAAGTTGTCACCCTAATAGGGGAATGACAAGTCTCTACATCTCAGGGTTCTGTAATATGGAAAAACATCTATTGATGACACTTACTTAGATTAGATTAGTAAAGAAGCTTGGGATGTTCAGATGGAAAGCTCTACAGAAGAGAAGCAGAACCATTACTGAAGTGCTTTTCTACTTGGCTCAAATATGAAGGCTCTATCTCTCCTTTTTTTTCCAATTATGAGTCAAGACATTTTTAATCATAAACCTACTTCAGTAATTATTCAATTATTGATAATGAATTAATTGTTAATTAACAGCTAGAATTTTGAACTATTGCATTAACTAGAAGACCAGAAATACTAGTTTCCACTCTGCTAGAATCCCTGATAGATTATCTCCACAGGAGACATGCTCTAGTATTGAGGTTTATTTTTGCTGCTTTATACCCTTTTTTGGTATCTCATAGCACCAGAAACAGCACGCAAAAGGATATTCTGGCCCTTTTCTTTTGATTATTGTTTCTGGAATTGAAATAATCACAAAATCAGGTGCTATAAAGAAATTGAGGAAAGCAGCCTGTGCAATTCCTATCTATTCTCAGTTGCTAACTTTATGGTAAGAACGATCATTTCTCCAGCCTGTTGCAAAGAATTGTTGCTTATTGGTCAGTATTTCCTTTTTTTAAAATAGCCCTTTGGGGTGATTCATTAATGCCTATGTATGTGCATTTAATCTACTGTTTTCAATGGGAATTCATCATTTTTCTTTTGGAACCAGATTTCTAGTTCAGGGTATTTTAATTCTAAACTGATACCTCAATGAAAGTATCAATTGATACCTGTAACATTTGTCAGGCTTTGTTTATATCTAATGCAAAATGCATTTATCCATTAACATGTAATATAACTTTGTTGTTGGGTTTTGCGGGTTTTTTTATTTTCAAAGCACTTATTCCCTGATTTCCTTCATTATTCTTTACCTTTTGTACCAATAACGTCAAACAACAAGAGCAGTAAGGGACATGGATGCCTTGTACTTATGTATAGTAGACCTGGTTCATTTTTTTGCTGCATTTCCACAGATACATTCCATAGATTACTTTTTTCCAAAGTCTGAAAATGATCCTCAAGTCATGCTTTATGAATAAAATGGCCATTTACTGAAATTAGATGCTTTTTTTTTCCTTTATCAATGACCAGAAGGGCTTCCAAGAATACTGTAATTTTGGTACTGAAGACACTTTTTCATTTTATAAAGAGAGTTTTATCCAGTGCTTAAGTGTAGCTACTACTATCTTTAACCTGGACACCGCTATTTTAGTTAGAACATTAAAGAAAAGAGCTCTGGCATATCCTTAGTTTAGACATCAAAATCCCATCTATCTGTTAGATGGCTCTGTTACCTGGCAACACGGGGTATTGTCTTTGCCATGTGGTACTAACTTCATTTTCTTTTTCCTCTAGAGATGCAAGAAACTTCTATGAATTTATCCTTTTTCCTCCTTCTAAGTTTACCCCTCCTACTGCTTCAACTTAAATCTTTCACATTTCAAAAAGTATTCGCTCTACATTTGAACAGATTTGTCTTGACTGAGTAAGGTCTAATGGGATGCTGTTGCGTGATGGTAGCCCAACCCAAAGAAACCCTCCATCTTTTTATTTGATTCAAAAGTTTAGAGACATATGCTTAAAAGCACTGTTTTGTATATTCACAATCTGCCCCTCCAGCAGTCCAATAAGCCTAATAATTTTTTCAGGTATCTCTATTTTTCAGTTTTTTAAGTGTTCTGAATTATGTGTCCAGTGCTGTAATTTTCACCAAACTCAGCATGTCTTCCTCAACACTGGCAATTATAGCTACAACTATTTTATTTATGCACTAACTATATACTGTACCTTTTTTGTCTTTTTTTTAACTAAGCTTGCAAAGTTGTGTTTCTTCAAATATAAAATAAGCCCTTATCCCCCTATACAGTGGTCCTTTAGTTTGAATAGGATTTTTGTTTGTATTTCGTTCTTCATTCACCATCACCGACTTTTGGAAAACAGATGACCTGCAAGAGCCAACTATGAGTCTATCCATCTCATGTGTCCCAACCTTGAACAAAGGACAGGAAGAAGAAATCTTGGTTTGGTTCAGTTACGCTGCAGTCCCTACACCTATGTTATCAAAATGAACAAAAGTAAAATAGCCTTGGTGTTCCAGGTTTCCAGGTCAGGAGCTTGCATATAGTTTCTCATGACAGACTTTTCTGTGAATGCAGTTGCCAAGGAGAGAAGAGAAACTCTCTGAAGCTCCCTCGTCCATCCTTGTCAAATGAATATTTAATATTCCCTAAGGTTGAGAAAGTGCTTTTTACAATGAAATTCTGTGGTAAACTGAAAAAAAAAAATATATGTTTTTGTTAGTCTTACACTACCCTCCTGAAAAATAACCAAAACCAGTTGTGATGGGCATGAACTATCCAAAAGATTCTGCTTGGGTCTTTTGCTTTCCTATTGACTGGTGGAAACTGTATCTCCTGCTTTCTGTACAAAGTGAGCTAAGAGGTCCATAATGAAAAAGCTAAAATCTAGATTTGTAGTCACCTCATCTTTTTTGTATATGAATAGGCAGGAAAGAAAAAAAAAGATGCCAAGGAAGTGAAGAAAAAAGAAATTATCGTTGTGGGAAAAGCTATTACCCATTACAGTTACATTTAAAATATCAAGCAATAGTATCCTTCAGTTACAAAGCAGCAGCTGATTTCATATTAACCATTTCATAACAGCCTGGTAACCATAAAATTCATGGAACTTATCTGGTACACTCCCTACATAAGGGTCTTATGGGATGCTTCCAAATTTGCAAACTCAGCACTTAAAAGAAGACACCTGCCAATAAAACACAGAGTACTTCACAAAAACAAATCACAGTGAATAGATACTTCATCAGAGAGCTGTCTAGAGCCAGCTACAGAAGTGTGCTTATGCACCTGACCCAGGTACACAATAGGTATTCATAAAATAGTTTAGCATCATTGTACGCTTTTAGAGGTTAGAAAGACATAGAATCATAGAATCATTTAGGTTGGAAAAGACCTTTAAGATCATCAATTCCAACCATAAACCTAACCCTTCTAAGTCTACCACTAAACCATGTCCCTAAGCGCCTCATCCACAGGTCTTTTAAATACCTCCAGGGATGGTGACTCAACCACCTCCCTGGGCAGCCTGTTCCAATGTCTGGCAACCGCTTCAGTGAAGAAGTTTTTCCTAATATCCAATTACTGAAAATCATTGTCTCCTGTCAGGGATTTGGATTTCCCTTTTTCAAGTGTTGGCTAGCATCGTCGTTTGCTTCAAGGAAAATGTGACATTCTGAATGCAGATCTTCAGAGGTTAAAAAAAATAGCTCCCATGCACATACAGCAAACTTTCTTCTCCAGAACCATCTAACAACACAGAGCTTACTACAAGTACGTGGCAGACTGCATGATTGCTTCATGTATGCTAAATACAGATTGAAATGATAGACATTAATGGCATGAAACCAGGCTCTTAGGGTTTCTGAAATACCATATTGAGTAAGAATTATATAATTTCAAAATGTTTTATGAAGTACTGAATATGATCAACTTTCAGATTTAGCAGAAAAAATATGCATGCACTGTAACAACGGATGTATCATGTCAAGATATGTAAATGTATAAGGAAAACATTTTTATTAAGAAATTTCAAAATCAGGTAAGTTCAAATAATGAAACACCTTGTATTTTGCTTTTCTGCAATGGGAAACTGAGAATGTAAATAGACAGGAAGGACAATTTAAATTCATTTAATATCCCAGTGTTCCATTGACTTCTTACTATTTTCTTTTTTTGTATACATTTAAGCCACTTTAAGAACATCCTCTCTGCCTCAATTCCCATAGTCACATAAAAGTAAACACTTCTAAAATCTCACCAAAATACTGTGTTATAATTTTTTCTTTGCACACTTTGGTCTAGTAAAACTTTCTCAGTACATTAAGGTCTCCTTTCCCCTTCCTTTACGTTCTTCTGTGTAAAATGTTTCTTTATTTATAAGCCTTAAAAACTTTCCTCCAAGTAGCTCTTGTGATACTATACTCTGCAGGATGAGCTGAATATTATGTGCCATTATAATTTCTCCATTCACATCAGTTTTTAAAATCTTTTTTAGAACTTTTTTTTTTTAAATAAATATTGGCACTCCTTCTTCATTTTTCTCCTCCTCTTCAGGGATCTAAAAAATGCAGATATTATTTTTGTGGGTTTGGGCTTTACTTCCTTGCCAAATTTTCTCAGCTTATACTTCTACTTCCAATGTTTTTTTAAGCTTTCAAGAGGCCCCTTTTCTTGAAACATGAGGTTCTTTTCACCCCAACCTTTTCTAAATTTGACTTCTCTGGTCAGCATACCAATTCAGTATCCATAAAAACAATGCCCACTCAGCTGACAGTAACTGATGCTATTATTCCCACATTCATTTTCGGTCATCTGAAAAATTATTTGAAGTTGGCCCATTTTCAGGCCATTTTCCCCTTTTCATTGGTAAAATGGTTTTGCATGTTATGATTTTGTTTTTGAGGAAAGTAATGGAAAGGATATGGGTATTTCTTGAGAAGCAGCTGTAGTAAGGTTATTAGAGTTAAAAAAAAAACCTGCTCCTAGATATGGAACCCAAATGACACCCTTCCCCAGTGGTGTTGTCTGCTCCACTCCACTGCTGTGCTCTCAATGAGCAGCTCATAGCTGGATGAGTGCTCCTCCCTGGTCCAGGGTGGACAGTGCATGAGTGAGCTGCAACAGCTGCCTCAGCTATGTGCTGCCCCGAGGAAAAGCAGTGGCAAGCATCTCCCGGCAAGCTCCTACACACTTACAACTGATAAAGCAATAGAAAAAGAAGCTCCCTGACTCCTGCTGTGTTTCTGCAGGGGTTGCAAAGCAAGCATTGCTCGCTGGTCATAATTTGCCAACATACAAGGCAACCTGCTCCCTTCAAACATAGGAAAGAAGTGAAACAAGACTACCCGTTTTCCGTGTGAGTGTGCTGACCGTCCAGTTATCAGAAAGGACTAGAAGAAACTCGCGTTCTTCTACATTCTAAAATTGTGTCTTCAAGTGCTTACTTCATCTTCATGTGTATTAGTTTTTCCCTTGCCCTAAGGATAAGTGACTCAATCAAGTTTTAGGACTCAGCAAAAGCAAAAAAAGTAGGAATAGTTTGAAGAATAGAGAAAGTATGGTATCCACAAGTATGCGATGTGTTCCTTCCCAAGAATAAAGCCATCATAAAATCCTCAGAGTCTTTTTTTTTTTTTTCAGAACTTGGACACCAATATATTTATTCAAAAGTGCAATGCAATAAAAAATGTCTAAAGATTCGAATGTACCATGATGCAAATCCTTAACATTATAATAACTGAAGTCACTATAATTGTTCTTAAGAGAAGTGCAAATATTGAGTTTTGTTAAACATTACCCATTTCCTACCAAATGACAGGTAGAAAGATAGGTTTATGTCCCTCTTTTTATAGATGTAAACTCAATGTCATACAGAAGATACGTGCAAGCTTCTTGGATTTTAACAGTTTCACATTTGATTTATTAAGTACAGAATGCATATGATCTAAGATCTATAAAAGTAATTAGAAGACAACATTTTTTTCTACTATGGAGCTTAATTTTTTTAAGTTTCTGTTCCTAATATCTCTTCCTATGTAAGACTGATTATAAACCAGTAATACTTTGTTGTTAACTTCATATACAAAAGCTGTTTCATTAATCCTAACATTTGGGAACATAATTGGAGTAATTTCTACTGCTGAAATTTTAGCAATAAATTTAAAATTTATTTATAAGCAAAAAGAAATATATGGATTTATAAAGTAATAGATATTATACATCTACAACATCGTTACCATCCCCAAAGTTTCTGTATTACAGTTTGTAACAGACAAGCATAATCGTCAAGAAATTCAACATTCTACAGCTGCCACATGCTCAGCTGTGCCTAGAATTGTTGGGTCTGGAGCACTAGTGACTCCTGGAAGTCAGTTTGCTTCGTGTTGGAATTTAGAGCAGAGTCAGGGCTACTCTACCTTACGTCAACTTCTAATTTCCCCCCAAAAAAACCAATTACACTGCCTGTGAATTATGGTGAACATACATCAAAATATCTTCATCTTCCTAATATATTGCCATACCAACTGATTCTTTATTAACTCACTTAAGATGAGCTTAAGATGAGTTTCTTTTGCACTGCTGGAGAAGACAAGGAATTATAGCACTGGGAAAAACCTGATCCACAGCTCCAATAGCAACCAAAATTCCACTATACTTTTTATTATTATATATGGAACATTATCTCGTATTACTAAGTCTGTGCAAGGGAAGAATAGCAATGTTTCTTCTGAGAATTTTATCTTGGAGTGCTCGCAAACTGCCTGCTGTAACTAAATAAGCATTTAATTAGTTTGCATTTCATTACACTTATTTTGCTTTAATATTACAGAAAAAGTACCTATGTAGTCTGCACTTGCTTTAAGGAACATTTTTTTAATCAGATACAGTAATTAAGCATTGAAAAATAAATCAGCACAAAATATAAAAACTGCATAAATTAACATGTATCAGATGTAAACTGCACATAGAAAATCCATAAATTATTTTTCTATTTGTTTCAGTAACTGGAGTCACTTTTAAACAATATTTTTAGTATGTGCATACTGTATATTCTATGTGTACTTTCACATAGTTAATGATCAGCTTGTTTAATTTGAACAACGTAAAGGTCAAAATTATAGATAAGTACAACTTTTTGGGGGGGGGTCTAATCCTGTACAAAATATTCTCATGAAAACTAGGAGGAATATTAAGAGTCTACTCAGCTGGCTACCAAAAATGGATTCTGGGGTACACATATAGTCTTCTGATGTCTGCAATAGCTAGGGGAAGAAGTGCTATAGCAGATTTAATATACAGTTCCCTCCTCTTTAGATTTCTAGCCAACTGGAATGCAAACCTGCATGTCATAAATTTGGGCATACTCACAGGCTTTCCTGTGGTGAACTCTAGGTTCCCAGTATGAAATTACTGCAACACCTGTCAGCATGTAGAGATACTTTGTGTGAATGTACCTCTGTTTTTATCCACTACAAGCTGCTCCACCACAGAAGGTGTTTAGATTTTATGGACTTTTGGGCACTATGAGACTATGAAAAAGTGTGCCAATCCCAGTCGAAGAGGGTTCCCTCATACAGTCTCAATTAATTTATTCTTAACATTTGTTTAATTAAAAAATTATTAATAAAATGGAATTTACCTCAAGCTTTACAAAGAGATTTGGTATTTCCACTTTTTTTTAATAGATTACAACAGCCAACTATTCAAATTCTCCTGTTAATCTAGATTCTTACCTTTCTTTCATGTGGGTAACAGGCTAATTGCTTTAGTAGACAACAAACCCTATTAACTTGTATAGACAGATTACTGCCTGTGCTGTGATTGGTTCCATTTCTACTGCCATTAAGTCCAGATTTGATGAAGATCACATTCCTTCTAAAGAATACAAACGTCATATGTAATGGTGTATCTCTGATAGTCTCAGTTTTGCAAGATGCATCTTTTCTTTGCAGCTGAGTATTCCAACTCCTACTGTTTGGAATAGAAGCTGAGAGTACTGAGCATCCAGAAACAGAGCTCAGCATCTTGCAAATTTGCTTTTCTTTCATTGAAAGCCAAGTAAGTCAGATATAAAGAGGAAAAAAAAAGGAAAAAAAAAAGGAAAATTAAAAGCCAGGAAAATTAATCACATTAAAATGTGTCTTAGCTCTCTAACATGCAATGCTGTCCAATTTATATTGAAATACTGGGAAATATACAGTGATCCTCAGTTTTGCTTTATTATTATGAAGTTCTTTCATTTTAGAAGTTTTTTGTATGTATACATATTTGTGAGGGAAAAAGAAAATGGTACAAAAGATCATATAGTTTAATTAAATGAAGCAATCATAAGAGATTTTCATTGAACAGTCCCAAAGTTTACAGTCACATTCTAATCTCCTCACTGTGCAAAAACAGAGATAAGTCTGCTAATTGTTATTCTAGTTGTTGTATGACTATTTTTGGCTATTATGCACAAAAAAAAAAAAAACAAAAACACCACCACCCAGCCAGTGGACTTAGTTTTGTTAGTAAGAGAGTCTACAATGAAATATTTGCTCCTCTTCATTTACATTAAAGGGAATTAATAATGAAACCAAGCTAAAATAAGTCCCCACTCAAGTTTTTAGCACAAGGATGGGTTACTTTTAGAGCAGTCTTAGAGAGAAAATCCCACACATGCCATTTGACTGTTGCAAACTAATCCTCACTCTCCTTCTATTTCTTTCTATGAACTGCAATGCAAGGTCCAATAGACAGCGTCAGATGTGTCTCAGGTCCAGTACATGCTTTTCAAACTTAATCAAGGGAATATAGAAATGTATATAAAAAGATGAAAGTGTCTTTGCCTTTATACATATTGGAAAAAAAAAAAAAAAAGAGCAGCAAAAAGCTGGGGGGGGGGAAGTGAGATGTTTCATAGGGGAAGGTTAAGTCTGATGCTAATGCTTATTTAAAATGGTGACAGTCTGGAGTAGTGAAGCCTTGCTGGGCTGCTTTAATTTCTCCCTGGAATAGCTCTCTCCCAACCTTCGGCAGCACATCAAAGTCTCTGGAGCTCAATTAAAATTGGATTATATTGAAATGCTCTATCTATGGAACTGTGTGCTCACTAACACTTTTCTTTCAGTAATACTCCAGATGACAGTTGCCCATCCCAATTTAAACAGTTGTCATAGAGACCATGAACTAAAGCAGCAGTAACTAACAATACAAAAGAAAGGTAAGCGGTAGGATTTCTGTGAATGAAGGGCTTGGTTTCCAGCCACAGTGCTCACACTGCAAGCAGCTAAACGCAGAAAACATAAAAGGCTGTAATGCTCTCGGCACTCTTAAGCAGAAGGACAAAGTAAGCGAAATAGTAACCTTTTTCCTTTTTTTCCCAGTAGCTAGAGAAGTGTTTTACACACTAGCATGTTGTAGCTACCTAAAATGTCCAGAAACAAGCAACGCTCCCTAAGAAAAACAGCAGGTAACCTTGGAGTCAAACTAGTCACCAGTCCTTAAATTAAAGGAGCCAATAGGTACTTCAAAATTGCAATAGAAAAAATAAGGTATCAAGTGGTTTTTTCTTTTCAAAAATATTTTATAGGAGATTCTTTAATTATAGACGATGTACAAATCCTTTGTCTTTATGATAAAAATCTAAAGTGAAGATCTGATACAAACCTGTAAGAAACTCAGACTCTGAACACATTTGGTTAACATTGTGACATTCAACGTGCCTAACGCTTCCATATTGTTTTATTACTGGTTTTAACTGTTTTATAATCTATAACCACGTAGATTTTTGATGGACTGCACCAAAGCCTGACAATACCACCGGAAAACTCTGGCAGCTTCCAAAAAACCCAAAATAACATAAACAGCTTACATTTCTGGCAGCACCAGACAGCAATGTATTTAACAGCGTAGATTGCTAGTAATGATACTATTTTCTCATGTAGATGGCATGTTTCTGGCACTATAAAACTCTTAACCTTTCTTGTAATTGGCTTATTGAGAGTCCCAAGGTTGTTTTTTGTGCCACTGGGCTGATCACCATGGAAATGAACACTTATTGCTGTTTCTCTGTAGTGCTCTATTTTTCTTCCAAGCCCTCTGCAAGCATCCTCCCCGCTCTCCTGGGAAGGCGGTGTTAGGATTTTGAAGCAGCAACAAGGCAGAGTGCAAAGAGCGCAGGCCAAAGGGGAAGAAAACAAAAACGTGTCAGAAAATCTAAAAACCGCACAGATCAGAATTTGTCAAAACAAGGCCTTGGTTTAAACCAACAAGAAGGGCCCCTACAGCTTGGGCCTTGACAAAGCGTGGCCTTTTTTTTTTTACTTTATTATTATTTTTTTTTTTATTTTTAGCCCAGCTGTAGAAAACACCATCTAATGAACCTGTCTGGGGCTGCTGTCCCCATCCTGTCAGGCATGTCAGGAGATGACAAGCACTGGGGACAGGCCGCCGCCAGTCACAGACAGGCCTGCCAGCTGGAGAGTTCAGCCCCAATCTAATCACACCACCAGAAAATAACTTTCACGCTCGCAGCCTGACAGGATGGGCTCAAGGAAAAGAAAATGAAAAAAATGTAAAAAAAAATTAGGATCGAAACAACGCTTTTTGTTTCAATTACATACCTTTTTTGGAGGGAAAAGAAAAAGAAAAACATTTGTAAAAGCTACTAGCACTTCATGCTGGTTTTCATTAGTGGAACTGTTTCTGCCTTTCCTTTAACAAAAAGAAGACCAATAAAAACATTAATGCCAGCAGTTACAGAAGAAGTGAAAATGAGACAGTATTTGCGGTACCTTGATATGCTTGTGCTGCATTTATTGCTATGTATACACACTCTTTTCCAACACATATATAAATATAAAAATACCTGCAACCATTGGTCGAGCTACACTTACAAAAATGTATGACTAATGGTATGTGTTTTTATTATTTCAAAGAAGCTGGGATCATTGAATATTATATGTCTTCATAGCCATCACTCAAGGGTTTGTATTATTATTTGGGCGGAAATTGCCAAAGTACTAATGATGGGGCTGTTTGTGCTCCTGAAATGGAAATGATTATTCATACCTAAGAATATCATATAAAAAAAAAAGGAGAGAGCCCATGGCCTCAACATAGGTGGTTCTTTCCTATTTACACACAGACTATAAATAAACAAAAAGGAAAATCTTGAACATGTATCTTCAAAGGGGCTATACTGGAATGGCAGTAGCATACTGGTAGGCATCTTGTCTTTCTCATTCAGAAATTGCCAACAGAGATCTCCGCTCCAGAAATTTAATAATCAAAAATTGCTAACGTAGATCTCTGCTCCAGAAATCTAATAATCAGTAAATCCACAGAAAGAGAGGCTGAAAATTATTATTATTCAAAAAAACCCCCCAAAAAGAGTTCCCCCAACAAGTACTAAAACAAATTATTAGGTCAAACAAAATTACTCAAAAATACACATTCAGCTAAAATGAAAGTGCAAAGTGTTAATTGACTGTATCCTAGCTATTCCTAAATGTAAAACAAAGTATATTTATCTTCTACTGGATGTATCTTAATATGTACATCTTAGTGAACAATTTGTGTTATTTGGAAGGTAACTGGGATGGAAAATGACTGATTCATGTAGTACTTAGCAATTATTTTAGGAAGAAATTATGAATGAGTGTAGGTCCATCTAATCCCTATAAAATAATAAAAAATGAAGATTTGTTATTGCATCCTGCCATTCATTCACTCTCTGCTGACATTATAGATGTCAGAAAGTCTGTTTAAAAGCTTGCTATCTCTATTCATCTTTGTTTCTGGCATGAAATACAGACTCTAATAATCTTGTCAAGCCCACATTTAGACACTAATTCATGACCCTCTGCTACAATTTAGAGAAAATTCATACATAACTCTTTTAAAACAAACTATGACCCCAGATGGAAAGGTAATAGCTAGATTCAGCTGCCAAATATGCGCTGACTAAAGCCACGGCCACCCTGTATGGATGAGATGGTCCAAACCAGTAAGAGGCAATTTTTTTTTTTAACCTGAAGACTAATCAGATTTTTTTTTTTTTCCATTTTGAGATATTAGGTTTTCAATTAGGCATCATCTTACTTTCCTGGGAACAGAGAAGGAATCATCTCTTTCACAATTTAAAGACTACGGCTAGAGCTGTGCAAAAGAAAGAAGTTGATACTGGATGCAGACCCCACTGCCAATGCCAGTGAGAAGTGGTGATCCTCGACCTTCCAGCAAAGCCTAAAACTCACCATCACAGACCCAGCCTGCAAAACTGATGCAGGAGAACACATAGCAGAGCTGACCATTACTCAAAACCTATCTGTAGACTTGAGAGGACAAACTGCATACATACAAATGGAAACATCTTCTGTGAGCAGTCTAAACACAAATGCACTTCTGCAAGGAACCTAGATATAACCATAAATATACTTCAACCTACAATCCCCTAACCATCTTTGAAATCTGAAAAATGGGACAGTAGAAGCAAGTGCTGTCATAAAACCTGTTAGTATTTTGATACATAAGCTACCTAGATTGCAAAAATCCTTTAGAGAGCAGGAAATAAGAAACCTGTTTGGGGTTTTTTCATTGCTTTTTTTTTAGGAATCTTGTTTTGATTAATTTGATAAGGAGAATGGAGAAAAGGATGCTTATTATTAGAGAAACAAAGGTATGCCATACTGGTCATGATGACAGTAAACTAGCTGCCCAGCTCCGCCTGCCAAAGGTCTAGATTGACATGATGAAGGGCAATGATGCGGATAGATTTCCTATCTCCTATATTTGGTATTTTCATATGACTAGTTACAGATTGCTGCAATGTCTTATCTTTATTCACATACACAGGGATTACTATACATTGACCAACGAAACGCAGTCAGCTCCTTTTGATTTAAGCTGGGGAAACATCATCTAATATCACACGCCAGTTGGGTCATGAAGTGGTACAGAATAGCGCAGCCATCTGAAATGCCAGAAATTTCTGCTAGACAGAATGTAATTATTAAAATTGTAATTGTCTCTGAACATCAGCATTACTGCCTTTGTTAATAATTTAAGGTACTGCATAAATTTAAAAGCCTCCAACTGGAAAAAAAAGCTGTTCTATTTGAAAACAATCGTAATAATAAATAAAAAAACCGCCAAACCCACTGATTTGAAACAGCATTTCTACAGACTTTTTTCTCATAGACACTATCTTTCTCAAAACTACCATGTCCTATTTTATCATTAGCTTATACACTGCTGCATTATGGTGGTATTATTTAATTTATTTCATTCATGTTGAAGCAGAAAGCTCTGGCCTCTTGACCCCAATTTTCACTTAAAGAAACAAATTTCTTTTTTGCAAACTAACTCAATTTTTCTCCTGTCAACCTTTAGCCTCACTTTAAAATATTAACCTTTTTCCTATCATGATAAGCATCCAACTTTCTTCTACCCAAATTTCATGTTAATCACCATATCTTATGATAATGTTATATTCACTTTCAGCTACCTTTGTCAAGCACACCAAAGTAATTTAAATCTATACATCCTCTTGGGGTGTAGTAGTACTTGAGCATTTTTGTACATGCCAAAACCACACAATCCCCTTTAAAATGCATTATTTGAGTATTTGCATTTTTTCTATTTGGTACTCTAAAATGTTAGCTAAAAGATGTGTTTCTCCTTTGAAAGCAGAACAGGAAACCGAGACAAGGCTGAGGATACATTTCCAAAACAGATAGCAGTGCAAAACTACCACAATTGCTTGCCTGTCTTTTCTGCCAAAAATCATTAGGCAAAATGAAGATATAGCAAAATTAGGGAGAGGAAGCCTGAACTGGAGAGAATTTTTTCCTACATTTATTTTGATGCTATCGCACCAAATTAGTTGAATGAGCTGTATCAGTGAATCAGCTGTATCAGAAGAATCCATTTTATATAAATTACTATAAATAATTTAAAACTTTAACACCACAGAAAATAAATAAGAGAAATTTTTACATCATGTCTTTAGAAGCAGCATCTAAATAAGATACATTGGCTATTATAAATATTAATGCTGATTTTGGACTTGTTTGCAAAAATGTTGAGTGCTCTAAACAGCTGTTACCTTTGGCAGTTTGAAGTAGAAGCTGGCAGTACCACAGAGAGTCCAAATTTGGTTTTACACAAAAGTGCCCACTATCAGGAACCTATAGAGTAACCTTACTTGCTTTTCTCATGGAAGAGTATTTCATCCATGTATAAGGAACTGCTGAAAAGAAACACTTATTTGCTTCAGGAGGAGGACTAGATATGTACATTTCTTCTTTGCGGTATTAACCACTTATCCTTAAGAGTCCATGGTATCATTCATTTAAAAGATTGCAAAACATGAACAAAACAAGGCCATAATCATTTGTGAAATACCTCAGTGAATGAAAACAGTGACCCTCTCTTTGGCCATTTCAATCTTCCAATGCAACTCTGCAATATTGACATGTTTCCTGCATCATTATGCTGTAGCATATTTATCATGGAGAACAAGGTAGTCAAGCTGTATTTTAAAAAAAAATCTAGTGAGAGCATTCTTCTTGGAAGACCTTTTTAAAAATCAGTTGGTTGCTGTTGGAACAGCTTTCTCTACCAGCAGGAAATTTTTAATATCTATGAAAAAACATAATCTTTTTACAATGGAAAATGCCAACTAGTTCTATAAAAACCCAAACACGTGTAACACTTTTTGTCGTTTTTTAGTGAAATGAATCAACAAATATGACTTTTCAAATTTATTATTAAAAACGTAGAATATGGAAAGATTCAGTCTGGTCCTGCTGGGATCTTTATTTATGACAATAAGCAAAATACTCCTAAAAAGATTCTAATTTTTTATAAGCTTACACCAAATAACACCAGGAAGTAACATTTTCCTACCTCAGCAGAGATAAACTAAATAGATCCCAACCAAAGAGTAAAACAACCCAAGACCTATTTTACATGAAAACATCACTTCATGTAAAGAAGAAACCACACTTATGGGTAATTGGTGTCCCAGGTGTGTCGGGCTCTGACAATAATGAGCTCGTTTGTCCACTAGAGGGCAAGGAGGTGGAAAATTAAAATATTGAACTGAAACATCACATCTTTCAACAAATATTTCAAGTAAAACTCCTGATAGTATAAACAATAACATCATAGGAACACGACTAAAGTTAGCTGGAACATGTATTCATTAACTATCTGAGTTTTCCTCCGTGATAAATGACCCCGTTCGGATGAGGATGGCAGTACTTTTATGCCTCTGGAACCCACTAATGTCTAAGGATTTTCATGAACATTAAACTGCAAAAGGTTTGATTAGAATTGCAGAGCTGCTTGATTTTAGGAGGACTGGGTCTTATCCAAAACCCACTGAAATAATTCCAGGTCTTTCCACTGATTTCAGTAGCTTTGGATTGAAAGGAACTCTGATTGGAGAAACATCATTAAAAAGTGGGGGGAGCAGCACTAAGCACAACAAAAGGGAGAGAGAGAAAGAAAGTGAACACATCACTCTATTCAAATGATTAGGTAATAAAAGAAAGAGAGGGGGCATTGGGTAGACAAAACACAACCATAATATCCTGATCTTTTACAGTATTGCTGCATTCTGTAAATACATGCTGAAAGGTGGTGATGCCGTACAATGAAGGCATCACTGTGTCTTGTCAGGATGTCCCTCTGGTTCCCTGGGCAAGAATTACTCTTCAGTTTAGTATGAACACATCAGTTCAGATACTTGTCCAAAACTTTCCATAAAGCCAGTTTTTCAGAGTCAGCGTGTTCCACCCTGCTTAGTTCAGGCCATGTATGAACAGTGTGGGTGTAAAAGAATGAGATTTCTTTTATAACGATGAGTCAAGAAAACTCATCTGAGAGTCTCATTGTCAAGCCGGATTCTTTCCCGGTTGCACATAATCACCAGTAACTGTAAGCCACCTGAGGCGTATGCCACATGTTGACATTGTAAAATTGAGGTGTGCAGAATTTTCAGTAGACTGGTAGGTCAACCAGTAGAGAAAAAAACGCAAACTTGTTTTTGTTTGCCTTTTACCTGCAAAGCTAAATGTATTTCTTCATGGCTTAGGTTAGAGTCATGAAAAATTCCACTGTGCTCTTTTGAGCATCACTAGTCATAGCAAAATAACATCTCTGAAGGCAAAATGGTTTCCTGTCTACCTCCTTCTCCTTTCTAATACACAGGCTCAATGAAGTCAAACAAACATTACACTGAGCAGTGGTGGGACAAGAGGAACACAAGTAGATTCCCACTTCCTCTATGATTCTTGGTCAATTCTGCAGGGGTTCATTGCAAGACATTACACTCCTGCATACTGGAACAGAATAGGCCAACCTAGGGGAAAAGTAGGGCCAATGGACTGACTGACTTCTCTCCCTCAGACAGGAGAGGCGGGTGTTAGGACCAGAATCTTCCCATCCTCTCATAGAGCCAAAATTTACCATGTGTTATGGGAAAAGATTTTGCTGATGTCAAGCAGTCTAACCACTAGCCCTGTGGTCAAATCACCACAACATGTCAATACAATTTTTTATTTAAATTTAAAATATAAGATACAAGACTGACATGAATCTCTCCAGTCAGACACTTTGTGGAGTCTGAAATTGCTTTAGCAACAATTGCTTTGAACATAAATATCAAAACTCACAAGGGTTATCTGATCACTTCCATTATCTATTGATAATTACTTATTGATAATGGCAATGCCTTCCGATTTTTAAACATAATAACTGTACTATATACTATGAACAAGTAAAATCCACAAAAAGGAACATGATTTGAACTATCAAGAACACAGAAAAGTGTTCTGCCTGTAGGATGACCCAGTTTCTAAGTCACATTGTTCAAGCAGGTTATTGTGATAGATATTGTGATAGATTTAAGCATGAGATCCTGTAGATCACTAAGAAAACCTTCGTGGTGAACCTGAACAGAGTCCTCTGGTCCTGTGAGGCTCCTCACAGCATCATTTGATTCCTGGGCAGCACAGAATTCGCTCTGCTGAAACAACCTTCTCATACTCTTGTGCTAATATATCAAAGCATAACACTGAACAAAATTGCTATCTACTCTTTTCATACACATATCTATCAATGATTGATAAACATACTGCAATAAATTGAAGCCCCCTCCCAGCCTAACCCCGCTCCTGACCCCCTTCTGTCCTCTGGTACTCCTCTCTGTTTATCTTGCTATTACACATGAGGTAGCAGAAAAAATCCTTCTCCCCCAGTGTTTCGGTTTCAGACTCTGCCAATGAGTGAGCCTGTGCTGTTGACCTTCTTTCTGAAATCCCATCTATGCCCGTTACTGTATGTGAGCAGTACAGTTTAAGAAATACACAACTTCATGAAATCAAACCCAATTTTCACAACTAGAAACAACAATCAATTGAGGCATATTCCCCACTATTTTTTTTTCTTATCAAACTGCAGGTTTTCATCTGTCTCCCTTACAGTACTAAAGCTCCTAAAAAGCCTCCTTTTTTTTCCCTACAGAAGGCAGCTGAGAAATTAATTTCCTTCCCTTTCTTTTGGTGTCAAAACTTTGGAATAATTTTTATCAGTTAAAAAAAACAAAACAAAACTCTGTTTACTTCATTGGAACCACTCCTTATGTGAAACAGACACAGAACAGAAAATCAAGGAAGCTGAATACTTTTTTAAATTTAAGAAGACTTAAAACCCAGAATCCATTCTCTGAATACAAATGATTATATGTTCTTAATTATCCAGGTCCCTGACACTCCTTTTAAAATTAAAACATCCACAGAGAAAACGTCATTATCAGCAAAAAAACTTTCTATATCTATACAATATTTAAGTAATTTTTTAAAATTGTATTATATACCAAGATTTTTAAAAGCAAATGGAATTTTTTAAAACTATATTCTGCAGTAAAATCAGCTGCTACTTGGAGAACATACAGAAAATAAGGGTGGTAACTGAAATTATTGACCCACTGATAACTCTCTGAGTAAGCAAAACTTGACTTCGACAGGAATGACACTTGAGTTAACATTGCAGGATTGGTCTGCACAATTGCCAAATGACTTCCTGTTTCTTCATCTTGTATATTAAAACCCAGTAAAACCTTGATACCTTGACATAATTTTATGTTGTCACTAACGTTACAGGACACTCCAGTTTGCCTTTGTGTTCAGAAGAAGCCCTTCTGCTGACATCTATTATGTACAGTCTGCTTACATTTGCAACTGTGCAATGCAAACAATGCATAGGGAATGACCTGTTCAGTTCCACACCATCAACAGATAAAAGTGCTGAGTTCAGAAGCACAATTAAAAACTGTAGCTGCAATAAAAAAAGAACATCCCACCAGTTTACAGTTCTGACCACAGGAAGACTGCAGGACTAATAGCCGTTGTGTGTTTATGGAATCAGGGAGGTGACTAAAAACTGCCCTGTCAGTTTTCGGCTCTGTCTTGCCAGCTGCATTAAAATGCAGCCCTGAGCAATTTTTTTTTTTTTTTTTTGTCTGGAATTTCAGGAGCAGAGAGTACAAAAGAGCTGATGAGCAATGAATGCTTCACCCTTCCTCAATTAATCTTGTCTCTCTACCTTTGCTTTTGCTTTCCCTCTACATGAAGGTAATAATGACACCCTCATCCATTATCCTTTTATCCCTGTTATTCTCGTGAAATTGCTTAATAATATGTTACAGATTCGTCTTCACTCACATAATTCTTCCTGTCATTTGCAGTATATCATCCTGCAAACATACAGCCCACTTTCACTGGCCGTTCTTTGAAGATTATTGTCAGTGACATCTTCAGGATGCGTTTGGAATCTGGAGCATCATTTCCGTTGCGATGGGGAATTACACTGACTTATCTGTCATTGCCAAAAGCACAACAAGCAATTCAGTGTTAATGCAAAGGTAACACAGGTTTTTATCATGCCGCCAGAACAAGAGCTCTTGTAAATTTATGCTAATATGGCCCTTTTATAGTTTAATAACCTCCTCCCCTACTGGAAAAAGGGGCACATGCACACGCACGAGCACACACATACACGCACACACGCACCCACACACGCTGGTAGTTTAATAATCTGTGTCACAGTGTGGTAGGTAATTTGTAGCTGATCCTCTTGTAATTATTTATTTTAAATCTTTTTATGAATGCTAATCTTATATAGTACAGCGGATCTCCAGTTTTGTTAGATAGATAGAAATTTTAAGAAGCAACTGAACAGCTTCTATTTCTAACAGTAGGTATCAACCGTAAATAGTTCCCACGACATGAATTCCCTATTTCTGAACAAAATAATAACAGATCAGGTTTTTGGTTGTTTTTTCTTTTTCTTTTCTGTATGGCTATGGCTGCTGATTCCATTTGCTTTCTTCATCAAGAAATCCACAGTACTACAAACGAGCCCTTCTCCCTGATCCAGGGTGGCATTCCAGAGGGACCGTGGCGATCCTGCCTGCATGCCAAATCTGACAACACATGACAAGCCGGTCGGCGTGCAGTAATTTGACTAATTATACCGGATTAGAGCATATTAATGCAAGCTGTTTTCTCCAGAGTTAATGACCTGCTGACTGGGTTCTGTAAGGCCCCACTAGGTCTACAGACAGCTAAAAAACAAAACCCTGCTTTCTAAGCCCTCGTCATTTCGCATCAGCAAATGAGTATATCAAACTACTGAGCAGCAAAATTCAAGCGACATTTTGTGTGCTACAAACCCATGCAGCTTTCCCTAACTTTCCACCTCAAGGGTTTCTTTGATATAAAATTTAAATCTACTTTTTTCTTATTTATTTCCTTCCTGCAATGCAGAGTCCAGAAACTGAGGAAGATTTTTTTTTTCCTAGGTTTTCCCCCAGTTTTTTATTAATGAGCACAGGGGAGAGAAAAATAAGTTAGAGTCACTATAATACTGGCATGTGATTTCATTATCATGTTAAGATTCTACACTTTTCCTCAAATCATTCAGTATTATAAACCACTTTATGAAGGGATGTTCTCAAATTACATGTGTTTTCCAGGAGGTTATACCCCTTGAGACAATTATTTTGGGATCGATTTTTTGTCTACTTTTTTCTAGCTGGGTAACTTTTTCACAAAGAGATTGGCTGTTCTGAAATATTTTAAGTGAATGAAAAATATTGACCAAACTTGAACTCGATTGTTTAAAAATAATTTCATTTTAAACTTTGGCTTGTTCGAAATACAGGTTGTTAAGAACACAATCATTTTGACAAATATGAAACAACTGGGCTGAAATCAAAGTTTTTTCCCCCCAAGAGCCATGGATAACCTTTAGCAACATGACGAGGGCTTTGCACGTAGCTGTGTGTATACAATGTAGGTTCTCACATTCTGAAATATAGAAACAAGTTTTTCATTTAATGATTTTAATGTATACTAACTGAATTATCTTACTATTCAAACACTTAAATCATCCATTAAGGATCCTAAAATAAATTCACATGTGGAGCTCTCCATATGCACAGGCTTGTGTATTCTTATTTAGAGCTTAGAATATTTCAATACCCCAATGATTACTGAAAATATGCCCATTTAGCATAAGACAACAGTTACTTCTTTTCCTTCTTTTTCTAATGTTATTTTTTTAACACACGTACGTGTTACTTTCTGGAGTAACTAGAAATACAAAATCAAATTCCTGGTGCATTTTTCTAGAAATACATATGAAAGTGGGCAACTGAATCACAGCTCAGATGCACTGAATGTGTATTTCCAATACAGATGTACTGCTGATGCAAAATACAATAAATACGTTTATTGCAGGGGAAAAGATAGAGTTTCTGTTAGCACTATACTATTTGATCCATTATAATTCTGCACGTACATTTATATCTTATGTCTCATAAAGGCCTAATTACGTACATCCAGTACATAAGTTATACACAGGGAACCAAGTACTGCGCTTATGCGCACATGTGTATCTAGCGTAACTCAAATGGAATTTAAATTTACTTTACCATAAATGAGATCAGAAACATACTCAATTAGCCCATAAGGTCTTTGAGTCAAATTAAACCTGGTACATTCCACTATCAAATTAGTTATGCTTTGCATTTTGTAAGCCAGAAGAAAATTGGGCTATTTGTGACTTGTGCTTGCAGAAAGCATTCTTTCCTTTCAGTGAGTAAAAGAAGAGGGTCTGAGGAACATTAGCAGTGCTGTAAAACATCCTGGAGGACTAGCTCATTCAGGAAATTGGTAATGGGCTAGAGAATTTGACTCTAATTTACTGGACTATATACAATAATTGAACCAAATCCTGGTCTTGCCTTTAATTACCCTGAGACCTCTGCTTTGCCATTACCCCAAAGAGCCTGAACGTTATCACCCTCAGACTGCTGTTCAATAATCTACAGAAAAGGAGATGTCCACTGCGACCTGAAAGGCAGTTATCAAACATTCACAAGAAAAAGTCACCACCACACTGGCATTCTTGTTGGCAATCCCAGCAGAGGACTGGAGGAGTGAAAGAGGTATGAAGGCTACTAAGCTGTCACCCCTAAGGGGGATCCTTCAGGTCATGGGTGAAGCATATCAGGAGGGCAGTGTGGGAAAGGCAGAACTGGTGCTGCTCATGCATAAATAAAGGACTTTGGTCTTCAGGGCTGTCAATCCAGCATCTTTCAAGAGAACTAAATTCATTATACACAAAAAGTGTAGATAACCCTTCTAAAAGGAATAAAGCTGGCATCTGATCCTCCTCTGGATGACTATGTAATCAATTTTATACTGAAGTTGCTTTGACAGTAAAATTAGGTTTAGTAAATGGTTTTGTATGATAAAGAAGGAAAAACAAAACAAAACAAAGCAGAACAAACAAGGTATATGGTGACTTTGTTACAAGAAGTAACAAATAACTTTGTATTTTAATATAGATTGACATTATGTTTTACACCAACACATAAACAGAAGAAAATATAAATTTTAAAATGAGCAAAACATCCATACAACACTAAATAGTAGCAAAAATGTACACACCAGTACAGGAAATCTCAAAGTTTAGATTAGCAGCCTTTAAAGCTTCATTGCTTTTAAGAATTTATGCAGTACAGACTTATTGTAATTGAGAAGAAATATTTAATTCCTGATGTTATGTAAGTTCTGAATCTGTTTATCTAAAATTCCAACCTTTGAGCTGACAGAAATTTTTAGGGTTTACTTGAACAGCGTGATTACCATTCACACCTTCAGATCTCTGTGACACTGGCAGAAATGGTGACTAGGTGATCTCCCAGAAGCTTACACGGATATATAAATCATGCTGTTGTCCTTCCTCTTATGGCCATATAAATGCTGGTAGAGAGGGCAGAAGGTTTGTGACACTAAGGTCCACGCTGATAACTTCCCAAGAGCTCAAAGGCTGTGTCTAATTTACATACAAATGTCCATATGTATATTTGTAAAACACCCTACTGAAATACAGAACTGTATTTCAGAAATGTAATGAAATTTTGGAAATGTATAACAGAATTTCTATCATCGTGTTTTCTGGTAGATAAATAGGAACTAATGACCGGTAATGTTCACCGATCGTAAGCCCACTTTTCCTTCAACCTGTAAATTCTGGCATTGCAGCTCTGAAATCTGTTCTTTTTTCTCGCAGACCACCTACACTCCACAGCATATAAAGTGAAAAAAACTACAACAAAAGGATCTACCAGGAAGGCAAAGGGGACTTCTACTCAGCATAGGAAGGTGTTCACTAGTTTCATCTTGAAGAAATAATAAAGCACTTTTCAGCCTATCAATCACAAAATATCAGACTATAAAATATATTTTATGTTACAGGAGTTATTTCATAACCACTACTATTCTTCATTTCAGTCTGTTACAATTTTGTAAAGGGCATCTCTCCAGGCTGCAGAATGCTGAAATTATAGAATGGAATACCCTCCTGAAGGTAGCCAGGTTAAAAAAAAAAAAAGAAACCGGTATGTGCTGAATACATACACGTAACGGTCAGTCAGGAAGACCACATACTACAAATCAGTGATGGAAGCTTTCTTTAATATAAAAATATCTGTTGATACCCTATCTTACCTGTGCATGACAAAAAGCACCCGGAATAAATGCTTCTATAGTCAAGTGGCTGGGTTCTCTCTGGACTGAAGAAACTGAGTCATAAAGAACCAAAACCTGTGACATTCTCAATCTCACATTATTCTGATCCTCTTGGATATCTAGAGCTCAGAACATCCAGAACATCTTCAAACAGGCTTATATCACACAATTTACATTCACTTCATTCGTGATACTAATTTATGCAAAAGCCTTAAAATTGGGGTAACTAAGGAAAAAACAAAACAAAATACAACAGTCCCCCAGACCATTTGTTACTATTGTAGTGCCAGAGTTAGGCAGTGGTTTTGAGGAAGAAAATCACCACAGGAGACATACATTATGAAAAGAATTGGATAGTCAAGACTTTTATTTCACCAGTCACTGTGCATACTGCGATCCATACAGAAAATGCATTCCCATTCTAATAAAGAAGTTGACAGAACAAGTTTTAAATTATTTCTTGTTACTTCCATGAGACACATCATATTATATTAATATTTCACTGAGAGCTGAGCATTTTAAAAATGTAATTATTTATGGGTGTCCAAAGCCCTAAAGCCAGCTATTCCTGCCTAAATGTAAACAAAGATCTGATTGACTACAAACACAGACTACATTAAACTCAATCACCATTTATTATGCACATTTTACTGTTGAAGCTAAATTCTCATCAAATGAGATTCAAGACACAGGTCAAAACTTTTTTAAAAATTATGTTTAAAGTGGCATTTCCTAAAATTTAAATTCAATGAACACTAATGTATGTAGAGTTTTTGATCTGTCTTAAGTATTATCTAATAATGATGGTACTAAATAAAAATCACTAGAAAGCTATAGCATCTGCCAGACAACAAAAAAGGCTTACAGCAGAGACTCCATGAAACATTTAGCTGGTATTTTCCACACACTGATCCAGTGAAAAAGGGTAAGCTGTAAAAATGTGCTTCTGAGAGTTTCAAACCATATTGTACAGAAGTCACATCAAATTAATACTGAGGACCATTTAGAGCTTTTATTCTGAAAAGCTTTTGAAAAGGGATTAAACTATGAAAACTCGCATGATACTAAAGTACCTATTAATGGGTTTAGGGGGGGAGGAACAATGAAAGTGTTATTTTTAGATAAATCGTTACTTTGTATGTAGCAGCACAAAGCATTTGCTAAAGAGACACTGCAACAGTTCTCCAGTAATATCCCACACATCTAAACACTGATTAGCAGGAGAATTTTTCTTGTCATTAAGAACAATCTTACATAAAAAAGAGGGTCTTACGGTTTTCTCTTTAATTTTCAACAATTTCTATAAATAATTCATTAGGAAAACGTAGTCGTAGTCAAAAATTGCATAAGTAAAACTGGCGCCGTTTTTAGATGACTTGTTATGGTAGAAAATACGACTGCATGTTTGTAGTCTTCCATACACACATCTGATTATCGAAAGCCTGCTAACAAACTACTTGTATAAAAAAAGTTCACACTGTACAATACACTTAACATGCAGAAAAATTATGTTTTCAAAAAATAACAGGAAACAGCATGAGTAGTGAGAACAAGGAACTGGGGTAGTTGTCATCTCATCAAAAATAATGAATGCTCAAGAGATTTCTAACTTCATCTCTTCCCAGTCATTTGTCCGATAACAATAGGCTACCAGGAGAGAAAAGACTGGGTGCAGAGCGTGCGCTTCTTCCTCGGCTCTAGCTAGCACCTGTAACCTCCAAACAACTATGTACCAGCTGAAATCCACATGACGACAGCCCCAAAAGACAACTGGAAATGTTGTTCCTAGCCTGCTGTGCCTCCATTCAGCGACGGGATGCACCACATGGTGGATGACAGCTTTGTGTCTGCCCCATCTTGCAGCCTCCCCTCCTCCCTCAGCGCACAGTCGTGCACACACAAAACAGTCTTATGGCTAATGATGCAAACATGAAGTGTAAAGTCTCCTTAATTTGACCCTTGTTAAACTCCTAATTGGATTGAGGCGGTCTCAGAGTGGAAAGCAACCCTGGATTATTCAAGAAAGCTTTTACAAAATGAAGACCAAATTACAAAAGGCTTCCACTCTGGCTGCAGGACACCACAAAGAACAGGCAATGAATTGCAGCTGTCACTTAAGTTAAAAATCTAATCAATTGCCTTTTTTTTTTAAGCAGGTAACTTTCTGAACAGTTTCTTCATTGTGATACTCTTCAGAGTGCGCTTGACCCAAATTTAATAAGCTGCTATTAAAGCAGAAGAGCAGCTGTAGAGCAAACACTGTAGAATGATACCGTGCATTCAGGCTCTTAATGATTTTAAAATGACTACAACCATTGCTTCATTCAAGAGGAACAAAGCTCAGGGCTCTTTGCTCAACAATGTCTTAACACAAACTGTCTGAACAGACAGCATTCATTTGTCCTTCATGAACCCAAAAGGTCAGCTGCATTGCTGAGAACATCTCAACAGTTTAATTGTGTTTCTCCTGTAGGAAGACTGAGAGGAGAAACTTGGGGATTCCTTATATATGAAAACTAGGCTTTTTTTTTTTCTACCAAGGAAATATACAGCTTAAGTACAGAGACAAGGGGTGCATGATATGCAGACAGGTGTAAAACATGAAGTAATTATAGAAGCTCAAATTAGTTCCTAGGCCTGAGGCAAAAAAGAGAACAGTGCCTTGACAAAAGGGAATAGCAAATAAGGATAGCAAACAAAAAATGGCTTGAATGTGTAAATTAGCAAGAAAAATGAGACAGAAAAGCAGCTTTACTCTACTATTATTCACCACATGAGAACAGAGCAGCTGAACATGATCAAGAGGGCTTTGGAGGAGAGAGGCAGGCATCAACACCGAAACGAAGCCAAAGAGTGGCAGCTCCGCACTTTCTAGTCAGTCACTCATTATGTGGTGAAGTGCTCTTGAGAAGTGCCTCTTATACTTGACCTATCATATTACTTCTTCTGTAAACACATAATCCCTGCTTGTTAGGTGGTGTCAACACTAGCATTCATTCACTGTGGTAGTCCTTTTGTGTATAGACACTTTAGAAGTGCTGCCAAAACCAAAGAATTGACACCATAATAAAACAATTTGAATTTCAACCAGGTAAACAGATCCTATGCGCTTCTGTAAAATGTACTGTGCAGAGCATTACATCCAGTTCCCCTTATTTGAGACAAAGCTCCTTTCTTATCACAAAACTATTTTCTTTGCCTGTCTTTTTAGCCAGGATAACAACTGACCACCTAATAATTAATGTTAATGAATGAACACAGTTTAATAACATGAATTACGGCCACTGCAACTTATTGGCTTCATGCATAAAAAAAAAAAAAAAGTTTGCATATTTTTACTACCAGTCAGCCAAGCAGAAGACCCCAAACAAAACAAATTGTGCTTATGCAAAACTGATTACCTCCTACATGCAACATATTATTACCAGGAAGGTCACACAAAAGCCATAAAACCGGTCAGCTTTTACATCAGAATTTCATCTACTCATACAGATATTTTATACTTCAATCTTTGCGGGGACTTATGTCTGATTATTATAATTCGATATTTAGACCTTCCACTCAAAGATTATACTTTTTGCTGTTAAAGGCACAGATTCATACTTAAGAACACTTTTTTTAACCAATCCAGAAGTATAAATAATTGGTTCTGTGCTTCTGCATTAACAGAGGTGTTCTAGACAGAACATCACCCTAACATTTATGAAGTGCTCTAAATACTTTTGCAGGCTATATGACTAAAAAGATGAATCACTCTTTCATTCAACACTCAACAAAATATGAGTGAACCTTCTGATGTATCACTGAGTATCAATGAAACACAGCACTAGAATGGTAGTATTTGGTTAAAATGGCAATTTTTACAAATGAGTCCACCAAGACACACAAAAGGAAGACTCAGATACGTAGCACCCCACCTCTCAAAGCTGAAGAGCTATGTTAGGGCTGGGTATGTCAAAAGAAGCAAGAAAGTAACATTACAGGCCCAATATTGCAACAAGGTGATGTGATGCATTACTGCAGCCCTGTCTAAAAAATAACGTATTATCATGTTAGACCAATGTCACCATCCTCCTGCCCAGGACTGCCAAGATTTTTTTGTTGGGTTTTATTGGGGTGGAAATCGAGCCTATGTTCCTATCCACACGTAAATTTTGCAGCTGAATGTTTTGTGTTCAGGCACTGAACTGCGCATTTCTGGGAAACCTTGACACCACCACTAGTGTTTGGCTCAGTCAGCTTACTTAGCAGGCAGCAACAGGCAGCTTGCCTACCCTTTGGTCTTCAACTCATCCACCTGGGAGCAAGGACAGTGAAATATTCCTACCTGTACTAGCTCCTACATCTTGTTCAAACACCTCTGATCAAATTCTCAGCAGCCTCAGCCAACCTGAACAAACTCATATCAAATGGAAATCTAATTCCCACACCTTCTGCCTTTGCCTTTCAACTGTTGCTTCTCCCAGTCCTAACCCTTAGACAGAACTTCTTCCCTACATCACTGCCCTTTTAGAAATTCCATTTTATACTGGCTTTTAAAAAATCAGATATACAAGCTTCCCACATAATATAGTAGCAAAGCATTATTTATTACAACCTTTTTACCTTTTCCACTACCTCTTCTTTCTATTTTTTTTCAAAATTTCTTGCACTTGCCAATATTAGACTGTAAAATGAGGCTGGAATCACATAATTTTTATTTCTCTAAGGCAACATGGAAATGTGTGTCATTCTATAAATATTAAACAAGACCAATAACGAATAATGTAAGCTTGTGAATGAAGGCCTCCTAAGTCCCATGTTTAGGAACAATTTAAGAACATACATTACCACGCAATACAAGCAAGTTCAGCAGTTTGTGCATCCAAAAAGGTCTCCTTCAGTCCTACTCATTAGGACTTAATTTAGCAGGTAAAGAAATACTGGCCAAGGTGCCAATATAATTATATACACTTTTAAAGACATGCCATGAACTTTGTTGCACGTGTTCTCTCTCAACTTCTGGAATCTCTCTGTTGTCTCCGTCTTCTCAAACTTACCCTGTTTCCTATCCTAATAAAGCTTTTCTTTACTGTATAGATTGCATAAGCATCTGGACAGGTTAATGTCTAGGTCAGTGAAGCATGCTGAGAAGACCGCTGTTTTCACTCTTTGGGGCTCTGGAGAGCAGGTCTTGGAGAACTACCTTATTCACTTTCACAAAGCAATGACTTCTGCCCACAAAAGCAGCAACTACATTGAGGCTGGATCAGATCAAGCACAGCCAAGAGTAATGCTGGGAAATGTTGACACTTTCCAGCAAGACTCACAACTTCAGAATCACCACATGGGCCAACCATGCTTAGGTACACTGGTAGAGATTACTTAAAGTTGGAATTTCTACTTAGTGTGATATTTACCTTTATATGAAGAAAACCCTACATGTTTCCATTTTAATTCAAACTTCTTTAAGCAAAGGATTGCTTCTTCCTTCATAATGTGTCCTCTGATTTCCCCCTTCAGTTCTTTATATTGTTTTTTTAGTCCCCTGCCTTCAATGAAACAAATTTTACTAGAAGTTTTCAAATCGGTTTTTCCTGAAAAGTTTTTATGTCTTCAATTTCAAATTCATTCTCTTTGATCTTTTTGCCCTGATCTTCAGCCCATCCAGTCACATTTTTTTCTAACCCAAGCACAGCACATTTTTTGGTTGTCTTCCTGTTTGTGATTTATTTCTTCTATTCCACAAAGCTGTATAAACTTAACTAAACTGATATAAAAATTGGGTTTTTAATTGAATTACTATCACTTGCCCTGCACAACTGATCATCACATACAGTACCACAGGGTCAGCATGAGGTTGGAGTTCAAATTCCTTATGCATTCACTAAACTCAAACATGCCAGCATTTGCTTCACAAGCAGTCCGACATGTCCACTGTGTGACTGATCAGCACATGTGGAATATGGCAAACACTCTTCCATCAATGCTTTTTCAGAATTTCTAGAAAACAGACGGTCCAACTAGGCAGCCTGGCACCACAAATCTGGGAGACTACCAGGGAAAATGGACGGGCATGGCTTACCAGCAGAAAGGAAAGTCTGCTGCTAACACCAGTGAGCTTAACAAGTAAGAATTTACTGCCCAAAAAAGCAAGTCAGCTTCTTGGTTCCAATTTCTGCTAAATGG
Source organism: Gavia stellata (assembly GCF_030936135.1). Taxonomy (NCBI): domain Eukaryota; kingdom Metazoa; phylum Chordata; class Aves; order Gaviiformes; family Gaviidae; genus Gavia; species Gavia stellata. The sequence goes on along the minus strand of NC_082594.1, from coordinate 26,540,251 downwards.
TTATCATTGTAGGTACTAATGAGTACCTATAATTTTCTAGATACTTATAAGAAAAATTATTTTCACCTACCTATAACTGATAAGCATATCATATGCTCTAGCCCTAGCATGGCCATAAAAAAGTTTCTAGGTTCAAGGTGACTTAAATAGTCATTCCTGTCACAAAATTCATGTAAAATAGCAAAGGAATGGAAATTAATAAAATGAATGCAGCTTACAGAAGAAAGGAAAGTAGCACAGAGGATGAAACTACAGCTGCAATTCCCAGCTTTCATAAGGCCACACTGCTCTGATGCAAACTCTTGCAGAGTCTGACTGAGACATGAGTTCATGCAACAAAAGTTTGATCAGCACAAAAGAATGACATGTAAGCTTCACTGACCCAACTACATCTGATGTAATTAGCGTCATCGTTTTAGCTAGTGCTTGATTTGGACCATTAATCTTAAATATTTTATGAAATGTTTAAAATTATATGGAACAGATGTACTCTGACTAAACATGAGCAGATTACTCAGCAAACAAAACTACATCTGACAACTGCAATATTTTAATAGCACAAAAACATAATTCCAGCTAACTATTCTTTCAAGGTATGACAATCTTTCTCCAAGGAAAACAACTGCTCTTTTTTAGGCACTTTCTAATATACCAGTCATGGTAGTTTGCCATGGTCCTTTAACAGACAACAAACAAACAAAAAAAAGAAAACATTACAAAATGTGCAAAATTCTGGTTTCATCTGTGAGGTGTACCCTATCGAAGGATTTCAATGATAAGCATGTGTTGTTAAATTTAGCAAACCTCTTGTAATATCTGGCATGGTAAGTGGGTAATATGTGCGTTACCCCAAAAGTCAAAACCTATCACAAATGTATCAGTGAACACAAACCCAGGTCAAATTTCATATCACCATAACTCATCATGTAAAAATTGTCCACAGAACACGCTTCTATGTATGGAGGAAATCCGGAACAAAGCACACAGGTAAACATCCTTACTGCCACAGTCCCAAACCAAATCCCGCTTATTTAAAACAACTTAAGTGTAACCGCTACATTATGACACAATTGTTCTCAGGAAACCAGTCTTCACACACAGAATCACACAGAATCATTAAAGTTGGAAAAGACCTATAAGGTCATCAAGTCCAACCATCAACCCAACACCACCATGCCCAGTAAACCATGTCCTGCAGTGCCACGTCTACACGTTTTTTGAACGCCTCCAGTGATGGTGACTCCACCACCTCCCTGGGCAGCCTGTTCCAATGCTTCACCACTCTCTCAGTAAAGAACTTTTTCCTAATACCCAGCCTGAACCTCCCCTGGCGCAACTTGAGGCCATTTCCTCTTGTCCTATCACTAGCCACTTGTGAGAAGAGACCAACACCCACCTCACCATAACCCCCTTTCAGGTGATTGTAGAGAGCAAATTTTCAAATTGTATGTCTCTCCACACACATTATGTAAAGGTAGAGCCACACCCATTATATACAAACAGCTTTTCTCCAACACTCTTACTTTCTGATGGTTATCATCTTGGGTATAGAACACCACAAACTCTTACTAGGAGAACATGCTCCACGCAAATTCAAGAGCAAGAATGAAGTCAGTGGCAGACCTTCTGTCCACTTTCATCTTCATGGTTATGAAGATAAAAATTACTTTTGAATTTTGTTTTGTTTCCTTTTCTTTCCTAGTGAAAGTACTGATTTTGAAAAATGCTATAGATACTATAAACTTCATTACTGGGACAGGTTAGGGCACAGGCAAACTTCAGGTCTGCTGGTGACCACATCCTGTTGCTTAACACGCTAGCTGACAAATGTCATCTTACATGATTCACTTCTGAGAACTAATGATATCTTCTCACTCATCATGCTGCTAATGTTGTCTTGAGCACACCCCAGGTTGTTTTCACAAAAACAGATGAAAAAAATAATTAATTCTCAGTAAAACTATTTTTCTACTCATGCAGCTAGTAGGAAGGATGTGAACTGTATTTTCTAAGCAGTTGTTTTCCAACCTTACATAATGCTTTTTATGAAATGTGTACCAAAAGAAGTATTTATTCCTCTTCTCCCATTCCTACAAGCAGTACTATAACTTTTAACCTCTCTTTTTTCCGTGGAGGAAAATTTTGTTTAAGCAATGAAAAAAAGAAGATGCAAAAGTCTTTCAAATCTGGATACAGAGTCAGAGGGTGAAGATGGGAGAAGCTGATATAACTGAAGACAGATACAATTGAAGACTATTATTACTGAACACTGATGCTGAGATACTTCTAAAAACATCCAGCCTGCTTGGATATCTGTGAATCTGGTAGATGAAGTGGCAAACCCTGCAGCTTCTGTGCACCCCATTACTTCATGACTTCAGAGGTATGTTAGCATCTTGGAAAAGAGATTTTTAAAACCACCCTGGCAAAAAATGTATGAGTACTTCTTGTATAGAGGATAAGTCCCACTAATGTCAGTGGATTTACTTTCCTGAGAGACTAGTAAGCGAAGACAAATTAGGGTGAGAATGGAAAATCTAAGGTTAAATAAAGGTTGTCACCCAGGCTTCAGTAATTATTTTTTTGTTGCTTCTGAAACCTGCAAAGCTACAAGGTATTTCCTTCCCAACTTTTAAATCCATCTTTCCACAAAATATCATCAGTTATCAGAACTCAAATTGCGTAATAAAATCTGCTTTGCTAAAAGGTATAAAGGGAACCTTTAACTTACAGGGTTCAGAGGAACTCTGAGACATTCAACAGCAGTACATCTAAGTGGGTTACTGCAAGTCTGGGAAGAGTAAATGACTAAATAAGAGCCATACTAAAGTCAATATCCCTAAAGTTAGAGATCCCATTTATAAATCTAGTTCATCCCCATATTTTTAAACAGATGTACCCAGCCAATATCTTTGTAATTAGTCTGTGGTACACTGAATAGCAAATTTTCTCAGATGGACTCAATACCACATGCTCCCATACATGTCCAAAGTGGAAGGCACAATATAACCATTTTACAGAACTCTCAGGAATCAGACAGGGGCAGAATAAATCACTCTGCGAACAAGCTGTGTACCAGGCTTCATTAGTTATAATTACCCCCAAAATATGCTCAGCAGAATGCACACGTGTCATCTGGGAGTGACACACAATAGAGCGGGCAACTTATAAACTCCTCCAAGCACAGAAAGAGTCCATAAAACAACTGGCTTGTGCATTTGGATTCATGTGATAACACCTCCTATTGCATAAGCCACCAGATGACACAGATGGGACAAATCCAAACAAGGAACATTTCTTTTGTATAGGCATTGGACTTCATTTGACGCCTATTCAACCAACAAGCTGAGAAAGCGGAGTATGAAACACTAGATCTTTGTCTTTTTTATTTCCCAGATTGTGCTACACTTGCTCGAAATAATGAAACATGTATAATTTTAAATACTTTGACCATAATTACTTAAAGAAAAAACAAAGCAAAACAAAATGAAACAAAACGGGATGTTAAATTTAACACACTTATGCACACTCTTCCCCAAACTTTAAAAGGAAACATTTCTAATATAATATTAAACAGCATCTCCCTTTCATACATCTTGATACCAAAAGAGGTAAGTACTGACTGAAGCTCTTTGAGAATGCACATATCGGCAATCAGATCTATTCTTCCCTGCAGAAAAGAATATTAATTAACATTATGTTCATGGATTAGATTAACTTTCCTTTAATGTTTACTACAGAACCAACCATGTTACAGTTATTGCAACATTGATCTCTTGTTAACTTTGCTCTGTAAACTTGCTCATTTTTTTCTGCCTCCTGTACTTTCTGCCAATCATAACTATTTTCTGTCTGGGACATTCCAATCTCATACCAAATGCACGTTTTTTTTCCTCCTATTCTTGTTATTTATTTCCTTGCATCCACATACAAGACCAGTGTTCCTGGTCTTCTCCTTAAATGCCTTTCCACATCTTTTCTGTTGTTTTTTATTATTGCCCACTGCTATGGAGATTTGATCATGTGAAAATATTGGAGGTAAGTACTTGTTTACTGTAATAAACCTATGCTTTACTCAGAAGGAAATTGTTATCCATTATGGTTCACTGTACAGATTGATTTAATGGCAAATATAATGTGCAAATTAAACACGCTCATATATGTCAGTATTTTAATATAAACATGGAAATATATATGGTTTGGATCTTACATGTGTAGGCTAGTGCATGTGTACATATATTGATATGAATACCCATGCGTCTATTTACTTCTATATTCAAGTGTATAAACACATACAAATAGACCCGCATAAAAATACAGACACACCTACGTGTACACACTCAAAAAGTACCCTACACCTTTAGGTAGCATATACAGCATATACTGTGTTATGTTTCTGACATGCTGTTAAGGAACTATGTAATATCCTCACATCTGTTACCTACTTCCAAGTCAACCCAGAAAGTAACTCCAAAACTCTGACTGAAGAATATATTTAAATTAGTAACTTAACATTAACCACGTGACACTGAGTTCTGTGAAACCGCTCATACCCACAAAGTAAATACCCAATTTTGATACAGTGGACTCTAACTGAGCTTCATAGTGTTAGAGTCATAACATGAAGTGTCATGGAGAGAACTGAGTATATCCACAATATGTAAAATCAATTAAGGTCTATTACAAATAGCGTAAGTTAATCTGTGATCTGTCACATTTGTGCATCAGTAACACTACGTGGGTGTAAGCAAGGACAGGATTTGGCCTGCTTGGCCCCATTTCTGTGTAGTGCAACCAAGAGGTCAGTTCAGTATTCATGCATTCAACACCGTCAAACTCCATACAGTGTTCACAGGCACAGTGGCAGCAATTTCCTATTTCTAAAACATCAGAGAAGTATGAACAATTTGTGAATAAGAGCTGCTATGGTATTATTCGAAGTCACTGCCTTCTTCTTTTCATTTCTTTTTTTTTTTTTCTTTTTTAAAGAAACAGATATTGAAAGTATCCCAGCTAATAATTTCATTCTGACACTTGAGTTTAAAAGGTTAAGTTACTATCTGAAGAAAGGTAATCTGGCTGCCTTTCATAGCAGCCTGCAAGCTCTGCAATCTGCATAGAGAGGGGCATTTGTCATCATTAGCTGAGCAGTGACAGCTGGCACCTAGGGTGTCCCAGATTCAAGAAGTGGCAAAGGCACTCTTTTACCTTAAGCTGCCATTAAGTATAGCATGCTTCATAAGGAGCAACATTTTCTTTTTGTTATACGGTATGAAATAGCAGTGAATGCATCTGTATTTTCTTTAGCATGGAGAACGGGCTGATATACAATTAGCAGTTGCCTTTAGACAACAAGACACCAGGTTTATTATCTGAGCAAACATCCAATTCATGTCACTTGAAAATAACTACAATTGGCTCAAAATTAGGGCAGTATATTTTCCTTCAAAGACATTTCAGACTGACTGATTTGTAAGTTTTATTTATGGACATGACAAATCGTGAATAAAACACAGTTTTTAACTAGAGGTATAGTACTGTCACTTCAAGCTAGGAATGCCTAATTACTTAAACCAGACAGGTTATTAGATATAGGAAAAAAAATAGTCCTACACTGGCATACAAGCTAATGCAGTACATTAATGCTTTGAAAGAATACCTAATGGAGCACTATTTTAATAGCAGCATTAGAATCTTGAAGTATATTCTTAGATCGTACTTAACAGTTAAGTTTGCCGCAAATCTTTTTTTTTCAAAACAGTTCCAGGAGATTTTGCAAATGTATTCATATTCAAGAGTGTATTTAATAAACAGAATGTGTAAAAGTCTATGAAAGAAGTCGTGTTCATACTACCATCAATTATTCAATCTATGAAAGACTGAAGAAATAGTTTATGAACATTAAAAGATGCTGATTTGGTTAAATTTATAGAAACAAAATACAAAGCTAAAAACTGATATGTCTTGGCATTAAAAAAACCCCAACAAACAAACAGCATTAAAAAAAAAGAAGGAAAAAATCTCATTTCTCCACAGTCTCTCAAATTTGGAAACATAATCCATAATACTAGATTTTGCATTATTATGTAAACTAGTTTTTCACAAATAAAACTAATTTTTGTGTTAATGTAAAATCTATGCAAATACATGCAGTCATTTATCAGGAAAGCTGACAAGCATTCCATATTGGAGAGGGAAAATGAAACTGCCTCAAGAATAGAGGCAATTAATTATTTCTGTATTTTCTCTTCCTCTGTCTTGAGGCACAAAAGTTATCCATCCAGTTAAAACAGCAAATGAAATAAAGAGATTTTTTTTTTATTTAAACACATATGGCTTTTGCCTGCAATACTGATCACCACAAGGTCTACAGATGCCCGTGGCTAAATTGTACACTGGCAGATGCACACAAGGGAAAACTGTGTTAATGCAGCGTGGTGAACAAAACAAATGAAGAACTGAATTTCGGGGGGGTGAGGGAGAGCGGACTTCTTTTACCCCATCAAGATATGCAGTTTGCCTACCAAGAGTGGATTAGGTTTGTTATAAACTTAACCTGAAAAGTTTTTTCTCACCCCCTATGTCAAAAATCTAAGTAGTACGTGTAGAAGAAAACATCCACACAGATCCACACAATTTTGTAAGGTACAGATCATAAATAACGAGTTTGCCAAGATAAATGGTTATATTATTTCACCTTTACAATTAAGGACTAATAAAAAATAATGAATGTATTCACAGAATATAATGAGAAAACTGTTGTTCAACATACTTGCTGTCATTTTTTACCTACTTAAAGAAGCAATCTCTTGAAGCGTAGCTGAAAATTGCAAGCATTACGGCACAACCTAGCATATGTGATATATTCTTGTGTGCTTCAGAGTGCTAGTACGAGTTCTGCACTTGTTAATTGTTCCTTTTTGTAAGGTTATTTAAAAAAAAATGAAGCCAAAATTAGCTAGTTCATTCCTGGAAATAATCTGCAGGGAGATGGTAAAACATTCACTGAAAGTAAGACAATCATATTGATTGCAGTAACTTCTCTCTTAACAGGCCTGTACACACTGCAGAACTTTAAAATTACCGTTGTAATGACCAAATAAAAAATAGTAAAGAACATATTTATGTTTCTTGAGTACATCACACAACACAAATCCACCCTATTAAAACCAGTGTTGACAAAAAAAAAAAAAAAAATCAATTATTTTCCTGGAAGTTTCCTTTAATATTACAAAATAATTATTCTGTAACAACTGAAACTGTAAATAAAGAAGATTCAGAAACATGAAATAATAAAGAGATCTCCTTTGCCTCATCTAAAACTAAGGAGACTTAAGAGAGAACATTGTCACTACCCTAACAGATACACCATAATTTTTTTCTTCTTTTCAATGGCACTAATGTATTATAAACGATAACATGCCCAAATGGCAAAATCTGTTTCCACTATTATGAAAAATTGATAGTAATATTCCTTCAAGATAAACAGGTATTTCCATAAGCAGCTAGTATTTCGCTTTCAACAATTGTATTGGAGATTTATGAAATTACAAGACTACATATCGCTCCTGTAGTCTTTCTCATTTCAATGACACTGGCACTATGCCGCAAAGGACCCAGTTCTGTATATTCTGTCCTAGAGCTGGGCTGAAAAAATGGTAGGGAAAAGTAGGAAGGACGGTAAGTGACTTTTAGGTTAAATTTTCAAACCCAAGTAAGAGGAGAACTAGAGTGATTTGCTGCTCTTAATAAGAGACTCAGTTCTCTCCTAAATAAAATATTACGCTCTACAATGACAATGTTCCACCAGTTAAGAAAAAAAATGTTCAGAGCCGTGGTGGGAAAATCAATAAATTTTAAAGGCCAAAAGACCTAAGCATCAAGTTTTTCCGGAAGAGATCTCTCCCCTTCTTCCTTAAATAATAAATTGGTTGACATGTTTATATTACAGTTATAGCTAGTATATTTTTAGGAACAATCAATAAGTGTTTTTAGCAAGTAGGTTGCTTATATTTAAGACTGTTAAAAGATTCTGTACGTTTTGGGAGTTATAGAAATAGTCCTGAATCTGCAAAAGTACATGAACAATGCAGTTTTGAGATTTTGAAAGCATAACCTTTCCCTCATTTCTCTGAATAACCTCACTCTCCTCCTAAAGGCTTTAGAGCAGATTAGGGAAAGCATTTTAGTGGAAGCATGTTGTTAAAATATGGACAAAACAGCACTGTCCTTTCTCAAGAAGCTAATTCGACACTATTGCTAAAACACAATGAAATTAATAGGGAAGTTCTGCTTGACAGAAGAGTAGAAGCTTGGGCCAAAAATACATTTCCTCACCAATGCACTATTTGATACTTTAGATATTTCAAAGACACACTGTATTTCGTAGTGTCCATGAGTTAACCTCCAAGCATTATCCCACTTTGGCCCTGATCCTGCAAATAACTGCCCATACACTTAACTGTGAACCTAACGAAGCCCCTGACCTCACCAGAACCGGCTGAATGTTTCACTAACCATGTGTGTGTGTGCATTGGCAGGATCAGGGCCTTCATAAGGTTCAATGAAACGTATTAATCATTCATGACCAACTCACTCAACTCCTCCCTTCACCGTTATTTGGAAAGAAAATATCGGAAAGCTATATACTACATTAAAAAATAGAAGTCTGCCTTGAAATATGTTAGGCATGTCTTTTTATAGCTAAATCGAGATAAAGTGAGTTACACAGGTAATTTACCATACCAATACCACTGAAAGGGGAAAGCACAAGTTTCATTTTGAGGTAGAGGGACTGAACATGCCCGAACTATTGGCAGCATGAAAATTAGCAATAAACACATAACATGACAAAATGTATGTGAAAAGATGGTGCTTACTTACAGCTTTATATAGGCTAGCATTCAAAGATGTTAAGCAACATGTTTTCTGCTGATTTCAACAGCTCTAGCAGCTACCTACAAGGTGATGTAGTTTAGTTTGCTAGTCGCTCTGAAACCAGCTTACGGAAAAACACCAGTCACAAAAATAAGTATGTTCAAGACATACCACCCTCCCATTTCGAATGGGCTGATAAGATGTTGGGTTACTCATAAAACATAGCATGAACAAGCTGAGTGATGCCATAATTTATATAATGATGCATTTGAAATGCTCCCACACTTCAGTTTCAACTAACATTTTCTAATGCTCTAGTCCTCTCTCTGACAATGTGTTCCAGGGCTAGACGTTACCAAGGGGAAAGGTTAGTTTAGACATGAAGTCTTTGGAAGCTGCTCATCCAACACATACAGCTTTATTTTCAAGGTCAATGTTGAATATTTTCAGTCATTTAATCATATACAGCATGAGAGAGTAATGAGAGTTCTGCAGTGTTGGATGACCCACTACAGATGTAGTAGATTAAAAGGCGCTAATCCCCACTGATTCCACACTCCTCTCACAGTTCAACAGAAAAGAGCATTCTCCAAGCAGGAGACCTTTTAAAAAAAAAAAAAAAAAAAGCAGTGTTGGACTGCTTAAATAAAATGCTGTACTTTAAGGAATGTCTGGCTTTGGAGAAGCTGATGGAGAAGTGAACCAAATGAATAATTCAATGCATTTTTTTCCTGCTTGAATGTTTCTGCAGTTCTAGCTAAAATTACAGTTGTACAAACTCTATGTTTACTTTTGAGCTGTAACATTTTAAAGAAAACAAATCAATTTCTGGTTTTTTCCCTTAACAGATTGCAGATTAGAGGAATTTGGAGCATTAAGGGTTCATCTGTAAGACCTAGGATGACCAAGTCCAACAGTAATGCAAATTCTTCTTGTGTTTTTTTTTTTTCTTCAAATTTTTAATGGGAAGAGAATACACACACGTGTTAAGTTTAGCACTAAATTGTGTACTGTAAAAAGTACCTATATCACATTTTTTCAAAAAAGTAAAAAACATTTGCAGAAAACTGTAGGTAATGGAAGAAAAATGTTGGCGTACCTAAATATACAGAAACTTATACCCAAAAAATCTAAGTAATAAAATGTATAACTTCATTTAAATTGCATTTTTGCAAACACTACAGCAACTTACATTTAAACTTAGCTTTTTATTTGTTCCTAAATTTGAAAGTGTAGTCAAAAAGTAAACTACAAATAAGAATACAGAAAATTGCAGGTACCATCAACTTCTATCACAAAAAAAATTATGCTGCCTATTTTATGTAAGGTGACATTTAAAGCAAATGTGACACAAATATCTGTCTTTAGTTTTCCTACTTGAAAAAAAGTAAATTTATTGTTGCTGGCAGGATGATATGGATGAAATAACCAGGATGAATTGAGGGGGGAAGGGGAGAAAGAGGAGCCAAGAAATCAGATACATTCAATGAGCCTTCAAACTCACTTCAGCAGTAAGGATAAATAATTTAATCAACACAGCTTCATTTTTTCCCTAGCTCCCTAGTGCAATAGGCAGATATTAAAAAATAAAACTTTAAAATTCATGAGCAATTGTGTGTGGAAAAACTATCACCATATAATAAGAAATATAAAGTGATATCAATGCAAGCACTTTGTGTGTACATGCATCTGCATGTGCATTTTAACTCACACTTTTCACCATATGAAAAGGAATTATTGGTGAAATTTATATATGGCAACTCTCTTTTTTCCCTTTTTTTTTTTTTTGTTACATTTTGGGGGCGTGGGCGAGTACCTGCAGTCAAAGATTTTCATCACCATTTGACTTTTTGGCTAACATGAGCATTATATGACAAGGCACTGTAGTTTGAAAGATTTGAAAGAACAAGCAGAGTTCAACAAATGCTGCTATAGTACCCCCTAATTAGGGGGAAATATCTAGAAAACAGTAATTTGGTAAAAGTCACCAATATCATATGGTACCATCATCATGACAAATGATCAACCATAATTTTAATGAGATGATTTTAATCTCAATTTTCCAGAACAACTCCATACGTATAAAAATAAAACGCAGTGATGAAAAGGTGTTCCTTCCTTTTAGAATTTATGAAGGACACATTAAAAACTACAGAGGAAAACTAACTGCAGTAAGTGGTCAGAAGCTTCGAAAATATTCATATTTTATATCATATACAGTCAGATAGATAATCGTTTTCGGAATCTAAACCAAACCACCGACTTCTTGCCATGTTAAACGATCGGGTCACCTTAGCAGTTACATTTCAGTGGTTGACTGGTGTCAGCGATGCCTAAATCCACAAATATTCAAACTACCAAACGTTTATTGTGTATGTGTGAAATGAAATGATGTAGTGAAGTTAACAGCAACCTTTAGTGCTAAACATCACCCAGCCAAGGCTAAGGCTAGTATTTCCCATAGCCACCAAGATGCAATAAATACCTATAACTTGCATTACTTGATATCATAGGTTAATCCCAGCATTATATATTGAAAGCTCTGATTTAGGATACAAGACGTCATTTTTATTTAAATTAATTCTGCCACATTATGAAAATTAAGACTTCTGACAGCTTAAAGGTACGACCTATCGCCTTTTGCCTTTAGAAACTGTGTTTACTGAGCTAAAAGCCGCGGGGCAAAAAGAAACAAAACCTCGCCCGAAACATTTCCATCTTCAACGTGTAGCTCCGAAGCAGCTGAAGCGGTGGGAGTCGAACTGGGGCCGCTGTGCCCCTCCGCAGGAAAGGGCTGTTCCCCTTGGCGGAGACGGGAGGAAGGGACAACCTTTTGTCCGCCCGCTTTAACTTTCGTTTTACACGGCGCTGGTATGTAACCTCCCGGGGAAGGAGCTCGTTCTTATTTAAATCGCAAAGAAGCCGCCCTCGACGAGGCAGGGCTGGAGGTTTCGCGCCGGCCGGCTCCGGGGCCGAGCGGCCGCCGCCGAGCACACCGCCGCGCCGCGCCGGGGCGGGGACCAGGGCCAGGGCCAGCACCGCCGCGGGCCTTCCCCCGCCCCAGGCGGTCCCCGGGACCCGCCCGCCGGAGTTGGACCCAACTTCGCCGCGTTTCCTTCCTCCGCACAGCCCAGCCGTGCCCTGCGCCGGCCAACGCGGCACCCGTGTCTGAGGGCAGGGCGCGACCGGCGTAGCCCCCGGCCCCGAGGGACGGGTGGATCGTCCCGGGCCCCATCCGCGGGGCAGCGGGGCGGGATGTGCCGGGCCGGCGAGCTGCCTCCCCCTCCCCGCCCGCCGACGGGGCCCGCGGCCGTGCCGCCGAGCCGACTGCTCGGTGCGCCTGCAGCCCGCGGAGAGGGCCGGCCCCAGCCCCCGCCCCCGCCGCGTCCCCCGCCGCCGCGGCAGGTTCCCCGCGCATCCGGGGGCAGCCGCCGGTAACAGCAGCAGGGGACGACGGCGGCGGCGGGGAGGCGCCCGCCTGTCCCGTCGGACCCAGCGAGGACCCCTGTAAGTGCCTGCTCGGGGGAGGCGGGGGGAGCCGGCCCCCGGGAGCCCGCAGCCGAGCGGCCGCGCACGCCGCCGCCCCGCGGGGGAGGGAGGCCGCAGCCCCGGGTCCCGGGCGCGGCCGGCGGCAGCGGCCGGCGGCTGCGCGCCCCGGGGGCGGCTGGGGAGGCGCCGGGACCGGGCGCGCTGTGCCGCCGCCGGACCCGCCGCGGCCGGGGGGAGCCACGCGTGTCCCGCCCGGCGCCCGCCGCCTGGCCGGGAGACCTCTGCGGAGGAGGAAGAAGAGCCGGGAGGAAACGAGCTCCTCTTCGGCCGAAACAGCCAGAAAGCGGCCGCCCCTCCGCCGTCGGCCGGGGGGCTGCGGCCGAGAAGAGGAAAAGCTGCTTCGGGACGACCTGTCACTTGCAGTTTCTCAGCGAGGCGCCCCAAGACAGCCCTAGCCCCGTTTTACTGACGGGCGAAAATGATTCCCCCATCAGCTTCCTCCTAGGAAGCGGCACGGGGAGCACCCGTACAAACGCCAGACGGAGCGAGCCAAGCGCAAAGTCAGAAATTCTTCGCAATGTGCAATAAAGTTGGTCGCATTAATACGTTGAATAAATGTCGTGAAATGTTCTTTGCGGTATGACTTCTCCTTGGCGATGGATATGCCTGTGACAGTTACTTTAAGAATTAGTAATCAGGCAGTAGATTAGAGATTCCAAGCCATTAAAAGCTTTGCTGAGGTTTTTTTTTTTTCTTAAAAAAATATAATTTAGGGTTCTCTCGAAGTGAAGCTCAGTAAATGCTGCAAAGCAGAAGAGTTTGCCACTCCAGCTTATTTGCAAATAAAGGTCCCGATTACTAACACTTAAGGTACCGAAGGAGAAATTTGCTAATTACACATCACACACACGAAACCCCAAACTGTCAGATTAGTAGCATGCCAGCATGTTTGCAGTCGCTAGCATCCCTCCCGTGTGCACATTTACTACGCGCAGCTTGCTAGCAGAGCTCGCTATACAATAAACCGTCCAGGTTGGAAATTAATAGATACTTAGAGTGCGTCTCAAAAAGCAGCTGAACATCCACTCTTCACAACATATTGGAGCGCTATGAGGAGTATAAAAACGAAGCTAAGAATTGGCAGATGAGATTTACCGTTCATATCTGCTATTTGATTTCTGGAGGGAACGTGAAAAAGACCTGACAGATAGGTTTAGCGATTGATTCTCCCTTCGTAAGGTACAAACACAAAAAGCAAGGCAGAGACAATGCCGAAATACGTTAAACCTCAAAATCGATTAGAGCCCGTCAGAAGATCTTTTAAAACGATACAAATCGTGGACTTTTGCGTAATATTTTATTCCAAAGGACACTACATTTGCCGTGAATCTGCTGCCTGGTTCACTGCCCGGTTCACGAGAGAAAAAAACACCCAACAACTTCTCGCCTGCAGTTACAGACAACTATCAGGAGGAAAGGACAGCGTGATGTGACGCCCAGTGTGAGTTAATGAATTTACGCCTCTGCTGCTGCAAGAGCGAGCGCGGTCTGCAGCTCCCTAGTTGATGGATGCCCATTAATACACCTGCATTCACGTCTCGGCCGTGGGGAGGCACGCAGGGATTCAGTGCGGAGCGGCACGGTTTTGCCAAGTCCTTTCGAAACGTCAATACCCTTCAAGTTACACCCAAAGGAGAAAGATTTCTCTTGATTTCCGAGCGTACAGATGACCTGGGCGGTTTTTCTGCCAGTAACCTTCTACCTTTCTATATGTGCGTGCGTGTGTGTGTGTCTGTGTATACATATCTATCTCCTAGAGAGGGATTAATTAGCGGGGTTTGAGCTGAAAGAGGCTGCAGTGACGAGCCCAGTGGCGATTGGCCGCCCGCCTGCCTGGCCCTGCCTTTATAATTTCCACACGAGTGCATCTGGGCTCTTATACAAACCAACAGCCAGCTTCTTCTGACATATACACACGCACACACACGGCACTTTTTCCACCATCTGATTAACCACCCTGCACACACACAGTGATTACTACGGGAAAACATAAATAAATACGAAGAGGTTTTATTATTTTGACTACTGGAAGCCTCGCTGTGTCTCAGTGCAACTTTTGTTTTTCTTGCTGCTGGGGAAGGTGCAGCTCTCGATGCTTTCCTCTCACTCACGGACCCTTTAAAAGAAGGGGGAGGAAAAATATCGCCCCCTCCAGTCCCCCGCCCGCCCCCCCCTCCCCCCCCCCCCCCCCCCCGCCACACACACTTCAAGACGGCTGATCTAAAAAAGCAGGAAGAGAGCATCTGAGGAGCAGCAGCCCCAGCGCATTTTGAAAAACATTTGTTACATTTCAGAGTGCGGCAGCCTGTTTCTCCTCTGAAGTTGGCTCCAGCCTTAGCAGCCGCATTGGATCCCACAGCCTATTGCGAGACTCCGGTATACAATCCGGATCTCTGCCCCAACATGATCGCGGCCCAGGCCAAGCTGGTGTATCATCTGAATAAATACTACAACGAGAAATGCCAAGCCAGGAAAGCTGCCATCGCCAAAACGATCCGAGAAGTCTGCAAAGTGGTGTCGGACGTGCTGAAGGAGGTGGAGGTGCAGGAGCCTCGCTTCATCAGTTCCTTGAACGAGATGGACAATCGCTACGAGGGGCTGGAAGTCATCTCCCCCACGGAGTTTGAAGTCGTGCTGTATCTGAACCAAATGGGGGTTTTCAACTTCGTGGACGACGGCTCCTTGCCGGGCTGCGCTGTGTTAAAGTTAAGCGACGGGCGCAAGAGGAGCATGTCCCTCTGGGTGGAGTTCATCACGGCGTCTGGCTACCTCTCCGCTCGCAAAATCCGGTCCAGATTTCAGACTCTGGTGGCTCAAGCCGTGGATAAGTGCAGTTACAGAGACGTGGTAAAGATGGTGGCGGACACCAGCGAAGTGAAGCTGCGGATCAGGGATAGGTACGTCGTGCAGATCACTCCGGCGTTCAAGTGCACGGGGATCTGGCCGCGGAGTGCTGCCCACTGGCCGCTTCCCCACATCCCCTGGCCGGGACCCAACAGGGTGGCGGAGGTCAAGGCGGAAGGCTTCAACCTCTTATCCAAGGAGTGCCACTCTCTGGCCGGCAAGCAGAGCTCGGCCGAGAGCGATGCCTGGGTGCTGCAGTTCGCCGAAGCCGAGAACAGACTGCAGATGGGCGGCTGCAGGAAGAAATGCCTCTCTATCCTCAAAACCTTACGGGACCGTCACCTGGAGCTGCCGGGCCAGCCCCTGAATAATTATCACATGAAGACTCTGGTTTCCTACGAATGCGAAAAGCATCCCCGCGAGTCGGACTGGGACGAGTCGTGCCTGGGGGACCGGCTCAACGGGATTTTACTGCAGCTCATCTCCTGCCTCCAGTGCAGGAGGTGCCCGCACTACTTCTTGCCCAACTTAGACCTCTTTCAGGGCAAACCTCACTCGGCCCTGGAAAACGCGGCCAAACAGACGTGGCGACTGGCTAGGGAAATACTTACCAACCCGAAAAGTTTGGAGAAACTTTAGAGGGTAACTAGAAAACCGGCCCGACCGATAAACCTGCTTATTTCCCAATGAAGTTTAAGCTGCCTGTTCGAAAAGTCAAATATTGCCACTTGACAATGCAAATAATATTCTCTTTTAAAAAGGAATATAGCTTAGGCTCTTCACAAAGAAAAGCAAATAAGAACAGCAAGTATCGTTCCTCTTATCTTCGCCACAGTTTTGCAGTTCCCCGTGAAAAAAAATACAAGGGAAAAAAAAAAAAAAAAAGTACGTACCTTAACCGGAAAGCAAAATTGGCCGTAATTTAACATGATTGTGACCATTCTGCCTAGAAACGGTACCAACGGATTATAACAAAACCCCGGTATTTTTATGTAAACCCTCTGTGAGTAAAAGCTATTTGGATATGCCACCTGAACAAACCCTAATGTACCTTTTAATTTGTATCAAATATTGTGATCTCACGTTGTCTTTGAAATTGTGGATGTTGGTGTTTTGTGATTTGGTGAACAGAAGTTAAATTGCCATTTTGGATACTTCAAGGACATTTTCTGCTAAAGAGAAGATACCATTTAAAAAGGTAGATTTTATCATGGTACTTTTGTTAACTGTCTTTTGAAGTGTCTGAACTTAACAAGTTTACATTTTTCGTTTCATATATATTGCTTGTTCTATTTCTAACATTCCATAAATATACTTGAAATGTTATTTAAATATATTCAAAAGAAATTTGGATTCTGCTTATATAATAACGCTTGAATATTGGAATTATATATTTGAAAATGCACTTGAAATACACTGGATAATTACCTTTTGTGATTTAGATTTTAATTTCTGTTGCTGATTTATTTAATTACAAGCTAATAAATGAAGTAAAATGCATATGGGTAAGCGTTTCAATACCGGATCAAGTTTTCCACTTGAAAAACCAGAGGCAGCTATGTTTTGTGAATTTTGCCTTTCTGTTGACAGTTGCTTAAATACTGTAAAGCAGAAAACCTAAGGGCAGCCGCCTGATTTTGCGTTTTGAATAGTTTTGTAGAACAGGGAAATGTTGGTGGTACAAACACATTAGAATTTAGCTCCGGATGACCATCAACAACTGTCAGACACCGACGTAGTTATTAATGCAGTAACACTTTTTCAGCCGTCAGAAAATAAATCTATTTTCGAAAGGTTTACTATACGGCGCTGATGTGTTTCTGCTCGGTTTTGAACAAAGCTGAGGAAACACAACATATCCCTGAAGCAGTCAGTGTACTGAGAAGGAGTGAGCCTGCTAAAACTAGCATTTTGGCGCAAGCAGTAATAAAGAAGAAAATAAAATTTACAGGTGAAAGGTTCAAGCCGGCACCAATAAAGTGAACAACAATATTACTTCTGACCTACAAATCCGTTATGAATGTGATAAGATTGCCAGTTGCACTCCCAGAAATCAAGCCCCTGCGCTCCCAGGGCATTCAAAGGGAATAACATGTGCGTGCCTACAAAACTGCAAGCGATCCAAAATTGCCTGTCCGTACTGCAACGCCTGGTCTTTCTCAGTATGGATTTCTTTAAAGCGGCTTTAAGAGCAAAGCGCAAAATAACAACGCGGATTTTGTTCAGCACCCTAACAGTCAACAAGTGCTGAAAGAGGCCGATCGCCTGTGTAGCACCCACTAGCAACTAATTCCAGTGGGTGCACTTTAACGAAACCGTTATACCCAGCGATTGTGACAGAATCTCCTTTTTTTTCCAGCACTGCGAAGAAAGTTCCGAGTTTGAGAAATCACTCGTCAAAGAGAAATCACCTTATTACAAACACATTCAGACGAGGTCGCTAGAATTTTTCTTGGAAATTATTCCTGATATTGCAGCAGAAAAAACCCAAACCCCAAGGTCTTTGTAAAAGTACCTCCCCTATTTTCTCTCTTCTAACATTTTCCAGCGCAGTAACAAAGAAATAATGCAACAGCGATAAGAATAAAAAGAGATGCAGGCGAGAGGAGCGCCCTGTAACACACGTCCCTTCCGTATGCCCCCTCCTCCCCCCGTGGCAGCCCCCCGCTCCGTTCCCGCGGGGAGGAAGCCACGCAAAGGTTTCTGCTCAAGTCACGCACCCCCGCTCTATTGCGGCTGGGCTGGAGGTTTTCGCGGAGGGGAGGGGGGGGCGGCGCTGGGGAATTGGTAGTAGTAAATGACTTCAGAAAAAGAGCTTTCCCAGGAATCAAGTCTTGGGTACATGCCTATTTCCCCTTTCTTTTTTTTTTTTTTTTTCCCCGGAAAATAAGCATTAACTTGCATTTCAGCAGTGTTTACTCAAATGCGCCGTATTTTCTTACATGGAAACTAACATTCTTGAAATAACGGGATTCTCCGATATCCTCGGAAGGGGTAAAACCCTCCGCTGTGTCTCGAGAAGGCTGCGGGCTGAGACTGCTGTTCCCTCCAGGGATTTCAGAGCAATTGGCTTAACTACTAAATCTGACCACGTTCATACAAAGGCACCGAGCGAAAGGCTGTTGGAAAACGCGCGCTGCCGTAATAGAGGATTTAACATCA
This sequence comes from Gavia stellata, assembly GCF_030936135.1. Classification (NCBI taxonomy): domain Eukaryota; kingdom Metazoa; phylum Chordata; class Aves; order Gaviiformes; family Gaviidae; genus Gavia; species Gavia stellata. Next base: position 26,521,819 of record NC_082594.1, on the reverse strand, counting down.
TTAATACATTGCGCTTTTTTTTTTTTTTTTTTTTTTTTTTTGATAAAACGCAGCGAGAGGCGGCAGACGGGAGCGGAGTTTGGAGGGAGGGGGCGGCTCCGGCGCACGTGGGCCGGAGCCGGGACCGGGACCGGGGCCGCCCGCTCGCCGCACTCACCTTAGGATCGATCTTCTTGAAGGCCGGGTCATCCTCGTCCACCTCGAAGTAGATTTCCGTGGTGGTGATGGAGAGCGTCCCCTTGGCCACCACCACGGGGGCGATGAGCTGTGCCGGCGTGCTGAGGACCACGGGGCCTGCAAGGCAAGGGCAGCGGCGTCAGGTTGGAGGCGCCCGGCCGGCCCATCCCCGGTAGCCCTTCCCCTTCCCTCCGCCAAGCGAGTGCCCGGCGAGCCCCCTAATAAACTGTTTGTAAACCGCCGTGTTTTATTCCCCTCCTGCCCGCGGTCAGCGCTTTGAACTCCGCAGTCAGGACAGAAGCGAGTTTGTGAGCTCCGGGGTTGCGAGATAAATCAGCCAGCAGCGAAATTCAGAGGGGTTAGAGTGAAAAATAGCTGCCTCTTAGAAGTAGGTCCCTTCTCTTTTCATGCCCTTTTGCTCCTCGTTAACACTATCGCTGTTTATGTGCGATAGCGGCGACTCGTTACACACCGCTTCGACCTGGCAAAGAGGGGTCCCCGCGGCGGCCGGACCCGCGGCGGCCGGGCCGGGCGGGCGGGAGGCAGAGCAGCCCGCAGCCCGCAGCCCCTGCCCGCCACACCGGCCCTGCGAAGCCTTCGGGCGTTATTTTTAACTCTGGGTCCAGGTCCCAACTCCAGAAGGATCGCGAAAGATTGTGGTGGGTTTTTTTTACCTGCTTCAATACCACACGCACACGAGGGCCAGCATCGTTAAATATATTTATGGCAAGATCGGTTTTATTTCAACTTGCTGCCACTTAATCTTTTAAAAATTCCTGTAACAACATTTCCCTCAAATATATTCCTTAACGAGACACTTGCACGGGCACTGAAAAGTGGGATGGGGAAAACCTACTGTAAAAGGCAGCCTTCTCCGCACGAATTGTTAGGTTTTCATTCAGGAAAAAGAACTTCTGCTTTAATGCGAAAGACAACAGGGGATCACTTTTTCACCACCCTATCTTCAATACAAATGCAATCTACTGTTAGAGCTGACAGCGTCGGTGTTTAGGAAGCTCACTCGCTCTAATTCAAAGAAAAGATTAAATATAAGACACTCTTCTAGATTTAACCACTAAAGCGTGTAGGGCAATTTGTATACACATATACAAAACCCCACATCCACATGCATGCACCAACACACAACTGACATACAAATAATAAAAGCCTGGGTGTTGAGAAACTGGGTACAACATCGGAGTGACGCACCTTTCAGAAACTGGCAAACTGACCATCTCAGCGAATGCTAAAAAGGGTTGGGTTGTTTTACGCAGTTAAAATCCCCCCTGCAATAAGGAAAACCTTGCTCAGATGGCAGCAAGTGCCTGCGCACGCTTCCAGCTGCCCTCCCCAGACACTCGTCTCTCTGGGGACGGCGGCAGCGCTGGTCGGAGGGCCTGGCGCGGGCGAGGCGAGCCCTGGGCTGCAGTTCGCACCAGGGCTACCAGGCACGGGTGCAACCTTTCCTCCTCCCCCGGTGCTGCACGCACACTTTACTACCAGGTCTTGCAAGCAACACTTCAAATTACTCACTTAGCCCAAATTAGTCCTGTATCGGCGCATCTAACTGTCATGTTGTTAATGTTTTGCTTTACTGTAACACTCAATCTGAGGCGGTATTGCACAATGTTTTGTCATTTACGCTGCAAAATAAATAAAGAGGAAGGCAGGGATTACCGTGTGTACAAGGGGAAGCTAAAACGCACAGTTTCAGTGACAGCTTTCAGCAGCCCAGCGTGGCAGGCTGGATAATATTGATACAAACTCTATTTTCTTTCATTTTATTGTTTTCCATCTCCTAATAAACCGGGGTAGCCTCTTGACCCTAGTCAGCTGATCGGAATCACATGCGCCGGGCTTGCTCTGCTGCTCTCCCCGTCTCGCCTCCATCTTCTCTCCCTCCCTTCGCGGTGAGAGAGGAGCCGAGCCGAGCCGAGCCGAGCCGGGGAAGCCCGGCTGCAGGCTCCAAAGGGCAGGGTGATCGATCCGAAACGCCGCTTTAAAGCCTCATCAATCTTCATCTAGGTTGCTCAAGTAATTACGCCCGATTCTCTTGTACGATTACAAGTGGATTTGGGTTTCTATTCCCCAGGCCCCCTTTCTTTGTGTTTACAGAAGGGGGGTCTGGGCAGAGAGCGGCTCCCTGCCCTGCAGAAGCACTTGCCCTCTCAAGCAGAGCGTCCCAGCGCTCCCCTCGCCCTTCCCCGCAGCGCGGCCGGGAGCCGCCGCTTGGGCCGGCGCACGGTGATGGGCTCCCGGGCCTTTGTGCGGGAAGAAAAGCACCTTCGGAAGATGCGTCCTGGAAAAGACCCGATATTCTATCATTTTAAGGAGGCGTTTGTGGGTTTTGCTGAATCCCAGAAGGAAGACCATCAATTTAATCCAATTACCTCTTTTCCCTGGTGTTGTGTGGCTAAAATAAAAATAAAGCCACCGCTATTTAATGGTCAAAAGGCCAAAACCTATAACCTGACATCCAGGAGAAGACAATAGGTGCACCCGGGCTAGCGGGTGTGCCAGTGAAATGCACTCACGTACTGGAGGAGGGGGCAGAGCTGCAAGAGCAGGGGCTGGATGTGGACTTCTTAGCCCATCACCGAATGCAGGGGAAATCGGGATTTCTGGCTTCCTCCTCCTCCTCCCGAGAAAAGGCTCCGAGCTCCCAGACCCGTACCTCGGCATCTGCCCTGTGTTCTGCTCAAATGACACCCTAGATTTGTTGCAATGTAAACATGTCAGAGGTATTAAAATGCGACAAGTAATAAGCGTTATTGTACTTTCTAGATGAGCAAACGTTTGCTTGGGGTTTTCTTCTTTCTTTTTCTTTTCTCTTTTGGTAAAGAAGCAGCAGAAAGCATAATAAACAGTGGTCAAACTATGGGATTTCGGGGGAGGGGGTGTTCAAACTAAGTTAAAAAAATCTTTGCAGATATTTTTTTTTCTCCTGAAAGCACAAAGTGAAAAAAATATTCGGTATTAACAGTGTGTCTTTTTTACACTTGTCCTTTGGAAATCTCCAATTACAACTTCCAATTCCATAGCATGTTTAAGGAGCAGTGAGTCTTTTTGTTGTAGCCTTCAGGGAGCAAGCCAGCCACTGAGAGAATACGAAATTAATCCACTACAGCTATAGAGAGAGAGGATTATGTTTTAATCCCCTTTGGGATAGTCTCTGGATTTTAAGGATCCGATATGAAAATGTTTACATAGAGCATAATCAAAATACTGCAGATCTTCCATATGGCGCCGAGCTATCGGGAAGCTGTGGGTCCCCTTCCCAAACCCAATTGATAATCTAATGAAACCAAAGCCGGGCACACCTGAGCCAAGAGCCGCGGGACGGGCTCATTCGCATGCGGGGAAGGTAACGAGCCCCGGCTACCAGCCTCACCCCGGCCCCTCTGCGGCGGCGGCGAGCCGCGCTTTTGCAGGGGATGTAAATATTCATTCCCAGCGCGGCTGAGGCCGTCGAGAAGTGAAGCGCGGCGGCTCTGCCCGCGCTCGGGGCTGTGCTGCCTGGGGCGGCGGCAGGCGGGGGTGCTGCCGGGCGCTCCCCGCGCTGACCGGGAGCCGCCGGCAAGAGGGAGGCCACTTCGCTTCCCGCTCCGGGGGAAAAGCCAACCTGTGGCTGCCCCGCTTCACCAGGCAGCTTGGGGTTTGCGGCGAGGACGCGCGTCTAGAGCGCTTGTCGGGACTCTAAGCAAGAGCGTCTCTTTTTAGGGATCATTCCGTTGCCTCTTCCCAGCCTCTCTGAAGCGGTCGGGGCGGCCCGCAGCAGAGAGGCAGAGACCTAGCAAAGAAGTTCTGGCCTTAAAACCAGACCAGAAATCACTTCGGATCCACAGGTCTTGTAATCTGTTCAAACGGAGAATTTTGCGCTTTGCCCGATCCCTGTGGTCGGCACATGTGATTTACATTTCTTAAATAAACGCTACCGCGCATATACATTTAAGAAATAATATTTCCTTTCCCAAAGTAAATCATTGTGGGATTAGAAGGTCCCAGTGAATAAAAGCAGAATGTAATCTCTCTCCTCCCTTCCCTTAATTTTTGCTAAACAGAGACTTCAGTCCTTGTAGTTAGCTCTTGTGTTTTTCAAGTTCAAGCAAAGAAAGTCAATGCAAATGAAAAGTTCTAGCAGGTGAAGGAGTGTGCTATCTGCTAAAGCAATACCAGTAAAATTACACCTCTTAAGGAAAGCTCCAAAAGAGTGGTATTTTGAACTGTTATTTCAAACATTTTAATTTTCATAAACTGCCATTTTTAACTGTAAGAGCTAAAGATGTGTTACATTTATGAGCCTGAAAATTACACCAGAGGTGTATTTGCTAAGATGATGGGTCATAAGTACTCCTAAGTAGCATAAGATATATGCTTTTATATGCCGAATCATGAAAACAAGCAATTTACCTGCTGCAGATTTAAAAGTCTAACTTTTAAAATAATATTTTGGTGATTACCTATAGATGAAAAAATACTATCTGGGACAAATACTTTGAACACATATCCAACCAACTAGACCAATTTAATTTTACAATCTGGTAATTATTCTGAAAAAAAGTGGTGAATATTGTCATGTTTAATTTTTAGCTGACACTGTTTTAAAAGAAAAAACATATCTTAATCTTCTCTTCATATAGTGTTTAACATGGAAAATACAAACCAGATTAGCTGAAACTAATAACTTTACTGTGTAAAATAGTTTGCATAAACTACAAGTTGTAATTTGATATGATACTTAAACAAGAATATTAAATTTTAAGAATAATTATTAAAAATCACTCACAATGTACCTGGAACAAGGCAACTGAAATTCCCTCAGCACTTTAACTCTAAAGCCAAGTGTATCTGACACTGACTGGCATTTCAAATGACTACAAATCCTTATACTTGAAACAATTTATATGTAACATACACTCATGCACACAAAAACTTCAGTTTCTTGTAATATAAATCACGTAGCATACAAGCAGAAAAGGGTATAGGCACCAGAAGCCTTTGGGAAAAGCTCTGTAGTCAGAAGAATATTTCAACCAATTAACATCATTAATACATGCACTGCCATGTAAATAACAAGTAAACACTGTAAGAATCCTAAAAAACAATTCACAGAACTTAGTCTTTTTTGTTCCTATTGTCATCATAAATCTGATCCAAACTACCCTTTAAAAAGACTTCTGCAGTAAATATATTGAACTTACATAAGGATGGTTGACCCCCATTTGTTGTCCACTATAGCAGATACAGGGAGTAAGTCCTTCACTCAAGCCAAGGCTTTGCTAAGAATGTATATATATAGCTCCCTTTACATATCACTTTCAACAGTTTCAATAAAGAGAATAATCTGCACAACTTTTTGATTGCAAAAACCAGAATCTAAGTCTAAACATGACTATAATCTTGCTTTTTCTCCTTCCCCACTGAGTAACAACCCCAATTCTTTTCCCCTGTTTTGAGAGATATCTGAGCTTACTTTGTTGGCGTTTTACTCTTGCACAATCGTATGTTTCATATTGTGAGGGAGGGATTGATTTTTGTTTGTTTAAATGTCATTGCCAGTGTGGACAGGCCCTGATATCCAAAATTTTCCCCACTTTTCTCCCTTTCCTCCATAAAGCATGTAACACTACTACTAACATTAAAGGTCAACTTCAATGGGCTTTTTCAACAATTATAACTAAACAATTACAGCAACTCAATTATCTTAAGTGGTGCCATAACTGCAAACAAATGTGTTAGATTAAAAAGAAAATGTAAATAAAAATAATCTTCCATGTTACAACTGTGATTAAAACAGTAAGAAACAAATACATATTTTTGATGAAACTGTGAAAATAGTTAAATATAATGTTGCTTAAGAAAAAAAAAGTCATTTTCTCTCAAACATATACACACTTTCCATACATTTGAATTAAGTGACATATGCACTTCCACAGGTAAATTATTATTTGAATTCCATACCCTCCTGGTCACATTAAAAGAAAAATATAAAACAGTACTTTTTCCTGAGAGAAAATGTGTTTTGCAATATTCCTAGGAATAAGTATCTCTTTATATTGTTCAAAGTGTGATAGAAAGCAGCCACTTAACAGAACAGTTACAGAATATGTAGAGACAAGCTCAATACTGTACCAAGTCAATCTTATTAGGTATCTTCTCACCATGGAACAATTAGCTGTGTGTCTAACAGCCTAAAGCAACTCTGAAAATCCACTTTTTCCCCCTTTTGCAGGTAAAGTCTGATTTGCTCTGTGGCATACGTGAGACCATCTGAACTGTGCTCAAGCTCTGAGTCGTTTACGTGGGTTTAGTATTGTTCTAGGACGTGTTTAAGTGCCAACCTGCCAGATGATCAGGTATTAATAACAATCAAGACTCCCCTTAATGATTTACAGCTGGCCAGAAACTTAAATGTTTGGGATAGGGACCTCACTACTGCAATGCCACTTCAAAATCAGATTCATACAGTGTGCTCTGCCTGAAGCTATACCTTGGAAGGACTGAGTAATTTGAGCTGGTTTAGAAACTAAGAAGTTGATTGTTAAGTAGTGCATCCAGATGTGAGTATACTACGCTAATGCACTTATGACCCACACTAGCTTCCTCCTCATTTTCAGGTAAAATTTAAGGTACTTCTTTTCAACCTAGAAAACCTTAAGTGATGCTGAACATGCCCACATAAGTGAGTTTTTCTTTCTGAGAGAGCCACTATAGCTGTCTATTTAATCAAAAGGTAACAGAAAAAACGCACCTTAGAAAAGTGTATTTAATGTTGGAAGGAGAAAGGAGAAAGCAGAGATAGCATCCTGCTATAGCAGTATACCACTGAAATAGGAGCTCATTGTAATGAGCCAGGAACATGACGGATCAAATCCCAGTTGCAAGTCTGAGTAAACCAGACTTGACAGGTATCTTATACAGTCCAGCTTGTATACCTTGTCATGCCAATAGACCTCAACTGATTAGAAATTGAATGAAGGATGTGAGCCCTCAGCTTTCATTTCTTCTAGTCTCCATTCTGGAAAAGCTCTTCAGGATAAACTGTAAGCCTTATACTTCTTGAGGCTGTAGTGAAGGGAAGTGCTATGTTCAGATAGCTTGTGATATTTTAAAGTTCACTTATTTAGTTAGCTACTCATATATGTGTGTGGAAAGAAAGAAAGAAGTTGTTGAATTAGTATGTAACTTGCTAGGTATATTTGGAAGAATCATCTAAGATGCAATAGTTGTAACTTCAAAATGTTCTGAAAATACGAGTATCTCTAAACAACACCAGAATGAATAAAGAATATTTTTGAGTGTAACTGTGTCTACTGGCTGATTGAATGTTTTGCTTTCCCACAGTTAGGGAACTTCTAAAGACTCTCCGACAAAGATTCTCTGGTACCCAATAAAAGGAGAAACGATGTGGCAGGCTCTGTCATGTAGTCCTTCTTCCTTAACAACCTGATTTCACTGCAGGGATTTTACTGCTTCTGAAATCCTTACTCTGTGCTAAAGTTTGTTCAGAATGGCTTCCAGGTTCAGAAGTTACAAAGATAGAGGCTGACAGAGGATGTTCACATAAACCTTGTTTCTTTAGAAAGCCAAGGTAAAAGCACTCGCCTAACAGGCTACCAGGGAGGACCATCCAAATGCACTGGATGAGGCTGCCTCTCGTACAATTTCTGGCCAATGAAACCAAGACTAACCCAACTTGTCTTCTTGACTGATTTTTTAGCTTACTTCTATTACACGAATGCCAAAACAACAACAAAAAAAAAGCACAAAACATCCTGTCCACAGGTCAGTGAAAGTTCTGGATACACTCCTACCACTAATCTATGTAGGTCTGTTCCTACAGGGTCTTAAAAAGATTTTGGAGAACAAGGATTTTCATATGGAAATCAATTGTATAGTGAAGATGAAATAAGGTGCAGCCTGGACAGGCTGGATCGATGGGCTGAGGCCAGCCGGATGAAGTTCAATAAGGCCAAGTGCCGGGTTCTACGCTTTGGCCACAACAACCCCAGGCAACGCTACAGGCTTGGGGACGAGTGGCTGGAAAGCTCCCCCGCAGAAAAGGACCTGGGGGTGTTGATTGACAGCCGGCTGAAGATGAGCCAGCAGTGTGCCCAGGTGGCCAAGAAGGCCAACGGCATCCTGGCCTGTATCAGAAATAGTGTGGCCAGCAGGAGTAGGGAAGTGATTGTCCCCCTGTACTCGGCACTGGTGAGGCCGCACCTTGAATCCTGTGTTCAGTTTTGGGCCCCTCACTACAAGAAGGACATTGAGGTGCTGGAGCGTGTCCAGAGAAGGGCGACGAAGCTGGTGAGGGGTCTGGAACACAAGTCTTATGAGGAGCGGCTGAGGGAACTGGGGTTGTTCAGTCTGGAGAAGAGGAGGCTGAGGGGAGACCTTATCGCTCTCTACAACTACCTGAAAGGAGGTTGCAGAGAGGTGGGTGTTGGTCTCTTCTCCCAAGTGACTAGTGACAGGACTGGAGGAAATGGCCTCAAGTTGTGCCAGGGGAGGTTCAGACTGGATATTAGGAAAAAGTTCTTTACTGAGAGAGTAGTGAAACATTGGAATAGGCTGCCCAGGGAGGTGGTAGAGTCACCCTCCCTGGAGGTATTCAAGGAGCGTGTGGATGTGGCATTGTGGGATGTGGCTTGATGGGCATGGTGCTGTGTGGTGTTGGGTGGGTTGGTTTTTGGTGTGTGGTGGGTGGTTTTTTTTTTTTTTTTTTTTTTTTTAGGTTGGACTTGATGATCTTACAGGTCTTTTCCAACCTTAGTGATTCTGTGAACCGAGGACTCTGGCTTCTTATGTCTAGGCCTGTCTTTCTGCAGTCTCTCTCCTCTATATGAGGTAGCCCATCAGTTTGACCTTTGATCAGCTAACAAGTTCCATCCAGGGTGTGATACTTCAGGACAAGGGAGAAGTTAGACCTATGCACTAGGCCAGCGTGCACTCATATGCTCCATTGTAGCCTAATTCTGCAGACTTAGAAGTTTCAAATAAAAAAGTTTTGCAGGTTATGTGGAGAACAAAGAAATGTAAGTAGACTGGTATGAGTGGACAGTAAAAGCACATGAAGCACTCTCAGAGCCTTTCATAAATACAAAACAATAAAGTTTGAATTGATTTAATTTTAAAGCTTGGAAAGCAGGAAACCTGACTGCCATTTTAAAAGTCGAAGACGCTCAGACTTAGAATGGGGTGTAATAAGGTACAAAGAGAAGAGCTCTTCAAAGCCGTGCTTAGGAGCACTATCATACGTGACTGACAACCACCTTATAAAATATTAAGCTATTTTGGATAGTAATGTGGAAAAAATGATTAGAATAAACACTGAGATGTCTAAAAATAGTATGTTATAGAAACTGTGGGGCTTTTTTTTTTTTCAGTGTGAAAGCCAACTACATATCAAAAGTATAACTGTTTTCAGTTTATGCCTGAATCTATATTCTAAATTAAACTCAAACAAATATGTTTTTCTTTTTATACTTAGACGTGAGGATCAAAATCTGAATATATAATAAGCAGAAACTATGTAAATCTGGCTGAATTAAATTTCCATGTTTGGAAGTACAAGGCTTGTGTGGTTACATATCTACCATAAAAAGGGAAAAAGAATCACTCTTCTTCCACATTCCTGTCCGTCCCCCAAACAAGCAACCCCCTGCAATGACATTCCTATCTTGAATGCTAATCTGCAAGAAAAATGGAGTTTGAGGGGACAATATACTCAGGAGTGCATGCTGAATTCAGTGAATAGTTTCCACTGAGAAGCTTGAAAAACTAGGAGAAATATTTAGACTTTTTTTGGTGTTATCTAATGAAACTTTGATATTTGTTACTTAACTGACGTATTTGTGTGTGCACATATACATACATACTTTCTTAAAGAAAAAACCCATAAAACATGGAAAAGCTTAAGGTACCTTAGCCATCTCTAGACAGAGAGAAAAAGAGAGTGAGAGAAAGAGTGCAAGAGAGAGAGGAGAGAGAGAAAATGGGAAAAAAAAGAAAGACAATAACTACTACGTCTGACTCCGAAAGCTCCAGACGTGCAAGCTGTTGGAGGCTGAGAGAGAATTATTAGGAAGCATTATGGCATGCTTGTTACAGTCCTTCCTGGGCTTCTCCTGTGGTTGCTGCTTTCTGCCCCTTGGAACCCCCCCAGACCATCAGAGCCACTGGTGTATGGATGGCAACTTCTGTAGTAGAAGGAGAGCACATGATGAGCAGCAGGGCTCTCCCAGCCTCGCAGGAGAGGACACACCAGGGAGGGAGGGGAAGGGTTGGAGAGGAAGATGAGACCACTCTTGGAACCACTGTCATGCTTTTCTCTCCAGGAGCTGAGAGGGATAAAGATGATTCCTCTCCTCCAAAACCTCCTGGGTAGGCTGTGGTCACTGCTGGAGGCCATATAATGTGCTACTTGGTCCTTTCTTTCAACCCATTACTCTGACAGCAGATAATGTAACAAAACTTCCTCTGGTTGGCCCCAAACAAATGACGGGTTTTTTTGCCTGCAAAATCTGATAATTTGAAAATCTGCCTTCTCAATAGAGGCCCAAGTTTTTGTTCTTTTCTTTAATTAAGAACATCTACTATTAGTCTAACTTTATTAACAAAAACAATAGAAATGATCCTACATACCTTAAAATCATTTTGAGATGGCAACAGAAGAAAAACCAAGAAAATATGCCCCTCCATTACTCCTTAAGAATAGGTAAGAAAAAGTTGGAAACAGCTTTGCTTACCAGAGATTGTTTACACTGGTCAACTCTTGCAAAGAAAATTCAGTGTCAGATTTTGGCCATAAGAAATGTTACTGTAACTAAATTTGTATATGTATAAATATTAAATGCATATTATATATATAAAGATGAGTAAATTGTATTTAAGTTTTCCATCCCAAATACTTATTTTGTGAGCTTTTTGTGGCTTCAGATGCAGTTTCTTGGTGTGTTAGTGCTTTTGTTACTGCACCTGGCCCTATGCAAGGCTTCAAAATAATTTCAGAAATGTAAATGAGTCCTTTGTTAGAACCCGGAATAGACAATTTCCCTATGGACTAAATGATTTACTTTTTTTTTTTAGGTACTGCTACACATTTTTAACTGTAACTCTACGTAGAAGAACTTTTGGCACTATTCCCTTTTCCTCTAATGACAGCATCAAATATTTTTTCAATTGGAAATTGATCAAAATTGTGATGATTTCTGTTAGTTTGTCTGAAATGAGACAAAAGGCTTATTTTGCATAGGCCACAAAACAGATGTTGGTAATGTTTGGTTACCACCAGTCTCATCTGGACTTCAAACAGATGACCTGGAAGTGAAAGGTCTTATATCTCATTAATAATAATACAAGCTGTCAAATCCTCATGACCCAGTGTGCTCCTTAGCACAGGGCAGTAAGTCAATACACCCAGCACACCACCGAGAAGTCTGGATAGAGGGCTTACCACATATAGTCCTCAAGCCAAGGTGGACTAGCTACCCATGCTGGCTGGGATGGAAGATCAGCTCTTGTTTAGCAGTAGTAATGCTACTTTCTAGAAATATTTCTACACTGAAGTTCAGAGCTGCTAAAAGTTAGGGCAGTGCTGGGATGCTGCACCTCACTCAAACCCTCCTGGCACATTTGCATTGTGGGGGGTTTCCTTCCACCTAGAGATGATATCCAAGAAGAAGGGAAGATTCTGGAGTGAAGGTTAAGATATGTTAAGACTAAGATGCATTAAAGGCAGTTAGTGGCTTTTCTTGGGTTTATTTGGATGAGTTGCTCAGCCTCCTCACATAATGGAGTAAATAACATGTATTTATTCTTGCAAGACTGTTGTGAGGCTGTAATTCACCATGGCTTATGAGGAAGTCAGATTCTGAGTTGACTGAGCCCATGTAAGTAACCAGACAGATGCCTGCCAAAGTCTTTTGTCTTCCTAAAATAACCCAAAGCTTCATATCCTCCTATCTTTATTTCCTTTTTTCTTTCTAGAAATTACTCTTTAGAGAGTAGCAAAAGACTTCAGCAGGGATACTTTGCTTGGCTGGGGCCTATTTGCTGTTGCCACCAGTCATATGACAAAATAGATGAAATGTGCTCCAGTTACAAAACGGGTACCTTTCAAAAATGTCATTAAGGCTAAATTCTGCTCTTGGATACGTGCAAACAATTCTCAGCAAGTCAACTGCAACTTCACAAGAAAGAAAAGAGAATGTATTTCTAAAATGTGAAATTCATAAAACCTTAGTGGTTCAACATTTATTCTTTTTTTTTAATGACCTATTTTAGTGCAAGATCAGTGCTTTAAAAAAAAAAGTTTGGCGAAAGAATATTAATTATCTATTAAAACATATTTCCCTTTGAGAATGCCAGCTTGTGATATCAGAATACATCCACATATTTTTCATTTTGAAAAAAATCACCTACTAAGCAGAAGACAAACTGTTAGCAAATTTGCATTCTCAGGCTCTTAAGAGAAAAGTTAAGTATTTAAGAGCCCTACTGCACCATTAGAAAATCGAAAAGGAAAAGAAAAGGAGAAGAGTTAGTAACACCAGCTCACTACAGTGGATTTGATTGTGTTACCCACAGAGTCACAATATATTAGAAAACTGTTAAAATTGACTGGGCTATCTCAATCATTAGTTCTAACAGAGATGTGACTTGCCTCTTGAAGTGAACAGTCTGGGAAGAAAAGGAGCTAAAACTGAAACAGAAAAATGTAAAATATTTTAATATGTAAATGCTAAAACAAGAACAACATCTTTTGATAACTCATACTGCAGGACAGTTAAAATACTGCTTTAGCTAAATGTTAGAAGTCATAATTCTAAGACCATAATAACATGGAATCTGATTTTTATATTTTATTAAAATGCTACTTAATATAATGAAATCTGACCAACTGCCATTGCAACATATGGAATACTGAGATTATATAATAAAATATTCAGACTATAATTATCTAAAAAATTCTCCATCCCATATGTAATTTATCAAAGTGAACTTTACATTGATTTGTGCCACATGGTTGATGAAAAACTATAAAGAGTCTCTGGAACAAAAGGTATGTACAGATAACTCTGTACAAACAGTCTCAATCTGTTTCAAACTTTTTTTTAGTTTTAACTTCAAAAATCAAAATATTGTAATATTTATATTCTCTTAGTTAAAAGTTTTCTAAAATCTACGGTCTCGCCTTTTAAAAAGGTGCCTTAGTTTCATGGAATAAACAATGTTAAATTGTTTCAATTAAATGTGGACTATCTTAAATCAATTTAAATCTGGTTTATAATGATTTTGTTTAATTCCTATCCCTTACTGAGACAATCCAAATCGTTGTAAACCAGGTTTAAATTGATTTAAACTTTAAAGTTAAATTGGAGGCATATCTGAATATAGAAAATCCTATGTGTCATTCCACTTTGAACAGTAACTAGATATAAATGATGCTGTGATATACCATAACTTGATATAGCTCAAAGATTTCCAGATCACACACACTGAATCTACACAACTCTTTAAAATTGGACAAGAATGGACAGTGTGGCTTTATTGGGACCTGCTCTTCAGAGCTGTCAGAGGTTGTTCTAACCTTTTCAGGCATAAACCCCACCTTCCTTGCCTACTGTTTTTCTTGATTTTGGTTACTGGACTCAAGTTTCAGAGTCACATTGCATATACTAAAAACTGTGGACAATAGTGGCATCATTATATGCAAAATCATGCAGTGAAACAGAGGCTATGGATGGATTCAGTTTTTTTTTCACTGATTGGTAAAATTTACAGAAGACACATATGATATTGTGTGTGACTGTTAACTCTCAAAACCACTTCAGCTCCAAAAATGAACAAGAGTCGAGCAGCAAAGGCTGCAGTTAATCTGATAGTAAACTGAGGTAGTGGAATGGGGGTTCTTTTTGAGAAGTTCACAGTTTTTGGTACATGTATAGCACCATTATCACCTCAGCTTGTCACACTTGCTTGCCCTGTTAGTGTTGATGGGGAACAACACAAAGGCTAATTTCTGACACTGTTAGGACAGACTTCCTCTCATTATTTCAAAAGTTAATTTGCTTCAATTTCTATTTCTGTTTTTCTAACACTGACAATATCTCCCAATTTCTACAAACTGTAAAAGGAAAGGACTAGAATTACTGTGCCATGTCCTGAAGAAGCAGGGGATGTCATATATGTAGCGATCTCTAGTAAAAGGGTACATCGCACAGAAATATTTAAGGACACATTGAAATACCAGGTTTTTGCAGAAGGATGTAGCTATAGGGATTGTATTGCATCGGTGTGTTTGAATGAAATCGCAGTGTTGGGGCACATATAAGAACTTCACAGCTGACTGTGAGATTTCCCAGACTGGGCAAGAATTTTTCATGTCCACTTTGCAGTTCTAATCAATATTTCAATGTAATTGCATATTGCAGCCTTTAAACTACAGCTACCGTATGCATATTTAGTTGGAAGCACTGTTCTCAGATATAAGAACACAGCCAAAGCAGTACCGAGTTTTCCTTCTAAAGGAGAAAGGGACATCGATCAAATTATCCCACTAATGGTCGGTCCTGCTTGTCTTACTATTTCATTGACTTAAGACAACAGTGTCTCAGCAATGGGTAGCTGCAGATTGAGGAAGCAAACAGATTGACGTATTAACTGTGATAATCACATACTGAAGGCTGCTCCCAAATAAAAGCATTTACTTCCCCCCTCTGCTCTGCTCTAGTTTCAAAGCACGAGACTAAGTTTCATGTAAGTATTTTTTGCTTTTGTTTGTTTGTTTTCTTTCATTTTGTTTTTACCATCCATTTATGATCTTATCTTTGCTACAGATTTCCGCTTTGTCATCAGAAGAAAGTTCCTGAGCAAAGGTAGCTATTTTAGAAATTCAATTATGCAGAAAAAAACCCCCTGAGACATCACAAAACTTCCCCTCAGTGGAGTAATTTAATAAAGGTATTTAAAAATATAAAAATTTCATACTGCATTTCACAGTTCTCATATTTTTATCTCATCTGAGAGTAGAGTGCATTTGCAACTTTCAACATGCCTTTCTTTCCAGACTACATCCCCAGGAAAGGTAGGATTGCAGACAGAACTGTAACAGAACCTGCTAGAAGACAGATAAAACTGAGACCTCACTGCATACCTTCACACAGGGAGAAAGAACCAGAAGGGATGTCTCATGTACGTTTTTACAGAGGATTCATTCCCAGCTCATCTGCTAACTAACAAAGTTCATAGCTTGGTTACAGTTTCATTCCTTCTTAGACCCTGTTTACAACAGAAAACTTTTTCCCTTGCTGTGACAGATGGGTTGAGATACAGCAGATCCCCTTTAACTCCAACAGTGAGAGAAGTGGGTGCCAGCAGGAGTGCAGGTGTCTCTCCACAAGCTGTGTGGCACTTGGGATCAGGTCATGAACGAGCACAACCACACTCTGACTCACAAAACCCTGAATTACGGAATTAGTCCGCATTTCCATTTTAACCGTAAAAAAGAGACATCCCCACAGTGGTTTTACAGAGTTTTCAACAAGAAGTCATAGGCAGTAATAAAAGCACTTGAGGTATTGCTGTTTCTTGCATCTCTGCTGAAAGACTGTGCAATGGGTGCATGCTTTGTAATCAATTCCCCTAGTTCATGGAAGTAGGACATCATATTAAATCTAGAACACAAAGAACCTGTACTGTAATCGCATACTTAGCTATCAATATTAAGACACTAACCACAAAGGTTAAGAACTAACAAGTTTAAAAGAGCCTTTTGGCTCATATCTTAGTTGTAACAAAAAATATAATTACCTGCAAGGTTGTCAATCTCTTTCTCTTGAAGCAGGCTAACAGCATCATCATCTCCTTCCAGCATAAGCTCTGTTTCCGCATTCTGATTTACCACAGCTTGACTTCGGAAAGTTTTCTTTGACTTCACTACATCCTCTTCAGTACCTAAAAAAAGTTACAAATGTTGTGAATTTAGCTGAATAATATTTTAAATATAAACCAACCACAGTCAAGTAGTAAAAAAATACAGTATAAATCATCTTTATCAAAAAAGGAAAGGAACATTTTCAAAAACTTTATCAAGGTTTACAAAATATGCAGCCTTATTCTGTCTTTCAGAATATATCTCAAATAAAATATGAACTGTTTCACAAAGACTCTCCTGCTTTTAATAATTGCTGCTTGTTTTATGTTTAATGTTGTTCTGTTAGTTTTCCACCTGCAAGAAATTCAGCAGGAGTTTCTCTCTGGTGTCCTGACTCTGACTGACCTCTGAGAGCTCAAACCACCTATTCTAAATAAAGGAGTTACTTTTGGGAATTCAAAATCTGTCATGATTTTCATCTTAGAGATAGGAGGGACAGGATGGTGAAGTATCTAACCATCTACACAGTTATCTCAATACAGAGTAACAAGATAGGCTATCCAGAGATTCAGAAAAGACTAAAAAAGGACAAGCACAGTGAGGGAACTTTGGTGTGCATCTGTGTGTGTGTGTTTTTAAGAAGCACGATAAAAATGTTGGTGCATGGACATGTGCCAATTACCTCAAATGACTTCACAGGAATGTCTTACCCTTTCTTCTTGCCTACAACTGACTTTTTCTATACAGACTGACGGTTCCTTATGGCAGGAGATATACCATCTTACATTTTGGGAAGGTCCTACTAGTGCTTGCCAGAGTTTATTCGCATGATGTAAGAAAGTAATCATAGTGTGGTCAAATGATAGTAGATTTTATATCATAAATAGCTTTCATGTACTGTTGTGACATCTGCACGGTGTTTTCTTTCTTAGATGAGCAGAGGTCATTAGTTTTGTTTACAGACTCATAGTAGCTTTAGGAGACAAAGCTGTCTGTTTTTTCCTAAACAGAAAACCCTGCATCTTCACCTTGGACCACACAAGATAAGGGCATCTCCAGTTCTGTCAACCAAGGAATAAACCCCAAACCTAATCTCTTATTTCTGTATGATAATTCGGAGGTTTGCTTACTACTAAGCTACAGCACAATGAGTGAAATCTGAGCAAAACCAGGCACGCGTGGATTCCACAATGCCTGAACTTCACTATTATGGCAGATGTAAAATCACAAGGTAAAGCCCAATATAAGACTCATGGCCTCATATTAATATAGGACAACTAAGAGGAATATAGTAAGCAGATAGATTAGTGAAGATAGATGCACGGAATGGAACTGATGTGTCAGGCAGTTTTGTTATTCCCAACAGTGGGGAAGGTGTTAGGATTTTTATCTCCTACTCTTATTTGAGTCTTTTAATTAGTTTGTGCACAGGAGAGTTACATCATATAAATAAAAGTGCTGGAGGCATATTTTTGTGTTAGTGTGTTTACTCTGTTTGAAGATCACTGTTAGCATGCCACTTGATAGCGGACTCCACCACAGGCTGAGACAACCTCATGTTTTACATTGCCTAATATTAACCTTTTGTATACTATTGCTATTATCCCAATTGCTATTTCTGAAACTACAGAACAGGTAAAGAAAAACAAGCAAGCAACACTCCATTTTTTTTTCACCAAGCCCAAAATTAAGGACAACATCTCTAATCTTCCTATTTGTTGCTCTCTCCATTAGGACCATACTGCTATTGATAGCGATTAAGACAATACCGAGGCTGATATATACTAAAGCACTGTGTTTTGCTGTGTTCATTTGTTAGCCTTGATCACTACCTCACTTGCATAGGTTACTACTTAGTAGAATTAACTGTAATTATTCACCCAATTTAAAATTGAATCAAGTAACTAATGGTTGGAAGAGTTTTTAGTATTATGTCCAAAGTTTTGGGTTTTTGTTTGGTTTGGGTTTTTTGTTGTTGTTGTTGTTTTTTCCCTTCCTAATTCACAAAAAGGAGCAAGAATTGTAGGAGTTCGGAAAAACACAAAGGTGTAATGTGCTGTAACAGACCTTCAGTTTTATTACATCAGAATTGTCCTGAGTATTTAATCACTAGATCAGGATCTTGTTACACTTGTGTTTACTACAAGGGAGTTTAGCATCATTTGACACAAGTAATAGCTCCTGTTGTGAAGCATTTGACACGAAAGGAGACCGGGCCTGAGATGAACTGACACGGTGGAGGAAGGAAGCATGAAAATACTGTTCTCTTCCTTTTTGGTAGTTCTAGTGTTACAAAAGTTTCTGAGCTTTATAAAATGTGATAATCTTCAAATGAATAACTTCAAAAGTAATAATCTGGAGTAATTGTAGAGTCAACCATTTCTGTAGTAACTGATTAGATTAGTGACAGTTCTTTATAATTATTTATGCACGAACATATATATTTAAAATTACAAGAAAAATAAAGTTCCAAGCCCCAAATTATTACTAACACTTAAAATGCATTAGAATAACCTGAAATTTAATGTATTTTAAATCCTTTAGGATGAGGGTTCCAGTTACCAGATTGCAGAAATATTGCCATGCACCGATGTAAGAAATGTGGTAGAGTAGAAGGCATTAAATTAGTTTGGCAAATTTGGAGCTTAGCAATAAGACAAATTGTTTCTAAAATCCATTCTGATTTATGATATTAAGCATGCATTTATCTAAAAGAAATATAGTAAATGGCGCTTCTTTGTCTTGATGGAAAAAAGCTCTGGTTTGGCTGTTGTTTAAATTTATCACTTTGTTGAGTGCACCTCAGTTTTGCTGTACTGAGGTGTACATTTATCTAAATGAAAGTGTACGAGACCCAGAGTTGCCCTTCAATCACTATATCCTTTATGAATTAGAGTTCCATTTATCAAAATTACAGCAAGAAGAGTAAGGTCTCACAGGGCTGTCTCATTACAAGGCTTGTAAACACTGTCCTTACAAAGAAATGGTTTAACACCTAACAAATCAAAAACTGATTGGGAATAGAATTTATTTGAGATCATCTATCTTTGGAAGACGTGCTGTACTGAGTGCACTTCGTGGCCTTTCTACCCATTCATCAAGAAATTAACAAGCGAATACCACAGACCACCAGATCTCCTTGGATCCTGAAATGTGAAATATGTTCAAAACAGATCTGTCACAGATGTTCTATTTTTATATTTCAAGACAACTTCAAAAAGGTTTTAAAATAAGAGAACCTTGCCAAATAAGAGTAAAAAGAAAAACAACTTGTCTCTTTAAAACCAGACAACAAACTGAATAAAAAATTATATGACATAAAACTATGTCTAGTATTGTTAACAATGATATAAAAAGGAGAGATGAATAAATAAATACTTGATATTTCAGCATGTTTGAAAAAATCAAAACTCAAATTATTTTTTCAAAGCCCCAGCAGTATTACTATGAAATGAAATTAACTTCCAGATATTTCATTTAAAACTCTTTTTAGGACACAAGGAGTTTGTATTTTAAAGACACAATACGGAGTAGTATTAATGTCAGTTCCTAAGTCTAATTAGAAAATCTTTCAAAGCCATTAAAATGGGAAGAAAAAAAAAAGAAACTATATATAATTTCAAGAAAGCAAGATTTTGACATTGGGGTGCACAGAACTGGAACTGGCAGATGCTATCAGTTCTTGTCCTTCTCAAGCTCCTTAAGGGATATTTTTCTAGACTGGGATTTGGAAAGAAGCCTTGAAATAAGCAGCTAAGTATTTCTTAAAACTACATTTTGCAAAGAAGTTAAAGGAAATAAGTCACTCAGCTCACACTGAAGTCCAACTGAAGTTGGTGCCTTAATTTCTTGAAACTTGAAGGCTCTGTCTTAAAGATATTTCAAGAGAATATATGCATAAGACTAGATAAGCAATTTAAAAAAAAAATTCCATGTTTTGTTACACCTGTTATCATCTTGATAATTTTTTTACATGTGCATATTAAAAACTGGCTTTCTACAGTAGCTTCAAGATAACTGAAACGAGCTCACCTTTACAAGAAATTAAAGAAACCATCCAGCACTCCTCTACAAAACCCCAACTTCCATTAAAAGGTGTGTATTTTATATGTCTGAAAGATTGTATAAGCTGCACAGTAAACTTGTACAGTATTGCCAAAAACTTACTAATCCCTCTTCCAGTAGCATTACTTTTCCTTAAACATAAATTATTAAGCAGACAAAGAAACCCCATACCAAAACTCCCACAAAAACCTAATAATTTACTAAGAACAGGAGAATCTCATGTTATTTTGCAAATACAGACTCTAGAAGTATTTAATACAGGCAATATTTAAACAATTTTTTTTTTTTTTGGGGGGGGGAGTATTGTAACATCTGAATTTTTGCCTGGCTATTTTCAGTTAAATCAATAAATTCCTTGCTGGGTTCTGTAGGTCACAACAGGTTCTAGGGATGCAACCTAAATTTCAAAGATACTGTAAGTGTCCATACCCACAAACCCATCCCTAAATAAAATTTTGAAATTAGCAATACAAACATAACATATTGTTGAGTACATTTATGTTTATGTACACTTATTTTATTAGACATTACACTAATTACTATGACTTAGTTGAACACAGGAAGGGAGTTTTCAGTTCTCTCTTTACTTCTATCATTTTATTATATATTCAAATAGTGTTTTAAATTTTTCTCTTTGTATTTAGTATAAAATGAGGCAAAAATATGTCTAATTTTAAGAAAAGTTTGCTTGGTCATACTGTAACCAACAAGAGGAGACTACTGCTTCTTATAAAGTTGTTTCCATAGTTTACTTCAACGAATTACCGATAAGGCAATTTATGCAGTGAGCGCTCTTTGATCTTTGAAGAGAGATGGCAGAATGGAAAGTTAACCTCATTTTAATGTTACCTAAATATACTGACAGGAAATTCTAATGTTTCCAAACATCTGGAAATCTGCTTCATGGGATGGTGTTCTTATTTTCTATAAGAAAGCTTTTTCATATATTGTCTTTTACAGTTTTATGTGGCTTCTAAAGGAGCATTTTGACATAAGTCAAGTCTGTTCTCTTTACAGTAAAATGCTGCATTTAATTAAAAACTCTCTTTTATAGCAGCTAAAGTACAGTTTTTGTGAAGCTTAGCTTTCCCCAGAAACTTTTAAGGGCAAAGTTGCTTTTTCTTCTTACAGATCACTGGTATGTACTGCTCTGTAGAACGTTGCTTTTGTTCCTGAATTTTAATCACCTAAGGTAGTTTTTAATATTTTATTAAATAAAGGCATTCAGAATTAGTTCCTCAAAAAAGGCTACCTGAAAGGCCATGATGTGAACCATGAAACTGTATCACAGGTAAAATATAATTTATGAACAGAATTTGAAAGAGCTAAGCTTTTTCTTAGAAGAGATTTTTTTGTTTATTGTACAAACCGTAATTTTTACAGGAAGACTCAAGCTTATGTGTGCACAGAATTAAAATGCAACACTATTATCTACCTTTTTTGTTCATTCGACATTATTAATAGTTGAAAATACTTATAAAAAAGTTTCACAAGATAATTTTTTGTTTAATATATTTTAACAGTTTAAACCCCTGCTTTCATTGCTAATCTTTACTAACTTGATTAGGCACCGGGACCCTCACAGCGGTCACAGTTATGGAGAGCAGCTGCTTGGGAGTCTGTAAACTGACCTCGACAAAACCCGGTGAGGTTAAATCATCGACATGGTGACCACTCCACCCCAGCCTAATATCTTTCCGCGTGGCTACAGAGCCAGCCCTCCTAGGGCTGCGTTCACTCCATGGGAAACGTGCACCAGGTATCCCTGGGTCTGCTCGAGAGACCGGGCTTCTGGCTTTGAGTAGCAGACCGGTGCTGGCATATCATGATGAACTGTCCCCACCTGTGTCTGTTAGAGTTGTTATTTAAATTGCAATGTGTTTCTGGAACTGGCAGCTTTGACTGGCATATAATTTAGTTTCCCCAGAGAATCAGAGAAGTGTCTGTTATTAAAGAAAGGCTGGTTTTAATAGATTTAATAAAAGCCAGAGGAATCTAAATCATATTTTCATTATTAAGGATCTTTGAAGATGATCTTTGAAAATGATGAAAATTGCATAGAAATTAAAAATTGCATACATTTTTATCAGAAATTATTTCTAACAGAAGTAAAACCAAATCACATTTTTGTTTTCTATAATAGATAAATACCTGAAAATTTAATCACAGACATTCCAGACATTTTTTCTCCAATTTTTATACCTAATATCTGACTAAATGACCTTCTTTATGTGAGTAATTTGTAAATAAATACTTTACTGTTGTATACATTTTCCTCTTAAAAATTCTCATATGTTTTGCATTGTAAAAATGAGACTGACACAAACTATACCAAAGAGGAGACTGAGAATACGGGCAAGGCCAAAATGGACAGGTTTCTCAGATGAGGTTGAGGGCTTTTTAAACAATAAATACTTGTAGTTAAAGTCTAAGTGTTGTATATTAATATAAAAGGTCCTAAACAAAATAAAAATGAAATTACCATGTTGGACAATCGTTATTTTTGTTGTTTATAGATAGGCAAACTGAGGCTCAGAGTGGTTACGAAATAAATTTTTAGAAGTCATCAAAATTACCATTATATTTATTTGAGATTTCTGTGTTCTGAGCATGTGAGAAAGGATCCTGCACTGATTCACCACTGATCATAAACAGCCAGTGGGTGACAGAGATGGATATACTCAGTCCAGCAAATGTTACAAGGCATTTTCAGGCTCCTGAAGGGCAGTCTTCATTCTGACTGCAACCAGAAGAAGTCCTTCTAACGGGAACTTAAAACAGTCAAATGTTTATACTTGGATTAAGATGTAGTTTGCCACTGTAACTTGTACACACAAGAACGGATTCATATTTCATGACTGATGACCTTTACAAATCCCTGTCAGTTTGAAATGCAGCCTCCCAGTGTATACTGTAGTTTGATAAATTGCAGAAAGAAACTCAATTTTCTGATATGCTGTGGATCACTTAAACAGGCAAAGATGATACACAAGAAAAATAATTAAGAGCAATAAAATTTTCCTGTGTTTCCAGCCATTTTACAGTAGTACAGTAATAGCTGAGAGGAAAATAACTACATCACACCAACGGTTATTGCTCAGTGGAAAGGACATCAAGGACACTTGCAAGTAAGAGAATTGGATCAATATTAACGCGATTTTCATTTCATGCTTCCCCAACTCCAGTAAGCTGACAATATACTCTGATTATGTGAACTGCCTCTGAGTAACGTAGAAAAGGTTATTAGAGCAAGAGGTGGAAATGGAATGCACTTTTTATATTGACAGGTCTGCTAATAGAGTGTACTGATTTTCAAAGCCATGCAATGCATTTTCACAATTTGGTTCTGACAGCAAAAAGGAATTTCATTTATCCTTAATTCAAAATATTCACATGTAAGCAAAAGTTTCTCAAGACAGGCCACTGAAGAGGATAATCAAACTATTTCAATAGAAAAATGTAATTAATAAGGTAAGGAGCAAAAGGTGATTCAATTTCAATATGTATGACATGATAATGAAATAAAAAAATAATTCTCCTAAACGAGGCATTCTATGCTTTTGAAATAGAATCTGATAAAACGTTTTTAAGATAACATATAAATGAAAAATAGGTCATGTCTCACATTCAGGTCTGGATTTTGTCTTGAAAGTTTTAGATTAGTTTTGAGTTTGAAATACCTAACCCAAGCACACATTCTGCAGGAAAAGCCATGTTCTGACTATCTGCTTGCAGAGTCTAAAGACGGGATCAAAGTTGTCGGACTTCTAAAGAGGCACTCCCTGCACTGAGGAATCACACCCACATATGCTAGCCTCAGTTTTGCTTCCTGCTCACAAAAAGTTCTAATTGAAAAGGCTAATAATGACAAAGCCTTGGGAAGAAATGAAACGCTCGTTAGAAATACAAACACTTGGTGTACGCTAGCAGCCCAACGGTAATGCACTGGCATGTGAGAAATGTGATCTTACCTCCCGTACTGGGGTATGTTACACCAACATTTCTAAACCTTACCTAACATTTAAAAATTAGAGCCTTCAAACCATGAGACTAGTCCAAACCCCAATATTTGTCAAAAGAAAGATATAGCTGTAGTGTTGTGGTCTGTCTTTTAATTTTTGAATTCTCCCTCTCTGTAGCGAAAGCATGGGTGATTACATCTGCTAGAAGGCAATTTTGTCCCTCACCATTTAAGCTGTTGCTATCAGATCCAAACAAGATCAGCTCTTTGGAAACAGGCACTGTACAGAGACGTAATAGGACAGCTAAAAAATTCATTCTCTAGTGCAGAGAATGAAGGTGTAGGAAGTCAGTTTAAAATTATTTTATAGTAGCTATCATAGTTCCAGTAGTGGGGTAACTCTTTTAATTTCTATCAAGAATACTTAGAGAAGAAAGCCTCAACAGCTTATGATCAGTGCTTCGAGAAACCCATTTGCCAACATGTCTGAAATGATTTTTGCTTTCTGGAATGGTAATCTTTTCAAATTAAATTCTGCTGCTTTGAAACATACAGAAGGAACATCTTATGCAGTCTTTACACAGGCAAAATCTCCTATACATGAGATAATGTGTCCTGTAACTGTTTCGTAAAAGGATTGGCCCCGTTATGTATAAATAATACATTTGTCAATAGAATATTGTCATTAGAACATCTAGATTTACTCTCCATTACATTGTCTTTTACTGTGCAATTCCAACTGGTTCAGTGTGCTGCACTGTTGGTTTTTTTTCTGTGCAAATTTCCTTTCATCCTCACGTAGATCACCACATCTTTAGAACTGGCATACATCATTTTCACTTCAGCAGCAACAGTAACTGGTGGGAGGAACTGTTTCTATTTCTGCGTAGATCGATGCCTGTAGCAACACCAGACAAAGGGCAGCACCCACAGGATATACACATTTGTGAGACAGCAGTGTGGCCCTAACGCTGGGATATTTGTGTTTAACTCTTAGCTCTACTAAAGGACTATGCTCTAGTAGTAACACACAGCACTCCTGTCTGGGCCAGGCTGTTGTACAAACCTGAGCTCCTAGCTCCTGAACCTAAACCACTATTATTTATCAAATTAAAATCAAAGCTTTGCTATTTGTTTGATTGGGGCCAGAATTTTACTCTTTCTTTTTTAAACAAAAATAGCTGCAGTTATAAAACATCTTTGGTTCATACAGTCTAGCAGATGAAAAGCGAGACAGTAGCAGTACACAAGATATCACTGAGACAAAGCAGTCTGAGGGTCTATTAGTAAAACAGCTCAATGAGATCATCTACAAGATTATCATTATTTTGTTTCTGGAACAGGTGAATGATAATCACTGTCCCAGGTAGAAAGCCTGTTTGTATATTAAGGAGAGCTAACTCACAGAAAGCTTAGCAGCAGTTGGCAGTAAAGAAAAAAGGAGAGCAATATTTTATTTCACCTTCCGTTAAGCTGCCGTATGGGGTCTGGGGCATCTTTCATTCTGCTTCGCAAAGATCACAAGAGAGCACAAACCTTCCATGCAACTGCAGGGATACTTGCAAAATTGCTACAGTTATGTTAAATTTGGAAGCACTGGCAATACTATTTTCCATTCAGACTGGACCTGAGATGCTATTTAGACAACATGATCAGCTTTTTTGAAGGCATGGGATTGAATGACTTGTGCTATATTGCAAAAAAGACACCAATAAAACACTCTTCAAGCATTATGCATAGTCCTTTCAGCTGGGAAATATATCTGCTGTAGACAATGTTCAGGGCTTTACACAAATACACTGGGAGATATACTCTTTAGGCATAAAATAAGGGTAAGAAGAAAGTAATTTCATGATGTAGCATACAAGATATGAAAAACAAGATTAAATATATAACTGGAAACATGCATAATACGCTGGCTGATAGAATTCTTAACAAGGGGTCTTTCTTGTCATGCTGATTAGTGGTATATTTGAGAACTTTTCTATAAAATGTATTTGGCTTTTAATACAGTGCTTTCACTAGGTGTTTCTGCACCCCTGCCTGTACCTTGCCCAATGCTGAAACTCATAAAGTCTTCCAGTTTGTTTCACTACACTGGTACTTTTTGTGTGTGTTTCAAAGCTAACGCTATAAAACAAGTAACATAACGTAAGTGGTATTGAAAAACTCACTGTATTTGTAGGGATATGGAATAGCCAATGCACATATATGTAAGTCTCTATTTCTTGTGTAGAAATCTTACTATTTACGTAAAACCTCTATGATAATTTTAATGTGATATAATAGAAACATATTTTCTGTGATAAATGTAAAGTAGTGCAATGTAAAAAGATGAGTATAAATACTTTGGTATATTAAAAGATATTCTCTGAAAATGAGTTCCTTTACTTTTGTAATCTATACACAGCGATTCCATTTGCTTTGTGAAAGACAAGGAATCACCTATATCAAAGAGATTGCCGCAATCTACCTCTGTCAACTTAACCCATCTTTAAGTAGCCCAGAGGCTCTCAGAAACCTGAGCCCGTGGCCTGAAAGCCTGTCATGCCTCCTACTGGCTGTCAGAAAGAGTGGGAGAGTAAAGGCTTTTTAATCTAAATCTATGATCTCCTAATTCTAGGCTGCAAGGGTTGCAGCACTGCTGAAATAATAGCCCTCCATTCCAGCCATGTGCTTGGCAGGCTGTCCTAGCCAGGTCTTCAGAATACATCTTCCTCCATACAGGCAGAAGTGGAACTTCGCCTTGCATTTTTAGACTCATTTGGTGCAGCTTTGTTGTCTGTATTCAGTTCTCAGTGTTATTAAACAACTTTTTCCCTTAACAAATGATACGTATTTCCACTTACTCATATACAAAGTAGAGAATGGAGTCCTGCAGTCAAGAAGATATCAAGAATAAGAAGAGTGGAGAAAATTTAAAAATGGAATATTTTGTGCTTTTAGCTATAGCCAAAAAAGTTTTAAAGTGCTGTTACCCCTTAATATGGAGTCTTAAAGCATAGAAAATAGGAGGTAAGAAAAGCACGTGGTAAAACCTGCGTCCCGAGAGCCACATTCACCCAGCTGTGAAAGCTGTCCTGAAGGACTATTATTAGACTTCCACTGACAGAATGTTCTTCCAAAACGTTTCTATGAAATGTACTGAATATACATGGGTCAATAACTTCCATTTCTTTGTCAATTAGCGATAGAACTGATTAACACCCTTCACATGGGTTTGAAAACATTTCACATCATAGTAAATTACTGGTTTTTGTAAGTAAGTGACTTTCATTTGGCAGAACAGACCGATACCGTGTATTCTTTTCACATGAAAATATAACAGTGGAAGGGAGAAAAATGCAGATAGAATTCTAAGACTGGCAATGGTTGCGATTTTTAGGTCTTAGGAATGGTTTTGCAGGCCAATTTGATTACTTCAAGAACATTCCGGAGTCATATGCTTTCAGATGAAGAAGTGAGAAACAGAAGTAGTTATGTTAACTGCTGGTAAAAAGCCAGAAAGTTCTGCAGTAAAATCTATTAGCTCAGACCTATAATAGCAGCTAAAATCCAGGTCATGCCAGATAACCTGAAAATCTCAGAGGAAAGACATTTAAAACCCAACACAGAGGTTTTGAGGGGAAAAAAAAGTTTTCATATCCTATTTGGATCTGTGAAAAGCTTGAATTAGAGTCAAGATAGAGATTCTGACATTCAAGATTTGAGGAAATAATTGGAAAAAAATTGACTATTTCATGAATCTGTACTTAAAACTTATTATAAAGCTGCTATGAAAATTCCTATGCTAGAAATAGCATATAACAGGGAGCAGATATTTAGAGACTGCAAAGGACCATTAGGATGCAATTGCAACTCGTTTACGTTACCTAGTCAGATAGCAGAAGCTGAGACACTGAATGTTCAATACAATTCGGCACAATAGTGTTCAGTACTCTACCTAAGCAAATGCCATTACAGTTTACACCTGAAGGTACCTTTCATTACATTACAGTGGGTTATAAGAATGAGGATCATCATAATATAATGAGAACATATTTACGATTTGGGCAGTGGGGCTAAGAAGCGCTAGAAAGATGACCAAGTTAAATCTAGTATTTTAGATTTAATTATTCTCACAATTAGGATTTTGCTTCGCAGATCCTTCTAATAATACCTAATGTAAGCTGTTATTGCTCAACTTTCTTTAAACAAATTTCATGTTCATGTGTATCTGATAATTACCATGTAAAACATTAAGAGGACACAATTATCATGTCATATTTTCCCTAAAACCCTATGAGGATGAAATATTTGGAATTTTATTTGGAGAAGCAGTGGATGGCACTGTTGGGCTACAATTATAAGGCTGTAGATGCAAATCTTGAATCACGATGCTTAAAAAAATATCCAGGTTTTCGTGACTCTTTCAGGCACACAATTTGGATGTAAACACATTCACAGTACATTGGAGATTTCACAATCAGATGTGGAAGTTAGTTCATATACTGAAAGGTTGTTGTGTAATAGGAGTATTATTTTAGGTGCTCCAAATGAAGCAGAATAGTTTACACACTTGTCTCACATGGCAGTATGATCACATTTAGACTAAAGAACAAAGAGGACTTACTTGATGACACATGGAGGCATTGTTATGGATTAATTTAATGACCGCACACATATTCTTAAAATGCTCACCACTGAACATCAAGTAACATACATGTGTTTTCTGTCCATAAAGTGGATGCTATTTCTTAAAACTGCTCACAATTAATTGTCAACTTGTGTTTACTTACAGACTAAAAGTAAGTGTGCATGAATGGGGTGAGGGAACAGGGTTTCTTTTTAGTCACGGGATTTTGTTCTTTAGTTTCTCTTCTATGTTCATACTTAACACATTATTTAAATAAATATTAGTTCAGGAAGTTACCTTAGATAGGGGTCATCACCTGCATTTCCCCAGAGCAATGTCTTTTATGATACAGTGTGTGTTACTAATTTTCAGGATAGTGCATTAACTAAGTAAAAAAAAAAAAAAGACTATCAAAAACATTTTTGTGGCTCATGTAGTCACAACAAACTCAATTTCAGTAATAATAAATATTATACTGTCCATGAGCAAATTGATATTAGAAGTGTTTTATGATGATCCATACCAGTTCAATGTCTTCATTAATGATCTAGATGATGGGGCAGAGCTTACCCTCAGCAAGTTTGCACATGACATGAAGCTGAGGAGTGGCTGATATGCCAGAGGGTTGTGCTGCCACCCAGAGGGACCTCAACAGGCTGGAGAAATGGGCTGACAGGAACATCATGAAGTTCAACAAGGGGAACTGCAAAATCCTGCACCTGGGGAGGCACAGCCCCAGGCACCAGTATATGCTGGGGGCCACCCAGCTGGAAAGCAGCTCTGCAAAAAAGGACCTGGGGGTCAGGTCCAAGTTGAACATGAGCCAGCAATGTGTCCGTGCTGCAAAGGTTAATGGTATCCTGGGCTGCACTAGGCAAAGCACTGCCAGCAGGTTGATGGAGGTGATCCTTCCCCTCTACTCAGCACTGGTGAGGCCACACCTGGAGTGCTGTGTCCAGTTGCGGGCTCTCCAGTACAAGAGAGATATGGACATACTGGAGAGAGTCTAACGAAGGGACACGAAGATGATTAAGGGACTGAAGCATGTCTCATATGACGAAAGGCTGAGAGAGCTGGGACTGTTCAGCCTAGAGAAGAGAAGGCTCAGGGGGTATCTTATCAATGAACATAAGTACCTGAAGGGAGGGTGCAAAGAGGATGGAGACAGGCTCCTTTCAGTGTTAGGACAAGAAGCAGTGGGCAAAAACTGAAACAGAGGAGATTCCCTTTGAACCTTAGGAAACACTTTTTGACTCTCATGGTGACTGCTGGCATAGGCTGCCCAGGGAGGCTGTGGAGTCTCCATCCTTGGAGATATTCAAAAACTGTCTGGCAATGGTCCTGAGCAACCTGCTTTAGGTCACCTTGCTTGAGCAGGTCCCTTCCAACCTCAACCATTCTGTAATTCTGTGATATGTAAATCTCCATTTCCTCAAAAAGTTCAATGAAGATTAAAGTAAACTTGCTGTTGAGGATTGCATTTCTAGTATCAATCAAATTTTTCTGCCTTGTTTTGGTTTTAAGTCCGTGAGAAATTACATAAGAAGACCAGTCTTGAACAATGAGATATAAGGAATCTAGGGTTTTAAAAATACTACTGAAGACTAAGTTCTGGCAACCATCTACTTTAAGCTCTGGCTCCTTTATAAAAATTACAGAATCCTTGAGGCTGGAAGGCACCTCTGGAGATTGTCTAGTCCAATCTTCTGCCCAAAGCAGGGTCAGTTAAAGGAGGCTGCCCAGGACCTTGGCAAGCTGGGTTTTCAGTATTTCTAAGGATGGAGACTACACAACTTCTCTGGACAACCTGTTCTATTGTTTGACCACCGTTACAGTATAAAAAAGTTTTTACTTATGTTTAAATAATGTTCTGTATTTCAGTTTGTGCCTGTTGTCTCTTGTCCTGTCACTGGGCACCACTGAGAAGACTAGAAGAGTCTGACACCATCTTCTTCATTCTTTCCCAACAGGTATTTATACACAACTATATGGCCCCCTTGAGCCTTCTCCCCCTGGGCTAAACAAAGACTATCTAAAGAATATCTGGATCAGTTTAGAAGTAGAAGCAGCCTACAAAAAGATCTACAAACTCAACCCGGACAGCAAAGCTGTTCATATAGATACAGTACAGAAAGCAATATTTCATAGACAAAACTGAAAGTGTAATTTGGTCTTTAATCTTTTGCATGGTACATATAGAATGCTCTCACTGCAGATACACCTAGAAAAGTAACTGGGTTTTATGCACCTGTTTCACAGCAGGGAACCCACACAGCCTTTCTTTTAAGGTAGCGCTTGCTTGAAACTAAATGTTCTGGGAATGTAATTCCTTCAGCATCCTGAAGGAATCCTGCCTGCAATTCTTTGAAAGTTTATCAAAATCCAGCTGCTTTCATGAAAGATTTCAGATTCGAACATTTCAGATTTCAAAACCTCATGCTTTTTAATTTTTTGTATAATGAAACCGTATTTCTGATGATGAGCACACACAGCATTTGCTGAAACTAACGCCAAGTCTCAGAAAGAGCCATATACAGTCTGCTTCAGCTAGAACCACTCTTGAAATAAGGTTGCTAATTAGATGTCCAAATACATAATGGAATGAGTAACTTAAAATATGCAAGTTCAAAAGCAATTGCCATATTGCACATAAGACACACTGTAGCTTTGTTTCAAAACCTGAATGTATTACATATTACGTTATGAAGCCTTTTTTTTTCTTTTCTTTTTTTTTCTTTTTCATTCTAAGCATTCAGGATCTGTCACGCTAATCGGCTTAACAGGCCAAATATTCTTGAGCACAGACACTAGAAATATTTGACCAGCTTACATATATATGTTTAGAACATGAGCACTGAGTTATTCATGTCCGTTTCCTCCAGTGCAGACTAGAAAATGTGGCCTTTCTTGGACCCCCTCTATGTGCAAATGGTTTGTGGACCACAATCTTTAAAGACTGAAGGACCAAAGGTTAATAAATTAACTATTTTGCTCTTAAGATGACCTTTATGGAGCAGTATTCTGTCTCACTGGCAGGGTGGTACAGTAGTGTCTCATCTATACTAATCTCCAATGACTGTAAACTGTTAAGGTGATTAACTGGAAGAGACAGTTCTTCCACCACATGTACAGAATCACTGTGAATTGGGTCATATCTACATATTTCATGCATTTATTAGTAGTAAAATTTGGGGAAGAGAAGTAGAGTTTATAATCTTTTATATAATCTTTTTTTTTTTCCTTCCTTTCTTTTCAGTCTACAATTTAATCAATTATATTGAAACTCCATCTAAACTTAAAATAAGAGCTGTTTAAAATCCATCAACACTGTAAAGTTAAAACTCTACTAAAAGTTTCCAGGTAGTTCAAAATCCCATTATAGCTTGCACTTTGATACTGCATTAAATAGTATTCCTGCAGCTTCACCAAAGGGAGAAATGAATCTGTATTTCTATTCAAGTAAGAATTTAACTAAAACAAAAGGGCACAGCAGATACGATGCTGAAATAATTATGCTTGAATTTTAAATCCAGATATGAGAGTTGTTTTAACAGATTACAAACAAATCCAATGCCTAATATCAAAAACTTAGAAATGGAGGAGACTAATCCAAAGGGAAAAATTCTCCAGTCCATCTCTTGTAAATGCTGCTACGACTCCGACATACCTAGTCTCGAAGGAAGCTAAGTATACAGCCATAGGAGTAAAGTATTTTTTCACACAGTTGAATATAGCCCTAGAAATATGTTATAATTTCTCATTGCAATATTTTTTACTTGCCAGGTACTTCAAACACACACATACATATGTATATATATGCACACACGCATACATATATGTATGCATATTATATTTTATCAAAACCAGACTTCTGAACATGCATACAATGACTGACTAACAGACTGTAGTTAAATAGAAGCTTTACACACTTGCCTTGTAGCAGAAATTTTTTGAGAGAATACTATTTCCAAGCAGTAGATAATATATAATATTTCCTATGGGAAGAAGTCACTTATCAGCTAAAATTAACATTTTTTTCTTTTAGCTCTTCAAGGTAGAATTTAACAATTGTTGTTACTTCTCCAAAACAAACATATAGATCACATAGTTTTCATTTCCAAGGCTCTTCTATTTCTTGATGACTGCAAGTATTATATAATTACAGTATCCATATATCCAACATCAACTCTGGTTTAATACCAGAGTAGCTGTAGAGCACTTTTTTATTTATCAAGGTCATATCTTGATGGCTGCACAAGCTTAGATAAATCAGGTGTTAAGCAGGCACATCTCCAAGGAATCTGGAAATTCTCTCATCTGCAATCCTCAGCATATCTTATTATTTACTGCCAAAGAAATGACTGATTAATTTTGTCATCTTTGCTCTGTGATTTTTGCTCAGCTGAAACTGCCTGCCCTCTTCTGCAAAGCCTGATCAGACCTATTTAAGTTGATGCCTTTGATCGTAGACACTGAGGAGCTTGCTGACTTAGGCTTTGACTAAACATTCCTCCACTGCAATATTTATGCACAAAATCTTAAATGATAACTGACAGTCAGTGTAGATAACAAAAACTTGTAAGATGTTTCCACTATTTTACTGATGCTCAAAATAGCTTTACTTGTGCTAGTATCAGTCAAGATGAAAACTTGCTATTAATATAACAAAAGCCCAACAAATTTTGCTCTGATGAATAGTTTATTTCTCGCAAACAAAGTGTCTGAGGTCAGGAAAAAAATTTGTAACTGGAAAACTATGCAGTATGATTTTTTTAAAAATGCTTTAAATTCTTTCTGTAGTGTGATATCATGCTTAGTTTTGGAAGCTAGGGGCATTTTGCTATCAAACTGTTCCAAACAGAATTATCAAAACAAAGCCAATAAAAAAAAAATGCAATGAAAGTTAAACCCTATGGAAAAAAAATCTGCCTCCAGCTCTTTATTAATCACATTCCAACACCAGAGGCTAAAAGTACATCAAACTGCACCAAATCCTTTTCACATGACAACCTCATAAATTATTCAACTCATTAGTAACACCAAGAGGCATAAAAATAACATCAGTGTTAAGGATGTTTTCTTACAGACAAAGGTCAGCTAGAAGTTTCAGTATTAAAATCCAAAGGCTTAAGCCTCTAAGAAGTAAGTACATCTAGATAGAATCCACGAATTATAACTTTAATGCATGCTGTTTTAAAATTCTGTATATTAATTTTAATATATATGTGGAAAGTTAGAATTATTTTAATTCTGCAAACAGGACAACTTCAGTCTATTGTAATTTTTATGCAACCACTAAGTTGCACACCTGAACTTTAATTTTCCTGATATTCAATGCACTAATAGATGAGTAGCATGAAATTATATAGAAACAGTCCAGTATGAAACTGTAACTACTTCAGTTTTTCTGTTTCTTGTGGTTGTAGCTTTGTCTTGCAGGCTAGCTCTACTACCAGGCAGCTGTCACCTGCACTAAAATACTAAAACACAGAAACTACATAAATGGAGGCAATCTTTGCAACATGCTGAAACTGTTTAAGTGCAACTTGTATTATAGTTCTCATAAAAAAAAAAACCAAAACCAAAACCATTTCCAGCACCCTCTGAGTATAATCTTATCCCAAAGATAAAACATTTCTGCTATAAAGGCATGAAACAAAGTCCATCTGAGTAAATGGAAAGCTCCTGTTATTTTAAAAACAGGATAGTATCAAGGCTTAGTTTATACATTAGATTTCTTCCGGTTTTAATGCTAGTTTAATACCCAAAATTAAAAATATTAATCAATAAGAATATTTTTAAAGGTTCTTATGCCTGTACAATGCATAAGGACCGTGATTTTGATGATTATTTGCCTTACAAAAGCAACACAGCAATTAGCACAGTTTTGCATCTGCCTCTCATAAGATCTCTATTTTGATGTTTTGGAAGAATGTGGAGAAAATAACCCTTTGTCAAATATTCAATACTATATACTACTGGGGAAAATGGCTTCCTTAATCCAGCTTATGAACAGTTTATGACCTGAAGTCCTGCAAATCATAGCCTTCACATTTAAGTAAGTATTAAATTACACTAGCTAGTATAACTGCACACATAGATATTCATTTATATGTCTAACCTTGTTTGAATCCCAGCTATTTGCCTCAACAACCTGCAAAGTTGGTGAAATGGGTAGGTCACGCAGTTAGCTTTATATGTATCATATTCAGAACTTAGGACAACATTACCCTTTAGCTACACATCAGCTGAAAGGTTCAACTTGTTTTGTGTATAATTACTTCCATTTTTTACCCCTAAATGCTAAAGAATCCCAGGATTT
Source organism: Gavia stellata (assembly GCF_030936135.1). Classification (NCBI taxonomy): domain Eukaryota; kingdom Metazoa; phylum Chordata; class Aves; order Gaviiformes; family Gaviidae; genus Gavia; species Gavia stellata. The sequence goes on along the minus strand of NC_082594.1, from coordinate 26,486,799 downwards.
TTTTTTTTCAATACTACAGATTTAAAAAAAAAAAAAAGACAAAAAAATCTTAAAATTCTTTAAAAAATTCCTGTCTTTAATATGTTAGAGAGGTACCCCAGCTTAAACCTGAGAAATAAATTTGCTTTAGACTTTTAGAGTACTCAGGTTCAGTCTGCTGTACAGAAGTCACTAAACATATGAAACTTTTAGGTGATATAAGGGAATTTGTAAGCATGTTCCTCCTTCCTCTTTTATACTCCAGCTACCTCTTCATGACAATCAAACATTATCAAACATCTTAAGTTCCTAGACTCAAGCTCCTGTGCAGTCAGTTCACTATTCAAATCACAAGCATCCTTAAAATAATTATTCTAAACAAGTTCTATGTATTTCATGATTTGCAGAAAAAAATACTTTTGGCTGAGAATACGTATGCCAGGATAAAACTTCAGAAATTTTTTAAGAACAGTTAATTCCTCATTCACGAAAGGTCTCCAATGGAACTATTACAACACATTAGTTTGATGCCCTAACAGTTTTGTTCTGTCACTCTGGAGAGACAAGCTCAGTTACTTTTACCAGTGTCTCAAAATTAGCGTCTGGGAATGCTAGAGAGGTATGATGTGAATCCCTTGGGGATCAGAGAATTTAACAGCTCACAAGCTCAAGTCTTCTGGTTCATTAAAGTGTAAGAATTGCAAGAATTCCTTTTCTAGGAATATGTTGTCCTAGGAATTCTCGGCACTGTCCTTAGAAAAGAAGGCTCACTATTCTCAAGGATTCACGGACACCAAGAAAACATCATAAACTATATTTTTAAGCAGGAGTTAGTACTGACCATATTCCACAGCAGCTTTTAGGAGAGCATCAGAATGAGTAGACCCAAAAGCATTGCGAACAAATCGCCTCCGCCGGCGCAAATCGTCTTCCCAGTAATCCAACCGCCAGAAGTCATGCAGTTGGCTATGAAATAAAGAACACACACATCAGCACCTACCACAGCTTGAACTGTATTTACATACATTATAGCATAATTTCACTGCTTCTTTTCTATTTCAGGAATACAATCTTGTAAAAACATATATTACTAAAACTTACAATATTCCAACATTTCTTTACATGCATTTATATATTATAAACCTCAGCACTGCATGTCTCAAAACGTTCTGCCTGCTGCTAAAAACATTAATCACACTGAGCCCATTAACAAATGCAGCATCAAATTACAAGTATTAATGGCACAGCTTGCTTTCTTTTACAGTGTTTTTAACAAGGCTTGTAAATCATAGAATGGACCTCAGTGCAAATAGTTTGCAATTTAATGACTATGGTCCCTTAGCAGACTGAACTTAGAAGTATAAAATATTGCCCACTTGAATTTTGTGGAACTATGATTAAACTAATGTGCTGAAATATTCATTGAAATAATTCCCCACTGCCCCTAGCAACCTGAGAAAATTGCAATTTTATTCATTATTAATAACACTGAATTAGAGCAGCAAAAAAATTCCACCATGTGGTAATTGTCTTGGTAAATTATTATTCCAGCACTAACAGAGTACTAGGATGATTTTATAGCTTCCAGCTAATACAAGCCATTAACAACCATGGCCATCTTCGCGTTACCTTGCCTTTTTACATTCAAAAGCAATATTAAAGTTCTGTAGAATGATATAAACCATTGTTAATCTATATTCAAGTCAAAACATACACATATATATAATCATCCGGTATTCAACTTTGGTTCTAAAGAAATGACCAGCTCCACTTTCAGACAACTTCTTGACCTTATCAACACAAACATGTTCCACATCAATTTTATAAGTATGCTGTGGGATATTTGGGCAAAGCTGTACTTTAAGACAACATTTTAAAAACTTTTTTGCATCACTATCAAATACCCAAAATGTTTGTGGATGCATCCTTATCATCAAACTCGTAATCGAACACACTATACACTTAAAATGATTCTGCAGATTATGACCTTGCAGACCATAACTACGGACCACTGCTTTAAACCAGTAATTTTCAATCTTTCTGCAGAATCCTGGAGGTGCGTGGACAAATGTCAGATGAAAAAAAAAAGGAGACATTTTCAACTCATGAGTATGGGCTACATCTCTGATGGATTTTTCTAGGTGTTAGTTCAGCCACTGTTTTCTATATTGCCTTCACTTTGAGAAGCTATGCATTGGTAGCCATTTCCAGAGGAAATGTAGAAATATGCTAATGTAGAAGAGACTTTTCATTTTTTATAGTCTACTTAACTACTTTTTTCATGCTTGCATGAGTTCTGGTCCAACTTTACTAATTGCTGTCATGAGACCTGGATCAGTTCTGGAAGGCAGAGCACCAAGGGGAGTGGATGTAGCAGCGTATCTTCTAGCTACTTACAAATTTTCAGCAGCAGCACACCATCATTTTTAGTCAATGTATTTTTTTTGCATTCTGGATGAAATTTTCACTATGTGCTTGAGTTTGCATGAATGTCCTCATTGCTGCCTTGCAGAACAGGCATCTTACTTATCTACAAGCAGTGAGAAGGCAACTTGAGTTCAGTGGGAGCTGCTTCCTCACCTACAGCAGTTCAGAGCATTTTGTGTAAAGGTGAGGCAGTGACTCTGAGCTCCCATGGTGGGAAGCTGCATCATTAATGGCCTGGCCTGCATGCTATGAGACTGAAATATCTTGCTATCTTGAGTGCCAAATATCTTTTGCTAAGTAAAATAGCCTACTTTGGTTTTATACTATGATACAGTTTTTGCTCACAGATGTTGTGTTAGCTTGAAGTATCAGTCCATCATTTCTCCTCCTACACCGAGCACTGAATAATTTTATTGCAACTGCTAAATCCCCTTGACCTTCATTGTGATATGAATGCAAAAATGGGCAGACAACTGCCCCATGGTTTAAAAGACAAAGCTTATAGACTCCTTGCATACTCCTAGTCTATGTTTTAAACTGATAATATCAAAGATAATCCTAAAGGCTTTTTATCATAATGATTTTTTTGAAAGGAAAGAAACTTCCCTTTTTTGCTTCCATCTAAGAGTAAGTCATGATGAAACAGGAGTAAAGATATTCATGAAAACTCTTTTAAACACAAGAGTTCTCTGAAATGGCATTTGTCTCCACAATAATAATAAAAGAGGCCGTTAGGTTGATAAGAATGATACAACTATGCAAGAATTAGAAACTTTTTACAAAATCAAGAAATACTCAAAGACTAAAAAAATTACAATTTTAATTTGTTCCATGTTTAATCTGGTAACCCATTAATTTCATTAATCAGTCTGAAGAATACCCTGCATTCTCAGCTGAAAGTAAACCAGATTAAAGTCACTATTTTAATGAAGTGCTAAGTAAAGAAGTGATGAAATTTTCAGAGGATAAAGTCTATTTTGGGGATCCAAAAAAAGGGTTGAAAGTTCATCAGGGATCAAACTTTGAAATACATAAAAATGGGGAAAATAAAAATTTTGAAATAGTAGAACACAAACCCTATTCCTAATCACAAATTATATGGCTTTTGAAAACACAACTGAAGTTTCTTCCCAGAGTTTTCTACAGGAATCTATCCCACAATGTTATTATATACTTTTGGATACTGGAAGATAGAAAAGGTTTCTGAATCTTAACGAGTTACTCTCAGACTTACCCTTGACTCTTTGAGCAACACCTTTAATAAAAAGAGAAGACATTTTTTCCTACCCTATTGTTAGCAAGAAAGCAGATGCCTGAAAAGCTGATGGCTATACTTACAGAAAGTTTTGAATGATTGAGTTTCATCACTTGCATTACAGACAGATAAATTTGTGGGATTTTCCTAAAAAGTTATATTATTACATCTTTAGATTAGATTAAAAATAGTAGTAAGTAGACGACTGAGGCCACAAGCTCCAGCCTAAAACTAAGAATTTAACCTGCTTTAAAAGTCCGGAGCTACGGACTGAATCAGTATTAAGTTGTCTAGCCCCTAGATTACAGTACTTTAGAAATACTTATATTCTAATCCGGTGGATATTATTCAGGCTTTAAGATTTTTCAGGAGTTTAGGTAGCTGTTAGATAGCTTTAAATGATGGCTGTAAATCAAGAACTACACTTTGTAACACTGTACTAGGCACAAGTCAGTCCTAGAAGAGAGCGTGCCTGCAAATCATCCACATCTCTCTGCTACAACCTGTTTTTTCTAGAAGTGACTTGACTAAATCAAGTCATTTTAGTAATTTATTTCTGCAACAAGTACAATATTTCAATAAGCTTTACTTTTTTAATAATGTATATGATTAATAATCCTTATTTCCACAGCCAACTAGATTACATGTAATTTTTCATTCCCCCATATCTTATACCAGCTAAGTGACATTTTGAATCGGCTTGTTTGAATGAAAAAGTGCATATTAAGAATACTGTAATGATTTTTTTTTTAAGAACTGAAAGTTCATAGCATCATTCATGAGCTACTCCTACATACTTCAAAAAAGAAATATATCTGTATCACTTTAACTGAACAGTTATTTAAAATGCACCGTAAAACACATGACCCAGAGAAGTCCGCACCGTGAGTTTAACTGTCAAGATAATTTCCTCACAAACTGCAATATAATACAATATAAACCTTTATCATCCTTATCATAATGAGAGCTAGCATGAAACTAGTGATATTACAAGGTTCCTATCAATGAAAAATTTTATTTGGAGTGGTATGCATGTCGCAAACTTAATCCCAAATTCCAGATGTGCAGTATTTCATATAGTTAATACAGACACAGAATGTACATGGAACAAGCCCTATTTTACTACAGTTATTGAAGGATTACAAATTCTATTTCACTGTCATCACTGGTGCCCACTTAGAAGCTCGCTGTGTACATTCTCCTACTTGAAACAGTATTTTAACTTGTTAAAAGCCAGCATAGGATCAAAAGGCAAAGTGGTTTTATGTTACCCCAGACAGCCAATGCGGACTTTGGTAAGTTAGAGCAAACATCTTTGAAATCTCCCAAGGGCAGGTTACTCTAAAACTCAGAACTGCCCAGAATTCTGTATAATACTCTCTGTTACTGTACCACACACACCTTCCATATATTTGGGGACAAAGATTATTGAGATGGACTAAAGTATTTCAGGTAGCCCAATCTATTACCCTCTGGGAAGAGAAACTGTGCAGCTCTCTGCCGCCAAAACAATTTAGAGGAATATCAAGCCAGCCTGAACAGCAAAGTCCTCCCTGCCTTTTCACAACATCTCTATAGCTCAGACTTTTTAAAGACAACTTTTGAAAAGATTTTCTATTAACTCCGTCAGCCACAGCTCCAAAGAAGTGTATGGGAAGGGTGTTTTCTTTTACTTATGAATATTAGCTCTCCTAAACAGCAAGCCTTTGTCCATGCTGTGGGCAGTCAGCATCCAGGACAGCAGCTCCATGGCTGTGAAACCCACTCCCAGTTCACGTACAAGTGCAGTTGGCTGTATGTCACCTACAGCTACAGCAACTAGAGGCACATAAAAACAGTGGAGAGTAGCAGTGCACATGTCCATAAAAGATCCTCAGACTGCAGCCCAAAGGATGGGCTGCCAGATGGAAGAGATTAAGTTCGAATATGTTAATGAAGAGGAACAAGCCTGCAGGCATGGGGGAAGGGGAAAAAGTTGTTTGGAAAAAGAGATGGGTCACAGAACTGGAAGGATGACAGAGAATCCATAGTCTTTGTAATACTGGGAAACTGCATAGAAAAGGCAAGGAACTGATGATCTATAATTTCACAAATTAGTCCTGGTTGTTTTTCTGTAACGTACTTTAAAAAGGAAAACCATTTCTTTTCACAGTGTGGAATTATGACTATGTTTTGAGAAATGAGAAAAAAATGTATATTGGAAAAGCATAAAACATTTCCCTAAGGTAAAATGAAGAACAGAAAATTTGTAACATTAAAAAAAAGTAAGAAAACTTGAAATATAAAAAATAAATATTGCATAAGTAATAATTTGTATTACAGTTAAAAAGTACAAGCCAAAATATAAACCTATTTGCCAGAAGATTTAAGTAGTAAAAGTCTTCTGTAACAATGAAAGGGCAAATACTGTTCAGAAGTAGTATAGCAACAGATACAACAATTGTATTAGAGTGAAGGTTTTTCTGACGGTGCTTGAAAACAGAAACAGTGACTGCTGCTTTTATCAAGATGGTGAGACAGTTATTAAAAAAAAAATCACATCCCACATTATAATGGCTAAAAGAAAACAAAGCCTTGTTGTACATGAACAGAAACAAATATCAGAAGCCTTAATTAATATAACCAGTATAGTTACTCTACACAAAAAAGATTTTTTTTAGTCAAAAACTGGAAATATGAACACAGGGAATAGAGATGTCAATGAACCTGAGAAACATCTAATGCAATGAAAACTGAAAAAGATGGTAAAAATATTATAAATAGGAGTTCAAAAAAATCTTCAGGCAACATGTTTTTTTTCTCTTAAGTACACATGAACAAGAATTATTATTGGTAAACATCAGGAGTATATTTGTCAGAGTTTCAGGGTAGAAGGGAAAAAATCTCAGAAAAAGAACTTACCATTTAAATAGAAGGATGCTAAATACTCAGGGAAATTTAGGTAATATTTAATCTTTTAAAAGTTTTTTTAAGAATATAAAGTTGAGTGACTCAATTCTTGCATGAGAAGTTTCATACCGTAATTTTTGAAAGAAGCTAGACAGATGTGTCCTAGGGAAGTCACGTGGATGATATATGGATTGCTGGAAGCGGGGCTACAAGGCTTAGGATATCAGTACAATATGATGAAGTTCTGTTCACAGGCTGGTGAGGTGACATAACAGCAGGAAGACAGGCCATGAAGAAGAACATAAAAAGCTGGTGGAGAGGGCACTGGCAATAAATATTGGGGGATGGTGATGAAGGCGAGGTTGTGGCAGTGGGCAAACAAGGGATGCCTAGGCTGTTGGTTAGCGACAGCATTTCCCGGGGGATGGCTGGACGGTCAGTGACCACTAGCTTTTTCTCCGCTTTGTCTTGTAATCAGTGTAATCAGCAAACTAGCATGGGTAGAAATGAGAGAGAAAGCAAAAGAGCTCCCTGCGAATTTGGTTATGCAGTTAGCATCCTGGTCACTGGCGGCTGGAGGAGGTGGTGTGGAGAGCACAGCAGTCCAGCTAGATGACTTACATCCCAGCAGCGTGGCTAGAAGGCATGCCAGCACTGCCGTGTCATGAGAGAGGAGAGGTATTTTTGTACCTTCTGTGCAGGGCTGCCAAAATGTGAGAAATTAAAATGAGAAAAGACATGAGACAGGAATGATCGGTGAAATTTGAGGAGAAATGTAGACAAAGTCAGAGCCCTAAAAATGAAAAAGGACTTGCTAGAAAAGTCTAGAGTTAGGCAGTGAGAAATTAAAAAAGAAAAGTAACAGGGTCTAACCAATACATAATATTCATTGGAATAATTTTACTGGAGCAGGAGTGAAACAGAAGTACAGATTAAAAGGTTTCTTCTGGCAATATTTTCCATGATACTGGGAAATGGGAAACCATAAAGACAACAGATTGGGAAGCAAAGAAATTGAAAAGCATAGATGAAAGGTTTGAAATGTAATTATTGATTGGTGAAGAAAAAGCAACACTGAGCTGGAAAAAATGGAGAAGTAGTACATTTGTAAGGAGCAGAGATGTGAGAAGAAAACCAGTAAGTATGGAAACTAGTGGAAGAGAAATAACTGAAAGTGGATGGGAAGAGAAAGAAATCCATGTGAATAATCATGGATGGATAAATAGATAAATACTGGATTATCAAGAATATCTGTTAGATAACCTATAATATTTTGAGACTTGTGAATTGAAGCTACTTTTGTTTAAGGCAGTGAAATCCAGAAATCTATGAAGTTTAGGGCTGATCTGTGAGGTTCAGTGATTACTTTATGAACAGAAAAAGGGAAAAAATGGTTCATTTTAACACAATTGACAATATATGCAGCACAAGTCACCAGCAGATTACATACTAGTTGACCCACAGGTTTCCCTGTGGAGACTGGAGAATGGTAAAAGTTTTTAAAATAGGAAAGAAGAAGTTTTGAAGTTGTTTATGTTTGTGAAGGATGAATGCAATTCATAAACCTGCAAACTTTTACAGACATTGGTATTTGTGTGTTGTTGCTCTGCAAGGTTTGGGTGGAGGGGAAGGGTTTTCATGTGGACTTTGAAATAAGGGTAACATAGAGCATGGAGGGACTCAAAGTAACAGAAAATACTACCACTGATCATCAGAACAGGAACACAGGAGTCACCTTTGAAAAGCAAAAAGAAAACTGCCAACACTGTTTCTCTCCTATTATCACGTTACTAATGGTCTTGCATTAATAATGAAGGACAAAGCTGAGAGAAAAAGAGAATTGGCTACAAATGAAAAGAGCAAAAACTATCAGAAGATGACTAATGATTAAAGATCCACCAAATTCCTGGAGAAGGATTTTCTAAGAATTGTTTTAAAGTGTAGCATCCTCATCAGAAAAGAGGGGCGTGATTTATGTGGCTTTTATTCTCTTCTTAAGGCATTGGAAAAAGGTATATTTAATACACACTCCTAAGGAAACCCTCCAACTCTTGAAACTTTTATGACTTAATTTCAATGAAAAAATTGAGGACACTGAAGTTCAAAAGATGAAAAATAGAAAGGGGAAGCTGAAAACAGAAATCTCTGCAAATTTATTAATCTTCTGTTAGATGAAACATCAGAAAGGACAGTAATGCCAGTAGATGTGAAAGGGAGACTGTGGCCATAGAGATATTCCTTTTAGCTATCGTAACACCTGAAACACAAACTTCTAAGGCAGATAATTCCCAGATTATATTGTATGGTCTGATAACTTGCTTCTGAACATCAGGAAAATTTATATAAACTGCAGACAATTTGTAAAGGGATTGGGGACTTTTAGTATATTACATGGAGTCTGAAGGAACAAACTGATAACGAATGAACGAACGAACACACACACACAGAATGACTAACAATTATCCTGATTGTCTGGATTTTTTAAAAAGCTTAGATCCCAGAATGAGATGTTCATTCTGGAATGCCTGCTATATTATTAAACAGTAGCAAACTTACACCAAGAATCAGTAGTTTTAGGGAAATAAGACTAACCATGCATAATGCTATATGGGGAAAAAAACATAAGAAAAAAAGTCACGTACCTCTTAAAAAATTAACAATGGAAATGACAACAACTCAAATATCTACAAAGTAAAACTAAAGGTAAGTAGAATTTTCTAAATTATCATTTGACATAAAACATAAATTTAAAGTAACGTGAGTTAACTTTGGCGAATCTATCCAAACACTAATGTGCAATAGTAAGACACCTCACGAAGTACAGCTAAATGAAACAATACAATTTTCTGAAGTTTTATACTCAGTTCATTTTAGTTAATCCAATGACATTGAATGAACAACTGAGGCAACATAAAAAGTGGATACATAAATTGTCAGAGTTTGACTCACCAGAATCACAATGGGTTTTTTTAGTAACAAAATATCAATAACAACAGAATTCAAGTGCACCAAATTCTAGGAATAATAAATTGTATCCCTAGAAACACTAAAATGCAATAGATTTTAAGGTTACTAAAATTAAGACTTATAGTAATACTATCTTTGAAGAAAAGGAAAAGAAAGTGGTGGGAACAATACTTTGCGGTTTAACTCAGATTTCTAGTTTGGAACATTTCTTCTATTTCAGAATGTGTTGTCATCATTCCAAAGAAGAAACAACCCCCCCAAACCCAAAAAGCCTTTTTAAAGTTTCAAATAAATGAAAACTTGGGTAAAATTGACTTTTGGAAAATGTCTTGAAAGAATATAGAGTATTTTAGGAAATTTTTATTTTTAGTGCATTTTTTGTTATGTCATGCCATTTCAGCACAGTGGTGTACTTAGTAAGATTTCATAAGTACTGCCATGGTGCCACAGCATAACAAACTCCAAGATGGAATGAATGGTGTATTGAGGTTGCCTTTCTCTTTCTTAACTGACTGCAAAAAGAGACAGACAGAATGGCTTAGACTAGCATAATTGTAGATGGCTAAAATTAAGTAAAATGTATTCCATGCTAAGTGTGCAGCTTTTCTTATTCAAAATGTAAAAATATCTCAAGGTTTCACTGACACAAAAATTAAACTATCTAGAAAATTATCTTTCAATTTCAATTAAAAATACCCTATATATTTTACTTTTTGACTATTATGTTTGTTACAACATCACATCAGAAATAGGTACCATGACATGAGCTTACGCACTTCTGCTGCGAAGAAATACAACATGAAAATAAAAAAAAAAATTCAAAATGAAAAATTTTGAAGGCTTTTATTAATTTAAAAAAATGAAAGGGAAAATACCAGGAATTTTCATAGCAACCTCTACTGCAATAATTTTTCACCAAAGATTTAACCAAAATACTGTTTTCTGATTAAAAAATTTTTAAATAAAAATTTCCATTCAATTCTTCTTCTGTTTGTACAAGTATACCACCTGCTGGCAGCAATATTATTTTGCTTAAGCACCTTGTGTGTCATATTAAAAGAAGAATAAAAGTGGGTTCCAGCTGAACACAACAAACAGGAGTCCTCATGAAATAGTACAAATTTTGGCAAAATTGTCTGGAAAGTATTTTGCCATATTACAGCTATAACCCATAAGTAATCAGATAAACGTCAGAAAATAACTTGTTTATCTTAAGTTTGACAAAGTAAAATGCTGATTTAATAACCTAAATAGAAAATGTTTTAGGACAACTATTAATTTTGCCATAAAGATGCTGTTTTTTGAACAAGGTTAACTGTAATAGATACAGTTCTTATGATACCACCTAAGGTATTTATAGAATTAAAGTCCTTTTTTTTTTTTAAAATCAAATATTCAGTGTAGTTCATCTCTTGGAGCTTCAAACATTAAATATGCTTCCAGCAACAATTCTGTAGACAGTATTTGTCTGGTAATACAGCTCGCTACTTCTGTTCAGTTTTTGAGCCAAGAATATCAAAGTGCATTTGAGTCACAAGCATGGTGACTCAGTTCTGCCTTGGGAAGGTGAACAGCTGGTTGCAGAAAACCCACATAAACTGGTGTTATGACCAATGGAAAGCAAGAGAACTCTCTCTTGTAGTTATGCTTTGCCTCTAGCATAGCATCTTGTCTGACTCCCTTCTTGCACAGAAATTCACTTAAAAAAACCCAAGCTCCAACTCCCCAAAAATCAACCCTTGCCTATCTAACTGTTTGGGTTTGTTTAAGTGTTATTTGCTTGGTTCAGGTGTAGTACTGAAAAGGAAAGACAGAGAGAACGATTTATTCAAATCTCAAAGAGACACCCTCCTCCTTTGTCTTCTGCAGGAGTGCTATCTTCTCTACTTATGTAATGATAGGATATTTTGCTCCTGAGTGAAATGAACACCACTAGGTTCTTTAGGGAGCTTTTTCTACCTTTTCTGAAAAGAAAATAAAAATAATCAATTTTCCCTTTGAATTCTGAATGGCAATAATACCACTGCATTAAGAAACTCAGGTAAGCAAAGCTGGAGGCTGGGGTCACTCCTCAGCTTGTTGCAAATGTCACCCCCATATTGTCCACATCAGCACATTGCAGAAGTTCTGAGATTTTACAGATGTTATGACGAAGCAGGCACCTTTTACAAGAGAAACAATTTACTCTGTATTTCAAGATTGTTATCTGTCATATTAAATATATAACTAGGGACAACAGGGTCCTAGCTTCTCAAAAAAATCTAGGCTTTTGTGACTTACCTGCAATTCCAGAACAGTTAAACACTAGCTAAAAGTTGCTTCAGTTAGTTGTGTTGCTGCGCTCGAACAACTGAAAAAACAGACCCAAGTTTTCAAAGCTGGCATCCAAAGTAAGAGAGCTTGTGGAAGCTCTTGAAAACTTTGGTACCTCATTGGCTTACTTAAAGGTCAAATGCTAAAGGCTCAGACTTGTAAGTAGGGATAACACATATAACGGTTGATGAGGATGCTGCCCCAACTGTCTGCTCTATTCCACATGCACAGATTAAGGCATCTGAATTTCTTGTGAAAGCACTACTGAAGAAGCTACTAAGCATACAAACTACAGTCCAGTTTCAAGGCAAACCAGCAATGACTTGTCAAAAAATCTAGAGCTGTACTTTTAATATAAACAGCAGGGTTGAGGTAGACACCTAGGATTTGTTATCTCATTAGTTACTCCTGTTTGTAAGTCACGGCTCAAAGGCTATGGTATCCAGGAATAGAAATTTTGTCTCTCAAACCTTTTAATTAGAGGAAAGAAAAAATGTTTTATAAAAATATTTTTCAAGTGTTATTCTAAAACTAAGACACATAGCTTTTTTTTTTATACCATTTCTTAAAAACCTATAATGAATTGCTGTTTCAAACCTTTATAAATTATTCAAGCTGCAACTGTTTAAAGACAGCTAACTTATAAACCTGGCATTGAGATGAAATAATCAGCTTTGTTGAGGCCTATCAATGAACAGCAACAGTAATCAAAATCTAATAAATAAACAATAAAGTTTTACCTAGGCAATTATTTTAATTTCCATCATGCAGAGCTGTTTATTAAAACACAAGTCTAATAATACACTATTCTAACAGAATGATTATTTTTGCAAAATGCTGTTTCAAGCTTGGTAATTGGAAATCTTTGAATTAAAAATTTATAGAGTCTGAAGTTTTACACTTTCTGCATGTTTTTTGGGACAGATTTTTTTTTCTCTTAAGTATCATCTGGAAGTACAGCATAAGTTAAGACAAAGCATGCATCTAGCTTTAAACCTAATATTGTTCTTAAGAATTGAAACAAAGACATGCTGGCCCAATTAGTGGACTGGTGTATAAACAGTTATTCCTAGCCACAAATGCAACTTATATTGATGAAATAAACATTTACCAAGTGGCATAGCCATGAGTGCTATAGAATTTTTAATAGAGACCATGTTTACAATACTATCAAATAAATGCTGAAGTAATCTTAACTTTGAATTTTTTTGTTCCTGGGAATTTTTGTTAGAGCTAAGAAACCAGCTTGGCAAGTAAATCAAAACTGTTCTATTTATACTTTATTTCTGACAGTCAAGACGTTCTTTAGAAGTATAGAAACAGTCTTCTATAAAACATCCCAAAATATATCAGCATGACCTAATGATTTTTTTTTGGCTCTGCAAAACTCATGGGAGAAGAAACAGACATGACATGAAAAAAAAAGACAACACAGAATTAAAACTTCCTTGTTCTCTGTCTTGAAAAAAAAAAATCTCTATTTTTGTGGGTTTTGAAAAGCAAGCAGCATAGGCTTTAAAGAATTTTTGCATACAAAGTATTTGAAAATCCATTATTCTGGATATACTTTTTAATGTTTTCCTACCTTTTAGCTACTTAATCTGTTAAGCAAATCTGTGTGACAGTCATGAGACACAACTGATTTTTCCCTTGTCTGTAGCACAGATCTGTGACATGACCACATGTACCTTCTACATTTTCCATGTACTTTCATAGTTCAGTTGATATTGTATAGTATGATTCCCTGTAAGGATATGCTTTACAAATATAATATAGAATGTATATTTGCCTATATTTGGCCGTATGTTCTTACTCAAATGAATACTACAGTTAAAGAAATACCAGTAGCAGCATTTTAATAAATTTACACACTAAAAAAAAAAAAATCAAAAACTTCATTACTGTGAAATACAAGCTATGAGTAAAGAAGAGACAACATTCTAGGAATAGTTCAAAAGTGGGAGAAAGTGAGACAAAATGGAGCTGGACTCAGTCTGTACCTGGGTTTGAAGGTAATTTGGTGATGGTATTTTTTGGCTTACTTTCTCTGAGCTGTGAATCTGAATAATCCAGAATATTTTCTGCCAAAGCTCCTTGTGACATAGGCCCTGGGAAAGAGTTGCTCTTGAAGTGCTAAAAAGTTACATGTGGCTTAAAAGCCATGGAGCAGGTCATGCCAGCCTCACCGGTTCTCCAATTTCTACTAACTTGGGGGAAAATATGGTCTGCTCTCTCACTTCTTCACTAACTTCTTTTGGAACCTTTTGCTTCACTGAGCTGCTCCAGAGCTCCTCCATGTAGCTCAATAGAATGTTTGAAGATGCTGTGAGGTTGACTATCACCTTATTTTTGGAAGCTGCTTTTTCCTCAGGGACCAAATTGCCTATGACCTGGTAGATTTGGTTTTCCTTTCTTGCAGCCTGGGAGGCACAGTTCAATTACTGGGAAGTTAATACTAGCAATTAACAGTTGTAATTTACTGGAAGATTAAGGTTGTCAAATTATGCTAATTGACAGCTGAGCTGAATTCCTTTTATCTAACTTAAGATGTCAACATTATTGACATTTAACTAATCAAGCCAGGCCCATTTCATAGGCGATAGAGAGAACTAGTTGCACCTTGGGAAAAGTTGGGTGATAGGAATCCTACTGCTCTTGTCTCGAGTAACAAAGGTCTCAACAGTAGAGAAAGTAAAAACCTGGGGTTCTCACAAAAGAATCTGGCATCGAAGACTTATGTTGAGTTGTCAAGGTCAGAGAATTCACATGACTGAGTGAAATCCAAAAGGCAGGATAGAGAAAATGAGAATTATAAGCTGTCTGGATCCTGTTAAATGAGAGAATTGGAGAAAGTGGTCAATTGACTTATCCCAGTCTTATATTACTACAAGTAAAAGTTACATGGAGGTGTCTTTTCATCACCTGACTGACCTGCTAAAGGGAATTCTGAAATAGAAAATAGACAAAAATCACAGAAATCATCTCCTCTGTGTAAATTAAAAAAAAAAAAAAAATCGAAGTTCCTCTTTTAAAGAAAAGGCTTATGATTTTATTGCTATAAAACAGCAACGGAGAATCAGAGGGCCAGCAATCAAAATCCCCAGATTGAGACTGTAAATGCCTTACTGGAAACAAAATTCTTTTGAACCGATACAAAAATAATGAACATAAAATTATATACATTCAGGAAACAAAAACTATACAAATTCAAGTAACGGACAAAAAAAAAAGCTGACACTCAAAAATCAGACTATGTTCTTAAAGCAATTGAGAAAGCCTATTAGTTAAATACTTAAAAACAGAATACTCTTTATTATGCATAATACAATGTTAAAAAATCAACAACATTATTTTGGAGAGTCTGAATCTGTGGTGTTGTATATACCTATTTTTAAAGAAAAAATATAATTTAGGCCCAATTCTAAAAAGAAGGATGAGGTTTTTTAAGTATAATCCTATGAGAAATCCCATTAAAGTCAACAACATATTCAAAATGAGACATGTTTCAGGACATATGTTAGGGACTGGATTCCACCAAAATTTGAGACAATGCTTTAAGCTACTGGTAGAATATCAATGTATTTTTTTACACTACAGATTGAACACTGGTAGGAAAAGATATATAGAAATTGCTATTTATTACATACAAATAAGACTTTAGTTAATGTTACTTTGTTAACTTTTTTCTGCTTTCTAAAACAGCTCTTTTTTTTAAGAAGCAAACAACCAAACCAAAAAGCCAAACTAGTGAAAAGCTTCCAACATGCCTAGTAAGAAATGGATTAAATTGACACCAGTGTAAAAAGCAGCTAAATCCCTTTGAAATATTATTAATCTTTTATACAGAAAATGAATGTAGATTCTATTATCATCTCATGCTTTATAGGACTTTTCCTTAAATAAATAACTCTAATACAATTCTAAAATAGCTTTTCTCTAGTATCCCATGCCTTTTTTTAGCAACCAAAGCAACATGGGACTAGGTGGGTGAATATGCACGTCAGGCCTGTAGTCTGTATTGCTCAACAGTTGAGTTATTTTTTTCCTAATGTTTAACTGAACTAGCATAAGGCTCCTTGTCCTTTCAGCAGAAGACCAAGTAGTTCAGTTCTTTCCTCTATATTGTTTTGTTGATGGATATTTATAGATTAAGAACTTCCATGAGTCTTTCTTTTTCCAAATGATCTATATTAAGTTGCTTTAGTCATACTCATATTATCATTGACTTGAAGCATCCTTGTCTTTCTGTAGACGTTCTGTAATCTCTGCAGTTAGTGATGTGGTTCCAAACTGCACATACAAAGCAAGGCACAATATATAATGGATCTACTATTGTTTTAATAGCAGTATCCTCCCATGGAGTAGTAAAGCTGAATTATGGACCAAGAAGCCAGCTGCTCTTTCTAGTTTAACATGGAATCTGTCAAAAGCTTCTTGTGTGGTTTTGGGAAAAAAAAAATCCCCCCACAAAAATGTGTTCTTGTTCACAGCAAAAAAGCATTCTGCTTCAATTTATCTTATCCCTTGAAAAAAATATGTAACACTTCCATTATTTAGCCTCAGGGAGAGGTTAGGAAAATGACACTGTACCATGATATCTACATACAGTGCTATGAAAATATTCTTGCTTTACCCTCCACCACATTTACAACATTGTGTTAAGAATTAATTCCTGATACCAGCAATATTCTCTTCCAAACAGGCAGTATAACTCAACAGATTGATACTGAAAAAAGCACTGTTAATGACAACTGCAGGGTGTCTATGACTGTAGTTATTTGGCGACCAGTGAGAAGGCAGTATGATTCAGAACTTATTTCGTATCAGTAATCGGATCACTTGCCAAAATTTCTTTACTTGATAGAGAGTCTTGTTGATGCTGTCTGATCAGCCTTTGGTCAGCAGCAGGACCATCAGTCCCTGAACAACGAAGACCCCTTTGCTGGTAACTCATAAATGTCCGCGCAGCCTTCAGCACGGCTAATGTGGTAGAAAAGAAACACACTAAAACTCTCACACTCAAGGAAACACAAAGTTCAGAACTGACTCTCAGTAATACACCCTTCTCGGACACTAATTTGCTAGAGTTTTATCAGTCACCAGTTAATAGTCACAAATGCATAGACTCAGTCATTTTTTCCCTTAGGGCCTACTCGGCCATCACGAAAATGGCTGACAGCATGGAACCATTCAGAGTCTGCCTTTAGAGCAGAGAGGTTTACAAGAAACACTGAAAACTCAAACAGAATAGAAGGAAAATACAGGAAATATTATGGAGGATTGTTGGATGAGCTGGTAATAGCTCATTTATTTATAATACTTGGTGTTTTGCCTACAAATGTTTTTAAAAACTGTTTAGTCAACATCTCCAAAACCTTAATTTGCCTGCAGCAGGCCTTTGAAATTAAGCAGGAAGAAAGCAATCAGGTTAGAGTATTGCTCTTTCTGATATTAAATGCTTTTCTGGCGTGAGATACAAATTCTTGAAAAAAATCTGTATTCTACTTCTGTTCTGTAGGACAATGTTGGCAGCATACCAAAATAACAAAATAAAATGAGCATAATACAGTCATAATGCTCCAATGATCCTAGAGCAGCAGTAGACCCAGCACTAGGACTATACGGAAACTTTTAGAAAGACGAAGAGGAATCTCTCCCTACTTTGGGATATCTCTGCGCCCCAGATTAATTTTTTGCCCAAGAGTCACTATATGTTATTCAGTGCTCGAGGTGTATGCACTGGGGGAAGAATCATGGTTGCTTTCCCTAATTTTCAAGTTAAATTTCCACGCAAAGTATTTTTAATTTGTACATGCATATAAAAAAATAGAGAAACCACTATTCAACACTGTGAAATACACATATGCTCTAAATTCACCAACATCCAAAAGGCACCAGAATGCAATTCACTATATAGCATTATGGCTGCAGTCTTCCAGAGATACTCTGATTTTTTTCAGGCTTTGTCAACGAAGTGTTTCTCTCTCAAACATACGCACCGATAATAATTTGTGCCTAGACTGTTACAGCTGATTCTATCTGAAGGTAAATACAATTATACATAAAAATCTATGGCAGACACAACATGCTTCCTCTATGAATCACCAACATTTTGTGGAATGGAACACTATCAGCCTTTTCTGTTGATGCTATGTCATTTTACACTAGAAAAATGTTATTTGGAATGCGGAATGAAAGGACTACACCCATACAGCTCAGGTTCAGGCTCATCTCTTACCACATTGCTCCAATTCAGAATCTAAGTCTTTACTTTTTTTTCCCTTTTGAAAATATTCAGTCAGTGTAGATGTGTGGATTTGGTTGAGGAAGCTTTAGTCATTCCTGGTTAGCTTCCTAACGGCAATAAAGCTACAGCCTGGCACATTGCAGATGGGGGAGGGTCGGTGGGGAATGAGAGAGAAGCAAGTACATGTGTATGTTGTCCTCTTCTCTCTGGCTATTACACAAAGTAAAATAGCTCCAGCTGGAAAGATTAACAGAGACCTACTCCAGAATAAGCTATAGCCTGCTAGGTGAGCCTCCAGGAGGGTGGACAAGGCCATTTCAGACCTCCCCAGCTAAGGAACAGAGCCATAACTGAGAGTAATGTGATAGCGATCTTTACTATTATGAATGGCATCAAGATGGTGAACAGGCAACAAGGACTCACTATTTCTCATAAGAAAAGACCTAGGGACAACATACAATTATTAAGCAACAAGTTCAAAACAAATGAAAGTGCACTTTGAGTGAATTTCTCACACAACATACTTAAGGTGTGGAACTCAACACTATGCCATATCATGGACAGTAGTTTACATGAGAACTTAAAGGGATTAGATATTTCCTTTCACAGAGGAAAAAAAAAAAACCCACCAAAAATTATTAAACTCAAGGATATCACCTCTGGCTCAGGAAGTCCCTGAGCTGCAATTTGCTGAAAGCTAGGAGGATATGCTGCAGGAGTATCACGATAAAGTCACCTAGGGAAATACTACCCTCCTCCGTCGGCCTCCTCTGCTGGCAGCCAACAGATACCGGAGTAGCAGACTTGTAATCTGATTCTTGTCATTTGCTATTATATCATTTTCCACTGTTATTTTGGGGCTGATTCCCCAGTGCCATCAAAATAGCCCCATGCCAACTAAGTTTCAGCCAATTAGCTTTCAGGTTAACAGCAGTACTAGGTAATTCATGGCATTGCTCAGCTAATGAGCATAGGGCAGAGCGTTCTCAGCAGGAGGACTTAGGCTCTGTAATTCCTCTTTAGAAGAATGTAGATTTAGCCCAAACCTTTGAAGGTATTCATAGAAAGGATAAGACTTACACGTACTGTGAAATTCATTGGTCTTGAAATATAAACTAATTTCGAGTATAAAACCCCCTAAGTTTATATGCTTTTCATTTTTTAGAATGTCATTTAATACTTACATTCACTGCCAAGTCACAAATAGTATTCTGTAACATTTGAATAAGATGATTGATTTATAATATTAACATGTATTCTTTTGGAATAAGTGCAGTAAATACAACTGTAAACTGTTAAGTAGGGGAAATTAATATAAACACGAAAGAAATTCACCAAGCTTCATCAATATTATGGCATTCTGCTAAGATAGAAGAGAAATCACCCGAGCTGCACTTCAACTGACGAAATACAGAATTTGCAATTTCTTTTATATATTATTTTTAATCAACAATACTTTTTTGTTGCCATTTTTCAAAATGGCAATATTAATAAAATCACAAAGTAGCTGTGTAAGAACAGTACACATTTTATGGAAGGAATGTCTTTAACAACTAAATTGCACAGGGTTAGACTGTGATGAAACTGTTATAAATAAAATCTCTTCAAAATTTGAATAAAGTGAGTGACTTCCTTAGTTTGCAGCTGAAAACTGTGAAACTAAAAGAAATGTGAAGTTAAACAAAAGAAAGAAATCAGTATGCTTAGGGCAGCAGTTGATCCATCTAAAAAACCACCACTTTATCTGTTCTCTTTTCCTTTGCAAAATCCAATAAACTGCCATTATATTCCTTTTAAATGGTTCCATTACAAGGATTCTATAACAACAGACTAATCTCTTGATAATTATAATAAATGCCTGTAATCAAAGCAGGAACCATTTAAAATAAGGAGAAAGGCTGTTTTCCATCAAACTCATTGTAGTTAGGTGACCTTTGGAGCATTAAGCTACATCATACGTTACCACCTCTAACTGCAACATAGCTTTCCTACCAATCTTGCTTAAATAAAAATAAAAAGGATGAGAGATCAATGGCAATGTGGATTGACACATGGTAAGAGTTCTTACTTTCCAGCTCTGAGCCTTGTAGAACATAAAAACCTCAATTCGCAAGATTCCAAAGGCTCAAAGCCTGCAGGATTCAGCCAGCAGCTCTGTGACGGGCTTTGATACGTAGTGCTTCCCTTCAGGAGGGAATGGGGGAAGGAGCAGACCGGTATTTTAAAAAGTCGTGCTATGCAATGTGAGCTGTATATCACTACTAATGCTTAAGAAAGTATTACTTTTCAGAAAGACAGGACATTTTATCACAAAATTCGATATTGTATTCACATGAACAAACAATGATTTCCAGAGATCATTTAAGAAACTGAAGGCTGATAAAATTACGGGAAATGACTATATATGATCAGAATGGCTTTCATCTGCATTTTGTTAGACCCAGCATTGATTTCACTTTTCAGCTGTGAACAGCAAGAGGCCAGCTGTGGCCAAGGGAGAGCGCAAGCAATGAACCAGGGTCACAATAGAGGCTGAGTTGTCAGAAAATTTAACACTTTTAATGACTAAATCTCAGCAAAAAATCTTCAAGTTACAACCATTTGAAAATATATCCAGCGGGTCCCACAAACTGTCAGAGAATAGAAGATTTAATTTATGACAAAGTAAAACCTTTGAACTCTAGTTATGTGAATAAACAGCATTATAAGGGGAAAACAAACAAAGCACGGAAAATATAAAATAAATTGCCTTCAAGGCAGAAACAACTACATTTTACTTTGTATTCCCAGATGTGTTAAAGGGAAATTTATGACAGCATACTGAAAAGCAAGATTCCCATTGTGAAACCCTTCACATTTATTTAACTAAGCACAATCATTGAAAATGACCTTTATCCAAACCCTTCACAGCTGTCTTAAAATGATCTAAAACTATTGCCAGATTTTCTTTAACTAACATTACTTAACAAAAAGTCATTACCCCAGGGCCATATTACACTACTGGCAAGTAAACACAAATCCATTTTCAACAACATGCTACGAAGTTCTAATGAAATATTGATAACAAATTGAAAACTCCGCATTAAAAAGGTGCCAAACAATACAAATCATCATAGTTTTCTGTTCTAGCAATAAATACAATTTCCTTATTTCTGATATTTCTCACCTATTATACATGCAATTGCACCTATTATATTGCACCTATTATACATGCAAACAGAAAAATGGCTAATACTTAAAAAAATCTTACATTTAAAACTGTTACTAAATGAGGTGTCAAAAGTATTATAAACGAAGCTGTTCTAGCAGCATATTGTGAAAAGATATCCTCATCTGTTCTCAAAAGACAGCACATCCAGAGTGTACATTACTCTATAAAATTAAAGGGCTACTGACAATAAATTCATACGGCAGTTTTCATTGCAGTACACTAATAATTTACCACTGCGTTAATAACATTTGATTCCAAGACTTAAAAAGCAGTGTGTCAAAACGATGAACGCCTTAATCTTTCTCCTTTTTCTACGTAAACACTAAGCATAAAGATTAAAAGATTGTCGCAAGAGCTGGCCTCCTGCAGGTCTAGGTCGACTGACAGGGGTTAGGGAAAAGAAACAAATCATACTTGTGGATTCAGAACAGAACAGTTCCGTTTTTAAAATAATAGTATAGAGCCACAATTAAAGTGGGTGCATGCTGTGGGGAGGGGGGAAAGGACTTTATTAAGGGGTTGGTTAGTTCAGTAAATCATGGCTTTCAGATAAAGATGATTGTAGTGGTTCCTTGGTGTGAGAGGGAGAAGGGTACAGGAGGTTCATTTCACCACCAAGTAATTATGCTGACCCAGAGTGTTACCATTTATCATGGCTGAAAGATGACACTCACTGTTAGCCAAGGGAAACTGCTAGTCAAATGCTTCCATCTAGATCAATACACACCACATTTTTCTACAGCCAAAAGTAATTATACAACAGCAAACTTCACAATCAATACCCACTCGAGCTAACTTATATTCTGTTGTACAGACATGAAGGTATGGCACTGTCAACTGTCACTGGAAACTACTGCAGTTGGCCCAGATTAAAGGTTTTACCCCCACCATTATAAAGGATTTTGCTATCTATTTCCTGAGTAAAAGCAAATGTATCCTCTTTTCTCTATTATTAAAAACAATGAGCAACCACGCAGGTTTTCAGGACACGTTGCAACCTGCAGATGAAACTGATGTTCTTGTTATCGTTTCATAAAGTCTCACTTAACACAAAATAAAAAAGAAAATCACTCAATTAAAGAAAAATCAATCTTCCTAACCACTGAAAGCTAAAATAGTTTCTGGAGCATTAGTTTCTAAAAGCTGCAGTTGAAGACCTGACCTTTGTGAACTCCAGAGATCAGAAAAGAGAGAAACATATATATCTGAAGTATTAAATCAATGTCATTTTAAGTATTAAACATATATTCATGTTTGTTTGCACAGAGGTACACACATACGCTTACCAGCAAGCCAGCTAGCAGACAAAATTAGGCTTTAAGAGATTAGGTTTTTGTTTCAAAATATATCTAAATGTCAGTTTTGACAACTGCTTTCAAAAAGGCAGAGCTTAGTCTTATAAACCAATCTAACACATCAAGAAAGGTTAGGGGGCATAAAAAAATCACTATTTCACTAAAAAAAAAAAATTGACATCCAATTTTCAAGCTGATTTATCAGTGGAAAGCTAAAATTGATAGTTTGCCATTACTGGGTAGCAGGCTGTCTAAGAAAGCTGTTACAAAGCCTTTCATTTTGATTTAGCCACATGGATCAATACAAACCTATACTGTTTCAATTTTACAAATATTGATTTTCTGATATAACCTCTGCGGGAGAACATTCATCACCTGCCATACTGAAAAATATTGAAATTTATTTTGTAAACTTTGATTTTCACAAAATACAGTGTTCTACTGAGTGAAGTGAAATCTATTTTTCCAGATAACAGCTAATCACTGTTAAAATGATATTTTGAGTAATATATTTTTTCCTTTTCATTTCAGAGTCTGACTTATACTGTTAATCCTTCAACTGGATTCATACCAAGGTAGTTCATAAAACTTCCCTTCATTTTTTGATCATGTAACTTGAGATTCTTTTCAGTTTTAATGAATAAGACAAACTAGAATTCAAGTGAAAACATTCAGTTATAGTGAATATTAAATTCTTACACTAAGTTGCTCCCCAAACCTAGAACCACTTAATGCTTTAGGGAGGACTTTTTTTCCAGACATCAAAGAAAAAACAAATTCATAAAGTAGAAACAGTTATTTTATGAAACAAAAATCTTTATCCTATAGTTATACAACAATATACACAAGCATGTTGCGTTTTATCCACCTTAGGCTTTTCTAATCTGCTTTTTGTGATATCTAAGAGTTCTGTTGTTCCTCAGCATTCAAAACACTACCTTTTTATATGTTACTTTGCTTATATATAGTTATAGATTTTTATGACAGCCCATCCAAACTGATAAAAATACTGAATTAATTAAAAAAATTCTGTGATTTTGTAAGACAATTTTTAATTGTACAGCTTTTCTTGTTCCAAATTATTTCATCAATCCTTAGTATCTTATTCCATTAAAAATAAAGCTTAAAAATAATTTACAGGTTTGAATCAATGACATTTTTAACCCCTTCTTTCCCATTCCCCAAAAGCCCCTTTATGAGCTCCCTAAACAAGACCACAAACACCTCCGAGTGCCATGTTGCTGTAGACTATCCAGCCAGGGCATCAATACAGAAAAGACACTGAACAGGTTTTAGGAGGAAATATATCGTGCAAAAGAATTTTCCCAGAAGCGTATGAGAAAAATGATAATCCTACGTTGGAAGAACACAGTCCAGGGATAAGATTCAAGCAACAAACACCCAAGAGGGTTTAGATTAGTAAGTGCACGCTCAGAACATGCTGCTAACACAATGTCATTCAGATTAGTGATTATTAAACAGGACTGTGAAAAATTCCTAAATTATTAAGTTAGACACTAAGTAAGTGAAATTTCTGAAAGATAAGCAATATTTTCATAATAGAAATAATATAATAAATTGTAAACTTTCTTGTAAATGTAATGCCATGAAACCAGGGTAAAATTTCTTTGTAGACTTAGGGCTCAGTATGGATAGTCTGTCTACTTACAGAATACAGAATGTTATTTCTAGCATTTGGATACTAAATTCATCTTCCTATGTGTACCTGAAATCAAATAATACCAACACCAAAATATCTGAATTTGAAAAAAAAAATATTAGTAGCACAAAAATTCTGTAAGATAGAGAGGTGGGAGAGAAAACCACAGAAAAGAAACAAAACAATTTGACTGAATATAGAAGTAAGGACTTGCTAAGTCAAATCAGATGTGCCGTTTCATTCTGTTCCAAAAATGTCACAAACAGCTCTTAAGTGCAATGGCAATGGCTACACACAGCTAGAAAGGACTTAGTATGAGCCATCACACAAACTCATCCTGTTATTCAGATGCTGATGCTGATTCAGACGCTGATAATTTTAACCATCAAAATGGTGAACATAGTGAATCTGAGGCACAGCAAAAAGTCATTGAAGAACTACATGACTATAGCATGTTTAAAAATAAAGCAAAGCAGCACAAAATATTTAAAACCTTTCTCTTAATATATTAATTAAGCACTATTTTTAGGGCTTTTTTTTCCACCAACAGATCTCAAATCACTCTGATAGCAAAGTACCATAATTCACGTACTACAGATGGGGAAAACAAGGCAAATAGATAAAGACGGAAATGATTTATTCAGCATTGAGGTGACACCTCACTGGCACCATCAAGATTGTAACTTCATTATTTAAGGCATAAAGTCATTGCTTTCATAACTAAAGAAAGACTCTTGCTTTCCCATATGAACTGTACTGTGAATTCTGGAGGGGAGAGTGGGTGGAACGATTGGTATGTCTTGGTCGGAAGTGCCATGAATCGCTGCTCTGATTTGTTAACGGCACTTATTAATTCCACTATTCCCATAAATATGTATATTCTCAACAAAGATTTAAAAATGACAAGAAATTTGAATAATCGTAATTCCAATCTTCACATATTATTTAGTTAAAAAAAATTCCAGCATTTTGAAAATATAATTATGTTTATTATGTAACAAAAATTAATCTTGGTGCAAAATAACATTTAATAATTTCTGAAAAATACTTTCGCCCCTAACAGGACTAGTTTGTTTCTTTTTTTTTATAGAATAAAACAGGTCTTTCGTGGTCTCTAGTTTGTTTTCTTGGGTTATTCTTGGTTTTGTTTTTCATTTAATGAAGAAAGAAAGAAAAACCCAGAAGCAAAATATCTTGTTGACACTTGGGCTGCCATCATACAATCATAGAGCAAATGACTATAAAGACAGCATTTGTAGTGAATATGTTTAAAGATTCTTTCTTCTATTAAGGCTTTTCTGTATCTAACTATATTGAGAACAAGAAGAGAATGACCTTCTAAAAAGTAATGATGGTGATTATCCATATAATGGTTGTAACATGCAAATATACAGCAGCCATGTAAAGGAAAAAAAATCGGACAGCAACTTCACAGTGCTTAAGGGCTTCATATTTTACAGCACCAGCATTAATGGAAAAGTTAATGTAGCATTGAATAACAGTGAGTTGCTCAGCTGCTACTACTGCTGCAGAACATTTAGATCATGGAAATAACACATCATTTTTCCACTCTTATTGCTTTCTTGACCCACAGAAAAACAACTCTCACCCACCCCCAAAATAATGTAAAATATTCCTGCATTACTCAGTTGCTTAAGAAATATGACCAAGCATATAATTTGTAAGACTGAAAATTCAAATAAATAATTAAACCACAAAACTCAAAGTAATTAAGCAACAGTCCTGAAGAAAATCTCAGAAACTATACTCTATGACTTAACTCATACTATGGTACAAATGCATGCATAAGCACAATCACTTAATGCAGTACACAAAACAAAACATCATTTTATAGTACTTTTATTTCTTAATTCCTGATCTCAATACATGAAATAACCAGATAAATTATGCGTGTTAAATTCCTTTGTTTTCAATATACTAGGGAGTAAAAACTACCGAGCGCACTCAGTACAGTGTAATTTAAAAACTTTTCATTGATCTAAGTCTACAGGAAAGTTTTGGAAGGTAGGCAACACCTAGATATTGTGAATGGAGGCACACAATTGGCTCTAAATTGAATTGCAGTGACAATTGTGTTTAGGGAGAAATCTGAGGAAGAGGACGCAGACCCCACAACTATAAATCCCGTAAACCATGTTCCCCCTTCATTATTGCTGGTTGTTTTAGAAAAGAAAAAGAAAGGAAGTAAATATAGAGTAAACATTGGAACATATCAGCAATCTTTCCCTCCTTCATAAATTCAGGCAATGACCCTAAGAGTTATGCTCCTTCTTGATGCAAACTGTAAAATGTGAAGACATACCAGAATTTAGAATTTCCATTAGGAAATTAGTCCTTCCTGGAATTCCTGAAAATTATTCCAGCTCATAAAGGAATTCAAACTTTAATGTTTCTGCACTGGTGTTGGACTAGTAAAACTTTTTGATTTTGTTGCTGATTGCCTTTTTTTACCATCAGAAGGAGAACAAAGTGAAGAGTGGTGAGCATGGTTACGGAAAGGGAGAAGATCCCACCCCTTTCTTTTCTGCTCTCAAAATAATCAAAAAAGGTGCTACTAATTTGAAATTCAGGCGTCTCAAAAAGTAACACAAATGCTTGAATGATACTGTACAGTTTCACTGTTGATGTCAGACATGAGAATAAAAACTGGGGAGTAAGTACCACTGCTTCCAGATCCTTTCAACTTTGGTTGTCTGCCAGGTCTAAACTCAAAGGTATTACAAAATGACTCTTCAGTCACACCTACAGCTGCTTCTCAGTCAGATAGTATTTGTCAGGTAGTATAAAAAACTCGCTCTCCCTATTCATCTGCTCTAGGTGTCCAAGTGACTGCAATTTCTGGAACTGGTATCATCATTCAGTTATATGTATGCCAATTATTTCATTCACTGACCTTTATGCTTCTTTAATATCTGTG
Source organism: Gavia stellata (assembly GCF_030936135.1). NCBI lineage: Eukaryota > Metazoa > Chordata > Aves > Gaviiformes > Gaviidae > Gavia > Gavia stellata. The sequence goes on along the minus strand of NC_082594.1, from coordinate 26,459,618 downwards.
ATGATATTAGCTATGAATTTCTAATAGGGTTGAGAAAGTACCAGCAGAAGGTATGTGTCTTGCCTTTACAACTGGTAATACCAACTGGTATGGGGAGAAGAACAACAATAAAAACTTCTAAGTATTAGAGCCAATGGAGAACCTAAGAAGCCAGCAGCCAGGAAACCAATTATTTACTAAAAGCTACCTCAAAACCTGCTTGTGATTTAACATCTTATAGATGTTTTGGAAATCATGAATGACAACAGGAATCTGTAGAAGTTGTCTTGTAAGGGAATGTCCATCGTGGCCTTTTCATTTTTACAGCAGAGATTTTTCCTATGGAATGTATGTCTTTTAGAAAACAGTAGCATTACAACTTTACTGTGGTGACTGTGAAAAGGTAAATTTAACAAAAGAAGGGGAAAAGTAAATATATTTTATTAATCCTAATACTAGAGAACAAGAATTTAGAACTACATTTTTTTGGTTTTAGTGTACAGAAATTGAGAATTTGTTGATTATTTTTAAAGAAGTGGAATCCTCTAAATATCGCATTGAAAGAGCTGCCCGTGGTAATTTGTCACTATGTCAATGAAATAAAGGAGCTATTCTAGTATTTTCAGTATAGGACATTCCTAAGAAAAGGTCTCTGTTTAAAATTTAGTGGTGTCCAGCAGAATCTTTTGAACTTCCCTGCACAGTTGGCAGTAACACCCTCTCATAGCTTGGTTAAAGATTATCGAATGACCCAGATATAGAGGGAATACCACAGCCAGAACTCAACATATGACCTGTAGATTTAGCTTCCACAACACACACATTAGAAAAATTGATGTACCTGGCCTCCACTGGATGTCCATTCAGAAAGAAACATGTCTGTTTCTTTCCAGGGAAGAGAATATATTCATCAACAAACAAGAGCAGCAACATGCACAGTATCATTAGTCCAAAAAATAAGTTGAAAACTAAGCCTGAGTATATCTGATATGCTAAAGGACCATTTACACTAATGGAAAAACATAATTTGTATGTAAAAAGTGATTTCCTTGTTTTTAAGGACAATTGGTAATAGTCCTCTAACACTACTGAATTGTACATAAATTCCAATCTGTCTCTCATATTATTTTTAATACTGTGGTTTTATTCCATCAGGCTCCAAACCTTTATAACACCTTCTTTGTTAAAATTTAATAGACAGTATAGTTTTCATTGAGACCATTATCAGCAAATTGGTGGCCATTCCCACAAGTTTCCAATCATGTTTTTTCTACATTTTTAATTCCAAGACTGTTAAAAATGAAAAGTAATGTATATTTGGGGAACAATTAAACAGTTTGTCTGTCTGGGTCCTCTAAGAGTATACAAACAGAGATTTTCATTAACTCTTCATGATGATCTCAGATGGAAAGACTATTACAAAAGAAACTATTTTTTTCTTATTCAACCTTGCCTGGCATTTAGCCAGATAATGTGGGGTGGTTTTTAATTTTCTCTTGTGCTTCTCAGTGGTACTTAACTGAGGTTAATCAGAAAGGATAGCAGATTCCATTTTGTTCTGGTGGATACATATCACATCCTGCTCCTGCTTCTGGCTGCTCTTCTTTCCTGACAGGTTTCACTCAATTATTTCTCACAGATTTTTAGCTAAACAGTTCAGTATGAAACTCTACCACTGAACATACTGTCTGAAGTTCACTAAATAAATTTCCTCTACTATTAAGCTGTCATCAACTTTGAAAACATCACTTTTTATTCAGGAAAACACAAGAGGTTGGGGCACTATTCAGTGTAAAAGACTACTATGTGTCTGAAAAGAATGCATTGTTAGCTAATAGCAATTGGAAACTTGAATGCATATCCATTAAAAAAATTTAAAAATGAACATTTTTTTAATAATGCTGAAACAACACTTCCACGCACCATGAGGCAAATATATCATGCTTTACTTTCCTCCATGTTTTCACATAGCACAAGATATATTATGCATAAAAATTAAGGCCCTCTTATGGCAAAGTATCCCAAAGGCTTCAGTAGTATTTCTAAATTGGGCCTAGGAGATGTCAAATTTAGCTTCCTCTTTATGTATGTTTTTATTGCTTCCTACCATTAGTGCAAACATAACTTCTAGTAAATCATCAAAAGAAATTTCTTACACATTAATCTTTTCTAGATTCAGATTGTGACTGTAACAAAACCAAAAAGCATTCCCACCCAATAAGCATAATTTGCTGTCAGAAGAGAAGAGAAAAAAAACAATGGGAATCTGAAAAATAAGTAAACTTAGATTTTAAGAAATAACTTCATTTTAATTTTAGCCTATTGGCATTGTATATACAGACTATTTTTTAAAACAATGGTTAGCATTCTCAAATTGAACAGCAGAAGTACACGTGGCTTCTGCATCTTTTTGTGGATTTTCTAATAATCTAGACAATTGGATAGTTTGCTACATTATTGGGTTTTAAAATGGTTCAGTGCTATTGAATGTTTAAGAAATATTTATGGCATAAGGCAGTATATTCCTGAAGCTGAAACAATCATTAGACTCTGATGTTCATCTATTTTATTGAACTACCCGCAGGGAGCTTTATGGGCATACTATCATGTCAAGGTCACAGGATTAAGTGAGCAGTGATGACAGTAAACAAGCCTTTTCTGTATATTCTAAAGGGTCTTACTGAGTTACTTAAAATGCCATAAACATAAATAGTCTCTTATCTCTACAACACATCCATGACAGATGACTTCAAAATATAACACTCTTGAGCAAAGGAGCTTTACAACCTAATCAACAGCCTATATTATTGACAACAGATATCAATGTACTGGGGAGCACAAATATTAGGAGAGGCTTGCAATCTGTCATCGTCAGATATTTTATGTCTGTAAGTTTACAAGAAGTATATCTACATTTACGTCAAACATCTATGTGAACAGATATTACTGCTGAAAAATACCAGAGCTTACAGGTTAAGAAAAAACCCGGTTATATAGAAAAAGTAAATAATAACAAATGTACCAAATTTACACAAGCCATGTAAAAACAGGTAATAAAACCAAACCTACACAGTACTTTCAAAATAATCTTGAATGATTTAATTACTCTTTAGAAGTATACTGTGCATTACCATATCTATTTTATCAATGTGGAAAGCAATATAACCAAGTACAGCAACCTCCTTCAAGTCATGTGAAGTCTATGACAGACATGGTGTTCTTGAATCAGTCAAAATAAAACTGTGTAAACTTATTTTTTCACTCTTTAAAAAAAAGCAAAATCAAACAAACAAACAAAAAACCCAGCAGTGATCAATTGAAAGAGAAGTGTCTGTGTGGAATATTTTTTCAGAAATCAGAAAAGTGAATTGTGTAAAGATGATCTTCATAGTCTAATATCTGTGAACATACAGGCTGTGCTGACAAAATGCATACAGAAACACCAAACCCAAGGAATGCTCCTGCTAAGCTATATTAAGATAAGAAAGAAGGGACAAGGCTCTGGTTGCTGGCCTCTGTGTCCAACAAACCATGTTCCTCCTGTACACCTGAAAACAGGACCTCTTATGCAGCACTTAGGAGCAGCAGTTGCACACTCACTTGCCTATCACTTGCCTGTAGTAATACTGTAATACTGTAGGAATCTTCTCCAAGCAGATTAGAAATTACTGCAGACAGAGCAAGAGGAGGTAAAGTGAAATACGCACAAGCACACAGTATTTCTGGTTGATGGTAAAGGTACAGATATAAGGACAGAACAAACACTGCTGAGAGGAGATCTTTGATTTCCTCAAATATGGGGCTATGAACTGAAACAAAAACCTGCTATGCAGAGATAAAATATTTTCTCTTTAGCATCAGATGACCTGTATGATTGATGCATTGACTTAGGAAAGCTCTAAACTAATTTGATGGAGGATGATGTTGTACTACAGGGAGGCAGAAATGCAGAAAATAAAAATCACCTTGAAGGTTGATTATTTTTTTTTTCCGGGGGAGAGGAATAAAAAAACCCCAACAACTGAGGATACAAGAAAAATGGATTGGTCTATTACATATCTTAGCTAATTATACATTGCAAGGAGGAAAATGGGAAATACAGAAGCTGAGAAGTAAGAAGTCTTAGTATCCAGGAAATAAAACTTAGGCTGGCATCACAAAAGCTTGCCAAGACGAATCAGGGTTTGTTCCTGGGAAAAACAAGAAAGAAGTACTTTTTGTTTAGCACATAACAGTTTACTTCCTCTGAAGTTCAGAAACAGGCATGAAACATACTTATTGAAAGTCTGGGCAAAGTTGAAAGGAAAAAATAGTTAGTACTGAACTTTGAGATATAACAGAAAAATCTCTACCACCACCTCTGAAAGAGGATGGAGACAAGAGATGTTTAAAAAAATCCTAAAATTAAATAACTAACTGGAAAAAAGATCAAACTTGGTGGTAACGGGCTGATTTATTAAAACAATAAATCTTAAAAATCTTAAAAAAGTTATAAAAATATGTATGTTTTGTATACATTTGTATACTAGGTTGAAAAGTACCTTAAGTCCAGTAAGGTATTTTAGATTTGATTCTGACTAACTCAAGTTTTTTTTCATGAGAATATCTAAGAGGAAATATATCTAGAGTGAAAATAATCACTGAAACAGAGTTTGTATTTCCAAGGAAAGACATTAAAGCTACAGAATAACCAAGTCTAAATCCCCATACTTAGAAAATTTCAGGAAATTGGTGGATAAACCCCCTTTAAAATAAACCTGCCACAATTTCTAAAGCCAAAATTACACACACAACACCAGACAATTGTGATGTGGAAGGAAGATGAAATATACTAAAACATCAATGTGGTTGTAGTCAAGAGCTCCTTAATAAACTCACATAATCATAAAGGAAATGTAGCAAAAAAAATAAGGAGGAGGAGAGGGAAATCCCTCATCAGTTAGCAGTTCTCTGAAAATTTATGTAGGATAGGTGTGATTCCAGATGACTGGAAAAGGATGCTATGTGGTCTTAAAAGGGGAAAACCACACTAAATGCATTATAAACTAATGTTTACCTTTGACACATGCAAAGATACTAGAAGATTTTATCAATCAGCTAATTAATAGGAAACACTGTAATGTGGGTTTATAATGAACAAGTAATTTCCTTTAAACCTTTGCCATTTGATTTATTTGTTTATTCATCTACAGCATAATCAGACTAGTGAGCTTTTGACGCAAGAGTACTTACTGTTCACAAAGACTAAGAGAAACATGTAACAACATAACAGAGGAATACATGAATGGTTAAAACCTGGATTTTTTATAGCGAGTATCAAAGGTTCGTGATCAGATTTGGAATACTTTCAAGTGGAAGACTGTATGGGCTGATTCCTGAATACTGCTGTAACAAACATTTCGTTACCAACTTCGATGAAGAATCAGAGAAAATCCACAATAAAACTTGAGGTGACAACAAGCTGTGAGAATTGTAAGAATAGCACAGGAGAATAATAATTCAAAATTACTTTTAAAAGTCTGAAATCTGTAAGATGAAAGAGAGATACAACAGTATTAAAAACAATTACAAGCACAGATACAAAGCAGCAAGTGATTGCCAATTAGTAGAAGGGAGTAAGAGCCTGCAGAGTGGTTCTGGGAAGTACTGTCTGAGCCTAAAATTCTCATTTTAGGATGCATCAGTAAAGCTATAGTGTGAAACAAACTTAAGAGGAGTTGTGCATTGTTGAGGGCTCACCTGCAATCAAGTGCCCAGATTGCAGTACCTCTTTTCAAGGAAGATGAAGGCAAACTGCAAGGAATCTAAAGCAAGACACCAACATTATAAGAGGTACAGATAATTTAATCAGTAAAGGAAGACTGAAAAAACTATGTTTGTCTAGTCTGGTAGTCAACAGCCTGAAAGGGCAGTATCAGCTTCCAAAGACTTTGAGAAGGGCTGGGTTTAAAACCAGGTATAATTAACCTAATTTGTAGCAAAGAAAATGATCCTATAATGCACATGCAAATTCAACTATAAAGCTATCAAAGACATAGAACAGGTTTCCTAAGGTGTTTGTAGAATTCCACTCTCCCCCCCTCAAAGAAAGAGGGATGCACCAGATAGGGATGTACCAGACTACGCCTGCCTCAGTGCCTGAGGATGATTTGATTTTCAGTTCTTTTCCAGACCCTACTCTGAATGTCTCAAATTATTTTGCAAACATATGGTTGGACATAAATGTATTTCAAATAAAAAAGTGCAAGACATATTAAGGTTTTGAAAGGAGGGGAATCAAAATGGCTCCACTGGGTTTTCACTTCTGGTTAAACTTCGCATTTCTGATGTTTCCAACAAAAATGTCTGTCAAAACACTACAGATGTTTCTCTTAGAAAAAAAACATTTTCTACAGCTATGCATTCATCTTCTGTAATCTACTTGAAGCATCACATGGGAAAGAATCCTGGAGTGTAATGGTACTACAACAGCTTACTGTGACTTAAAAATATGATGTTTCTCACCTGTTTTATGTCACAAAATGAGGAATAAATCAAAGAATTTTCATTTCCGAGAAAAAAAAAAGGCCTTCTTAGAAACATAAAACTTACTTTTTCAGAACCTTCTCATCTATGGATTTTGTTCCTTTTTAATGCTTTGCTTTCTAGTCTTACATATGGAGAAGATGGAAAATCCACTGCTATATTGCACAGGTATTACTAGATAGGCATGGAAGAAAAAGTGAGAATCACGTGAAGGAAGTGTTACCTGCCTAATAAGAAATTCTTCCCTCATGGTTTCTGCTGAGTTTCTACCTCTATCTAAATTGGAGGCAGGGAAAGAAGAAGCACTGATGCTAGATGCATTGTCCAACATCAGCAACTGTTAGTCCAGTCTGCTGATACCCACTGCAGAGGCTGTTTCCACTGCAGGAACTAGGAGGAAAACATGAAGAAAGGCAGCTGGACTTCGAAGTCCCACTGAGATGAGGAGATTTCAAAATTGAGACTGACTGAGATTCTTCAGGAAAATCCTGAGTTGAAAAATCAAGGAGTCTGAGTGACTATTAGATGGACTTATCATGTCTACATGTCCTATCTTTCTGTTTCTTAAGCATTCACGTACAGTTGACATAGGTTACAGGGCTAGATGGACTGCTGGTCTGAACCATTATGGCTGTTCTTGTGACTGGTATACTGGAAGCTGAATGGCTGCATGTGCACGTCCTAGCTCTACGGCTAGACTTAAGAAGGAGCAGAAGTCCCTCTCGGTTTGCTAACGTTGGCCTTTCTCATATATATATATACACACATTTTAAAATACCCTTGTTAATGCTACAATTAAAATACATATAGTAAGTTGACTGTATGCAATTTGGATACGTATTTTGATTGCTGTTCCAGCAATATTCTAATTGCTGACTCTACTGACATCTAAAGATCTGTTGTTTCTAAAGCTTAAAGAAAACCAACATTGCCACAATTTTCTCTTTGTGTTTGCTGTGAAGCAAAAGGGGAAAACCAAATTTTAGGCAGAAACAGAGGCCATATTGAAGAGAAGTGAAAAAACAGAGTAAAGAAGAAAAATAATTCTCTTACTGCACCAGTAATAATGTGAAAGAATATGAAATACAATGTACTGTACTTCCTAGAGATAAACAAGTTCTTCCATAGCATTGAACAAGTCTCCCCTGAGTATCATGCATTTCCCAATATTGGAAAATGCTACCTCTTTCCAAAGAAACTATTTTCTTCAGAGGTTTCTTCCAGCTGTGGGAAAAAATCCATAGTAAACAGCACCACAGTTCAAAACAACTGAGTAACCTTGCACAAATACAGAACTGAATAAATCTCACGTAAGCAAACTTTGCACTCACTCGTACAGCCCGTCTCTGGTTATACAATACTCCTTTCTTGGGAATCCTACATCTAACTTCCTATTATTAGAAAATGATACAGAATTCTTCTATCCCCCTTTTTCCATTGTGCTCGTCAAATGCCACAACACCACTAGCAAGAGCTGCTTCAAATAGTCTCTGCCTTCCACCATAGCGGTAAGCAATCAGGAAGGGAGGAAGGAAAAGGCTACGCAATGGGTAGGGGAGGTAATATAATGGGTGCAGAGCAGCAGGAGCAGCACAAAGTTGAAAGCATAGTGAGAAAGGTAAGAAGGGGATTGAAATAGTAAAATACCACAGAAGAGTGATCAGATTAGAAAAATAGTCTCACTCACATTTATGTTTAAAACCTGCTATAGAAGGATGACTAATACTGGACCTAAAATGTGAATAATGCTGAAACATTTGCTGGTCTCAAGGTATCTCAAGTAGTGCAGTTAAGTAAAAACAACAGAAGAGAGAAAAGCATTTTCTTAATGTTTTGTTGTAATGAAATCATCTCAGAACTAAATATTTAGAACTTGTAATGAGGATAGCTAATGAATGAGCTGAGAAGTGTGCAGGTTCCATCACGTCAATCCAGAAGGATCTATTCTGCAAAGAAAAATAGATTCCACCAATTCCAGAAACATAGAAAATTCACTGTTCTTACAGAGTATGTGGAAAAAAGCAGAACCTTAACAGGCCCTCTAACAACAAGCATATCAAACACACTGCTGGATCCAGTAGACAGGATCTTGTCCTACATCTTTTCCACTGTTCTAAAGCTCCCTTTGTAATTTATGTCTAGCAGTTAAAATGAGCCAGAAATGAATGAATAGCTAAACCAGATGAAGCTGATTTGCAGTGGGGGACAGTAGGTTCTGTGTCTCTCTGAACTTCCTAAGACAGCAGCTAGTATAGCGATGGAGTCAGAGCATGCCAAAGGCTGGCTGTAAGGGAAACTCCTTCTTACTAAGTTCCTGCGTTCTGGTCTCCCTTGCTGTAAACTGGAAACATTTGCTTTAGAAGCAGTGTCGTCCCAGAATCAACTTATTTAACTGCCAAGCCCCATAGGCTCAGAAAAGGGGAGTTCTCCTCTTTCCGCTCTCCCTGCCGGCCCCCAGCAGAACCCAATCTCCGCAGACGCACATGCTGTAGTGAAAGGCAGAACTAGCTGTCTGGCAAGAAACTTTTTATTTCCAGCCTGTCTCCCCAGACGAATTTGGTCTTCACCACAGAATGAGTTTGACAGCTCTGCCCTCCACCATGAATGATTAATTTGTTATGGGTGTCTAGTTTAACCAAAGATGGATTTGAACAGAAAAAGCCCTTGTATACTTGCTATTTCGTAAAGCTGCTTTAATGTAGGTGGAACCTCCTTCATCAAATCACGGAAAGCAAGAGAACTAACTCTCATTTTTAAATGTAATTTTTCTCTTTATAGTAATCCTCCTGTGTATATCAAAACTGATCATGTGAAAATATCTATGACAAGTATTTCATATTTAGATTTATAACACAAACTGGAACTCAGAACTCTTTGTATTGCCCTAGATTGCCTTAAACCTATAGAAACTGTATGGTAGAGCTATATATACAGTATTCTTTAATAGAAGTTTTTGAAAAGTTGAGATATCTGATTAAACCAAGAAGCTGAAATAAGAGAATATGCCAAACAAACACAGATTATGGCCCAAAACACAGGCATACGTATGGCCGATAAGGAATTTGAACTGTGTGTACAGACAGGTTTCACTAAACCTTTTTTTTTTTTTTTTTTAAGAAAGATGTGTATGGGGAGAGAAGCAGATGGGGAGGAAGAGAAGCACCATATGAAGCTGACAGAGAAGACAGAAGGAAGCATATGTTGTGACATGAAGACTATAACCCTGAAAAAGGCTAAGGGTAAGTGCTGGCTTAAAGAAGCTTTGAACGCTAAGCTATGAAACACCCTGTTTGATTCTTCCTGAGTTCAAGGAAATAGGATGTTGCATATTCACTCTGAATAAGTGGCAATGCATCAAAGAAATAACCAACTCATCAATTTCTCATCTGAATGGGAAAAACCTGCAGAATTCTAATTTTGGTATAATGCTGAAATTAAAAAAGGGAAAACCAGTATGTTTAGGTTAAGCTATTACGAAAATACCTAAAAGTGTCAAATTGCCAAAATAAAGAAAACAGAATTAGTTTGGTTTAAGGGCACAAACAGGATTTATAACAAACTAACAAGATTTATTTTGATATCTATTATTCTTTGTCTGAGACACGTAGGAGGAAATATGATGATTCAATAATTTCCTTTTGTTGGAGAGGAATTGATGCTCACACCTGCAAGAAATCAAGCAAAAGAACTTTGGTTTTCACTTTAAGAAGTGAAGGGAAAATATTTGTAAAGGGGGAAAAAGGTTAACATTGATAAGCAACACAAAATAGAGGTTTTTTTCAAAACTGTCTTTTACCGTTTTCAGACAAAAGGAGATGAAAAAGTAAACAGGTTCTCAGACCAACTCAAACTGTACTGATTGATTACTGTATGGACAGGGGTAGGTTGTACAATGTTACTGTGTTTGTAGGCATTTATTCAAGTGGAGCACTCACATAAAATTAATTTCTCCTTCATAAATTAGTAGTTAATTAAGAAGGTAATTGAAATGCAAGTCACCTACGATTTTATGTTATTTTTAATTTAACTATATGTAACTATAATCTAACTTAGAATTGGAAGTTTCATATGGTATTTTGTTGGCTCACACCATTCAACCTCATTCTTGTTTCTTCAGACATTTTGAGAAGAGTTTATGATAATATATTTAAAATTCATAATTTACAAATACTATAGAATTTCACTCATCAGACCTTTTGTTTTTCCGCCCAGTGCTAAGTTTCTATGTTTCTTAATAGTCTTTTGGTTTCTTAATGAACAAAGAGTAAACTTCGTGGCACCTACAGATAAAAAACAGTAAATGCTGGTTGCTGCTTTGTGCAAAAACAGTACATGCAGATGCAAAACCTGGGGAAGCTTACAAGCTCATTGTGTTGAATCACAAACACAAGGAAAAATTTTCCCTACAGCTGGGTCATATTTCACAAAATGAGACCGTAATATTTTATAACATGAGCATCTATGTTAAAGAACTTCAAAATTGTTCTTTGCCTTGAAGACAGATAAACAAAAACACATACATATGTACTATATGCTACAATTATCAGTAAATCTGTAGCTGCATATTGTGTATGTGATAGAGAATTGAAGCTTTTAAGAATCACACTCATCCCCCCCCCACCCCCCACCCCCCCCCCCCGCCCCCAAATAGTTTCTTAGCCATCTTACCCATTTTGGATGTCAAAACACATTGCTATTGCCCAAGTATTTATCATGCAGAGGCGGTTGTCTATTTCTTCCCCTGCCCCTCCTGGGCCTGAGAATGATCTCCCTAATTCACCATTTCAACGAACGGTCTCCAATGCAAGGGATGGACAAGTGACCAGCAGTGTGCCTTCAGAACTGGGAACACTTTCCCCAACAGAAATGACGGAGTCACGACAGAGGTCTAGAGGTCTAGAGTGTCAACCTATCTTTTTTTTAAGTAACTCTGTATTCCACTCAGGCTGTATCTCCTGGGGCACAGAGAAGCAACAGTTTATAAAGAGATTGCTAATGCTGTAACTGTTTGTCAGGAATTAAAAACGGAGACTTGAGGCCTGTTGTGTCTGCTGTTGACCAAGGCCAGAAGTATGTACAATTTTAGAACCCATCTCAATTTCCATCATATAAAGAGTATTGGAGGAATTACCTAATTAACAACAGGGTTTGCCTTCTGTGCGTAAGCACTTTAACGAGACCCCTCTCTACTTTCTGCACTTGAAGCCTTTTAAATCTGCCCACTGAGAACCAGTGACCTTGGTTCTTAACAAGGCTTAGAGGCTCTCCCAGTGGGTATCTCCCCCTGCCTGCTGCCATTCTAGGCCTTTCCATTCACAGTTCACTAGCTCTCATGACGGAAGGTGCACTTGTGTGGTGGATCACAGAGCTGCCGTGGCACACATGGTGAGACCTGCAGTGCAAAGCCATTTGCCTCCTCATCATCTCCTGTAAATGGGGAGCCCCACTTGGAGCCCTCGTGCTGTTGCCATGTCCCCCCTTCTCCAGGTTAAGCAACAGCATGCAGCTAAAATACAACCAGGCCACGGCAAGCACCGAAATGGCAAAGCAGCACTGCAAGTAACTGAGAAGCAGGCACACCGGAGAAGTGGCATGGCAGGAATAAAATAAGAGTTTCTTTTGCTTGATGTAAGAAATTTGACAGGTTTGTCATAGGTGTCATGGCCCATCAAAAAATATCATGGACTGAAGAGCAAAAACAGCCACAGCAGTGGTCTGTTGCCATTTAGGATGACATCAACAATCCAGGAGAGGAAAATTATCTGCCCCAAAGAAGAAAAGGTCTCCTAAAAAAATTAGTGACCAGGACTTACACCTGCAAAGTGCCTGCAGCCATTCACGAACTTGAGCAACAACATAATTCAAAAATTCAAAGACATTAAAAGGACTGAAAATTGCACTTATTTTCATCAAGCTCAAGCCTCCAGATACATAGCTTTAAGCCTCAACTAGAGACAACACGAGTGTCCATTATGGACTAAGGCTGTTTTGAATTAACCATATCACAATCTTCTACATGTCATTTTTGTAATTTCTACCAGAATGTCTCTGGCATTAGACTACAGAATTTCTGTAAGACTGAACCAGTACCCATTCTACCACCTTAAAAATAAATACATCTCCATCATCATCCAGGAAATAGTGATTTCTCTGGAAGAGATAAGGATATAAGGATGATGAACATGAAAACTTACATTTTTTTAACACTGTATAACTGCAAGAACCAACTAGACAGAATGACAAAAAGAATGAACAGTATCTGTGGTATTTATTAAACATTATTACTGATATGTCAAATTTACTACTTGAGAACTTTTCTAATAAGCTTAAGCCCTAGATATGTATTCAAGCTACATTCCAATAGATTTTTTGAAATAAAATATTTATCTAGAAAAAAGTTTTTGTATTAGTCTATCTGTCTCAGCTAGATTTTTACTGAAAAGGTTTTTCAAAGCTGAAATGGAACTTTCTGATCTGCTCTGCCTGACTCAGAGCAGACTTAAACAGGATTTAAGTACAAAATTAAACTATAAAAATTTTGATATTTGGAAGCAGAACTTCCCTGATTTCTCTTGTTCGAGCTGTTCCACTTTGAATAAATAATCAAATATTTGTGGCTAGAATGCACAAACAAGAGGGAAACTTGGCAGTCTCTAGTTTTGCAGACAGCGCACTCGAATGGCAGATCCAGGTTCAAGACCTTGCTCTGAATGAAGGAAAGGAGCAATTTGAGCTCGTCTTCCACATGAGGGTCAGCACCTTAGCCACTGGCTATTTTTGTGATTCAGAAGAGCGAGGCTTTGATTTTTTGCATGATATATGAAAACATTTAATTTCACCCCTATGTTGAATAGAATGAACTTTTAAAAACAGTATTCAACACAGCTCTGATTAAAACCTCAAATACTGTATTATCACTTGCATACAGTAAGAAGTATATATTTTGGATCATGCTTTATTTATTAATTTATTTGTTTTAACAGGAATACTTGTAGAATTGATCTGCATTTTGGTTATGTTCAGCTTTGGACATGCTATATTTAAGTACAATATGTTTTGCTTTAAGCATACAGAGTTTGACTGTTCATGGCTGGCACTGACTACTGTCTTGCTTGTAGGAAAGTTAAGATTTACCAGTGGATCTTAACCAGTTCATTACTTGGACAGAAAAATCTATAAACAGAATAAAGCATTAGACAGCGACTCAAGCGACCTGTTTTTGCTGGTTATTCTAATACTGACTTATTCTATAACGCTAGACAAGACATTTAGTCTCTCTCTTATTTCCAGCTTCCTCAGTTGACGTCTATATGGAAAGCTCTATATCTCTCAATTCAGAACACTTCACTCAGATTCTAATACTGGTAGGAGCCTCAAAACCTACTGATATACTAACAGTAAAATTGCATTATAATCAAAAATACCCATCACAATTTATTTAAAATATGGTAAAACATTACGTTTGCAGTCTATAAAGGAGTTTGATCTGTGAATCTTTAGTAAAGAGGACTTCTCAAGAACCAGTTGAACAAAAAATTAACAGAGAAAATATATTTTAGCAATACTAGCTCCTAATACATTCATATTTCAGTTATACAATGACTGCTTGTCTTAAACTTTGAAAATAATATTTAAAACCCACACATTTTACATTTGCAGCTTACCTGTGAGAAACAGCTCCCCAGGCACCATGCTTATTTGTTAGTATGTTGAGTATCTTCTGTTTCAGCTGATTGGCTGTAACATGATCTCGATGCTTAGCAGCACTGATAAGATGATCACACATCTTCTCCTCCTCTCTTCTGTCAGCAGCATACTGAGCACACTGTGACTAGGAATGAAAGTACATCTACTTCATAAAAGATAGGCTATTTAGAATTGCCTTATAATGATTATTTACTAACATTCTTTAAATATGACAAGAACTCTTTAAAATACTTTTAAGAGGAATAGGACACACCATTAAACTGAAATGGTTCTACTACTATGTATTATCCATGAAAACGCACTCAGTTAGAACACGTGAAAATTGAAATATCAAGGGCAAAGACAACAGAATTGCAATTAAAAACATTTCACTATACATCTCTGTGTGTATATGTGTGACCACAGATATGCCTGAAAAGTTGTATTTTATTTGTAAAACTTTCATGTGATCTCAGGTATAAATTACAGGTATGACATACATAACATAACTTACAGGAAAAAATTATGTACACTGGCTTTGATTTTTAAATTGCAATAAAACCTACAATTAAAAAAAATATTGATAATTTTATTATTATGGATGCTAAAGAGAAACTCCTTTAACTATGAAATTAAGGAGTATATTTTCTATTTCATAACACAACATGAAACATTTTCATAATGTACTACCACTTCCAAAAAACCCTATTGGTAAAAAAAAAATCACTCATCTTTTAAACTGAAAAAGTTCTAATGTTTTCATCATGTTTTCTTGAAGAGATAACTTCCTCTAAAATAAATGCTGTGGTTATTGACCTTCATGCAAATTTGTTTCTAAAACTGCCTAGTGTATTTTAGTTTTGATAAATCCTTTCTTTATGTATAACAAGCACAATATATTTTTTCCATTTCTTTTCTCAAAATCATGTTAAGTTCAAATTCAATTTCTCCTCCTAGTAAAGATCCTTTCAAAATGTCTAAACAAAGCAAACGTAGCCACACTAATTAAAATAAATCCATTATAAGTATAATTTTCTAGGTATAAATTACAAAGGCTAGATTATTCTCAAAACAGCTAATTTTAAAATCACCTTTTAAGAGGCATTTTTGCATGCACAGTTACTGTGCACCATTTTAGAACGTTTAACCAACACTCAATGCTGTAACATTATGCTGAATAGGATCCTATTTTCTAACATTCAAAAGAGCAATTAAAATTAAGTTAACCTCATACTAAATTGTAGTTTATTCTTCATATTTCTGCACACTACCTTTTTACTACAGATCACATTAGCATTCAGTAAGATTTTAGCAGTTGTCTTTCCACTGTCTTACAGCCATTATTTCAAGTAATCTATCTGGAAAAGAACAATCTTTACACTAATTCATAAAGGGTTAATTCATTTTTCAATTTATCTTCTGGTACAGGGAAGCACCAATTAGTACAATGATCTGCCTTAGTAATGAGGTTAATATTTCACCAGCTCATTGGACAGTAAAATTAAATTTTCATTTTTCTTCCTGAACAATTACAAAGGTTAACAAAATGAAAGTTAACTGTGAAGCACCCATTCTGGGAGGAATTTCTCTGGCCCTGACTGCAATTGGAGTCACAGGATAAAATTTAGCTGCTGGTCCATGGCCTCCCCACTATGCAGGCGACACAGTAACTTAGTGCAGCTTGGACCAAATCATTTCACCCATAATGATTCAATTAAAGTTTAAAAGGCAAAAATAAAATAGCCACTCACTTCTCTGGCTGAGAGCAATGATTAACATGTACTAAAACCCAGAACATATACCCATACAGCTTATTAAAACAAAATGACAGATTTACAATTATGCAATAGAAAACTACCAGAAATCTCTTTGTCCCTACTACCTTCAAGTAGGATGAATAATAAAATGTTCAGTTATATACCTACCATTATTAAAGACAATATATAAAACATTGTTTCAGACTTTAACCATCACCTTTGTTAAGTACATCTGAGTTTCATATTTAACACAGGGTACATCTCATAATTTTGTTTTATGACTTGCAGATTTTATCTTACTCATCTAAAACATGTAGCTGAGGTTTTTCATGTGACAAATATAATGAAAATTTTCATATATGAAAAATGTGTTGGTTTCTTTACCAGACAATAAGACTGACTTACGGCTATTCCTTTAGGGAATTTAGTTAATATTCTAAATCCTATTTGCTAACAGAAGCTGGAAGTTAATTGAATATTCTCATCTTGTCTAGAGTTCTGACAGATCTTATACCTCAATGTATTCTTCAAAGAGCAGATAACTCAATCCTCTATTGTCATCTGAGGTTACTGCGTGATGCTCTGATAAATATCAAATGTTATTTATTGTTGAGGCAATATGAAACTTCACTCTGACACACACTTAATTGTAAATGTGATTTTATCTAAGTTCAGAATATCCAGTAGATGCTTGGTAATAAAGTTGTTGCAATCCCATATGACAAGTGTCTGCTGTCTGCTCTGACAAAATGAAGTAAAGGTTATGTGTATTCAAAATGACAACAGATATCTCTGTGTCTCACACTTTTCAGCTAGGTCAAGGAGCACAAGAACTAGTACATCAAAGTGCACATTTAAGAGAGCTGTTTCAAGGAGATAAAAACTTCATCAAAACTGAGATTACTGGATCCTATTTCTAGCCACCAGGTGCACGTTGACATTTCCTGACAGATGAATAAATTGATATAGCTATTATCATCAATACTAAGTCAATCTATCGTAATGCTAACCTTAGGTCACTTGAGCACTAAAACATGTGGAAATGTATGTTTGTGTATATATACTTACGTATACACAAATGTATGCAAACACAGACAGGTTTGGAAATAATAAAAAACAGTGATGCTGAAATGTATAAAACACCATAAAAATGCAAAACCATGTTTGATAAAATCATGTCAAAAATTATTTTTTAACTTTACTGCATCACTTTCGTGTGAAAGTTTTTTGAACAGGACAAAATTAATCCTGAAGGAACACTCAAAAACCTGTTAAACTGAACACATGCTTTAAAAATACCTTTTTTGTGTATTTGCATCATTTTCAGGCAATGTAATTTAAATTGTATACTGCAACACTCATTGACAAAAAAAGCAATTGAATGTTGACTCCTTTTAGAAGTAAGAATTATAGATATTAAAGAGTTAATGGGATCCAGCTGCTGTGTTACTTCTTCCAATACTTAAAAAGAATAGATATTTTAAACACAATCTTACTGTCAGTAGTGATTCCTAACTAGCAGAAAAGATATGTAATATCATATTTCAATATATAAACTGTAGCAAGTAAATGTTCTAAAGTGCTCCAAAATACAAAATGTTCTAACAAAATACCTTAAAATACTAATTCTGTTTAACAAAACATTTCTATTTCTTATTTTTCATGAAATGCCTTAAGTGTATCAATTGCTTTTCTTTCTTACTGAACTCATATATACTGTTGACAAAATCCAACAGAAATAATTACTGATGTGATTTGCATTACTATTTGTAATAAATCAGAAAATGTTTTTGTGAAGCTAAAGGGTCTACCATATCAGTTTAGACATTCTGATTAAGGGATTTCTTCAAGCTGTAAATATTTTCATGAATTTCAGTGAGGAGATGAGAAATTAAATCTGTTCCTTGTGTTTGACATTTACTAAAGCTTTTAAAAACTAGTTTTGAAATGCCTTCAATGTAAATTTTTTTCTTGGAGGAAAAAAATCTTTATTGTATGGGGTTACAGTCTAGGTGACAACTGAGTGAAAACAGAGAAGCAGAAATGCACCAACTCTCAGGCTTACCTCAAACTCAGCATGCTTGTGGACATCTTCAGCTCTTTGTCGGTTCAAAATAAATTCTGCTTCATTTGCGACACGCACTATATGGTCTTTCATTGCATGACACAATAATCTAAAATAAGAAAAATCAAAATAAACCTTTGTATTTGATGTACTTCAAATAAGCTATTTCAGCAGATTTACTTAAAATGGAAGAAATTAAAATTAATGAAACTACTGTAATGCAATAGCCAAATCAGTTGACATGAAAAATCTAATTTTATCCAAAATTTTCTGCATTTCTGAAAGCAAAACAAATCATGTTATATAGAAAAAGCTTGCTATTTATTATTGAAGGGAAAAGTTCTTCATGGACTATATCATATTTCTAGTATGTTTTTAACAGCAGTCTCAATATGAATATGAATACTATACTATCATTAAAAATATCTAGACAACCGCTTAAACTCTTATTGATACCATTATATAATTAAATATAAACATTCCAATTTCAAAGTCTAAAAAAATAATGAGATTACTGAAGATTTAAAATTCTATTAAAATTGCAAAATAGTATAAATATCTTATATGTTTTTCAAACACTGGAGTGAAAAGTGCATCATGTTTCCAAGTTCTCACGGCATCAGAACCAGACAAACCTTAATTAAAAAGGAGAAAATAGATTAAGATTGGACTGAGACTGAGGATGTCAAACAGACACCTTAAATTAAGACTCTTGTAAAGACCACCAAACACTATGAGATGCATAATAAAATTGCAGCATAAACAACACTGTGTTGTTAATAATGCTGATATCTTATTGGGGAGGAAGAATGGAAGCAACTGCTTTCTCATCCCTACAGTCCATATCTAAGCTTGCCCATTCTATTCACAATTGCTTTGCTCTTATCAGCAGAGAGGAAATATCTTTCAGGATACAAAGATCTGACAGGTCTGTTTAGGATCAAGAAGAACTGTTTCTCTTTGTGTCAAATTGGCACATGGTCTGGGATTTTCCTTCTTGCAGCATCAGGGAAACACACTGAATTTCAGAGATTCTTACATCAAGAATGTGAAAATTCTAGCAAATTCCACCCTAAGATTGGTGTCTGGTGCTTAGAAGCATCACAAATGAAAGCCATGATTATTAGAAATGAAAGCCATGATTACTAGACCTTATATCCATAAGATGGAAAGATCTGAACTCTATTCTTGCCTCGTTTGGTGTGTTCTACCATCTGTGAAGGAAGGAAATCACTTACCCTGAGCTAATGTTTAATATGGGTGTGTGGCATGGAAAGACATAAATGTTGGGGCCTCTGTTTAGAGATAAAGACAAACAAGCTTGGATCAAGGTTTCACAGTGGATATTCATGTTTTTAATAAGCCTTTTCATTATATCTAACTCTTTGCTATTGCAAATGAAAAGTTTTTGGCAAACTATAAGCTGAAAAACTAAAGTTGCCTCCATTGTAGTCTTCAAAATTTAGCTTTATTTTCTAATTTACCCTGCTGGAAGATACGCTTTAGTATTTTATTACTGTTAAGTGTTCAGATTTTTATTGTTAAGAGGTAAGTGTAGAACTGCCCTCAGATATCGATTAGGAGTGAACAATCATGACTTTAACAAGCTTATCTAAAATGAGAAAATACTAGAAGTGAGTGTTTAACATCTCCAATCAAATTTTGCATCACAGGTATTCCTGAACTTTTCCATATGACATTAACGACCTGGAACCAACTAGCTAGGATTTCAAAACCGAACACACAGATTTCAAGTGTCTACTAGCTGTACATCCCTTCCTGAATGAATAAACTATTGAATAAATGGAGGACAATGCAAATTCAGTATCTTTGAGTCACCTGTGGTCCAGGCAGGATTTCTAGTTGCAAATGGCTCTAGGTGAAATCAACAGGTTTCTTACACACTCCCTGCCACCAAGACTTTGGTGAGAAAAGATCGAGACTAACTTCGATCCACTGGGTTTATTATTTGGGACATCTGGGCATAGTTCTTATAATTCGAAAAACAATCTAAGCTGCCTCTATTGATGAGCAATGATAAATACATAACATCTTCAACTTAGTCATATTGATCTGTATAAAGAAGCATTTGAATTCTCTGTGCCCATTTATGCATGAAAACACCTACAAGGGACTTCAAATGGATTCCCAGAGAATGCTAATTTCCACAAGTTTTAAATAAATCTCTTGCCAATACTCAGGAAGAAGAGGTTAAAAAAAAAGAAAAAAAACCCCTGTCATGGCTAGTCTCTGGCTGCTTTACAAAAACTTAAAATTTTTATAGACATGCAGCAGATCACAGAATCACAGAATCATTAAGGTTGGAAAAAACCTGTAAGATCATCAAGTCCAACCATCAACCCAACACCACCATGCCCACTAAACCATGTCCCACAATGCCACATCCACACGTTCCTTGAATGCCTCCAGGGAGGGTGACTCCACCACCTCCCTGGGCAGCCTGTTCCAATGCTTCACCACTCTCTTAGTAATGAAATTTTTCCTAATATCCAGCCTGAACCTCCCCTGGTGCAACCTGAGGCCATTTCCTCTTGTCCTGTCACTAGTCACTTGGGAGAAGAGGCCAACACCCACCTCTCTGCAACCCCCTTTCAGGTAGTTGTAGAGAGCGATGAGGTCTCCCCTCAGCCTCCTCTTCTCCAGACTGAACAACCCCAGTTCCCTCAGCCGCTCCTCATAAGACTTGTGCTCCAGACCCCTCACCAGCTTTGTCACCCTTCTCTGGACACGCTCCAGCACCTCAATGTCCTTCTTGTAGTGAGGGGCCCAAAACTGAACACAGGATTCGAGGTGCGGCCTCACCAGCGCCGAGTACAAAGGGACGATCACCTCCCTACTCCCGCTGGCCACACCATTTCTGATACAGGCCAGGATGCCGTTGGCCTTCTTGGCCACCTGGGCACACTGCTGGCTCATCTTCAGCCAGCTGTCAATCAACACCCCCAGGTCCTTTTCTGCAGGGAAGCTTTCCAGCCACTCTTCCCCAAGCCTGTAGCATTGCATGGGGTTGTTGTGACCCAAGTGCAGGACCCGGCACTTGGCCTTGTTGAACCTCATACAATTGGCCTCGGCCCATCGATCCAGCCTGTCCAGATCCCTCTGCAGAGCCTTCCTAACCTCGAGCAGATCAACACTGCCTCCCAACTTGGTGTTGTCTGCAAACTTGCTGAGGGTGCACTTGATCCCCTCATCCAGATCATCGATAAATATATTAAGACGGGCCCCAAAACTGAGCCCTGGGGGACTCCGCTTGTGACCGGCCGCCAGCTGGATTTCACTCCATTCACCACGACTCTCTGGGCTCGGCCATCCAGCCAGTGTTTTACCCAGTGAAGAGTGCACCTGTCTAAGCACGAGCCGCCAGCTTCTCCAGGAGAATACTGTGGGAGACAGTGTCGAAGGCTTTACTAAAGTCCAGGTAAACAACATCCACAGCCTTTCCCTCATCCACTAGGCAGGTCACCTGGTCATAGAAGGAGATCAGGTTGGTCAAGATGATTCAAATCAGCTGTCTGAAACTGCTGGTGACCCCACCTGTACCTCCCACACCCCTAATGGACCTTTCTGCTCCAGACTGAGAGACCTGATGCATTTGGGAGCAACTTCAGAGTTGCTGCAACTTTTGGACAGCATATCAGGCAGACTCAGCCAGATTTCAGGTAACCTCGAAATGCCACACGTCTTCAGGGTCCAAAGTCAAGGAGATGACAAATAAGAGGGGACCAGGGAACATGCCTGAGCCCTGGATCCTGACTGCCTACAGCATTCAAATCATTAGCTTGGTCTCCACTCATTTTTTGTCTCACTCTAACTTCCATCCAGAAAATGTATAGGCATGGTCCAAGGGACAGTTCACTGAAGACACATCAATGAAACTGAATCAGCACAAACTCTCTCCAATGCTACCCAAGGAGTTCTGCAGGTGTTTTCATGCCATACCCCAGCACACATACAACACATCATTCTAGTGGGTAGACTTCATGTCATTCCAAACAATCTGAACTAAACAAGCAAAACAGTAATGACAACTTAAGGTGAAAGAGGAACTGTACAGGCTTCAGGGAAGAGCTGGACGAAGTGCTATGCTGGATGAATGAAGACGCTGCTCTAGCAGGTGCTAACCTTAAGCAGTATGAACATAGGCCAGTCCAGGCTACTTGGTTGTATTTAAAACTACAGACATACCTGCTCTCTTCCTTTTTATTTGTTGTCAAAAATCTTATCTATGGAATATGTCAGTATTATTTCAACTGTGTCTAGCCAGTTGTTTGGTGCACTTTCATATCTCTATCACCAATTGCGATTTCTTCAAGAAAAGAGACGAAAAATTGTTTTTATCATGGTCAGCACATTGGGATTATGACAAAAGTGAGGCCACAACCTATCAACACTATATAATCATTAAATAATACTGTATCAATGTGTGCTAATAAAGGACATATTGTAATTCACTTACCTTAGGTGCTTGTATGTTCTAAGATAGAACTTCAAAGACTAGGTAAATTATGCTTTTGCATCTAGAAGACGATTAAGAATTCCACTAGTCTTAAAATCCCATGCCAGAAAGACAGACTTTTGAAAAAGAGAAGGGTTAAAAGGGTTAAAATCTAGGCTGTCATTTAGAAATCTTGCATGCCTCCAAAAGAAGCCTTCGCCTGGATGTTTTGATTTGTAAGTGCAAGAATATAGGGCAGAAAATATGGAAGCATAATAAGCTAAAGCAGTTAAATGCATTATCTTAACTTTGAAAGGAAAGGCAGCTACTACAAGGTCAGGGAAGCAATGCCTTTCAGAAGTTTTTGCAAAGGAACTCGCTTATGTCGTTGCTGTATTTGTTCAAGGAAACTTGTGTTTTGAAATTTAAGAACACTACTTAAAAATACTTTTTTGTTGCTGAATTTTACTTCTAACAGGATGTTATCCTGTATTCTGAAACTATACTTCTACTAAGCAAAAGATGGAAAAAGTGTTATTAGTGTTGTATCTGGATTAAATGACAGCCAGCTAACTCTGAATCTCAAATTCATATAGACACAGCACAACTCAGCATACTGTCTTAACTGGGGTACACCTGATGAACATGCATGGTAATGTCACCAGCCTTTGAATACTTTCCAATTTATCTAAATCCTTACTAACTTAATCATATGTATGATATAAGATTAAAAAAAAAAACGAAACCTCATGCCCTTCTGGCGTGAGAAAAAGTGCTTACAACTATCTTTTGGATTTTCATAGAAGAAACAATAGAAATTATTCAGAAAGGATCCCAAACCAGGAAAAATCTCACACTCAGTAGTATCAAAGGCTGCCAATACATCAAAAAAAATCTCCCTTCATGCACTGCAAATAAAAGAAAGGAACAAGGACCTCCAGGTCAGCAAATTCACTCCTTCACTGCAACACTCAGCTACGTCATACGAATTCTTTCATAAACTATCTTCAGTTTATGAAAGGCATTTTCATGAAATCTAGCCCATGAAATGTGTCTGCAGTTTATGAAAATGAAATCGAGTTGCTTGCCTCCAGCACAGCTTTGGAGGGTCCTCTGAAGGTTAAAACCCTTTTACTTTCCAATCCAAATGTATTTTCATCAGTCTTTACTGTTTCATTTTATGCAAAAGTTGCCCTTAAGTTTACACAACTCTTCTTCCTTCTGTTGATCTTCTGATACTCCATCTATCCCTATTTTACTAGGCTAAGTAAATCAGCTTTCCGACTTCTCTTGTATGCAAAACAGTAAAAGAGATTGCCTTTTGGGTTTTTACTAATTTCATACACTGATGTTACCTTTTCTGCAAGTGCATAGCCAAAAATGTCACAGCAGTATTCTAGACAAGTTCTAGTCACTATTTACATAGTAATATTAATGCTGCCTTATTTCAATGGAAATACCTTTTCTGATGCAATTCTAGAATTGTGTTTTCCTTTCTCATAGCCCTATATTCTATGATTTTGCACAAGAAAATTTCAGTGATAGATTGGTCTTTTACTTCCTCAGACATTTCCAAAAGACAAATCAACAGTCTCTAGCGTATATTCTCAAGAACGGGAACTCCATGTACTGTTATGTTAAAAAATATTTATGTAACTTATTACATTGTATAATATTTATATTAATGCAGGCTTGAAACCCACCCCATATATCCTGATTGATATTTCAGTCAGCTGCCCAACTATGCTTCCCATCCACAGATTTTTACAGAGCACTCCCTTTTAGGGAAAAGTCTATTCTCTGCATCTTTCCCAAACTATCATGTATTGGAGTGACCAATCCAAGTGAGAAGGAGCTTGAGGCACAAAATGCATGTATGCTTGCTAAACAGAGGGAAGATCTGAAATTTGAGAGCAGTACCATTTTTACTCTCCTTTGAAAATAAGACATGTTCTTTAGTGAGATCTCCTTATCACTGACAACTGAACATTTTTTGTGACTGAATAATACCCACTGTTCTCATTCACATTTGTAAATCCTTATCCCACCTTAGCAAGCACCACCCTCAAAAGACCTAGTAGATAGATTGATGCTGAGACAGTGATCAATCAGGCCTTCTGGTCATACTTACTAATCTCTACACAAGTAGTCCTCCCACAGGGCAGGAGTTGTCTGAAAAGTGTCACCACAGGCTTGCTGTACTTTTTATACTGTTTTTCAGTAATCCGTGATTTACTAAAAGAAAAAAGACATTGACCTAGAATAATGTTTGGCTTTATCCTGTGTGACCATTTCTTCAGCTGCACCACTGAAACTCCTACCAGAATCGAAGCCAAATGTGCTGCTGTGTCCTTCCCCAGCTGAGCTGCTCTCAACCGGGAACTGATGACCAGCAAAAACCATATCCTCTTTGAGCGGCAATTCTTACTGCATAAGGTAGAGATTAAACGCTACCTTGGTAACTTATGGTTTCTCTTTACCAAGAAAAGCTTGATTTCTATTAATGCCTGCAAATTTATCAACCACATTTATCAACCATTTACCAACTCCATTACTAGGAAATGGATTTGATTTGTTTTTAGACTGAATGAAAGGACTTTCAGTAAGGAATCCACCAACAAAGCACTCTGAAATCACTCGTGACTCAATTCCTACTACACTTCTATGGGGAAACGAGCTTTCTGTACAGATAGCTGTGAAGTTTCCAGCTGAATATATGAAAAATGGAAGTAAAAACTAGAGTTAAGATAAATGCTTTAAAATAAGCGTGACAGGACTTAAGTATCTGTAGGAATAAAAGTAAATGGCAGGTTTTCCTCTACCTAAAAATTGAAGAGTGTCAGATTTATGAGTGAGAGCAGACTAGGTGAGAGTATGTCTCAGGACATGCCGAATCATAACTAAGAGTTATTTGCAAATGTTGTTTAGGAGTAGATAAGAAATTATTTTAAATCCATGTGGCTTGCTTTCCTGAATTCTGTCCTCAGCAAGGTTACTTTAGAAGTCCAGAGTGCTTACAGGTTAAAGGAAGTTGTGAAAAAGTACATGTAATCAATCAGAAGCCCTTGTTTTCTAGATACTGGTGTTTAAAAAGGCTGGATTGTGGAGTTCCACATTCCAAGAAGTCATTCAGGTAAATAGTCAAGCCTGGGAGAATTTTTTTTTTTTTTAGTATTTTGGAAATGCAGACGATGATAAGACTATACCCAAACTGTCTTGGAAACACGTAAAAAACATAAAATGTTTGTAACACATTTAGATGTGGATTGGGATAGGTTGTGACAAACAGTGCTATTTGTACACCTATCAGAATTGAAGGGTGAAAACTCATATCTCAGTAACTATTCTAAACCGACTTTGCTATCCTGCAGTCAGTTCTTCCTAGTAATAATCTCACACAGAGAGAAAGAGGGCTCATAGCTGTTATGCTGCTAGATAAACCAATTGTGCTTATGTTACCCAATCTTTCTTTCATTTGAGATAAACTAAAAAAGCAGATCATTCCCAAGCAGCAATTTTCAAAACAGATTACAAAATGAACATTTGTTATAATTTAGCTAGGGTCTTGCCTCCTCTACTCATTCCTGAAGTTCTGCCAACTCACATGTCCAGGGAAACAGATGTTTCTCTGACTTACTTTCATCAGATGCCCATAGCTTAATTTTTCCAAGAAGCAGCCTGGAAATATGCCACTTTTTCACCAAACACAGTTGTTTTTACAATTATTACTCTTAATGGCATTCATAAGAGATGAAACCTATTGTTGCACTTGGTATCTATACCAGGATTCATAAACTGGTCTAACTTGAAGAGTTTGAAGTTCTACAAGGTGCCGTACTGCTATAAATACTTTGAAAGTAAATTCCTATAAACTTTAGAAGGTAATGTCTAACCAGAGGTCTGATTTCTAGCAAAAGGGCAATGATGAAGAATTTACTAAAGAAAAGTTTGAAACTACAGCATGCAAGACTGGCTACTGGACTACAACATGAACGCATTGGCAAGATAAACTTCATGAAGGGTGACTGTTAATGTTTCAGAAATTCCACAGAAGCTATAACAGACTCAGTGAAACTCAGAGTTGACTACAAAGAATCTATTCCACTCCTCATAAAGACTTTCTATTTTGCATAAGAATTTTCTAAATCAAGAGCAATCTGTCTCTTTGAAATAGTGACCATCCAGTAAACATCCAAGACCAGCAGTTACAACTGAAATGGCCTGCATCTCAGAATCAGCCTCAGCTTTGAGATATGACGGGATCAGGCAAGGTTAGAAGGCGAGAGGATGCCTCAAAACCTCAAACAGATCTAAGAACTCCAGCTGTACTGACCCTAGAAATAGATAGACGGTTACCATAACAATGTATGCTTTGTCTAACACAAACTGACTATTACTCTGGAGGTAGAGCAAGGACAGCTGTAGTAAATAGAATGAGATTATAAGAAAGCTCATCTAACAGGGAAGTCAAGCTCATGCCTCAGCTGAAGCAGACATACAGACACTCAGTGCCCAGTTTTACAGAACTATCTAATCTATGACAGGAATCTTCTACTGATGGAAGATGACATTTAGGATGAACTTCCATAAAACAGACACTCACAGTTGATAAAGGATTCCTCCAATCAAAAGTTAAAATTGGCGAGGATGACAATACAGCAACAGACTTTGTTCTTATTTATATATTGTATCTGAATGCTACTGCTCCCCCAGTGTTATTTTCTTCCTGGATTTGATATATTGGATTTTCAATATCAGACTGGAATCCTTTGCAAGTTGTTCTGGTAGTCCTCAGCTACATAATATCCATGATGTCTTAAGATTAAGTATCTTGCATTCCTGGATGATTCAGGTGAACTCCCCATTCTGACCTCAAGGTTCCTGTGACCAAGATCATTGTCAAGACAGAAACAAGGAACAGCATTCTTTCTCCATCCCTCTTGGACCCAACCACTAAATGAGTTCTTCAAGGGGTATCTAGTGATCCAGCTGTAAATGCACATCACAAATCAAATACGGCAAATGGCACCATAGATACACCTTTTAACACAGGGCCTGAACATTTAAGTATTGCATACAGTGAATAACGACTGTAAACTCATTCACCACAAACCAAACATATCAGAACTGCCAAACTGCAACAGAGGATGTCCAAAAGAAAATTTGCTGCAGTTACCCAAAAATGCTTGCTGAGGTAACATGGAAAGAATGTAAGTCCTTATTAGCCTCCTTTCAGGATTTAATCAGCAATTCATCTAAATTTAAACAAACACAAATTTCCAGTCTATTTAAACATTCTGCTATTCTTTCCAGGAAATTAGTGAAAACTCACAACAAAACAAGGTTTAAAAGAAAAAGGACTCCTGTGAATTTCAAGTACGCTTGGAGGTCCAGGTAGGTGAATATGCAGAAGTATGTATTTTCATGGCTAAAGGCAGAAAGCAGACTTAGGTTCAGAGATGAAATTACAGAAACAAAGCTTACAATTTTAAATCTGAGATGAAATATAGTCTCATGTTTCCTCAAATTTATATTATCATCAGACTACTCCTGCTATTTAAAATGAGGAAATTCTCTAGAAAATAAAGGAAATTATTTTAAATGAAAGGACAAGGTCATCTGTTTAAAGAGGTGAGTGTTGTGAAAACACGAAGGGGGAAGGAAACAGAAGTTGAGGATAGTAATCCAATTCTGAAAGACTAGTAGATAATGATCTGTAAAATACATCTCTGAGGCAGGATAGATCCCTGAGATACTCTACTTGTCAAAAGCATCAAGGTAGAATATGACCAATTAACCACAACCCTCAGAGCCCCATTAGGTAGCCAGTTTTCTACCTATTTAGTTGTTCATCCATTCAGAAAATGTTCTGATACATAAGTATTGTGGGACACAGTGTGGAAACCTTGCCAATGTCAAGGTAAATGATGTTCACTGCTCTCCCCATGTCCACAAATCTAGTTGTTTTATCCTAGAAGGCAAACAGGTTTGTCAGGGATGGTTTAGCTTTTGTAAATCCATGTTGGCTCTTCTCAATTACCTTCTCCTTCATGTGGCTAGATATGTGTTCCAAAAGGGCTTGCTACATGGTTTTCCAAGGGACAGAAGAAAAGCTGACCACCTTATACTTCTCTGGCTTTTTTGCACTATTTTGAAGATGGGTGCAACATTTGTCTTTCTCCAGGCATTTTTGACCTGCCCCAAATTCTTTGACCTTTCAGAGATAACAGTGATCAGCCTTGCAAGGACTTTCACTACCATCAGATGTAACCCAGCGGGCATTATGAATTTGTATGGGACAAGTTGTCTCAAGGAATCCTTGACTCAATCCTCATCCACTGCAGGTGGTTCTCCTCCTTGAACCCTTTCACTAAAGACAGAGGCTTGAGAAACTTTGGTGAAGACTGAGGCAATAAGGCTTTGAGCACCTCAGTCTCACCTGTCACTAAATCATCAGTCCCGTTCAACAACAGAACACATTTTCTTTGGTCAGCCTTTTAGTAGTAATGAACTGGTAGAAGCTCTTGTTGCACTTGATATATTTCCAAGTCTCATTTCCAGTTGAGCATTGGCCTTTCTGACAACATTCCTTACATGTTCAAGCAGCGTTTCTAAATTCCTCCTTTCTAGCCTGCTTCTACTTCCACCTCCTGGGTACTCTCTTTTCGAACCAGAGCTCTACTATAATTTCCTTGGTTAGCCAACCGGTCTCTTGATACATCTGATTTTTTTTTCCTGTTCTTGCACTTGGACGATGCTGTACTTAAAGGCCTGCCACCTTTCCAGAGCTCCCTTGACCTCCACGTCTGCCTCCAATGGGATCCTACCTATTAGTTTCCTGAATAAGCTAAAATCAGCACTCATGAAGTCTGCACTCTGCTACTCTCTATCCTTACTTCCCTCAGGATCCTGAACTCCACTATTTCACGGTAACTACAGCCAAAGATGCCATGAATTACCACATCCAAAATGAATTCTTGCTTGCAAGTGAATAGCAGATCCAGCTGTGTGTCACTCTTAGTTGGTTCATCTTGTATCAAGAAGTCATCTCCAGCACCCTCCAGAAATCTTCTTGACTGCATGCATCCCACCTTGCATGCACCCCACCATGCATGCACCTCCAGAGGATGTCAGAAAGGTTAAAGATCCCCATGAAAACTAGGGTTTGTGATCCAGATACTTCCTCAAATTGTTTAAAGAATGCTTCTTCCTTTCCCTCACCCTGAATGTGTGGTCTGTAACAAACTCTTACCACGACGTCACCCTTACTGGACTCTCCTCTCATCCTGTCCTGCAAGTTATCAACCAGACTGTCATCCACCTCATGGAAGAGCTCCATACAACTGAGCTGCTCCTTCACAGAGAAGGCAACACTCCCTCTTTGCTTTCTCTGCCTGTCTTCCACAAGGAACTTGTATCTGTCTGTTGCAGTGCTTCTGTCATGCAGTGCAGGCTGTCCCACCGAATCTCATTCATTCCAGTGATGTCATAGTTTCGTGATTGCATGTGGAGTAATTTCAACTGCTAGTTTCCCAAGCTGTATGCATTTGTGTACATATTTACCTGAGGTGGGTGCTCCTATCTAATCTCTTGTCTTGTCACCCAGCACCCTTTTCTTTTGACCTCATCCATCACCACCCCACTTAAATGTGGGTTGTAATCTCCCTCCCACATCGTTCCTAAAGAACTCTTTTCATGTCTGCCAACATTGCAGAAGCATCCATCTCTTAAATTAAGAAGCCTACTTATGTGTATACCCTAATGTAAATCTGAAATCCTAATTAAGCTGCTATCAGTGAAGTTCTTGACATGTCTGATTCCCTCAACATCACATATTCATAGCATGAGACTGATTAAAAAGAAGCATAAAGTTCAAGATCATAACCAGGATGTCTCTAAATCTTGCAGGTATATTATAGACAGTGTTATTCTACACTTCCAAATTAAATATCTTTGCATATGTTTTCCTTGAAAGTATTAATTTAAATCTATAATCAGATACTCTTATTATACTAAAAACTGTTATAACAGTTCCTACTTTTAGAAAGCTGCATCAGAGTGTTTGTATGCTGAATTCTACAAATATGTGTCATTCAGACCTTCCTAACAAAACATTATCTAAAACAAGAAAAAAGAGAAACAAACACAGTAAATCAACTGATTCAAAATGAAAATGCAATTTATTAAAGTGACAGGAATATAGATGTTATTTTTTTTAACTACAACTAAACTGAAATATTTTATTTCAGAACATTTCTAATAAAGTCAAAGATCAGAAAGGCACTTGAATTATTTCAAGCAGAAACAACAAAAGTTAGGTACTCAGAAAATCACCTTATAGCATCTGTGTATTAAAAGAGACAGGCATCTAACTGAAGTTATTAATTTACATTGCATTACATCTAAATCTTTTCCTCCATGCTCAAAAGAAAAAGCTTTCTCAAAACTGTTGATTTATTACCCAGGTCTCACAAAATCTTACCCAGGAAGTCCTTCAAAATATTCTTAGTCTTCATTTTGCTTTTAATAATTTAAAATTCAATCATTATTGCACAGCTATTATATGCAATTTTACATCCCATTAACTCTGCTTTGTTTTAATTATAAAGATCCTTTGTTAGATTCCTTTAAATGATCCAGTTTATAATTTCAGGTTATCCTAGGGAGCACTTTAATTCAGCTGCACATTCATCAACTGTTTATGTCCTGTTAATTGTTGACAACTGCACAATTGCATTCTCTAGCTATGATTGATGAATTGCGTTCACCAGTTTAGCTATTAAGCAGAATAAATATTTATAACAATTTCCAGTTAAAGGATTGTTATCTTTATACCCCAAATGATAAATTAAAAACGGATGGGCTGATTGCAAAGAAGAGTGTTCTAGTAATGCACACACACTTATTCTAAAACACCTTTCTGACCAAAGTATATGGAGGAACATGTGTCTAAGGGCAGTTTGTTTAGACATTCCTTTGATTGGATTTAAGCAGCAGTTTTTAAATACTACTTCATTTTGAAAAGTTATTGTTAGAGGGGAGTGGAGGGTCCACTGCTGTCTTAATACGTAACTGCTAAAAATATGCAGATGTAGGATTTGTTCAGAATGAGGATTTTATTGATAGTGAGCATGCAATAATATCTGAATCCACTTGCCTGCTTGAGAAAATAAAAAGGGTCAAAATGGGATTCTATATTACTATCCGAGAACATAAGCTCACTCTAATTATTCAGTCTATTACCATGTAATATTTATTGTATAATATGCAGTACATGACCCACTCAGGCGAGCCCTATTATGGCGCAAACTCACATTACTGCTTTGCAGCAAGAATTTCCAATGAAAGGACTACACTTCCAACTGCTATACTGCAGTGTAACTTTGTGTGCATTCAGAAAATGTACACCAACCAAAAGCTGGGTGTAAAGCCATAGTCTCCTGTTTTCCAGATACTAATGTTCCTATGTTCCTATTGCTGATGTTTTCTAGTCTTCCTTTTAAATGAATGCATGATTTAACCACTGAAATATCAGCTAGACAAAAACTATCCTATAATAAAGAGAAGATTTGATACTTTACTATTGGTAATGACATACTATTGGTGAAAAAAAGAAACCACACATAAAATGACAAAATCTCTCATATTGCTATATATTTTTTTCAACTGCACATATCAAGACATCTAGATTTAAATGGATTTAATGTACTGGCCAATACAAGTCACACACATTACACAAGTGGCTCCATTTGTCTCTGGCATTCCACTACAAGAAAGGCCAAAGAGTCCCACTTTGCTGCCCACCTTGCTGGCTGGAAGTACTGACAAACATTGAACAGAGTAGAAGATATAAACAGTCACAACATTAAAATTACTTGAGGATTGAAAATAAAGTATCTTAACAATTTGCAAAAGCAAGGCAGCTCTTATAATTATAATGTCCTGTGTGTTTTACAGGACTCAAACTGGACCAGAAATTCTAGATAAAATAATTCCTCATGAACTGATAGTATAGAGAAGTGCATCTGTACAGTGAATGCTGTGCTCCTAAAACAGATGGAGCAGCAGATGGGTTTACAGATTGGGCTCCCTGGACTGTCTGGGTAAAACAACCTTGCTGCTCTGGAAAGTGGTGGTACAATTCTCAAATAAACCCAAACCTATATACAGTTCATGGAAGCTCTATTTCCTTCTGTCAATAAACAAAATTTTCAGAATTTACACATTTTGAGGTTAAATATTTACTATACAGAGTATCTATACAATAAATCTCTTAATTAAAATGGCCTTTTCACAATCTTTTTGGAACAGATGGTGAGGAAGTGTTATCACCCAATGGAATAAATGCAAAATGACTACTTGTTCAAAAGCTTTAAAATTAATTACCTTCCTTCATTGATGAGCTCAATAAATGCAAGTCCTGCATTCTTCTGAATAGAATTTTGCCATTCCTAAGAAGATAAAATATAACATGATCAAAACCCAAGATTTCAAACCACATTTCTGAAGCTGACCCTGATGACTTCCTAAGGAGCTTGAATTTAGGCTGAACTTCTTAATTTAATGCTTTTCTATTTTTTCTTTTTTTTTTTTTTCCCCCAAGAAGAATGATCTGATAATTTAAAAACTGTAATTAATTCTGATTTTCAAGTAAATTTTAGGTGGTCATGTTTTCAGTTTCACCCTTAAGTAAGCTTTAGTTTCCTTGTCTACAGAACATGAAAACACATCGTTTCTCCAATTCATAGTTGCCCAATGAACATATTAAGTGCAACGAAGTACAACAGCAGTAGTTTCTTCACTTTGCTTCACTGTTACACCTTGTACATTTTATCATATAGGGCAGGCAATAATCTATGTACCTTCCATCCTGCCTTGAGTTCAATCTTTGTTTCTTCCCCATTATAAGTGAAAGCAAAATCAGTCACTAGTAACAGAGGTTTTTAAATTCTTTTACTATTAACGTGGATTTCCAAGATAAACCACTTAGATATTAAAAGATAACAACTTTTATTTCATATACCACTAAGTTAACGAGAAAATTCTCAATGCATTACAAACAGGTTTTTGCCATACAACCCACCACCTCTATCACACCAAGAGACTTTTGATACTTGAGAAGAAAAAAGGTCGAGATATCTCTCTAGCAAGTAAAGATTACTTTCTTTTGGGATAATTCCTTAAAATTTTTCTTTAAGAGTAATAAACATTTCCTTTTCATCATACAGAAGAAAAATCAAAATACATTAGCTGGATTACAGTTCAGAGAGAAATTTTCTAGTCTGAGACTTCATGTTATAAACAAAAATGGGTAGAGAGAGTTACAGTTACAGAACTATTCTGCTTTACATTTCCTTTTTTCCAGGACTAAAAGATCAGGCAGAAATTCCCAATGCTTGTTTCCTGATATGGGCAAAAAAGACAGCTTTGCGCAGATAAGGACATTTTCTTAAAGAATAGTGGTGAAAACCAGTCACTAATCAGCAAGGTGCTTCTTACTGATCCTATGAAAATTCACAGATTTGACCAAGTCATGCATCTTAAAAAAAAGCCCAATGACAATAATCTTGTACTCATGATTGGTTTCACAAAAGGCAAGCTACTAAAATACCCAAATAATGAACATAGTCTTAACCTATTACTGAGCAGGTAAGTCCTGATTAGGGAAGATGGAGTATCAGCACTCAAGCTTCTAGCTTGAGGGCTAGAAAACCATTATAACAGGTCCTTTCTTCAGTGCTGTTGATTTTGTTCTTTTCCAAATCCAGTAACTGAAGCAAGCCTAATGATCTAATTTTTGGACACAATTAAATCACCTTAGTATAGTACAAAGTCACCCTGAGAAACTAAGAAGGAAAGGATTCGATTGCCTCAACATAGGCACCTAGTGCCATTTTAAGAAACAATAGTCTGGGTTAGAGATAGTATTTGAGGTGTAGCATTATTCTTTTTTTAATCAGATTCTTTTACTGTAAAAAAAAAAACCCTATTAGCATTTTCTTTTGAGATGCTTTTCTGCACCACAGCTACTATGACTCTGCAGTCAGGAAAGTAGAACTGGTGTGACTACAATTCAGGAAAGAAGTTGAAAAAAAAAGGCTTCCTAAGACAGCTAGAAGAAAGCATGCTAATTAATTTTTTTAAGAGAGACAGAGGGTCTACCTGTGTCTGTAAAAGACCAAGAGATTCTTGCAAGGCTTTTGTCAGATCTTTCTGCTCACTGCAAATGTCTCAGATACTGCAGGACATCCAAAATGTCTAACTGGATTATAGGTGAGATATCTTAAGGTACCTAAAAAGCCATTAAATATATATGTGGAAGCAAACAAGTATCTTTAAGTCTCCATAGGTGGAAAATCTCATCAATTTATCCAAAGTAATTATTCATGATAACAATGTGTGAAACCTGCCCGGTTATCTGCTAAAAACTAGTGGAAAACATGATGCAGAACCAGAAAGAAACCAGGATTCATGGTTCATGCATTGCTTCACTACAAATTCGCGACTACAAACTTCACTACAAACTCTCAACCCTCCATTAATCCACAAATAAGGGAATAATTATTACTACTATAATTTCCTCTCAGTTTTAGGTATAATTTAATATAACAGATTCATGGTCCTCAGAGGTGAACTGTACTTGTGAAGAGGCACCTTGTTTTCTTTTACTCAGTTTCTTTTTAAAAGTCCCAAACAATAAACTGAAATACTTAGAAATGCCAACATTACAGTTGCCTTTGCAATGGCCATTTAGATCACTGTATGCACTTTAAGAACTGGATTAAGATGTGGAGTTATACGCTCAAAGAACATGCAGCGATTTTGTTTACGTTATCATAGATTCCACAGAAAATCTTTCTCACCCTCAAGATGCAAGAAGCAGAAAGATAAACACCAAATGCAATGGACACAGTGATGGTGGTTGGAAAATTTATGCTATAGGCAAGTAGAATCATTGCATAGACATTTGGTTATTAGCAGCTAAGTGCTTGAATGACTACACTACATCTTAGGTGGTTTTGGTGTAGTTCATATCCTGATTCTTCTGGGACTTAAAACAAGAGCTGAGAGACTTTTCTGTGCCTCAAAAATGCTGATGCTGATTACATGCTGAAGTAACTGACGACTTCGAAAAAACAGTGTACCAGAGAATTTCTTCTATACAAGAAGGATGCGTTGATCTTTCTTCCCAAGGGCTCCTGCTTGATAGGGCTGTGGGGATGACTGTTACTGCCAGCAGTGCATCTCTCAGAATAAGGTAGGATATAGAAGACTCAGGGATAGAGGCATATTCAGAGACACAGTGTTCAAGAATGATGACACTTACCACTTCTTTGTACAAAAACCAGAATGAAGATAACAAATTTCATTTTTAACTTTATTTATTGAAAGAAATAAAAAAATTGTCTTCATACACAATAACTAAATGTTACAACTTTAGACATTCAGTTCAATTACTGTCCGCTATGCTATGTTCTAAATATTTCATATTATGCAAATTTCTATTTAAGAAATCAAAAATGTACTAAACGATTAGGATACTGGTAACTGCCACCCCCCCTGCCTCCACCTAACTTGTCCTCCTCTTCTCTTCTATGATTGCTTGAAAAGCATCACTGCATCCAGAAAGCCTCAGTACACATTCCTTGACAGAAGGTTCAGAATGAATCCTGTTATGAAACTGTCCATGCAGAGGAGGACAGGAGATGAATAAAACTGGGATGAGAATAAAAGGCTAAAGCTTCTAAATAATGAACCGTAACACAGTACAGATATTACTTGAAATTCAGGGGTTTTTTTCTTCTTTCAAATCATGATGTACATTTTCTTACTCTCTGATATTCTTACAATTTTTACTTTTGAGTGTATTTTCCTAGTCCTATTTCTTCAAAATCCTCCATTCCCCAGTACATTAAAAAAAAAAAAAAAAGAGGCTGGACAGTATTAACAAATGTAGCAACATGTTAAATTGATACCAGAAAATTTGCACAGGTAAAAAACAATACTGAAGGAGCAAAAGAGGAACAACTAGGCTTGGCATGCTAAGAACTTTTTTAGTTTGCATTATACTTCTT
Organism: Gavia stellata; assembly: GCF_030936135.1. Lineage (NCBI taxonomy): Eukaryota > Metazoa > Chordata > Aves > Gaviiformes > Gaviidae > Gavia > Gavia stellata. The sequence goes on along the minus strand of NC_082594.1, from coordinate 26,423,075 downwards.
TCCAAATCAAACTTTGCTTACAATAATTTTTAAATTTTTATTCATGATGATTAGAAAATTTATTTAGAAAAATCTTGTAATAGTATTAAAAATTAAATAATAAATCTGACATAATATCTTTATTAAAAAAAGAATAGTGATTCTCAGAGTTTTCATAATTTACATAAGAGCTTTCACCCTTTCCAATTTCTGCAAGGAAGTCTAAAATTGTGTCACAAATTACAAGTTTCTCAACAAACTGCAGTTACTGAATGGACAGACAACTGGTGTAGTAATCACCCTACAATAATTCTTCCACTACAGGTGCCGCTGTCTTAATAAGTTGTAGCTTTTTTTGGAATTCTCTCTTCTCCACATCTTAAACTAATCTGAGTATTTTTTTGCTTTTTGTCATATTGAATATTTATTGAATTTTCTAGTCTAAGGTATTAATAACTCAGTTGATACCTCAATTCTTCGATCACTGTATTTTAATCACAACTTCTTGAGACAAATGAAATTCTATTATACTGACTCTCTTCTTTCTGGACCCTTGAATATGTTTGGAGAAAAGTCTTGTACAGGTGAACAGGTACTACATTTTATCAGGATAAGGAAGGGAAAATTTTATAAAAATGTGTTTGCAATTCACAACATGCATGTAATTTAGCTTGGGTTTGAACTCCATGTTGTGAAGTTACCTTCTAAAATCACCAATAAGTTGCTTTACTTCACTTAAGAGGAAAGATTCAAAGGAAATGTTACAAGATTGAAGGAAATGTTTCTTGATGGCAGCAAACCATGTCCATTAAAAGTAGGTAAAAACAGAAAACCCAACTGATTTCAAGATACAGCCTCATAAATTTTTGACCAGATTGCTCATAAATTTTTGAGAAGATTATACAGTTTTTAAGATCATAGGACTGTCCCTACCATTCCTACAAGAATTGAGCTAAAGATACTGGAGTCTTAAAACCTTCCATTATTGTTTGGAATGAGAATCGGATCTAAGAACTCAAATTTTACTGCCTTTATCCTTCTCTCATACTCACGTGTATACTGCTGATAGATGATAAATAAAATGTATTTTTGGTCTACTCTTTCAAGTAAATTTGGGATCAATTTTAGGATTTTATGATAGGTCATCCATTTTAAAAGTGACTATTTCCCACAATAAGGAAGTTGCAGAATGACTGACGACATCCTCCTGGAAGGCAAATCTGCAAGTATTGGAATACACTGGGCTTCTGGCCAAATCACAGAAAGGAAAAGAATGTGAAACTTTCACAAGACTATTTATGTGAATATGACTTTAACAATGCAGCAAAGGTAATAGGAAGTTTCAGATTTCACTTTCACAAGACTAAAGCCTCATTTTTCCTTTATTTTCTTGACTTGGAGTAATATGTTAATTTTTCGCTTTCTTAGAAACACACAGACCCATTGCCCTTCTGATCACCTGTGGTAATTCCCCAATTTATCTTGGAAATTAAGTCAAATGTTCCCAGAGATACATTTCATTGGTATCGCAGAAGAAAAGAGAAAAAAAAAAAAATCCAGAATTGCAAAAAGATTTACATTATCCAAACACTAGGTAAATGGCCAAACTTATTTAGATGATACAGTATTAACCTTAATCACCTTGTAGAAATTCTGCATATCTTCTACTGCAGACAGAAGATATGTGCTAGAAAATACACACATCTCCATAACTTCTAGACTTTCCTTCCTGACCGGAAAAATAGTTCTTAATTTAAGAGACATTAAAATTATTGTTAACAACATGTGTTGCTACGTATGGCTATTAATCTAAAAGCCAGTCCACTTATTCAATCTTTGATGTTAGAGGTGGATAACTGATTTGAAGTCTTCCAAAACGCACCGTTAAAGAGAATACTTTTTGATTAACAGAAGACTACTCCTCACATTGTCTTCATTATATATATAATGAATCCCCCCCAAACTACGGTATATTTATTAATAAAGATGGCCTGCAATAATGAGCTTTTGTACCCTTTCTCGGCCCTTTAAGAAATACCAGCTGACTCTTTCTGACTTTCTCGGTATTTTCCTCTGATCTAAAATCCTTCTCAATGTAGGCAACTTAATACAGAAGGCACCTTGCCATATTAGGATATGGGGAAAGTAATTCTTACAGTTTTCTGATCCTGCCTGTTTGGCCATGAATCTAGAAGAGGTTCAGATCAGCATCTCACTGATATGTAATAAACGTAGTCTTTGACATTTTTTGACAAAAATACTCTGACAAGGACAGGCAAGAGAAAGGACCAGAAGTTTCAATATCTTACTTATACCAGAGTCATCATGAAGAAGAGATTCTGCTCATTACTAAAGGCAAAACACAGAAGCAGTTTTCTGAGTGTACAGGGATCTGGAAGGACATCTCACAGAATAATCAAGAAAGTAAAACTGCCCAACAAGTAGGAAAGACTACACTGATGGTTCCCATTTGAAAGTTACATTATCAGAAGCAGATGGCCAAGAGATGAAGACTGAGATGGAGCTGGAAGACATTCCACACATGGACAAAGAATTAGTGCAAGAAAATTCTCTGACACCCCTTTAGCTAAAAAAAAAAAAGATAATGCAAAGTGATCACCTTTTGGAAAACTTCCAGAATTCTATAAAACAAGTGAGAGACACTGGTGGGGGTGGGGAGGGAAAGAACAACTGCCTCGGCAACAAACCACTGAATTCCTAGAGCAGAACAATATAAAGGGAAAAGTTTTCTACCTCCCCTGTAGCTTGTACTGGAGTTCATTTCTGGTTTTGAAAATTACATTAAGTGTGTATATCAACCTATTTGTGTATAGGCCATGTTCTGGATTACGAAGAGCCACAGATCAACACCAGAACATAAGTACATGTTTAAGCTGTACCATATTTGATAATGGATAAGGACACAGTAGAAATGTTGTTTCTCTCTTGCTACACCTTTATATAGTCCAAATAGGATGACAGTACTTGCTTCAGCTACAAAGACTTAATTTATTGAACTTAAATTTGAGTTTGAAAAAAAGTGAAGTTACAAACCTGCAATTTGGAGCTATGTGACTGACATTTTCGTAAACCTTTCTAGTGCTTTGTCCAGTGTATGACAATCTGTGGGATTATTTTTGGTTGTAATTTATTCCTCTCCCATCAAATGCCAAAACTCCCTTCTTTTTTCTTGACTGCCACAGGGGCAGTCTTTCTTTCCTACAGCCTCAGCCATCCTACCTGCCACGAGCTATTGCTTTCATGGCTACTCTAGAAGTATAATCAGCTAAAAATTACTATTTTATCCCGAGTAATTTTTTATTTTGATGTGACTGTTTCCACCATTGCATGTATTGGCGAAAGGGAGTGAGCAAGAATATGGAGCTAGGCATGGAGAAGTTATGATACTTCTGCCGGTGTGATTTGGGCCAGAGAGAAGCCTAAGCTGAACATTGAAACTGCAGCCTAAGAGTACGATTCCATGAGATGCAGAGATCTGAATTTACAGCTTGCTGCCATGAAAACACAAGTGCTGTTTTCTCTCTTCTCCTCTGTGCTCCCAGATTTGCAATCCTGAATCCTTCTCTTTGAGTAGCTCTGGTGGCTTCTGAACTAGGGTCTCAGCCAGTTTACCCCACTAAATCAGGAAACAAATGTCTGAACAGTTTTTAGATGTGTTTGTGTCTTATGAATATCAGCACTGGCACAAAAGTGGTGTTAGCAGAGAAGAAGCTGCAGGACAGAAGCAGTGTAGCAGATCCAGAACTTTGTTAGCATAGTTGTTTTCAAGATATGCTGGAGAAACGGATTATTGAAACAATGAGTTTCTGTATGTTTGCATGTGCGTTTCTATGTATCCTTTCCTTCTACATCAAATTTTAATTCAGACTTTTGCTGTGAGGTGATATGATATGCAGCATTGTCTGCTCCTAGTCGCATCGGTACAAATACAGAGACAGTGGATAATCCAAGAGGACAAGTGGGAAAACATGGCCAAAGGTAAAACATCCAACTTGTTTCACGATTAGGAAAAAGAAAGATTAAAAAATTACACCTTCATAAGAATTTGCATAACCAACCTTAGTTTCACCATTGAAGTTATCTGAGACTTAATTTCCTAAGTATGTTAAGTCCAAGGTTCACTGTTCTTCAGATTTAAGAGAAGTCATTATTTAACTTCTCTTCAGCCTTCCTACAGCAGTTGGTGTCAAAAAGACAAATAGCAAACACTTCTGTTAGTGTGCTACTATCACAGTTACTCTGAAAGAGCTATCATTTATCAAACAAAAATTAAGGGATATCGGAACTCTAGGAATACCTCTGGAGGGACTAAATAAGGACCAATAAGCATAATTAAAGTTGAATCTAATACTGGCAACAGGAGTAAATAAATACAAAATTATTATAAATAAATCTATAATGAAAATCAAAATGTTTCTAATAATGCATAATACTAAAATGTAAAATAGACATACAAATAGTGTAGTACAGAAATAAAGCTAACTGTCTTAAGATGGAGCCTGGTAAGATACCTGTGAGGATGGTGCTTGATAAGAAGGCACTGTACAGCAGAGCTGGATAATTCCTACTTAAACTTTTCTAGGAAGCCTTGAATAGAGTATGTTTAGTATCAAGAAGCATGGATTGTGTTTCTATTACATGAATCCCACATTTCAGGGCTTCTTCTGGTCAGCTGTAGTGACCAGAAAAGGATTTCTTTTTCTGCTTGGTTTCTGTGTTGGGCAGCTGCCAATTTCTGAAGCCCAAGAGCTATCCCATAGTTTGAGACAGAATGCACATTTAGATGTGCTAGTGCGTACCAAAATCCCTCCAGTGCCTGGTTGATAGGTCTTCCTACACTCTCAGAGCCAAATCTATCACCAAATTTACTCAATGAGAATTTCCTTCGAATTTGCCCTGGCAAGGCACATTTTGTGGGGTTTTGTTTGTTTGTTTGTTTTTCCACCTTTCCCTGGAGTGGGATTAATTTATTGATACTGTTTAAAGTTTTTTCTTGCCACTTAGGACAACAGGCAATGCACTCTTTCATCTTCCCCTCTCCTGCCTTCTGCCTCATTTTGCCACTTTATAGTTTTGATTGCTATAGTATATATAGTAGTATACAACTACTATGTTTTACATGTGTCAAACTGCTGGGAAGTGTTTTATGGACTGTGCTGCATGGGAGCAGATCCTTCACGGAACTTTTTTGATTAAGTATGTACTGAATGGCTGCCTGTGATATGGAGAGACAGACTGGATTCAGCCCAAGCAGCTTCTAAGTTTCCGGGTTAATAAATAAGACAATGTGGACAGACACAACTCATTTATGAGGCTCACACTGTTAACCAATGCTTGAAAGGCTGAAGCTGAAGCTCAGTAGCTCGGTTTACCCATTAATTACATACTGGGGTTTGTCAAGTTATGGATATACTCTTGGTATAGTTTGCTTTATTTAAGGCACTTTAAGTCCTATAATTTTTCATAAAAGTAAACAATTTATAGAATCGACTTACAACTTAATTATAAGAGGGACCATGTGCCATCATTTATTTGAGAATCTCCTAATAGGTTTTAATTGTGAGTTTTAAGTAAAGCATTTATTGGTTATGTATATCCTTTTCCTCACTCCTCATACAATTTTTTCTAATAAAAGCCTATTTACAAGGGATAGCATCTAAAAGAAATCTTTTTCCTCAACATAGTGATTCAGAAGCAGATTATTTTCATTCTAGTTTCGGTATTTCCTTTGGAGGCTCCTGAATTACAATCTTGATCAAACTTCCAATGTGGGGGGAGGGGAAATAAACAGAATGAATAATGTATTAAAAACTACAAAATCCTGAAATTCCTCAGATATTGTATGTTCTACAATCACAAATGGCATAGCATTTTTTCCCTAAAGTAACCATTTATCCATTATAATAGTTATATTTTTAAACAGGTCAAGTAGCAAGATGTCTTAAATACTAAGACAGTATTGTGTGTTTAAGAAAATAAATTTCCCCTGTTAATAGATAAGATACATAAAAATACAAGTGGCATGAGATAAAACTCCTTTGGGATAACATCATGCAGTTTCTGCAGAAGCTGCATCCCCAAAGAGAAAAATTTGCAAAAGATCTGGAAGTAATTAGAAACTATTGTAGTGTTTTGGCTAGGGAAAAAAAAAAAAGAAAGAATAAGAAAAAAAGTAATTGAAATCTAAATCTGATGTAAGAAGAAACTACACTGCAAAAATTAATGTTTTTTTTTTTAAAGTGTATGGTTTATTGAAAAAATCTACCACTCCAACAGCAACACAGCTGTGACATGCTCAACTAGGCTGAGGGAACAAAGACCAGCTAATCAAGCACAGATCTTGTCAAACATAACACATCTTCATCCTTTTTATGTTAAAATAGACTAAATCCAAATGAAAATGCCTGTTTTAGGAAAAGTGAAAATCATTAAATGTTTATTATCAATTATCTAGAAAAAATATATTTCAAGTACTTGGACGTGTACTTTTGGTTTATATAAGAAATAATAAAAATAAAGCCTTCAAATTAAACTAAATTTTAATCTAGTGAAGCAGGTGGTACTAGGAAAAAATAAAATGGGTGCAGGGAAGGAAGTTACAGTCCAGGAGAGATTCTGAAAATACAAAGAGTAGAACTTTTTGTTCTTCTCCAAACCCACAAATTATGCACTATCCCTACAGGATTTCCTTTAAAACTTAAAATGTATTTTTCACAGAAACTCCAAATTCCTTTGGGGGAAAGGCTTGATTGCATATCCCTCGGAGTCTAAAAGGCTGCCCATATGAACTGAATTATCCATGACATGTACCTTCAGACATTTGTAATGTGATATTTCATGTAAATTTAGACCATACCTTGGACGTAAGCCGCTGGCAATGTTGATTTTATTCAGGAGCTCAGATAAGAAAAAAAATTCTGACATCCTTGCTAATCTGTAGTCGTTAACATGGAATTTCCAACATAAAGAGCATAAAAGCATCTAATTTGCTGTAGCAAATGAAAGGAAAACAAACTTTGCATTTCCCTTTCCTTTTCAATGTCTAAAGTTACTCTGTTCTGTGCAAACAAAATTGTACTTTTCAAAGGTTTTTAATACCGTCATCTATCTTTTGAGTGACACATTTCAAACTCACCCACATAATCTGTAAAGTGTCATTCAATTTGAATATGAAGGATTTACCCATGTTAGGAAGAAAAGCCCTAGTTACATTAAGATTATCAAAAACCGCAGTACTTTATATAGTCTTTCCAGTCCATATTACTCAATTTATCATATGGAAAAGCTCAGGTAGCACTATCTGGTTTTTTTTCAGAGATGAGTTAACTTCATTTTCTGTGGACAACACCTCCTAAACTCCTAATTCCAAGTTCTGTTAGCTATAGGCTGGATTACGATATTTGTCTGTCTGCCATTCTCTTCTTCTAGTCAATTTATCTATCAGTATTTTTATAGTATTTACCTCGTATTTTCTTCTGACAAATAGTTTTAAAATGTAATTAGAAAAAAATAACTAATTTTTTTCCTGCAGATGAATAGAACTACAAACTAGATGATTGTTTAGCACACCTGCAGGATTAAATACAATATTCTGTGCAGATACAATTTACAGAGGCAATACTTTTGGAGTTAGGAAGGTGAGGGGAGGAGAATGCAATTTGCACCACTACAGCCCCCTGTTGACCAATTCCTGTAGAAACATATAACATCACCAACAAACTTAGAGCATTAGCTTCTGAAGTACTTAGTAATAAATGGACATCAGGACACAAAATCTTCCTTATTTAGAAGGTAAGTAAACAACCCTAAAGCATCGATGGAGTATAAAAATTAAAAGCTTGCAATTTTCCCAAGCAATTGGGTAGGTGGAAAATAGGTCTCCCAAACAAACACTGAAGAAAATGATTAAATGTTTGAAAAATTTGAAAATTATTAGGCTCTTCATATTATTTCAGGTATAAAATGAAGCTTATTTTCAAAATAGTCAAATATTTTGAAATAATAAATAACATGTATAATGGTCACAAAAATAACAAATTGATTTAGCTGCATTTGTTACATAGCTTTATGGGATGTCTAAAGAAAATGCATTGCAGAAAGAGCTTAAATTTCTCCTCTCTTCCTTTCAATCAATATTTGAGGCAAAGTTTCATCTCTAGGGCTCTTAATGGCAGGAATTCCTGGAGCCAGCAAATGAGTAATGTTAAACCTATGATTAGATGATGAGGCCATCAAAGACACTAGACCCTAATGCTACATTCTACTTTATTCCTGAGAACTGCAGTAAAACAAAAGGCTAGAGAAGAAAGGACTCTAAGTTATTCCTTCCCTCAAGAAAAGGTTTAAAAAGCTGCTAAAAAAAAAAGAAAAAAAAAGTTTCATGACATGAACACAGGGCTCAAAAGCCTTAATGGATCTTTTGGAATTTTCCTGGAACTCAGGACTTCACCATTAGGTAACAAATTTTTCAAGTGCCCTACTGGAGAAGGTTTGAAGTTCAAACCCCACTGAGGATTCCTGCCAGGGATGTATTTTTCTTTTACTTTTCCCTAACCAATATCCACCCAGGCTAAAGGGGGGGGGGGGGGGGGGGGTGTGGAAGGAAGAGGGGGAAAAAAAAAAAAAGGAAAACAAGATTTAATGGTTTCCTTATGACACAAGCTTGAAGAAACGCAACCTATGGACTGGCAAACAGCAGGTAAGTTGGAACACCCTCCCCCAAAATCAGTTGTAAATGTTAATTATTTTCAGACAGATTCCTCAAAAGTAGATTTTCATTTCAGTTACCCCTAGAAACTAATTTGTTTTCAGTACATTTTTTGTGAATGTTCTCAATGTGCAGCAGTGACTAGTCAGGTAAAACTACAAATAAGTAATTTTCCTTGGTAATAATATAACAAGTTAACCTGGGCATTTTATATACTAACTTGGTTTGAGTTTAACTGGTATTATAAATCTGTGGGGAATGTGGTAAATGAAACACTGTTAATAAGTCTTTAGAGAAGTGTAAAAACTTGTGAAGTTATTTGAATCTGTTAGGCCATTATATTTTTCTTATATTTTACAAAATGAGCTATATTCTAAGATTTTGTTGGTAACTTATTACTGGCAGTTTAAAGTAAAAGGCTATGTATATTAATTTAGCCAATAACACTTCTGAGAAAATAAATAAAATTAAAATTGAGATGTAAACAATTCAAACAGTATGAGGAATTATTTTAGTTTTGAATATTTGACTTGTGAAAGCAATTCAAAACATTAACTGATTCAGATTCCTGAGAAACCTATTACTGCTATGCTAATAAAAAAAAATTAACCGCAGCATTTTTTAAATAGAAATACTCTGCTTCTGCCAGTTCCTGAGGACCTAAGAAATGTTCCTCTGCTTTTTATATACTGACACCTATATAAAATATGCAATAAGTTATTTCATGTATACCAAAAGTAATAAAGTCACCACAAAGTAAGGTTTTAAAAAAATACTAATAAAAAGACAGATTTTAACATAAAATTATGAAAATGGTATCCTATTTACGTATCCCAAATAAGAACTGGCTTGAAAGAGAGTTCATGCACAGAAAAAGGACATAATGTACATCCATACACTCTTCAAAACAAATGCAAATATATGCTGTATACCCCGTGACTATAGCGACACTATGGAATCTATTAAAAAAAAATATCTACAACTTACATGCTACCAGAAGAGATTAATTTTTATTTTCTTATACTGAAATGGAAGAATGGAACAAACAGCAAGATACAATTCTTAGGCTGGCAGTAATCCAGCACTATGCAAAGAAACTAATACAATTAAAACCAGAGAACGTCTTACCTGTGAACAAAGCAGCATAACAAGTTCAACCACTGAAGTACTCGACTTCATACAAACCAGACCTGCAATAAATAGTCAAAAATGAATTTAAAAGCTATTTAGTTATTATAGCTCCATGGTTTCAGAAATTCCATAAAATATCTGTGCTGTATATTTTTATCACTCAAATTCACTGAAACAAGTTTCAAGCACAATTATCTGAGAATTTCAGATTCAAACATACTTAAATGTTCAGAAAGCATCAAAGCATCAGCTGGAATAATCTATACCAGATTCAGGATAGAATGTTTTTTAATTAAGTCTTTTTGGCATTTAGCTCAGTTCACCATTTAAATAAATAAATAAATTTCTATATCATCTGACACAATTTAATATATGATAACCATAAGAAAACAATCTTTCAAAACCAAATCCTGTAAATTCTTAAGGATAACCTGATCAGATATTAACAGGTAGAAAATAATGCCTCTGCTAAGAAATTATTTTATTTTTCATCTGATAATTGATTTTCCTGTAATTGAAAGCTTGAATATTAATGAAAGGGGCATTAATGTGAAATCTCATTTTTATTAAAATTATAACCCACAATTTGTAGTCCGTGTTTCTTAAACTTTGAATTATGCAGTGTAATTTTTACTCATTGTTTTGTACTTAATTTGAATAATTAATACCTAATAACATTGCCACTATTGTAAATACTTCTTTGCAGCTTTGAAAATGCTAATTTACTTTCTGAGAGAAGGATATCATATCTAAGTATTTAAAAGATGCATTGCAAAGAGATGAGGAAATTACACTTCTACTGTTAACTGCATATGGTAGCTTCTGTTATCTAAAATCATATAGGCAACACATTGATATGTTGGTTTAGGGCATGGAAACACTTTGGCTGTGTTATAAAAATGATAAATGCACAAATATAAACCTTACAACTAAGGACTAAACACGAAGCTGAAAAGCAAACTGATGTGCTTTAAGTAGGTTTCTACAAACAGCGATTAGAGACAAAAGCACTCCTACACAATAGCACATATATTTATTGCGGGTGGTGGATAAATACCCTTTTGTGCCCATTTTGCTAACAACCCCATCCTTATTGTACAGTAACACAGAACAAGCTGTAAGAAGCCACGAGGATTCCATTCTATCAGATATATGGGCAGACAGTTAAATAATGAAATAAGAGGCAGATGTGCAAAGCTCATTTAGGGAGACAATTGCTGTAATTGATCAGCTATTCTCATGCTCAAGTGCTAGAGGATCAGAAAGATTAATGGGATACTTATCACCTGCAGGCTACCTCCACTCTCTGAAAGCTGACAAAGAAAATCCAAACAGAAGACTGAACTCTACAGTTAAGCCAATGCAGGTAACAAAGATATATCAAATATTTTATCATAGAATGTTCTCTGGTTTATTATGAATCCATCTCATATTCTGTAAAACTAAAAAAAAAAAAAAATCTTTTCTGTCACATGCTTACTTATCTTTCAAAATCAGACCTCAGGTGTATTAAAACCTGATCGAGTCAAAATAATGCTCTTAGAAACATATTCCCATGCTACAGTCTTCTACATTTGTACATGCCTTTACCTTCTGATTTTACATCGAAAGAACAAATGTCTCCATCATACACAGTTATTAAAAAATAAACCAATTAAATTATATAACAAATGTTTATGCATCAGCATTGATTTCTTTGTATCTTCACCACGTTTCCAAAAAGAATAGAAAACTCAATGCAAAATATACACTTTAAAGAGAAACACATAATGAATATTTCCTTGCTTATTTCATTAAATTAGAAGTTTTTAACCTTGAAAGACAGTTGGTGATACTTAATGCCACCTGTGTAGCTTCAGACGATATGAAAGACAGTTTGGAGCATGGATAAAAATAAACATGCCTAAAATGGCAAGCTAGGATAAGTACTCACAATTATCATCCAGATAACAATGATGAGTCTTAATGACACAAATTCTCGCTATACTATAAAACAGGACTCTCTGTTTGAAGGAAGTGATAATTACCTCAGTGCAAAATTTTCTGTTTACAATAATGAGAATTTTTATATAATATAATTTTTAAAAGCCTGTTGATTTTATGGGCTTGAGTAAAATGATCATCTGACCTAAAACAGATTTCTTTTTTTCTATTTGTATGGACATCACTTGATAACTTTTCTTATATCACATCTAAGATGGAAATCTTAAAGGCGCAGGAGCAGGCAGTCCCCATGTGCCGTAAGAAGAGCCGGCGGGGAAGACAACCGGCCTGGCTGAACAGGGAGCTTTTGCTGGGACTCAGGAAAAAAAAGGAGAGTTTATCACCTTTGGAAGGAGGGGCAGGCAACTAAAGAAGAATACAAGGACCTCGTTAGGTCGTGCAGAGAGGAAATTAGAAAGGCAAAAGCCCAGCTAGAGCTCAATCTGGCCACGGTAGTAAGGGATAATAAAAAATATTTTTAAAAATATATTAAAACCAAAAAGAGAGCCAAGGAGATTCTCCATCCTTTACTGGATGTGGGGGGAACATTGTCACCAAGGATGAGGAAAAGGCTGAGGTACTTAATGCCTTCTTTGCCTCAGTCTTTAACAGCCACACCAGGTATCCTCAGGGTATTCAGCTCCCTGAGCTGGAAGACAGGGATGGAGAGCAAAATAAACTCCCCATGATCCCGGAGGAAGCAGTTGATGACCTGCTACCCCACGTGGACACTCCCAAGTCTATGGGGCCTGATGGGATCGACCCAAGGGTGATGAGGGAGCTGGCGGAGGAGCTTGCCAAGCTGCTCTCCATCATTTATCAACAGTCCTGGTTAACGGGGGAGGTCCCGGATGACTGGAGGCTTGCCAACGTGACGCCCATCTACAAGAAGGGCCGGAAGGAGGATCCGGGGAACTACAGGCCTGTCAGCCTGACCTCGGTGCTGGGGAAGATTATGGAGAAGTTCATCTTGAGCATGCTCACAGGGCACGTGCAGGATAACCAAGGGATCAGGCCCAGCCAGCACGGGTTCATGAAAGGCAGGTCCTGCTTGACCAACCTGATCTCCTTCCATGACCAGGTGACCCACCTAGTGGGTGAGGGAAAGGCTGTGGATGTTGTCTACCTGGACTTTAGTAAAGCCTTCGACACTGTCTCCCACAGTATTCTCCTGGAGAAGCTGGCGGCTCGTGGCTTAGACAGGTGCACTCTTCACTGGGTGAAAAACTGGCTGGATGGCCGAGCCCAGAGAGTCGTGGTGAATGGAGTGAAATCAAGTTGACGGCCGGTCACAAGCGGAGTCCCCCAGGGCTCAGTTTTGGGGCCAGTTTTGTTTAATATATTTCTCGATGATCTGGATGAGGGGATTGAGTGCACCCTCAGTAAGTTTGCAGACAATACCAAGTTGGGTGGGAGTGTTGATCTGCTTGAGGGTTGGAAGGCTCTGCAGAGGGATCTGGACAGGCTGGATCGATGGGCCAAGGCCAATTGGATGAGGTTCAACAAGGCCAAGTGCCGGGTCCTGCACTTGGGTCACAACAACCCCATGCAACGCTACAGGCTTGGGGACGAGTGGCTGGAAAGCTCCCCCCGCAGAAAAGGACCTGGGGGTGTTGATTGACAGCCGGCTGAATATGAGCCAGCAGTGTGCCCAGGTGGCCAAGAAGGCCAACGGCATCCTGGCCTGTATCAGAAATAGTGTGGCCAGCAGGAGCAGGGAAGTGATCGTGCCCCTGTACTCAGCGCTGGTGAGGCCGCACCTTGAATCCTGTGTTCAGTTTTGGGCCCCTCACTACAAGAAGGACATTGAGGTGCTGGAGCGTGTCCAGAGAAGGGTGACGAAGCTGGTGAGGGGTCTGGAGCACAAGTCTTATGAGGAGTGGCTGAGGGAACTGGGGTTGTTTAGCCTGGAGAAGAGGAGGCTGAGGGGAGACCTTACCACCTTACCGCTCTCTCCAATTACCTGAAAGGAGGTTGCAGAGAGGTGGGTGTTGGTCTCTTCTCCCAAGTGACTAGCGACAGGACAAGTGGAAGTGGCCTCAAGTTGCACCAGGGGAGGTTTAGGCTGGATATTAGGAAAAATTTCTTTACTGAGAGAGTGGTGAAGCATTGGAAGAAGCTGCCCAGGGAGGTGGTGGAGTCACCATCACTGGAGGTGTTCAAGGAACATGTGGACGTGGCGTTGTGGGACATGGTTTAGCGGGCATGGTGGTGTTGGGTTGATGGTTGGACTTGATGATCTTACAGGTCTTTTCCAACCTTAATGATTCTGTGATTCTGTAGTCAAGTGCAAGCTTGGATATAGCATTCTAGCATCAGAAAGGAGAATCGAACTGATTTTTGTGAAATTATGAAAAAAAAAAGAGAAGGATACAGAACTGGCATCTGGGTAGCACATCAGCACACCCATTAGTTGTAACCAGCTCTGTAATTGCCTCCTGATGAAGCAACCATTGATAATAGCAATTAACACCTCTCATAACCAGTTGTATTCAAAACTTGATGTTCTAAGAGGCTAGTTTTCATGTCAAAAAGAAACAAATAACTGTCTTAGGGACTGTAGCACTTTTCACACATGAAAACACAGAGGGAGATAGGAAAGCCTCATGAAAGAACCTCATAGTGTCAAAGATGGATGCAAGGAATAGTCTTTGCAGAGAGCTCAGTCTGCAGCAGAAATCAAATGTGCAACACTAGTTATAAGTAAGCAAAAACAGGAGTAGCCATAACAGAAAATGGGAATCCATGTATCTTGATAGGTAGGAAGAAGGAAACAGAAACAGAAATACTTTCTATTCACCTTTAAGTATTCATACCACACTTCCTTGAAGTACAACAGAATACAGAAATGTGAAACATTCATAGCAGGGCCACCATTTCACTTTTTAATTTTCTTGCTTATCAGCCTCCTACTCCCACTTCAGGGACTCCTTCCACTCAAATCATATGAGGGAAAGGCTGCACCCTCCGTTATATGCTCCATTTCCTCTTTCCTAGCTGCCAAGGGCTTTATTTTTCTGTCCCTTGTGCTTCTTCCCATTTTTGCTTACTCCTGATTAAGCAGGAAAGATTTGAAATAAATAAATAAAGATTTTTTTCCTGTTATGCAAAACAGAATCTTAAGAGTTTACTGTCAGAGCTGTTGCGGAGTCAATCGTAGAGAATGATAAAAACAGATCAGATCTAATGGAGGACAGATCCATTTCTGCCTATTAGGAAAAACTGTCAGAATGCAATCTCTGGTTTATGACTATCCCACATAATCAAAATAGGAGAAGTTAAGGAAGAATCATCATCCCTGTCCTGCTGAACTTATTCTACGGAGACCAGAAAAAAGATCACTTTAATAATCTTTTGGTTTTAAAATTTGTGTGATCTTCTGTTCCAGGAAGTCCAGCTTGTGTGAATTGCCTCACTGCTTTTGGCTTGGTACAGACACTAAAATAATTTCCTTCAGCAGACAGTATATATTCTAACCAACAAAAAAAAAAAAGGGGGGGGGAGGAAGAAAATGTTCTGCTCCCATTTTACAGACAGAAAAGAAGGCACAAACTGGTTGAGGGATCTTCACAAAATTGAAAATAGAATTTGTAGCATGAATTGGAATAAAGATCAATTTCCTAAGCCCCAAATGCACTACCAACTGCATTTATTCTTCCTCTTTATAGTTTTTCAGGATTTCACAAAGATTTTTAGAATGTGCAAAATTTTGTTAGTTTTAACATAATGAGAAACAAAAATGATAACAAGCTTTGAAAAATAATGGCTTCTCTGATTGAGAAGAGCACACAAATTTATTCTCAGTTCTCTTTCCTCCCACTTAACTCCCATGCGAAAAAAGTATTTGCAATTCAAACTAAAACTGTTGCCTGCATTCTTCAGCTGCAGATAAGTTCTTCCTATCCCATCTGTATCAAATGCCATTAAGGAAGCTAATGTAATTACTAAAATACAAGTGGATATTTCCTGCATACAGCAAGGTTAAAAAGGTCATTGATTAACTGAATGGACTACGTGCTTTTTATATTTGCTGCTTTTAGTACTTTTCTTCATGGTCTATTCTCAGTCCATTAAATATAGCCATCAAAATTCAGCAATTTGATGGTAACAATGACCACATATATGGGTGCAAAAACTGGGAGCATCAAGTGCGTGACCTTAGCTAATCTGGAATAAATGATGTATGCCTGGCAATTATCTTGAAATGCTCTGGTTTACTTGACTTCTTTTTCAATGTTCTTCTGTTGGCCCAAAGTTATGCTAATTATTTCTTTTCACTATGACTTATTAAGGTCTAAAAAAAGATTAATTTCAAGTATACTATTTTAGTCATGCCTGTGGCATTAATGAAGTCATGGGTTCAAAATCTCAAAGTCACCATGCTGAACTAGTCAGTGTGAATTTCTATTTTGAAGAAATCTAACGTAGGCTGATAAAATCAATTTTAAAAAAAATCCTTATGAAATAAGATCATGGGTTTGAACTTCTTTTTATTATTATTAATACAATGTGTGTATGAGTCTAACTGAATACCACCACAATTTCATCTGGTCTTTATCAAGGTTTGCCTGCATTTTCTTTCAATGATTTTACTTTGTGTCAACTTAAACCTTATTGGAGCTGGAATCAATTGTAATATTAGCAAAAACAAAAGTTAAATGTTTTTATATCTTGTGTTGAACTTAGAAAAAAAATGCAATTAACTATACTTTAAAGCCTGCAGAAATTTTTCACTCAATTATAGCTTCTACTTATCTGAAAGTCTCAGGTATGGCTAAATAAACAGCTTGAGAAAGTTTAATCCATTTAGCCCAGTTCACAGGGAAAACTTGACCTTTATTACTCCTGTACAGCATGTCATCAAAACTACAAGAGCTTTGTATAGGAAAAAAATGCTTATGACAAAATAAAGACATGCTATTATATGCATTATTTTATTAACATATGGAAAGTACATAAAAGGTACTTAGAAATGAGCATAAGGTCCTAAAACTAGACAAAAAAATTACCAGAAAATACTAGACTTCTCCTTTTTAACCTGTATTTTTGTAAGGTCAGCTATTTTCTATTTCCTGCTGATGTAGTCTTCCATGTACTTTAAACAAAACTGTAGTGTTTCAAATTGTTCTCTGTAACTACTGGTAACTCGTATCGTGGTATCTCTTCCCATAATCCTCACTGACTTCTGTGCCAAAAGCCAAAGTAGGAATTTTCCACCCGTAATTTCCATTCTCAAATTGTGTCTCCATTTTTGATAGACCATTCCCTCATACTCTGTTCAACATTTTTAGGAATGGCATAAGAAATTTTCAAGGACAGTTCATGCTGGTGACAGAAACTAAACCATGTTTTGGCTCTGACAGTACTAGGAAAAAAGTGATGGTGATATTTTGGTTGGAAATGCAAGTTTTCCTTCAAGTGTATTCATTCTTGCAAAATGTCTTTCTTCTGCCAGCAAAATCTTATGGCAAATGATTTCTTGAAATATTTTGCTAAGTCCAACTTAGAATCAAAGAAATAAACCTAGGATTTCTTTTTTGACCATTAATTAAAATTACTTGGATAGTTTAAATCTACATTATTCCCCCCATGCCATATGTTGTCATTCAGAGAAGCCTAGATTCAAACTGATGTCTTTAATCAATTATGAAGTTGCTGGTGAGTTCAATACAGAACTGAAAAGAGATAGTATGGAGACAAAATTAAAGATAGGTGAAAAGTTTGAAAGTAAATGCTAAGTATTTAAAACTATTAACTGAAATGACTGATGATCTTATTCCAAGCAAAGCAACTATTAGAAAAAATAAGCAAGATTTGTATTAAACAGAATGTAATTTTTTGCAAGATTATACTCAAAATTTGTTTTAGAACCATACATATGTCAAATATTTTGTAGACATTTAAATTACGCTAATGGTCTTAATTTATGAAAAGCAAAGGCTGGCAAATATTCAGGAATTGCAGAGAGTCTGCAGATGGAAATCACAGCCATGTTTCAAAATAATTACAACTCCACTTTTACCAGATGAAAGGAAATGCTATTCCAAAGAATGTATACTCTCTAAAATAACAAAGTCAGGGTTATGGATTTAACAATTCCCTTCAGCATCCTTGACTGGCAGAACACAACATTACCATCAACTCTAGGGACCATGAAGGATGGCTTTATTAGTACTCCAGACCATCCTTGGTATGGGTAGATCTCCTTTACAGAGCAAAAGAGTGACACAGAAAAACATGATGAATGTGAATTTGATTCAGTGCTTTTGTTGTTGATCAAGACAGTTATACTTCTTATAAGGTTTTTTGTTACAGTGAAAGACACTGCACAACACATGTAATATTCTTTATCTCTGGTACCTGAAAATCTAGGAAAAGGTATCACCCATGTTATGAAATGAAATACCTTTAAGATATTATCAGAAATCTTTAGAACTCATATCTTAAGATAAACACCTCAAATAAACACTGATAGGTCAACATAAAAAATAGATTTTAATCTGTTCAAACCCAACTCAAATGGTTCGGCCCTTTTTGTCAAATTTGTAAAATAAAACAGATCTTAATACTAGGATAATATTTAAAAGAATAAGAACGTTATGTAACAGTTTCTTGAATTATTTTATTAAAGTAAGAAAACCTATACTTTTTCACCACTGCAGTTACTAAAAAGGAATCTAAATGAGGACTATAAAATATCCAGATGGAATCACAGAATGGCAAAAACCCTTGAGAGCATACCCACAGAGAGGGGATTTATTACAATGTATACATGATTTACTTTTTAAAATTACAGACTTTCATACTGTGATGCCATGAGCTGTAATGATATTGGCAAAACTGATGCCGGTGCCACATTACTCTGAAGAGTCTAGCCTTATACCAACATACGGAATTTTTGTCAGTTTTCCATTAGTGTTAATGGGATGCACAAATTCTCATTCATCGAATGAGAAGCAGATCACTTAATCTATAAAATAAAATCCACTACCAGTGTTCAGTTTAATATCTCACTGAAGATTTTCAAAACGGATCCAGTTTTTCATTTAGTGCCTGTGGTAATTTTTTCCTTGGCCAATGGTTTGTTTGGATTTACTCAATATATGCATTTGTGTTTCTCTGTCCTTCTCTTAAAACAGTATCTCTTTAGATGGATCTCTTTTCAAATATCTGTTGTGATGTAGTGAACTAATATCCTTATCTAATTGCTATACCAGGACAGATCTAAAATTTATATCAATCGTGTATCAATGGAGAAATTGTTCTAATTAGCCTTAATAAGACAAAATTATTCTTTTCATATAAAAGAATACAACAAAAATGTCAATTGTAAGAAAACAATTCCCTGTTAAATTTAAGTGAAGCAGACTTTTTTTGGAACAATATGATACTTATTATACACTAGAATTTAAGCTGGAAATGAAATGTGTTTCCCCCTCTTCTAAAGACCCTTCTAGACAGGGTCAAAACAGCCAAACCAGGGATCACACTGCACTGCAGCTGATCAAGTGAAAACTCCTCTAATCTTGAAAATGTCTGTAAAATTGAACTATTGCTTTTCTGTTGAAGTCTACTTTACTTTCAGGTAGACTTGAGTAACTTACAAACACTTTATTTTGGTGGAAGCCTGGAAGAACTAAAAAATAAACTACACTTAGACAGAGGTTCTGGAAAATCCAAACCTTTTATTTATCTAGAAAGAAACTCAACGAAAACCATTCAAATTTTTTTCCAAATACCCAACAGTCCACTGTGAAAATTAATATCTGAGCCTGAAAGTCTTCTGATTTCCCCCTTTATCCTATGACATTACTCAAGTAAGTGGCTCAAAGTTGTGGCTAAATTTCTGCTACAGCTGTTACCCTGGATATTTTATTTCAATGGATGGAGTAAGAAAAAAATTAATGGAAAAATCCATTTAAAAATTAATTTAAAATGTGAAAAGTTAAAAGATTTTTCAAGTTTTGCCATATGACATTTTCTCAAGATGTTGTTCCTTTCCTGATCAAGTTGTTATTTTTGTGATTCAATTTATAGAGAAATTACTAAATGAAAACAACTGATACCAAAGAAGTTGCCACATATTCAATACATCTGGGAAAAAACAACCATTCTGAGATTTTATGTTCTACTGATCCCTCATAATTTTCTTATTTAAATGAAGAAACATCTACCCTTCCTTTCTCTTTTTTCTCAGTCCTTCACCTCCTCTCAAATCTGTGTTACAGGAAATACATTTCAGAAGAATTACTGCAATAGTGAATTATTTTCAAAGAAGTATACAAGCAGAAATCAGAACATTAATTTCACTCACTAACATAAGCAAATGTTTATACTTTATACCTTCACTACACCTATGATGCTTTTTCTTCATCTCAAGAAACTTTTCCCATTCTTTTTAAAGCTGTCAAAAGTGACATCCTGGACAAGATGGATCATTCATAAGTATGATCCCAAATGACAGTGTCTAGAATACCATGCTTTCCCTGAAAATGCAACAAAGAATATAATTCAAATGCATTATTCAATCTAATTTTTTCCTTAGGTATGAGGTTTTATTTTTCTCCTGAAACTTATCAACTTTTCCTTAGCTTCAGTCCGTAACTTATTCCTACTTGATGTGCTATTTTCTGTGCTTATTTATTCCTTTTTGTTTCTCCCCTCTTTTTTTAAACATAAGAATTGCCTTTTGTTTCCTTCTTTCTACTACCTACTATCCTCTAGTTCTTTGTTACATTCTTTTCTATTATTAAGGGGAATATTATCATCATGCCGTGACACAGCTGAAATGTGTGTATGGTGAATGACAAAAAAGGAAGGAGAGAAAAGGCTAGGCTGCATAGTAGTAAACCCACTTACTCTTTACTAGTCCTCCTTACTTCCTATATTTCTTCTCTTTGGCAACCTTGGGGCCATACTGAGAGATCAGTGAGTGAACCAGTGCAGCTACAAATAGGAAGTATAACAAAACCTTACAGAACTTCCTAAATTTCTAAGGCCAAGATGACCATTATTTTAACTAGGTGTGATGTCCTCAGCAGTATAACCCACCAGCTAATTTTTGTATCTAGTTGAGCAAACTGTTGGTGAACTAATATTTTGTTTAGATGGTTATTGTTTTCTGAGAATTTGATAACAAGGAAAAAAAAAATCTTTATTTCCATGCTGAACTTTGCTGACCTTAGTTGGCAGCCATCAGATCTTGCTCCTATCCTGAAGCTCTACTGACAAATGGTAATCATTCTAAAACAGTGTCTCTCAAAAAACAGAACCGTACCAGTCATAGATCTCTTGAAATAACTTGTATTTCTTGTGTTTCAGTTTTCTTTATTTACTTGACAGTAACATTGTTATGGGCTCTCCCTAGACCTGCTTTGACATCACTTTGCCATCTTAATTTGACATATCACAACTGTCTGTGTTGTCTGACAAGTTCTTTCAGCATGAAGATTTCCAATTGCAAGAAAATCTTCACAGACAACATCACTATTAGTATAAAAAGATTGGATCATAAAATTCCAAATACCAGTAAACAAAAATAAGACATTATATAAGACAATATGTGTTTAGCAGGTTTGGGTTTTTTTGGGGAGGTAAATTTTAACGTAAAGTTAGACTGAACACGGTAAAGATATATTCTCTTAGTCCTTGCAAAAATAATCCCAGGTCTGTAGGGAGTCTGTTAACATCTATATAAATCAAGTTTGATGGTTCATTAATGTTTATGCTATTGTTAACATTTTTTTCTATCAAAACCAAAGGGCTCTATAAATAGCTATATTTTTAAGATTAAAATGTAGTAGTTTCTCAAGTTAATTGATTCAAGAGTTTTTGTGGAATATTCTTTGTTTATGCTTTCAAGGCATGGAAACAAGCACATCCATATCCAACAGGATGAACTGTAAAAGTGCCTTTAAATCATCAGGACAAGTAAGGGAGTTTTGTTAAACTTGGTCACTGATTAAAAGGTTTCAGTCTGGGTCATAAGAGCAGGTGATAAGTAGACAGAAAGTTAAGGAATACAGAAGGAGAAACTGTGACCAGCCCTAATGAGATTAGATTTGTAAAGAACCTGGACATAGAGCTCAGGCTACACGGAAAAGGATTGTTAGACTATGCCTCTTGAGAAATACATCTTTCAGGGCAAAATCTGATACAGAGATGTTATTTGCACCCTATAGTTTATCAGAGTTAGGTAGTTCTCTGGAAAATACTGCTGGGATAATAAAGTAGATTGATACTATTTTTTAAGCCTTTAGAGGACAAAGGGTGGGGCAAATACCAGCCTAACTGTTTCAAGTCCAAAATCAGGCAGAGTCCCCTGCTGAGTTCTGAATGATGAATTAAGTGGAATAAGAACCAGAGAACCTCTGCCTGTGGGGAGCTTCAGTCACAGCATGAACATCCTGTAGATTCTGAATACCTTTTTGGCATACCACCTCGTTTTTCTTTGGACCTGGACGGTAGAGGAGAATATAATAAGGGGGAAAAGGTGGCGGTTCTAAAAAAAATTGTACAACTTAGTCCGGTGTTACCATGCAGCACTGCTGTATACCTGATATGATGAGTCCACCTACAGGCTGTGTTACAGTAGTGCCTGTATGTGTTAAGAACTTTCTCAAGAATCTTTTAAAATTATTTCCTTGAAATAACATTAAATAGATCTCTTGCTACTCTTTTTGTAGTAGGAGGCAAACTTATTACAAAAAAAAAAAAAGGGAAAAAAAGAAAATGATTTTGCATGAAAGCTGAAAGTTAGAACAAGAAGAAAAACAGAGGGACATCTGACCTGGATGGTATTAGGACAAAGAAGGAGTATGAAGTCATCAGGAAGGGTATTATTCTAGAGTTCTAAGGCAAAAAGACCAGTCCTTTCTAGGACTTACGGCTTGCAACTGGAATACAGGCTACTAGCTAGAAAAAGAAACCTGTGAGAAAGTGCCCAATACTGCTGAAGGTAAGTGAGACCTGAGGACCACAAACAACTCCTTTTCTTGCTCTTTAAGGGCTCCA
Source organism: Gavia stellata (assembly GCF_030936135.1). Taxonomy (NCBI): domain Eukaryota; kingdom Metazoa; phylum Chordata; class Aves; order Gaviiformes; family Gaviidae; genus Gavia; species Gavia stellata. The sequence continues at coordinate 26,400,241 of NC_082594.1, read as the reverse complement.
ATATTTTGTGCATTTCTTTATGTGCTTTACAAGAACAGCAATTGGTATTGTTTGCTTTCTAATAATATAATTTTTGTAGTAGCACTTTCAACAGTAATTTAGTAACTTCAAACATCTAGTGGCTTCTATATTTTCAAGGATAACCTTCAGAGCTTCTTTTCAGCAAACCTGACTACTTTACACTGTTATCAGCTTTTATTTTCCTGAGGGCATGTAGTTATTTTTTTTACTGCTGCACTCTCCTAACCTCTTCTGTTGAGTATATGTAGTTGATTCTAAACTTTACAATTAGTCTCACATTTTCAGTCATTTTTTCTCCATTGGCAAAGCAACAGAACCACCCCAATTTCTGCCTAATGGGAACTCCATACATTTTAGATTGTAAAGATATCTTGATTATTAATTAATGTAATGATGATAATATAATCAAGGACATATAATCTGAGTGCCAACAACAATTTCTACCCTTAAGTTACACTGGAACCACATAAGCCAAAGACAAAGGAGAGGGTATGAGTAGTTAACCTCTGTTACATAGTCTAATACATCTTAGTAAGTGTCCAATTCATTAGACAGGGATAGAGTGGCTCATATGTGTAATTAATTATTGGCAGGTTTACTTTCAAAAAGGTGCCAGATGCTATGCATTTCCTAGCTGCTATCTGGATCTCTGATCTATATGTTTCCTGCCATGTTCAACATCTGTTCAGAACATACTTGTGCACACAGGAACTTCAGTAAATCAAGAGTTAAATCTTCAAAATCGAGTGAATGTGTAGCCTCTTCACTTTCTGGTGTTTGTAATGATATCCCTTTAAAGGCCATCATAAAGCAATATTGTATGAAAGAAAAATGTTCTGTAACTGGTGTAGGGGTCAATATAGTTTGAAAATTTCACTGTGGATAAGTAACAGAGACTTCTGCTGTGGCACCTGCTCTTCAGTTCCTCCTCTGAATGCCAGTATTGGGATCTGTCTTGTCACTAGTAGCATATTCTGAAAAAGTGTGGAAGTTGCAAAGCTTTGAACCTTGACTCTGCTGGAGTACATGTAAATAAATAGGCAGATTTGAATATCCATTTAACCTTTCATCATTTCTTTGTTCCTATCATACAGACTTCTGGAAAACTGGTGCTGTTTTCTGTCTCCGTGTGGATCTGACTCATCAATGTTTTTTAGCAAGAAACACTTTCAGTCCTGAAGCGTTTGCAGAAACATGAGCGTACTGTGGAGCCTTTCAGTAAGACACTAAGAGCTAATCATAGATAAAGAATTTCTTACAACAAATTTCTTACAAACCTATAAATAGCAGTTTTAAATTAATGAACCATTTTTTTTTTCCTGTTTATGAAGGGATTACAACATGTGCAGGCAGGATTTCAATCAGCAGCGGCATTTTAAATTATATCCATTGGAGGATTTCAAGGGTTTTCGTGCCCTGTTTCAAAATTACCTATTGTTTTCTTCATGGTAAAAACCAAATCTTGCAAATTACTTGCAGAAATTCATAAAGTAAAAAAGGAAAATACATAAAAAACATCCTCACAGTGCAAATCAACACTCAAAGCTCGTAACAATATAAAGTTGTTCAATGTATTGTTAGCGATGATGAATGTTTTTAAACTTACTGAACAAAAGTATTATCTGTAACTTATTATTGTTCCAACCTCATTATCTGTTTTTGGACAGTAGTGCGATTTCAGTGAGATCTTTTTGCAAGTGTTTACAGTGAAAGATAAAAAGAAATCTATGAACAGGAATCCTACTACCACAAATTAAGGAAATCTGTCTTCCAGAGGATTGAGTCAGGCAGTTCACCGGCTTTACCCTCACTGTGCTAAACCTGCAGCATCACCTCTTACTAGACATAGAAGAAAGCACACCGAGACACCTAGGGCACATGGAAAGAAAGGATTGGAGGTGGCATGGAAGAGAAGAAATGTATTATGAACTCCTTAGCCTTGAAAACCAATTCATAGTTCCTGCCCCAGTACAAACCAAAGAATCCATAAGATTCCTGACCCTTACTGACCAGAGTGATCATGTCCATTGAGACATACACTGCAAATGGCACTAGCCTGACCATTGCTTACCATCCTCTCTGCAGAAACTTTTTTAACATTCACCTTGATTGCTAACAGAGATCCTCTGTTGTCTAATAGGGTTGAGTTCCTACTGCACTCCATCTCAGTCCTGCTTTATCAAATGCTTTCCTGTTCTTTACACTGCAATACCCATAGTGTTGTACCAACACAGTATATTACATAGCTACAAATGAATCAGATGAAATTTTCTTTTAGTTACTTTTCAGTTTTCCATTTATTCACTACATGATGATGGCATACCCCAAATGATAATGCAGAGCAAATATTGAAGTTGATTAAGAAATACACATGCAACTACTGCCGCAGCCAACACATTATAGAGTATCTTTTCTTTAAACAGATACCTATATTCATGAATATTGTACAAAAATAGCATCTTTTAAGCATCCTTTGTTTAACCGGCTAAAACTGGCCAACACATTGAAAAGTTATCAAGGGAGTAAAAGGCTGATCACATAAGTCTCATATCGGCAAGAAATCACATTAAAGTATATGTATGGCTATGCATTCATACACTTGCAAGGGCTCTCTGAAATCTGAGGACTAAACTATAGCTGTCATGAGCCTTATATGAGGCTTGTCTGAAGAGACAAACTTCATTATGCAGAGAAAGGAGAAAGTATCTCATACTAAAATGAGCTTCAAGGTAACGATTAAAGAAGTTCTTAAAAAATAAAAATAAGTTTTTTATATTTTTTATATATACATATATATATGAACACATATAAAAATCAGAAGAAAGGCTTATTTCATACAGTGACTTGAATACTGACCATCTTTGATGCCTCAAGGAAAGATGATATATTCTCGACTGCAGCAGTTGAGATGCAGTCAACCGCAGAACAAGGAAAAAGTACTTTTTTTACGGATCCCTGCAGGTGGCTAGCTGACACTGAAGTACATCTGTGTATGACCATGCGAACAAATGCAGTGATGGCAATGTTAGAGCAAATTAAGGTTAATGCAGACTATCATTCCTTGCAAGGTATGGCACAGAGGAAATGGGGATTCACAGGCTCCAAAGCCACAAAGAAGCTCCAAAACCAGTCAGCAAATCCATGAAATGTTTCCTCCTGAGAAGCTGGATTGAAGACTATGTTTAGAAAGAATGTTTAAAACAGTCATAAAGAGTACAAGTAACATCAATCTCAGTACTTGATGATAAGCCTAGTAAAGTTTTCCAATGTTATTTACCCTCTTTAGGCATTCTGCTGGTAGAAAGGCTAAGACATCCTGTAGTATCTAACTTTTTATCCCTTCTCTTTGGTATGTCGAACCAATCTAGCTCTTTACATTGTGCTTCATGGAGCTTATCTCCCATCCATCAATCACCCCTGTGCCCTGCTCTTTTGTTCCCGCTTCAGTGCGTGCATGTATCATTCCTGAAGTGCTGACTATAGGACCAGATGGTAGGAGTGTGACAGTGTGCTGCTTTTATCAAGCCATAACTACCAGTGGTGGTCATGATGGCTGGACCCCACCCAAAGTGGATTCAGGCGAGACAGATAACAACACAATAGCCAAGTGCTAATTTGAGCAATCTGCCCACCTAACCACAGTGCTGGTCAACATAAAATCTGTGGTTGGTATGCAAATACGACTATGAGTCAATCATCTTACCCCTATACAGAGTGAGCAGCCCAAGAGCCCTTTGAGCTCTCCTGCACAGCAGCGGGCTGCACGCCGGGATCTCCCCTTGAGTAGGGACGCTTCTCAAGAGGTTGAGAGATTCCTTGCTGCAACAGATTCTCGGTAAATGACTAATAGCATACTGAAACTTTGAAAACTTACCTAAGTGATATAAAGGATTGATTGTGCATATATAATCCTTTAGACATAAACCGTTGACCAAGTCTGGGACTAAGTCTGGATCTAGCTGCACCTAGACTCTTCTCTGAGTTTAGAACGCAAGGGGGTCCTTTCTGAATCTCATGACTCAACAGGAGGGTCTCCCTGAAAGTTTTGTCTGACCCTGTCCTCTATGCAGTAAATAATCAAGTGTACTTTGCCATCGAATCTCGTTAAAACACTGTCGCATTTAGCATTGAACTTTGTTAACTCACTATTTCATATCAGTAAAATATATTGTTGCTTCTCTCTTGTGAGTGAAGTGCACTCTTTCTCACTCCATCCACGACAAGGACTTTTACTGAAGTTGTACACAGAAATGAAATCACCTCCTCATTTATTCTTCCTAGGCATCCAAGTATTGGACAAGTCTTGGTTGCCTCAGCAGTGAGCTAAGACAGCCCAGAGTATGCTAATTATTATAACAATCACTACATTCTTTGAGAGGCTTCATTCCTGATCCCCTACCCTCTAGGTATAGTCTATATTCTTTGTTCCTAGACATTGGGCTCAGCATCTGGCTGTGTTGAAATTTGGCTTTTTCTTGAGTTTCGGTTATTCCACAAAATGATTCAACATACCTTTCCAGTGGAATACCTTTGCTTCTCATTTTGTAGATCTCTGTCTAAGCGGTTAGCTTTGCCAGGAACAATTCTGCACCATAATCAAGACTCTTAATAAAAATATCAAAGTAGGATCAACAAGTGGCTCTTAGAAATTTCAGCACTATGAATAGCTTCAGTTTTTACTTATGTGCTGTTAATGCCAGTTAATGCAAATTTTAAAATCATAACACTATTTTCATCCCCTTCCTCTCTCACTTGCTAATATTTGATCATTTATTTATTTTGTTCAGAATGTTGGCTACATGCTGTGCTACAGACTGGTAAGCAATTTTGAAAAGTCTGATTAGTTGAAAGAAAACATGCCTGGACACACAAACAAAAACATTTTGGATGTGGCAGAGTAAGATAAAAGAATGAGAGAACAATATGGACAGGAAAATAAAGTTCTGCAAGAGCATGCAATCTCTCTGCTCTATAGCATCTGTGCTCCTGAGCACAAAAATAATACAAAGGTTCTGAAAAGTTTCTAAGAGAAAGCCAAGGGCTATGTTAAGCACCAAAAAGTACTTTTTTTCCAGAAAGTCTAAGGGATTCCCAGACTTCTACAGTATCTCAGCAAAATGGTTACCTTGTTCTTCCTAATACAAAACTAGGCACTATTTGAGGAAATCAGAAACAAATTGTGCCAGCATTGGTAGATGCCACAGTTGTGGTCTTTGGGAGCTTTTAAAGGAGTGTCATTTAGCACCCAAGTTCTGTCTGTGGTTTCTAAAGGAGTATTTTAGGCAATTTTTCAACTGTTTCAAGAAGCCTCCTGTCAAATACCATACAAAACTAGTCCACCATCACTTCTACTGAATATTTTCATGGGGCCATGTAGTGAGTTAATGAGGAGAAACAGATTGTGCTCCTATCAGCACGAAAACATTTTCTGTTTCATCTGATTTGAATTGTGCGTGTTTCAGAAACATATCAAATGTACGCCAAAGAATTTGTAAGAGCTCTTTTGGAAAAGGGCTACCTGGCTGACCTTCTACCCAGGTAATGATATAGGAAAATGAAAAGTATTGGTAATGTTTGGTATCTCACTAAAGAGAAGGGAAAGCACTGTATGTGACTATGTTTCGATCTTGGACCTATTGTAACAGTTCAGGACACTTCAAGAATAGCTGCCGTGAAAATACTTTTACCCGTGTGTGCTTGACAAAAAGATACAACTTTTCTTTCAGATACAGATCAGATTACACTTGCCTGTAACATTTTCACCTAAAAGCTAGAATGTTGTAATGCATATTACATGGAGGGAATTTGCAGACCATATGGACACTAGAGTTAGTGAAAACATGTATGTGCAAATGTTAAATGCAACTCCACAATGAGCATTGCTAAGCTTAAATATGTGACCTACACACATTGCATGTTTGTTTCCAATTAGATTCTATACGGACAATTTTAACCTTTGCAACTTCTGTTCTCTGAGGCATTGAAAGAACCTCAGTTGATGAACCACAGTAGTGTTGGGCTAGTTTTGGTATACTCTGTTTGAAACTATTTGCATTCAATTGCAAATCAGTTCTTTTTAACCGATCATAGAGGACACTTATTCTGGGAGGTTGAAATATTTCGAATATAGCAAGATACCTTTGAAGAAAGACCTGGTTGTGGAAAAAGGGGCAAAAATGAGTACTATTTCAGTAAGTAAACAGACAAAGAGTTTTACCAATATGTTCTGCAATGCCAGATTACTACATGATAGAGTTGCTCTGCTACCAGTCACATTTTGGAATTTACATGAATAAACATGAAAAATTAACAATTTTGAGTATGAGTGGTCCAAGTTTTTGGTGTAGACTGACCAGATGATTGCATCCAATTCATTTCAACTCCACTCAAGAGTTAAGAATCCACTGCTTAGATGTTAAATATAATTTCCTCAAAGAATAAATCAGCCTGTCTTCCATGGGACAGAACGATCACAGAATCACAGAATCATTAAGGTTGGAAAAGATCTGTAAGACCATCAAGTCCAACCATCAACCCAACACCACCATGCCCACTAAACCATGTCCCGCAGTGCCATGTCCACACGTTGCTTGGACACCTCCAGTGAGGGTGACTCCACCACCTCCTTGGGCAGCCTGTTCCAATGTTTGACCACTCTCTCAGTAAAGAAATTTTTCCCAATATCCAGCCTAAACCTCCCCGGCACAACTTGAGGCCATTTCCTCTCGTTCTATCACTAGTTACATGGGTGAAGAGACCAACTACAAGCTAAAGCAAAATGAGGTGGCACGGTATGACTGCAAGATTTTTCACCAAAAGTTCGAGACAGCTCAACTACTACAAAAAGGTGAAATCATAACTAAGTTGTATACACGTTTCCAAATATATATTAACACCACCTATCTCAAAGCATCAGATATTCTGGAAAGTTTGCATAATTAACCTGTTTTAGAAGTATTATTTTTTTTCTGTTCCCTTTTCCTTTGTGCTCTCTCTTCAGTATGCAAAACTTTAGCTACAAAACTGTCAATATTCTTACCAAGTCTGAAATGATTTAGTAATTGTTACACACACGCATGCACAAAAGCACTAGACAGAGCTTCAGAAAAAAAGCACACACCATCAAGGATGCCTGAAGGTATTCAGATTTTAGCAAAAATTGATAGGGGAAAGGCTTCATATCATACGGAGGTTTTGAAAAACAGCAAGAGGAGGGAAGGTATTTTTATGTTTCAAGCTTGAATAAGCAGAAGAAAAGGACATGCTTTAGAGCATGCAACAGATACTTCTGTGGTGATCAATTTGAAAAACAGACAGCACCTTCAGACTTTATTAAATATAGTTTATTTGCTCATTTTTAATTATTATAACTAAAACCTTTACACACAAAGCAACAAATTAAACCATTTCATATAAAACTGTCAAGCTAATTACTGCTTGCCAGTAAAAATCAAGTTTAAATTATCATAGCCCCATAGGAATTCTATGTACTCACATATATTGAATCACACCACTAAAACCCCCTGTTTTGCAGAGTTATTACATGGATAGCCCTTTCAAGCACTTCAATGACCACCATTGGCTTTCAGTAAACAATGACAGGAAATTTATCAAAGTAAATCAGGTAATGGACTAGGAGAGAATTTAGAATTCCCTCTTAAAGGGAACTTAACTAGGCAAGAATTCAGTTTAGTTGAGATCAAAGGTCTCATACAGGCAATGAAGAAAGAAGAGAAAAAGTACACAATGACTATAAAAGCAGAGTTCTCTGTTAAAAAGAAAAAAAAAGCCCAATTATTTTAGAGGGAGCAAACAGAAATTCAAGTGCTGAGGTGTGCAGTGTAAAAATCTAAGCTGTGTTTGGATTTTTTTCTTTACAGATTACTATTTCAATATCTTGGGAAGAAAGGACTGGTTCTTAGAAATCAGGAACGAGACAGTGATTGAAGAGAAGGTTAGACATAACATTAAGGAAACATGATGGGAAGGACAGTACTTATTTTGGAACTCAGTGTTTAGTTCGTAAACAATGATTCCTGAGACTGAATTGGATAGCTGAATCATAGATGGGACAAAATTTGGAACAGCAGTCCAAGTGGGTATTGGAAGAATGCTACAGCCAACAAAATCATGTCTCTCTCTGGACAGGCAATGAGATAAACTCATACTGCCATATAGTCGTGAGGTTCCTGTGGCCTCTAGCTTTTCAGTCTTTGCCATATGCTGGGAACTGTTGGAGCCTTGTTCACACCATGAGTCTGACCAAAAGACGAAATCAAAACAGCATTGGTGAAGAATTTTTTTAATCTATAGAAGAGCTTAGGTGAAACCAAGACAGTTTTATTTGTATTGTATAAAAACTATAGTGCAATTAATCAATTGTCAAATGTAAAACGATAACACTGCTAGAAATTTTGCAACAACCTTCACTGAAATGAGAGATTTAAGAATGGAATCCTTCAAATATCTTACAGCCCTCTCAATGTTCTCAATGAACATCTCAGACCATTAACTTCAGGTGTCATTAATTGAGAACTGCGACTTACTCATAGGTATAAAATAAACAGTATAAAAAACCTGAAGCTTCTGAGAATTACTGAGCTAGTATATCCTTGGTATTATTAAACAATAATATTATTAAACATAATTAGACAAAAAAGGAAAAGTTTATTTAGAAGATTTCAGTTACTAGGTGCAAATATTTCTAGCATTAAGAATATAAGACAGCCAATGATGTGGGGAATAATAACTGAGACCATAGAAAGACTGTACACTAATATTTAGATAAAACACATGTATAATAGAAGGAGTTTTAGAATTTGAACACAAAGCTGTGTTTTTTCTGCGTAGACCTTCACACGTTATAAGCTTTGCCTTAATGAGACTTTTTCATAGAATCATAGAATTGTTTAGGTTCTGGGAAAAGACCTCGAAGATCATGAAGCCCAACCGTAAACCTCTCATTAAACAGCAATATTGTGTGTAAGAACAATTCTGGAAAGAAAAAGTTTACTTGACTGAGTATGTTCTTCTGGATATGTGATGTGGGATCAGTGCATGTTCACGCAAATTCCCCCATCGTTATTTTAACTGCATTAGCACTGATTCATTACTTTCTGCATGAGCTTGCCGCATTTGCACTTTCTGCATAATTTCTGCATTACTTAGTGCCTCCCTTATGAGGATTTATTATTTTCCCCAAATTTTGTAGCTATGAAGTAGTAAAGACAATGCATAGAATCCTTGAAAGTGTTCAAGGATACTTCTCTTTAAAAAATCATCACTTTTTATTCTGCTCTAGGGACAACTCTTTATCTGCCCATGTGAATCCAACTAACCCACCTGAGCAAACAGTGTCCCTACCAAATCCAGATGCACGTATCAATAATGTTGGAGCACAGTCTTCAATTTACTTTCTTCCACAGGAATTGGTTACACTTCTTAATTATATTTTTCACCAGTTTCTCAAATTGAGGCCAAAAGACTTATACTAATATAATTATTCTTAGGAGGAAATAGCAAATTATAGAGAGGTTTTTGCATTCCAAGACGGCAAGATGTATCTTTACACAGCATCTCACTTAGGGAGGGAAAAAAAGGGGTACAAAAGCTATCATTTTTAAATTCTTTAAATGAAGTTAAATGCAAAGAAGTGAAATCACAACACATTAACAACCGATTCATTTATTTATCAAAAATAGTTATATAAAGTCTTGTGAAAATTAAACATTGTTCATATCAAATGACGAATAGCTAAAATAATATAATTTTATAACAGAAACAGTACCTTCAATCAACAGCTCTTGTCCATGACTGCCCAACAATGTTCGGGATAGGAAAGGGGCAAAGTCAACAAAAATTTCTCGCAGGAGAGGGGCCACCTTTTCTAAAGCTCTTTCAAGCTTTGCAGTGATACTGTGGAAAAACAGAGAGCATGTTTGGAAGAACACTTAACAAAGAAGTTAAATGATGTCAAATCATACCTGTTTTTAAAGTTGCCGTAAGTTTCTTTAGCAAAGAGGATGATCATAATTTGATTAAACTTTACAGTGTTTAAATGGCTTTAAGTAAATGCAAATATCATGTCAGAGTCAGCAGTATGGAAGCCTCATAAATTCTACAGCATTTACAGAATACTCCAAAACAAATAAAATTTTTATTCTCATTTTCAAACATGATAAGAATGTCAGATATTCAAGCGTAAGTCTATTTCACCTATCTTAGCTTATATGCTATATACTCATTGTATATACATTTGAAAGCTTGAGAAGTTTTTATTCACCCAAAGCAATCACAAGTAACTTATTTTTTTGTTCAAGCTTTCAAATAACAACATCTGGCGTTGCAATGCTAGACAAGGGAGTGCATGAGGAAGCGTTCTAGCGCGGGTATCAAGAAAATCAATATTCTTTTCTTCAACCTTGAGGGAACATGATCCCAGGTAAATCACTTTGCCTTTGCATTTATACTTCTCTGCCTGCTGAGACTATATACACTCTTTGAAGCATGGAGTGTTCCTTAATTTCTACTTGTACAATGAGAAGAAGTGTTGTGACTTCTGTTTGCTTTTTACATAGCAGAAATAATATTCCTTTGTCTGAGGATACAAACCTAGCAAAAATACAAATACAAATACAAGGATACAAATCAGCAGCTGACGGTACCCCTTAAGAGTCCTCCTTCCATTTTAAAACCTGACAGGGCATAACACTTGTGCCCTCTGAAACTCTATGCCAAGATTAAAAACCTGCTGCTTTATCTCAAAGAAGTGAACTATTACTTAAAAACAGAAATGAAATTACATACATATTCTGGTCTACCAAGAATTTTTGCTGTTCATTTTCAGACTGCTGGTGGCTGGAGCGGTTTTCTTCATGCTTGAATTACAGGACCAAAATATTATTGGCATTTAAAAGTGCAATTATAGGAAGAAGCTACTATCTGAAAACACTAAATAAATGTGGACTTTTAAATCCAGATCACATGAAGATTCCTACATTTAAAAAGAAAGCTTACATTATAAGCACATTGGTAGTTTTCCTTCATTAGCTTAAAATTATTTTACTGAATTCCTATAGCTTATTTTCTTTCAATGTGCTGCTTTCCCATTTCAAATTCAGTTATTGATTTTCTAATATTCTAAAGGAGGGATTCAGATCATCAGCCTTTTATTTTAGATGATTAGCTGAATTTCACTATGCTAAAGCCTCTACCGACTATACTTGAAATGCATGCGACTAGCTTAGAGTTTTTAATTTGCAACATTAATCTACCCCAAGCTTTTACCGCTAGAGGTAAAAAGCCTACTAGATTAACCCAGACTTCTCTAAACCATGCTTTAAAATATGCTGTCACTGCAAATTGGTCTAAAAGGCCTAATTTTAGAGTTCATTTACCTCTGAAAACTTTACATACAATTGAAAAGATTCAAGTTTAAAAGTTTTTAAATTAAGATCAGTTTTTGTTTAAGAATCAAGTAATATGGGAGGTGTGGATGTGCTATTAATCAACGTCTTCAATAAGCTACTAATAAACGCCTTGTTGTCACATGGCTAGCTGATGGATCTTGTACATTATGGATCTATTCATGGGCAATTGGGAATAGTATTCTGTGATAATGTGAGAACATAGTTTAGCACTGTTTAAAAATGCATATCAAAGGAAAGAAATTAATATTTAAATAGAGAAAAAAGAAAAAAAATCGGTTTTCCTTCATATAATCCCTGGTGCATTTACATGTTGAAAACTGACTGAAGTTCTCGTTCTTCAGTTTCAAAAAGAAAAGTAAAATTAAGAAAAAAACATACACAGAGACCCCAAAAATGTTTCAGGGAAGTAGGTGGCCCATCTACTCCCTTTCCTGTACACACGCGCACAGAGGAGCAAAAGAGGAGAGAAATCGATCTGATTCTACAGCTGTTTCTAACATCTATTGTACTTTATAACGCATCCTGCAATCATTAGGGACTCCCTGTGGAGATTAATGTAACTAGTTTTCATGACTGAACTAAGAGATTTTAAGGGTTTTTTGTAAAGAATGAATATTGTGGTTTTTTCTCTCCATTTCTGGACATTCAAGGCAAATAAACTCTTAATAGCTTCCAAATTCAATATTATCTATTTTGCAAATTAAAGGCAACACACATCAGAAAATAAATTATATATATTATATATATAAAATATATAGATATATATAATTTCTATATATATAAAAATGATAAATTGTGACAGGAAAGATTGAAAGAGCACAGTAGCAACATCACATGAAAAGAAATACTTTTAAAACTGTGAACAAAAAGACTAAATAAACCTGTGGACAGTGGTGAGGCCGCACCTCGAACATGGTGTTCGGTTTTGTGACCCTCACTACAAGAAGGACATGGAAGTGCTGAGGCATGTCCAGAGAAGGGCGATGAAGCTGTTGAGGGGTCTGGAGCACAAGTCTTATGAGGAGCGGCTGAGGGAACTGGGGTTGTTCAGCCTGGAGAAGAGGAGGCTGAGCAGAGACCTTATCGCTCTCTACAACTACCTGAAAGGGGGTTGCAGAGATGTGAGTGTTGGTCTCTTCTCCCAAGTGACTAGCGACAGGACAAGAGGAAATGGCCTCAGGTTGCACCAGGGGAGGTTCAGGCTGGATATTAGGAAAAATTTCTTTACTGAGAGAGTGGTGAGACACTGGAATAAACTGCCCAGGGAAGTGATGGATTCACCATCACTGGAGGTGTTCAAGGAACGTGTGGACGTGTCACTGCGGGACATGGTTTAGTGGGCATGGTGGTGTTGGGTTGATGGTTGGACTTGATGATCTTACAGGTCTTTTCCAACCTTAGTGATTCTGTGATTCTGTGACTACCTATTGCTTGAATTGGTCACAAGAAAGTGCAAAGAGACATGGGGGCACACAGTGTTCCAGTCCCAAGTATGCTACCTTCCCAATCTCATTCCAGGCCAAACTTCTACCTCCAAATCAAGACTATTGAATATCTAAAAGTCCAAGATCATTCTCCTGTTCACTTTTCTCTACTCAGTCTACAGCCATAAGCAACTCTTTTCCTATGCAGCTGCTATAAGGGAAGGCTTAGATAAATTAGCTTTCGCTTCATGCTCTCTGACCCCACAAAGAACTCTGATTTTTAATCTCATAAAAGCTGAAGCACAATGAATTCAAAGTGAGAAAACCAAAATTATCATTATCAAAATAAAGTTTTAGTTGTTTCTTGTGGGGGAGATGGGCACAGAAAAGGGAAAAAAGACCAAAAGACATTTCTTGGGTGGATTAGATTTTAAGTTATCTACATTTCTGATATTGTGCTCCACATAAGTTTTTTCAGTCACTTATTTCAGTTACTACTCAGAGTACAACTACTTCTGAGTTCAGATTCTGAGTTCAAAATGTGAATTCTAGATTTTGCAACTGAAGATTTTCTTTGACTCCTGGACAGAAACTTCCAAAATGCTTGTGAAAAAACAAGAACATTGCATTGGTTAAAACAACTGAAAAATAAACTGATTAACGATTCAGTTTATTTTTAACATCGTTCAGTATCTGTATTTTTAAAAAGATTTCACCTTCAGTGAACCACTGTCCTAAAATACAAGGAAGACAACAAGCAAAAGGAGTGGTTTAGTTATGCCACAATTTTATTAATTTGCCTTGTAACGCTGTCAAGCAATAAATAACGCCATACATACGGTTATTCTCTCCTTGATCATTTGCACCTTTTTGGAGTGGAGCCAACAGCCCTCACCCTTTCAGCCTGGGCTCACACCCGTTGCTGTGATTCCATCTGCACCACTCATCTGACACTTCAGATAGGACCAGCAAAAAAAGGCAATTTTTGCACTGTGTGTTAAATCACTGAAGCACCAATACTTTTTTTACAGGTTACCTAGGGCCCTTGATTTAAGTTTATTTCCTTTCTAGTTCTTTAGGGAATGAGCTTTCAAGCTCATGAACAGCTAGCTGTTGCTAGGTTGCTGTCTGCACTCCAGTCTTCTTAAAACCACACCTTGAAGTGGCCGGACAACTAAGGGACACTTGGCAACTTCTTAGTATACCCTGTGTCAGGTCTTTAGGGCAGACAGGTGTGCACCTTAAAAAGGTCAAAAATTTGTCTTTCAAGTGTGCTGCAGCACAGCCGAATACCTTTACAAAACAATAACCTATTATACAAAGATTTTTAATAGGAAAGTAATAATCTATGATATAAAGATATTTAACAGGAATTTCAGAGAGCATTTTCCTGGCTGCCAGTCAGTGTAAGAGGGGTATTAGCTACCCCATGGCATGTGTCTCTTGCAACACCAACTCAGATCTGGTGCACCGTTTAGTTAGCTGCATGAATACATGTCTGGTTTTGTCCTCTCCAGTTTAAATAGGGCTTTTGTTTACTAAGAAGAAGTTGTGTCTCTTTCCACTTGCTAGTGCTCCATTGCCAAGTTGTGCTTGCGTTCCAATTCTTACTATCATTATTGAGCAATGCAAAAAGCCAGTCAACTAAAAAATTACTTCTAATTAAGTTTTAGTGTCTGGCATAGTTCTTAGAAGTTACACTTTTCAGTGAAGTGTTAGTTTAGCATACATTTTTAGTCCCCCAAAATTATGTAAGTATGTATTGTACTACATTAATAACTACAATAATGTATATTAAATGAGCTAAAATATATTTATACATATTTTTCTTTTTATACCATTTTGTATGTATGAAGTTGTTGTGGGAGGAGAAATTATAATTAATATTAAAAGATAGAACTTGCGTACCTCATGTTTTCAGCTGAATCCTCTGGCATTGGAGCAACAGTTTGGACAGCTGGGAGGTTTTTGCTAGTAGCACCATTCACAAAGCTGGATGACGAAGAGGAAGAAGAAGATCCTGAGTCTACTGCACCTGTCCCCCAAAAAATACAGGTCTTAATTCAGTCTGAAGAAACATAACTTTTAGAGACTTTTAATATAGTCCTTGTCTTATTCATCTACTTTTAAGTAAGGAAATAATGTTATTTATTCTAAAACAGTTAAAACCATTCCATATGATTATCACATAAATTAATACCTTATTTTGCTAGTATAACAATAACAAGCTTAAAAAGCTATTGAAAATCAGGCAAAATAAATCCTTACCTCATTTTCATTATTCCCAAATTATATTCCAAAGATGAAAACATTTTTACATCATCCTGTAAAGCAAGAGCTTTCTAAAATAAAGGTATATTTAAGATGAGCTTGAGTGGAGAATGGAAGTTTAACTACTTTTTTTAATATATATATGCACACACTTCTTGGTTGCCCAGTTGCAACTACAGGCAGAAAAGAAAATGCAAATTAAAAAATGACAGAGAAGATAGAAAATGTATATTCCTTTAGGAAGCAGTAGGGGAAACTAGTGTCTGAGGAGTATTAAGACTCTAATTTTACTTTTCCTGTTTCCTTCCTCAAGTCAAGGAGAATTTTAAGATCTTAAAAGTAGGGAGGGCAGTGGGGGTATCATTTCAATGGGTTGTGAACAGCTGCCCAGAGAAAAGATGCAGACAGAGCATACATTTATACTTTATGTGATCTGGGTCAGAGCTAAGGGCTAAACTTAGACTCTAAATGCCAATCTATCATGTTTGCTGAAACGGCACTGTGAGTTCAGCCTCTCTGAAGCAAACCAGCAAAGAACAGTAGTCATGAACAGTAGTGAGAGCACTGTGATAAATGCTGTCCCTGTTCTGCTGCACAGTCCTTGTGCAACACATCACTGCAAGCGAGGTAGCAACGAACGGTGTCATAGTTGGAGTTCAAAGCCTAAGGGACTGCTCTGCTACCAGAGATGAATGAGGGCAACAGGCAAGATTTATCCAAGTTAGTAACAACGGGTGGAGAACCCCAGTTTAGAGATCAACGGCATTATTCTGCCATTTTTTTAAAATGGTAACTGGTAACTCCCTGGTGCTGGTCAGTTTTAGCAGCTGATATATCACTGTCCTTTGCATCACACAGGTATATATTATTTTTCAGTTTCCTGCAAAGCTCTACAAAGCATTTATGGTTTCTTAACTGCTTAAGCAGCTAGCTGACAGTGAAGTAGAGGTCAAATACTGGTAATGGTGAAAAATTCTCTAGCAGCATGGACAATTTTTTTTTTTATTTGCCTTTAAATAATTTTTACTGATAAAAGAATTATGGTAAAGATCAGAATTTTGACTGGCTCATTTAAGAAAATTTACATTCAAAACAGTATTAAAATGCAGCAGGATTTGCTGGGCTTGCTGACACTAGAGTAGCTGGTGAGGTTTAGGACTTAGACTAGGAACTGATTTAGTCTGCTGTTTTAATAATGTGAGTGGAAGGTGGATTGTAGCTTACACTGTGGGTTCTGACTTGGACTAAATACAAATTGTAAATGTACCCAAACACACTGTGAAGAAAACACAAAAATATAAGGGAGGCTATGTCTCCCAATCTAGAAATCACAGCAACTTAGCTGGGAATAGGGTAGCTTAAAAAAGATTAAGTCTTCATATATATATGTGTGTATTTGTCTGTGTGTGTGCACGCATTTATATTATTTGTATATTTATATTATTTACATATTTATATTCATATATACATAGGTAACATATTTTTATTGCTTCTTCCCTTTTCCTTCCAAAGTCAAATTTTCTTCATTAAGGTTGTTGTCTAAGAATGCAGTTGCTAAGTTGTTTAACCAGCTAGGCTCCCAGAAGAGAAGGTCAAACAGACCTAGAACTACTGGATTAACACAGAAGTGAGAATCAGGATATGAACTACAGAATTCCAATCTAAAATCTATAAAACCAGTTTCTTACATAAGAGATGAAGGAAGAAAACCTCTGTCCCAAAAGATACGTTTAAAGCACTAAAAGGACTTCAGTAACATACATCTTATTATATCGTGACAGTGACATTGACCACGACAGCGAACATTGACTACAACAGCAATGGCAGATGGAATGTAAACACTGACTGCAATCCATGAATAACTGAAAAAAATACCTTTCACACAAGTCCAGCACAGAATACAGCTCAAAGTTAAAACCATATTTCTAGAGTATCTGTGAGATACTGTAAAAACAGCTGTAAATAGAAGGTTTGGGGGGACATCTAGTGTTTCCAAAAAACTGTATACTGTTTCTTTTTTACCATAGAAAAAAAAAAGTGCTGTTCAATGAAATTCTATACATTACTTTATAATCATTAACAACATAGATAATTTCAGAGACTACAAGTATATAAACCAGTATCTGGATACTTCATGTATATATCTCAAAAACTGACACACATGATCGCTGTTTTAACTACCGTAGGCATAGTTTAATTAAAAATGGTAAAATGAGCATTTTAATCTAATAGATATTTATATGTTTTCAATGTGGTACTACTTTTTTTACTGTCATTAATGTGTTTAGCATTTCTAAAATGTTGATATAAAATGTAAATCTTTAAAAAAGGTTGGAGTGGAAGGACTTTTCAAACTATTTCTTAAGAGAATTCATCAATAAAGCTCATTCAGATGAATTCAGGCATAAAAGGCTTTACCAAATGAGATCACTAAAGAAGTTCAGTACAAATATAGTTCTAAGTAAATCTGATACTTGCTGAACTTCCATTGAATCAATACTTTTCCTTTAATCAAGCTAATCCATAGACTAGGAGACAAAACCAGGTGCATTAAAAAAAAAAAAAAAAAGAAGCTCTAAGATCTATCAAAAAAAAGCAGCCTTTAGTCCACAGTGAATGTACCATGGTATCTGCAATACTGTCCTCTACTAAGAACAGTATCGGGGAACAACTGATATTTAAATGCAATTACTTACAAAGAAGAGCTACTACATTCCAGCCAAAACAGTTCAGATCTTTAATCAGTGAGAAGACTGAAAAGCTTACACTATTCAGTATCATTTGGAAAACAAGGTTTCCAATGTAGGATATTTTTTGCATGACATAAGAGTACCTAAAAGAAAATCCGTTCAAGATTAACAGAATTGGCTACACAAATGGAACTGTTCATAGCATTGATAACATTATTCAGAGCATTCATTCCTCCAATCTGCCTCAGGATAATTAGATTTTAAGATTTTTTTTATCCTTAGAAAAATCAAAGTTCTATTACCAGGTATTAAAGGTAATCTGCAAAAGGAAAGAAAAAAAAAATGAGTGTGTCTTCATATTATTCCATGAAGCAGAAGGATGCCAAAAGCTTTCCCCTCCATTTTCTGCAACCCCAGGGAGATTTTCACTTTCTCAACCCTTGACTGAAGTTGTGATATCCTTGAAGAGAGCTCTTCTCTCAAGTGCTTTTGCTTAGTTTAGAAAGAAAACAGGCCATAGCCAGACATTTCAAAGGAGTTTAAATAAACATCAGTTGCTCTCAGTAAGGATTCATTTCTGAATGGAAACCACAGTCTCCATGGTCAACAGGCTCCTTCATGATAGACAATCCCATTATTACTATTATAAATAACTAAAAAAATAAAGTCTTGTCCTCCTTCTATAGGTCACAATAAACAACTACTGATAAGACATGACTACAGTTAAATTAGGGAGGTTCTTACTGAAAAACCTTCCAAAAATCATAGCATAATTTTTATTGACAAATAGTAATTGCCCAAAATATTAACCCTCCACAATCTATGATATATTCATTAAGTAGCTAGTCGTCTTTACTTTCTTTGACACATAAGGAGGGATTAATTGGTATATATCATATAAACATCCTCTACTGCAGAGCACTGGAGAAGTTAGCTCATTTAAATTCTAAATTACGCTTATAAAACAGTATTAAGGCTATTTATTCACTTACTTAAGGCTGTGCAAGTCCAATGTGCACTATTAAAGATTATAAACATAAACCAAGAGAAAACACTGGCTCTAATAAAGACCAAGATTTAATCTTTCCAGGTTTTTATTTTAGAAGTACAAAAACAGTAACAAAAAAGATGATTAAAAAACAAAACACCACTAAAAATAACAAAACAAAAAACAAACAAGAAAAAATGAGGGTCACAAAAATATTTAAGGACAATACCTGTTGTATTAATCATACTTTTTGGTGTAGCTCCTGTTGCAGCAAATATATTAGGTGTACTACCCGGTGGCAGTCCAGTCCCAGCTGTGGCAGCTCCAACTGTGGTAACAGCCAGACTACCTGGAGGGGGTTTCTTTACTGGTACAACCACGCTCCTGTGGAAAAAGAAACAGTAGATTACTAAAACTGCACAATGGAGTCATCAAGAGTTTTTGTTTATGATGGGATTATACTGTGCTATAACACTGTTGCATTATTATTGACATAATAATGTCAATTTTCTTAACCTTTCTGAAATAGGATAAGACTATGTTAACAGACCCTAGAACCATAGTCCTATCCTTTGTCTGCAGCTTCATGTGATTCTAAGAAACTTAATTTCTCTTTCAGTGCCCACAAAATAGAAAGACACCACCACTTCATTGATATGTTGTGAACACTGCTGCCACCTGTGTTCCAGATTTGCAAAGAAAAGTGTTGGAAATTATGCCAGAATACTCGCAGTCTATATGCATGCAGTCTTAATGAGTATGCTAATTTGTTGATCTTTCTGAAGTTATCTCAGATGACAATTTTTTGCCAGTCATCTGAACATCTGAATACAGTAGTTGATTCTTTAGCACCATGCACATACTGGTCTTGCAAATCTAGTTGACTAACAAACATAATTTTGCACTCAGGCTTCTGGAAAACTTTCATGGTCATTTAAATCAACAGCATATGATGTAAATGGAACACCTAAATGCAACACAGTAAATATTTGCTTTCACAATATTGATTTCATGTCCATTTAAAAATAACATTTAAAAAGCAATCTTGAGAATTTGAAGCTTTTAAGAAGAGAACAGGGCTTTTCTACAAAAAATCTGACATAATATCAGATATACATAGATAACATTGCATTCAAACAAATCCATTCTCACCGAAACTTAAACCACTCTTTTTTTCAAATCTCAAAACTAAAAGACTTGCTGTATGTGTTAAAAGAGAAGAAGAAGGAAAACATTACAGAGACATTTAATTAATATTTTTTCAACACTGGACAGCTGTCATAGTGCAGACAGCTATATTTACATTTTTCCATTTAATATTTCCATTTATCTATAAAAAAACTGCTCCTAAAAAGTCTATTTCAGTAGAAAACATGAGTGAAAAACAAACCTGAAACAAATCATATTTGTAAATGAAAATACATTTTTTAACATCATGATACACACGTTTTCCAGTTAAGCAGGTAGACTTTTCTTTAAAATTAATCATTGTGATCCAACAAAAGAGCAAGAAAATGCAACTATTTAGGGTAATAAGGCCACATTTTGCTCTAGAAGTTCCTTTGGTAATTATTTTGTTACACTTTTGTGTAACTATGATAGCACATGATGGATCAAAAGATGCAGAACATTTTTTTACAGTAAAGTAGTTTGTTTATATATATTCAGTCTCCCCCGATTTTAAAGACTGGTGATGCAAATTGTATTGCTGATGCCATTGTGAGAATTATATACACATGTTATTTTTTGTGATCTCCTCTTATAGGATGACAGTGTACAAAATGATCCATAAGCAATTTTTTTCTCACTCTTTTTAGAGGGGTAACAGTGCTAGTTGATGTCTTTGCATGCTGAACAAGTTTTACCACTACCCTGAATCATGTACTATTAGAAACGCAATTCTAGGCATATTGATGGTTTTCTGTTTCCTTCCATTTACATTAGGAGAAGGTGAGTTTGCACAATGCAATAGCTATTGATTAAGATACGCGACCCTAAAATAATTGCTTTTGTCTGTAGTTAATAATCTCTTACAATTGTTGCTCATATGAAGTGTTTATATAGCAGAAGCTACAGGTGAATAAAGCTGGGTCTACACAGGTTAGATTAATCTACTCCGTAACACCATGAAATTTCCTAAAATTAGCCCCTATCTACACACAAAGATCTCTAGCTCAATTGATACTTCAGTCAAATACTTGATTTCTGGTTGTTCAGGAATACTGAATAAGTACTGAAGAGCAGAGTCCTTGTAGTGCCATAGAAACACAAGAATAAATTAGGACTCGTATCGGACACCTCCCTGATTATATTAATTTCACAAGGAAACCACTATCATTACCTACAGCATCTTTGTAGAGAACTGCAACAGAAAGGCTAAGATTGATGTGAATGAAGAATGAATGGGAATATTTGGGTGCTGACGCACAAGAAGGAATGAAACAGCAGGAAAAGGCGTCTTAGATTGGCCTATGCTAATGGCACATAGGTTATCAGGTCATCAAGACCACAGGCATGTGTGTAGCTTCACAAGATAACCAGACCTTGGAGACAAAAACAGTGAACAGTGATGACTCAAAGAGGTGGGGAAGGACAGAGAGACTGTTGGCAGCTCCATAAGGGTAAAAAATGGCATATCCAAAACCTGAAAATAGTTGCCAAACTATGAAGAATCCAGGGGATGTGAGGAAGACTTGACAGCTCTTGACAGTGTCCCATGCTCTCTATGTCATTGCAGCAGATCCTGGACCCAGCATCTGGACACAAGCATGGCAGGTGCCTGACTGATGGACAGAATCAAAGAATCACAGAATCATTAAGGTTGGAAAAGATCTGTAAGATTATCAAGTCCAACCATCAACTAACACCACCACGCCCACTAAACCATGTCCCACAGTGACAGGTCCGCACATTTTTTGAACGCCTCCAGCAATGGTGACTCCACCACCTCCTTGGGCAGCCTGTTCCAATGCTTCACCACTCTCTCAGTAAAGAAATTTTTCCTAATATCCAGCCTGAACTTCCCAGGCGCAACTTGAGGCCATTTCCTGTCGTCCTATCACTCCTCACTTGGGAGAAGAGACCAACACCTACCTCACCACAACCCCCTTTCAGGTAATTGTAGAGAGCAATAAGGTCTCCGCTCAGCCTCCTCTTCTCCAGGCTGAACAACCCCACTTCCCTCAGCCACTCCTCATAAGACTTGTGCTCCAGACCCCTCACCAGCTTCGTCGCCCTTCTCTGGACACGCTCCAGCACCTCAATGTCCTTCTTGTAGTGAGGGGCCCAAAACTGAACACAGGATTCAAGGTGTGGCCTCACCAGTGCCAAGTACAGGGGCACGATCACTTCCCTACTCCTGCTGGCCACACTATTTCTGATACAGGCCAGGATGCCGTTGGCCTTCTTGGCCACCTGGGCACACTGCTGGCTCATCTTCAGCCGGCTGTCAGTCAACACCCCAGGTCCTTTTCTGCAGGGCAGCTTTCCAGCCACTCGTCCCCAAGCCTGTAGTGTTGCATGGGGTTGTTGTGACCCAAGTGCAGGACCCGGCACTTGGCCTTGTTGAACCTCATACAATTGGCCTTGGCCCATCGATCCAGCCTGTCCAGATCCCTCTGCAGAGCCTTTCTACCCTCAAGCAGATCAACACTCCCACCTAACTTGGTGTTGTCTGCAAACTTGCTGAGGGAGCATTCAATCCCCTCATCCAGATCATCGATAAACATATTAAACAAGACTGGCCCCAAAACTGAGCCCTGGGGGACTCTGCTTGTGACCGGCCGCCAACTGGATTTCACTCCATTCCCCACAACTCTCTGGGCTCGGCCGTCGAGCCAGTTTTTTACCCAGCGAAGAGTACATCTGTCTAAGCCATGAGCCGCCAGTTTCTCCAGACTCCTTAGACACACACCCATTCTAGTGTTTGCAAACGTGAGACAGAGTGTGAGTGAGTGAGATCTGTTTTGGTTTGGGTTTTATTTTAAGTAAAATAATTCTTCCCTCCTATAAGGTCTGGTATTGGTATCTGCTAAATTGCTGATGCAAAAGAATTGTCCTACTTCCCTGCTACTTTTCCAAAGAAGATGAAGACAAATTTAAGGCCTTCCTTCTTATCTTCAGACAGCTCAGTGGTCTTTCAGAGTATCCAAAAAATCATGTAACTTTCCATAGCAAAGACCACATACGTCAACTTCACTCCTCAGACATAACAGAATCATAGAATAGTTTGGGTTGGAAGGGACCTTTAAAAGCCATCTAGTCCAACCCCCAAATGTACGGGCCTCCTGTAAGGCAAAGACTCTTTTCTTAAGAGTGTAGTTTAAGACTGAAAATCAGCTCCCATAGCAAGAAAGGACAATCCTGCCCAAATCCCAAAGGTACTAATGCTCTACATATGGTTGACATTCTTTTGTAGGTCTGAATCAGGACATTAAGATAGGTCAGGTGTTATTATATTACAGATTATCAAGAAACATCAAGGGAAACCTCTCTACCATAAGAACAGGCAAAATCAGTGAGACATTATCATCCCAGACTGAAAGAAAATGCAGCTTTCTCACATGTCATACAAGGTAACCTTGTAAAAATATCTCATTCCTACTGATCAAACCAAATACAGCGAGTGAATAAATAATGACATCCAGATGAAGGAGACTGAAAAACTTTATGAACAACACAATAGAGTGGTCAAAAATGTGCAAAACAATCAGAGGAACAGCAGAACAAGAAATGTGAAAGAGGATGACTGACTGCTTTCAAGTGAAAAAGTATCTTTTAATCAATCAAACCACTCCCAACAGCACATTCAGGTATTTCCTTCATGAAGGAAGAGAAATCTACAGACTAGAAGAAAGTGTTATATACACTTCAGTCATTGCATTTTAGGCCTTGTTTTCTACAACATATTTCAGACTTCCAAAATGTTCCAAAGTGGTCCACATTTTTTCCGAATCACATTATCATGGTCCCAAATGATCCTCAATGATTTAGTCAACAAAAGCTTAGTAGTAATTGGCTTTAGCAGGTGATTTTATTTCTGTGTTCATCAGGTAGTTTACAATTCTAAAAAGGATTGTGACTACTAATCACTATTTTGTTGCTCAATGAGTGTCCTTTAAAAAGTAAATCTAAGCCTGAAGTCATCAGAATTCGCATAATGTTTAAGATGAGTGTTTGTTCAACCTTCACACCACTCGTGCATTGCTGGTTCATTAAATAACCTCAGCAAATGGCTACAGGATTCTTCTGGGTTTTAGTAACTTGCATGAAATAGCTAGATAGAAAAAAATACCATCAACATATTGAACTGCAAAAAGAGAAAATGGAAATGAAAAAAACCCAAAAACTTTCTCAAATAAACTTTCCTTAAAAATTTAGCTACCCTGTGCTGGTGACAGACAAATCAGGTTATGCAGCACTGTATTTTCTCTCTCTTTCTCTGTGATCCACATTCTGTACCTCTTCTCCATTTTAAAATCTAAAGGCCTTCCAACCTAATCACTCTGGTCAATCAAGAGGTCAGAGACAATCCTCCAATACTTGATATCTTGCGCTACCTATCTGAGCAGCAGCAATTAAATTAGAATCACTTTATACTCTTCTGGGATATGTGAAACCTCTTAAGGCTGATTTAATATTCCTACTCCTCCCTTCCTCCCCCACAGCAGCAGAAAGCATGAGCATTTTCAAGAAGCGCTCTTCAAAATGCAGTATAGACTTCAGGCAGATTTTTCACAGAAATACTCTGTGTCAAACAGCAACTTCTACCAGATGTTTCAGAAGAAATCACGGGCGAAAATGGGGGACAATTGGTCTGCTGTTTGACATTTTACCTTGTTCCTACAGTTAGATTAATTTAATCTCTGAAAAGAAATCTTAGTATTTCTTCTCTGAAAATTATTCATATTCTCCATACCTGTGTACATGTCCAGCCCATTGTGAAACGTCTATTGATAATTACTCACTGTTTTTTCTGATTTCAGCCCCAGATTGTGATTTGAGTCTGTAACAAGCGACCGTTAGTATGTACTAACGACACATTTTGAATCCTACTTTAGACAACCTTCTGTTAGGCTGACTGCATTAAGATAAGATTAATCTGAAATCAAGGAGGAAACTTAGAGTCAACAGTCATGGAGAAGAAAAACTGGATAAAAAAAATGTGAGGTATGCTGAAGAGAAATAGAAGGCTCACAGAAGTATATAAACTTTGAGACTTATGCAAATGAAACCTTAGTGCTGATTGTCCAGTTATTATGGATTCTTTCAATCATTTGATATACATTCACCAAAACATCAAAATCTTAAAGTACATAAAATGATCCTAATCTACTAAACACAAATTGCTCATTACTAAATAGAAGAAAGCGAATCATCTGAGGTGTGATTTCAGGACAAGGACATGAAGATCATTGATCTTTGTTCTCAGATAAAGTGGGAGACTGAACATTTACCCCCAGTGAAATTCCCTGTCACTAGTATCTCGTTTGCATTCAGGATAAGTTAGCTGAAGCACCTAAAATGATCTAAAATATTGACGAGAAACAAGGAAAAACTGTAAGAGATTAAAAAGCTAACTATCAAGAAAGATGAATGGTCTTGGCTGAATACGGAAATTGGAAATACTAGAAATTTAATGAGTTTGAAGAATGTGAATAGAGTATAAGTGAAAATGTCAGGTATTAAATGTCAGAAACATCAACAAAGAAAGAAAAAAACATGAAGAAACAACCAGTATAAGGTATAGACTGGGGATGGGCAAGGAACCTAATCCTGTATCTATGATGCAAAAAAATCCAAAAAAGCAAGAGCTAAAAAGCAGCAGTCCTGTAAAAGTCCAAACAGCTTTAATAGTGATTTTACAGAGGCCTATTGGGGTAAAAAAGCAAGACAAAAATTCAGTATAATTTTCTGCTGTATATCCAGTGAATCGTATTAGAGAGTAGAGAGATGCTGGTTTCTCCTGATAAAACATACATAAAACTTCAGCTGAGATATAGCTACAGCTCCATGCATATAAATATGAAAAGACACACATCACACAGGTTATAAGAAGAGTTTTGAGAGAGCTACCTGTGTACAGATTGCTAAATGATGGACAAGGGGAATATGATTACAGCTTGATGAAAAAAATTGAGGGTTAATATACCCAATTTTGGTTAACTTGAACCTATTCAGAAATTTAGGATGAATTCGTTCTAAATGAACAGCTGAGGTGGAAGTCTGCTTCCACCTTGTCCCCCATATTATTTAGTAAGTGAGTGGCTAAGACAATCTCTAGGAATACAGACAATGCAACTTCAGCTCCCTTCTCTGCCTAACAAGATCTGAAACCATACCTCCCATTCTCTGCAGTGTATTTTAACTGCTGCCTTAGAAAAGATATTCTAGAGAGAGGAGCTCTCAAGTATTTCCTTTGGACCACAATCTCCACTGCACAAAGACCAAGAAAATTATTGAGAGTGAATAGGAACCCCAGATGAGTCACTCAATTCCCACACTACTGATTAGTTTTTTCATTCACATGTTCACAAACTACTGTCATACCCAAAGTAATGGGGAAGGCAATGACTAAGTACATAAAGCACCTGTAACTGTCCCTTCTTGATTCAAGGGAAAGGTGCTCTGTTTTCTCCAATTAGTTTTCATTATGAACTTTAAAAAATAATCTTTTCTGTTGGGAGAAGACCAAAACATATTTATTCATAACTCATTTTTATTAAGTTTTCAGGGAAATCAGATCTATTTTTCAGCAATCATCTTTTGGAGAATCTAATGACTCTAACAGGAATATAACCTCCTAATTTAGCTATTTTATCTAAATGACTGTGTAGACCAGTGCACATCAGTGATCTCCCAAAGGTGGGCAATAATACAACAGATAAATATTGAACGTCTCTATTTGAACCTTGAGTGCATCTTCTCTCACAGTTCTTGTCTTTTTCCCATTCTGTCAGTCAGTATAAAAAAAAGCAAGAAAAGAAAACAAGTTTATTCTAGTAAAACACATAGATACTCTAGGTATACTTTCTAAATATAGCCTAAATAAATAAAACATACTAAACATACTTTTTGAAGACCTTCTTTGTACTAACTGGCAGGACATGTATCAGCCCTGATTGGATTTCATAAGATGTCCACTTTTTCCAGCATATAAATACCTTTAAAACTGGCCCCAAGAACCTTCTATGGGGGAAAAAAATGTCCCAAAACCATGACTAAAATACTTCAAAAGTGCATCCTTCAAGATATTTCAAAATATGTTTGTAAAGACTTCGCTGAGCATGTAAACTATGCAAACCCATAGTATTCCAATTTATGAAGTGATAATGGATTAAAAGGGAATAAAGTATTTAATAGTAGCAAAAATAACTGATCTTCTTATTTCCAGGAACTCAAGATTTTCTGCTTATGCAAGCATGTTTCCTATTTAAATAATTCTGCTAAGTACAGAAAATATATGTAAATTGCCTCACTTCAAAAAAATAATAAATGAGACACAAAACCATGAGCATTCTCAATTCCAATAATAGCACCCCTCTAAAAAGGCTCTACTAGAAAAAAGTAGAGTGGAACAAACGTAAGCTTCAGAATGCAGTACTGGGTAGAATCACAAACAAATTCACAAATGTTAATGGTCTAGGTTGCATCTAGCGGGACAAATGCAAATTGACAAAAAACCAGAAACCAGAAATCCCCAAACCCTAAAAATCAATAATGGGGACTGATTTCTGTCAGACAAAAGATGAGAAAGCAAAAAGGAATTATTGGTGAGTTATGCTCCATTAGTTGCAAATCTAGGTGAAATAACCCTTTGTGCTCACTTCTAAAAATGTCATCCTGGATGCCATTTTCAAGGAATTCAGTCTGATGTTAAAAGACATGTCATAACTTTGAGGATCCAGGCTCCAGTGTCCCAGAAATCTGTTTATATAGCTCATAATGTAATTACAGCTACCTTAAGACAGATGAGGCAGAAGGCAGCAATATATTGAAAACTAATTGAAAAACGCGGTTGTCCAGAAGCACTTGTGGGGAAAAGGTCTCTGAAAAGCTGCTCAAAGCTTCAGAGTTTGAAGTGAAATTTTTGATGTTGTCACTCTCAATCTATTGAAGAGCTGACAGACAATCAAACCCGTCTGGCTAGCTGGCAGCTCATTTTGCTGGCAGGTGGCAAACAATTAGACACACCAATTTGTGCCTCCTGATGACATTAAAGCATGAAACTAAGTTGTATGCAGGGCCTAGTGATTTGTGTGAAAGCATTTCAAAAATAATACTCTTTGCCGTGGCAACTCATTTCAGACTGCCACCTCCCATTACGGCTTTGAGCAGTGAAGACGACAGACTTGAGTTACGTACGGTGCAAGGCCGCTTCTGTTCAATCCGTCATCAGCGCCCCCCGAGACCTCAATCCCCTCCTTTCATCAATATCACCTCATCATTTACATTCGATAGCACTTGAACTGCTGCATACATTAACTACACACAAGTCCTATTTGATAAAACATGTTGGACACATTTTCTGCTTTTAGATTTCATTTATAACTGCACAAATTCTAAGGAAGAATACACTGTAGCCTATTACACAATGACTCTTATGAACATATTAGCAATGTACAATTAAAAGAACGTGCAGAGCAAAACACATCATATTAAATGATAAAATAGAATTCTTAACTTCAATTCTATTTACAGGCGATTGCTTTACATGGTGTTTACCTGCATGTAAGATCAGTGATTTTAGTTAAAGAAATAGCTTTAAAACAACAAAGATACTGTTATTTTTCTACTAATTACTTACTACCTCAACTCTTACAAGGCACTCAGCCATCCAAATGCAAAAGTAAAATAAAATAAGTCTAGCCTCACAAGGACTAAGAATATCTTTTGATTAAAGTGAAAACGACATTTCTCTAACCTCGATTTGCTTAAAAATATAGAATCACTGGGTATATTTTATAAAAACTGAAACAAATAAAACCTGACAAAAACAATACACTCCATTGCCCATGATTCTCCCTAGAGAGAATAAACATGACCAATAGCCACATTGCTCAGTGAAGTACCAAAAGATGCATAAACTACAGCAACAGAAGATCCTACAGAAATATGGTCCACAGGCATAGTGTTCGCTTTTAAAAAATATGCAGTGTATATTATTTAATTGTTAGCTCATACCAGTAAACACAATTATATTTACATGAGTATGCATGGAAAAACAATCACGCTGCAATTTTTTTGTTTTTCAATAATAATTGGGATACTATAGGCAACAGAAAATACTAATAAACCATCACAAGCTAAAATCCATGTTGTTTTCTCACTATTTTAATTAATTCCAATGTTATTTCAATGTATCGTTCAAGGTTTTTCCCCTCTAACCTTTGTTTCACCCCCCACGAAAAGTTATAGGGTCAGGATCTCAATCTGCTCCTCATTTGTAATTTGAAAAAGAAAAACAACACCACCACCCATTTCTTGCCTCCAAAAATTGCCACAGTGGTCAAGTAAGTCCTTTGAAAATATGAGCAAAGTGCACAGAGAAGTATTTGCCTGAACAGTGCTCATCATTCAGTGATGCAGCCATGAGGTGCAAACCAGCCAGTTGAGGTCCTGTGGGCTAAGAATATTAGTATTTTTAGCGAGATGCCCACAGTTCAATAACACTCATTTAGTTTTAGGCAAGAATTTAACACTTCCTGATCTGCTGGGACCTGCCAGAACCTGCCAGTTTTGGTTGTATTAAAAAGCATGACCTACCTTGCTCACCAAAATCAGAAAGCAGAAATCAGATATTGAAGAGAACAAAATATCCCAACAAAATTGATACAGATGGGTCTTCTTTTGCCTAAACTTCAACCATTACGACTTTTTTTGCTGAAGAAGTAAACAATGCCAAGGGTTGACATGGTACAACATATGCTACCAAGCTACAAACATAGCTGTACACTTTGTACAGTAAATCATGGACTCACAACTCAGTCAGCAGAGTAACAGGATAGAGAAAAAAAAAACAACCAACAGTAAACCCTCTAGGCTCCTAAGCAAACTCTAATGATAACAAAAACATCTCATGAGGTGATACGCTCCATTTTAATTTAGGTGTCTAGCATCTTGTGAATTAATAATAACCCTCTGAACAAAGTATTTTTCTCAATTGACCAAGGTAGAAATTTAGCTGACTAGGTTCAATCAAAGTAACCTTTTGGTGGTTACAGTTAGGTGCTGTTAATTCTACATGCAGCACAAATTTCTGTGGTGCTTAACGTACAGGAATGCATTATGGAATATGATGGCTCCTCACAGAGGATAAGGAAAAATTCCTAACTGTATATGAAAAAAAATATTTTTTAGTTCACATTGAAATCACTCTAAAATCAAAACATGCAGACTGATGAACAATCAAACTTAATTAAATAGTTGCTAAATGAGCTTTCTCTGAAATGGCCTTAAGACAAAATATTATTAGAAAGGGATATATTCATTGCTTCTAAAGCACATTTCACTTTTCCTATCTCGATCCCATCTTCTTTGTTACAACAGATGCTATCTAATTGTTTATTGAATTACGTCAGAAAAGCAGCCTCAGTACTAATATATATGTACGGACAAAAAGGCATCATCTTTTCTATGGAATTCATAATTAAATAGTGCTTCTTCACGTTTATTGTAAAATTCTCATGTATCTTCTTGCACTTTATTGTTTACATTATGCTGAAAACATTGATTGCGTATTGTTTTTCTTAAGACTTTAATGAAGATATTTCTGACATTTGCACAGGTTTTCAGTTTTTTTCTCATAAATCACAACACGTCCGTTTTCTTGGTTTATTTTTTCTTTCTTCCAGGATTTTAATTCTTGTACTTGCATGATGAACTAATATATTTCTACAATTTTACTTAAAGTTTTGAGACATTATCATATCTTTGAGTTGTTCTGATTCCTCTTTTTTTTAAAAAAAAAAATTTGGTGACATTTTAATGAAGAAACTGCAGGGATCTTGTCATACTGGAAAATGTAATCACATCAACAGGCATAAGAGTTAGCTCTTTGCACAGGTTAAGACTGAGCCCACAATGGAACAGGTGACCCTTCTTCTGGAAGGATGTTGTCGATTGCACATCTTATCACAACTTCTATGTTCAGGATAACTGAGATGGATTGGACATTTAAAGAAAAGTATATTCATGAGAAGCTTGGAAGCTACAGCTTAAAAAGGGAAACAAAGGAATCCTTGTGGAAATGTTCATCAGTTTCTATTTAAACACTGACTTTTGGGTGTATTTGCTCTTTAAACACCTAAAGGAAACTGGTTTCCACCATGACGATGCAAACAATTTGCCATGGTCGAAGCATTTCAGTAACAGAAAACAGCACAATGATGGATCCAATTAAGATTTAAACCTTTGAAAGAATATTTGACTTAATTTCTGCATAGTCAGTCTGTTCTATATCAGCAGATATCACCCCTCCTCCTCACTAAAATACTGTTTTAAAGGAAAAAAGATTTTATTGCAAAAATATTTCTTTACAACAGGCTTGTTTTCCAAGTACCTCATAGAGTTTTATTCACTGCTGACAAACAGTCTGTACTATACGGTCTGTTTTGGTAACACAAAAAAGGAGAAGTAATGCAGCTGTTTTTTAATATAGTCTAATACAAACCAATAGAAGTATAACCATGTTTAAAAAAAAATCCTTCAAACTTCTGAATTACATCAATATAAAATAATTAATCCAGCCATATACCTGTCAAATGAGTGAAACTGCATGGGAAGAATAGCCTGAGCTTCTCTCTTCAGTGCAGGATCTGGGTAAGGGATCGGATCCGGACCACATTCTGCAATTTCAACAGGGGCTGCCACAAGACTTTTCAGTATTTCCTTGACATTGATGCCTTTACTTTGGCTGATACTGGATATCGATGATGCGGGTTTCAAGATTTCACTGGGGCTTTCTGTTAAACTCTCCTGAGATTTCTTCACTTCCGAAGACAAAGTAGACAACAGCTCGCTCATAGCGTCAGGGCCTGTGCTGGTCTCCAAGTCTGTCCCATTCAAAATATTGGGCATCTGTTCGTCTCCAATTCCAGAATCTGTATGAGGAATAGAGCTTTCCAGCTGAATATCTTCAACTGGTGTCGGTGTTTCTTTATCTTTGATATTTTCTGGAAATACAGTTGGTGTCTCTGCAGTGAAATAGAGATTATGAACAATATTTACAACTTAGTTTGATTTTTTCCCAAAAAAATATAAAAATGAGGTTTTACAAGAGAGAAATGTAAGTGTTAGAAAGCCCACAAATCTTAGTAGTTTACACCTTCAAAACTCATTCTACATACAAAACATTTTGCTTTCAACAGCTGTTTGGCATATATAAAGGCTTGGAAGAGGGAGCCCCAAGCTGCATTATGCAAGTTCAGTGACATTTAGAAATTACAGCCTGCTACTCACACAGTAATCAAATAGCAAAATATTGCCAGCAAAAACACCATTAAAAATCATAACCTATCGACTGCATATCTGTATGATCTGTGAGACTACTGGAAGAGAAAAATGCAATCACTCATGCTTTAGGATTATTATTAAATTTAGTCTTTTTATTGCTGTCAGCAAATATTAAGCTTGCATTCAAAAGAAAACTGCTAGACTTTTTGTTTGCTTTGTCTTTTGTTTAAAATGTGTATCATACACATTTTTACACACTTATCATTACACTGAATACAAATTCTTTCCGACAAATGTTAAGAACAAAATAAACACAGCTTTATAGATGAGCCAGTGAAATCTGTTGAGTTTGGAACATTTCCAGATTGAAACGGACTCTACAACATCTTGTAACCGAGAAAAGCGTACCTCTATTAATTACTTCAGTGAAATAGAGACAACAACTTCATTAAATAAGAATAATTTGCTATGCTTAGTGGAAAGTTAGCTAGAGTTGTGAATAACTTCCATATTAATCTCTTTGTTTACGTTTTTGAGAGCAACAGGCTGTGGCTATTTTTAATGACAAAAAGCTTGCACTCAAAATGATTTTTTAAATTTATTTTCAAACTATCTTATTTTCATTGGATCACTTGTCTTGATTATAAAATTTAGCTGCCCTATATATGAATTAGGAACACTTTTTTTTTTTTTTAATGTTTCTAATAAAGCAGTAAGTTTAGATATTATGGAAAATATTTTACAACATACTTAGATGAAGCTCTGCCCTTCTGACTAGTCCAAATAAAATGTCCTTCAACAATATAACTTTAATAGCAATCACATCTCTTATAACCAATTGCTTGATACAGTCAGGTGTAAAATACCTACTTATTTACCACATGGGTATAAATGCATGCGTATGCATGTGCACATAAAAAATTCTATATGAAATTATTTATGTTTGAACTAATGGTAGTGTAAAACTCTTCATGTGTACAAGTATTAACAAACAGATAAAGATAGAACAGAAGAGGCTTTTAAAAATACAGAGCAGAATAACCCATTATAAGGAGTATTGTTTTGTTCTCTTAACAGCCATAAACGCTGAAGCCACTTCCTTCTTCCCTTTTTCCTAAGTGCCTTAAACACATCTTATCAAACAGATATGAGCCCTGCTTTGTGAAGCAGGAAGTAGAAACCGGATTTATGAGCTGCAAAAAATGCACTTAGCATCTGCCGGGTCAGGAAGTAAAAAAATTCATATCTACTTAGTACTGCCTATATTTGGCAGAGAGGACATCTGATCCACAGAATCATCCTAATGAGTTTTCTGTTTGTTTGCCTTTTTAAACTTCATCCATACAAAGACAATACTTCTCAACTGAAGGGAAGAGTAGGACGCAACTGCCAGTCAAGCAGATTGTTACCCTTGTAATACATGGTAAGTAAAATAGCATAAGGTTCCATTATTATGTAAATTAAGAGAGGACACTGAAAAAAGAAGACGCTCCACTGCATGGTGAAGTTAAGAGTACACCTAACTTCAATTTTCATTAAGGTTAACAATACTGAACACAAAACTAAAGACAGTAAAGCTAATGGAAAGGCGGTTGTGGAAATTCGAATAACCTAACTAAACCAGAAGAAAGATTTCAATGTATTAAACTCATGGGAATGAACTGACTCCAAGCCAATTTTGAAAGAAACAGTCTATGAAATTACTGGTCTAGTAGGAAGTATTTTTGCCAAACAGGTAAGTGGAGATAGCAACATATGACTGGAGAATACCACATGTTTTTTTTTCTTTTTGAGAAAGAGGAAAAAATTATTTGGACAACTAGAAGCCTTCAACAGTAAACAAGATTTCAGGATTTATTCTGGAGTAAAGAATAGTAATAGAATGGAACAAGACAGATTACAAAATGGCTTTGCTAAAGAGCTTTTTAAATAATAATTGCTCAAAGAAAATAAGGGCCAATGTAGTAAAATTCAGTAAAGCTGGTGTTGTCACAACAGATCATAATTTAGTCAGGAGAACCTGGAAATTAATAGAAGGTGGGAAAAGAAACTGGCTAAGAAGGAGCTATCAAAAAGTTCCAAAAGAAAAAGCATCAGACTGAGGAAAACTACCATGGGAGTTCTCTCTTAAAATTTCAATAAAGATTTCAGGTGAAAAAGTAAAAATATTCTGGTGAAATTTGCTGATGACAAAGTTACAAGGTGCAATTGATGCACAGAAGGATGATTATAAGAAGAAATTATGACAGAACTGCAAATTACATTTAATAGTTAAAAGCTATGCATCCAGTGACTAACAAAGAGATTCCCTTTGTAACTGGAATTCATCAACTGGAAATGACTGAAGAAAAGGACCTGGATACATCAGTCACTGGGTAATTATTCAGTTTCCAATACAACACTGCCATGGAAAAGGCAAATGTGATTCCAAACTTTTCTGAAGAAATCGCTTCTGCAAGAGTTAAGTATTAATGGCATTAGAGAAGGTGTTGGTAGTGTTCATTATGGAATACTGTGTATGCTGTTATATTTGAGGAATATGGAAGTGCCACTATGGAGATCCATAGTGATGGACTGTTACAGAAAAAAAGAGTTTGGCTGATATAGTCTGGCCAAACTAATACTGAGAGGGTATACAATAGCTATTATACATATATTTTCAGGATGCAAAGTCCAGAAAAAGGATTTGAGCTAAATGGAAGAGTTGGTGTGAGCAAAACTGAGTGCAAACTCACCAGGAATACATTTAGATTGAGAAGTAACAGCCACCACTATAGAATTAAGATTCTGGAATAGCTTTCCAGTTAGAGTAGCAAATTCAAAAATCAGAACTAATTTCAAGACTCTATAAATGGGACTGTACTTAATTACTCAGCAGGTGCCTTGTAATCCTTGTTCCCAAATGAGAATAAAATGCCTAGAGGATTGCACCATTTGAAGTTAAAAATGGAAGGAAAATTAAATTTCTAGGTAAAGAATTTAGATATGACATAGTATACAATACATACCACTAGTTAAAATGATTAAGGAAAAAAATATCGAGTGAAGTTATTCTATATACAGGTAAGTGTATGGATACTTGATATCCACAGAAACCAGACTTGTATCTTTACTTTTCTTACTGTGTCTCCAGTACCTAGTATGAATATGCTGCACTCAGTCAATTAAGCTTAGTCTGATTTATCACTATGAATAACAATCTCTAAAAACTACCTAAACCTAATACATTAACTCTCATTTTTAAAACACCAAGTAAGCTAAAGGAATAAGGGTTTAAAAGGTACAATTTACTTTTTTTTAAATGAAAGGAAAATAAACTCAGAACAGATAAAACTGCTTAATAACTGCCTCTCAAATAAGAATACTAGCAAATTAGTATTTATAAAGTTCAGATAAATATGTCTGAAAAGATGTATTATAAGACCTTCTGGATCAGCATTATTATTAGTACTATTTTAGGAAAATTATAAACTCCTGAGCATGGGTCACAAAACCCAACCAATTCTAGTTAGAACACTGCATATCCACAAGTTTTACGCTATGTTAATTTACACGGTGTCATAGCACTTCTGTAGCCTTCAGAATTCTGGAATAAAGAATCAGTACTGAATACTGATTCATAATGTTATTTACTAAAAAACTTAAACTGGTAATGCATATGCTTTTATAAAAATCCAAAATACTTAAAGCAACTTAGCAAAATGATAAACATGAAGAGAAGCAAAAAAATAACTGATTGCATCTGTCTATGTTATAACATTGTGACAGTAAGCCTGTAAATTTTCAGCAAACCTCATCAGTTTTCTGCAGCACAAGGCCATGTCAGTAGACAAAGCAGAAACATTACTAGACCTAGCAATCTTAACCCTGTCAGAAACAGGCAGTTGGAGGCCAGATGCCTCCTTCTTACTGGTTTTCATTGTAACTAATGAGTTCATCTACTACATTATGGGAAAAATATGGGCTTAAGTTAACTAAATGACATATTGTATATCTAATGACCTCATCCGTCACACTCCTTCCCTAAAATATCTTGTTTGCTTGTGATTTATGAAGTGTATTGTAATTGTTTTAACCTACTGAGTTACCTAAATAGTTCTTGCACTACTTCCAAATGCCTAAAAATACAAAAAACCCCCATGTTTATTACCTAAATATTGAGATATTTCATGTCTGTGGTAAATATATCTACTTTTTTACCTTTATAAAATAAAAGACAACACAAAATATTCTGCTTTTAACATTTATTTACTGTAAAAAAATGGAAACATTGTGTCTATATTCCTACGGTCTTTTTTCTTTTTCATTTGATTAAACCCCCTAACTAGATAAAAATCAGCTGAAAATTCTCAAAAGTAAAAAAGTATGAAAATTATTATTTTTAACTGCTTACAATATGGCTGAAAATTTATTTGAAAGTCACACTATCCCAAATCATTGTCAAATTTCTGCTGCAAACAATATAGCAACATTTGGTAACGGAAGATTTGGGGCAATCTTGATGTAGGAGTTGCAGCCATCTTTCAGACTGCACATGCACTGGAAAATTTATGAGTTGTTTTCTGTATAGCTATCTTAAGGCATTGATAATAACCTTATTAGTTGCCTCTTATAGACCGCTCTGTAGTATTCCGCAAACTTTCAGGGACAGTACACTACAAGCTGAAAATGCTTTCAATCCAACCAGGCAGTGATATTATAGCTTCCTCCATAGGTATCAGAGTCAACTAATCAATTCCTAAGCTCTAAGCTATACAGAGAGAGTGAAAAAATTCTTCATAGCAACATCAATCTACTGATTTTCATATATAAGAAGCAGCACAACTGAGATGAGAAACTAAGTATGGGGACAGAATCAAAGAGTAATAAGGGTCTGATTTGAAAGTACATAGAAAGGTGTAACCAAGAATGGAGTTGCAATGGAAATTTATACTGTGTCATAGCACTTCTGTCTAACAGAGCACCAGTAATCATGCACATAAAGAGGTGGAAGTAGAGTGCATGCCACAGCAGCATCTGGCTGGGGAGAGTGGAAGACACAAACGGGGATACCCCAGGGCTCCGACACGAATGGCTGAGGGCAGGGGGAGCACAGCTGAACATTGGGGGACTGGGGAAGGTCAGATACAGAATCACAGAATCACACAGAATCATTAAGGTTGGAAAAGACCTGTAAGATCATTAAGTCCAACCATCAACCGACACCACCATGCCCACTAAACCATGTCCCGCAATGCCACGTCTACACATTCCTTGAACACCTCCAGTGAGGGTGACTCCACCACTAACGACTCCACCACTAATACGAAAGACTCTGGGGTGGTTTGGCAATCAGAAGGGCACAGGTCTTTGAGATAGGAGATTTAAAACAGAGGGTTGGCAGTTTCCTTTTAACCAGAGCGGATTTGTGAGGAGGAAGGATGTAGCTCTGGAGCAGGAAGAATAGAAAGGCTCTGAAATGGTAGAGAAATGGACCAGAGAGACTTAGGGAGGGGAAATCAACGTTGGGAAGTGAAGTGCCTGCATGGCAGAGGAAAGAGTTATCAGCCATTTATTGCAGCTGGACATCTGTTAAGTACATGCCTTTTTTTTGCTCACTGGAAATTGCTTCTATTTGCTCAAATTCCTCAAAAGTCTTATCATTTGTTTCTTTCCCCACAATCACTCCTAGACTCAGGCAGGCACACAGGGCAGCTCCTTTTACCCTGACCAAAGAAAGAGTATTAAAAGAGCCACTTATGACAGACATAACTCTTGATCTGTTTAGGCAATGTCTTTAATCAATGTCTTGATTCTTCCTTACTAATCAAACCTCTTTCACTCGGTGCTTGATAGATAAGACATCTGTACATCAATCTGACTGATTACCTGGTTGCCAAACAAAATGCCAGCAGTCCTAAAACAATGTATTACCAAGGCATTAACTACAAAACGCTTAAGATAAAATAAATTTAAGAAAATTAACAGTTGTATTAAAGAAATATCAACTTCAGAGTCTAAAACCAGCTGTTTATATTTGAAACAAAAACCAAACACAAATTAGGAACAATATGGTAATATGTATTTTTTTCTAGGTAAATTTCCCTAGTTTTTTCAGTTTCTATTTTTTATGTTTGTCTCTGTAAATTCAAAAAACACATTATGAAAAAAATAGATCAGTTGGCAGTTATCTATGATAATATCTGTATTTCTGAACCGCTCTGAGAAAGATGATGTTTTTGTGATTAGACATTTCTTGCAAAATCAATTAAAAAATAAATCTGTCCCCTAGGTTACACCATCCAGCCACAAAAGTTAACAGTGAAGCACAGAGTATGTTCTATAGATATGATGAAACTTATACTAAAAATGTTTTACACTAAGCACTACTTTGAAAAATCAAACAACTTTTAAAACATCTGTAATTTGTACAAACAAATGAAAATAATTCTTATTACTTTACAAAAAAAGAAAAAAGATTACAACTGCTTCATGCATACATAATGATTGATAAATTAATCATGTAATATATGTGCAAACCTCTGTTCTGATGGCTTAAGTAGTTGGTGAAGGGCAATAAATATCAGATCAAGATGTATTTATTATCGCATGATCTTCAAATGTACGTACTCTCAGAAGCAGTTGGAATAGGCAGCATATATTTCATCAGGAAAGCAATATGATTATTTAGAGCAGCAGGCAGAAATTCAGTAGAATTTGACTTTTATGATTCTCATGATTATCATCCATGTCCCTTATAACATTTCACTCAGTTTCTTGAAAACATATGTACAACTAGATTTTGAGGAAGATGGAACCATGAATTTTGTCAGGATTTTGTGGAGGCAAAGGATATTTTGACAGGCAACAGAAATTAGTCCTTTAGTCCACTTTGCATAGTTAGACTGCTACCCTTATGCAAAATATTTAATTTAAAAATAGGCTGAAAATCTCTATGCTACTACATTAGGAATACGAACAACAGTGTAGCAATGCACAATACCCAGAGTACTGTACATCTAGGAGATCAGAAAAACTTGATGCTTTACTTGTCTTCAAAGAAAAAAAGCTCTTTCTGCAACTTTTTAATATAGTTCATTCT
This sequence comes from Gavia stellata, assembly GCF_030936135.1. NCBI lineage: Eukaryota > Metazoa > Chordata > Aves > Gaviiformes > Gaviidae > Gavia > Gavia stellata. The sequence goes on along the minus strand of NC_082594.1, from coordinate 26,360,885 downwards.
GTTAAGGAAAAAAAATCAATAGCTTTCAGTCCACCCACAGCACAAATCTTTAAGAAATCTGTTCATTTACAGTGCTTTGGGAAAAATACAGACAGTGATATCAAGAGAGTTGAAAAGCCAATCTATTTTTGGTAAAGTGTTGTGATAAGCTACATACTTATTTTCTTCCCATAATATGCTATATGGTGAATTGCATTGTTGCAATGCTTTCATTTCCAAAACACTCCTGAATAATGAATGCTAAGTGAAAACATCAATTTTAAACTGAAAATATCTTTCCATTATTTGGTTAACATTAATTGTGTTCTCTGTAATTAACAGGCTGCCAGCTGAAGTGTAAAAAAGGATTATTCACACTTTTCCACTGCTGGAGATGTGGAAGCACTGTTGAAAGAAACAGTAGTCCAATAAACCTTCAAGGTAAGCAAGGATAGCTTCAACAACCAGAATTGAGAAAACTCATCTTAAGTGATCCTGACCACCATAGCTAAAACTACTTCAAATTTGTACCTGTAATTTAAAGAGGTTACTTGGTTTTACATAAGGCTGATTAGCTATTATTAACAGAAGATACCATGCTCCTCTATTTCTCCTGGGACAAGATATTTCTGCTCTCAAAATATGTACTGATTGCCCTCTACTTGGTAAGAGAAAGGGCTACTCTCAGTTTTTCAGTCTTGACTTCCACACCTTCCAGACATAACAGAGATATTTTCATACCAATTTTGGGAAAATATCCCTATTTTACCAGATAAATCAACCAAGAAGAAAACATTATTTTCTAAACTATTCCAATTGCCGCCATTCCAGAAATACAAATTTCACCATTTTATGCTCATTTCACAAGGGTAGCTCTTGCTGACCAAAGAGGCAAAGGTAAAGACAACTAATGATGTCTTGACTAATACAATTTTATCTTAAAATGGCTGTGGGAACTGGCAAGTTCCACTTTCAGAATGTGCCATTAAGTTAGATGCCTTATAAGAGTCTTGATAACCCTCCTACAAAGTCCTGAACCTCCTCTGACGTTAAGATTAATTTATGTATTTGCTTGCAAAGTAAAACAGAAGAAGCTTGTCTGCCTTCCATGGGAAGTAGCTTTGCTTACTGGGACTATATTCATCCTACTGAATTTGAAAGGAAGCTTTTCAAAGGACTTGAAATCATCTCCCATCACCGTAAGTAGAGATTAAGCTCTAGCACTACTTCCCTACTAAGTACAACACAGCTAGGATTTCTCACACAAGATCTTTGTGGAAGATGTTGCTAAAGAAGAAAGGCAAAGATTTTTATAAAGGGGCTTGCTAGTACTTCAGACTGCAAGGAATAGTCTCCTTCGAGGATCTCAAGCACTCAGCAGGCAAAAAAGGAGGCTTGAATACTTATAAAACAAAAGAAACTGAAAATACCCTCAACCATACAAGAAGACAAATCTGTATTCAAAAATACTTTACAATGGAGGAAGGTGCAGGTTAGTGGCACCACACACTGTTAGATAGGTAGAGAAAAAATTAGGGGCTGTTGGAGGACAATAATATGCATTGCTCAGATTTATTAGATGCCAGGTACAAAGGGAACATGACTGCCAATCATTAGGTGGAAGACATTATGTAATTGTTTAGATGGCTATAAAGTTCCTACTTTCAAACCATATACATGTAGTACTCATAAAGAAGAATATGTATCTATGAACATGTATGTAACAAATTATAGCTATCTACGGGATGGGGATATTACTAAGGCACATAATGCCATTAGACTGGATTAAGCACCTGCGATCAAAGAATTTCATGCCAGCTTTTGCCATTAAAGCAAGTTTTGTGTCTGGAGTTTAGTTAAGCCTAGTCAAAGGAGTCATGATTAATCTGACCAAGGCAAGAGGTCTACAATGACATCTATAGTGAATGGAAAGCGATAGAGATTTCTGGTGCCCAATTTGTGTCTCTTTTAAGTAGATCTCTAAAGCAGGCCAGATGAATTGTACCCTAAATGTGCCATAACTTCTCTCCACCTATTACAAAGGGAGTCTAGGATGACTAGCTCAGACATTGATTCACTACCGATATTTTCTAGAAAGTACAATTCACATACGACTGATGATTTTGAGATAAAAACTGAAAATCTAGTACAGAGCTTCTGGTCATACTGCAATACCCACAGTCACAGAGATAGTGAGAATGATAAAGAATGTTGCGATCATCTTTGACTAGTCAGGTGGAAACAACTCTCCCCTGCTGGCAAAGTAATTTTTAATGCTATTCCCAGCTTTACTACACCTCCATATTTTAATTATATTGAAGCACTTCTCTTCATCACAGTCAGTTGAAGAAATCTGATGAACCAAAAGTTCTGTAGGCCAGGCAACTGTTTAGACCACTTGACGGGCTCTTCCATTTAAACAATTCTTGGTTTAAAGTCTCCATTTTGAAATCTTCAACAAATGCAGAGAAACTGAGCCATTTGACATCCCAAAAGTCTAACTCATTCTAATTCTTTGGTATTGTGAACAGAAAGAAGCAAGTCTGGTAACATTTACTTTTGTAGAACAGTGTTTCTCAGACATCCTTCAGATGCAATAGTTCTGATCTGCTATTTTCCTTGAGACCAGGATAATAAATTACTCCAAAGAGTAATACTATATGTGACATAAACTGAAAAGAGAGGGAGCTTTCTTTTACTTTTGCAAGTTCTGCTTTGTCTGACTAAGCACAGACTATTTTAGAAATACTACAGACTCTTTAAAGTTATCAGAAACTAGTAGAGAAACCCAAGGACTTGTGACAAACTTATGACAAGGAGTAAATCTACAGATAGAGACACACTTTTCTTCTCCCAATGGATCAGCTTAGATAGAAAAAAAAATACAGAAGTATAGGACATTACAAAGACATAAACATATTTATTGTTAAATGGTAGTCATGGGCACCATCAGTTTATTTTTTCCTTCTTGGGGGTGTCCTTTCTCCTTTAAGCACCATAAGATAATATATGGCTTGTGAACAATATTTGATTAACAGTAAAAGAAACATTAAATCCTTATTTTAACACCTACGAACATTTTTAAGTGAAGGTAGAATATATTTCCCTGCAAAGCATACCTTAAAGTCTTTTATTTCAATACTACATTTTATTCATATATAATATCATCAGTAAACTAGGCAAAGTTCAACACTGTATATGAAGAGAACCTAAAAGTTTCACATCAAGTACAATGATGTTTAAAATTCCTGTAACCCGCACTTGACACCAACTGTAGTTACTGATAAGAAACATACACCAATCACATACTGTAATTTGCCTGAGACAAGTAGGGTCTCACACAGCCTTAAATATATTTTAACTAAAGGTATTGTCCCATGTAAAGAAAAAAAAAAAGAAGCGTCACTAAGAACAAAATCAGTATCTTACTTAAATACCGGTAATATACATACTCCTCAACTTACCCGTACCCCCACAAGTTTCCTGGTCAGATAATTAGATTCCATCTACTAAAAATAGATTTCTTTCAAGCAGCTAATCTCTTTCCCTTAATTCATACAGATTTGTTCCAAAAAAGTCTTGTACAGTCCTAACAATAATGATACAATTTGCTATATTGAATTGGACTGACAAAGAACGTATCCTTTACATTAATTTAGTGTCATGCAGAATGAATAAAATATAGAGGCTTTACTTCCATGTAACAACTGAATTTTTATCCATTTTTTAATAAATAGGATATTGCTTTAAAAATATGTATTTACTTTTAAATACAACATGAAACCACTTTATAATATGTTAAAATTCCTTAAAATTTAAAATTATATTAAAATACTACAAGCTTTCTGCCAACATCTGAAAGCATGTCAGATCACTAAAAGGAAACCAATTGGCTTAGCCACTGGAACGAAAGGTTCTTGAAATGACTAAATAGGTTTTGACTTTTAGCCTTTTCTGACAGTGGTGGTATTTTTTTTTCATTTTACTTCCTGCTACTGTTATTCCAAACTGAAGAAGTGGGTTCAGAATATAAAAAACAGAAACATTTTTCTTCTCTAACAGGTAGAGCAGTTAGGTATGAGAGGATGAGACCTCATAGAGTTAAAACCTTGAAGGATGTGATGATATCAACAAATAAAATAACTAGCTACAGATAACACTTCCTTTATTGAATAATTTGTTTCTAAAGCCAAAACACTTTTCTTTTGAATCCTGCTCACACTTATACTATAGCTCTGTTAAACTATTTTAAAAACAAAACTATATTTTACTTGAACTCAAGGTAAAACAAGTACTATAGACAATAGTATAGAAGACACAATTCTTAAAAAATGCTTTGTGTGAACTATTTTGGTGAGTTTGTATGGCTGCCTTCATGTCTTCTTAAACTTTTTTCCTGCTTTTGTTACGTATATTTTATTCATCTACTGTATGTGGATAAGAAGAAAAACTATTTGTTTTTTCCCTTCTTTTGCCACCCATTATATACTTGTACAAATAGCAATATAATCTCATTTATGCTGCATAATTTATTTTTATTATATTAAATTTAATAAAAATTAAAATGTCTTTAAATAACTGTGTTTTGAGGCAGTCTAACCAATCCCAATTTTCAAGCAAAGGTGGTTAAAAATAAAATATCCTATGCCTGATACACAGAAACATGCTCTAAATGCAAAAAAAAAAAAAAAAAAAAAAAAAAGAAAGCAATATTTAATGAAGTTTTAGGGGTTCATTCTGTAGTACCACATAGTACTGTAGTACTCTCTGAACTAAGAGCAACTGATTCCTTTTTTTATCAACAATGGATTAAATCATACAAATGCAATTATGTCACAACAAAGAATATTACATCAGCACATTGAATGTTCCAAAATATTTTTTTTCTTTGGATGGCAGACAATAGTCTTATTAATCAACATCACAAACCCTTGCTTGAATTAGAATTGTTAGAATTTAAAGTGATTTCTAATACACATACATGCACACACCAAAGTTTAAGAAATGCCAGATTAACATAGTAATAGTTTAAGTTGATGTAATGAGTATTTTAACATAATGCTCCCAGAACACCATATGATAAATATAAGTTGCATTATTACTAAAGTAGGAAGTTAACTATTTCTGTTCTTTATAAACAGGATGCAATTTTAAATCTCTTAGGCTTTTTATAAATCAGTATTTTTACCCATTGAGATTTTTCAAAATTATACCAAGAACATTTTCATCAGATTAAATTTTCTAACCTATTTTACATTTCTGTATTCGCAGCACAGTGCATGCAAATAAATGGGGAAATGTACATGCAAACTTGGTTAAAGTTACACTCAGGTAACCTTCTCTTTTTCAAGTAATGACATCTGAAAAACATATTCCCTACATTATATAGTATCTATTAACACAAACAAACAAACAAAACAAATCAGGCCCAAAACATGTAATAGTTGCTCTGATCACAAAAGCGTTTTCCTTCAAGAAAAGCACAGCACAGCACATTAACTAACAGGCATAAAATAATTCACAATACATACAATATCAGAGGTTTACATACCATCAAGAAGGCAAGAAAAAAAGCAAGAAAGGAAGGCAAAAGAACAGGAAAAGATATGGGGAAAGGGAATACTACAAAAGTACTACATACTTTATGTGGTATACAATATTTTTAAACTAGGCCTGATTTTATTTTTATGGACCTAATATTGTAGCAGAATAACCACAAAACAAAAGCATTTAGAATTTTCTACATCCATTTCCTCCTCCTGACTCCTTTATTTTATTTTATTTTATTTCATAATAAGTAAAGTTAATAAATGGTAGTAAAAGTGGGAAAGAGATTTCCTAGAGAAATATAGGCAGGAGTTAAAGTTTTAAAGGTATCATCAGGTCTGATCTCCATGTAACCTGAGGCGTATACTTATTTATCAACAATTACATCACAGTTAGTTCTTGAATTACATTACATTAAATAAGAACACCCAAACAGGTTAGGAGATGATGTTAATATTACCTTTGTAAAATGAGTGGGCAAAGCTCTGCTCAGGAATTAACTTGGCAAGGAATCCATGGTTCAAACTTGGGTGAGGGATAGATGGTATGACCACAACTGTGGAGAAAATCATGGAATCAAATGTGAGCCAGCTAGTATTCATGTGTGGCCTGGTCCACTGTGGATCCATGACGGATATCCTATCTCATTGAAACATGCAAATATGGTATTATCAACAAAAAAATGCATTTCTAAAGGAAGAAAACAAGTTCTGTATCAAGAGATAGGAAACAGCATACCTATTATTTGGGCACTTCAAGAGCAACATTCATGGGGAAAAAGAGACACAGATATATATACACACACACGCACACAGGCAAGACAATCATGGGTGAAATAGTTCGCTGAAACCAGCAGTTTCTTAGTGCAGAACTACAACTTATAACCAGGAAGACACAAAAAATTATGATTTCTCATAATTGACTACATTCATGTAGTATATTTAAAATGGAAAGCCTACAAGCACATGGACTTTAAAAATTATGTATAAGTAGTAAATTAAAACATCACTATGAATAAGAAAATAATGACTAAATGTAAATATGACACAAATTGGAGGACAAATTCTATGAAGAACGAAAATTAGCAACTCCATAAATGAAGAAAGTAATTAAAAATGAATACAAGAAACACATACATAACGAGCTTCATGGACAAATTCAGTTAGTTTTCAGCTCTTTTAACACAGAAGGTAGAATTATAATCAATCCAATTAGACTTGAAAAAACCACTGAACTGACAGTGTAAAATACTTGAAACAAAGCGGGGTAAAGTTTGGATCCCTAATTTCTGACGGGTTCTGACAGCTAACAGACTCCCTCCCTCTCAGGCTGAAGAACACATGCTAGTAAAACCCACTACTACTAATAAAAATCACAAACAGTTCAGTCAAAGAAGGCAACAGAAATGCTTCCTTTTTATTATATTGTTTCCATAGGCTTTTAAATGCAGGCACCAACACAGCAGGACTCCAAGAAAGTACTCCACCACTACCCTTGCAAAAACCTCCTCACTCAAACAAAAGTAATTCACATGGGCAAACAGCTGTGTTTACTGTTTATACATTTCATAGTATAGAGTTAAAGATATCTGTTCCTACTAACAAATAACAGATTTGGGAAGTTGTGCTGATCAACTGTCTTGTACTTTACAGCTTTAATTCCATCAGGCACCCTGTTTCTTTTTAATTATTTTCAAATTAAAGAAAAAAAGGCATAAAAGAGCAATATGCAAATGAAAATTAGTTGTACACTATAAGTAAACATGCAGAATAACTGAAATCTGCCAATGTATGTTAAAGAACCGAATGATTATAGAGGAAGAAAGTAGCAAGTGATTTCCTATTAGGATCTTAAGTTATTCACTAAAAATACTTTGTAGTAAAATAAAGACAGTTCTAAAACAAATCTGCATATCAAAATGAAAAATAACATTTGAAGAAAACAAATGTACCTGTACTTGTTGGTGAATTTATTTCTTGTCTGATATTTCTACCTGCCTGGCTCCCTGATCTTGCAGTTTCTCGTTGTGGTTCTAGTATATCACGGTATTTGGAGACCATCAGAACAGAAATAAAGTAGACTACTGCCAAAGCTAAGAACTGAGCCTGTTTACTGTCGTCCTGCGTTGGAGAAAAAGGAACAGATTATAATATCAGACATTTCCATAGAATTTTCATACAAGATCATCACAAGGCTTTATAAATAATACCTTTCAGAAATGTTACATCTGTTAACATAGTAGCAAATGGATTATATAGATTTAATGGATTTTCAGTGGAGTACTATGGACACAGCATGTATTAAGTACCAAATCTTACAGATAATTTTGCATCTACACAAATCTTTGGGACTGTGGAGTCAATGGGCTTTTCAGTCTAGAGGCCTGATTCTGCTCTGAGAGTGCTTTCAAGACTTCTCAACAGCAAGGGCAACTGACTTTTGCCGCTCCAAGGATAAGACTCCGAAAGCTCCTGCTGCAAGAAGGTAAGGGGTACTACTGCTGAGAGGGAAAACTAAGCTTGTTGATGCTTTTCTAGCTAACACTGGATGCATAAGCAGGCATAACAGCTTCTGGTAGCATGTAAAAGCAGAAGGGATATGACCGTTGTTTTTCTTCCAGCAATAAATCCCAGCTTGTACATTCTGACTTCTCCTTCAACAGGATTGTCAGCAGAAATCCTAGTTTTCCAGGGCTCTGATTTAAGTAAATGTCAAGACCACAACAACTTTGCTGTCTTCTTTTCCTCCCACCCCATGTAGTCTGCTGTTCTATGGCAACTACCATCTATGGCTTAGATACCATCCTGATTGAGCTTAAGTTGCTGTAGTTCAACTGAAATACCTTTTATTATTATTATGGTGTGAACCCCAACATGATAGAATTAAGACTTCAGCCTCTATCTACTCCTATAGTGGTTTCACCTTGTCTCGATTCCACAGGTATGCATTTTCTATTACAAATCCAGTGCTTGCTTTCCATGTTTTCTGGGTGTTATTTAATTTGGCTGCATGTCTTTGCAGTTCTTAAAATAAATAGAAATCATCTTATTAAGTGGCTAAGAAATGCCAGAAATAATATTTCCCCTATTGCCTTCTCCTCTAGTTAAGAAAAGGGTAGGTGACACCCTTTTCTCCACCGAAATTCAACCTCAAGATGATCAGGTCATCCTGACAGATAATTTTTTTTGTGTCAAGTTCTACTTTCTTCTTTTTAAAGCTATTTCTAATTTCAGTCTTCACTTCAATCCACTTGAACTTAGGCTGGAGAAGTTTAAACATAACATATCTATTTGCATATATATAATAACTCCTATTGTACTACTTTCAAAACCAAACACATTGTGGTGCAGTTTTATGCTAAAAACAGTTGCAGACAAATCTGAAAAACATTTTTATATATATTTATATATAGGATATATAAGTTTAGCAGAAGTAAAAATTGTCTTTATAAATCTATTTGCTGTAGTTCTGTAATACATATAATAATTCTTCCTCCTGCCCTGGTTGGACAAATAGCTGACACCTTTAGTAATACAGTTTTAACCAACATAGGTCATAACTGATATATTCTGGCTGTGATTATTTGGCTAATATCAGATAAAGTCTGACTGTTAAACACAGTTAGCTACTAATCTCAAACACCTTACCAGTATGATTTTAAAGTGCAGAAAGTGGCTGGCAGTTACAAAGCCACGAGCAGATGGTTTGCAGATAATATACGAAGTACAACACATGAAGGATATTTTTAACTCCGGTACAAACAAAATCTCTTTCAAAATATAAGTAATGATTTTGCAGAAGAAAGAATTACAGCACATATTACTCACCACATCACGAAAAACAACAGCTCGTAGACGATTAATATCAACATCCTGAAGAAGCCTATCAGGGTCTTTTATAGGAGAAAGATTGCCAGGGACATTTTCAAGGGGAGTCTAAAAATAAAAAGTAGTGAGATCTTTCCCCCCACAAATATCAAAGCGTTTCTATTAGAACCTTAATTTGACACCTTTTTTATATATTGCATCAATCTTAGATGCTTTCTTACTACCAATATACTTCCAACATAATATGCAGACAGGGTTCTGGAAATAAAGCAATGTTTTGAATTATTGTCTTAAGACTGAGTATTTAGATATAAATTGTTACATCTCCCCAGTACCTCAGAACAACTGTATGCCTTCCCAGAGTTAAGATAACTTGCACACCAAGGGTTATTTCAGATTACAGTTGTTTTATAGCAGTACAATAAATTATTTCTAATATGTGTGTTAAATTTAAAAACAAAGAGCAGAAATATTAAAAAAAAATCATTTTATGTTCATTTTACTGAGAATTATTACAGACTACTTACAGAATAGCTGTATTATTACAAAAGCATAGAGTAGTATGCTTCCTTGAAAAAAATGATAATGCATTACAAATGATGCCTAAACACCTAAAAGTCTCCTTATACTGATTTGCTTTGCACTGAATGTGATAACGTGGAGAAATGTAATGTTTTTGTGAGATTTAATGAAATAATATTGTGAAAGGAGCCAAGTTTGTAAATGCTATCTGAAAAAGTCTTTAGAGAAGAAAAACCGCTGAATTTAGTAATGAAAATATAGTAACAAAAAAAGGAATCCTTTACATCATACAAAGTGTTGTATTTTAGACACGGGCTGTGCTAAATTCTTTGAGATTTTAGTTTCAGGATTCCCAAAGTCTTAAAGCTGTAAACAAGTTAAAAAAAAAAAGATGAACAATGAATTAATGAAACTGGAAAAACTAAGCTCTAATAGAATATTAAACAAGTTTCATTCCTAACATTAGATAGAAAATACTCATGTCTAATATGCATGCAAAGGTCTGTTGATGTTACTGGGACTCAGATGTTCCACCAATAAAGATGTGATTGCAGGATTTCATCAAAACTGCAAGTGCCCTGACAGATTAAAAAAGCTATGCAGGTATATATGACAGATGTGAGTAAGGGGACTTGCTCTTTGAAGTAGACCAAGCAAGAGTGAAAAAACTGTTTAAAATTGCTCCAGTCATACCACTGCATTAACATTTTCTTGTTTCAAATACCACCACCACCACCCCCCCAGCATACTTTTACTTTATGCTATTTAATAGCAAAAACCTAAGCTTTTGCCAAATATTTGAGAAGGCAGTTACAATTATTTTCTGATCCTATAAAGCAATGGTACAGACTTGTCATTGCTGTTGGCAACTGAAGACTGGGTTACCTTGGTTGCTGCTGATGCAGTTACACCCTGAAGAGCGTCTTGAGTTTTACTGCTGATTAATGATGTCTTGCTCACTCTCTCTCTCTGCCTTTGCCGACATTCTAAGCAGTTTCTCACAGCCACACAACAAACTAAAAAGAAGTTATGAAAATGCTACAAATTAGAGTATTTCCTCATTATTGTATACAGAACATCAATTAGCAGTCTGTACATCTAGTTTGATATGTCAATAACAATGTGCAACTTAGTTCTCACATTAGACTCTCTGTTGGTACTAAGAAAGCATTATGGTAATCTATTAATTTCATTCTTTAGCTGAACAACTAAATGCTTTATATAACTGCTATATCACTGTATTAACATTTGATTATATATTAGTTCTTGAACTGGAGCTGTCATGTTATTGATCAGTTATCAATACTTAAAATCTGAAAGTACTTATGTACAGCTAGAATAGAAAAAAATAGTAAGCATTAATTTAGAATTTGGTAAAAATTGATCACTGAGAATAAACCACAAGTTTTATACCAGGAACAGTATAATTACCAATGACCTAATAAGTGGTATGAATAATAACAGGACAAAATCTGAGTACACAAATTATTCATCTTTTGAGAGATGAAAAAGTATGTGGGAGACAACATTAGCAAAACACCATCATGTCAGAAGAGAGTTCAAAATTTAATGTTCACAAGGATAAAGTGATATAGTTTGCATATAATAGTTTGAATTATTCATAAATTTTTAAATTTTCTAAATTAATTGTAACAGTATATAGCACACAGTAAATAGTGGAAGAGGTGCCAGTCTATTGCAACATATATTAAGGTCTACAGAGTCTGCACATGCATCCCATGCTTTTAATCTTACATAGCCTGTAAGTAGTCTTCCAAATCCATGGAGACTTGGATAAGCAAACCTGCAACAGGCTGGTAGCAAAGCAATTTTAAAAAAAAAACTGTATAAAGTCAATAATAAACAGGATTTTTATTTTATCACATCATAGTCAGTACAAGTCCTTTCCTACAAGGGTCACTATTTGATCCATCTGTAGCTCACTGATCTGTAAGTAATTATTTAATACATAACTGTCTGCCAACTTACCAAGCCTTAAGCATTGTCGCATTAGACCTCCAGAAGACATGTTTTTTTCAGCTTCAATCTCACTAAAATTTAGAGAACTGGCAAATACTAGTACATCAACCATTGCCATCAGACGGCTGAGAAAAGTTACTGCTGTCTCTGCTGACATTCCTTGTGTCACTTCAATATTTTCCAATTCAGTCTTTAAAAGGAGATAATTGAATTAAACAGTTTGAACACAACTGAAATATAAAGACAGCACATACACGTACAAATCTAAATTGTTATGCTTAATGACAAACACATTGAGAAGTTATTTAGAAATCTCCTACTATTACCATTAACATTAACTGTGAGTGAAATTCAAAGTAAGACAGCATGAAGAGTGAGAAAATTATTTACATTTACTTGTTGTAATAGACGAGAAAAAGTCTAATATAAATGAGAAAGTTATTAGCAATTACATAAAGTGCGGCCAGGTAGTAAACCAATGCACGGTTTTATATGAGTGCAATGTATTCGTACATTATTCCATAGGCTAAGCAAACTGACAGGTAACAGATGAAAGTAATTACACTCTGTACAGCTTTGACATTCCTTTAGACAAACAAGTAAATGTAAGAAGTGGAGTGGGACAAACTGGACAGTTTTGCCCCGTTTCCACGAACTGATTCTCCCTGCGAATGATTATACCATATAGGAGCCTGACAGAGTCCAGTTCTCCTGGAGATGAGAAGAAAGTATGTTTACTCCCTCAGGACAGCAATAGGGGGGAAGTAAAAACATGACAAGTTATATGGCCTGCAGCTCACATTTCCTGGAGGATAGCCATTTCTTTCCTAATGTAGTGTTGGACTCTCCTTAATGGGAATCCACAGAAAAATGCTGAATGAGCTCAATATTTCTGAAATCTAAAACGGGGTCATGTTTTTCTCCAAAAAGATACTTAACTGTCCAGAATCATGTTTCCAAATGCATTCAGGTGTCTACCAGTAGAGATAAGTGAGGAAACAGTAAGTTTAAATAAAGAAAAAAATATCTGCTTAAACACCTTTACCTCCGGAGCTAGGCAAAATTGGTACCTGACTGTGTCCACATTTATGTGCCTAAATAATATTTTTAAAATTGTTTACAGATGGCTGATTCTTATTGATTGTCAACAAGATTTCAGATCACAGGGCTTTTCTGAACACAGTTTGGTCCCTTTGAAAAGTACTACTTTCACTGTATTTGTTTGGGTTTATTAATTTCCTTAGAAGTCCCTATGAAAAAAATTCAAAATATATTTTGTGCTGTTAAGGCCACTTCCTCCCAAAGAAAAAGAAATACAGAAAAATAAAAAATCCTTTATTTCCATACTTCTAAAAAAATAGTATCCTCATGCATGAGTCACTTTTTAAAATATTTTACATCAAAAATTATAAAAGTGCAAACTGTGCCAAAAAGTATTAAGGAAACAACTGTTTTGAAAGATGAAGGATATAATATGGCATGAGTCACCACAATGATAGATGCCACTTCATTTAGTTTCTCTTAAGGATGTACCATGTTGGTTACATGAGTGATTTGGGAAGGGCTGTCATCTGTCTGATCTGCCCAATAATATCAGAAAAACGGTAAAAGGACAGCCCTCAGAAGAGCTGTTTCCAGCCTATCTTCTTTAGCCAGGTCTTCCCTGCTTAGTATGTGCTGTGTTCCTACTTTTTTGAAAAATAAGTTGCTGGTTTTTTATGACAGACTGGAACATAATTTTTCAAAGTGCTCATCCAAAGAAAATAGATTTGCAAAAATCTATAGCCATAACAGTCTGCCAGAAAAACTCACAGGTGGTTAGAGAAACTTGAACTTCGAACTCATGCTTGAAATAACAGCAGGCTTGCTAGAAGCCAATTGACTGCTTGCTGTTGATTTTTCTCAAGCTTCAACTGCATTGTATCAATCATAGTCTTAATCTACTCAGTAAATCTATTGCTTTTTTTTTTTGCAAGTGATGTAATAAATCCGTTTTATATAACACTTTACCAAGTTTTTCGCAAACTTTGAAATAATAATAAAAAAAAATCTCTTTTTTTTTACAAATCTTCCTAAAATTCTGCTGGATGGAAGCAAAAAAACTGTCAGTTTTTTTACAACAAAACTTACCATCAGTTCTACCTGTTAAATACACCACTTTGACATTCTAATAATGATTAAAATAAGCTCTATTGTTGATCAAGCTGCCTTCGGGTATTAGCAATATTTTAGATAGGTGTAGCTCAAAAACTCTTTAAAATGTGAACTGATCACAATTTCATGACTACTCAGGATACTTTAAGAGCAGTAACCAGTCTCCCATACAATTAACATGTTCAGGGCGTAAAGAGTTTTTCTATTGACAACAACATTTATAACTTAAATTAGCTCATGGACCCGCCTACGTTCAGTCCAGTAACTAAGAGTAAGCATCACACTTCACAATGCATTAAGTTACTCAAGGGAAACATGTTAAGAAAAGTTAATGATTACACCCAATATATTCCTATTCACAACCTACTATATGATATAGGAAAATAATAATAAAAAAGCCAAAATATCAAATGATCAAAAATAAGGTATTTTTGAAAATGCAAAAAACTGAAACTTACAGCAGCAATACTAACCTTAGAACCCTGGACATGCAACAGACAAAACAGACAACAGATCACAACAATAAAAGAAAAAGAAAATTATTTAAGTTAACTAAAAATACAATGTAAAATCGAAACAAATTAGTATCTTGGAATTAGACATTTGTTTAATTTATAATTAGAACAGCAAAACATTTAAGCTCAGCATGAACATTTGAAAATGAAGACTTTAAGAGATAGCTATGCACAAGGAAAACTGTAAATCTTGTATTATTATGGAGTTTATGTAAACACTGATTCTTCAAACCAATGTACATCTTTTATATAGTACATAAAGCAATTTTATGAAGCAATGTAAACCAAAGTAATGTATTCACTGATTATATAGAAATAAAATGAGCATTTTACAGCAAGCCATTTAACTGAAATGTAATAAAGTAGTTAATCTTTGTATGAGGAGGCAAATATGTTTAAAATGCTTTGACAAGACAAATGTAAATCACAAAAAGTAAACTGGTTCTTCATGCATAATGCTCCTTCCTTTGAAGCAACACATAGCTCATTATATACATTACATTTGGGTGTGTTTTCTTCAACCTAAACCAATATCATACTGGATATTTGAATGCTTTTGAACCACAGAAAATAAAAATAAAGATTCACTAAGCCCCTGGGAGTGAGTTAGTCTTCAAATTTCAATGTTCAGAATTAAACAGCTGCGTAAAATTTTTATGTTTTAATTTTAGGTAGAAGCACTTTCTCTCTTATCACAATGGGCTAGAAACTAATCCTTAAGTTTTCACTGGTTATGTTTTAAAATGATAAAGAAACTGAATTTTCAAGCGTATGTCAGTATTTCTGTCATTTACATAGTAGAAAAAACTAACAGAAAGAAAAACAAGCTTAAACAAACTGCTTGCTTTCCTTTTTGAACAGAAAATACCATGTTCAACCACTTTTTAAATGTGTCTTCCTCATTTGTAGCTGGATGCACCTTGAGAATTAACCTATGACTATTTTCTCTTGCTTACCAGCTGACAATTTTTACATCAGTGTGCCACTGTTGATTCTCAGAATTGTTATAGATCACACAGCACCTGTGGCATCACATGACTCATGAACTTGATAATGCGAACACTATACACAGGACATACAGAAAAATATCTCATCGAGGCTTTTAATCCACAGACCTAATAAGGCTGTCTTTAAATGATTAAATGAGTTTTGCAGACAGCCATTCATATAACACCAGCAGCCCTCAGATCATAATTTGAGAGCTGCTGTTTTAAATGCTGCAAGAATTACAATTATAGACTTCATAGAATAAGTGGAAAAACAAACTAGTTGCAAGGGGTCTAGAAATTTACTCTCAATTGTCACATATATTAACACATGAACTCCTGAAATTTCTTTTGCCTTACTCAATGTCCTCAAGTCATTGTCACAGCTGCTACCCTTGTAGTAAGCAATGATTATTTCAAGTTCCTAGCTTGTACACAGACTGTTTTATCTGGCAACCAACTGCTATTAACAGAAAGCATCTTCTTCAAATCTTTTTCCTTACAGCTCCCCAAACATGCTTTTTTCACACTTGCACACCATCTTAAAAATGTCTTCCTTATAGCTGCAATTAAAAAAAAGCCTCAGAGACTTCCCCCACAGAAAGAAAAAAAAAAGAGGAAATCAGTATTTTATATCTTATGACCTCCCTATAATATTGGCAGAATTATCTAATATCCTCCAATTTAATAAGCAAGACATCAGAATCAACAGCAGAATACACTCCAGCTTACACTGTAAAACAACAAAACTGGTTACATTTTTTTGTTAATATTTGCTTCCACTTCAAATCGTTTCACATATACAATTGACAGCCCTTTAAAAACACAAGCATCTGAAGCAAGTCCCTGCACAGACCCTGAGACAGAGGTGGTATAGATTTGAAATCAAGGGCATTTCTAAAACATGTGGGAATAGATTACTGTGAATTACAGTAAACTTTCCCCTGTATTCCATACAAATGTATAACCTTCACTCCAGTCTACAGTCACTCACAGATTTGTTAGTGGTTTGTTTTCACAGATAATGTATTTTTTCTTTTCTTCTTCCTATTCATATTTAAAGGCTCTTATTCACAGCACTATTCAGATCATGCTAGACTGGATTAAAAAGAGCAAGGCAAAAGGCAGATTTCTGTTACAAGAATTCAGTAGTGAGGAAATTCCATAATTAAGATTACCTGTTCTACAGCAGTGTATTGGGTTTGCATGGCAAGGTTTTGGTACAGGGGGACCTACAGGCATGGTTTCTGTGAGAAGCTGCTAGAAGGTTCCCCTTAATCTGATAGAGCCAATGCCAGCCACCTCCAAGATGGACACGCCGCTGGTCAAGGCTGAGCCAACCAGCAATGGTGGTCATGCCTCTGGGATAACATATTTAAGAAGGTGGAAAAAAAGTTACCGCACAATTGCAGCCAGAGAGAGAAATGAGAATATGTGAGAGAAACAACTCTGCAGACACCAAGGTCAGTGAAGAAGGAGGGGCAGGAGGTGCTCCAGGCACCGGAGCAGAGATTCCCCTGCAGCCCCTGGTGAAGACCATGGTGAGGCAGGTTGTGCCTCTGCAGCCTATGGAGGTCCATGGTGGAGCAGATATCCACCTGCAGCCCATGGAGGACCCCACGCTGGAGCAGGTGGATGCCCAAAGGAGGCTATGACTCCAGGGGAAGCCCGTGCTGGAGCAGGCTCCTGGCAGGACCTGTGGACCCGTAGAAAGGGGAGCCCACGCTGGAGCAGTCTGTTCCTGAAGGACTGCACCCCATGGAATGGACACACGCTGGAGCAGTTCATGGAGGACTGTCTCCCGTGGGAGGGACCCCATATTGGAGCAGGGAAAGAGTGTGAGGAGTCCTCCCCCTGAGAAGGAAGGAGCATCAGAAACAACGTGTGATGAACTGACTGCAACCCACATTGTCTGTCCCCCTGCGCCACTGGGGAGGGAGGAGGTAGAGAAAATTTGGAGTAAAGTTAAGCCTGGGAAGAAGGGAGGGGTGGGGTAAGGTGTTTTAAGATTTAGTTTTTATTTCTCATTACCCTACTGTGATTTGAATGGTAATAAATTAAACTAATTTCCCCAAGTCGAGTCTGTTTTGCCTGTGATGGTAATTGGTGAGTGATCTCCCTGTCCTTATCTTGACCCAAGAGCCTTTCATTCTCTCTGCTGTCCAGCTGAGGAAGGGGAGTGATAGAGCAGCTTGGTGAGAACCTGGCATCCAGCCAGGGTCAATCTACCACAAGCAGACAGGGGATCATGGAGTAATTTTCCACCCAGCCCAGAAGAATTGCCTTTTCACTACAAATTCTAACTATGCAAAGGAAAAGGTCTTTTTGAAATGGGAAATTCCCCAAACATGCATTTTTTTAAAGAAACTGTGACAGTACTGCTTTTTCAGCAAGGCAGGGAATGCAATACAGAATCAGTTGCAGAAAAGAAAAAAAAAATCTGCAATTTCTCCAATATTCTGAAAGTCATTTTGCTAAATTTAGCTCTTGGTTCTTTTCTGCATATAGCCTTAATTAATTCAAGCATCCAATATCCAGTATCTATTCTACTAATGAGAAATAGGTGAAATGCCTTTAAAAAATCAGAGGCAATGGGACACATGTAATAGCAAATAACTCTATAGCAGATTGTTGAGAAGAGAGTTTTGTAACAGCCATTTAGGACTGTTCAAGAGCCAGCAGCCCAGGATGAGGCCTCGCTTGAACTCAGACTGACACAGTGAAGTCAAGGAACTGTGGCTAGGTAGGACTGTAAGGTCGATAAAGGAACTATGTGTTTCTGTCTGTCATCTTCTCCATTAGAAAACAAGTAAGCTACCTCATAAAAAGAGGCTGGATTCAGCTCCAGGTTAACAATCAGTGCAGTCGATGGACCCTACAGGGATCTGGCTGACCAGACACCAGATGTCTACATCAGAGATAGCTGAATCATTTGCTTCTATTGAGTAGATCTCCATTGGCTAGATATCTAGTCCACATGTAAGTACTTCCAAGTCGATACCTAAATTTACCCTATTCTCTTCCTGAATTCCATCCTGTTTTATCATCCCAAAGTAAAAGAGTGGAACAACCTTTAGTATCTGTTCTATAGCCTTTTTGTTCTCATATTTCACTATTCCAGACTAAAAAGTAAATTAATTTTTAAAAATATATGTAAATTACATGTTCTATGCCACAAATGCAACACACTAGGAGGAAATAAGTAAGAATTACTACTTTAAAATTTCAATATGGGCTGAAAAGGCCTTAAGTGGGAATATCTGAGAGTCACCATTCATGAAAGTGAAAAAGGAAGAAATGAAGTAAAATGAGCTCATACTTATTGATAAACTGAATGTATGTATTCTACAGCATCTACAAAATATAAGGGTTTTGACACCCCAGAAAAGCTCCATAGAATAGAGATATGGAGGATCAGAGGCTTTCAAAGACAGACAGACTAAACAAGATGAAGACTCTATGGATTCAAACAGGCACACCAGGAGACATGACTCAAGCCTACAAAGTCATAAATGATATGGAGATGAATAAAGATGCGATTAATTGCTCCTTTCATAGCATAAAAAGTAAGGCTCATAGTGACTTTATACATTTAAGCAGGCTTAAAAAAACAAAGACAAGAAGTGCTTCAAAGGTTATATAATTACTTTGTCAGACTCAATGCCATAGGATACTACGAAGGCTAAAAGCGTAAGTAGCTTCAAAAAAGATTAGATAAAGTCTAGAAGGATAAATACCTCTGGTAGTTATTAAACATGACAGCCTGGACACCCTCTCTAGCTGTTAAAATCCTAAATGCTGAAATGAAGTACCATTAGAGCAATCAGTATGCTTGCTCGGACTTTTGTATTTTGACGTAAGCTGCAAAAAGTCACTGTTGGAGGCAGAATGCTAAAGCACTGGGGCCCTTGGGCTGACCCAGTAAGGCAGCTTATGTAACATGTGGACAGCTTGCTTTCGTTAAGAGTAGTGCAGCACTGCTTGACTGGACTTCTAATACCATGCCCAGTTTAAATTACAGAATCACAAAATCACACAGAATCACAGAATGGTTGAGGTTGGAAGGGATTCATGAGATGCAACACAAAATTTGGGCTACATATCTTGGGGGAAAAAACATTCATTAATGTAATTAACTAAAACACAGCAAGTTCCATCTGAAAATCAAGAAACACTTTTTTGCTGTGAGGGTGACTGAGCACTGGCACAGGCTGCCCAGGGAGGTGGTGGGGTCTCCATCCTTGGAGATACTCAAAAGCCATGTGACACAGTCCTGGACAACTGGCTCTAGGTGGCCCTGCTTGAGCAGGGGGGTTGGACCAGATGACCTCTAGATGTCACTTCCAGCTTCAACCATTCTGCGATTCTGTGATTCTTTGAATCGGTGAGGGAAAAAGAGTATTGGCTCCTTCCTCCCTTGAGAGTTACTCTGGAAGAAAGTGTCACTAGAAGGCCTGCTGTAAGTGTTTTTATGCAGTGGACATGTTATATAAATCTTCCAGTTTCAGATCTCTTCTCTCTTCTAATGAGCAGCTCTTGAAAGGAGTAAAGTGAGACAGAATCTTTTGTAACTGACTGTAAGCACGGGACTACTTTGCCCTTTCAAGACTGAGAAGAAATATATTCCTAACAGCAGTCCATCCACTTTCTCCACAGCAGTTCAAGGATGCAAAAGTATTAGAAGTCTGAGAATCAGTACAGAACTTCTTTTCATTCAGCATATGATGGATATTCAGAAGTGGTCTGATGCCCAACAGGGCATCTGGTCCCTTCATAACTGTGATCCAGAACAATATTGAGGGAGAGCACCTTCTCTAAGAAAGAGGAAGGATGTGCTGGGCTCTTCGTATCTGTCACAACAATGAATAAATCCACACTCCTGCTAATGTTTATGGACAGGCAATGATGGAACAGGAATGAAGTTGAATGGGAGGGAAGACGCTCTCTGCTAGGTGGAAGTGATTATGAAATCATCATCTAGATGGTAATGGTTATTTCCAGGTGAAGTTAATTTGTGATTTTATCAATTACTTCTCCCCATCCTCCCTGTACATCTGGGACAAAAGTAATAGCTTTTTTTTTAATTTCACAGAGTAGGATTAATTCAGTTTGAAGCCAGCTACTGATCTTTCAGTGAATTAGTTTATTTCACAATTTATTTTTATTTTATTATCCTAAACAGATGGCAAAATTGAGCATTTAAGTAATACACAGAGTCCCCATGTAGTTAAGAAATACATGCATAATACAGAAATTTGAAAATGTAGTCTTTTGTATCAACGCATGAAAATCACTGCTACTGTGGCAAGGCAGTATCAGCACACAATATTTTAACAAATGGGTGTGTAATTTATAAAGCTGTATCAGCTATCTATCTATATACACATACACACAATATATATTTATTATCCAGAATAGAGGGAAATGGTGAACTGCAAAATTATTGTTCTATAGAATGGCTCTGCAGTGTCATAAACCAGGATAAGAGCTAAAAAACACCAAGAGCATTCAATGGAATTGCAGCCTAATTAATGCTGTGCCTGTTTTATATTTTTATATAAAAGATGGCAAAGAAAATACCTTCATTTTCAAATGATGTCTGAAAGGTTTGTTTAAAAAATATCTCCCAATGCCGTTTTATCTAAAGACTGATAGTACAGCCTGCATCTCAAGATGGCTTGTTGTGCACTCTCTCATCCTTGTCAATATTTACAATGACACACTTGCAAAATCTTTTATTCAGCAACCTTGACGTCATTCTTGTGACTACAGAGAACTAAAGTCTTTCCTGTGAGTCTTGCAATTTTGCTTATAGCAAATATTTTCCCAGTTAACCCAGTGAAAATAGTAAAGACACAGCATTTAACAGCACTAATTGCCTGGCTGAAAGTCATATTAACGTTTAGCCAATTGCTAGTCCATACATTCATACCTTTCAAACAAAATCGTGCAAACCAGTTTTTTTTGCTAGCTAACTAGAAGTAATAGTAGAAGCAAAGTAAATTAATCTCAACTGCTGAATGGCTAGACCGAGGAATTGAGCTTTTACTGCCAAACTACAGTACAAAGACCAACACTAACTGCAGATGCTTATGGGATGTTCAAGATAAAACATTTAGTGTGAAAGAAATAGTTTCAGAAGTTATATGCATCACATAGTTAATGCATCACATTAAAATCTGTGATTACTACTGACAATAATGCAATATTTACAAAATATTTCTCCCTTTTTCATGAAGCATTCTATTAGGCTACGCTGCCTGCCTGAACTGTGATCACCTAAGAAATTACAGCTTACTAAGAACATTGGAGTGGATAAAAGTATCAGCCTATTTCAATACAAGATTAAAAAAAAAAAAAGAAACAAAGGTCAGGACCTACTGAAGGAAGGAGTAAACAGAGCAGTGAGGGGATGACTTCTGGCATCATTTAGCATGCAAACAAATGGTGGCCATGCAAAACAGATTTATGAATATCAATGACTAGCCATCACAAAGTGTGTAATTTTCCTACAGTAATCATAATTTGTAACCATGATCCTAATGGTCTTCTCTTTCAAATAAAATATTAAATATCTATGAAATATTATTCTTACTTAGTACTACTTCTCTAATAAAATTAGCATTTCAAATGAAAAATATTATAAACACTCTGTATATCAAAGCTTAACAGTTTCAATTTTTTGAAGGAATTAGAAGAGAGGGGACAGGTGTCCCTAAAGAATAAAAGTCAGCTGCAAATAGCGGTTTGTATTAGTAAAAACAATTTCTAATAAGACCACTAGGTGGAAATATTGTACTTACAGTTGGGGATGTGGCTGCTGACAGCAATGGTAAAATTCCTCCACAAGCAATAATAATATTGTCTACCATCTGGGAAATAAGGTGTATTGTGTTGTGTACAAAAATAATGTTTTCATTGCTATTAACAAAGTCCATCACAGACTTTGTGGAGTGACTGTAAGAACAGAAGAAAGGATGGATTAAAACCAGTTAAAATAAAAGTTTATATAAATTTATTCTTTGCAACCAGACCGTGAATGTTTCTTTGATATAAAGGCAAAATCTTTACTACAAAACTTTGCATGTAAATTGTCTAAAAACATGAACAGGACTAGTCTAATGAACAAATTAATTGCTTTCTACTTTCACACCAGGATTATTTTCAGATACCCAGCTGAAAACAATGGCTTGTAACCTTTTATTCCCATCAACCAGTACTTCACTTCACAGGCAGTTCTGCTGAAAGCAGTGGGGTTGTTTCTTCAGCGTGAAAGTTATTATTCAATATTAAGAGTTCACCATACTGCATCAGTGCCATTTGAAGCATCCTTGATAACACCTAATGATAACACCTGCTAGTGTTTTAAAGGAGAAACTTGATAATATGGTGATAACTTGATCTAATATTAACTTTATTAACTAATATTAAATTTAGCATTAGCAATAACTTTTCAAGCCACAGATGCTAATAAGATTAGCTAAAATCTCAGCAACGCCTAATTGGTGAGAAATTGTCCCATGAAACAGTCACTCTCCCAAAATATGAAACACTGTGTGAAAATATTGATGAATACTCAGTCTATAAGTATGTTCTTTTCCCAAAATAACATTGTTGCCAGCCAGCAAACAAAAATTAAAGGCTTCAATTGAAAACATACAAACCGAACTTTAATCTCTAAGCATTACCTAAACACAAAGTACAAACCCATCCCACATATTTGGCCAAAAAAAAATTATCAAAATTGTCTATTTCCTCATGACTATCACAGAACAGTTCACCAAACTGGAAATGAAATGCAATATAAATTTGTCCTTGGATATAACTATGCTCAAGTTTTCTGAAAATGAACTATTCTTTCCTGGAAATTAGATTAAATAGTGTCTGTTATACCTAAGGGCTCTGATAACAGTAAGTTTTGAGTATCTCTGTTAAAGTGTACAAAAAACCCTAGGAAACCTCATTGCTCTTATAAAATATAACATAACCACCAAGACTAACTGCAACCAAGAGCTGGCATTGAAAAAAAAAATTGTCAACTAAAGAGTCATTCCTTAGAAAATGTTATAGTAAAGAATTTTTATTTATAAGGTTTGCCGGTAGAGAAGCTCTCTTATAATTGATCAGTTTTAAAAAATGGCCATTAGCAGACACAAAAGTCTTCCTTTTTTTAATGCTAAACATAAGCTGAAAGAGCAGCTCAGTTATGTATGAGTTACACAATCTCTCAAGAAAACAGAAATTGTTACTTGTGAAATAGAGCTGTTACAGGCTGGGAAGGGGTGAAAAGAGAAGATACAAGATACAGAAGGGCACTTCAGCTAACAGCAACTCTTTCCCTTTCCACTATCCCAGTAACATCTCCTCTACAACACATCCAATTTTTCCTTGTTGATGGAAACACTAAACAAGACTTAAAGAAGAAATAACCACCTACCTTCTCCAAACATGTACATCTGTTTCTAGTGCAAACAGCAAGTCTGTCAGGAGCCGCTGGTGCATGGGAGACCATTTAAACTCTGGAATACGAAACATAGTTGTGCGTGGGCCTGGACTAAACTGTCGTCGCTGCTCTTCCGTCATTGGCATTCCTCGAAATCCCAAGTCAACACGTAAATCCCGGTCTTGCTGGGTGACAGATCGGCCCTGTACCGCCTACATCAACAAGAAGTTCAAAAATCATGTTAACTTTTTGTAATATGTTTTTGAATGGATCACAGAATTTGAGAAAGGATGGGCTAAAACCGGACTCAACCACAAACTACAGGAGATATTGTTATTCCAAGGCAGGCAGTATCCTTCAGGAAAGGAACTGCTCCAATTCAAATCAATCAGCATTGAGGTGCTACGGCTGGCCTTCCTTTCAACTATTCACCAAGGTTTTACACTCAGGTTCTTCACTTGAAGTATTACAGAAAAGATCAAATGCAGCACATACAAGGTCACACAATTTTCTTTGAATATTTCACTCACAACATGGACAAACTACAGTCATGGCTTCAAGGAATCGGTATACTTTTAGACAGCTCCTCATTTTCCAAAACCAATTTATTTATCCGGGCTTTTAGCAGGATCATTAGAGAATCAAGTCTAGTCTAACAAATCTCATTTTGCCAATTTTGGCTAACAGTTTTATGGATCCTCAGGACATTCTCCCAACAGGTGGTAGATGTGAATTTCATTCCCTTTCAAAACCTATAGAGTCATGATTGTTTCCACTTGGTGATTAAAGACAAAAGTAAAAGACACACATAAAGGATATGATGGAGAATGCCATGAAGGAAAAAGCAGTAAAGAACAAAAATTTTGACTGAATTTGAAGCAATTATTCATAACAACGAAATTACTTATACCACGCAACATCTCTAAAAGGAAGAAATACAAAGTCTGATCCTTGAAATTATTTTAAAGTGACTTTAGATTAGCTTAAAACTGACAAAATAGAAAATATACCTCCTTTGCTCACATATTCATTTCCTGATCTCAACATACTCTTTTAAATCTGGACACTTAAAAGCAGAAAGATGTTTAGAAAATATTTGTGCTAGCATGTAAAAATGGACATGGCATTGGAGTTGAGCTGGAAAGCTTCTTAGATCTTTAGCCTGATTTTGATCTTCTGTAGCCAGCATTTTGAGAGCAGAGCAGGTTTCCTTCAATAAGTTTGACCTATTGGGATCAAAATTGTTACTGTTGCTTTCATTTCCTATGTTTTTCTTAAAGTTACCTTTAAATGACTTTTTTTTTTTCCTTAGGCTTATCTAAGATTTGAATTTTTTGTATGAATCTTCTGCTTAGTGCTTTCAGTTCTGTTTTCACTCTTTCCTAGTTGGGACCATAGGAAAGAGTTAATTTTATATTCTTCAATATTTGTTCTACTATTGATAAAGGCATTAACTCTTCTTAGAAGTAAGCAGGAGTTCCATCTCTGCTTTGTTGTGCAATTTGTTGCTTCCTTTCAGTCCATTTGAACAAAAGACAGCTTACTTCTTACTTACAAGGTGGGGAGCTTATGTAGATCTGCTTTTAGAAAATTTGAGGTTAGCTACTCCATTCACATACCGCTTGTTCTCTTTTAGTTACAACTACAGGTAGTTGTCATGTCAGCAGCAGTAATGGTATCATAACTGTACCATAACAGGAGAGCTTTTATCTAGCCACTAATACTGTATTTGCAAGAATGGGCTTTGTTGTGCATTGCATAAACCACCATGAAACCCAACTATCTACATTTGGGTGGCCAGTCTTTGAGTCATTTTCAGTGTTTTCAGTGGTCTCAAAAGACATCAAATCTAATGTGCCAGTTCCCACACATGCTGTAATCAAAACTTCAACCTCCGGCTCCACTGTAGACATGTTAAAATTAACATTGCTCTTTACTCATGAAAACAATAATGCTTGATTTATGTTTTATTTAATACATATTTCCATCTTTTTTTATTAAGGTTAACTTGATTTTACTACAAAAGTTTTAACTATAGAGAGCTTACAGTTCACAGGGTATTTCGCAACACCCAAAGAAGAGATTAGAACATAACAACAATTCTGGTGGTTACACAGTTGAGAATTGTTTTATCTACAGTTTGTAGATAATCTGCAGATCCAAATTATATGTTAGAAATTTTGTGAGCAGCTAAGAATAAAACATTTGGAAAACATTTTGTTTCTCCTATCTTACAATGATCTGATAAAAGTTCATTAAGTATCATTTTAATCCTAGGAAATAATTATAGGCTAGAGAAATTTACATTTTTGTAATTCAACTGTTATAGGTGAAACTCATCAAGAAAAGACGTTAAAGAGCAGAAAAGTCCCAAAGTCACACCGACAGGATTTTCTACAGTAGCTAGTACAAAGTCAGATTATCTTTTTCATTAAAGATTTCTCTTACAAATTCACTGTGTTTGTGGGTGCATATATGTACATAGCAAATGAATACTAGCATTTCATTTGTCTTTTACTCTTTAAACAAATATTCACATTTCAAAATAAAAATGGATGGCTCATTTTTCTTGCTGTCCTCCATTCATTCCATTTATCAGTTTCCACAGTATTTATCAGTTTCCACGGTATTAACAGTCTTAATTTTAAGACTTAACATAAGGTTTTTGGGAACTATAGTAACAGATACGCTATTCCTATTGAGCGCTTTCAGGGCTTGTTCTTTATTACACCGAATGCTTTTAAATATAAGGATCCCTACACAATGCTTGATAGTCTGTCACTGATGTTATGAGGATTTTCATCGTTTTGAAAAAATACTTACAAGAGAACCCCAAATTTTTCTTATAATACCTGTCTAGGGAATGCAAGAGCTCCATCTGCGTCTCTCTTCAAAACAGAGGTTCTTACCATAGAAGAAAGACTTAGAAGAGAGTGTTCTTTCTGTGTCAGAATCCACTAGTCTGAGTAACCATTTTTAATTTTTTTTTTTTTTAAATGGGAAAGTACCTGTTTTGGAAACTACAGATTGTTTAAATAAATTAAAATGTCCATTCACTGGAGTTTTTCTGAAAGTATTGTCTCCCTGAAGAGCAAAGCAGGCAGCTGATCTGTGTTCTTTCATCAGATGACATGTACTTTGAGTGTACTTGAGTGTATCTCTGAAACTCTTTCTTCCGATGATTTTGTACACTACACAGTACCGGGCAGAGCAATTTTAGCAATTGTTGCAATTTTTGTTTGGCTTTTCTTCCATAGTTTCAGGAAGTCTGCTTGACTTTAAAATCCTAGAAGATAAATACTTGTGTACATACTAGACATATAGTCAGCTAGTAAAATCTTGAAGGTAGTCAATTCTTCTGCCTGACAACATCCTTAAAAGCAATCTTTGATTACGTGCTACAATCTCTGAACAATGCAGTGAAGAAATTAATCCTGTGCTTTAACAGTTCAAAGTGATCCTATATTTTGCTGTGTATATAGAGTACAAATTCTTTCAAAGAGTAGTATTCTGCCTTGGCCTTCCCATTTTCAGAATGCTATGGCTCTCACAAAAACATTAATTTCTCAGAATTTTTCAGAGGGAGACCTAGACAAGAAAGGATCTCCAAGAAGAAAGTAGATACTTCTTCTTTTATTAATCATCTCTGGTCTGGAAATCAAGTTGCAGTTTTTCTTCTATTATCCCTAAACTATTCCTTTTCTGGTGTTAGGATCAAATATGGAGATTATTTATGCCAGCATTCCTGTACAGGAAGAAAGACAGTGTACTAAAGTGCTGTAAAACTACACTCTGAGAAAGGTACAGCAAGAGTAAGAAACACTTCAATGTGTTGAAGAGTCTAAAGCAGAATTCTAAGAATATGAGTTAATCTGTCCAGAAGAACTAAGGAAAATGGATGAGAGATTCTCTTAGCTAAGTTTTTCAACTAAAGCATCCACAATTGCAATACATATTTTCAATACAGACATGAAAGACTTCACAATCCTTACATGTTATGGCATTTTCAAAGCAAATAGGCTTGGAGGATGCACACCTTTCATATAATTAAAGAAATATACTTCAAACATCTCTCAGATCTCATACTATTAATTTATCCAGCAGCAACCAACAGTGGTTACATCAGACACATACATGGCTACAGCACTTGAAACTTACCTGGGTTGTGGTAGTTGTCTGGATCTTCCGTATCTCCTTTCCTGCTTCCTTACCATCATCAGATCTTTCTGTATCTGATATTATACTTCCTGCATCAACACTAGGTACAGTTTTGCTACCAGAAGACTCTGTCTCAAGAGTTGTGGCAGTCATTTCAGCATATTCTAATCCTTTAGATGATGAAGCCAGCTCCCTCTCAGAAATGCTACTCATTCCATCTGAAGTTGTGTGAATCTTGAACTCCTTGTCCTCTATTATACTTGAAGCACAAGTTATATCTACACTACCCGTCATATGTGCAAGCAATCCCAAATCATCATTTACACCAAGATGCATCTGTGTCTCTTGTACATTTGGAATAGAAATGTGATTACTTGAAAGTTCAGGTAGAAGTTTCTCCTCTTGACTCGGTATTTTATCAAAGAGAAATGAGGTACTGTTAGTAGAAGGTTCATCTTTCTCATCAGCCAGAGTTATTAATGGACCATTATCTTTTTCCTCGTTCTTCTTAATAATACCCACACTTCCATGAACATTGTTTTGGAGCTTCTCAACAGCAGCGCTATATACATTATCTAGAAGAGATTCAACTTCTACAAGTGCACCATTTTCTCCAGTTACCAGTGTCTCTGGTGATAAATCCATATCATCAAGTTTTACTTCAGTAGCTTCTACCTTTTCAGCTTTTATATCAACTAAAAGGTCATGAACTTCCACATGCACTCCTCCTCCTGGTCTCTCAGCACTTCCAAGCACATCATCTGACACCTTTGTAGCCATGAGCAAGTCCCTCGCATCCGTACTGACAGGGTAATCCGTTTCACTTTCTGGACTTTGGCTTTGTGAAAGGTCTTCTATCTCTCGAATTTCCATTCCACCTTTTGCTCCTGTTGTCTGAGAGGAAAGACCTGAGATGGTGCTCACGTTCCCCTTCTTCCCCTTTTTTATGTTTTCTTCCTCTTGCCTTTGATACTCTTCGTACATTTTTGCTAGATACTCCTTGTGAGCCTCATAGGTGACCTTAAAAAGAAAAGAACAGATTATGTGGATGAATATATGGTACATGAACTTGGACAAAAACTAACAAGTATCTCAACAACATATTACACACAGCTTACAAATTGTTTCATAGCAAAGGACCTACAACGATGACAAAAAATTGCCACCTTGACATGTATGGATATAGCCACCAGATGGCACTAAATCACTTTACATCTTATCTTACTATATTGCTAGTCCCTTTGGAGGAGTTACCAGTATTAAAACGACATCCACGAACCATTTCTTACCTTGGAATGAGCTATAGAAAGAGTATCCACCCACACTCTCCAGCCTCCCCATTCATATTTTATTGCATGATACAAGAGAATACGGAAAATGTTGTAAACCATCTCTGTGATCTTCTGCTCTTCAGAGTTCTTAGGGTTAATGTATCCCAGAGAAAACATCCAGTCCTGCCACACTGAACACTGAAGTAAACATCTAAAGTGAAATAATTAGGTCAAAATATATCCAAACAAAGCTTCTTTATTTTAACATTATAATGGTTAGAATAGGAGGAAAATAATATGGTACATCTCCTCTGAACATCAATCCAATAGTAGGAAGAAACTTAAAAATATTTCAGGATGAATAAAAATTTAAAGTATATTCTAAACAGAAGACCCTGTTATTAGTTGCTGAACTAAGAAAAGTTACCAAAGACCTAATCAATTTTTTTTTTTTTATATTCCATTTAATATACAGTGTAAAACTCTACAACAGATTGCTATTACCTACAAGTCAAGGATGAGAAAATACTATCTGTAGTGACATACCTTCTGTTTTCACGGCTATTACTAAAGAGTTTTATCATATCAGATAAGAACAAACGTCGAACTTCCATCAGCTCTGCACTTGGTGTGGAGTTTTTCAACAGCGTTGCCACCACCTTAAGAATCACTTTGAAAGAATAAATGAGTTATGTAACACATTTTAACAACATTTAAAAAAAATGTTGCTGACAGCAACTAATGTAAGTAGTAACTGAAACCCATATATATTTGAGATACACTAATGAATTGTTCTTGCTTCCTGAACCATACTCTTTCAAAAAAGCCCACAAGCTCTAGGCAATACATTTATCATACAAACATAATATATTGTCCTTACTTGGATTCTGAATTTTCACTGTAGAATCTGGCTCCGGATGTGGTTTATGAACAACTTGAGTGCATACTTGTTCTGTCAAAATCTGAAATAGAAAAATAAGTTCCTTTTACCATTTTTAATTAAACGCTACAGCATTTCTTTGCTAATTTTTAAATTTGTTAAGAACATTTACCATGGCCACACTGTAACTTCATATAAAACATTTTGGTAAAATATTTTTATTCTTGAAGAATGGAAACGAGTAATTCCTCTATGCAAGGATCGAGATTTTCATGAATGTACAGTGGCTGGTTAAATATATAATAATAATGGTTGTTTTAAAGATATTTCATTCATATTCCTCATAGTGTTATACATTCACAGACAAAAAGTCTTTCACAAGCACTGTACATCAAAAGTTCTTCTCATACATTCCATCCATAACCAAACCCAGTATTTCTTAAAAGTGGGTTTGATCTTCCCCCGCTAGGAAAGAGGAACAGTCACTGACAGCATTTGATAGGAATAATCCTGGCGCTTCACATAATGAGCAAGACAGATTCTTCTCCTGTTTCATGAATTGTACCTGACAAACTAATTAATCTGTATTTAGGCAACACCACAGACCTTTCACACTGGGATACCTGTCACAGGTTCTATGTACACAACTTTATTTTTAAGAACAAGCTAAAAATTCAACGATATTAACACAGGATTCTTAATAAGTATATTCAAACAAATGTGTTTCAAAATAGAATTATTTCACTAGTAATTCTTATTTATTTTAAAGCAGAACTTTAGCTCATTCATTAATCAATAATCAAACTAATGTCAGTTGTAAACACAGTATCTTTGAACGGGTCTTTACATATTGGTATTTAAAATAGAATGCAAATATGCTTTTGCTTTTTATGAGAGAACATGGGAAATATCTGCATCAGTTCCTTGGCAAATCTTTTGTACTTCTGGCACTTAACTCCTGTTTCTCCTCCTCTGGCTATTTTTTCAAATGTAAATGCCTGTGGATGCTGGACTCCATAAGGACTTTAATTTTGTCACTGAATTATGTATTTTCTGAGAATACCAATCACAGAAGATTGCAGAAATCTGAATGCAGCGACACCTAGACTGTGGGACCCAAGTGGTCAAACCACACAGTGTAAGCTTAGATACGTGCAATAAAAAAGAACTTAATGTCTGACTAAGTCATTGGCAAATAGAAGACATTTAAGTTTTTACAATCATACATTTTCTACATCACTCAGACTCAGAACCCTAAATATCAAGCACTTCTTTAGTCTTCTGTGTCTTTTCTGGAATCAATCCTCAGTATCTAGCCATTACACCTATTTGTGACTGAAAAACAAATAATAGCATAATTACAAAAATATCTTTCTAGTGCATAAGATCCTCAGAAATTGCAAAAGGTTCAATTCTAAGTCACCATTTTAAAAATAATTGAAGATTGGACATGATCTTTATGCATTTGCAGGCATGAGGACATGGGTTTTGATCAACTTGGTGTTGACAGTATTTTGCTTTAACAAAATTGCTCATCATCAAAACTGAAGTTTCTACAAGAGCCTGGTAGAACAGTTGAATGTTTCGAGCTCATATTCACCTCAAGCAGTACCTGTTACATAAAAGTGGCTGTGTTCAGTTATCATTTTTGCATACTCGTTAAAAAAGAAAAACAGCACTTTTCAAAATTTTGTAAACTTGAAAGGAATGGCACAAAAAAGAAAAAGAAACAAGGCATCTCTCTGGCTCCACCACTTTCCATTGCAATGGAGGAGTAAGAGCAATTGCAGGTCTGCAGTAAATTTTGTGTGTGTGTGTGTGTAAAGTGATGAACATCTTAAACAGCAGGATCTTTTCCATCACCCTTTGTAATGCTATAAGTGGAAATTTTCATAGAGACTATGTAAAAATTATGACATTGTTAATAAAAATATCCAAAGCATGGCAAAATACATTGTGAACCAAGAAATTCTTTCTTAAAATTTCTATCTAAAATTTTCTCAGAAGTCTTGAGAATCAGGATATTGTAAAGCACAGAGTCACAATATAATTAAGTAATAATTTTTACTTATCATCTCTATGTTTAATAATTTGTACCTCATAAAGTGTGTTATATGTTGTAACGGTCACTGTATTTGTATGCAGCATCAACCTTTCTCCAAGAAGAGTGAAAAGACTGTGAGTATGCATGATTTCAACCTTTCGCCTGGAAGAGAAAATAAAACTATTAGGAAAACGCCAAGCATGTTGAACATTTTAAGTAAATGTAGAAAAAACAGAAGCCAAATATTTTGAAGTTGTACTGAAAAGTTCTAAAACTTGTTATTCTATAAATATTATGAATTGAACATCATTTAAAATCTTTCCCAATATGAACGCAATTGCAGTAATATACAAAGGTTCTCAAAAAGCAATGCTGTATTTGGGATGGGCTTATATACAAAACAAATGACACACCATTCTCACCCTGCCTGATTTTTACAGTGGAAAAAGACAAAAGAATCCCTTTCTATCTTACTCAGGTTGAGAGAGTTCAGGATGTTCACAGGCTGGCTAAAATGTGATCACTGCAGAACATATCTTTTGTTGCTCTCTCAAGGACTAAGGACAATCCAACCTCAGATCTTCCAACATAAATACTAACACATACAGATTTATCAGTACTGCCATTCTCCTTATATAGCATTCTTTCATGCAACCAAAATAATTAAATTCTGGAATAACATACATTACAATGCAAAGGAAATAAAATCCTGAAAAGTTATGAAATTCCAAGTGATTGAAGTGAATTTTATAGTTAGGATCAAAAACTACTCAAATCTTAAAAAGCAGAGAAGAAAGCAGCTCATATCAATGAATTCCATCTGTCCCAAAACAGTACTTTCTAAAAATTTGATATAATATCATAAATAAACAGAATACTTCTCATAAATTGCATCATTAAATTTATCTACTACTGTAATTAATATGAAATAAAAATGTTATTTAAAATAATTAATAATCTGTATTAAAGCAGCAGAAAAATATGAAATAGGATAAAATACAGTAAAGTTTCTGTAAAATTTTATGCATTTGAAAGCTAAGAATCTCCCTTTTCATGATTACTGATGATAATAACATGTTTAAATTGTGCAGTTCTATTCTAGAACTTTTGAAATTAATACATTATATTATAATTTTCAAATAACCACAAAAGAGAGTGGCAACAACTTATAACACAGTGTGTATTCTTCTGTGCACAGAAGAGAGTTCATGAGTTACTTATGAGAAAAACTACAGATATTAAACCTTGTGAGCTATGATGTAGCACATGGAAGTGAAAATTCATTGGAAGGCTTAAATGTGAAGATAAAAAACAAAAGTAAATAACGGACTATGATTTCAGTGGTGGCGTAGAAAGAATCCAAGATGGCAGAGAAGGAAAAGAACAAGATTTTGCCAACTCTTAAAGTTAGACAAAGTAGTCTATCATCACAGATCACAAAGAAAAATCAATGAAATTACTCAGGCTCTCATCTAACACATTACTGGACACTTCTCCTAAGAATCAATTACCTCCAGTCTATAGCTTAATCTGCAATGAACATATATGAACTACAGCAATGGTAACTGGTTTTGTACCTACACATTTGTTATTAATATTGTATTGGTTCAGATTTCATAAATCACATAATAACATCTCTTTATGCAATTCTCCTTTAGTGTATTAAAATACAATGTCTGTTTCCTGTACTGTGAAACAGAAATGTAAGTGCTTTATAATTTTATGTAGTTTATAATTTTATAAATGCTTAGAATTTCCTGTAGTTGACTACAATTTTATAAAATCATGCGGATGCACACATACGTATGTGCACAAATAGGCACACCTCACAAATGCTAGCTGTAAGATATTAAAATGGGGATGGGCATTTTTACTTGCTGAAATTTATAAAAAATTTGAACATTTACAGATGTTCAGAGGTCTGAAAATTTAAAAAAATTTTGAAAAATACACAGAATATTCAAGTGGATTTCAATTACTTCAATTACATGAAAAATAAAGTTAGTTAATTTTGTGTACATACTTTCACTCTACAATGGAAACTACACTGATACATCCATAATTACAAGCAGATGCTAGGGACTGGGAAATGAAATTTCAGCTTCTGAAAAATCTCACTTTTCTTTTTCTGTAATGTTTCACTGACAGAGTTTTCTACTTGATTTACAGGATAAGCGATAAATATGTTAAACAAATGACTTATTTGGACACAACCAGGCTTCTGCACAAGTCAAGCCTTCATCTGGTTTATCTTACTTAATCCAACTCCTATTAATGTGAATGATTTTTAGTAAGTAATGTTCGAAAAGCCCTTGGAGATTCTTGACTGGACTATCAATTTGCTTTATTAATTCCCAGAACACTGTTTGGCTTGCTGGATCCCAAAATAAAAATCCCATTTGGGAGCATATTCTCAGCTAACTGTCTCTAAATTATACTTTATTGATCTTACTGAGAAAAGCATGTTTAGCAATACTGCACTCTGGCTGGACTCCTAGCTCCTTTCCCTTCTAAGGAGGTTTTACATTACGAAGTCTCTCGTGAAGCACATGGTTAATTTTTATACTGCACAGTCTCCCACTGGAATATTGTTGTGAGTGAACCCCAGCAGACAGTTAAGCACCACTTGTAGAAGGGGAAAAGTGAGCAGCAGCAGATTACACAGCACTGCATGCTTTTTAATTCTTTCTTAACACCAAAATATGGAAGATGAGACTAAGCACATCTATTTCATGACAACAGTTCTTTTTAAATTTCTTCCTGCCACATTTTATATGTGAATATATCTGGCACAGAGGTATATCCTTACCTAATTTTTTATGATCATTTACTTAGTCTGTTTGCTTTTCCTTCCAAAACTGTCCCATGGGAATAACATAGTCTTCTATTTCATTTTTCCCATCATTTTATAGCTATTTTTAAAGGTACTGCCCTGAAACTTTTATTGCAATGACACTGAAAATTCCAGCAACAAATTTTTGGTGACACTCATAAGTTTCCTATTATCCTTAGCTGAACATACAATATACATTTATAAAATGTATTTTTGGAAAATGTTTTTCAGTCATTTTAATACTTAAATTTCCACATATCATATATTTGGCAGACAATCACTGTATGTTTTCAAACGTCATAGTAATAAGAAGTTAACTGGAAAATTAATTTTATCCCAATATATAAAGATGCAAATTATTGATCAGAAAACCTAACCATTTTATTTTAAGTGATTTCTAAAGACTGTCAAAGAATATACAGTAATCCTGACGAAAAGACAAGAAGAATTGTAAAGTTAAATACAACACTATAACAATTTTAAAACTACACTTACTTATGACCCAAGTGTTTAAGAAAATATCCAAGGACCTTCAAAGCTTGCACCCATATACTCTCACTTTTGGAAGCCAATAATTTATAAATTACTCTAAAAAAGAAAAACAAATTCAACACGTTTTTTCAGTTTATTACTAAACATCACATATATAGATTGTATTTCACTGAACAGGGATATTTCTTAATAAAGAAAACCACAAAAATAGGAATTTACACAAAATGGAAGGATATACTGAAAGCACCAAGCACAGCGTAGGAGTTTGATTATGAATTCTTTAGGTTAGACACATGGCGTCTTTTGGTTCAGTTCAATGTTTTATAACAGGAAGTGACAACCTTCTCTCATACTTCTACCTTGGAACAATCAAATAAAAGTCTGATCATCTGTAGCTTAAGACAAGACAAGCAGATTGGAGCATATAAGGTCACATCCTGGAGCTTCCTGGAGTACCTGGATGCTACTGAAAATCTCCTTTCATTCTTAAAAACTCTATCTAATATTCTTTCTACACAGGATAGGGTACCTGCATTTAATCACAGGATGTTTATACTGACACCTCATTTGTCAAAAGTAAAATACAGCAATATGTTACACAAAATCCCATATACACCTATGAAGCCACATCCTCATTGCCTAAAAATTTGAAGTAGAAAAACAAATACACCCCATGTTTTTAAATCCTGGATAAAAAAGGCCTCAAAATGTAACTAATTTAATTTATTACTTATTTAATTAATATGATTGGTTTAAGCACAAATTCTACAGTCTTTCAAAAAGGAAACCAGTCTTGGTTTGAAGGCACCAAGAGACAGAAAAAGTTACTCTTCCCCTGGACTGTTCTTCAACAAATTTTTAAAATTATATTTTAGTTTCCCATTTGAATTAGCTGAGCTTCAGCTTTTAGCCATTCTTTTTAGTCTTTCTCCACTAAAAAGTGCTTTAGCAGACAATATCTTCCTCTTTTGAAAGGCCTTATGCCATTATCAAATGACCTCTGAGGCTTTTGTCCTCTGATAACCTAAGCAGACAAACCCCTATTTCTATGTAAGGCATTTTTTGAACACTTAAATGTTGCAATTCTGTGCATTCTCTCCTTTTTTTCAACACAGACTTTTAAACACAGAGACTACACCATCAAACAATTTTAATATTGGTACTACGAATGTTACATAAAGATTTCTTAAATCCTCTAGATCAGTCTTATCCTTCTTCAAAAAGTTGTCAGAAAAATAATTCTGTTTTAATACAGACAACTATAGGCAGAAAACAAAGTCCTAACCGTGAGTGCAATGACTCCTCCCTTCATCTAGCATTGTCATTCAAACAGTTTTAAATACAAGTAGTTGTATGAAGATCTAGTATTTTGGCAAAACGAAGCTTGAATGTATCAGGTAGTAGATGGGCTTTTTTCCTCTCTGTTTTACAAGCCCCTTGCATTTTCCAAAGTATTTTCAGAACAGCACAAAATAAAATTCTATAGTAAATATTAAATTATTAACATGAAAACTATTCATCTCTGAAAAAAATTGCATTACTAAATTGGGCATAAGTAAACAACAAAAATACTGCTTCTCTGGGAATTATCAGTTTTTAATTTTACTGTCAAATGAGCATATGAAATCCACAGATAGCTTTTCTAATCTTTTCAGAGACATGGTTTCTCTTGTTTTCCTCTTCTTCCACCCATATTACGTTAAACATCTGAAGACAGAACATTCAAAATTATTCTGAGATAGATACTTGGCTTTTTGTTGCATCTTGTAATTACATATTCTATTTGAGATTGAGAAGCAAGTACAACAGTATGTTTACCTTCAAATATCATAATGATAACCTTAAGTGGAAAATTTTTTCCTCCAAGCTACCAAAAACACTGTGGTTTTGACAAAAAATATAGCCTAAGTTAATAAAATTGTAGTTTGAAAGATCAGCAAGTGTGATATTTATGTGAAAAAGAAGGAATCTGGAGAGTGATGATACTGGAACTACTTTTAAGATATTTTCTCACTTCACTGTCTTACCGTATCCCATTTCTCTGATCAAAGGCAGGTATCATGGATGCTGGATGTTCGGACATTAGTGCCACTAGCAGCTGCAGCACATCATGAATATTTTCATCCTGTGTGACAAGCATCAATGTTATTCTACAAACTAACCTCAACAGCAGGCTTCCCATAGAGCTGGTACAACTGGTTACAGTAAAAGATAGGTAATTACAGAAATGTACCTCATGCATTGTTAATAAGTAATTTAATATGCTCTGCAGTTCATCTTCTTTCACTCCTCGATCCTAAAAAAACAAAAAAAAGGAGGGGCATTATTCACAGAAAATGCATTCTTTAAGTTTGGCTCAAGAAAAACTTGGACCAAGTCAAATAATCCTAGAATTTTTCCTATTTAAACTCAAAAGACTAAATTCTCTCTTTCAATCCCTTGCTTTTCCTTATCACATCGACAATTCAAAACAGCATGAAGTCAGCCCTCTATTCCTGCTAGAAAGGATTCTTACAGTGTGGGCCCTCAGATGCTATAAACTACTACTGCCACTCCTCCAATCCCTGATACAGAACAGAAAAAACAGGAGGAATAAGCCAGGCCAGAAAATACTGGTTTCTATCTAGTCTCAAATGGCAGATTATACCTCAAAGACTAGTGTTCAGCTGTAACAGAGACAGAGTCCTAGAGCATTTCAACCAGTGATAAAACAAAAAAAAAAGGATAAAGCAATAACTAGCTTAATAACTGACATTATCTTTTTCATTTGATCAATCAAGCAACTATCTACTTACTGTCATATAAAAATAGCTCAAATACCTAAAAGGTTCTGTAGTATCAGATACTATTTCTACAAGTACATTTAATAAAATATATATGGCATAGTTTGGTGTGGTTAATAAGAAATATTGTATGAATTTACTACCTTTATGTTGATTAGAAGTATGTGCATGAATGTTAAAATTAACCACAAACAGATACAATACCTGGCAGGTATTACATATTTACTACTATGAAAGATCCTATTACATGTATATAACAGATCTCAATGTTTTCCATCTGGAATAGACTGTTTTACCTTCAATATAAGTTGTTTCAAAAACAGAAGCATAAATGCCCTTAGTGATATGATTTCTTTCTGTGAGGGACGAGGACCATCTGAAAGAAGCAAAATATACCACTTCTAAATATAAACAATTCCTTTCATGACTGCAGCTTCTTAAGGAAATCACAGTTCCTATAACAGATTTAGTATTCTATTCATTATATAAAAGTTCATATTTGCAAATGATATCACTTACAACCTTTCAAAATCACATTTTACAACACCAATATACATAAGTGATGTTTCATTTTTTAAAAAAAAGAAATCCATATATATATATTGTTTTTTTAAACAAAGACACAGGAAGATGAAAGGTAGTAATCAGGTATACGTTCTGTGGATGTCTTCATATGAGCCAGGAGTTTCAAATCCTACTATAAGCAACTACTCTCTTTATTGACTAGAACTACTCAACTGACCCAATGTCAGTGCACAATTCAGGATAAAAATTAGTTCTATTGACTACACTGAGTTGAATTCCACTGAAAACAATGGGAGTTTAACACCTAGTACAAGCTACACTGTGGACATGTAAACTTAAAAGGGTCTGAATACAAAGTTGAATCTCACCTAAAATATGTGATAACAACTTGAAATAACTAAGCCCCTATGTTAAATACTATCTGAATGAAATCCAACCGAGAAAGGATTGATGAAATATTAGTGGTGGCCATTACTTGTAGCAGAAACTAAAGCTATTTAACAAAAGAGAAACTACCATCTGAAGAAAATATTAAATTTAAACCAGCAAAAAAAAAAAGTATAATCCATAATACTTTATACAATTGTGCTTGAGGAAGTACATTAGGAAGACAGAAGTATCTAAAAAATTGAGTAAGAAACAGAGTTAAACAATTCTATTCACTTGAACCTTGTTCTATTGTATTTTCCATTCTTCCCTATCAAAAATAGTAACAGTTGAACCGGAAATTCCTTTAAGTTCCTATTTTTCAAACAATGTGTGTCATAGACCATCTTAAATTTTGCACAGTGAAAATAAATGCAGCCTAATTTACTGTTTCATTAACCATTTCATCTTATGACGATAAACACATATCAAAGTTTAATAACACTCCGTGTCTCAGCATTATTTCCAATCAAGGTGAATACAACTTTTTAATGAAGATTTTTTATAGCCTCCAGTGCCACTCTTCGAAGTGAAGCCACTGCTGTACACACAGTAATTCAAGTTTGCAACAAGAGCAGACCTGAAGGTAAGTTATATTTGCTTGACTAGCAAAAGAGTGGTTAATCCTCTCAAGTTTTCTTCCCTGTTTAGGAGTGGAGAGAGGAGAAGTGGGTATTTTTCAGAAAGAAGTAAATAAATCTCAACCTCCCCCCACCATCATATGTAAAACCAATATGAATATTGTTGTAAAAAATCTATCATATAAGCTTTAAAGATACAGGAACAGTTTTATATCCATACATTCTAATGGCACCATGAAACATCTATTTCCCATTGTAAAAACAGAAGTTGGATTTTTTGGTACTAGCTGCAACTACATTAAATATTGCATGTGTTTTTATGGCAATGGTGTGTTTCTAGCCTACAGCTATTTTTTTACCTAATTCAAATGCAGATTCAACTCCTCTAACTGCATCACAGAAATCTGTTTCTTTGCATACCCTCTTCCCTACTACACCCTATTGGGATTCAATATTGGACAGTATCTGAAAACGAGATCTAAAAGCTGAGGCATTTTGTCTTTTCTGGAAGACTGTATTTATGGAAACAGAAAACAGAACACTAGGGCAATGGGGAGCTCTGCAAAGCATTTCTGTAGCAGAAATTTTACGAAGGGATTAAAAAGAAGATATCCCAAATTAACTGGGAACTCATTTAAAGACACCCAAGTTTCATACTTCTTATTCACATATCCATTAGTTTCTCTGGAACCCTGGAAAGGGTTCTTCAACATGCAAAAGATACCAAAGGAGTTGTTGCTTGCAGGCTATGTGCCCAGCAGGCAAAATAGTGCTTTTTCTTCAGTCCTCCAGTACTATTTATTCCTTGTATTTTGGTTGTGTCCTGAAGCTTCACTGCATTAGAATCATAAAAAAGGGGACAGTCTCTACCCAAAAGACTTTATTAGTTTGAAAAATTAAAAGAGGACTGGTAGAGAAAAATAAGAGAGGCTGGAGTAACCGACAGACAGCTACAAAGCGTGGAAGAAAGGACTGCAGCAATAGTAATGCAACAGTCATCTGATACAGATTGAATGGAATTAATTAATCTGGGAAGTTGTAAAGCTACATAAAATGGATTTGCCACGATAACTGTTATGTCATCACACTTTTTGGCTTCATTACTAGTTGAATATTTTTTAAAAAAATGCATTAAGGACCAAACAATGGTATAATTCATGCTATAATTAAAAAATATACATTATACACACATATACTGAGGTAAAGAGACACAAGTAGATCTTTTTCAATTCAAACACTGAAAAGTCATTTTCTTTACTGTCTATTAATCTTTATGCCCATTACTGGATATAGACAATTCAGTGTCACCACCAGTCAGAAACTGATAAACAGCGCTGCTAAAGACTAAGACCAAACCCAAACCAAATCAACAACAACAAAGATAATCCTTAAAAGGATCTGGTACAGAACCGTAAGTCCCTAATACAAAATAGCAACATTCTTGTTAATTGGCAAAGAGAAAGGATGCCTCCCTTATCCCACACCAGGGTGAGTCACTAAATAATTTCCTGCTTTTAGAATCTCTATGTATGTATTTATTGCAGATAGCACATGATTTGCATCAGATTTTATTTAATATACACTCATAATGAAAGTTAGCCAGCTTTATCCAGACAAAAATAAATGAAAAAAATTTGTCCAATTCATCCTTGCAGCACAGAGCAATTATAGGGGCATAAACCAGAACTAAATAAGAGGGAATCAGTAAACATATTCACAGAGTAAAGTACAATCAGTACTGGTGTAAAAAACTGATTGGGAGCTTTGAATAACAAAAATAATGATTTCTAATCATGTCTTTGGAAAGAAAACATTGTGTTCAGTTCTACAAGCCACCAAACGCAACATTCTTCATCTGGCTTTTTTATATGTAAAAAGCATGATTTTTCTACTCCTTCAATTAATAAAACACGATACAGATAGCAGAATCTGATCTCCATGCATGCATAAATAACACCACATCTTCTGGGGATCACAGAAGGACCTACTTTTTATCTTAGTGTTGCAAAACTAATGAGAACTGAGTTCCACTCTAATGCAGCCCTTGAAATAACTCTGTGCAACGTTGTGTATACACAAAAGAAAAACTATAGTTACTTTCTCCTTATAATAATTTTCATAATTCCCACTTTTCTAGCTCATGTTCAAAAATATTGGACATGAAAAATGTTCTTGAGTTAACTCAGGCGTTAACAACCATGCGTTCTCTAGCAGGAGGCAAGATACTGCTCATAAACTTCCATTCAGACTAAGAGTCGTGAAGCACCAGTAGAGAAAAAGAAATGCTTGGCCAACAGCTCAAGAATGAACTACACTACTTAGTAGTCTGGAACTTAAATGCACATTTCCCTCCCTATGTATTTCACAGGGATGCTCTGCAACAGAGTCCAAAATTACAATTTAGCACAATACGTTTCTGAGAGCTGTTAACACTGAGTATCATAAGTTATTTTTTCTTAGGGGGAAAACGCCACAATATTTAGTTTATTTTTGTGTTATTGCCTTCATTTTATGCTTTCTCATTACTGCACCACCGTTGGCCCATCAGTATTTTCAGAGAATGTCATGCAGTTGGTACGTAATTCCAATGAAGATGGAATATCTCAGTGGGCTCTCATAGGTTCTCTCTTAAATTTACAGAAATTGTACATCAAATTAATTTAGCAACATGGAGAATTTTTTTAAAGTGCATAATTGTTTTATTTTTCTTTAAAAAGATTAATAAAGAAATTGAACTATCCAGCAGTTAGTAGACATCCAAAGGTGAAAATAAACAAGTGTGTTTTTCTCTGTTGCTTTGATATTAAAAATATGTTTGTTTTACCTCTTCTGAAAGACACTCACAGCTTGGCTTTTCTTTAAATATCAATCTAGTATATATTTTGAAAAGGTGAAACATCAAAGAAGAACAAAGACTAGTAACATAAGATGTCTCTGGCAGCTTGAAGTATTATCATTGAAATGCACCATCTACCATAGCAAC
This sequence comes from Gavia stellata, assembly GCF_030936135.1. Taxonomy (NCBI): domain Eukaryota; kingdom Metazoa; phylum Chordata; class Aves; order Gaviiformes; family Gaviidae; genus Gavia; species Gavia stellata. The sequence continues at coordinate 26,317,956 of NC_082594.1, read as the reverse complement.
ATAAAGAGTTAAATCTCTCCCCACTTATCCTCTTATTCCTTCCCAAAATCCACAAAAGGAAATAACTATAGAAAGAAGTAGTATAATTTAAAATAATTTTTACTCAACTCCCGGCTTCACTGTGTCTTTAGATGCTGCAACTGTTGGGCAACCCTATGTTCTTATCCTTCTACATCTTATTCTGCATGATTTAACAAAATGTTAAAGGCATGCACATGGCAAATCAAGAGAATAGCTATAACCATAGTTCAAGCGTAAAATGTAAAATATAATAAAGTTTAGAGATTCTTTCTTGTGGAAATTGGTTTAAGTTTTTCTGCTCTTCCTTACATGAGAATTATTTCACAAGTTTACTTTTCATATGGTCTTAATAAAACACAAGTCACTTTTGTCCTGCCACCTATTTATAACTGGTAATTTAATTAAAAAAAAACAACCACAAACACAACACAAAAAAGAAAGTAAAACTCAATTTTAAATGGAAAACTTGCCTCCACTGTGTAGATCTATATCTAAAATGTAAAACCTACTAAGAATAATTATCAAGCAAGCTGATAAGTATACGTTTTGAAAAAGTGTTTCTAAGACTTCAGAAAGAAACAAAACAATACAAATTTAGTACACTGAATCCAAGGAGAAATACCAGTTTGAAACAGGAAAGCAATAATGAAAGAGAAGATACAAAACCAAATTTGAAATAAATATTTGAGCCTTTTAAATAATTCTAAACATTTACACCTCCTATTTTGTAAGCTGAATACCAGGAGAAGCAAGGGGGAAACTTTCATTTTTTAAGAAAACAGCATTAGCCAAATGGAAAGCTTCAATATTGAGCCACTTTGGCTTTAAACAAGGTATACTGAACTGTCAGTACCAAAAACTCACCCACTTTGTGCTTTATTGAGACAGGGGAAGGCAATAAAACCTTGAAGCAGAGTAACTGTCTGCAAGTAATAGTAAATCAAACTACTAATATTAAAAAGCGTTTCAGTATCTCTGCATAAAAAATGATATGCCTAGAAGACAAGAAAGCATCACACTACTAAAATGTCTGCATGAATAAGCTTATTTTCTAATATGACAGCAAATTATTTGAAGGCACTATAACACATACAGTCAAATTTCAGATATTGGCAAGATTTCCATTAAAGTCTTGTTCAGATCTGAAAAGTCTGATGTCAAGTTAGCTTAGAGTTTCAGTTGCCTCTGATAAGGGAGTATCATATGCCATTTTCTCGCTCTACGACATTTTACTGTTTCTTACAGTACAATTACTGCTCACTGACAATGCGTCCTGTTCTTCCATTTTGAAATATTAAATGCTACTTAAAATGCAGCAACTCTAATATTCACATAATTGTATTTTTACAGTGGAAGTTTCTTACTTTTACAAACTTCTTTTTACACATTATTCTACATTTTAACAAATGATAAACTTGCCCACTACATGTGCCAGTAGTGGCTGTATGCAGGTTAATAAAAATCAAAACAACCCCAAAATCCTGTAACAGTTAACTTTTTTGAAATATTAGGATTGGTTAAGTTATGAGTTGCTGAAAACAGAGGTGGAAAGAAAAAAGCATTAAGCGTATTAACTACAGCTACTCAGAGTACTCTAAGACTATAAGTCTGAATCAGCCAGACCTGCATATCACATTGGCAGATTGCACTTAATGTTAAAAGAAAGAGCATCTGGTGAAGAAAAGCAATGTAATATCCAGGTGATTAAACATTTTGAAAAGGTTTCAGGAATTTTATCAATTGAAAGTAATGTGAATTTGATAAAAAACTAATATGAAATAAAATTTAGCAACCCATCACCTCAGCAATTATTATATTTCCATAGTCATTTGCTTGCAAATCACCACAGTTATTACAGCTGTATTAGTCAGAAGCAGAGACTACCTGTGAAATAATAGCAAAAAAAGTCCTAGTGCTGATTTGCATGGAGAAAATTCCATAGCTATACTAGATTTGCACATCCGTTGCCATGTCACTGATCTTCCTCCCTGATAAGCTGCCATTCTTCAGCTCGATATAAGGAAAGCCATTTTTACAGACAGGGAAGAAAATACTACAAAATACTTTCTTATAGTTGTATCAATTACATGGGACTTTCTGTAGTCTAAGCAATAGAGAGGAAGAGGATTAGGAACAAGGAAGAGAGTTGAGACTAACCTTTAAAAAAGTCAAGTTTATCTAGAAATCTAACTGAAGAAAAAAAGGAGAAAATTTAGATATAGTGGATAATAATTAATATGTATTTTGAAAATGTGTGTGGCCTCACAGTTTATCAAATGCCTTCCCAACTACTGTATGAAGGCCTTCGTAATTGTGGGTTTTGTTGTCATGCTGCTACACCAAACCACCTCTCAGGGACCTACCTTGTTGCTTTCCTGAGAAAACCAGAATATTGTCTGGAATTGACACAAATGAGAAGAGAATGTACTATATCCTTAAAATAGGTAAGAATGAAAGAAAAGACAAGGAAGTAAAACAGCCATATGTATGCTAATTTAGAGTTAACTGATTCATTTCTCATTCCTAATTCTGTATCCTTGTGTACCCCATGCCTTCTGTTCCGGTTTTGATGAATACATTATATATTTTTTTCTAGCTATTCAACTGGCATTACACATACAAATACTCCAAAAATACAGCTAACTGCAGAGAGGCAGATCTGGGCAAGATAAAAACAAGCCATACCTCCTACAGAAAGAAATGTCACACCGTTTCCACAAAAGAGCAAGCCTAGCCAGAGGGAAGTCTGTAATACGCAATACATTTTCAAAGTGTTGTTAGGTACTAGTATCATGACACAAGTACAGGAATTCTTTCATTAAAAAAAACAAAACAAAAAAACCCAAAACCAACCCCAAACCCCAAAAGAATTACAGCAGTAACAAGTAGACAATATTATCAAACTTACAGTCTTAAACCTGTTGAGCAATTTTCCAGGTGTAAATATGGTTGACACTTGGAAACTTTACCTCCCAACAGCTGGTCATTCAATAGTCACAAATACAATGCACATATTATAAGCTGATCAGCCGAGTTTTTAACATCCTAATTCCTCACTGACCTCAGGTACGTTTAGCTTGTCTGATGGCAAAAGTGTAGCTATGCAGCATGACAGTGTAACCCTCAAGAGAGTAAAGCTCTGAAAGCATGAAGCTGGATAAAGTCAGCCCCACGGTAGGATTCAGCTCACCCTAATTTCAGACATCTACAGTGTAGTTGCCAACACATGAGACCAACTTCTAACCTTCCACTGAAGTCAATGGAGAGCTAATCAATATAGCCAATGGAGTCTAGAAAGCAACTGCCTTTCATATTAAAGAGTTCTCAAGGCTCTGTCGACTAGGGGTAGGACACAGCTTCTAAACATAATTATCAGTGTGATTTGACATGCCATAAGGTATCCAAAATATCTACACAGAACAAGATTTGATGCAGAATGCACAGGACACCTGCATTGTTATGAAAGGCAGGTGGGATGTCCCACAGAGTCTAAAATTGTTGTAGAAACCCATATTCAGGCAACTGACTCCTGCATTCCACTGTCTATAACCAGCAGACATCTAGCTCAGATGGAGTCACCTTCATTGTAGGTACCAAAAACGAACTTAACTCCATTTTGGCAGAGGGAATCCAGAATCAGTGTAAGTGGAAAATATATTTCATCACTGACAAAAACTTCAAGCTAATTAAGTAACCACCACAGTTAATTTTAATAATCTGATATTACAAACTTTTCATTCAAATGAACAGAGAACAGAAACACAGTGTACTTTTGTTAGGTATTTTTAAAGGAAATTTTAATAATTTTATGAAGAATATCATTCATCTAATACTGTACCATGACAGAACTATAAATGAGGTCCCAGCTCCCACAGCAGCTTTTTCTATGAGCCTCAACAAGTTACAACTACCTATTAGGATACCTGATCTAGGATAAGAATTGTTCCTTCCATTTTTATTTATTAAAAAAAATATTGAAGAAAAAAACCTATGCATACAGCTCACTCACAATTGAAGGATTATCCAATAACTTATATATTATATATGTCACATTCTTTAATATTTGGATATGTGACAGCACTAAATCATCCCCCAATTATTCAATTTCTCAGCATGACAGTAATAGTTACAGAATAAAGATAATTAATTAAGTTCTCCTATATCAATTAATTTTTAAGAGACTTCCAGCCAAATCCTCTCTGCTTTACACAAGTAGTCAGCCAAATGTAATGACATTACAACTGGAGTGTATAGGATTAGAAAGATTTGTTGCTCTGGTTAATACACAACTGTTACATGCGGCGTTTAGCCTGTATGTATTGTTGTATTTTCTTGTTGCTGTCATTCAATGCTTCCTGAGCTAAGCTAAGCACATGACTATAAGCGAAGTTAAATGAATCTCTGTTTTATAGGGGCAGAGAAAAAATATTAAATGGGAAATACAGCTTCAGAGATCTCAGCAGTGAGAACTAGAAGTTTCCACTCTGTTTTCAAGGTCACTTAACACTACCCATCATTCAAACCCCACAAAGCTTTCTTTAGCATATAAGATACATTTAGTATTTCCTCTCTGGTACAGAAGAACAAAAATCAGTGATTTCAATTTGTTTTCTAAAGAATGCCCACATAAGTACATGCCACGGGAGTGAAGACCAGAGCTGGAATCTTCTGGGAATACGTACAAACATAAGGAATTATCATCAGAGGTGTATGATACACCAAAAGTACTTGCATAGTCCATCTGCTGTTGACTCCTGGTACTGATTATTGCCCTTTACCTACCTCCTTGTCTACCGATTCAAGGAGTTTTCACACATTTACATCATAAATCTTCCTATACAAGAAATGCTTACATTTTCTTTCTTATGCATTGTACTTACCTAATCCTTTAGGAGTAATGCCACTGCTATCAGCAGGATTAACCACCCAATAGTAGTATTTCAGTGTGTGCATCAACTGCAATACTGTTCCTACTCTGCGTATAGTGTTATAGATCGTAGCAGTTCCAATAAATTCAGCTGACAAGTAGGTATACAAAGACAACTGCACCTGAAGAATGAAATAGTTATCCACATAAATGTAAGATATATTAATAACCCGAATTTGTAGGTTTTTTAGGATTTACTTTGGATATATATAAAAAAATAAAAAATAATTACAAACAACTTTACTTAGGGCAGGGACTGGACTGACACCTGAAAAGACCTCCAGAGGTCCCTTCCAATCTAAATTTTCTATGATTCTATGATTTATGTCATGATAAATGTACTGGTTTGTTTTCTATTTTGGCTTTTTATACTGAAAGTATATATTACCAGATTTTAGGGCCATGCCACTTTTCACTTTGGTACACATTCCTCCACTGTGATTATTTAGGAAAACAACTAATTAATTATCACCAGAGTTGAACAATAACTTTTTATAGTCTTTACGAAACCAAAATACATAAATTAAAATGAAAGTTTATGAGAATGTGTAAACAAAAATATATTACCTTTTGCTTACAATTAAAGTACACATTTTTATGCTTAATCTTTAGGAAAACAATGTAACGCAGCCACTGAAAAAGGGAACTGGGTTTCTAGAAACAGTCTTTTCACAGAATTAGCCAGAATCTTAGGCAAGTATGTAACTGCTTTAGAAACCTTATAAAAGACATTGGAGAATATAGTTAAGCAGGGTATAGACTTAATGATCTTTGTTATTACCATGTTTTAAAACTAAAAATTTAAAAACCTAAGTACCATGGTATAAAAGACTGCTTGTAGGAGAGTTACAACATCATTCAAGTGTACAATTACCTTTGCAGGGGTATGTATCCAGATAGCAGGATTAAAAAGGATGTGATCACATAATTGCTTCAGCAGAGGTGCTCCATGAGACAATCCATCCAAATATTTTGCAAATGACAAAAATTGTTCCAGAACTGCTCTGGTTATATGAACTCTAGATGACTGAGGAAAAATAATCAGAAAGAACAAAGAAAGAAAAACTTTCTTCCTTAATATACTTACTGCAGAAATATGAAGTGGTATTTTCACCAGACTCATCTTTACCAAATACACACAACCTTGTATGTTTTTATGTCATTGAATATGAAAGGAAAGTAAGAAAAAATATCAGCAACTTATACTTTCTAATAATATTCACGGTCTTTCTAATGGCTACTTTTAAGAGGTTAAAAATATTCATCAATAACTGAGGTTAAATCCTTTTTCTTTATTTTTTTTTTTGCTTTTTTGTTTTATTACAATCCAGTCAGGATTCTACATTTTAAAGCACAGTGCCTTGAGGACTTGGTCTGAAGTCCTTAACTCTTCTTCAGTTAATTATGTGTCTTACTGAAATTGGGTTTCTCAGTATGTAAACACACATTACTGGTAGACTTGCTTTTGTTTCTTAAACATAAGTAGGTATTTGAAGGATTTGGGCTCAAGGGTTCAAATTTCAAGGGAGTCCTTCAGTTTCACAGCATATGCTATAAAATCACTGTTGAGAGCTGCTCCTATGCAATAACATGGCATATGGACTTTGACAAGCTTCTTTATACATTAAGTTAACAAAAGGAACTAATAGGAAAAACCACTAAACATCCTTCCCCTTGCCTTCCCTAAAAAATGTTCCAATTACTTTTAAAGTTGTAAGTACAGTCTGGGAACACGCAGATTTGTTATTTTTAGAAGTGAAGCCCATTTGTCAGTAATAGAAGTTCAGCCTGGATGCTGAGTTTCCTTTGTCTTGTTCATCACAATTCACAATAAATTTCAACTAATATGAGCAAAAATATTATTTTGAAGTTCAAGTCAGAAAAAAAAAGCTTTCAGTCCTCTCTGAAGTATTTGATCACATACAAATGAACAACAGATAATTTACAAATAATAAAATTGAGCCTGGCAAGGAATCAAAAGAATTTTTTCCTGCCATGTGTGCCAACCGACTGTAAGCATATACTGAAAAAATAAAATACATCCTTTTGAAAAACTGTAGCTAAGGAGAATATCTCATTAAAAAACCCAGAAAATGGCATATGCTGTAAAAATTATGTTGTGACAGAAATCAATCAAAATCCTTTAAATATTCACATACCCTGAGTTTACTGATTGTAGCAGGTGTTAATTAGAATAGTACACAAACTTTTTTTTCATTTCATGTACAACATTCTAAATCAATGTATTCAATGTGCGTAAACCATAGTGCTCTATTCAAGAGAAAGGGACTCCATGAGGGCTCACTAGCCTGCCTGTATATAACTTACAGAAATGAAGCTAACAGCTTTGTAAATTCATTCTGGTTATGTCACAAGAAAACCTACCACTGGAAAAAAAAAAACAAAACACCTTAGACTAGTTCTTCAACATTCTAAATCACATTTGTTTAGTACAGAAAACATAGAAAATAATCTGCTTTTAGGTATTACTTCAGTGAAGGTAAAGTCTTTCTACTATAAGAATGTATTTCCCTAGCTGAAAATAACAGAGAGCAGAATGAGAGAAATTATTTATCATTCTTCTTGAAAATTCAGTATATTTTTAAAGGTGAGATTATCGTTATTTAATTTCACCATTGGACAACACAAAGCTCTGGTCATAACCTCTTCTCAAATGATTGGTACACTGATGTCATGCTAATGAAAAATACAGTAGCAGACATTCAAGAATGTCAGAGCCATGAGATTCAACCGTAAGAGTATTACTACCTTAGTACATTAATTTGTTTTCAGATTATTAAATCACAGTAACGTGAGGGCTTTGGGCCAGGAATCAGCTAATGTTCCTCAGACAAGCACCTGAACTGAACCTCAGTTTTGTGATAAGTGCTCATCATGTCTGAAAACAAACAAGTAAAGGGAATGCCCCTTGCAACTGTTTCTTTCAGAAATGAAATTATTTTACACTTTTTCTTCTTCAAAATGCAAAACTATTTCAACAATTTCAGAACTGAGCCACAGAGGATTAACTTAATTTTTATTAACACACAGAAAAAAGAAATTTAAACCTAAATTATGGCATGTCTGTGATACGCCTGTACAAACTGGGAACAAGGTAACTTTCCTAAATGAGAGTTTGTGGGACAGAGTGGCGAAACACAAATTAAAATACATTAAAGTGATTCACAAATAGATCTAAAGTAAAAGCATAAATTAGACAAACAGGATCAGCTCCAGAAAATTGATCTTTGAATATTAGCATATAAGAGGACAAGGAAGATGAAAAGACTCCTGTAGTCAACTTATCAGTATTACAAATAAAAACAAAATCTTATACCACAAATGTATTTTATTCCACCAGTCCTTTGAGCTAAGTGATTGAAAATGACACAATGACAGTAGAAATACTGAGAAGAAAGATAAAAAAACCCTCAAAACATACCTTTTCAAGGAGGTAGCCAATGACTAGAAAGCCTTTTCCACCAAGCATTTGTTCTTGCATGGCTACTGAACTCTTAAGAAGCTCAACCAAGAAAGCCAATAGGGTAGCACTGCATGTAAAGAACAAGCATTTTTTCAGATTACAAATGTAGAAAAATCAGTCTGTTATATTCTCAATATTCAGCAGCTATTAAGTGAACAGAAACAGGCTTAAAGTGGTGAACAATTCCTTGAGAGGATACAAATCTTACTTTTTTTTGACAAATTTCTCCAATGATCACATATTACAATGGTAGGAGTGGGAGTTCATATTCAAATAGAAGTGCAAAATCATTGTCAGTGCTTCTGATTTGACCAGGAGTATTCCAAGTTTTAAGTACCCAGTCCTGCAACTTCCAGTTCTAGCCAAAGGTTTTTCAGTTGGAAGAGGCAGATGATGAGTGGGATCCAGCTGACAGTGCTAGAATAATGCAGGCAGGGGCCGTGTCAACCGTTTTACCATCCAGACTAACTACACTAAACTGCAAAATCTGCAGCCACTAGATAGATCATTATTCCACACCTCCAGTCCCTAGAGTCACTACTACCATGGAAATGAGGCATAAAATGGCTGAACATGCATGCAGGCAACAATGCCCACCACAAACCACAGTGGAACAACATCAGGGTGAAGAGCTTCCTTCATACTTTCTCCAGACCAAATATGAGAATAATATCTAGGCCTGACAAAATAAAGGCTGAGAATCACTTTCATCCAGCTACTATATCACAGAGAGACTCCAGAGGCCACAAGCAAATCACCCAGCCGCCCATCGCAGCAGTATCTGTATGTGAGGTGTTCAGAAAGCACAGGGAGGGGAATAAAAAGTGTTCAGAAAAGGTTACTGTTTAGAAACAGAAGAGATATGAAAGACTTCAGGGGACAGACTTGGCAAGAAAGTGAGACTGTGTTATGAAAACCAACAGTGGAAACATACGACAGATCGATTCACCATGGGAGAAAAATCACAATTGACTCTTGGGTGGTGAGAGGGAAACAAAAATACACTCATCTATTGCTGAAAAACCCAGAGGAAAGGGAGAAAGAAAAAAAAAATTATGACAGAAAGGATATATTTAAAATTATTTTTCAAATATATCAAAAAGGTAGATGATGGAATGCATTGTACTGCATATATAAAGTCATTATTCCTTTTCTAAAAATAAAATAGGTATAAAATTCCTAGCTGTACTGACAAATATCTGCAAGCATGAAGGTTTTCACACAGGTGGTGGGCACAGGCAAAGGTGAAAACTGTGGCTTCTGCAGCTATGAAAAAGTGAATTAATGGAAATGTTCAACCTGCATTTTATAAATTTCAATTTTACTTACAGTATGTAGTCAGCTAAAGGTTCACTTGCTCTCCAAATACAATCTTTTACTGTGAAATAAATGTTGAGATTGGTTAATCCATGCCAGCACCAAAAATAATCAATGTGCTGAGGAAACCAAGATTTATTCTATTTGGCGAGCAAGGCTGCCATGCGAAAAGTACACAGTGTAGGCAAAGTACATGTTGTGAACATGAAATAGTGCCTTGTCTTGCTTCATTGTTGAATGGTCACAATAATCAGTCTAAAATCACATACAGAATGCTCCACAGCGTGTCAGCAGTAAAAGAACACAGATAATATCCATTCACAGTACTCCAAAGCTTTTATCAAAACAGTCTGTCAAGCTGTCACATCCATTTCAAACCAGGTTATATGCATCAATTTTTTCTTACCCCAACTGAAAGTTTCTATTGTATTTGTCATCTAAAATAAGATATTCATCATTTTTACTACACGACAATCCATAAGAAGCTCATGTAAAGGGTTGAAGATTTATATGTAGAAACTTTTTTTTAAAAAAAATTGAAAAGGTCAAAGAAAATTCCATATAGATGGTGCTTACTATCATCCTTTATGAGTAAGCTTATGACTTAGGAGAACAACCCATTATGCATAAAGTTAAGAAACAGCATACATCTTTGCAGGATTAGGACCTAAATTACAATAATAAATACTATTAATACTATATTGAAAAGTCAAAAAACATTCTTAAAATGGATTCAAAAGATTGTTGTACCATGAACATGGCACCAGACTTAAGTTTAGAAGGTTCTGCTTCCACTTCTATAAGTGATTTACCAAAAGCCCTGTTCTTTGTACTGCAGTTTGTCCATTTTATGAAACTCAGATGTAGGCTCATGGGTTGGAGTTATTCTTATCTCATATTAATACAATATCTACACATTTGTTAGAAATTCTGACAGGTCTGTGAATACAAATTATAAGACACACTGACAAGCTAACAATAAAGATTTTTCTCTCTTTTCTTCTTTTCAAGTACACGTAAACGACACCAATCAACTCAGAAATAATCAGTGGCCAGAGACATAGAAACACACAAGCTGGTTTTATGCAAGAAAGACTGAATCAACAAAGTTTATTAATTCATATGCAGATAGGGCCCAAATATCACTTTTTAGATATTAACCATCTTTATGTGGGGTATGCCTGAACTGATTAATCCTGCCTGCCCACATTAGCTCTGCAAAGAGCTACCTTAGCTGTCACTGCAAAATGATGCCAATGTTTCTAGTTCCAGGAAAACCTATTAATTCAGCCAATACTTTTGTGAATGAGCTATGCCTTTTCCTATGTCCAAAACGGCTTTTAACATCTATTGAACCAGACACATAAAGACTCCACAAGCCAGCTCTGCAGACTCAGCTCAGCTCTGCAAGCAGTAACTCTAGCTTCTAACCCTTCTGCATTATCCAAGATTGCCACTATAAATAATAGAGTTGACTGTAATATATAGTAATTCAAATCTCAGGATAGCACCCATGAATCCATCATTACACTTTACACCTTCAAGCACATAAAAAATTCCACGTACCAGAAAAAAGAAGCAGTTAAGGAGAACCACCTGGCAGTCACATAGAGACACAATGAAGTTTGAGGTGAGTACTGTATAGGACCGCAGTATTGATGAAAATTATCACTATAATTAAATGTAACTAGCAGTTTGTCCACATAATTATGCATGAAATGAAGTAATTAAAAGTTCTGTAATAACTGATAGAAGAACTGTAAAATCAACATGGAAGTGTTTTAAAATTCTCACTGCACTTAACAGTACTGAAGCTCTTACTACCTGGAGATGTTGATCAGAGACAGGCAGATTACATGCTTAGTCTGATTTTTTTTCAGAAATCTTGCTTACACTTGTTTCAGGTGAAACTTCTTTTTTGGAGGAGGAAGGAGGGAATGAAACTGCACTAAATAACAGCTGTTGCACAAAACACTGTTTTTACATATTATGTTCTCTATCATACATACTTTATGCTAGAGAGCATTCGATCTGCCTGAAAAGACCCAACAGTTAACAATTCTCAGATAAGCTTTCCCAACCTCTTCAAAACTTCTCTTTCCCCTCATGTTCAGACTGACTTCAAGCAAACATTTAAGTGTGTGTGTCTATATAAATATATATAAAAATCCATACTGACATAATGGATCTTTTCTCCTCAATATTTCATTCTAAGAATTTAGTCTTCCAGAGAACTGACTGCCTAATTTAGAGGATTGTGTCCAGAACTTTTAACATATTTCTAAAGATAGTCAGTTTATGTAGTCATCTTGGCAGATAGAAATAAATTAAACCTCGAGATTTTAAATATAAAATTTTTTATCAGCAGAACCAGGTTGCCAAAATGATGCTTTTAAAAAGGCTGCTGTTGACAGAGGGGAAATAATACTGATTAGAAGACTGTCTTCTAAGATGAACAAGTTTTCAAACAGAATTTAACAAACTTACCAGTAACTAAAATGCATCGGATTGCTGCAGGGCTCACATTAAACTTGCAAAATTCTGTGCACTGCCATACAAAATTTCTCTCCATTCTTGCCTATTTTCAACTCCCCTAGATACAAAGGCAAATATAAAGGATACTTCAGCCCATTCCTACGTCTCCTCTATACCACGTCCTGCCTAGAACAGATCAGTTTGTCTGCAGTACAGCTGAGATACAGATACACAATGAAAGTATATATGTCCATCAACACTAGATCAGACAGAATTATGATTTCTACTGAAAATATAATTAATTTCAGGACAAAATTTTTCCAGCTGTTTTCTATTACTAAGAAGCAGAAGCAAAGGTTGTAGACCAAAACATGAAGATGCTGTATTTCCAATGGTGATGATACTGCTTATTCTACAATTAGCATATTGTAGAGATAGTAAGTCTCTGGAATACCGTTACATAAAAACCTGAAAATCAATTACACTGTTACAACATTGCCTGATTTCCCCCTCAAACATACATGTCCCTTGTGAAGACTTAAAAAAAAAATTTTTTTTGATAAATAAAACAGAAGCACAGAATTGGTGTTCACAGCATACACAGCATACACTGACTGGAAGATGTTCTTAAGGGTGCTTTCATGTCTATACACATTTATTATATTTGTGAAGTCCCTACCTTCATAATTCAGACAGTTATTATTATGATGTGCACTGTGAAGTTACAAATAACACCTAGGTTCTTTCATTCATCTAAATATATAGATATAATATAAATAACTATTATGTTTCAATAGTTCATCATTATGTTTCAACATTACAATGTTTCAGCATCACAATCTTCAGTCAATAGTTATGCAATGTTAGTCCTTAAATAAAAAAATATACTACAGATATTCACAAAAACTACGGCTTCTGTAGATAACAGTCTTCAAAATTCGAAAACATGACACTTCCTTCTTCATTAAAAATAAGAATAATTACACACATAAATAAATATTTCATTTTCAATGCCCATTTATATCTATGGGAATTTTAAAGAACTTTTCATATTACACGGTAAAAGAAGCCCAGAGTTATGAAGTCTTTATGCTATGACAATCATTGAACAAGAAAGAGCTGCTTTTGTCAAATTCTAAATTGACTGGTAGTTCCCATTAAGCAAACAATTATTACTGTTTTGTGGAGCTAAAATACAGGACAGTTTAGATAAAATATTCTTATGAAATGAGTTTCTATGACTTCACTTAAAAATGAAGCATCCTATTAGGAACATCAGTCATATATTCAAATAAATTCAGATGGCAAAGGCTTTGGAGGAATATAGAAAACCCTAGAAGTCAGGAATTGGCACCACTAGAATAAAAGTGAAGCTTGTCTTGGGTTTTTTTTTATTGTTGTTGTTCTAGTTATTATTTTTTTAAAAAATCACTACATAGATCAATTTCTCTAGTCTACTCTTTCCCAGGATAATTTTCTCGGCAAAATCTACCTTAATTACTTTAAGTTTCATCTTGGATTGTGTATTACAAAGTTATCTGGATTGTGCTTTACAAAAGGCACCTTTAATTAAAGTAGGCATGTAGCTATAAATATCTAAGTATGTTGATTAATAACAGATGATTTAATTTGAAGGGGCTATGTAAAAGAGAATGATGCAGGTATTTGTTCTGTCTAGTAATCTTTGGGAAGGATCCTTTATAAACTAATTCCATTTGTATTTCCAGCTTCTCCAAAATAAGACAAAAAGATCGAATGACTAACTCCATCACAGGCTGTTAATATGATAACTTTTGAAAACTAATCTTAGCATAAACAGTTAAAGTGGTATTAAGGAAAATCATATACCAACAATTAATGTTTTGTTTTTAAACAAAAAAAATTCCTAAGGTACTTGCTCCTTAACCTCAATTCAAAACACAACAACAATGACGATGATATTATTATTATTATTATTTTTCTTTTTTTTTTTTTTTTCTTCCTCCTCTTCATCTGCTGGCTGCCTATTACATCTCATTGTTAGCAATCAGTTTTAAATGAGTTTGGCTGATTCATTAAGTAATTTGCTACTTCATCAGAATATTTACTATATGTTTCATAGCATGGATTTAGAAATCCTCAGGGAGAAGCATTAGCAATATATTTTGATGCACAGAAGATGTGAGATGATCTCCACTTCCTTACTTCATTCCTTCAGGAAGAAAATCAAAGCACAAAGGGTAAGCATGGATTTCAGAAGCTGTTTTGACTGCACTGATAATACAGGTTGGGAATAGAAAAAGGGATGTTCATCAAGGTATATTCACTGCTAACGCATGAAATCAAACACTTGTGCATATTTTAATGCAGTCAATTGCTCTGCTGCTACGTTACTAATCACTCATATTCATTCATTCATATTTATGTAGTCACGGCCACTAAAGCCTGGGTGCTGCAAAGCCAAGAAGGGTCCCCCTAACCAGACTGGAGGTGAGATAAACTCAGAGCAGAAGAGGTGCGGACAGATGGTGGGGATGGAGAGGAAGTTCCCATGAGCTACAGCTACAGCAGCTCTTGAAAGTGCTTCCATAGCTTCCAGTTTAACTACCTTTTTTGCTTCTGTAAGCTTGTTGGAGAAAAAGGGAAAATTACGTCTTTCATTTTTTTCCTTTTTCCACTTCTTTTTCTTGTAACATATGATGAGGACAATAAGAGAAGACTACTAAACATGTTTCATCCAAACTGATGCCATGAAACACAAGTCAGATGAATAGGTGTTGTGTGGGAGAACTAGAGAGGCTTACAGGCATAACATTTTGGAATACAGACTCCGGTCATAAATTAGCCACCCTTAATAGTTCCTGGATCTTCTGGAGTACGCAAAGGTACTACAGTTTGGGAGTTTACAAAGGATTTCTACCACATGATACAGTGACTGTATTTTCATTATAAACTATTGTCCAGGCAGTCTGATTTGGCAAGTCACATTCCTGCTATCACAGTTTGGGAAGATTCCAGTACAACTGATTTCATCTGAGCACAGCTAGGTTATAATAGAGATGTGAAATTTCAGGTGCGATATTCAGCCTTCTTCCCTTCGAAACACATGAAGAGAGGGTTATCAGCACGTGACTCTGCAAACTCTAAATTGTAGAGTGGAGACAGCGATGGACTGAGACCTTGACTCTCCATCAGAGGCACAAACGTAAACGCAACGACCTCAGAAAGGATGACTTTCAAATCAACTCTCAAGTTTAAATACCTGGGCCAGCTGTGGTAAACAAGAAAATTCTTGAAAGACAGTAGGAGAGGACAGATTAGGTAGGTAGGATACTACTTGGCACTCATCTCATTTGCTACCACGATCTTAAAGATAAATTCAAGTAAACTAATGACATTATTAAGAATTATTGGGAACTCACAGATTTTTCATATTAAGCTAATAAAAAAATCAAGTCATCACACTGTATTTCCTCTCAAGCTGTGCTATTTCCTATCTGTGGAAACTGATAGGAAAACTGCCTATTTCCTATCAAACTATTAATCTATCAAAAAGTAGATGCAGCAACACTGCTAGTTACAGACAAGAACCCAAAAAGTCATCATCTGAATATAAAAAATATTTTTTAAAAGTTAGTACAAGATATTAATTGATGAAAGCAAAACGCACAAAACATTTACAGGAAAAGATGAAGAACAGGAGTTGAAATACTATTGTTGCCCCCCTCACTAATGTTTCCATTTCACTGACTTACTCACAATAGGTGGGAAATATATCCTGTAACAGGGCTACCTATATTAAACCGTGAAAATAATGTCAGTAATAAAATTGACAGAAAAGATGCCTACATTTACTTTGCTACACATTTTAGGTGGGTATATAGATCACATTTAAGAAAGTTAAGGTGGGCCTAGGCACTGCATTTATTTAGCATGATAAACAGTAAAAGTATTTTTAATTTTTATTGTATAGTGTATGCGATCTAGCAAATCCAGTTAGTAACTTCTAGAATAAATATAAAAAAGCATTCTTGGCATGACTTCATCTATTTAAGCAAACAGCTACAGCTCCTTCTACTTTCAAATATTTTCCCAATATGGTACAGCCCAAAGCAACAATCTCATCTGAATTAACACTTGTTATCTATTCTGTGACGGAATTGGGTCAGTGCCAAAGACTGTGCACCCAATACCTTGTCAGAATCAGTCTGTGTGTCAGTGCTCAGCAGACCCAAATGAATTCAAAACCATACTCGAGAGACCACAAGTGAACAAAGCAAGTCCTTCCTATCATATTACCCATATAGTATAATCAAAGGTAACAAGAACAGTATCATAACAGAAAAAAGCACTCTATATTTCTTTTTATTACATAAACACCTTATTGACCTAAACTGCTAAATTTCCTGTTCTAAGCAGAGTACTGAAAAGCTGGATGAAAAGTAGCAGTCTTGGCATTCAAGTTGAGGGACCACTCTCCTGAACAGCAAGTGCATCACTTAATCTAAGAAAACATACTTAAGATATGAATTCAGTTTCCATTCTTTTCATTTCAGTGTATGAGAGCATAAGTATCTATACAGCACTTCAAAAGCAGAATTGTAGGTTATTTCAATACTTGGTCTCACGGAAGATGTAGATAAGGCACACAGGGATATACATATTACAGGAATAAAGAACATTTACAAAGAATACCATTAAACCACAAAGTTGCTATATTTATATTACCCTCCATAATTTAAAATTTTATTTACAATTAATCTATTAATTTAGAAAAATTGAAATTGTAACTGGATCAAGATGATTAAAAAGCAAGGTACTCCCTCATAGTCCTGTTAACAAACCCCTTCTATTGTTAAAAAAATAATTAAACAAATAATTGAGAACTGTGAACTTATTAAACAGATTTTGATATGTGCAGGAGAGAATGAGGTAAGAAGGATTCAGAAAAGTAGTCTGGTAACCTAGGACACTTACACTGGGGTATCAAGCTATTTATACTTCCCACCTCCCAGGAACACATTAAGACCAAAGGCAGCACAGCTATTCAAGGCACAACTTCTGAGTCCCCCACACTTGGCCACCAGAAAGGAATAAATTCTACAGCCATAGTAAGCCTTTACGAACGTAATGGTCTACTGTCATCAGGCATCATCTGGACTGTTTTTTTTTTTTTTTTTTTTTTTGGCAAAGCGGCATAAAGATTATCTGCTTATAAAAATATAAAAATACACAGATTGTAATGGCTGAATGCCAACCACTTTTCAGAAAGAAGTGGTGCAGCCCTCTGTTGTTTTTGTAGATACGTTTTCGTAGGGAAGAAGGGTATAAACAAGTATCAGATACAGTTCGACAACTGCATTTTGGAAAGGAACAAATAAAGACAAAATAGTCTAAAAAACAAGGGGGAAGAAGGAAAGGACTCAGTAGGTATACTTCTTCCCTTATTCCACTCCACAAATGAATCTTAAGTGTAGCCCTGTTTTTCATGTTTAGCCCCCTTTCCTCAATATCTCCTTTCTTTGCCCCCAGAAATCTTTTATTCCTTTATTTGCCTGCTTCCTTTTTCACTTAAACTGTTATTTTTCTCATAGTCTACATCCTATTAAATTAAATATAAGAAAATAATGCGTACACACCAAAACCATGGTAATTCAACATTTAAGTTACATCTCATCAAGCAGCCATTTGCTTAAAAATCTTTTGATTATGTTCTTGAGTTAGGATCACATCTTGTTGTATTATGCATTTGTACAAACATACAGAATAATGAATTACAGATCTCTTTTTAGAATATAATCTAATTAGAGAAGAAGTGCACTGATTTACTGAAGAACTTCAAGAACAACTTTTTTTTCCTACTTACAGTTCAACTAACTCCAGAAATGTTCTGCACATTTTAAACTGAACTTTATGAATGTTCTCACTCACTAGAAAGACCACATGCTTGGGAAGAAT
Source organism: Gavia stellata (assembly GCF_030936135.1). Classification (NCBI taxonomy): domain Eukaryota; kingdom Metazoa; phylum Chordata; class Aves; order Gaviiformes; family Gaviidae; genus Gavia; species Gavia stellata. The sequence continues at coordinate 26,299,795 of NC_082594.1, read as the reverse complement.
TAGCCTTTATCTCAACTTGGAAAACTTACATTATATTAGCTTTCCATTTTTAAACAGACCTAGTTACTGCCTTATCATTTATTACAGACTCAGCTCATTAATGAATTTAACATATATTTTATCCATATGCATGGGCACATACACACATAATCTTCCTTAAATTGGAATAATGCATTTTTGCCTACTGCTGTGCCAGTAAATAAAAACATACAGGGAATTTTTTTTCCAAATTTATTTCAAACCAAGCATTGTTTTTTCTATTCCTCTCACTACACAATACTTCAATGCAAAGTACATACTGGAAAACAGACTACAAAAAAGTAAATATTCCACATGATCCAACAGACAACCAGCTTTTCTGTCTGTAACACTGAATGAAATAATTTGCACCACTATACTGCTTGGAAGTAGAATTCATTATTTTTAAGACTGTAGTTTTACTTCTAACATTGAACTAAATAGTCTTATTAAATACATTAACTTTTCACACTACAGAAACAAATAAAAATCAGCAGCCATCTTAGCTACATATATTTGAGCTACCAAAGGAGAAAACAGATGACTAACAAAACTTCACTGAAGTGACTAATTTCTTAAATTAGATTGAGAGAAGTGATCTTTCGTGAGAAATTATACCAATGTATCAAGTTCAGTTAAATTTTTCAAAACTGTCATCAATTTTAGTATAATTTAATTATTTTTCAGTTAACTGATTTATTACTAAACTATCTAATGCAATGGGAAATATCCAGAATAATTAATAGCAGAGTATTCTAAGCAGGAAAATAAGTCATGTACTCTGAATTATGCACCTATTTTATAAATTTATTCAAACAGAAGAGTCAGCTTATGCTGCCCCTAAACACTGTTTTCTAGCAGGTTTTGATTACAGAATCAGAGAATCACAGAATGATTGGGGTTGGAAGGGACCTCTGGAGATCATCTAGTCCAACACACCCGCCAGAGCAGGTTCACCTAGAGCAGATTGCACAGGAACGCGTCCAGGTGAGTTTTGAGTATCTCCAGAGAAGGAGACTCCACAACCTCTCTGGGCAGCTTGTTCCAGTGCCCTGCCACCCTCAAAGGAAAGAAGTTCTTCCTCATGTTGAGATGGAACTTCCTGTGACCAAGTTTGTGCCCGTTACCTCTTGTCCTGTCACTGGGCACCACTGAAAAAAGACTGGCCCCTTCCTCCTGGCACCCACCCCTTAAGTATTTATAAGCATTAATAAGATTAATACATATTATATATTAATACATGACTATTATATATTAGTAAGATTAATACATATTAATTAATACATACCATCCTAAAGGGAAACACCATACCAGTTCTTCAGCATTACCTTTTCAGTTTTGTTACCTCCAAATGTTTAGGCCACACACTTTGTTCTGACAAGTTTAGACATCCTGTGCTGCCACTAGAATAGGAGTCTGCCTTGACAAGCAGGTGGCAAGAGATCTTTGCAAAAAACCCTACAGTTGAGCTAGCTTTGAACAAGTCAGTGTGGGTACTGACAGACTCCTAAGCAGTCCTTTGCAGGCTACACGTGGAAGCATTCATCTAACTTCTGTGCAGGCTTTTCAACCTAGGGGTTGCTTCCACAGTGTCAGAGCAGAGGCTTCATGTGTCCCTGTTCAAAACTCTCTTGGTGTCTCCCCAGTCACTGTTGCAATTGTAATATGGCCACAAAGTAACTGATCATAGCTCCATGACTTTCTGACCATGTATGAATATGGAAGGAGATATCTCTTGTTAATTCTGAATGTTATTAAATATTAATTCAAATAACACAGACTTTGAGAAAGTAAACAACATTGCACTGTCAAGTAAAAGCACACTGGTTTCTTTTAGAAGCTGCAAGAACTGTCACAAAACTACCCTTTAAGACTCTAGAGTGATTTGAATTCATTATTTAATCCAATCAATTTTATGCCAGTTCCATCTGGAATCTCATCAGATTAATAAAATTTACACACCTCTACAGTAAACGAGTTTTTAAAAAAGTAGTATTATTTTCAAAGAAACAAGGGTAGAATGTAAGTCACAGCATTTACAAAAGAAAACAAATCAAACATTCCCACCACAAAACCAGAAATATTCTTAGCTTAATTTAGTTTTTATCTTGCTTGAACGAAGCTTACCAAACTGTTGTTTCCACCTGACTGTCGTGCAGCTGTCGATTGTCTAACTGGGCAAAGAGAGGAAAAAGAACTTGAATCCCTCCGATGGAATGAATTGCACTGTGAATGGAGTGGGTTACGATAGCTTTCACATCCTAAAATAATAAAATAAATAAATAAAAGAAAAAACTCAGTTAATCGCAGTTTTAAAGGACAGTTACAAATATAACTTGGGAATACTTTAACACTGAATTGAGTGCAAACTAAATCAGACTTGTTTTAACTTAGTTTTGTTACTTATGTTTCAATTATAACCACTATACTTAAAGGGAAACATTAACCAGAAAAACTTCAGTATCGTGGCAAACTGTGCCTTATGGTATGAAGTATATAATTCTTACTGAAGAAATAATCATTTTTTCTCTAGAAAGTGAGCAAAGAAAGAACAGTTCAAGTGATAGGTATATTAAGAGCTGAAATAATACAAAATAACAATCTCTGCATAAAAATCCTCTTATTATCCAAATGATGTTGAGCTAACAGTAATCACAGAACATCAATTTAGTAGCACAAACCTGAAGCATAAGAGCATGAGGGGAATGTACAAAAATTGAAGGATTTTCCTTTGGTGAGGATTCAAGGCATAGCTGAGCATCAGTAGCCTTTGCATTATAAGTAAAAGCAATGCTACTTGCAAGTTTCCCATCATATAGCACTTGTTTATGGTGCTCAGCCAGATGAATGTCACTCTCGGATTTAAATTTAAATGTGCTCTGAAAAAAAAGAATACACAATTTTTACAAAGTAAATATTTTAGACAAAATCCTTGCCACAAAATGTGCAGAAAATACATTGGACTTGAGAAGGAATATAGAAACTGCTAAACTTTGCTTTAATTTTCCAGTAATTTAATGGTACTGAACAATTTTATAAAGTATACTTTACTCCACATCAACATGTCAATAGAACATTTGGTATTTTACATAGTATTATTTCTCTTTACTTTCAGCATCAGCGTCAACAAGTTTCAGAAGTAACTATCTGGAAGAAATGTGTCACATTAAACAGCTATAAATATGTTAAAATACAATGCATTAAAAATAAAGAACAAATTAAATGTCTTGTATTTTGGTTTATAGAAACTCAAATTAGAATATTGAATCCTATACCATTTTGATTAAAGGAATAGTTATTTTTAAACAGCATTAAAACCCATGCTTCATTAACAGTCAGGAGTATATATAAACAAGCTACTTGCACTGAAAAAAAAAATCCAAGTAAAATTAGAAATGCCATATTTCAAATTAATTATTTTCAAACTCAAATCTTTCACAAAGGAAGAATTAAAATTTTGATTGTTCTTAAACATACCATGATTCATATTTGATCTAGAACTAGGTTTTCTGGCAACACTGACATATCAATCGAGCACAAGAAGAGAGATTTCTGCCTTTTTGCAAAGCGTTGTCAGATTTACTTGGCAAATAACTACTTTTGCATGTGACAATCATTTGACAGTGGCAAAAAGACAACTAGTAGTAACACACGGTGCTGTACTGATACAAGTAAAGCAAATTTGCTAGAAATGATCACCATTTAATTAATGCAATATATATATATAATACGTTCTATTTCTAAAATCTTTACTCATTTTAAAATAATTTGTTGCTGATGTTAATTGTGAATCATTTTGCTTGTTTTCACTGCATATAGCCATCACAATTCTCATTATCCCTTTGGTCCTACCAAATCTTTCCCTCCTTCCCCCCACACAGTAAGAAATCCTATATCATGGAACTATTGAAAGTACTATCACTAGGGTTTTCGTTATCCAGGTTGAAGAATCAAAATAGGCAACTTACAGGCTATCAGCTGCTCTTTCCAAACAAATTACAGGTTCCTACCAACTACGTAAACCAATAAACCCCATCCAGCTTTTGCAGAGCTCTCAAGGCTGCTGGAAACCCTGACAAAATTCTCTTGCTTACAGCCAAATGATGGGAAAGTGCATCTGCTCAAGTGACTGACACATGGCATTATTAGGTCTTGTGACAAGCATCCATTTGTATGTGGGTCGTAAGATTGATGTAGACTGAATAGACTGTGTACCTGAATGCAGCTGCTGGAGAACCCTTGGAGTAGATCTGTCAGTCAGCCCTGTCCCATGCTTGGTCATGTCAAGCAGAAGGGGGGCAGCAAGGCCATACTGAAAATGTATGACATGCAGGTACCATAATAGAGAAGGGCAAAAGTAAGTGAATTTGGCAAAGAAGGATAATGCTGTCTTTAGCTGTGTTGGGGGGATTGTTGCCAGCAGGTGGAGGGAGGTGATCCTTCGCCTCTATTCAGCACTGGTGAGGCCGCACCTGGAGTTCTGGGCTCCCCAGTACAAGAGAGCCATGGACTTACTGGAGAGAGTCCAATGAAAGGCCACTAAACTCATGAAGTGACTGGAGCATCTCCCCTATGAGGAAAGGCTGAGAGAGCTGGGACTGTTCAGCCTGCAGAATAGAAGCCTCAGGGGGGATCTCATCAATGTGTATAAATATCTGAAGGGAAGGTGCAAAGAAGATGGAGTCAGGCTCTTCCCAGCGGTGCCCAGTGACAGGACCAGAGGCAACGGACACAAACTGAAACACAGGAGGTTCCCTCTGAACATCAGGAAACACTTTTTCACTGTGAGGGTGCCCAGCAAGATGGTAGAGTCTCCATCGTCAGAGATAGTTAAAAGCTGTCTGGACACAGTCCTGGGCAACTGGCTGTAGGTGGCCCTGCTTAAGCAGGAGGGTTGGACCAGATGACCTCATGAGGTCACTTCCAACAACCTCAACCATTCTGGGATTCTGTGATTTGCATTTGGGTTAGGAGTCCATGTTGTAGGGAGACTCCCAGTGACCCCACTTACTGCTCTGTTCATACAGCAAAGCTGTTCAGAACCAAAGAGACCTCCTTTTGGCTGAAACTCAAATGTCCTCCAACTGCTGGTAGTCCTTCAGCCCAAAGGATCAGACTACAACCAATCTGAAGTAAAAACCCCAAAATATACACACTGTGGGTATTCAACCCTCAGCACCGAATGTTTTAATCCAGAAATGTGTTCCAGTTGTGCTACACTACTTACTGAAGTAGAAAAACCCAAAGAATGACTTTTATAATTAGAACTTGAGAGCTGGCTCTCTGCTGATATGGCTGGCTACACCTCACTTATCAGGAAGTGACTGCTACAGACTACAGTTTTGTCCTGAGGAAGGTGATGATGTATTTCTTCCCAGAGGGCATTTTTAACTGTACAGATAAATCTCTATGCGCTTTCTGCAGAGACAGAAATAATTTAATGATTTCATTGATTTCCAAAGATATCTGCATTCTGCATGTACTATATGTCGATGTTTTACCACATGAAAACACTTCCTACCTGGTAAATTCTTCACGCCTCTAAGCTTTGTCAGATCCCAAAGCTCAGAATGTTTTACCTCTATATAGTTTTTCATAACTTTGCCATTTTAAATATGTCAAAGTGTTTCAACACAAAATTTGTACATTACATTATCATGCAATTTCCAACTTTCTAAACTGCTTAAGCGAAAATAAAACCAGTTTTATAAACAAATTTTGGTATTAATCTACCTCCTAGTTTTCAGTGTTTACTACTCCTCAAGAATTTATCAGAGGTCACTATTTGAAAGTCAGGCACAAATAAGTCATGAATAATACATATAATACTGTCCCACATTTTTTTGAGAAAAACAAGAATTAAAGGGACATTCTGCCACCAAAGCCTAAAAAAAGTTATCATAAACTGGAAATGCTAGTCTCCTGCCCAAAAGATTATTAGAACAGAATGGAAAGAGAAGCTACAAATTCTGATATATGATGCTCCTTTATTACTAACATTGACCTACAGAAAGAGAAAAGAAATTCAGTATACGTATACTGTACTGGGGACTTGGGCAAATACAACCACAGGAGGATAGCAGAGGGTATCTCAAGCATATAAGCTCAAATTGCAAATGGTTAGTTACTGGTCACTGAAGGGATGCAACTTGGAGATCAGGGGCAAGCAGTGTGAGAGCATAAAACAGAAAAATAGAGCCTTAGATTTAACATATTCTATATATGGTAAAAATATATACAGGATCTATAAAGAAGGTATAAAGGATAGTTGTTGCTCCTACAGGAATGGGAGAGGGAACAGAGAGAGCTGAGAATTACTCCAGCACTGTCTTCTCCAGTAAAAGAAGCTGTGCTTGATCAGGACCACTACTTAAACAGCAGCAGCTCTCCTCTTTCCTTTGGCAGCAAGAGTGCTGGTTTTTGATTTACCATTCACCCCACTTTGCCACTCATACATAAAACATTATCTTGTACTATATAATTGGCTTAAGCAAATTTGAATTTTCAAGAGTATTTTGTGTGTGTCTGTATGTGTGTGCATGAATGCATTTTTACTCCAACCTTTGTACATGACAAAAAGATTGATACTGCAGCACTGATCAAGAGCAAACTCAGATGGAGCAACATATGGAATAATCTGATAACTTGTTTTGAAATGTGTGTGGGAGGGTTAAGAGGAGCGGCGCAGACTTGACAGGGCTATTAGGACAGGGCTTTGTTGAAACATCCCTTTATAAACAGCACCAAACACTGCTATCAGATGCATCTCTTCCTCCCACATTACCTTCCTTGCCCCTCTATTCTGTGTTTATCAGCACCTCAGGATCCCAGCTGAGACATGCTTCTCTCTCTTCTTTGCTGCCTTGCTGCTGATGGGTAGCAGAAAAAGCACAGTGTGAGCAAGGATGCTGCTCTCATTTCCTTTTTCTTTCTGCAACCTCTAGCAGGTGAAAGTGTTGACATAGTAGGTAAAAGGCCTGTTCAGCAACTGCAAGACTCAAAATTAGTATGCTTTATTACAGATAAAACCTGGGAATGCAAATATTGAATTCTACTGTTTCTACTAAATATAATCTAAAATTTCAAGATACCTTATGGATGAATTTGGGAAGACTTAATGGGGAAGAGGCAAATCGCATAGTTCTACTGCCAGTATATTTTCCTCTCTTGCCCTCTTAAAAGTTTGATTATGTGTCATTCCTATGCGATAGTTACTAAATGTGGCAGCTTTTCAATATTGCTACTCACACAATCAATGTAACATTTTTTGTTAAAAAAAAATAGGCCTTTTGCTACAGCTGAAAACTTAGTATTTCAAAGTAAACTATCTATTTGCTTAATAAATAATTTTTTTATATTAAGGCATGCTGTTTACAACTAAATGCATTCAGAAGAACATGTTGAGCAAGATCAGCATGGAAGTATTATGAACTGTTTCTATGTTATAACATTCTGTAATAAGCATGTAATGTGCAATATATTATATAAATATTATATTTATAAAAGCATATAAATATCATATATAAATAATAAAGAAAGCTTATTTTAATGACTTCTCTAGTTAACCCTAAAATCCATTGCTTCTACCTGCAGCACAGAACAGGGCTGGGACAAGGTGCAACAGATTCACTTTTCTTTGTAGATCAAGATCTGCCTTTTCCTGACTTTGTGGCCTTGGTGTTATTTGCAACATTACATGCTACATATATTCACAGGTGTGTGCCTACTGCACTGTCCTGAGCTCTGGTACATTGGTAGAATATGCAGATTTCTCTGTATTCCAGAGGTCTTAATGGCAGCCATTGTACACTAGGGACATTATAAATGATTGTGAGGGTAGCTGAATGAAAGGCAAAATCAGCCTCATGTCATGAACAAAGAGCACTAAATAAGGTATGGTCACTTTCCCTACAGAATCAGAATCCTGGGATATAGTGGACTAAAGTAATAATTGTAAATCAAAGGAACTACTACAGACAGTCATAGGAAAGAAAAAACATCTGTATGAAGACATTCTCCAAAAATTCTCAACTATTTTGAATAATCCTCCTTTAGAAGAAAAGCTTTGGCACAACCTGAGTTCACAATGCATTTAGAATAGTTGCTCTTTTGGAAAAGTTGAACAGTTGATTCATTATCCCAGTTGCCTAACAGTACCAACAATTAGAATGAACAGGACATGCATTGAGCTACTTAAGAAAAGTTTCTGAAAGGGCAGTTTGCATCAGCAAGTTAAGCAAGAGCCACAATGTGATCTCTAATGTCCAGCAATTCAAGCTACGTGTCAATTGAGGCTCCCTTGGAATATGAAATACCATACTGAAGTGCTCTGAACTGATGGACCTTTGCACCCACACAGAATCTGAATGAATTTACAGAAATAAACTTAACTGAGACATGAAAGAGGCAAGCTTTGAGTGAAAGCCACAATCAGTGCCCTGAGACCTCTAAATTACAGGACGTGGTTCCTTTTTTCAGTTGTGGGTAGATCTTGGGTTGGAAGAAGGTGTCTTATTTTTTGGAAATAAGGAAGTTAAAGAAAAAAATTGTGTTATTTCTAGGATCCTGCTCTAGCAACCTGCTCTTTTTAACTGCTATTAGTAAAATATACTTTCAGAGTTTTAGACAAGGAAGGAAGCTACTTTAGAGAGGAAGGAGGCATTAACTGTGCTGGGAACATGACCTAAACCTAAAAACATGATATACCAAAGAAGAATATCCCTGAAGTATGAAATTTCATCTAACTGACATTTTACAAAAATCAGTAAGAAGCTACAGCTGTGAAGAAATGTAGTTTAACAGAAGCCTATGAATCAAGCAAGGTAATTTGACAACAGCATGAAAAGGTTAGTGCAGTAACTACTGGAAACGTTGTTTAGCGTGAAAGCCTGTATCCCTTATGAACCCCTTCAACACTCACAAAATATACATAATAATTTTCACTTCTTGAAACAAATGAAAGCATTATTGCTATTTGATATCACTTCAGTATGCTGCTGCAAATCCAGGAACTACTTAAATTCATAAAGATTTACTACATTTATTACTAAGAAGTATAAGGTTACATTATTTTCTTTTGTATGACCAAATAAACACTTGCAGAAATATTTGTTCAAGCAAAGTACAATATTGAGTTTGGAATAAAGTACTTGTTGTTTGCACAGGTCATACACTTGTCTTGACTGACTGCACATTTTTAGTTTCAAGGCAGGTTTTAACCATCAACCATATGCAACAGACTTCCTCTTCTTCATGCAACCTTGACATATATTTGGCTATTCACAGTACATACATAACATAAAAGATATTTTCAACTGTCACTGTCATTCAAGTGTTAGCTGTCATCAAATGATTTAAAGCAATCATTTTCAGCACACCAAATTAATATTATTAGAACCTAAATGTTGATTTTTACTTGCTGTTTTTAAAAGTTTTTATTTTCAGAGTATATGATATATAATAAAAATCTGAAAGTCTACTTCAGGTGATACTGCAAATTTCACAAGTCAGAAAAAGAAAATTTTGGAATAACTGATGGTAGAAATTCAATAGTGTTTAGCTGGAGTTAGATTAATTTTCAGGCCTTCTCCACTAGGCAGTTTCTGCAGACTTCTGCGAAGTGTCTGCACTGTCTTGATGAAATACTACTATACACGGCCATTCCAAGACATAAGTGATTGTTCATACTAGAGATCCAAGTTTATGCATGCACCACTAATTTTTCCAAACTGTCCCCTAAACGTCACTGGCAAAGCATGAGTAAAAAGCTCAACTTTTATTCCAGCAGAATTGTTTGAAACCATGCATCTGAACAGAATTGGTTTATTATGCCTTGTTGAATGTTAATCTGCCTTAACTCAGGTTAAACACAAACGGTAGAGAAAAAAGTTATTCCCCTGGTATTCAGTGCACCAAATACAAAATTGCTCTAATCTGATTTTGACCCAAAGTCATAAATTTCACATACAAACATGTTTCAGCTTTGCTTTAAAGAAACAACTTCTGTCTTTCAAAAAGCTGGTGGAAATTAAGGTCAGTTAAAATACTTGAAGAAATATTATTCTTTTGCTGAAAACACATCACATAGCTCTACAAGATCCTAAGAGGAATATCTACATGCATACTTATCTTCCAACTATATCTATCAATTATTTTCTTTTTCCAGTTTTACATTTTTTAAGATCCATTATTACCTTATATCCAGGTCCTAACTGATGTATAGCAAAAATCTGTGCTGGGTTGAGTGCTTCAGTGAATACATATACTGCTCCAAGCTGGCCACAGAACACTCTATTAGCATCAGCAGTCTCCGAAGAGCCAAGAAAACATTTATCATAGCTCTGTATCAGAAAGAGGCAATGTTAATGAAGTTTAGTCATACAAACTATACCATGAAATAATATTCATATACAGCTACTGAAACCAAAAAAATAAAGGGAGACTGTAATTAAGAAAATAAATCTATCATTCATTACTTCACTATCCGATTCCATGTAGTTAACAACTTCATTTTGAATATCGTAGCATTAATTGTTTTACAGGTCAGTATCACAATGGTGTTATGACCGGCTGCTAGGATTTGGTTTTTACTAATTGTTCAACATACAACAGAGAAAATTAGAACAGTACTTCAGGTACCAAATAACCTTCCCTATTGCCTTCTAGGAAATATGAAAGCCTTGAAGTTCCTTGTAATTATAATCAGAACTCTCCTAGCTAACACACAAGAACATGTGCTGAAATGCACTCTTCCTTCACTGTTGTGCTAAGAAGAGATAAACACCTCTAAAAGAAAAAAACAAGTATGAATTTTTCTAGTTCGCAACTGGTGCACAGTCTTCCTCTATGACCACAGCCTATAACGATTTGGTTTGACCTTAAACTCCTCTTCTGTCTTCTTCCACAGTCACAAGAGTTGTTACAACAGGAAGCACAAGGATCTTTGCAAGGCTATTCTCTCAGCTTCCTTGAATCACATGTACTTTATTTAATGGAAACAAGGATCAGGCCTCACTGTGGAGCTGAATCAGCAATCCACTAGAATCTGTGTTAGGAAGCCTGCTTTTTCATCTTGCTTGGCTGATTAGTTTTACTCCAAGAAAAGCTTTCGTCAGCCTGAAGAATGGAATGAAACATGGTCAACTGATATAGGTGGATAAGTTACTAACAAGGAAAACGGGACTCTGTCTAAAGAGTTAGGAGGAAGTCAAAGATCTGGAGCTCAGCTTTGCAACGAGGTGAGGTAACAAATATACAGGATTTTACCTCTGATTATCCTCCTTTTGACCAAATACCTCTTCTAATCTTTTTCCCTTTGAATTTCTGATTTTTTAAATAATTTTTTTGGACAAAACTAAAAAACTTCTGAAAAAAACCACATCAAAATTGATTCACAAAGTCATACCCAGGATGCACAGTGCAAAAGATGGGCTATGAGACTACTTTGCCTACCACTAATTTTCAGTTAGATTATTAAAGTCTTGCTTAGCCTTCAAGGCTTTACTGATACCTGCGCCATTACTGTCAGAAAGTGTTAAGTCAATTCACGTTGAGCAACTGCCATTATTAATAGTTACTTGAGGAATTTGTCTGAACTACTGATGCCACCCTTTTTCCTAGTTTATACTTACAAATTCTGAGACATACATTCCTGCCTATTACAAGGGTATTTTCCTGGATTCTTCTAGTTATCATCAATTGTACAACAGCCATTGTAGCTCTCCATGGATTTTGAGTTTCACACATAATTACATTCTAGATCTGTTAACCTGGAGGAATTACCAGTTCTGTCTTTTTCCATTCTTACCAGATTACACTTTCCCATTTTCTGGTGCTTCATTCTGGATTAGGTGTTTCCATTATTTTTAATTGGAGGGGAGGGCTAACTTTGGATCTTCTGGTAATTTTTATTCACTTCTGTTCCAGATGCCAAACAATCTGTAAACCTTATTTCTTTCTTTCTTTATTTCTTTATTTCTTTATAAATCAGCACCCAATACTCATCGCTTATTTGGTCTTCCTCCAATTATCTCACATTTCCACAGTTTTTTGTTAGCCTATTTCTGTACAAACCTGGTAGTATGTCACTAATGACCCCAAAATTAGGTGACTGACAGATCTGCTTCATTCAGTGCCTTGGTCCAAATCCTCCTATTTTATTTACATAAAAAATTAAACTCTTGTGACTTACGGACCTTGTTACTTAAGGACATAATTTATTCTTAATATTCTTAATGCTTATGAGCCCTCTTTCAAATGCAGCCCAAGTGCTACTGATGTCATCAACCTGGTGGCTTTTCACCACTTATGTCAACTTTTAAAATCCTTCTACAGTTTCCTTATCCTACAACGGAAATGCAAAGTTCTCTGAAAGACATCAGGACATCATCAAGTTTATCTTCATCCAGCTACCTGAACAAAAATCTTCCATCAAACCTCAGTATCCCCATATTCTACACCTTGAAGGGAAGTTTTATGCTTTCCCTCATTTTGCTTCCCATAACTGGGGAAAATTCCTAATCTAAGAGCTGTAATAGCCAAACTCTTCCAATTTAACCTCCATCTCAAAGTGTATTTGATCTCTTGTAAATAAGTAACTCCATAAGGCATATGGAGCTGATCATGACTACTGACCAGCTAGCAATTGCACACATTTGATTATGTTATACCCTGTCATTCATTTCACTTCATCTTTTTGTCATAATCTCTAGCTATATTTACTCCTTGGAATATAAACCCAATGAATTATTTACCACTAGCTACTGTATCTTGTGTAGCACCCTAACACAATGAATCTCAGCATTGCTATGGTTTTCATATTTCATTAAGCAGTAATAATGAAGCCGGAGCCAAAATTGGCTCTATGGAGACAGTGTATCACCAGCATTCACAATAGAAACAGCTATATGAAGAAGTTTACAGTGTCTTCCCCTTTTCATCCACACTCATATCTTCCTTCTAACATTGTGCAACATTTTTAATACATGGAGGTCCCCTCAATAAAATGAAAAATCTTGCAGAAGGTTTGAGTGATTTAGAGTTTTGCATAGATGACACATTTTGCAAATCCCTAGACGAAAACATGTCTATTAAGACAACATACATTTGTGAAGAATACAGATGTGAAGCCTTAATGACTACTTCACGTAACAGCCTATATCTTGCTGTCCATATTACAGAAACAGTTAAGAACCCAGCAACTTCATGGCTGTGTATAAGTAAGAATGAATTAGAAGAAATACAAGAAAAAAAATAATTAAAAAAGAAAAAAAAGCATATTTTTAAACTTTCACCCATTTTGTCATCTGCATCTTTACTTCAGTGTCTTCAAGGGTATATATGAAAATTGTAGACTGAGGTATTCTTCAGTTCTTGTTTGGATACAAGAGGTAAATGTCAGATATTGAAAAAAATGTCATAAAAATACAAAAGAATTGTAATGCAAGATCAAACTGGGAAAGAAAAAAAAAAATTCACAGTCTCTGCCGAGACAAAACCTATGCTAAAAATAAAATAAATTCAACTCAGTCCCTTTATCTTAAACTCAATAATGCAAATCTAATGAATGTTTTATTAATCTAAAAAATACTTAATCATAATGCATTATTTTCAGTGGTAGCTTTGACTCAGTGAGCAACTGAAAAATCCTGTCTTCATTATATTTAGTGTTTTAAACATTACATCTCAATTATCTTACAATGTTCTTGTATAAGAAAAGACTGAAAAGAGTAAGATGCACTTAGTTAACAATATTTCTCAGTTTTAACTATCTATTTTCACAACCTGTACTGTTAAATCTATCAGCATAATCTACATAAATAGCTATACACAATATATGATGTAAAGAAAGAAGAATGATTGCCTGACTTGCATAGTTTTTTCTTTTCCCCCAAAGCTATTATGGTAAGGTATTTTCTTATCATCTTGCAGGAGACTAAAGTTATATCCAAGTAGAAGGGTATGAAGGTAGAAGTTAACAAATAAGCTGGATAATTGCTCAAGACTTTTCAAGGGGATACTTTTAACAACTCAACCTTTATACGAAAGAAGACAGTTCTAATACAGTTAAAACAAGAGCTTCTTTTCCTAGCTGATGTATAACAGTGCTAAGGAGTCTACATATGCAGTCCCCTATTTTCCTTTTTATGCCTTTTACACAGTTGCATTCATACAACTTTCCTGAATTTCTCCTACTTTCTATTCTATTTCCTACGCCTGATATAACAGATTTTTTTAATTAAAAAATAGAGACCTAATGATAACTAGTGTCTTTCATAACCTAGTCTATTATCCAGCAGACAAAGCAAAACCTTAACAGAAACTTAAAGACTTCTATCAAAACATGTAAAGCTTAGTAAACCAATCCCACCTTAAGAAAAGATTGTACTTCTGTTACATGAGAAAGTAGAAAGGAATACTGTGAAGAAAATATGAATAAAAGCAGCAGCTCTTCCTGCTAAGCATTTATCATGGCTGGATGGCCGAGCCCAGAGAGTTGTGGTGAATGGAGCGAAATCCAGTTGGTGGCCGGTCACAAGCGGAGTTCCCCAGGGATCAGTTTTGGCACTGGTCTTGTTTAATATGTTTATCGATGATCTGGATGAGGGGATCGAATGCACCCTCAGTAAGTTGATGAGCATGGTGGTGTGTGGTGTGGGTTTTTTTTGTTTGTGTGGTGGTGGTTTTTTGTGGCTCGGTTTTTTTTTTTTTTTTTTTGTAATGGTTGGACTTGATGATCTTACAGGTCTTTTCCAACCTTAGCGATTCTGTGATTCTGTGATTAAGGATTACAGATCCCCACACTATATAACTAGTAACTCAGCCCAGATCCTCTGAGACCTCATCTGGCTTTTCAATCATCACATTGTCACCTATCACAAAAAATGTTTATATTACCAAGAAGAAACCATACTCTACAAAAACTGAAAGGCTTGCCTTTTCTGGCAAGTAGGAACGCTACCAAGAAAACAAAGTGATGGTCAGAAGCTTTGGCAAGCAGTTCCCTCCTGCTGTAATTAACATGTAATATTTAAACTCCCCCTTTCAAATCCAACTCTGTCTCTAGAATTTAGCAAAGGACAGTTAATTTCCTTAAGCACAAAAGAGCTTCCTTATCCTATACAGACAGTCAGAAACAACTGACAATTATATTATAAATAAGAAATAACAAAAGTGTAGCAAGCTGATGAATCAAGCACCTTTGAAAGCCTAGCACAGCTTTAGCTGAAGGCAAAGCACATGAGAATCATTTTGTCTGCCTTCCCCATCCAAAACTTTGGGCCAGAAAGAGGGCCTATTTTCTGCATCTTTAGGTGTAGACTCTCAAACCTGCCAAAGTAGAAGGTACAAAAAGAGAGCACACACACAAAAAATTGAAACGCATATAGATTTCATTAAAAGAATTTAAATATAAAAAATACAAAAACGGATGTATTTCATGTTTGAATATACTATTAATTTTAACTCAGTCCAATTAATAGATACAGGTGTATTTACAGGTATACATGCAATCTTCTCCAGGTAAAAATGAAGAGAAGGATCTGCCTGTGGGACAAGCAGATGCAAGATCACTGTGTCTTTGCTCTGAGCTGATTAATGCCATGCAACTGTACGTCTCTCAATATCTCTAAACTGGTCTGGATGGCCTATAAGGGAGAACATCCCTCTGTAAAAGTTTACTACCCAAGAAAATTGCTCAGTATTTCAGGGATGAAATTTTGTAGCAGTTAATTTGTACTTACTAACAATATTAATTAAATATTAATACCTTAACACTTAGCACAGCATTTTTAATATTGGTCAACTGCATAGTTACTAATGTCAAGTCAAACAACAAAAGGCAAAATATACTTGTTACTGGGAGACAGATGTAAGACTTCAGACTTTGCTTAATACTATAAATCTCTTGACAATTCTCCATACTTCTGTTTTCTAGCTTTTACTTTTTGTCTCTCTATCTTGTTGGTTTAAAACTGTAAACTCTGCATAGAAGAAATGATCTCTTACTATACTTATACGGTGCTTAAAACAATATGACTCTGATCATAGTTCACTTTACTCAGTTCTACTGCAATTAAATAACTGACTTAAAATTTAATGTTCAATAACACAAAAAGCATAGAAATCTTTTAACCATTAATGAATATCTCCTCTTGAATCCAACACAGAACTTAATGTGATTAAAAAATTAGTACTTTTGTATACATTGGCAGCATTCATAGTATTTGGCAGAATGAATATTTTTCTTAAGGACTTTTCTCAAGCTGAATCTGTAAAATCTGTAATTCTACCATGTTTTCCTATGGCAAAAGCTAAGTATTAATCCATTATTATCAGCGTCTTCTATATGGTATCACATACTAATAATATTCACTGTAACAGTCTCTTCAAGCAAAATCTCCAAAAATTTCATTAAAATAGCTATACAAAATACAGCCAAAAAAACTGCAATATTCTAAAAAATATTAATATATAAAATCAATAATATTACATTTTATTAAGTACATAACTAAGGAAGATAGATTAAAGGAGAAAGTTAAAAAAAGATCGAAAATTTGTGAAGATCTAGGGAAAACAAATATTCAATTTACTTTAAAATGAAAAGCTATGAGAAAGGGAAAAAAAAAATCTTACATCATTTGTGTTAACATGCCAGGCCATGTCACCATAGGATACCAGCTGACCATTCACGTAACATCGTATTTCACTGTTTCTCCATCGATTATAGATGTGTACAATGCTTATCATGTACCACTGGAAAGACATGGAAAATCAGTATATAGTGGCAGCTTTTGTGCTATAAGACATAAAGTTAATGAATGGCATTAAAAAAAAGTGACCAGTCCCGTTAAGTTATACAAACAGATGAATCATTGCAAACTCATAAAATTAAGTCAAATCAGTGGAACTTCATGTGCAGTCAGTAGAACCATGCCAAACTGTAATGACGTACCTGCCTGCATCCCTTTATGGGATTAGAGCCAAAAATGCATACATAAAATTAAAAAGTTGAATACACTTCCATTCCTGAAAGTGTAATTTAATTTATACACTATACGCTGTAATACAAAACACAACCGAGTTCTGATGGGAAATCCAGTTCTGTGTTTCTCTGTGCACTTACCTTAACAAATTCATATCACATATCTCTGCCTTTTCATCATAGCTCTCTGTTGGAAATTATTAAACAAAAGGAAAAAATTCACAACAGCAAATTTTACAGCCCAGTTGAAGATGTCATCCTGATTGCTTCGTATTAATTTCTTCCTCTATTCTTTACCAATCCACCAATTTTTGGACAACTGTCATATCATTAAAAATGCATTATATAATCAGAGAAAGCACCACAGTAAAATGCTTCCAAGTACAACTATGGTGATCTTTCAAATAATCTGTTCAACAGGAATCATTATGTCCATGATGAGTAAGTTCAAGAAGAAAACCTTAAGTTTCCTTTAAAACCGAACCTTTAAACTCATCTAAGACTAGGAATGGAAAATTAATCTTTAAGATCTGCAAATCAACTCATACTTAACTATAATGGGTGTCTGTATTATTCAAAATATATACAAAGCAGATGAAAATGGGCATATTGGAGAAAGTCCAGAAAGGGCCACAAAGATGATTAAGTGATTGAAGCCTCTGACACATGAGGAGAGGCTGAGATATGGGTCTTTTTAGCCTGGAGAAGAGAAGGCTCAGGGGGATCTTATCCATGTGTATAAACACTTGATGGGCAGGGGATAAAGAAGATGGAGCCAGAGACTTCTCGCTAGTATTCAGTGACAGGACAAGAGGCAATTGGCACAAATTGAAATACAGGAAACTCAATTTAAACATACATAAGAAGGGTGGTAGTAAGCAGTAAGGATAGTCAAACACTAGCACAGGTTGCTCAGAGAAACTGTGGAGTCTCCTTGCTTGGAGATATTCAAAACCTGACTGGACAACATCCACAGCAACCTGACCTAGGTGTCACTTCTTTGAACAAGGGGTGATACTAGACTGTCTCAACACGTCCCTTTCCAATCTTACTGATTCTGTGAAAAAGTCAGCTCATCTGCCTTGAAAACAACACTTCATATTTTAATAATTTGGAACAGTAATTTACAATTTACTTGTCTTCCCTTTCTTGGTATCTGTTTCAATTATCATATTTTGATTTCTATGTTCAGCTAAGTTTCTTTTTTCCAAAGCAGAGAACTTCTGCATCCCTCGAGGCATTATTTTAGTAAGTCACTTGGTGACTCTCTCCATGAGCTGGGGTAAGTAGATACAGAGCCTCCTAATATAAAAATCTGCCTCTCTGTATCAGAGAAAATAAAAGCAAAAAGTTTTGACGTGTTGATTTTGAAATCAGACAGAGCACAGAATTACAAACAAAAAAAGGATGCAGGAAAATATATTTGGACAATAATTGTTGCAGTACTCCTTGAATTGAGCTGTATTCTGTTATATATCTATAATACCTATATGTATTAGAATAGACATACTTTTCCACATCTGTTTCCAGGTCTTTAAAAATATATTTTCATTTTTTCCTCCTTAAAACCTACAGTTAACAGAAGAGGAAAAAAACCCTACTAATCATACAACAGTACCTAGGAGTATCTCACTTCTTGCATATTCAAGTGACTTTATTGGGCAATACTAGATTAAGGACTTACTGGTACAGCTTTGGCTTCTGAAGTCAGGTGTGGCCAGTCTAATATTTTTTTTCAAGCAACCATAAACAAAGTATTTTTTGTAGGCCACTGCCCCACCCCCCAAAAAAAAAAATCAAAAAACAAATCCACAGTTCAATAAGCAAATGTTATTGCCTATTTTGTAGGCAGATTCTATTTCAGAAAGGAACACCCACCATAAATTCAACAAAATATTCATAACTCGAAGTCTAGAAGCTTAACTGGTGACTATGCTAATCAGAAACAAAGTGCAAACCGCATGACTAAAGCTCTGCTTTTATCAACACTTCTTTTCCAAAGCTTCCACACCACCTAACATAAACCTCGTAGAAGAAAAATTCCCTTGTCCTCTTTCCTTCAAAGGTTAATTTAACAATAATCTCCAATAAGTGATGATGATTTTAAATACTTTCATCCCAACCGCAGGTGTTCTTTGCAATAGCACTGTTCAAAGTTGTATCTTTTATAACTATTTACTCATATTTCCAGTTCTGATAGTTTTGCAGCTGAAATTAGCTGACAACTATAAACCCCAAGTTTTAACCATTGATCTTCTATCTGCGATTTTTCTTTTACAGCGCTTTAAGAGCATTTCTGACAACTTAAGACGGTCCCCATCTGTAGTTTAAGTTTAATAGATGACTCGTTCATTTGGAAATAAGTAGTTCATTACTTTTGTTGAAACACTGTCCACAGAGCCTACAGGAACTAAAATGAGCAATGCTATCTTGGGAGAGCTTTGGTGTCCATGTTAAACTTTAGGAAAATTATATAATCTACTTTTTATAATCTTTTTTCCCCCCACATTAACCCCCATTCATGCACATGCAGCTTCTTTTAGTCCAAGTCTCCTTTCTTCCATGCAACTTTTTTGAATCTTTAGCATTGCCGCTATGTCAGAGCACTATCTATGTCTGTTACCCTGACCCACAAGGCAAGGTCTACAAAAAACATTGAGCTGTTCTCTACCTGAATACATGTGCATGCACACACGCGCATACACACAGAGTCTGTCCTAGCTCGTTGTCATAATTAATCCAGTAAAAAAATTGCTCTTTTGCCTCCTGCACTTGGATTGTCACTAGTATCAATCTAGATAAAATGAGTAACGTAGGTTCTCAAAGCTAGTCCATAAAATAGAGGATGACAAACTCCACCAAGTTAAGTCCATAATGCATTCTTATCAACAGGAAAATAAAGGTCCTTCTGAGATTCCTGCTTGCTCACTTGATTCATATCCTTCCATCCCTGTATTTTAACAAATATTAATTCTTTTATTGCATGATAGCATAATTTCTTTAAGGCTTTCAGAGGACTATAATGCCTAAAGTTCTTGGGGAATCTACATAGCATTTATCAACTGGCTCACAAACCTGTTCTTATGCACAGTAAGAATCCTTCAAATAATTCAACACAAGTGGGGGACAAGACTTGCAGTGCAATATTGCATTGCTTTGTCCCCGATGTTTACCTATGTGTTTTCTAATCCTTCCTTTGCATTTTTCTAACTTCTACCCATTTTGATGGTTAAGAAATCAGGCATGATTATACGTAATTCTAAATATCAGCAAAGTCTTTTACTAAAATTTGTATAATTTTCCATCACCCATTTGTTTGACAAAATCGATCATATACCACAATTAAAAGTTTGGCAAATTTCATGTTCAAATCTCTTTGGAACTTGGGGGTACCTACTGTAAGGCCCTGGCAATTAATTACTGTCTCTTCTATTGATTTCTATACCTTTTCTACTGACATTGCAATTTGAGACACTTCCTCTGACTCATCCCCATTGACTCATCTTGTAGTAAACAATGATGCAATTAATTCATTTAGCTTTTTTGTTATGATATTACATTCTTCAAGGGCTCCTATTAAGCCTTAGTCATCTAATTGCCTCTATGGACTGGAAAAAAAAATTGTCTTACCATTTTACGTATAATTTTCTGTAACATACTTTTCTAAGTATCCTTCATTTTGATACACTTTCTGAACAACTTTTTACTTACAATGGTCTCTACTTTGCTATTTATCTGTGCTCAGGTACATTGTGAGGAGCTTTTAAACTTTCTATTGGGTTTTTTGGACTAATGGTATATTTGCTCTTAGCCTTTTATATCTTTGCATTTAAGCAATTTCTCTAGCATTATCAAACACTTCCATCTTTTAACTGCTCCTCTTATTTTCTTTTTTTTTTTTTTAAGAAGTGAAGGTAGTTTTTGCAGTTCCTTTAAAAATAAAAATAGCAAATCCTGCATATCCAAGCATTTTTCAAGACAAAGTCAAGCAAGAGTCAACCGCTGAGCTCTCCAAAAGTTTCAAAAAGAAATAAATCCATATTCTTCTGGTATTTAAAAGTTTGAACTCTCATCCTGGTAAAATGCCACCCAGTTTATAGCAAAGTAATGTAAGCTTCTTTATATGCTTTCTGATCTCCCCCAGTTCATCACAGATGCTATAACCATCCTTATCATGTGGCTAATAATTTAATCTGAATAGGATGGTTTTCCTACTTAGTTACTGATTTTCAGTGCACAGAAACTCTGTTACTAATTGTTACAATGAACTTATTTATCTGATTAGATTAAGTCTTTAATACAGGGCATCTCTCGTCTATTGGCAAGACCTGCCCCACTGTCACGTGTAGCTGTAAGCGCAATTTGAAATGAGCGCCCACTGGCAGTCAAGTCAACAAAGCTTCTGATACTTCTAGTATGTCAATAACCTCATTTAAAATAGACATTCCAGTTTCTCTTTTATTTTTTTAGATATGTAGAAGCAAGCATATATGTATGTCTCATAATTTGCTATTACCTATGTCTCATTTATGTGAATGTTCTTTCCTGATGCTGTACAGGGATTTTGTTGATTTCTCTCCTATTCTGCATGTGAGGACATGGTTTTCAGGACTTTACAACTACACAATGAACCAAACCAAGTTGTACAATCTCACATGCAATTTTTCTTCAATTTTTAGTTGAAAAATTCCCCCTTTTTTTTTTTCAAAGTCAGTAATACAATTTTCTTTTAAGTTCATCCTACAGTCTCCTTCCCTATATCATTTTCTCAAAAATGCACCAAGACCATGCCTCTATGCTATAGCAAGAGCTTCCTTAGGTAGTACTCAAAGACACTTCAGATAACAGCCTGTCAACTTTTTATACTGCTGAAGTCTTTCAAGCTTAATCACCCACTGCTGAGTAAGTCATATTCCTACTCCATAGCACAGTACAATCAGAGAGATGAGGCATCACGCACAAAGTATTTTCAAAACATGGAACTTGTTTCAGTCTATACTACAATTAGTAAAGGTGTTCAAGATTAGAAACACCAAAAAAAAAAGCTGTTGGCTCTCTACTACAGTGGTTTTCTGTTCATACTTTTACAAGGATTGATGCTGAGGCTGGAACTCAAGGGAGTGAAAATTACCGGGAGTTACTAACACACAAAAATTTCACTTTGGAGTCCCAAAAAGCAGTATAGACATATTAAACACAACATTGCCAAAGCTAGCTTAGCTCTGTTGAGAGGTCAGCCTATTATACTACACCCACATTTTCTATTTGGGGATATGATGACCAAATTTCTCCATGTATTTTTATAAATACTTGCTTTTATAACATTGTCAAAATACACTAATTAAAACCTAAAGTAACCACTTAACATGTCTTAAAGTTTTAAATTAAGATTACATATTATTGTGTGAATGGTGTCATATGACATAGTTAACAGTGGGAAGATCTTCACATAAACACAGTATCTTTCTGATCTGCCTACATAAAGCTTTTGACCAGGTGGCTTGAATATATAATTTTACTGTGATTCAACAAAAATTTTAAAAAAACATTATTCATAAGTTTAATGAGGATGATGTTTCTGGCAAAAGCTATTGCTGAAATGTCTACGTCTGTAAGCAAATGGCTAGAAAACAGTATATCTGATGACAAAAATCACACTTCTCAAGTTAGCATTTGGACAGTAAGCTGCTTTGTAAATGGGTACACATTTTTTTAATACGTATCTACACATTAAATGCTTGCACAGTGGAACCAATGTAATACCTAAATAACATGAAGAAAATCAATCTACATGATAAACAGGATAGGTTTTGACTTGTTAGAGCCAGGAATTGTATTTGACAGATTTTCTTTCCTCCATTAAAGCATTATGTACCTTCCCACATACATGTACACACAAGTTATTAATGGAAAAAACATATCATATGAATCCACTTGCAAACATATTCTAGAGGATTTATTTCAAATACTTCCTAAATCTGACATACAACCCAAAGGGTATGAAGCACGATCTTTTAGAAATATAAAACTGGCATGGAAGTTATATTTGGACATACTTCAGCAGATCAGATTATGATTTGAAACTGATATTCATATAATGAGATACACAGGTACTAGAATTTCAGAATTAATGATTTTAAGTAGAATAGCAAGAGCTAAAATTTTCCAGGGATGGCATGAAGGAAACTAGTCATTCATAATAAAAATTATCAAAATAATATCTTGCTAAAATATGAAAGACTGCTTCTTCACAAGTAAAGAAATGATCAGCTAGATACCAAAAGCTAGTTATCAATAACATAATCCAAAAGTTATCAATTCCATTTGTTCCTAGGTTGAGTGTTTATCAGTAGCATCAGACATGCTACTTTAAAAGAAAACTGAACTGTTATCAAAACTCTTTTCTGGCTATAAAATTAAATAAAATTTGCAAAACAGAACTGATTCATTTCAATACACTCAGCAGATATGTGTTTATAAGGCTTTATATATCCCTGAGTAATTTCCTAGAAAAAGACATTACTATGTTTAAAAAAACCCACAAATTACCTCAAAGCTACATGACAGAATTAGAATCAGTGATTTTGAATCACAAATATATACCAAGAAAAAAAGTAGGACATAAAGCTGATGAGTGAACAATGGCATTCCCTCCCTAAGAGATTGGTTTCTCAAAGCAAAACAAGCACTGAAATTCAATATACAAATTCTAAGGCCATGAAAAAAGAAATGAGCTTCACAGCAAAATATATACAAGGCTGCTACCAATGACAAACACATAATGCTCGCTGTACAGAAAAGTCAATGCTTCAGTCAACTAACTGAAATATTGAAGCCAGCAGAATCATTGTTCTCCTAGGACTACTAGGCATACAGTAGAAATGAACACCAATATGATCTAGAGAAATAATCAAGATGTACTATGAAAAATGAGAAATCCCAGAACACCACTGACATAGAAGAGATTTCAGAGCCTTATATCCCCCAGCAACAGATAATGAAACTCTAGTATTGCCAGAAAAATTGTTCCAGACATTGGCACCAAAGTTACCAAGTACAGAATGTTCAGAAATAGAATGATGACCTTTTAAGAATAAAATACAACCATTTTACAAATACTCAAAATTCTTCTCTATCTGAAGCAGTATTTTTAAAAACAAGTTGACTTTATAGAAGTGTTACTTTATAAATGATTACATTTTTCTTTAATTGATTCTGGTGTGTAACTGACATAAAACTTTGCATGAGCATCAGAGAAGCTACTTATAAATAAGAAATTATTAGTAACACTATGACACTAAGGGGATTTTAGCCCTTGTTCCCAGAAGCCTTCTGTCACATTTTCAATGTTATTCTTTATTGTAAATACCACTTTGCTTACCTTGCGTGGCTGAAAGTCATACTTCACACAGTGCTGGAAACCTTTGCCTTTTGACTTCAGTGATGTAACTATCAAGCAGTTGCCAACAAAATGAGCAGAATACCCAACACCTTTGCTAGTGCGGAAACTGAAAAGAAAAAATTATTAATGAAACTGGAAAAAGGGGAATTATTGTATAATAAAAAGGTCCAAATATTACTTTAAATTGCCATGAGAAAGAAAAGAAATTAGGACCTGGAATGGTGAACGTAATTAATTTCCTTCATATGTTCTCTCCCCACCATTTCTTTGAGGGGAGCTACTAACCTGCATCACTTACTTCATTCCAGGCTACATTCTATAAATCAGTACTTTTTTTTTTTCTTTAAAAAAATCCAAGATGGTAAATATTGTATCTATCACGTCTTTCCCTCAGATTCCTAATTCATCATCATTTAAAATAACACATCCGATTTAAGTGGCAAAGAAAAATCCATCACAGAACAAATGTGAGATGCCTTGCAATTTTATGGGGTTCAGAGAACAATGAAGCTGGTATAATATACAAATTTGGATTCAAGGTAATTACTATGCACAAGAATTATTTCTTTTTCAAGGCTTATGATTTAGTTAGGTTAATGGTCTATGAAGATTTAATCATCTGAATTGTGGATTTATTTTCATTTGGCAAGTTGATAAAGGATTAGAGTTTTAACAAAGTAAGTTGAGTAAGGGTTTCCAGCTTTCTTGTGACAAATATCATAAAGTTAGATAATGCAGAAAACTCATACATTTCTCTACTAATATTTTCAATCAAAAGCATTGTAAAGAGGACTGGACTTCTTAAAAAACATTTTGCAAAGGTAGCTGGTGGAAATTAATGAATATTACATGGAGCATTTTAAAAAAATGTAAATCCATATCTACAGCTATGTCACTTATTTCCTTCTGAAAAGCTAAATACAACAAAGAGAAGGTCTGTTATCATTAATATCCAGCACACTTTATACAGCTTTTAGTCTTTTTTTTTTTTTTAATCTCGTTACCAATCAGGTTATAAAAATAACTGATGGCTGAAATGCAAGGTCTAAATGGTAAACTTCATCCATAAATTCTGAAATGAAGCTTTGCAAGTATAAGAAAAAAAGACACTACTAATTTTGAACATTTGCATATACTCCTGTAGCCCACTAATTAACACTTTTTCATTTCCTTAATGTAGTTGACTTATAAAATAATTTCATATTATTACAATAATGATGTTTTAAATTGTTTCATTGTTGTAACACTTTCATCAAACACTTTTACTAGGTTTTTCATCGTAACATTAAGAGGCGAAAGGCATATGTAAATACTAAGTTCAGATTTCATCTTACTTGGTAGCTGCTGAAATTCTACATCTTTCGTCCACCCTACTACACAAATACAATCTTGATTTTAATATGCAGAAAAATTGCATAGTTATAGACCTAATTCCATCTTCAGAAACTTATTTAAATCTGTATGTCTACATTAATGAAGGAGAGAATCAGATTTTCCTCTTTGCTCACTGTCAAAAATATAGCTGATAAACCACGACCTTCTGAAAAAAATAAACACTTTACAAAATAGGTGGTGTGACTAGATCATGAGATGGCCAGAGCTTAGATGTTCTTCTCCTATGAGGGAATTTTTAAAGGAGGTCAAAAAGAGACATTCAAATTCTAGAAAGCCACTTTTGTTATAATTAATTAGAATACTTCTATTAAACGTGAAAAACAGAGTGATCAGGCTAAACAGAACGGGAGTAATAACATCTATAGATGACTCTTCTCCACACTAATGCGTCCTTGCATAGAGGTCCTTACTCCCAGTCTTGATTGCAGCATACTATGCCTCATGATCTCTGATCATCAAGGTGGTTCTGTTGGCCTTGAGGCATGCCTTGGTTTGCTCTTTTCCTTTAGCAACTTGTTAAGGTGCTGCAGAAGCTTTATTTTCCCAAATTAAGGCTGTGGTTTCCTCATTCTTCTATCTGCCTCTATAAGTCGTACACAATTCTCTCTCCCCTCAAGTTGCTGCGTTGGAGAGAATTATTCCCTGCCACAGCCCTTTGTACAGGCTTCCACACAACCCTCCTTGCAACAAAAAGGGCACTTTTTAAAAGAAACTTAAAAAACCCTCGCTAAATAAACCTAAGATATTATCTAAGAATGAAGAGAAAAATTACATACTGTCCATCACCACTAACCTCAACAGTGAAGACAATTTATAACACTGCCATTCCCCTGCATCTTTTGAAGACTGTTTTTAACATGGATCATTTCAATGATCTGGCTTCCACAATGACCCCACAGGCAGCTATACCCCACAACAACAGGAACAGTGAACCGCCTCATGGGACAATATTACTCACACACGTATATAACCTGCATTACCCATATACACAAATAACCTGCATGACCACAGTACTGAATTTTGTACAATAACATGAAGGTTAAAAACCTTAAAATAACAGCTTTTACAATAAGAACAACTGAATATGTTGTGGGCTAGTCTGAGACTTTGATTTACCTCCTTGGGGCTTTATGCCATTCAAAGAACTTTTCACCAGGTAGCTGCAACTCTCATGGTGCCAAATTTGTTTCTCAGCAACATAAGTCATCTTTACAAGCTAAAATGGTTTTGGCTAACAGAATCCTGTTCTGAAGCATACTGAAAAAAATACACAGATTCACTATGTTCTGATATGTGGTGTAGTATTATTTGATTAGAGATGTCAAATAAAATGTTTGGCTTTTTTTAAATTCCAACAGCCAATCCTTGTAAATACTATCAGCTTTTTACCTGATAAAACGTTATTAAAATTGTGTAAAATGCATCCTACTACTTTGAACAGGAGCTAGTAAGCATTTTGTTATACAGTGAGAACACTTCAGGGGAAAAAAAAAAAAAAAAAAAGAACAGCTCTTGAAGAAATATCTACACCTTTAACATTTTTCCCTACCTTTAACATTTTTCCCTTTCCTAACCCCGCCAGTTACTGGGCTGACTTTGTCACCATTATGGTCAGACCAGACCACTCCTGAAATTTTAAACACTGAATTGTCCTTACATGTGTAACTTCCTGGAGTTCAGCATATGAAGACAAGAAAACAATGAAATGAAATAATAGCTCATTTCTTAGCAGGACTCTTCATCTTGGAATAGAATGAATTTTTTTCTAAACATGAAACTTAGCCAAGATTTTACTTTTTTTCCCAAATGAATTTGCATTCTAATACAACAGTAACTGAGAAATGGAGAACTCATATATGTTCTCTGTTTACCTCAACATTATAATATACAGATTATGTTAACCTTCACATTTTATTTCTTGCCAAGTGTAAAGTAGACTAGGACCGGTCTCTAGGATACTGCACAGAAATTCTCTTACCAATCACCTACGCATGCAGAATTTGCCACAGCCAAAGATGAAATGCACAGAGACAACAAGAGCAGTACTGTCAACACCCATATGGTTTTATGAGCTTTTAACTACCTCCCACAGCAGCTGGTATACAGTTTTACTACTGATCGTTCATACACCCCTTATAGTTATGTTTCATTTCAGCCAGTTTCTCAAAGCAGCTACTGGATGTTATTACACTTCAATAGCAGGTAAGCATTCTTCCATCCACTGGTGAAACTGTTTAGTGATTCCAGTTTCTTCAGCTTAGGATTTTATGAGCAATTTAACATATGATCACAGTACTGTGATTGAGAAGATATTAATTCATTCTTGCCTGAAGAAAAAAAAAAAAAAAGGTTTCTTTTCTACTAACTTTGGAATTCCATTATGTGCTTTTGCAACTGTTCTGCATTATCTCTATTATTATTAGCCCTAAAGAATGACTAAAAAAAGTCTAAAAAAGTCTAGATGGCTTGCTTTGTGGCTTTTTTGTTCTTTTTTTTTTTTCCTTGTCCCTACATCAGTAAAAATAAAATTTAGAACACTCTTTCAAAAGTTTTAGCCATTATTCCACTAAATGGTTGTGGAAGCACTTGGATGTTTTAAGGACAAAAAGCAACAATTATGGCAATCCAGCCTCAGTTCACCCTCTAATTCTTTTACAGAGCCCAATACACAATTTGAAAGAAAGCATCTCTTAAAAGAAAAACAAAACACAAAAAACCCACCAAAAATTAAACTTCATATCTGGGCTGATTTTACCTAATTCCAGGCCTTACTTAGAAGTAATGTCACCCCATCTCCTTTCTTAGCAGAAAGAAGTATAGAGATTTAGAGGATGGAGACTTCCCAGTTGAGCGCACTTAGAGTTAGCCCTAAATTCCAGCACTGTCTTTATGACAAATAATCTACACCTCATTTTTGAGGAAATAGTTCCAATGATCTATTAAACTATGACTATTATTATTATATTGTGCCTTATTATAATTATGATAGTTAAAGTGACCATAGTATTGTGTGTCTAAAAGTTTGCATTTTCTTATTTCACTGTCTACCCGCTGGATCTCAGATTAAACAATCCATCAATATCAGATTTTGCATAAATTCTGAAAACAGAAGTCAAGAGCATCCTTAATTTCATCACTTTTTTTTTTTCTTGAAAGGTTTGATTATAAAATGTGTTTTCCAGAGTACAGTTCACTCCAGAGTGTTCAAAAAAGTAGCAATTCTTAACTGTAACTGGTATTCCAGTAATGCTTTTGCCAAGATTTCAGGAAGTGATCACATCACCTTTACTCTCTTCTCTGTTTGTTCAGACTATCCTTGAAAATATCATATTAGCTCGTTCAGCTAAAGCAATGAAAAAGCAGTTTATGATCAGTTGGTTACCTACAATAACCCTCAACATCCTTCTGTAATTACTGCTTTCTAATACATAACTACTAATTCTGTAAGCATGGCACCCATTATTCACTGCTAGGTATATGACGTTGGTTTGCTTCTACTAAAATTTGTGCTATAGAATTCTGATTCTTAACATTTGAACCTTACTGCTCTGCAACAAAGCTTTCTCCTTATTGTTATTTATCATCCATGCAGATGTCCAAGACTTCTCATTTTCTTCAAGGATTGTCACACTCGTAATTGGTAAGAAAGCTACAATACTGTTCTAATACACAAGTATTAATAGACTACCAGACTACTAATAGAGGCCAGTAACTATTGGAGTACCCCAGGGGTCAACACTGGGTCCAGTCTTGTTCAGCTTCTTCATTAAGAACCTGAATGGTGAGACAGAGTGCACGTTCAGCAAGCTTACAGATGATACAGAATTGGAAGGAGTTGCTGATACACCAGTTAAGTGTGCAGTCATTCAGAGGGACCATAGCAGGTTGGAGAAACAGACCAACAAGAACCTCACGAAGATCAACAAAGCGAAGTACAAAGTCCTGCCCCTGCGGAGGGACTGCCCCAAGCACCAATATATGCTGGGTACTGACCAGCTGGAAATCAGCTTTGCAGAAAGGGACCTGGTGGTCTGGGTAGACAGTAAGTTGACCATGAGCCAGTAATGCGCCCTTGTGGCAAAGGCAGCCAGTGGTATCCTGGGCTGCATTAGGAAAAGGATTGCCAGCAGGTTGAGGTAGGAGATCCTTTCCCTATCCTCAACACTGCAGAGACCGCATCTGGAGTATTGTGTCCAGTTCTGGGCTGCACAGTACAAGAAAGACATGGACATACCAGACTGAGTCCAGCAAAGGACTGAATGATCAAAGGCTCTGACACATGAGAAGAAGCTGAGGTATAGGACTGTTTAGCCTGGAGAAAAGAAGGTATGTATAAATACCTGATGGGTGGGGAGTAAAGAAGACTGAGCCAGAGACTTCTCAGTGATACCCACTGAAAGGACAAGACGCAATGGACACAAATTGAAACTGATAAACTTTTTCATTGTGATGGTGGTCAAGGACTGGTACAGGTTTCCCGGTGAGGTTGCGATGTCTCCATTTGTGAAGGTATTAAAAAACCTGACTGGAGAAGGCCCTGAGGAACCTGTTCTAGCTGACGTTGCTTTCAGCACCTCTGCTTCAAATCAGAGTCCTCTTTGAAGTTGTGCATGCTACTAAGTTACTGCTTTTAAAATAAAGATTGTTTAAAAGACAGATGACTCTTAAGAAGAAACTGTGAAGAAAGAGTTAATTTATATGACACATTTTTCATCTAGTTAAACAGAAGAAGATATTACATGCCCAAAAAGCACATTGAAAGAAAATAAACCTTTGCTTTGGTATCTTCCTCTTGCTTGTATGAGACTCAACCTTTCACGTGGCAAAGTCTAAAATCTGTTTAAGAAGTTTGGATGGATGATTTAGTTTGAATATTTTTCTTGGTTTTAATTATTAAATATGGCTTGGTTTAAGCTACTCTATAAAAATGACAAGTATTTGCATTGTTCCTAATTTCCTTCTGAGGTTGGCATACTCAGGTTTTTTTACGTGTATTACATGCACATTACATTTACACAGACTCAATTTTGGCATTTGATTTCTGTAAGACTGACTTCTTTCTGTGGCTCATATGAAGCACTTGCAAAGTTCCACCTTGTTAGTCACAGAAGTTTTATCTCCCACTCTTGATAAATACTCTCCTTTTACATATATTTCATAACAAGAGGTAACATAAGGAAGTGAGACACTGAACTATAATTAAAGATTTGTGTGTGCAAGTGTGTGTGTGTGAGATAACGAGTCATTCATTCAGCACAGATATGCCCAGAGATTACTTGAAGAGTCTGTGCATGCAGCAAAACACCTGTGCTTACTAGAGAGGTTATCCTTTATGCACTACAATAAGAGAGCTGAAAGTCCGTATGTTTTGGGGCTATACTTTCTCTGCAGGTTTCCAAGCTGCAACAACAAAATATAGAAGATATTATTTTGGTATGTTCTGGATTATGAAAACAGAAAAAAAAATGAAAACAAAGAAAAGCACACCTCAGCCATGGGAAAGATAAACTCATAGAAAAAAAATGTTTTCTTACTCTGCTAGACTCTTTATTCTAATCAATCTAATAAATAAATTAAGTTACTCACTACAGGTAAATCATACTGTCAGTCGACACTTTTTAAGCAAACATGGAAATGTGATGGTTGTAGCTAATAAGAAGTTATGTTAATTAAAATCTTTAGAGTATAATGTTAAGGTGAGACCTAGAATTCTTTTGAAGGAAGAAATTCAGGTTTCTTTGATAACTCAAAGGGCAGCGTTGTGGGGTTTATTCATTGACATGTTCAAAAACACACACTCTAATCAAGGAAAAATCTGTTTATTAAAGACAAACGTCTGAGTACATGTGGCAATTATTCTAAGCTATACCACTTCTTTGTAGAAAAGTGAATATAGGCTAGAGAAAAGGTCTAAATCAATATACATAAAAATGGAACCAGAAGTAAATTCCCTCTGACAAATATGAAGTATCCATAAAAATTCAGGAAAGCTTAACACACAGAGGACTTCAAATTATTTCAGTGCAAAAAATAAGTTAAAAAGCATGATCAAAAATCTTAGAATGCAATAAGAATTGTAATCACATCGTAATAGACTTTAGTACTATGCTATGGCAAAAAATATGTCTAAAAAAATAAATAATCAAACATCTGAAGTTATTCTAACCTAATGCCATTGCTGCTTCTGCATTATATTCGAATCAGAAGGAATCATATTCATCACTCAGGCTAAAGGTCTTTCTACACAACTAACCATAAGAAAAGCAGCATACATTGTGGGCTGTGCAACTCTGCAGTATGCTGTTCCTGTTTTGAGGCAGTAACAAATTCTCAAATCACCAACACCACTAAAGTTGCCAGTTCTGAAATATAAATTCTGGCTGAGAAACAGATGACCATGTTAAATTCCTGTATACATGTTCAATCCTATAACTGCATTTGTTATTGTCCTTGACAGACTGAAAAAATAAATAAAATACAGATCATACTAATAAACATAGCCAACGGCTTGA
The DNA here is from genome assembly GCF_030936135.1 of Gavia stellata. Taxonomy (NCBI): domain Eukaryota; kingdom Metazoa; phylum Chordata; class Aves; order Gaviiformes; family Gaviidae; genus Gavia; species Gavia stellata. Next base: position 26,267,487 of record NC_082594.1, on the reverse strand, counting down.
AAAAATCTCCATGGTAATATAACTATAGCACTTAGCAGAAAACAGACACATGGAAAAGCATTATGACAGATGGTAATTTAGAGAAAATGTATTATTTTTTTTCTTCAGAATAAATCTAAATTATTTTTAATCATATATTTGTTCCATAAAAAATACAAATTATTTTGATTTTCCAACTAAATGCCAGTAAGATTTTTATGTATTGACAGTACAAGTACCTTCCTGAGACCACACCTACTGATCGCCTCCTCAGCTGTCTACTAAAAACTTCTGCTTTTTAGACTGCCTGGAATGACTACAAAGTGAGAAACGTTACTTTTGGTTCCTTCCCTCCTTGTGCTACTCCTGTTTTCCTGAGCTGATAAAAGCTGATAGATCTTGCTTATGTCCAATCCTCATCTGTCTGCACAGCTGATATACAATCTTTAAGAATATGAGAAAAGGTAAGCATACTGAATAGCAAATACGTAAAGAATGAAGAAGTGCTGAAGAAAATACCAGCATGTACACAACAGAAGGTTCCTTATTTTCCTCATTCCTTTTTTTCTTCAGCTAAGACAACCATACCTGAGCAGATATATAATTAGTTTCTGAAAAGAAAAAACTTTTTTCATGATTGACCAATAGAATAAACATTTTTACTATTATAGCATAATTTCTAAATATTAGAGGACTTTATTAAGGATGTAACTATTATTTCTATTTCTATCACAACAGCAAACCTAAGTAAACTAAAATTGTCACTCCAGCAATTAATGTATCATGAAATATAGCTTCCATTTTTGGGAGCAGGTGATCAGTGAACCATTTTTATATTCACAGATCTACTTTCTACTACCTCTAGCTAATGTGCAAACAGTGTGCTCTGAGTAAAAGAGATTTGGTTTTTAGTACTGACATCAGCTGAGAATCTTAAACACCAAACAGAAAATATGGCAACATTCTGAGTTTACAGCTCTAAGAAATAATACATTTACAAATTCCTAAAGATCCCACCACACTAGATTTTATGGTTTTTCTGCAAGGCAAAAAGGATGGATGACTTTGTAAGAGTTTGTATACAGTAAGCTGCCATTAAAATCTGCAAGTATTTTTGGGGGAAAAAAGCATGTCAGGAACTAAAAACAATGAGAAAGATTAACAGTTATTAGGAAGCCAAAACAAACTGTAACTGCAGTGTTATAAGTTACTTACCAATAGAGATAGGGTTTATCCTTATCTACATTGATATTGTTTAGCGGATCCATACGAAACCAGGTGTTAAGAGTAAACCCATTTTGATAAGGCCACTTAGCAATAGGAGGCAATGCAATTGCCTAGAAGGAAAAAAAAAAAAAAAGAAAGAAAAAGAAACCCAACAAGTCAAAAAATGAAGGTTTTGAGAAGTATTGTTAAAGGTAATGCCTTTCTAAAATCCTGTCATTCTAGATCTGCAGATCTGCTTTAATTTTCAGATATTAAAGAAGAATATAAAAAAAAACCCCTTCAAATTGTACTTTTGAATAAATGCATTTGTTTTCCATCTTTTAAAATACTTTAATTTTAACTACATAAATTCTACCAATATAGGACATGAAATTAAATTTGTGAATGGGCAATAATAAGAGAAAAAATAGAAAAATTACTTCTGCAGAAATTAAACTATAAATTCAGCTTTCAGTAAGTATCTCTCATCAATAGATTTAAAAATTTAGATAAAATTAATCTCAACAGATAGCACAACAGAGATTCACTGTTAAAACTACATTATAAAAAATGTTGATCTGTGAGATTTAAGAGCATTATCAGGTTTTTTTCCTATGAACACTCAGTAAGGTAGAAGACTGAAAATTTTACCCCTGTTCTCAGTTAAATACATTAATAGTAAGGCATGGCCTGGGAAAAAATTTGATTTTTCAATATTTTATTTTTATGGGCTGACTGATGAAGAGGTTTTAGAGAACTCTTTATCCCTGGGCAAGGCCCTGAATACCTGATCTAACTTTCAAGTTAGGCACTCTTTAGGGAGGAAATCAGATAAGATGAACTTCAGCGGTCACTTACAAAGTAAGTGTTTTCTATGATACCACTAAAAGATAAAACATTTTTTCCCCTCAGTATGAGAACTATACACAAAATGAAGTATTTTAAAAAATTTTAGAAATTAAACGTTCGTAATAACTTAGACATTATTGCAGGAGGTACTAACTGCAATAAATTCTTCCTCCCCCCATCAGAAAAAATATACAATATTTTACACAAAATTAGTTAAGGAATAATAACCTTTAGTACTACTTCATGAAATAAGTTGTATGAGAATGCAAAGCAGAAGAAAATAATTTTATAAATAAAATAGCATGTAATTTCTAAGTGTATTTGATTGATATTTTTCAGTTTCAGTAAGATAATTTAAACTCTTACTACACTTCAATAGAATAAAGACTAGTTAATTAATCCTTTCACTGATGGTATTGGTTTTTTGTCAAAGCTATCAGTGATACTGACTGAGCACTGGCACAGTTTGCCCAGAGAGATTGTGAATTCTCCATCCTTGGAGATGCTCAAAAGCCATCTGACACGGTCCTGGGCAGTCTGCTCTATGTGACCCTGCTTCCACACAGGGGCGTTGGCCAAGATGACCTCCAGAGATCCCTTCCAACCTCAACCCTTCTGTGATTCTGTGTGATACTTATGAGTCACAGCTGGCAATACATTTTCAGGAGTGCTCAAATCTTGTACTGTTCCACTTCATACTGAAGACTACAAAGAATTGTAGCAAACTCATTCATTGCTTAAAACAAGAATGGACATGAGTCTCTGGGCAATAGAGTCAGAATAACCACATTCTATGCCAATGTAGTAAAGTACGTAAAAAAAGGGTACGGAGTGGGGCTGACTTTTCATTATTTTTATATGCAAAGCAATTGCTGAGTTTTAAAAGCAGAGGAATAGGTAATTAAGAATGATAGGGAACTCACACTAAATTTTATAATTAGATACAGTAATGTGCTCAGCTTATGCTAGTATTCAACTAGACAAAAGAAAGAAAACCGATTCTGCTGCTAGCCTGGTACTAACTGCTCAGTACAAAACATTTCAAAGAACTCCTTTGGGATATCACTCCAGCCTCCTGAGAGGGAGTTCCCTGCCTGAAACAGGAAAAGAGCTGCTTGATGACGAACAGGAACAACACCTGGGAATAGTACCGCCACCACAAGGTGTCCTCCTAATGGAGTGACTAATGTGCTACTTATACAGACTGGCAGAGAAGTAACACAGGACTGGGAAGAGCCCTTCAGTTGGAATACTGAAGCAGCTCTCAGCAGCAGATCAGCAGACTGGTTCAGTAGACTCTTAGCTCTTTCATACTACCACTGAAGTCTTGGTTATACAAGGAGCATGCACCCAACTTTAAAGAGGGCCAATCTGATATTTACCATGCCAAGTAAACATTATGCTGTTTCTCTGTCTGATGTTATGACTGTGCATCACACCTGAAAACCTGAATTCAGTGCTAGTAAACGAGGTCCTTCAGTCTCTTTATTCTAATGAAGTTCTTTGTTGTTTGGGTCATTTGTAAGTAATCACCCTTGGTCCACTTCAGAGGATGACTCCTCTCCAGAACTTCATACTGTAATCCAAGATGCACTACTCGAGAAATGTAAATTTGAAGCTCACATTTCTTGATTTACAGGTGCACAGTCAATGATGAGTGGTATATGAAACAAGTTCCTAACCAAGGAAAGAGAAATGCCTATTGTGCATTTCAATCAAGAAACTTCATGCTCCTGTAATTGATACACCTCTTTGGACAGAGAGGAATATTTGAAATTCTTCCCCTGCAAAACTTTTTTAAAGCTCTGATACAAAATTAAATTTAAGAGAGATGTTTCATCAGGGTTTGCCTCTGAAGCCCAGAAATATCAAAGCAGTATGTGTCATTGTAGACATTCATATTCTGCAACAGCTGTTTTGCTGCTGCATGTACTTTTAGAAGAGGTTAACTGTGGTTTTAATTTAGCAGTACCAAATGAAACTCTCTCTTTCAAAACTCAGTAATTAATTCCTTGCACAATCCTCCCTACACATTTTGCTGACACATCTGTTTGTGCAGCTGAATATAAAACAAGATCAAGGAAGTGATCTAGCCAAAAATAACCCAGGTGAAAAACAGGGATTTTCAGCCAGTTTATTTCCCTGATGCAATCTGCCACACCAACAGCTGTATTCACAAAGAACAGGAGGTGGTGGTTTATGCTTGAAGAAAACTACCAGTGCTATTGAGGAAATACAAGTAGAACAGCCCAAGAGAAGCTCCTACCACCCTTCATGCACTGGCATGAAAGGACAGGGATCTCAGGATTATTTTCCCTTAAAAAACTCCAGGTTCTACCATGAACATACAGTATTCCATACCAGAATGGAACTGAACCTCAAATCCGGATTTCTTGTTTTTAAGCATTTGTATTTGCTGCTTTAATAATCATATTTATAAACCTGTATACAATATTTGAACTTATTTGTAGGTTTTTCTGAATGTACATGCAGTGAATGGAAGACAGAATATCTATTTGAGAAGGTTTAGAAAGGAATACAATTTCATCGTTGTAAGTTATCTCAAAAAGTAAAGCCAAAAGAAGACTGCATTTAAATCACTACATTGAGGGAAAGGAAACAGCTGACAGAGTTCAGAAAAAAAGAGAAAGATATAATAAAATTTATGACTAAGCTGTCACTGTAAACTGTGATGACATGGACAACCTTACCCCTATATTTTCCTCAAGCCTCTGCTTTATATAATATCAATTACATTATTCAAATAAAATAACACCGTTCTTTGGAATTTTCAGTTTTCACTTTTATGATAAGTTGCCCAGACAAAAATCTGCTATTTGACATTCCATCCTCACAAGTGCAACTTCTTAACACCACAACTATCCTGCAAACCTATGGAAGGCAAGGTCTACACTACTCAAGCATGTATTTCCCCTCTCATTTCCTTTTTAAGAATTTCCAAAACCAAATGAAAGGAAATGCAAATGAGGAGCAATTCATTTATTCCTCAAGTTGTAGTATTTTGGTTGAAAACTTACTGCAGCACTACAGCCTGGGAAGTTGAAAAAGGTATCAGGCCCATGTCTCTGTGGCATCTGATTAAGGACTGATAATAGTTTAACCGCATGTCTTGGCTGTGAAAACAGGAAAATTACACAAAAGTCAATACAACCATTTTTGTACTCTCTAGGCTACAACGGAAACTGGACGGTTTTCAAACAACACAGCAAATTAACTCTAAAGTAGTTAGCAAAAATACTGCATAAACATATGTTCAATCAACATGAAAAAAAAATAAATTCAAGTTTATATGTCCCAGGAGACAATTCATGTTAACTTCAGGCTCTAATGGAATGACACTTAATGCTTTATCTGATCACAGCTTACCCAGATTCCATTTTCGCCTCGAAGCATGCTGAACAAAAGCTTCAACTCTTTGACAGTGATGCTGTAGCTGGCAAGAACCCCCAACATATCAACTAGAAGATCTTCAAAGGAAAATAAAGTTATTCTGAACTCTGAATGTCATTGTTTTTACAAAAAAGCTGAAAAAGTTAACACCTTTAAAAGTAAGTGTATTCACAGATTCTAAAAATCAAACTTAGTTGCCTTAAATATTTTACAAAGGGTTTCATATTCTCATTGTTTTAGTTATTTTAGAAATAAATTTACATATGCAGTTTAAGATTTTGCGTCAAACATTGAACAAAGTATCTATCAAATTTATGAAGAACTAATTCTTCCCATTTCACAACATTCATCATGAATTCTGAACTTCCGGCTTGTTCCTTTCTCTTACACACTTCCGCAATAAGGGTTTCTTCATTCCTCTGAAGTTAGTATTTTTCAAAAATTTCTGACCTAAAAGATGCTTGACATTATTCTTTAACTTAAGCACAGCACATTATACTGAGAATTTGTACGGTTCCTGCAGTTTTGTTACAGTGGTAATGCTTCCAATTTTTACCAGAATGAAAGGCCAGGGAAAAACAAACAAAAAAACACAAAAAAACCCTCAAAAAAATCATAGTGAGAAAACAGTAACAGGCCACAATAAAAAGAAGTGATCAGAATTGCGAACTAATTTATGTAATACAACTTTCATTAAAACATCTCAAACCCCATAAACATTTAAAGTAAAGGCATTACATAGCCTGCCTTTCAGAGAATATCAGGTTTAAAATTACTGCTAGTGCTTGGATCCTTATTTCAAACCACAGAAATTAATTTTAAGAATTTGTTAGCTTGTGAGATGCTGGACCTCGCCTTATACTCCGCACTTTCTTCTGGAATAAAACACACTACTAAGAATTATTACTTCCTGTAGCAGGAGGAAAAACAATTTGCTTATCTTCACAGATGTGGCATAAAAAAATTAATTCAGAGATCAAGCAGTGAAGTAGAGAGTTTCCAAAACAAAAAAGCTATGACACAATAGACTCAGCATTAACGAACTTTTTCAATCTGCTCAACAATCAGAAATTCCCCCCATAAAACTTGTAGAAGACATGAATAAGCCTATATCTTATTTGCAGGACCACATGTTCTCCTTGTTCATTAGTGAAAGGATGACTCTTACAGGTGCTGACAAAGAGTAGTCTTAAAAAGCATCCATCCTTTTCAAGGACATTTCACATTGATCTTTTGTTTTAAAACAAATTTTCTCTCTGCAAATCCCTGTGTATGTGTTTTTGAGTCAAATCATCAAGATCTATTTAACTTGTTCCACCATGAAACCAACCTCTGATCCTCAGCAAGCAAAAGGCATGTGTGAAGAATGAAGTATCATTTAATTTACAGGAGACATAGCAAGCTGTTCAGTGAGTGACACTGCATGTCAGGAAAGGCAAAAAAACCCCACTGTAACTTGCAGACATTTTCACCATAAGATCTGAATATATTCCTAATCGTCAAGTATAGACCTTTTTTTCCCTTTCTTTAAAGAAAGTTTATTTATTACTTTGCCCTTTAAAATGCCACATTATATTTGTGACAGAATTTCTTAAGGAAAAGCAAAATAAAGCTAAGAAAACTAAAATTCCTTGTCTTTTATGATGGTGAATTCTATGACTCAGCTCTTCCTCTAGTACTGACAAGCATCTGCCCCCTTCATTGTACAGTGTCGAGCCTGCAATGTGAAGCTGGCAGTGATTGCACATATTGTACGTGTTCAGAAATTGAGAACAGTAACACACTGAAAACTCAGTAAGGGAAATCAGCACATGTGAATGGCAATCTTTGGCTGAGAATTTCCCAATTCTTATTTTGTACTCTTAGCTTGCCTTTTAGCTCAAGCTACACCCAAATTTTGCTTCCTTTACAGAGAAAAAGTGTTGCGTAGAAGCAAAGCTGTTTGGTGAAAATCAGAACATCATTAAAAAAATCTTCTAACACAGATGACAAAAGTGTAAATTAATACAGTCAAACACAGAAACGACTGGCAGGTTTTTAAAATTACTGAAGATGTGCTGTTTTGTTTCATTGTTATAGCCCTGTATTACCTTATGGCACAGAAAATTTCTTACTTCTACTGAAGATGTTGATAACCCCCAGGCATTAGAAATACATATTTATAAACAATGAATAAAACATTGATGGAGAAAAATAAGTGTAAGCTCCTTAACAGAGTAACTCTGGGTAAAACAAAGACCTGAAAGATTGAAGCCCAGTAGGTAACAAGTAAAGATAAAGCAAAGAACATCTGTGGAAGTCGAAGCACTTAATGCTACTTAAAAATATTGCTGTAAACACCTCTGAAAAGGTTTGTTTCTTGTTTCAATATAAGAGGACTTAAAAATAACTGTACTCTATCACATAACTTTATTCATACTTATTAGAAATCTCATAGAAAAGAGTCAGTCCACATCTGGTTTATAAATCCTAATAACTCATTTATAAATGGACAAAGGTCACAAAACATACTACAATTGGATTTTTTTAATGTTTACTTCATTTTTTTTTATATTAAATAATATCACATATATAACTGGTACCTACGATCTCATTTCAGACAAGATTGTATAAAATAATATTAAGTCCAGAAGGAGAAAACAGGCACTGATTCTCATTTTTAATGCATTTCTAAAATGCACTGAATGTAACAGATTTTATTTCTGTTAATGTCACCTCCTAACTACTTTCATACTAAGCAGTTTATATATGATCTATAAATTAACCAGAAACCTTGAAGGAATGCTTAATTCAGTCATTTAATATGAAAATACAATGGTAAAAGTGCCTGCCTGTCTTTCAAGTAACAATGAGCACATATCAAAATGAATGGTATGACATTAACTTCAGAAGACATCTTAAACAGCATTGGAAATACAACTTCAGGAAAACTACCCTCATAACCTCACGTTTTAATAACAGAAAGCCATGAAATTGTGAATTTTACCTCTGTTGGTGAAGTAAATTAATTTCTACAGGTTGGCAATAGAGAATGTGATAATTTTGCAGTTTTTCTTATGGAACCAGTTGAAAGAGAAATGCTTGTTAACAGCCCATTAATGACAGAGCAGTCAAAACCTAACATTTTTGCTTAAAAACTAGGAACTGTTTCAGTGCTTAAGAATTCAGTTCCAGCAATTTTAGAACAATTACCTACAGCATCACAACAGAACTGCAGGAAATAAAATGAGACTCAAGGGAGACATATCCACTCTCTATGAGTTCGGGCTACTTTCTCATCTACCATTCAGACTTCTCTGAAGGTACTACAGACACTATCCCAAAGAGTCTCTCAGAGCAGAGGATCTGCTTCACTACTCATGACCTGGAAACAGAAAACTAAAAAGTGAATCCCTCAAGGAAGAACCTGTGCAGCTTTTAAAATAAAAGTGCCAATCACCTATGCAAATATTTTAGTAATCTTTTCCCCTTAACCATTGATAAAATGGCTGACCATCCCCTATCTTAGTATAACAGATTATCACAGTATAAAGATGACTTCTGACAGGTGATGCTTCTGAAAAACAAATTGGAATACAAGTGGCAATGATCCCATTTGGAATGCAACTGAGACTTTCAAGGTGATTAAGCTTTTGTTCTTGACCACAGAATCTGCAAAATCTCAAGAAGTGAGATATTTAAAGTGCTGAGAAGCCTCATGAATCTGATAGTCTTCATCTAAACAGAAAGATAAGTTCTTCTCACTGCAAAAGATTGGGTATATGTTTATTTGCTGTTGTCTTACTTTCATAAAACAAGAGAAGAGTAGCTTCAGACTTAGACTGGTCCTGAAACCATGCTGTCAGAACATAAAACAGAGATTATGCCTGTCTTGTCTATTTAAACCTTATCTAGGTCTAATCACAGTTTTTCACAAAGGAACAAGTGAGATGACCTAAAAAAAGACAAACAACTCCCAAAAAAGACAAATAAAAACCAGAAAACCTGTACCCTTCACAGATGATGAAAGCCAATCGCAAAACATTGGGCTGACAGAGCATTAGCAACTGTTTTGGGAAGAAAGTGGTACTAACTTCCTAGGAGTAGGCACTAACACAGCTCTTGTTCAAAACATCCTCCCTCAATGTTAAAAAACAGTTTGCCACAAAATTTCTTACTTTATTCTCTGGGTTTGGAAAGTTCATAGAAATGCTTGGGGCAAAGCAGTTCTACAATTATCTGCAGTCAATTATGACCTCAACATCTGTATAGCAGATTAGGGAACACAGACACTGCATTAGTTGTCACTGATTTTGTCATCAAGTGCCTACCATTGGACTAGTTATTACATGACCATATTTATGACTTATGGCTTATTACCAACATTGTTGCCATTTATAAAAGGGTGGTGAGGTGCTTGCAGAAATCAAGAGATAAAAGCAAAATGATGAATTTGGTTGCTTCCATATGTTTGTCAGAAAAATTCTCGAAAACCCCACATTCTTGCCTATTTACAGTTGTCAGAAAAAGACCCTACAAAGTGGGACTCTGTTAAATCCCATGATATACAGAAGACTATTCAGGTAATTTGACACACATTGTAAAGCTAAAATACCATCAGAACTGCAATTTTTGGTTTTGATTTTAAATTAAATATGTGCTCTTTTCATCCGTGTAAGCATAGAAAAGAGCAAGCTTACTGATGTTTTTTCTGTGGAAAGTCTCTTTCTGAAGTACTGTGTGACCACTCTCAGAACAAGATTAATGGGGTAGAGGCTCCATTAATTTTTTTATTAATGTACTACCCCTAGTTTATATTAATAGTTGTAAATTCCGAGTGATTTTTCAATTCCCAAATGTTCATGGAAGCCACATCCTATACTCTTGATTTCTGACTTATACAATTAGCTAAGCATTTTTTAAAAATTTCTCTCTAATGGGGACATCATCACAGTTATATGTGCCACATACAGAAGTACTATTTAGGGGAGCTCAAATTGGACAAATTTTATTGGTATGATTACAGATGTAAGCACATTATTTCCATGAGTAAAACCCTGAAAAACTTCAAGATAAAAATGTTTGTTTTCAACAACCAATGTCTTACATGTAATGTGGAATAAAACAGTATCTTTGCCCTTATACTATTCTGACATATTTACAAGTCCTGCAAAACAAAACATACTTGGTGAAAATCATTGGTTTGTGAACCTACTGATCTGTTATACTTCAGTCTGAATCTTGAGGTACAATATTTAGCATAACACTTCTGGTTTTAGCATTTACGCATACATTTCTAATCAACAAGGTGTTCGCTAAGACTTGCTTTGAAATACAGAATGTAGCTTTTTCAAATACTTAATATTACAGACACCTTTATACTGAAAAAGGCCAAAGACAAAACATTCCTGAATAATCCAATTTTCATGCTGCTGTTATCCTCCTCTTGTTTCTGGTCCGAAATCCTTGCTGGTTTACTGTTCCACAAAGCCTATGTGTCAAGAATCAGATCATCAACTAAAATCTTAGAATTATGGAAGACAAACCTCTTCAGTCTTTCAAAAATGCCTCACAATTTAAATATCCTACTATCAGTCCCAAACTATATAAAAATGAAGAACTACCTTCACACTGAGTTGAAAGAAACTGCTTGGCTTAAGTTTGTCCCCAAGAAAAATAAGGAGTCAATAAATACTAACTGTATGTAGTTGTTAGCTTTCACATATAAATGTTACAACCAAACCTGCTCCTCTAACCAAGTAATTAGGATTACAATCTGCACCCTACTACTGACAGGACACAGTATGGAATAACATAAACTCCTTCAAACGTACTCTGAAAACCTTAGCTATGCAACAACTTCATCACTTACTTTCAGCAAGCAAACAAAGTATGCTATTTTTTTAATGCTGTAAAAAAATACAGGATGTTAAAAAACACGGGTATAAAAACCAGAGAGATATTACAGGGAGCATAGCTATACTTATGAAATGATAGTTTAATATAATCCATGTGTCCAGCATTCAGAGCTATAAATAATTTCTGATATGCTGTCAGTTGTAGGTTAAAGTGGATCAAATAGCAATTCTAACATCTGAATAACTCAAAATTATCAGTGCACTGAAAGCCTAAAATATTAACTTGACAAGTAGTCTAACATGTACTGTTCTTAATTATGTTCAAAATTGCTTTTTTTTAATCACTAAGATAACATCAGATGAATTAAAAGGCAGTTATTTTAAACAATATATTTTAAACTAAGAATGTATTTTTTGTCATTTTTCTGAAATTGATAAAAACGTACTTCTGACAATAGCAGTACTAAAATATCACTTGAAGTAAAAACCAAAATATCCCAAACCCTTCCATAATCACAAAATGTTGACAGTTCAAGAATGTAATAATTATTTTATCAGTTGGCAATTTATACCTGCAATCATGTCGTCCACAGTACTCATCTTCAGCAATACCTGTTCAATTAAGCCAACTTCCGTGCTAGTCTGTAAATTACGGACACTTTTACGTAGAATCGCTGTGAACATACTCCAGATTTCTGCTTGGCATGTTACATCACAGTGCTCCAAAAGCTCTGACATGCACGTAATGCTCTCTGCATCCTGGATTATAAAGTTCATCTCTAGATCAAATTCGCCACCAACCAGCTACAAAAGAAAACAAGAACAGTATTACAATGTGAAATATATAGTTTAGTGTCTTTCATACCTTCATTGTGACCAACACTGAATATTTTTTGCATGATGAGAGAGGTAATTCTGATTGAGAAACTCACAGCTATGATCTGTAAGACAGCAAATTAACAATCATGCTATGCAAAACATAGCTTGTACAAATTACACACACTAATATAATAAAATATTACCTTCAATTTTCTCATACAACACTTTCATAAAATAAATTCTAAAAAGATGTGAAATATTCCTTCCTATAAAGTAATTGAAACGGTAGCCTGGCTCAGAGAGATGTAGTGCAGAAGCTGCAGAGCCTGAAAAGCTCAAAAGCAACTCAAGCTTTCCTACAGTACTCTAAACAGAAATTTGCCTACTCAGAAATAAAAAAATACTGAAAATAATTTAGCTATGTTTTCTCCTGATATAAGCCAACATTTACCCTTAGTTACTTGTTTGCAAGATCTTACTGCCCTTTCCATTGTACCACCCAAATAAGCATGCAGTCATGCTCAGAAAAACAATCAGTGATCTGCTCTGGATCAAAGCAAACATGGAAAAGTTCCTTAATTATACCACAGATTAGTTCATCGTGTGGCCATGGAAAGCTACTGCTGGTGCAGGGGAGAGACAGCACTGGGTGAGGAACAAGCACTCAGATGAAAAGTGATTTAACAGCAGTACTGATGAAATTATAACCTGTCTCCTATCTACCCAGGTATTTGCAAAATGCTATCAATGTCCAGACCTCCAATTAAACAGCACAACTACTGGGCATATTTTAGGGGGGGAAAAAAAAAAAAAAAAAGAATTAGCAAAAATTTGCAAAAGATATAGTCAAGACCAAGTACATCTTAAGGAATGGAATTCACCTATTTCAATCAGCCACTTACGTAACTTTAAAAAGATGAACTCAGAACACCTTACTGAACTGAATATGAAATTCAGTTTAAAAAAATAATCCCCTTTTAATGGCAGAAACATCTTTCAATTTTGAAGGAAACAAAGCCTGACTCTTACGCATCCTACTTTATCCTAGTAACCTTGAAGAATTTTGAAAGCACCAAAGTTAAATTTCAATAACTGCAAATATATTACCTAATTCAGAAAGGCAAAAGAACAGAATAAATTAATTCTAAAATAGTTTTATGACATTCTTTCTATTTGTTTCAGAAAGTTATATAATTAAAATTGCAATAATATGTTTTAAATTAAAGATATTCAAAGAAATCATCACTTAAAAGTGCATAACTTCAATGGTCACTTTCAATAGAAGGCTATTTCATAGCCTGTTTAAAAGCACTTGGTATTGCCTTCAAATTAAACTCCAAAAAAGAAGCAAGCTGATAATCAAAGCAAATATTCAAAGTCTTCTTTCAGTCCCAATCTTCAAAAAGAATTACTACAATTAAGCAAGGACTAGCTTTGGCTTCTACCCTCATTCATACTTTTCATCCACTTGCAAATTACTTTTTCCTCTATCAATTAATTGCTAATAACAGATTTATAATTTTCTAACATAAAAGCTTCTAAAACACTAAATATATAAACTGACTACCTCCTTAGTTCCCCTGAGACATTTCATTACATTAAAATAAAACTATTATCCTAATTATGATTAGTAATTTAGTTTAGAACTTGTGACTGCATATCATAGATTTACATCTGTGGTAAACACAGAATGTGTACCAAGGGCAGGCAATAAAACTCAAAACTAGAAGCAGAGTATTTCTATGCTTATTCTTTAGAATCATGAAATAGTTTTACAGAGGAAAACACCACACTTCAAGAAATCCAGGTGGAGTTTCTATTTCTGAAAACAGCAGTAACTAGTGCACACTTCACCAGCAATCTGGGTTGTTTTTTTAGGTATCTCTCCGCCTGGATGAGCCTCTCTGAGATTATGTTAAAAACACACAGAGGTAAAACAGGCACCTGTAGAAGACATTCAATTAAACTCTCTTAGATGCTTATCCTAAGATGAAATGAAGCACCTTCTGGAAGTGTCTACTTCTTTCCATTTCTTTCCATGCAGGAAGTCTAGGATGAGAAATCGTATTTCTGGAGTCTCCATCGTTGTATACATTCAAAAGCCGTCTGGACATAGACCTGGACAACCAGCTCTAGTTGGCCCTGCTTATGCAGGAGGGTTGGATCAGAGAACCTCCAGACAGCCCTTCCAACCTCAACAATTCTATGATAATATTCAGATACGCAACTTTCAGATACCTAATTTAGGTGAGATGAAGCCCACCATTTATTTTTGATAACAGATGGACCTAAAAACAAGGAAAAAACTAGTAATACCTCAGTTGGAATGCATAGGTTCAATACAGACTAATTCCCCTTTCCTCAATCACTATTCAATGTAAAATTCTTGCAAATATAAATTAATAAACTAAGATATAATGGTTAAAACAGACTAAAATAACTCACAACAGACTAAAATAATTAGAACTGTATTTGCTTGCTAATGTAAATTAATATACTAATATATAACATTTAAAACAGACTAAAATAGAGCTCACTGTATCAGTCTGAAGTGATGGGACGTTTCAGTACTATTAAAAACAAGCTGTCTGTATATATAAAACATCTCAGTGAATCTGCATCAAAAAATACACTGAATGCTAATAAAATTGGTTTTATGGAGAATCTTCTACTGGGCTATGGACCATCCAGTAGGTATTACAATTATTTTACTTGTCCACTTGGCAGCAAGAGTTTTGTAGTCCATCAGAGTGACTGCTTATTTCATCACAGAGAACATTAGAATGTACCTGATTTGCCCTTAACTGCAGTTTAAACATATTTCAGCCACTAACAATGATTATAATTATCATTAAAATCAACTTCCTCAATAAAGGAAACAAATTAATGAACTAATTAACAGTCCATTAATTAACTCATTCACTAATTAACTCATTAATCAAAATTAAGAAGGTGGGGCAAGGGTTACTTTTTTAAAGTAGTCAACCTAGAAGTCAACATAAATTAAAAATTAACAGTCATGATAAAAAGAAGTCTAAGAAGACAAAGAAAATCTACACAAAAATGAAGTGAGTATACAGAAATAAATGACCATGGTTAAATTGTGTTCAAGAAGTAATACAAAGCAACCACCTCTGTTTTTAAATGCAAAAAATAAAATATAATTCAGCCAAGAAAAGAAGTAGAACATTCACTACAAAAAGAAGCATTCTCTAACAACATTTCTACACCTGCATTTCTCAAGCAAAAGATGGCAGGTAAAGAGGAATAACCAGTCAGTCTTCACAACAGAGGGAGGTTATCAGTGGAGAACCACAGCGATAATGACCTGGTAACAGGTGCGGATATCAATGAAAGGACTAAATTTGCTGAAAAGCCAAAAATCATTAAATGCAGTTAAAAAACAGCAACTACTGAGAGCTGCAAAGATTTTTCTGATATCAAGTGGCTGAGCAACAACATATAAGAAGAGTTCAAAGTTAGTAAATGCAAAGTAATACCACATTATTGTAGCTTTACCCATAGGTACAAAATGACAGGCTCTCAAATCTGCTATTATCAGCCAGAAAAGAGATCTTGGAGTCCCTGTGGGTACTACTTTAAATAACTAAGCCATGTTAAAAACTGTCAGTAGGCAACTGTAAAAATTCATGATGAAATTGCAACTTTGTAACTTGGGTACAATTCTGGATGCAATACCACACACAAAACAGTTAAATCATACTGCCATAAAGTAACTTATTTTTTATATAACATGTAGAAGAGTTCTGTAGTAAGACAAAGTCCAGCTAGTGTACAATACGAACACTAAGACAGAAATCCTTACAGGAGCCAGTATACCATACCATAAATCAGTGCTATTTCCATATCATAGATCTCAAACACAATCTTTTTTCTTATGTCAAACACTCGGTCTTAATTTGCATTCCTCAAGTGAACACTTAATATTCAGTAAAGACCATGCCTTCACTGTGATTAAGTATCTTGAATAACTGCTTGTACTTTGTCAAGGTCTTGTATCACTTTTTAACTATTCTGCATCTTTCACAGCACAGCTCTAAGAAATGAAGCAGCAAACTAATGTTCAGATCATGGTTCCAAGTCAGATGAATATGGACAACAAATATAACTCTTCCTGAAAAAGTACTGAACTGGCAGTTATAAGCAAATTAGGCTATCTTCCCTATCCTGAGGTTGTTTACAATGACAGGGTGACACTCCTTGCTCCAAGAACCTACCTTAACTACACCATCATCCTCAAAAGCAGCTGCACTACTCAGAATCTCCATTTTTCTGAATCTGTGGCCATTCCGAGGGGAGGGGAGGGGAGGGGAGGGGAGGGGAGGGGAGGGGAGGGGAGGGGAGGGGAGGGGAGGGGAGGGGAGGGGAGGGGAGGGGAGGGGAGGGGAGGGGAGGGGAGGGGAGGGGAGGGAGAGGAGAGGAGAGGAGAGGAGAGAGAGGAGAGGAGAGGAGAGGAGAGGAGAGGAGAGGAGAGGAGAGGAGAGGAGAGGAGAGGAGAGGAGAGGAGAGGAGAGGAGAGGAGAGGAGAGGAGAGGAGAGGAGAGGAGAGGAGAGGAGAGGAGAGGAGAGGAGAGGAGAGGAGAGGAGAGGAGAGGAGAGGAGAGGAGAGGAGAGGAGAGGAGAGGAGAGGAGAGGAGAGGAGAGGAGAGGAGAGGAGAGGAGAGGAGAGGAGAGGAGAGGAGAGGAGAGGAGAGGAGAGGAGAGGAGAGGAGAGGAGAGGAGAGGAGAGGAGAGGAGAGGAGAGGAGAGGAGAGGAGAGGAGAGGAGAGGAGAGGAGAGGAGAGTTACAGTTGGAAGGGATCTACAGTGATCATCTAGTCCAACTGCCTGACCACTTCAGGGCTGACCAAAAGTTAAAGCATGTTATTGAGGGCATTGTCCAAATGCTTCTTAAACACTGACAGGCTTGGGGCGTCAACCACCTCTCTAGGAAGCCTGTTGACCACCGTCTCGGTAAAGAAATGCTTCCTAATGTCAGGTCGGAACCTCCCCTGACACAGCTTTGAACAATCCTCACACATCCTATCACTGGATACCAGGAAGAAGAGATCAGCACCTCCCTCTCCACTTCCCCTCCTCAGGAAGCTGTAGAGAACAATGAGGTCACTCCTCAGTCTTCTTTTCTCCAATACCAGATGGCTTCTCAACTTGAAAATCCATCAAATGAACACAGAAGGAAAGGAAAGATGGCAGTCAATCTTAGAAGAAATAAACAAATGGAGCATCGGGATGATAATGCTATTGAATGGCGAAAAATTCAAAGAAAGCAGAGGTCAGAATTTATTCTAGGAAGATTTTATAAAAAAACCCTGAAGACATGAAGATTTTTCAACACAATTTCATCTGTGATTAAAAAAACCCAAATGACTGCCTAGCATAAGAGTCTTAAGAAATGCATGAGATGCAAAAAGGTATTTTAGAGGCAATTGGTATTTTTTTGGTTAAATGAAAAACATGACTGCATTCTGCTAAAGAAAGAATGACACAGTAATACAAATACACACAGTAACAAGAATAAAATGTGAAAATCTGAACTACAGGGAGACCAAATAAAACATTTTTCTTTGCAATTACTTTCATGTTAAATAGATAAAGTATCAAAAATTTCTCAGAATAGTCTATTTTTCCATGTTCCGCACTCATACTTTGGAAGAAGTTTCATGGTACCTAAACTGGACATTTCTGTTTCCTTTTAACATTTTACACATATTTCTCTCTACTCCTCATCTGATTCGCAGTCTTAAGAACTACTAACCTGTACAACTGAAACTTACTTTTAATTGTTAAAAATATATATTTTCAGCAGAGTTTTTTGTTTATTCAAATGTCAGCTTAATTACAAGGATGCATACAAGGAGAAAAAGGTATTCTCTATAACCATCTACTACTTCTTGTCTTGTATTTAATCTGTAAACACTTTTGGGCCAGCAAAGATATTTTTTCAGATTCACATTTATCCAGCATAAAGTGAAATTTGATTGTACTTATCTACAACATACCCAAAGCTCCTTTTTTCCCCATCTACATTAACAGGCTTGTATTTTATCTATTTTTCTTGATCAAAGAAAAGTATATTAGAACTAATAAACCAAAGTATTCAAAAATCTAATTATCTAAATTTGCTGTTCATTGCCATCAAAGAAGCACTTCTTTCTAATTCCCTTCAGGTTTGATTCCTATCTGCATTTATTTCAACAAAAATCAAGAATATAAATTCTAGAATGCTAGACAGACAGTGCCATTGGAAAACTCAATTATTGCAATGGTGTAATTACTACAACTCTAACAACATCCAGGTCAGATTTGCACCAAGGCACTCCTTCCTTCTCTCTCCTAATTGACTACTGTCACACTTGCTCTACCTTTTCTAAAGCCAAGAATAAATGACGGCATATCACAGTCAACATGACAACCGCTCTCATCTGTTTTGGACTAGTTTGTGAGAACCACTTTAGGTTAACATACATACATATACAATCAGAATAAACAATCTTGCCTTATGAGTATAGGAGGCAAGCAGTGTGGAAACAAAATTACTAATTTTCTTCCTCTACTTGATGTTCATATATCTTTTTAGGCACTGCAAAACAGCTGACTTGGCATTTGGCACAAATTTCCACAGGGAAAGAGCTGGAAATAACAAGCTGGGATAGGAGTGAGAATCTCTTAAAATCCCAAATAAATTAGTTGTTTTAAAGAGAAAATCAGTAAACTTTTTACCCTTGATAACAAAGGCCATCACATAACATTCAAGAATAATTCTTGTTCAAACTGGAATATCTTTTCTTCAAAACAACATTGAATTGATTTCATAATCACTAGGGAGTGTTCAAAATATGTGGAATCAGACTGTGAATGCTTCTTTTATGAAGACAGGGCTCCAGTTCAAGCGTTAAAACACAGTAGTCTGACAAAAGCAGTGGTGGACCCAGGCAAAAAAACCCCTGAGTTACTATTTTCTGGTCATTAACTAAACCATTAAATTTCTAAACAATTATTTCAGGTTTTTAGGAAAATTCTTCTTCAGCTGCATGAATGAAGATTTCCTTAGGTAAAAGTGTTTAGAATGCTAAATGAAATAAATTAAACTTTTCAGTGACCAATATGTGTGCTGATCACATATATATCACATTTGTTAACCTAAATAGATCAATATGACTACAGAGAAAAACACAAGTAACAAAACCTTAAAGCTGATATTTTCCATAACTGGTACATATTCCTTTTTTTTTTAAATGCTTAGTTGTTGAATGAAGTTCGTTAGAGATACAAATTACAGGTATGTGTATCTGGGGTAAGTTTCAAAATTCTCTTTACCATCAATGGAAAATAAAAGGTGCCTCTGGGAAGTGATTCATTCACTGGTTTTAGATGCAACACTAGGATGAAATAAATCTTTCCCTGATAATGTAGTACTTTTCACTGACTATAAAAGGACAACTAGTTCAGACAGGCACATCTAAAGTTATGTCAGATTAATCTTACCCAGTGTGCTCACAGTATGGTTTATAACTGAATGACAGCACTAAAAAGACTGATTCTCATGTGAATCATTACAACAGCATGTAATTCTCCACATTACTGTACCCTTTTTAAAGGAGCCTGCATTAATTTTAGCTTAAAAAACGTTCTTATCTTGAATAATGTATAGTATGCACACAGCAATGTGCCACTAAGGAAATGCTACCTAATAAGTTTATTGACAAATTTAGAGTATTACGAGAAAAAAAAATAATTTAAATGTCCTTTATATCTGCTGAGAAAATATGAATAAAGTAACACGTTCAGCTTCACTTTTGGTACTTTCAAACACGAGCTTGTTATTATGCAAGCTCAAAAATATTTCAGGAAAATATTTACCTTTAATTTCTTGTATTTTCTTTTGGGGGAGGAGGGCACTCCTGTAGGTTTGTGTACTGCCTCTGGCTGGGATGGAGTTAATTTTTCTTCATGGAAGCCCACATGGTACTGTGTTTTATGTTTGTGACTACAACAGTGCTGATAACAAATCAATGTTTTAGCTACTGCTTAGTGGTGCTTACACAGTGCCCGGGCTGCCTGTTTCTCACCCTGCTCTCCCAGCAAGCAGGCTGGGGGTGGGCAACAGGTTGGGAGGGGACACTGCCAGGACAGATGATGCCAACTGACCAAAGGGATATTCCACACCATCATGCTCAGCATGAACATAGTGGGGTAGTCTTTCCAAACTAGGGGTTGTACAAAGACTGGCTGGGCATCAGTCTGCTTGCAGGAGGTGGCGAGTAATTGCCTTTGCATCACTTGTTCCCCACACACACTTATTAAACTGCCTTTAACTCAACCCATGAGGTTTTTCTTGCTTTTGCTGTTCTGATTCTCTCCTGCATTGCACTGGGCAGGGGTGTGTGTGGGAGCAGGTAAGGTAGTGGGTGCTTATTGGCTGGCTGGGGTCAACCCACCACACCATGGTTTAAAACTTTTGGCTTCAGTCCTCAAATTTACTTCACACAGTTTTGCCCACTGAGCAACACTGCTCAATTCAGTAAACTCTAATGAATCTTGTATAAGTGGTCTTAATAAAGCATCAAAGGGTAAAACCGTAAATTACACGGTATCAAACCATAATTCAATAGAGCAAACTTTGCTTAAGAGTAGGAGCCCAGCTAACCTTGAGCATGACCTGCTGAGTTCTTCCAGAAACATCACACAATGTTTGTCTCAGAACATCAAAAACCCAAATTTGCTGAATACACTAGAAAGAATGTTTATTCCCCATGCCATACAAGCCTGCACATTACACCACTATTATACAGGGAAACCATTTTATCAGGCCCTTCCCCATCCTATAGTCATTTCTATACATCAATAGTCTTGGTAATACCTACAGTTTTTCCTCTCTTTTTAGATTTCAGACCTTTTTTCCAAACATGAAGAGAAACATTAAAAATTTATTTGAAATTCTTGGAAGATAATGTACATCGTGAAAGAACAAAGGCTTTATAAGCAATGAATATTAACTTTGTACTTACCAATGTCCTCCTGTTGTCATTGTTACCTGCCTCAGGACACTAGCTTTCTTGGGACGTAAACCAGGAAGAGACAGCAAAAATTATTATGAAAACTGTCTACTTTCCTTTAATTTTTGGGATGACAGTTCTAAATAACATCGCTGGGACCAGCAGTAAGATATTCTACAATGAAAGGACAAAGCTAGCAACTGTCAAACTGAAACTGTCTGATTTTTTTACCATGGTAAGGTGTTGAAATTCTTTGGTTGAAACTTCATGGCAAAAAAAACCCCAAACCCTGATGGATGGAAATGACAGTCTATTATTTAGTTTAAAAAGAGCACAACATCAAGGCATGGTTTGAACTGTATTTGATATAGTAGGAATGCTGTAGTAATACAGTACATTAGAATTGTAGTAACATATATAACACGTAATTATGCAGGTCAGATTAGTTGAGTTTTATTAACTTGCTCCTCTGATAATATAAATATCAAATAGAAATTCAGTAAATAAAATACCAAAGATGTTTCAATGGAAAAAAAGTCACAGGACTGCTCTTCTGAATGGGGCACAGATCTAAAAGTCAAATCAAGAGAAAGCTATTGTAGAGAGGTATGTTGAGAACACCTTAAAATTAGAATTATGGGTACACTGCTAAACCATATTCTGCATACCAATATTAATGCAAGTATGCATTAAACCAAAGCATCGAAAACAATGGTAGATCAACTGCAGTCAAGTATACACATGATTTACTGAGACAAGTATCAATTACACTCAGATACACCGCGAGCCTGTGTAACTTACAGAGTTAAAAGTTTGACTTAGTTCAACTTCTTCTCTCCCCTGCTTTTTTACACACCTACTTGACAAAGCCAGGCATTTTCTAAGTATCCCTGAAGCTTAGAGAGAAAAAAAAAAAAAAAAAAACAAAAAACCCGAAGTGGGCTATTTGGCACAAAAATCTCTGGCTGTTCTTTACATAACTATAAAGAATGCTTGATTTCAGGGTAGGACAGAAATTAGTCTGATAAATTTCAAATGTCTGCCCTCATATAAGCTTCATTAGCACAACACTGTAAGTCCTTGAAAGAAAAAGTCCTACCTTAGAAGGAATGCAAGAGGAGACAGTTTTAAAGTGTGACACAGGACAAATTTTACCCACTTAGGAGAGCTGAAAGAGCAATCCAGTCACTTCTGACAGAAATGAAGACCGATAAAGGCATTTTACATACAAGTAGCTAACCCAACACACAAAACCAGAAGTCATCCTCCTGGTCTAGTGTTCCTGTGTCACCAGAAGGAGATCCTCTTCCCATTTATTATACCAATCTCCAACAGACCTTTTTGGGCCACAGCAGAATATGAGCTTTTAGTTCAAGATGTTGAACATGAATACTGAAAGACTAAGAAACAGAACTTGCAGGTTTATTGTCAGGGAAGTAAAATCAAAACTACTCTCAAGCTTGGAACTAACAGCACCAACTTGTTTTTACTTTGTCTGGTTTAGTTCCTCTTATATATTCGTTCTGATCTAGACTTAATCAAACAGAGATCAGCCTGTTAGATAAGGGGACCTCCTTACCTCCAAAAAGGGAATAGTTAATGACCCTTTACTTTAATATGCAAAACCAAGTAGCTTAGGCTTGCCAAATCTGTGAAAGCAAAAATTCAAAATTTATTTTTACGGACTATAGAGATGTTGATAAATGAGCATAGCTTAAGGAGTGTGAGATGTGGTATTACTAAACAGATATTCCAAGTTCATTTTGCTTATAATACTTTATAGCTCATTCTTGGTTCTCTTCTCTCACTTTCACAAACTTCACTTTAAGCTCAAGATACAGATGCAAGTACAATATAAGCTCATGACAGGTATAATAAGCTTCTAATTTCCATGTTTCAATAACCAGTTATATTCTAAAACAAGTTCTTTGGTGGTGCTTTAGGGTTGTGCTTTTTTTGTTTGTTTGTTTTTGCTTTAACCTATCTTCTTTTGTTTCCAAGCCAGAAGAGAAGCAACAGAAATTGAAATAACTGAGAATTACCAAAGTCACAAACCAAATGTACACAGAGAAAATAAATGGCTTTTGCAACTACTTTTGTAGCCTCTTCTAGCTTTTTCTGCTCATAAGACTATGCACTTGCACCACTGTAGCTTACACAGGCTAATCGAATAGGTCACCAGCATCCCTTACTTATTTTTCAGCCATTTACCAATGTCTTTATGATGGCTTAAAAAAAAAATCAAACTTCTTCAAGAGTCACCATGTATACATACTTTTTTTTTAAAGTAGTTTGAATAATGTATTATCTCTGTAAAGCAAACCTTGCAGAGGTTTAACAGGTATCAGAGAACACCATCAAAAAAGTTGAAAGACTAAGAAACATTAAACTTTCAATAATTACACATTGTTTTTAATCTAATTTTGTATTGTACAACTAACAGTATCACACAAAATGACTGTGCAGACAGTAATGTCTGTTTTTAAAAGAAAACAACTGAAAAATCTTACAATGCACACACTCCTGCTTCCCCAACTTCACAAACAGAAGCGAACAGAATGTATTTCCTACAAATACTAATAAACAATTTTAGTCAACAGAAGTCTCCAGTAAATCAAAACACTTGTTTTTTATTTTCATGGATAACAACATTTGTTATTATTCAAATGTACTTGTCAAAGCGATTTTTTTTGTTGTTTTGTTAACTCACAGATGCATTCTGTGACTAGAATAAACTGCAACAATACAGTTAATGGAATTTTAGTCTTGGAAAATGGTGGATTTTATTTCAGAATAGTCTGTGGGATCATTCCCAGGCACATCAAGAACATGCAACTTAAAGATTATAGGAGAAAAACGTGATAAAGGACATTAACCATGAGGATTGTGGCATATGTTGTACCTACACACCTTGGCTAAGATCATAAAAATAGCCACATATCATCAGGACAGAGATCTACCTAGCCCTCTATCTTCTTCTAAACAGCCATCATATACCGATCCTCAGCCTGTAAATCAAAAACAAATAGCCTGCAGGCTGTCTTACTGTCTCCTTCTTTCCCATGAGATAAACAGAGAGCCAAAGCAGTTGCTCTCTGCTGGCACTACCTGCTTTTTCCTCACTATTAAGGAGCCCTCTTGCTCTGCATCGCCTGCAAACTTGTACAGTATAACCTGTCACTCGATTGCTGTTATGAAGCAGGTCTCTATGCAACACACTCTAACAGGACTGAGACAGTATTATGTCCTGTGTCCCTCCTGAGAACCTATGAAGAGTATTTCCCTATTTACCTGTTCCATCATATTAAATGAAATTTGCCTACCTGAGATATTCAGCAGCTAACCAAGAAATAATCTACTTTCCATTCTACAGGATATGACTATTTGAACATTAAAAAAAGAAGTTTAACCTAAGTAGCTTTCATATTGCAATCAGGCTTCTATAAAACAATCAACAAATGCAATTCACTTACCTTGCTAAATACCACTTGCCATTAAAACAGCTTGCTTTGTTTTTATACCACTGCACTGGCGTTTTGTAAGAAACAGAATTACTTACATTCCTCTCATTAAGATCAAGCTATCTATTACCTATTATAAAATTAAATAATCCATTTTTGAGGTGTCCCATTCTCATGTCCACTTTTCTCTTATACTTTGATTTTCTTTAGGGTCTTTAACTGCTTTTATTTTGAACTAAAACATTTCCTTTTTGTCACAAAACACTCTAAGACTCTGAAAAGCCTGGAAACTATAAATCATGGCTATACAATATTTAAAAGCAGAACAATTCCAATGGACTTAGTTATGACAGTGCCATTTTCCAAGTGATACATATAGGTGTCAAAAGTATCCTGTTCACGTTAATGATTAACGACAGTGATAGCCCAGGAAAACCACAATGCTGGGGATACATGATCTCAAACACTGAAGTGAAAGGTACAACAATTGTGGTCTTACCCTCCACTTCATGTTGCTGAAAAGCAGGAACTTAATGGGAAGAACAAAGAAGTGTCCTTAATTCTCAATATCCTGCTGTTTGCTTACATCAATAATTTTCAGATACCTAGTAACATTTTTGGTATCAATATTTTGAAACTTTCCAATGGCAATGCTCATCACCAGTTTGTGAAGCTCTACATTCAATTCCAACATGCTCATTTTCAACAACCTTCCATTCTTAATTAGATGCCAAAAGCAATAACTACTTACTATACAGCCTTTTTTTTCCCAGAAGTTAACATGGGAGAAAACAACCCAGTGTTTAGGCACAGTGAAAAGCCCTAGATCATTTCTGTACAATCACTCTTTATTGATTACAAAACAAATGTTGGACATGTTATATAGTCCCATTTAATTCTCTACATGTGACAAAACTAGGTAAAAGAGAGCCAACAGTAAACAAGAAAGTCCCAGTCATCATTCTTTCTATTAAAAAGATATGTAGATTTCAGGAAATAATTACAAAAAAATATAATCTATAAGTGAGTTAAACTTATTAATTTTTGAACAAAGGCTTCCTGTAGAACCTACCTAATTCTTGTTAATGACTGAAATGCCTGTTGACTATATTTTATAAATAAGCACAAAGTCAAATGTATAAACAAGCATGGTTTTACCTCAACTCTTACTTTGTTCCCTTGGTAAGTGCATTTTGTTATATAAATTTTAATTTATAGCTAACAATACACTTCTAAATCTAATTAATTAGCACAAAAAGCATTAATAATTTCGCTAGTAAATACAGTAATTTGCAACACCATAATGTTGTTTATTATGTGATAAAATGCAGGATACCATCACATTACACATACACATGAATTATAAGGTATCAGGGTTGGGAGAATTAACAGCAAGATTCCATATCAATGGAATCACAGGAATGTAACTCCTATGGCTTCTCAGTTCTGGTAGCCTGAAGTTTGTTAAATAATCATCATCTAAATTTTCAAGTAAAGCCAGTCCATACCTTTTTTTTTTTAAGAAAATCAAGAAAAGGTATCCTATTTGTTCCATTTTTTTGTCCTCAGAAGTGAGCAGGATACTGATAAAGGACAGGGATTGGGCTTTAAAAACTCTTTTAAAACTTCTCTAAGCCAAATTTTTTTTTTAAAGTCCTTACAAGAAGCTCCCCTTGGTTATAAAGACAATTGCTGATAACTTAGATTTGTAAGATTAAGATTTTTTTAACCAGATTTGTCAGTATTTGTCCCCTTTCCTTCTCTAAATAACTCTCAGGATAGTGTAAGGTAATTGTTCTGGTTTATGACTGGTCTCCCATAGGGTTTTAGCTGTCATTAATGATTTAAGACTTTTTTGTGCAAGGATAAAACCTAAAAGCTCAACTGCTAAACAAGGTATCACAGAGACTGCAATGACAGTTGTTTTACAAAGCCAGAAGTGCATCCTAATTGCCTCATTCCCAAACTGAACACCATTTTGTGCAGAACTGCTTGCATTTTTCACCTTTTTACATGATCCAGAGGCAAGGCCAACATAATTAGGGTTAGGTGCAATTATGCACTACAGCCACGATAAGAGTGAAAATTTTGATTTATTCTAATACTGTATGCGTGTTTCTTCCCTATTTTTGTTACTTAGTATTATCACTTTAATTTGTTACACAAAGTATCTCAGCATCTGAAAAACATACACCCACCTTTCCAAAGATGAAACCCATAAGGAAATGAAACCAAATTACTGTGGTAGGAAGTCCCTGTAGAGAGAACAAGTTATCTCAATCTTGCACTAGTTCTCCCATTGTGTTTGCCTGGTGTTACTGTTTGAACTACTGTTCAAAAATATAAAGCCAGCAAAAAGGTCTATCTAACCTATCCCAGTGGCAAAATGCCAAATATCTACAAAAAGCATAAGAACAGGATAAGCATATACTGAATTTTCTCCATTATAGAGTCCCAGCCTCCCACCACTTGTGACACAGGAATTTCTTGATCCAGAAATAACATCTTTGTTTCAACAAGCTGATGAATTTCCTTCCATTAAGTTCTCTGATCAGTTTCTAACTCTCATCTTTTTGGATCCTTAACATCCTATAGTAATGATTCCCACAGTTTCCTCATGATATGTGTAAAAATATCTTGTTATATGTCTGCTATAGGATGATTTCATTTCAGCCGTCTATTTCTTGCAATTTGAAAAGCAAAGAACAAGTGTTTTCTATCACATTCTCCCGGTTATTCACCTCTATCTCAAACATACTTGGTCATCTCTTTTCCAAGCTGAGCGGTCTACTTTGTTAAGTCACCCCTCATCTGAAATCCATATTTAGTCACTCTTCTTATCCTTCATACTTTTTGCTAGTTCTAATATATTCTTTTGAGACTGGAAATTACCAGAACTTCACACAACACGCAAAATATGGACATATCATTAATTTATACAGTTGCATAAAAAGACTTTGTTTTGCTCATCTTTTCTTTATTAATGATTCCTAACATTTTATTTGCTTTTATGATTGCTACTAAGAGCCAAAATGCTTTTTTACAGAACTAATGTAACTGTGAGGCCATTTACAAGAGCATTTGTGAGCGAGCACATTTAATACAGGGTAGCAGATATGAAATCAAGGTAGACCTTCTATTACTCTTTATGAGATAAGGAGGAAACAGACTTCTAAAAAACCTTCCAAAAATGTTAATTGCACCACATACTCATTCTTGAAAGCATGCACACAACATAAATGCAGTATGTAACATGAGCACTGTACTTCTCTGTAAACAACACCAAACGTCTCCTTTCCCATTTATGATTCCCATCATAAACTATTTATACATTATTTATAATTTATACATTATTGCTAAATACAGTTTTAAATGACAGGGTAATTCCACTAATAAAGAATTAGGATACTAAACCCTTTCCTCCCCTAAACAAAATTTTTAAAAAAAAGTACCACTGTCTCAGCAACACATTATCCCTTAGTTGGTTTACTTAAAAAACACAAGAGAAGTGCTTAAGACAAATATGGTTAAACAGGCAACATATCTTTTCAGCAAAATACTCCATCACAACTTGACATTTTTTCCATGTTTTGGTACTATACTTATTCCTCATTTACTCAACTAATGCAGGCTGAAGCTTGGAGGGAAGACTTAAGAATGCACTCTTATGGTCCCTCCAAGACTCAGACCCAGATTTTGAAAACAATAGTTCTGTGGTCTGAGTTTCAAACAGGCCATCTGCAAAACTAATTACACAGCTCCATCTATACTAAGCATTCTTTTCAAGGCATCATGTAACTGGGTAAAACTGAGATCACATGTAATTTGATTTGATTACAAGACAACTACAATTGCATATCAATAATTACAAGGCTAGATGTTACACAATGGAGGAAAATCAAGTGTTCTTCATTGTATTAAAAGAGTAATTTCTTAGAGATATGTATGATTATTCTTTTAACATTATGTTTAATTGATATTTACATAACTTTAATATAATTGCAAATCACATAATCTATGGATTGTGGTACTATTCTTGGTTAAAAACATTTGGCGAAGTACAAAACTTTTTATGACAATTTTTTTCTCAATACATAAATAAGATTTACCTCTACTCAGCAGAAGTAAATTGTTAACTTATTAGTAAAAAGAAAAGTGTCTCTGATTCAAAGCAAAAAAAAAAAGGGGTGGCGGGGCAAGGCGCTGTAAGAAAAGAGGGTTTTAATAGAATTAGAATCCATTTTTAATTACACTCCTCCTATGTAGCCATGACTTATTAATTAAGACTTTGGTTCTAAAATAATCATAGTTTTCACTTAAAGTGATGATGTTTGGAGATGCCTAACATATTCCTCAAACATGTTTTAGAAAAGAAATTAGAATACAAAGGAGTTTAATACACCTTCGCTATTAAAAAGACAAAACCCCCACCATTCTATTCACCTAATTGAAATGAGAAAGTAAAAAAATCAAACTAGAAGTAATTCACACAAGGTACCAGTCAAACTTGATATTTGACTGGTTTTGCATGATCTTAAAAGCACTCATGCACCTTGTGTTTGTGAGGGAAAAGTATAAAATACTAAGCAGTAACAAAAGCAAAGGAAAGAACTTCTAAACAAGACCTCCTCGAACAGCTGGATTCAGTTACTTTTCCTCCCCTTTCAACTTCTTACACAATCTATAAAGGGGAATAAAATATAAAAAGGAACTGTAGCTACAGTTCACTCTTTAAAAATATTTATTTAATACCATAAACCCAGAAGAATCTATCAAAAGGACTCTTCAGATCTCATTTTAAACATCCCAGATTGGATCTTGAATATGTGAAATGTTAAACAACAACAAAGATACTTTGAGAAAAGCAATCTGAAAGTATTAGTTTTGCTACTCAGTATTTTTACCTTATGAAATGCATTGTTTTATATTAATGCATATTTAATATTAATTTATATTATTTTTAATTCATTAATATAGTAATTTTGATTTATATTAAAATGTTCAGAAACATTTTCAGAAACGTATGTCTTAGTTCATGATTAACACTGAGAGTATGTTTTTCCCCTTTCGGCCAGCATAAAGCAACACTGGTACTTCATTTAGGTGAAAATGTTACTCCAGAGGAAATGGAACAGTTATCTGAATGGAAAAAGCACAGCTATATAAATAATCATAATCCATAAAAGCTCTTTCAGTAGTGCAGTCTTCAGAAACCATTATCAACTGGCAAAACAGAAAATTTATTCAAGTTGCTCTTTAATCAAATGGATAATAATCAGAAGTGAGTATGCCAAGTTAAATAATAATTCACCCGATGTGTAAACAGATGAGAACAACTTTGCATGAACATAGTCATCAAAATGACTGTAAAATCTTGATCAGAAGTTCAAGCGTTTCCCTTTCCAGTACTCCTCCCAACTTTTATTACATGGAAAATCTTATTATATTCTTGACTTACTGAATACATGCAATAATCACGATTGTATTCTGCAAATAAACTATTTTAGTTTCAGTTATTTCAGTTAATGAAACAACTAATTATTCCATTAGTTCTTCTTGGGGTATTTAAATTTAAGACATAGTCAGGAGGCTTATCTCCTCAAAAATTCACATATAAATCCTATCCATAATAGAAGTTACAGAAGTACGTGGAGGAGGGAAAAAAAACCAAACTTTTTCCAACCATGTTAATAACACTACCAGAACTTTGAACTCCAGTAGCCAGATTAAGTTGTTCTACTTTTCATAATTTATAAACAATACATTGCTTCATTCTGATTCTGAAGGTCTAAGTAACTAACCAATTATTCTGTGTTTCTATATGTTCTGTACATTTCTCATTTGTCTAGGCAGCAGGAAAATCCACAAAAGAAAACGTATTTACTCATAAGTAGCTAAACAGAATTAAAATCGAAGAAAAGTTGCAAAACCAAATTCTGACTGCTCTTAATGAGTGGATAAAAATGAATAGCTCAATCATAAAGTGGGCAACAATCCCAAAGAAAAAGAGGGCATGCTCTGGAAAACAACTTATTTTTTATAACAGGGCTATTACACCTACTCAGAACCATAATGTTTGCAAATTAAGTATGGCAGTGTCAATTTACTACTTGAAAGCACCTGAACCTGTATCAATTTGTCCTCCAAGAAGTGCCAATGAAACTTCTGGTGTCAAACTTAAGGTTAACTTAACCTTAAGCAGCATACACCACTTCCTCTTCAGTCCCACACGAGACTTGAGGGTCTATTTCTGAATGTTTCTCCTATGGAGTTCTGTGTGGAAAGAAACACCCATTGCGATACTGTCACACAACTTCCAAATGTCTCCTCTGTGTTGAAAAGTAATCTCTAGTACTGTAATTACTACTGCTTTCAATACCAGTGACAATACTGATGCAAATTTTATCTAGCTTAGACACTTCCCCCTCCCACCGCTGATGACTCAGATCAGCATTTTACTAACACACTCCAAGTTTGATTGACATGCAGAACTTTCAATTTGTTTTTTCCCTCATTAATAAAGATGTTTCATTTTACCACCCTCCCTCCTAACCTGAAGTCACCCAAAGCCAAGTAGTTACTGCAACACAAGAGCAGCTTAATGCATGCAAAATTCCCCCACTGAGGTTCTGGTAGCAGTGGCCATGCTGAAGGGGCCTGTGCAAGCTGGCAATCCAACTGCAAAAAGGTCCATGTGCCGACATGGGGAAAAATCAGGAGGTGGGAGAGAGGGATATTCACTCCCCTGATCTTGTTTCACTCTGGTTTCAGGGCCATGTCAAGCACTCTATACTGGCACTACAAGAGGAGGTTTAATTTTAAATCACTAAAGATTGTAAAGATTTCAAAGGTTGATTTAAGATTATATTGCATTGGGTGGAGGTTTTTTGGGGGTGGGGGG
Source organism: Gavia stellata (assembly GCF_030936135.1). Taxonomy (NCBI): domain Eukaryota; kingdom Metazoa; phylum Chordata; class Aves; order Gaviiformes; family Gaviidae; genus Gavia; species Gavia stellata. The sequence continues at coordinate 26,236,007 of NC_082594.1, read as the reverse complement.
TTTTTTGTTTGTTTTGTTGGAGGAGGGGCAGGTTAAAGATCTAAGATTGGAGCATCATAGCTTGAACGCTATTAGATCACATCTTGCTCACCTGACAGAATAAAGAAGTGGAGAAGGCCCTGGCTTCCCTAGTTTTTACAAACTTGTACAAGAACAAATGGGCCCACGGTGTTCACAGAATATACGTGACTAAAATTATCCACTTAGGGCATGAGCACATTTAAAGCAGACTCCATGTTGACAAACACTCGAGATCCCTTATTATGTGAAATGGTTTTATTAGTAACATTTGCTCTGATTTTAATTAGAATTTTAACAAACTTACTGTGTTGTCAAGCAACAAAATTCACATTAATTTCATTTTTTAAGAAGTTAGTTCAGAGTTACTCTAATTAAAACTAAAATTTTTCCACAGAAAAACAGCCTTACTATACCTGTAATAATCTAAGTATATAAGAAAGGCTAAGTTTACATACAAAAATGCCTCACAGTTTGAGGGATATCATAAGAGCAAGACAGCATGCCCTTTCATTAATGCTAACAGGTAAAAAACCTGTTATCCAGTTTTGGATAGCTATGCAACTATCCAAACCACCTTTAACAATATAGGACAACACAGCAAGTATGCAAAGCAAACAAAGGCGGTGGAAAGTTCCCTATTATCAAAATTCCCATAACCCTTGCTCGCCTAGCTCAAGACATTTTAAGTATCTTAGATGATTGAACAGAACATTCAGTTCTCTCATCTGATTAATTTATTGATATTCCAGACCATATCTTATTTACAATATAATTTTCAAAAGATATTATATAGGTCCTTTTAGATATTATGTCAATATAATTTTCAAAAGATATTATATAGGTCCTTTTAGATATTATGTCATTGTTAATTATTTTCAAATTATATCAATTTCTTCAAAAAACTGAATTTACAGGATTCTTAAAAATGCATCAAAACTTATTCAATATAAAGTATTTAGCATACTCAGTCTTAATAGCAGGGTAAAAACACTACAATGTTTTGTCTAAATATTTACATTTTTAACTACATGCATTTAATGTATAATTAGATATCCTAACTAGTATTTAAAGCTTACTGCAGATCACTGGTAGAATGGAATTGTAAAAAATCCTGCAAAATGCTCCAAGAAAGTTAATTTTTTCCACTTTTTGTTTTATTATTTTAGGATGCCCATCTTTTTAATACAACTGTCTTAATATCTATGAGACACTACAGTTGCATATAACATATATCTTTAATAATCTATATTTGAAAATTAATCATTAATAATTATTTATTAAAGCCACTAATAAAGATATTTAACAAACAACATAAAATCTATTTTTCCTAAGATCAATAACCTAAATTTTATCTCAAGTCATAAAAGCTAGGAACATAGACATACGAAGATTGCCTGTTAATGATGAATTAGCTAAATAAATACATCCTATTTCAAAAGGTAGACCATGAGCTGCAATACAGGTATTTCATGCTTGGTACATTTCTTAATACTTCATTACATGGAAGTTCTTTCTCTACAACCTCTCTATAACTATCTGTTTAACTAACTTAATTTCCTTTTATGACAAGGTCACCGATCTAGTTGATGAAGGGAAGCCAGTAGATGTGGGCTTTTTTGGATTTTAACAAAGGTTTTCATACTGTCTCACAGTATCCTTCTGGACAAAATCCAGCATAGAGCTAGACAAGTCCATAATATGATGGGTGAACAATTAGCTGATGGGTCGGGCTCAAAGAATTACAGTAAACAGGGTGACATCAGGCTGGCAGCCAGTCACCAGCGGGCCTCAATTTTAGGGTCAGTGCTCTTTAATGTTTTTATAAATTATCTGGACACAGGAATTGAGTGTACATTAAGTAAGTTTGCCAATGATATTAAATTAGGAGGAGCTGCGGACTCCCTTGAGGGTAGACAGGCCTTACAGAGAGATCTGGATAGACTAGAGAGCTGGGCAATCACCAACCGCATGAAATTTAATGAGCAAGTGCCAGATTCTCCACCTGGGACAGAGTAATCCTGGTTATACGTACAAATCAGGGGATAAGAGGCTGGAGGGCAGCCCCATGGAAAGAGGTGTGGGTTGATGACAAGTTGAATATGAGTCAACAGTGTGCCCTGGCAGCAAAAAGGGCCAACTGTGTCCTGGGGTGCATCAAGCACAGCATAGCTAGCCGGTCAAGGGAGGTAATTGTCCCACTCTGCACTGGTGCAGTGCTACCTCGAGTACTGTGTGCAGGTTTGGGCACCTCAATATAAGAAGGACATCAAACTACTACAGTGTGTCCCAAAGGAGGGTGAACAAGATGGTGAAACGTCTCAAGGGCAAGACTTAGGAGGAGTGGCTGAGGTCACTTGGTTTGTTCAGCTTAGAGAGGAGAAGGCTGAGGGGTGACCTCATCACAGTCTACAACTTCTTCAAGGGAGGCAGCAGAGGGGGAGGTGCTGATCTCCTCCTCTCTGGTGACCAGTGATAGGACATGAGGAAATGGGATGAAGCTGCATCAGGGGAAGTTCAGACTGGATATTAGGAAAAGGTTCTTCACTGAGAGGGTGGTTGGTCACTGGAACAGGTTCTCCAGGGAAGTGGTCACAGCCCCAAGCCTGTCAGAGTTCAAGGAGCATCTGGACAATGCTCTTAGTCATATGGTTTAGTTTTAGGTAGTCCTGTGAGAAGCAGGGAGTTGGACTTGATGATCCTTATGGGTCCCTTCCAACTCGTGATATTCTATCATTCTGTGATAATTTGCATCAAAGAAATGACTGAAGAATTACATGGGTTGCAGTCTAAATCAAGCTTACACTTTTGTGCATAAGAAAAAGGGTAAGTATTTATTACGCATCTTTGTGCTTTGTTGACTCTCATCTACATTGCAAGACACGGACAAATTTAATCTGAAAGACATTGCAGAACGTTGTTGCCATCACTCAGTTTTCACAAGACAAGGACTCATACAGTATGCTCATACATGGCAAAGTAGGATGTTACTACCTCTGTCATCAAAGCTCACCAACTACCCTCTCTCCTTCTCTCTCTCTCTAGACCACACGCCTTCCACTACTTCTCTAGACAGATCTCCATGCATTTTTTCTTTTTAAAATGGGATTTTCCATATCAAGTGCTTTACACAACTTCTGGAGACCTCATATTATTACAGATTTGCTGGAAGCTTCTCTCTCTCTCACATACAGTTTAGACACTTAAGGTACTTACATATAAGAGAGCTGTTTAAGTCTTTTGACAGACTGAGCACTAAATGTACTTACATCAGACTAACTTTAGGGAGACATTAAATTACCACAAAGAAACATTTCTGTAACGTATTTTAAATGCTATTTATTCTTTCATGCAATACAGAATTATTTACATCAACAACAGCAACCAGAACCACGAGGCAATAATCATCAATACATAATCATGTTTAATAAAAAAGATTAAAACGTCCCAAGTTAAAAGTTGCATGCTGTGAAAATAATGAAAATATGATAGTCCTTAGAAAAGGCATTTTAAGATGTGTGTAGTCATAGCAAAACTATACTTCATACTCACAATATGTGAAAACAAGGCAACATGTGACAGAAGACATGGATGACCGAATGCCTTATCTGTCACATTTTATAACAAAAGCCACTATGGTCAGATGTTTACTGTTTCATACACAAGCCATATGACATGGAAGTGTCACAGATTATTCTTCCTTCTGTTTTAACTTCAAATTATCAAATTGGGAAAAACCTAGAAAAGGAAAGTAATTTCCATCTTTTCAAAGAGTAAAAATCAGTAACAACAACACAGGCAAGTCCAAATTACAGAAAACAGAATATTCCATAGCTATTAAGTAAAGCTATTAAGATTTCCTTACAGAAGTACTGTCCAAATATTAGCAGTCTTACAACTGGTTGTGAAAGACAGGATCCAATCTGAGAAAAATTGGAAAGTACATGTTCAAAATTGAAAATACTGGCAAATCTTTGTACTGTTTTGCTAGAAGTAAAAACTGAGTGAACTTCTCAGCTCTTTAAAAAATAGTGATTTACAACATGCAGAAACGGGCTTAACTGCAGACATTAAGCATGAAGTTCTTTCTTCAAATAGTTACTTTCAGAAGATGTCCAGAATTCATCACACTGAAAATGGAAATAAAGTCAACACTGGGTAACTGCAGACGACATACAAAAGGGACACATACTACCAAGTTCAGGCACAGGAAAGATGCTAGGAAAGCCCCTGATAATGTTCCTCACATGCTATGTCCTAGAAGACAGCTGTCTACAAAGTGACCATAGTCCTGTGCTTCCCCTGTTACAGTATGCAAGCTTGACTTCTTGTAGTTATGCTCAGGCTTTTATAAATATTTGTCCTGCTTAAAGTACATGTATTTAAATGTAGGTAAACTAGAAGTAAAAATCAAATGTATACCAAAGTTTCAATACAGTGCCATGTTTCCAGAGAGAACAAAAAGCTATGATTGATACTGCAGTTAGTCAGGTGAACCTTCAACCAGATAACAAGATAGTTCTGGCTGGGGACCACAATAACAGACTGCAAGCAAATAGGCAATGGACTACCAAAGTACAAAAAAATGTTACCACACAATCTGGAGTATCAGTAAACATTAGGAATTCAGTTTATCCATGCTCTTATTTAACAACACTTAGTACTTCACGTAATGTTGTGTAATTAACATATCAAAATACTACAGTTTCACAATTTTATTAAAAACAGTCTACCCAAAAGTCTTTGCAATAGGCAAGACAGGCAAATTTCTGCTTAGTGAACTTCAAAACATGTGTTTAACCAAATTTTATAAACCTGTCTGTAGGGAAAGACTAATCTTTCCTTGCAGAAGCCTTTTTTAAAGCATAACAGATAGACTATATAGACATTTCAAAGCCAGTTTTAACTAATTAACAGAACCAAAAAAAACAGCAACAACAAAAAAAAATGATGTTAGTATTGTCCTAATTTAAACCAACTAACACCGGAGATGACACCAAGATGAAGGACAAGTAACTGGAAGTACCCACAGCCGCCTCAAGATGTTTCATGGGCAGATAAAACTGTTTGACTCATACAGGCTTATTCATCTGATTCTTAAGGATTTTGACTATTGTTGTAAGTAAATATTTGATAAATAAATTATTGTTTTAACTATCCTCTTCTTGCTATCTGTTGAAGAAAGACAAAGTTCCATCAACTACAGGAGCTTAATGTAACACAGTCCAAATAAACAGTTAAAGCCAGAGAGCTGCTAGTTGGGCTAACCCGATTCAAACAGCGAGGCAGGAACACAGCCAGGGTTTGAGCTGAACGTCAGGTAGCGAGAAAAGTCAAGGGATGCACCAAATGCAAGCGCAAAGAAAAAGGATGGCTGGACAAAGGTCAGACAACCAGGTACTTCAGCTACTATTCAGGACACAGAATAAGGCAGGACTTGTTCTACCTTACTCAGCTACAGAACAGGACTCTCAAAAAGGCTTTTCAAGTGCCACAGCTGCTGAAGCCACAGGTACCTCCCAAATCCATCTGTACCAGACTGACTGGAAACAAAGGAACATGAGATTGGCCAGATTAAATATTTTACAGTGACACATCTGGAAAAAAAAAATCAGCCACTACATAGTGGTCAGGACACATAGTCTGTAACATTTTTTAATTCCTTTGAAACAATCGGTTAAATGCTTGACATTAAACGTGCATTGCTTTTATTCTGCAAGCTACAAAGGATATGTCTGAGAAAGAGGTAATGAATAATTATATTGATCCATCTGTTATTTTCTCAGATTTCATGAAGTTTCCTTTTTTTTTTTACTGCTACTGTGTTTAATAATGTGATTACATATTCCAACATGGTGCATTAAGGCTACCAGTCTAAGATTAAAAAGGAAGAGGAAAAAAAAGCATAAATTGCTTTTTATTTTCTTCTGATACCCACTGCTGTAATACAAACTGCCATTTTTACTAAATACAGATCAGAATCTGGTAATAAGGAGTAATGCCTGTGTAAAGGCCTTTCTTTTCATTACAGAAAATGTACAGCAACCCTTGGACCAGGGCTTGGAAAGAGTTTTAGGGGACTGGAGAGAGCAGAAAGTAAGAAACTTATCCCCTAGGAAACAAGAGGTCCCATGAGAGAAGTACATACCCCCCCGGTCATTAATCACCACAAAACAACTGATGATATTTCAAATCTTTGAACTGACTCCCACAGCTGCAAACACATTACACTTCCAGTATCAGCTAGTCACCTTCAACTAATCTCCTTCTAATATTGAAAAAGAACTACCAAAAATCTATCCTAAAATCATTGTTAAGGATTTCAGTTTCAGGTTCTACCATCCTGAAAGTTCAGACTAGGAGACTTGAAGCACTAAACTCTCTTTAAGTATTTTTAGGGGGCACTACTTTTTTTTTTTTTTTTTTTTTCTTTTCCCTTTTTTAACATCAGTTTGGGAAATAGGCATGCTCTTTGGGGAAGAGTGGCTGGAAAGCTGCCCAGCGGAAAAGGACCTGAGGGTGGTGGTTGACAGTCGGCTGAATATGAGCCAGCAATGTGCCCAGGTGGCCAAGAAGGCCAACAGCATCCTGGCTTGTATCAGAAATAGTGTGGCCAGCAGGAGCAGGGAAGTGATCATACCCCTCTACTCCACACTGGTGAGGCCGCACCTCAAATACTGCGTTCAGTTTTGGGCCCCTCACTACAAGAAGGACATTGAGGGGCTGGAGCGCATCCAAAGAAGAATGGAGCTGGTGAAGGGTCTAGAGCACAAGTCCTGTGAGCAGCAGCTGAGGCAACTGGGGTTGTTTAGCCTGGAGTAGAGGAGGCTGAGGGGAGACCTTAACACTCTCTACAACTACCTGAAAGGAGGTTGTAATGAGGTGGGTGTTGGTGTCTTCTCCCAAGCAGCAAGCAATAGGACGAGAGGAAATGGCCTCAAGTTGTGCCAAGGGAGGTTTAGATTGGGTATTAGGAAAAATTCCTCCACCGAAAGGGTTGTCAAGCATTGGAATAGGCTGCCCAGGGAAATCGTTCAGTGACCATCCCTGGAGATATTTAAAAGACGTGTAGATGAGGCATTTAGGGACACGGTTTAGTGATGGACTTGGCAGTGTTAGATTTACGGTTGGACTCGATGATCTTAAGGGTATTCCCAACCTAAATGATTCTATGATTTTATACTTTGAGACATCCTATAGAGCTACAAAACAAACAACATAATCACCCCAAACTTTAAACAAATAAGTAAACCCAAATCTCCCCATATACACACACTCCAATTCTACAACAAGATGAAGCCAAAGATTTCCAAAGAGTGCAAGTATCCTTCTTAATGAACAGAGAAACTCCCCCAAACTCAAGCATCCTCAGTGTCAGCACATACCTCCTGTAGGTGAGAGACTGTGGGTGAAGTTACCACTGCAGTATTTATACAGACAAATTGAAAAAGTTCCTACTGTGGATGGGAAGGCTTAACGGGAGGGAGGAGCAGGGGGAGTGTCGGCTAAATAAAGCTTCAACAAAAGAAATACTCTCTTAAATTTTAGTTTTGATCAGCTAACATTTTTCTGACAAATTATTTAATTGAAATCGCCTTGACCAGATGAAGTGGAAAGTTCCCCAAAGCAGCTCTAACATTATATTCTTAATACCACTACACTATTTCTGAGCTATTTTCATGCTAGCTCCATGGAAACAAAGACATAATTGTTCATTCAAAAGGCTGCTAAAATTTCCATTACAAAATACACTTATAAAAAGCCTTTACTTTGTGTTTTTATTATGAGAGGGAGAAGAGAAACTAGGTTATTTTCTGTACTTCACTGCAAGCTTCAGAGACTGGTGTACAGATTCAACCAACACCATCGCTATAGTAAAAAATTAATTCTGATTAAGCTTAGCAAACTCTGTGCAATTAAGAAGAAAAGTTATGGTTAATAACCTCTTTTAAGTTTCAGGGTTATTTGCTCTGTCAATTGTCACATTGAAGAAACACCCAAATAAAAACATATATCTTATTTTACATTTAATTTACTTTATTTGATTATAAAATTTGGTAATTAAATTATTAATCCAGAAGCTAGTTTTACAGAATTGGTGGGAAGTTTCTTACTGCGAAAACCTCATTTAAATTTAACTGATGCCCCTCCACGTCAAGAGCACCCATAAGAATGCCTTTTATTCCTCTTCAGTCTTCCACCTTGAAAGATGAAGATAATGTTCTTTTACTCCCTCACTTTGATTTATGCCCCTTTTCTCAAGTAAGAGGTTTCTGACTAAAAGAACAAATGATTAAAAAGACTATCCAGGTTCCCTCTGGTTCCTGCATACAGAAGAGGGAATATCATGGCATTCATCATACAAAATTGCTCACCATAGTCATGGTTTTATCAGAGGGGAGGACAACAAGAAAAAATATTTTATGTCACAGTATGGTTCATAAATATCTCCAATTGAAGGAAATATAAGGCCTCAAGTTCTACTACTCTACAACAAAGACATTAAGAACAAAAATAGGGACAGTGAGCAAAAGTTTACATCATCAGATGCACAAACCTAACAAAAATAATCAGTGGAATGTAAGCTTTATTTCCACATGAGAACTTGATTACAACCATATTCAGACCTCCACTTACATGATGGTTACATTGTAACACTCAGAAAATCCCTATTCAAATGGGGTTTTAGGTTAAGGACCTGATGCTGAAATTAAATACAATTATTTCACCAAGTGTCTGCTCTGGATGGAATACCTTTGATAGTGTACTTCCAAAAGAGAAATGGCAAAATTTTTTTGCATTCCCTAAGTCACTTCTTGGAAAAGCTCTAGTTTGCTCTTCTCTGGAAAGTCTCTTAAAATGCAGCAGTTGTTGACAGAATGCATTTTTGCTTTTGTATTAAAATTTAAGCAAATTATAAAGTCCTTCCAAAAGAAACATGAGTTTGCCTGTGCTTAGATTTACTAAAGACCATATAAAGGCATCCAAAAATCTTGATTTAAAAATGTGTAGTAAGAAGAGATGTGTACTCTACTACTACTCCTGGGTAAATTCTTACAGTGGCTTTTCATTCTATTGAAAATGTACATCTCATTTCTAATATGCCCGGTTGCAGCTTGTGGCCACTTGTTCTTATGATGTTTCTTGTCACTAGATTAACAAGACTTTTACAACAGAAACTATTATCACAAGAAAGTCCCTACACGCTTCAAATCAAGTCACTCCTCCTGTCTTTTGATAAGTTCATTTGACTGAGTTTTATGTCCTTTCCTGCAAGATGTTCTCTCACAGACATAAAACAAATTACTTTTGAAGGCTAGTAGACAGGGGAAAAAAAACAGAGACGCTCTAGGCATACCAGAGAATGAAAGAAAAAAGAAAAAAAAAAAGAAAAAAATTAAAAACGTATGATATATGTATTGTTACAGAGAAACTTACATGACCATACATTTTCAAAGAATTTATGCACAAATATTAGACCACAGAGAGAAGAAAGTGAAAAAGAAAAGAGGAGTTGGGAGAAACCTAACAGCCATTTATTTTTAGAATTTTGTAATTCCTTTAACAGCAAATAAACCATAAACAAATGCATACTGAAAAACTTGTTCTCCTAAGCAGCACTCAAGTTATCTTCCAAGAATAATAAACAAGAAAATACCCTCTCAATCACACTTTTTACTTTTGTTCTTATGAAAAACAACTGCATCCCAGAGTTCCTCACTCATCTTAGCCCAGCAAATACAAAGGCTTATTTCCATTTAACTTTGCCAAATTGTTAACTGACTCAAGTATTTTTTTTCCATCTAATCTTAACAAAGATACAAAGGAAATCCTCTCTTCAGACCCTCTTCCCCTTGCTCCTACTTAAAAATGTCCCTGTCTTCTTCCTTCCTAACTCACTGTTCTTTCTTCTTCATATTATCCTCCCATTTTTCATTAGTTATGCAAGTTCTTTTTGTTCTGTGAATACAACCAAATAATAGTATTCAAGATGTGTTTATGAAACCAACTTTAATGTTTTAAGTTCTATTACGTTCTTAATGAATACTAAAATAGCTTTCTTTTTGTATTCACTTGTTGAACTGTGAAGAATTTTTCTGAAGATGTACCTGAAGAACAATCACTGAAATTACAGTAATTACTGAACACATCTAATTTATGTAACAGCAATGTATCAAAATATGCATGGAAATACAAGTAAGAAATAGGGTTTTTTATGTGGACTTTCTTATATGTTAATGCTCAGTTTTACCTATATATTGGTTTCTAAATGCTCCTTCATTAGCTACTCCGTCTTCATAAACCTACTTTTCATTCCCTATACACAGGGAATTCCTCAGGCTCTTATCTGAACAATGGTTATGTCTACACATGTACTGGTTTTGCCTCTTTTTCAAAACACTAGAGGAAACTTTTCAAAACCCTGAAGAAAATTTAAGATAATTCCAATATGGCCCTGTAGGCCATTCTTTCAGCACCTAGGTTTTTTTCAGGTATTTTATTTTGTATTTTTACCTGTTTATAAATAAATTTACATCAACCTAAATCTTGCTTCTGGTTTACAATGTTCTTTCAAAATCGTGTACTTCAAGATTTACCACAGAAAAAATGATAGAATTTTGAATGAAAATACACTACACGCCCTTCAGTCCGTCACTTAAAGTTATCTAGCCCAGCAATTTAGGACCTAAAGGAAGTGTTGCTGCTTTACAGGAATCTTTTTTCCTATACATTTACGACAGATTCTCCAAGTTATCTCTGTGATGCAAATGCTCCACTGTGCAAATGGTTAATTTCCTATGTGATCAGGAGCCAGAAAATATGCACTATATTCAGTAGATTTGTCACTGAGTTACGAAATAATTGCAAGACCACCTTGGTTTTACAGGCTGTTCATGCTTTTCCACTGAAAAAGGACCTATAAACATTTCAGTATCTCACCCTGCAGGGCTGATAATATTTGGAACATATAAAGATGACTGTTATCTTGAACAGTAATGTGAATTTTGAGGAGATTTTTCCTTTTAAAAAGTAAATAGATATGCAAAAAATTAAGAATGTTCCAGGATTCAGTTATTCACTAGTGGGTAAGGAAAACTTCATTTAGAAAATGGGACTGATTCTTCCCCATACAATTTGCATTTAAATATAATAATGTTAATGAATTGATCATGTTACAGTCTGAGTATTTTAATAAACACCTAATTAGTAAGCTTAAAATGCACAGTGTTTCCAAAGAAATTCTGAATTAACACACTTATCATCCAAGAAGAAACCAGTACAGCAAGGTTTTCATAGCTCTTAGCTTTGAAGACCAGCATACTCAACTTTTAAGGTTGGAGCATAAATCGTCACAAAACTGACAACATACAAAATAGACACAAACAAAATACCATGAAGCATAACAAACCCATGTTATACACTCAAAACAGAGATTGCCAGTCCCAGGGATGCCACTATATTAATGAACATCGCTTCTGCTAGACTTGCTATTCTGACACATTTTACACATTCTGCAGTAATGTCTGGTTTTCAGGATTTGTTTGTTAAAGCACTCCCACAAGTAGGAACATAAATAATTTTACCACCATTGCAATGCTAGCATTAGTATTAAACAACGGTACATTTTGAAAGAAAAACAGAGAGAGGTCACATTCAATAATATGGCAGAAAAAAAATACGCCTACAAAAATTCAAAAGTAAACAAAACAACCCTCCTGCTCTGACTGAAGCCAAAATCGCCACTCCTTAACCAGCTACTCTTACCTGGTATTAGCTCCAAAGGACTGGACCTCCCTCAGTTAGGCCCTTTAAGATGACACAAGCTGCAATGGCTGGAGAAGTAAAATAGCTTAACTTGAAGAAGGGGTGTCTTCCTTCAGTCAAAAGCATCTTCTAGGAATTTAGCCCTTCCCAGAATTAAGAATGGTTAAGAAGAGTTATGGTGGCATCAAAGAGCGTTCAACAGAGCACAGTCAGCACTGGCACTTACATGAGCTTTAGGCACAAAAGCAAAGTCGTGCAGGGGATGCTGGAGGGAAGCAGCTCTCTAAGAGGTCATAAGCAGAAGACTATCATTGCAAAACTTGATTTCTCATGATGCAAGTACAGAGCTTTTCTGAACCCCAGAAAAATGATAGTGTGTGTAAACCTGTATTCAAGGTGACAGACAAAATTTTCCAACTTCTGACAGACCCTCCAAGTAAAGACAACATATGGACCTGGCAAGTTGTTGGAGCCGCGCTTTGAAACTTCAGTGAACTCACAGAATCATTAAGTTTGGAAAAGACCTGCAAGATCGTCAAGTCCAACCATCAAACCAACACCACCATGCCCATTAAACCATGTCCTGAAGTGCCACATCCACACGTTCCTTGAACACCTCCAGCGAAGGTGACTCCACCACCTCCCTGGGCAGCCTGTTCCAAAGCTTCACCACTCTCTCAGTAAAGAAATTTTTCCTAATATCCAGCCTGAACCTCCCCTGGCACAACTTGAGGCCACTTCCTCTTGTCCTATCACTAGTCACTTGGGAGAAGAGACCAACACCCACCTCTCTGCAACCCCCTTTCAGGTAGTTGTAGAGAGCGATAAGGTCTCCCCTCAGCCTCCTCTTCTCCAGGCTGAACAACCCCAGTTCCTTCAGCCACTCCTTATAAGACTTGTGCTCCAGATCCCTCACCAGCTTCGTTGTCCTTCTCTGGACACCTCAATGTCCTTCTTGTAGTGAGGGGCCCAAAACTGAACACAGGATTCAAGATGCAGCCTCACCAGCGCTGAGTACAGGGGCACGATCTCCTCCCTACTCCTGCTGGCCACGCTGTTTCTGATACAGGCCAGGATGCCATTGGCCTTCTTGGCCACCTGGGCACACTGCTGGCTCATCTTCAGCTGGCTGTCAATCAACATCCCCAGGTCCTTTTCTGCAGGGCAGCTTTCCAGCCACTCGTCCCCAAGACTGTAGCATTGCATGGGGTTGTTGTGGCCAAAGTGTAGAAACCGGCACTTGGCCTTGTTGAACTTCATCCAGTAGACCTCGGCCCATCGATCCAGCCTGTCCAGATCCCTCTGCAGCTCTGCAGAGCCTTCCTACCCTTGAGCAGATCAACACTCCCGCCCAACTTGGTGTCATCTGCAAACTTACTGAGGGAGTACTCCATCCCCTCATCTAGATCACTGATAAATATATTAAACAAGACCGGCCCCAAAACTGAGCCCTGGGGGACTCCACTTGTGACCGGCCGCCATCTGGATTTAACTCCATCTACCACAACTCCCTGGGCTTGGCCATCCAGCCAGTTTTTAACCCAGCAAAGAGTGCACCTGTCTAAGCCATGAGTTGCCAGCTTCTCCAGGAGAATACTATGGGAGACAGTGTCGAAGGCTTTGCTGAAGTCCAGGTAGACAACATCAACAGCCTTTCCCTCATTCCACTAGGCGGGTCACCTGGTCATAGAAGGAGATCAGGTTGGTCAAGCAGGACCTGCCTTTCATGAACCTTTGCTGGCTGGGCCTGATCCCTTGGTTGTCCTGCACATGCCCTGTGAGCGCCCTCAGGACGAACCTCTCCATAATCTTCCCTGGCACCGAGGTCAGGCTGACAGGCCTGTAGTTCCCCGGATCCTCCTTTTGACCCTTCTTGCAGATGGGCGTCACGTTGGCAATCCTCCAGTCGTCTGGGACCTCCCCTGTTAACCAGGACTGTTAGTACAAGCACTTAGTGTTTGTACAAGTACAGGCCTCAGGCCTCTCCATTTATTCCTACACCTCCTCCTCTCATCTCTTCTTTAGCTTCCAAAATAAATGATACAGAAATCCTCCAGACAAACACTGTATGTACAGGGTGTAGCTAGGAGGGTTTTGGTACAGGACACTACAGGAGGCCTTGTGTGGGAGAAGCTGTGAACTGCCCTAGGCCGATCACAGACATTTCCAGCTGGCTCCAAAACTGCTGTGAGTAACCTGTCGCACCCCAAAATGGCAACCCTCATGAACAGCATGCTGATCCTCTGCTTGGGCGTCAGCCCGAGGAGGCAGCCACAGGAGCAGGCAACACCAACATGCTCTTGGGGTAAGGTACAGCTCACTACAGCAGGCGTGTGCACCCCCGAGGGACGGCAGCTGCACGCATCTCATGCCGGGGCAGCGACACCCCAAGGGATGGCCACTGAGGAAAAGCATGTCAGAGGAAAACCTGAAGAAGCCCTGTGAGGCAGGGGAAAACTATTAATAAGCAAAGAGCCGCAGAGAGAATGAGCGAGCAAAGTGCAGCAGAGATCACTAAGAAGCAAGAAGTGTCAGACAGAAACCGCAACGCAAACGACCCTGACTGTGCTGCCCACAGCCTGCTGGAGGAGCTGGGATGAACCCAGTGCAACACACAGTGACAGCAGGGGAAGCTGGGGCTGGGGGGAGGAGAGGTGTTCAGCTTGCCTCCAGCCTGGGGGCAGTAGGAGAAATTGCTTATGTAAGCGTTTGATTATTTAGTTCTCCTCAATACCCAAATCAGTGATCAAAGTTTGTGATAACCGGCAATAAATTAAGTAAAAATTCCCCAAGTCAAGGCTGTTTTGCCCATGACACCTTATTAGACAAGCAGAGCCCTGCCATTTACCCAGGCTTCTGTAAGAAAAGAAAACAATAACTCAGAATGTGCAACATACTGGGGTGCATTAAACACAGTATAACCAGCTGGTCAAAAGAGGCGATTATCCCGTTGTATTCAGCACTGGTGCAGCCTCACCTTGACTATTGTGTGCAGTTCCGGGCCCCACAATTTCAGAAGGATGTGAAAGTCCTTGAAAGCATCCAAAGGAGGACCAAGCTGGTGAAAGGGCTGGAAGGCATGTCCTGTGAGGTGTGGGTAAGGGCTTTGGGCTTGTCTAGTTTGGAGAAAAGGAGGCTGAGGGGAGACCTCATTGCTCTCTACAGCTTCCTGAGGAGGGGAAGTGGAGAGGGAGGTACTGATCTCTTCTCCCTGCTATCCAGTGATAAGATGTATGAGGATGGTTTAAAGCTGTGTCGGGGAGGTTCATACCTGACATTAGGAAGCATTTCTTTACCGAGACAGTGGTCAAACACTGCAACAGGCTTCCTAGAGAGGTGGTTGATGCCCCAAGCCTGTCAGTGTTTAAGAAGCATTTGGACAATGCCCTCAATAACATGCTTTAACTTTTGGTCAGCCCTGAAGTGGTCAGGCAGTTGGACTAGATGATCATTGTAGGTCCCTTCCAACTGAAATAGTCTATTCTCTTCTAACATGCAAGGGCACCTAAGACATTCGACTTTGTAACTATAATGAAAACTACATTAGTAATGGAGATAATATCCTTTTTAGAATCTCAACAGTCCATAACTCATTCTCATACTAACTGTAAATCTGTATGCAGTAACAGATTTGAAGGTGTGGTTGATTAATGGGACAATGAGAGGAGGCAAGCCCTCTATGCAAGCTTGTTCACCTGACTTCAAATACTCTTCTGCATTAGAGATGCCACACTTCGAGAAGAAAGGAAATTAAATAATGGTTCAAACTGAGAACACTATCTGAAGCTAATATACAAAATAAGGATAAAAGTTAGTAAAAGTTCTATGACAATTTGCAGAGATGTGTCCAGAGAAGCAGACATCAGAGAAATGGTTACTTTTTGTCTTCGTTATCTTATTATAGAGAATTCCATAATCCTGCCTAAAACTCTATTTTCAGTTACCATCACATAGGCATTCTATTTTATTTAGAGAAATGTCATATCAAAGTAAATGATTTGTGCATTGAAAGACGTTTTAGATTGCTGATGGAGGAAACTGTTGGCAAAGTGACTTAACTATTGAGCTTAGTTTCTTGGTTTTGTTTAAGCTATTCTTGATTTAGTTTTCAGAGATAAAAAAACAGTCTGTGCCATTACAATAGCAAGTGCCTTATTTGTGAGGTGGACTATTTGCTAGGAATTTGTAAATGACAGTATAGTCAAGTTGTATGCATTCCACATAAAACTGCAAAGCACAACTTAACATTGCATATACAGATCCTAGATGCTATGTGACTTTATTTGAAGGGCATAAAGATTTGTTGTTTTAGCTTTTCCTCTATTTTCACCATAATAGACTTAAAAATTCTGATGGTAAAACATATGAAGTATAACATTCATGTTCTCAATTTATTTACTATCTTTTACCTTGGAAATTCTCAAATCTGTGCTTGTAATTACTTTGAGCATTTCCACCTGCTTCCACCATCAGCTGCCCTTACATTACGCTTATTAAGCATTAACAAAAGAGCCTCTAGTATCCCACAGGCCTTTGTGTCTCACTGCTCTGTGCCTGTTCCAAACGACCTTGCTGTAATGCAACCAGAGATACACAATAGTGCCTTTTGCCCAGGCCCAGCTGGCTTCCTTTTGACTCCCTTCTCTGTGCACACACAATGTTGAAAGAATGAATTTTTTTTACGCAAAAATTTGACAGATTTTCATAGGTAACAAAACTATTTACATAGAAACTGTCATGCATTACTAAACATACAAATATTTCCTTTGTAATAATTTTTAAAAGTTCTGGAAAGAGAAGCACTTCAAGGATGAAAGCATTTTTCATGTCAAACCATCAATCATTTTGATTCTGCAATGAAAATATATTACTGTAGCTTTGTATTAGAAATGTTATTTACTAAATGCTTGCATTAAACAGATTTTGGAGTCAAATATAAGTAATTCATTTACCTTCAGTATATTTTCAATACTGGAAAAGTAATATTGTATTTTTCAAGATTCCAAATACATTGGAAAAAGCTTTTGTTTAGCCTACCCTGTAGTGAGGAATGACTCCAAATGAAGAATCAGGCATTTATTCAAAGCAATTATTTCAAGAAAGAGAAGAAGTTTCCCTCAAGGAAGAACATACTTCGTCATAAAGTACTTGAGATTTTGTCCTTTTCTTCTATAAAAACTATCCATCTGGCAACCATGCACATGAAAAGTTTTTGAACCTATATTCTTATAGTAGCACCTTAGGAAGTCCCTGCATCAATAAAATGATTGCTATTCCACATAAACCATGGAACAGGAATGTAACTTTGACCAATCAGGACTGATTAGTCTGAATCTTTTGACAAGTCTACACAGCAGCTGATACACACTTGGCTGGTCAAATACAAGAGCTTTGAGAAAAAAAAAAAAGAAGATTATATTTCCTTTTTAATATCACAAAAAAAATAAGAATAATTGGAAAAGCAAAACTAAGTTCTGTACCTCACCAGCAAACTCTACAGGCAATTCAATGAGTGGGCAAGACCATCCAACCAAAGCATGGCAACGGTGAGCAGTCCAGGCATTGGTAGCTAACCTATTTAGTTTTCATGTTCTATCATGCATGAGCAGCCCCGTTCTCGTATTTCTGGCATACTGGGCAGTGGCAAAGCATTTTAGGCCTAAAGCTCTTTGGGTAGATTTAGTGACAACTACCTGGAAAATGTGTAAAAGAGAAAACAAAACAAAGTAAAACAAGCACAATCCCCGCCCTCCCCCTATTTTTCCTTCTTTTTACATGGCCTTCCATTCCTTTTAGCAATACAAGTAAAAGTTTAGTAATATTCAGCTATACCTAATGGAACAAGTAAAAACAAAAATAAAGATTTGAAAGATTTGGAAGCATTGTTTAAAGTAAGTAAGTGTGAAATCCCCTAGCGTTCTGATGCAATTCCCTTAAGATGTCTGATCTCAGTTAGTATTAAAAAACCACACAGAGCTACTGCCACATTAAAAAAGACTTGAAAAACAAAACACTAAACTTATCTCACATCTTTATAGATCAAATACATTCATAATCTGAAAAACTGTGTTCCAGAAACAAATATCTTTAAAATGAGTAATAAAATTAAGTAATTCACAGAAGTTTTACAGTTCTACTTTATGGATTTTATAAGACAGGTAAATTAAGTTATAACACCCAGAAATTCACTGGAGAGTAAAAGTAAGTAACTTAGAAAATCTACTGTGTTGCAAGAACTTACACCCATTGTAAGACAGTAAAATAGCAAGAGCTACAGTCCCAGATTCCCTTAGCAACAAAAAGGAATTCTATTTGAAAATGAAGTGCAGAGAAAGGCAAACATGAAAATAAGCAGCAATACCAGAGCAACGGGCCAAAGCGAAGCAGAAATTACAAAGCAAATATCAAACAATTACCATTACTGAATGTACTACAAAAAGAAGCCCCCCAACTACTTCCTCAAAATACTGAAGAGCGTCAGTCTTTTGAATCTACTTCCCAAAACATGTATCGGGGCCACGAGCCAGCACATCTTTGTCTACAGGAGTCTGAGCTTACTGCTGCTGAAAATAAGACAAAAATTCCAAAAAAAAAAAAAATCACATTATTAACATTCCCATTAGACTGCCCTTTCAGATAGGTACTGGTAAAAGTATGCAAGTTTCTGTATTATTTCCTATAATGATTATAACAAGTCTTCACCTGGAAGCTAAGGGCTTTATCACAAAACCTCCATGTAAATCAAATACATGCTAAAGTTTTGTTTGTGTGTTTGTTTTAAATTGCATGAGCACACAAAATTATTTTTTAATCTTAAAATATAGTTTAGGCTAAAGGACAGATCACAAGTTACCCTATGAGATGTTCTGCAAGCTAGAAATCAGCAGCGTACTTTGAAAAGAAGTCAGTACTGCTTATACAGGACTGGGAAGAAAATAACAGTACTCAAAAAAAACAGAAGGGGCCAATAAGAATAAAAGTCCAGTTGTGTTAATGGCAGCATGCCAGTCAGACAGTCGACGAGTAAGCAGGTTCATCATCAACTGGTTTGTTATTAAACTGAGGAGTTTGCATTCAAAGTTTACATTCACTAAATGGACATAAAATGGTGTGAAATATGGCTAGAACAACTGGAACACATTTAGACTAAACAGCAAAGTTTGAAGAATGTAGTTTAACACAGAGATGAGGCTACAATGGTGTCTTGGCACTTTGGTTAAGACAGAAAATAGAAAAAGACAGTTAATGAAAACCATTTTAACAATGATAGAGAGCAAATGAGAAAGATAATTTAAAAGAGAAAAAAGGAATGAACATAAATTGTCAAACAAGCTAGGAGAACAAAGTACAGGGAGACAAGTTTTACCCTCTTCACTATGAAAAATATGTACCAAAAGGAAGAAGTATGTGCAGAGAAGTGAAAAGGAGATCTATGATTCACCATAAATATAAAAGAAACAACTTGGAAGAGATAAACACAAAACCCTGAACAGAATTTAGGCACACCAAAAAAAGAAGTTGATTTAAAATGGGACCCTTAAGCGAAGTCAGCTGGAGACCTCTAATTCACTGTCTCAGAAACCTGGATGGGCACAGCTTCCAGAACAGAAGCAATACTAGAAAGAACTTCAAGGTCTTGTAGGAATGCCAGGTGGAACTTCGGTACAGTTTAAACAGGCTCTTAATTTAAATATCTACATGTCAGCTGTCTATGTTAAGCACTCATTCTTGACAGTAAAAATCGAGGCAATTCAGTCAGTGAAATCCAGAGAACTATTCAGCTAATCGCATGTAGATCTGTATTTTATGATGATACACACAGGTGTCCAAATGATGGGAGGGACAGCAGAAACACAGTCAGCCAGACCGCTGGTCTTCACTGAAATGTTGCAACTTTTCAGTGCCACAAGGGTATCTCTTACAGAGTTCAGCGAGAATGTAAATTGTTCTTTTTCAAATCACGTGTTCAGGGGTTGTTGAGAAGACTGGGTTTGTGGGTGGTTTTGAGGGGTGTTTGATTTGTTTTCATATTTATTTTAAAGCTACATCATCCCAGCCTAATTCTACTACAAAAGTCAAAAGCTTTAAAATAAAACAGTACCTCAATGACTTGGTTAAACCAGATTTAATCATGAAGCAAGGCAATCTAATACGAATTTTACTTTTGAGCTGCTGAAAGCAACATGTTTACAAGTTACCCCTATTTTGCTAGTTTATTATTAAAAATTCAAAGGCAGATCACAGAATCATAAAATGGTTAAAGTTGGAAGTTGGAGGTCATCTCAGCCAGGCTCCCTGCTCAAACAAGGCCACCAGTTGTCCAGGACCATATCCAGATAGCTTCTGAATGTTCCTAAGGTGAGAGACTCCACCACCTCTCTGGGTAACCTGTGCCAGTGCTCACTCACCCTCAGAATAAAAAAAAAGTGTTTACTGATATTCAGGAGGAACCTCCTATGTTTCAGTTTGTGCCCACTGCCTCTGGTCCTGTCACTGGACACCAATGAAGAGAGTTTGGCTCCGTCCTCTTTACACCCTCCAATCAGGTATTTATATAAATTAATAAGATCCCCCCTCAGCCTTCTCCAGGATAAACAGTGCCAGCTCTCTCAGCCTTTCCTCAAAGTAGATACACTGCAGTACCTTCATGATTTCAGTAGCCTTTTGCTGGACTCTCTCCAGCATGTCCAATTCTCTCTTGTACCAGGGAGCCCAGCACCAGAAACAAAACTCGAGGTGTGACCTCACCAATGCTGAATAAAGGGGAAGAATCACCTCCCTCGACCTGCTGGCAATAATTTGCCTAATACAGCCCAGGATAACATTCACCTTCTTTGCTGCAAGGGAACATTGCTGACTCATGTTCAACTTGGTGTCCAACAGAACCCCCAGGCCCTTTTCTGCAAAGCTGCTTTCCAGATAATTTGCTCCCTATCATATATTGGTGTATGGGGTTGCTCTTCCCGAGGTACAGGATTTTGCAGTTCCCCTTGTTGAAGATCATGAGGTTCCTGTCAGCCCATTTCTCCAGCCTATCGATGGCAGCATGACCTTCTGGTGTATCAGCCACTCCTCATAGTTTTATGTCATGTGCAAACCTGCTGAGTGTACGCTTTGCCCCATCATCCAGATCATTAATGAAGATGCTGAACAGGACTGGACTCAGTATTGATCCTTGGGGTACGCTGCTCATCACTGGCCTTCAGCTAGACTTCATACCACCGATCACCACTCTCTGCTCCCAGCCATTCAGCTAGGTTTCAAGCCACCTCATTGCCTGCTCATCCAGCCTGTATATCAACAGGTTTTCCATGAGGATCTTACAGGAGACAGTGTCAAAAGCCTTGCTGAAGTTCAGTTATAGACAAATCCACTGCCTTCCCCTCATCTACCAAGCTAGTGATTTCATCATAGAATGTTATCAGGTTGGTCAAGCATGACTTCCCCTTGGTGAAGCCATGCTGACTACTCCTGAAGATTTTCTTGTCCTTCGTGTGCCTGGAAATGGTTGCCAGGATTAGCTGCTCTATCACCTTCTCAGGGATTGAGGTGAGGCTGTAGACCCCTGGATCCTTCTTCTTGCCATTCTTGAAGATAGGAGGCAAGGATGGCAACTGTATTTGTTCATGCTTTGTCTTGTTCACATAGAATCTGAGTACAAGACCCAAAGTCTAAAGTATGTAAATTAAAAATAAAACTTCAGAAAACTCTCATGGTTGCAATACAAGGAATAGCCATGAAACCAGTAACAAAAAAACCCCGTATATTGCTCCAATGCAGTACTTCCTGATATATTACAGATTCTGCTTTTCTCATGCAAAATGATTCTGTGGAAATTCTTGTCATAAACAATGAATTTTTCAAAGTAATTCTTAAAAATTAAGAAGGTTGGCAGTTACTTTGCTCACTATTTTTGAAGCAGCATAGCACTCACTGGTTTTGTGCCTTTGTTTTACTATGGTGCAATATAAAGGAAGATCAACTCAGGCTATTATAATTTTCTTTTTAAAGCTCTTCTAATTATGTGAAATACTGCAACTATAACCTTTTATTGCTACATGTAAATAAAAACAATGCCAATACAAACATTTTACTTAATACTGAATATTGCCTCTCCTTCCAAACATGTACAAACATGCCTCCAGTAACCTTCTCTATCTAGCCATTTAGTCAGTTTTCAAGACTTCAAAACAATCTTCTGAGATCATCTTGAGTTCCAAGATCACTGTTCTCCCAGATGTTGCACCCAATTACTTTAAAAGTTTGTATTTTTCTTTCCAGCTTATTCCTCAACTCAACCCAAGTGGTAAGTACACTTCTGTATAACTGTTAGTGAGGGCAATCTTTACGTGAAGTTCCTCTAAACAGGCATACTACAATGAAAACTTTGTAGAAAGGATGAGGAGTAAAGGAGGACATAGGTAATACGACAGAAAGATGTTCACAATGATTCAAATGAAGTCTTTATTAAAGACAGCCTCATGACCAACTTAAGGCAGTCCAAGAATGCACTACCACTGAAACAAGCAGTCTTATCAGCTTCTTCTCTCTACCTATAAATTCCTATACCCTCTCATGCTGGATGAGTTTTCTAAATGCATGTTTCACCACATGACTGCAAAACTGTTAATGTGGACAGCAAGAACAAAGTCAGAAACATTTTTGAACAGCAGGAAAGTATCAGATTGACCTTAATTTACTGTGAAATTTCATCATTTGTCAACATACGCACCAAAAAATTGCCAAAAAAATTCTCCTTGTGATCAACATTTACTTTTAGTTTTATTTGGGTTTGGTTTTCGTTACATTAGCATAATTTCTAAGTGTATTAACTTCTCTTACCAGATTTGGCTTATTTCTCAGTTTAGGTCAACTGACTGGAGTTCTACTTTTCTCTGCAACGACTTCTCCAGTGTCCATGCATACAACTTAGTTATGTTATGACAGAGGTCAGCAGATGGCACTATTACACATTTTTTAATACTATACTTTTTACTGGTAAATCTTTATTTAACAGAAACCTTTTCTCATTTGCTGTGTGTGCATGTGCAACTGTGCACACAAAAGTGATCAATTTCAGGAGAACAACTCTAGCTTTGTACTGATGTTCAGGCTGCAGTTTATGAAAAAATCTGCCTATACAACATCTAATAATTACCTCTGTTTCAAGGTTATTGTGTGTTAAACACAAATTATGCCTGACATACACCTAAACTCATACCACATTTTCTCTCTAATAAGAAACAGACATGAAAGCCAAATAATTATTACCGCAGTGAACAAAGTCACATAAATCGTACTCCAGCTTGGGACTTCCCCTTTCCTCTATAAAGCGGAATATCTAGCAGAC
This sequence comes from Gavia stellata, assembly GCF_030936135.1. Taxonomy (NCBI): domain Eukaryota; kingdom Metazoa; phylum Chordata; class Aves; order Gaviiformes; family Gaviidae; genus Gavia; species Gavia stellata. The sequence continues at coordinate 26,212,873 of NC_082594.1, read as the reverse complement.
TGATATTTGTATAACAGAACACAAAAAGAAAGATAAATATTACTTACATTTTCTTGTTGTCATCCAATCAACCCCTCTCTTTCTATAAATTAACAGAGTAATTATCACATCATTGTTTACACTGGGATGATTTCAGCTTTTCCCCTAGATTCATTTCATGAAAGTCCCTCTGACCAAAACAAATAAATTGCATTTTTCTATTTAGCTATACATTTCATCCTTGTTTACTATATGCATTCTGACCTCAAAACTTCTGCCTATTCAACTATTCTGAATGAATTCAGCTCTTCCATACTGCTAGTTTACCGTAAAATACGTGTAATCTGGAGAAACCAGACATAATTTCTGTTTAAGAAAAAGCCATTAATGGTGTAAACTACTTTAATACTATGTAAACAGAGATATATGAATGCATTTTCTTGCTATTAATGCAGCATGTTTTCCTCCAACAAAGTCATAAATCACAGAGAAGGTGTTTGCACAAAGCGGAGCACTGCAAACCTCACCAGACCAGAATTCTCTTCATCCTTGCTCACACAGCCCTCCTCTCCTCCAACTAGCTTCATGCCTTTTCAGTCTTACGACGTTAGCTGGAGCAATCATCTCTCCCCTGCATCTGACACTGATACTCAAAGGGAATTCAGAGTGGCACAAGAGATTAAGTTACTGCTTCAGAACTTGCTTCAATTGCAGAAACAGTCAGAGGCCCAGGATGGTTAGAATGACGATGCTTTGGTAGAGGACAGCACAGATTTCAGGGTAATACTGATGTTGAAGCTGATGGGAATGGCTAGAAAGACACCAGGATGAGGAGTGATTGCCGATCAGTGGACACCATGGCAAATTGCTGGGATGATATGGAGCAACTTACTTCTCCAGGCTGATTGTGCTGTTCTACTTTCCCTATCCTCTCAAGCTTTCATTCCTGCTCCAATCACTGAAGAGGAACTTGCAGAAGCATTGCAGGAACTCATTCAAAGGATTCATCTTGCCAGGTTGAGAAACACAATCTCCTTTCTTTCCTCTACCTAGTGTTCTGTACTCGAATGAGGAAGAAGTACCTCAAAGTGAATGAACAGAGCCACCAAGTCCATAGAGGTGTTTCCCTGTTCACACTTAACTTAAATGTCATAATGACCTCACTAATTAAACCTGCCTTGTCTGGCAAAGAGTCATAGCACACAGTTAAATCATCAACATACATTTGCATGCCTGTATTGAACTGTTACTCATTTCAACTGAGCAGACCAGAGCCAGAATATGGTCAGTCAAGTCAGATGATATTTTGAAGCCCTTTGAATAATCAATACATTCAATAATGCATTAACTTCAAATACAATTAACATTTAATATCAATTATGGTTCTCAGTTTTCATGCAAGGTAAAAGCTAATATTCAGAACTATGACAGTATCAAAATAGTAATCTTGGACTTTTAAACTCTTACTTAATCACCTCTTTTTGTTCACTGCGATGTGCAATTATTTCCTTCAAAACCTCAGTAAGAGAAAGTGACTTACTAAGGACAATATTCAAGTAAGTGTTTACAAGACTTATATAGACACTTTGTTAAGTATTTCTGGATGCCAGGAAGTAAAATGATCAAATGTATTACGTGGTTTTGGAACCAAACCCATATATTACAGAATGTACTTCAAGTAAATACGTTAATTTATGTTTCAGTGTAGTAAAATAAAATTTTATACAAAGATAATATATCCATCTGTAATTTAAAAGGCAAACTTTCAAGTTTGCAGTTGAAATTCAAAGCAAAGACATTTCAAACATTTTCCTGAACATTACATACTTTTCTGACTTCTGTATTAGCATAATGTCTCAAAATTTCCAATAGTTTAAAATTAGAAAGACTCCACCCATCTTCATCTAATGAAAATTTTGGATCAGACTTTGAGCAATTAAACATTCATAACTTTTCTCCTCAGTTTTATTTTAGTTCCCAACAAATACAAGGACTGTGTTGGCCAGTTCTTCTTTTAGTTAATGGATTTTTTTTTCTAATAGGATAAGGCCTTCCAAGAGTGATATAAATCTTTCATTAAGTATTTACTTCAACGTTAGAACAAACTAATGGCATTCTCCTTTGGCCAAAATTTCTACTTTCAGTTCCAAATTCCTGAAAAACACACTTACAACAAAGTCTAACCATTATTTGAACTAGACTCAGCTTTTCAATTTGGAAGAAAAACCAGAGATTAAAACCCAGCTATTACAATATACAAGAGTCTACTGAATTTCAGGAGCAAAACAGAGATGATAGATTTATTTATTTCACTTAAGGTCTTTGGCAGTTTCTCTTCTTGCACTGATTAGTAATTTCATAGTCACTTGCTTTTCTTCATCTATCTAATCTAACTAATCTAAGACTTCAATTTAAGTCTTTAATCAGCTATGATAACTGAACTCCAAAATGAAGCTAGAGCAGGGACAGCATAGTCCAGAAAAAGTAGTCAAACTGCTAAGCTTAACTGCCTAGGGTGTCTGTTGTGGTCAACGTGAGAAGACACCATGACTTTCAGGTCCAGTAAGATGCATTTAGAATCGGTAGTTCGCCATAGACCATTTATAAAATTTTGCATGCTCTTGAAGATTTTGTGACTTAATGAAAACTATAATTTCTAACTAATAATTACAATTTCTAGCTAATTAAATAATATATTTGAAATGTGAACTCAAGAAAACTCTTTGAAAGGAGGGGAAAAGCACCATCTCAGAGTACAAGACAGGATGGAATGTTCTGTTTATTACATCTGCTTTTTAAATTTTTTCATTTCATCATGAAATTGGATTAAAAAAATAGATTTTCATAGCCAGATGCAGTATAAATCCTGAAGCAAGATGCTTATTTGGCACAAAATATGAAAGTTAAGGCCATCTCCTGACAATGTCAAAGCAACTTCACCAACACTTGTTTTCAGCTGGTAGATCAAATGACAAAACAACGATGAATCATTAACCCAAAAGTCAAAGCATGATTTAAAATTACATTTTTCTATTTTGTCTTCTTTAACTATATTTACAATTTTGTAACACGGAACAGAATATTTTATTTTTCTAAAAGTAACTTTCCATGCTTATATTCTTACTTTCGGTACTGTTTATCATAGTAAGGGAAGCTTGATGGGTATAGTCCATATTGCTCCTCAGGAAGTTACAATTTCAAATGCTGCAGTGTTTGCTCTCTAAACAAACAGTATTTGCCAGCGCAGATGCATTTCAGGACAGGATATGGATGTTTTTTTCCAACCCAGTGGCAATGGTCAGTGTATAGCACGTCTAAATGCAAAGTCACTAGGAAAGGTCCTCCCTAAGTTTCCTTCGGTAAACAGGAGACAGTGCAAAGACACACAGCACAGACTCCTAATTGACAAAGATTGCAGTCAGTGAATTTCCCTTTATTACCAAGTCAGTTTAAAAAAAAAAAAAAATCTTTGAAATATCAAAGCAAACCTAATTGTTGAGTCATTTCTCTAAAGAAAACACTACAAAAATGCTACCTCTAATGTGTTGTGTATGGAGACAATTAGCACAATTTACCTCCTCCCTCCACAAGATTGTGCTTGATTAAAATGAGTGTACTTCATATATAGTTGGCTCATCTTTTATTCCTGCTAAAAATGAAAAACATTGTTGGACTACAACAAAGTTTCTGTCCTGCAAGCCTTGTATAGGGCCTCAGCACCTTGCTAGGTCTTCCTCCTTTTTCTTCTCTCCCCAGACACCTACTATTTGTCCTTGCAGTAAGAAAGAGGACAGCAGTAAGAACGAAGACAGCAGAGAAAGCAGCAGCTTATACTTGCTTGCGACAACACGGGTCTGTTTCTGAGAAGACCTACAGATGCTGTGCCCTGAAGGATCATTATCAAGACTTCCAGCAGAGTAAGATTCCCTGTATATAAAGCAGCACAGTAATTGCTCAACCAGCAAACACTAACAGAATTTTCTGTTGTTCCTTCCTAGTACTTGTTGCAACAAAAGTCTCCTTTCTATTGTTGTAAGTTAACTGCTTGTTTTTAAGTGCTTAACAAACATTTTGCTTTATCAAAATAGCTACAGAAGGAACTGAAACCACCAAAATTGTGAATACACTACAAAAATCATTCCTACCTTTAAAGAGTCTGGCCTATATTTTGGCAAGAAGACAAAAGAAGAGAATGTCGCATATCTGTAAAGTCATTCAAGACTAACCCAAGAAAACATCACATATCTAAGTCAGTTCAATTCCTCGCATTTAGAACTACATAAATCTTCGAGATCTTAAGTAAATACATTGTAGTAATGCTCTAATTAAGTAGCCTATCTGAAGTTTTAGAGATAAATGTAACTAAACAGACAAAAGCCATTGGTTAACTGTCAAAGTCTTCTTGCTAAAGGCCTAAGCCATCCCTCAACACAAAAGTCTCTTTTGTCAAGAAAGAGAAAAAATTTTGGAAAATACCTAATTTTAGTCTATTTATTATTAAAGTTTATTAGTATCTTCATCTATATCATTATCAGTTCATTCAAACTTCTGAAATGGGATAAGATAGAAAAAAGTAAATCCCACTTCCCTTTTTGATCTCTGAATATAAGTGAACAGGTGGCTCTACTAGTTCTAACATCATGAAGAACCAGGAACTCAGTGAACTGAGTCTCCAACCTCCTGCACTATTTCTGAGACTATTTTAAATGCAAAGCTGATTTTGAGGAACTATACTCAGAACACCTAAAATTATACATATTTACCAACAAAAGCAGTTCTGAAATACTGAGCTTTGATGCTCACTGACAGAAAGGCAGCATCAAACTCAGCAATGATGCTTTATTTGGGGGCATATTAGAATATCTTAATGGCTACCAAGCATTGAGCTTTCCTTTATGAAACATAATCGAAAGAACACAAAGCAGAAGAAGATACACTGACTGCCTAAACACAATTAAATTAATATGATTCAGATACTCTGAAAAATATACATTTATTCCTCTAATAATTACTCTGATTTGAAATAAGATTATGACCTAGTTTTAGAAAAGAAGTTCTTATCAGACTCACAACGGCTTGGATACAAATGGTCCTCTCCCCCAAAAGTCTCCAGAAAGAGCACTTTCAGCAGAGTATACCACTAAATCACTAATCACTAAATCATTATATTCAAATTGGCTCTGATTTCTTAAGTCACACAATTCCTAAGAATCTAGGATTTCATTTCAAACCCATCAACATTTAAAAAAAAAAAAAAAGACAGGACCATTAGAAATCCCTGTTGTTTCTGTCTAGGGTTGCAGTCAGCCTCAGTTCTGACAACTAATTGTAAACACCGATTTGATTTTTAGACATAAGAAAAACTGCTCTATGGCCTTTTCCAAATCTCCTGTGAGAAAAGGAAAGAAAACAAACTAAAGCTCTAAAAATGAGGCCCAGAAAACAACCACGGATTTTGATGCAAGTCCAACAAAGAAGCTTTACCAGTAGCAATACTGGAGAACAGTGAAGTTCATTACATATCTGACTTGTACACAAAAGAAACAGTGATCATTTCTCCACAGACACTATTGGCCTCTTCTTATTTCTGCACTCAATATTCTAAAAGGCTAAAGACAAACAAGTCATTTAAAGAGGGAAATCACATTTTAAAGCATTTAAAACCAAAAATTATTCTTTTGTGAGATGTAATTTTCCTGTTTTGGAAAACTGCTGTAATGATCATTCAAACTACCGCTTCATTTGACCTAGAAATATTTGCTGTCTGTATTCTTTAGATGAAAAAGTTAATGTGAACCCCTCATACTGAAAGCCACTTAAAACATTTAAAATTACTATCCTATTATCTGGAAGGAATGCATAGACATTTCATAGTATATGTTTAAATAGTCAGGTTGTTGACGGAAAGAAAAAAAAAGCAAACAAAAAACAAAGAGCACAAAAGAGTGCATTCTAACAACTGGGGGTGGGGGGGAGGCCACTCTGGATACCTGCAACAAGCAATAATCACTCTTACATTTTGTAGTATACAGACATGAAAACTTTGGCAAACCAAGACCTTAGCATCATCGATTTAATGTAATATGACTTGTCTCAAAAACAAAAAAAGTTGTAAAACTTATTTCTTAGCTTAATTTACTTTTCCCCTGATGATGCTGACTTTCCTGTTTATGGAAAAGGACTGCGATTGCTTTCAACTAACAGGGACATTCTTGACTCTTCTGGAAGAATTCCAGCTGCCTCACAACAAGATTATTCCATATGTGGTTCAACCTGCGTCCACTGTATATTCCACCATTGCTCTGGGAAAGGGCTGATCAGAAGCCCCTTCTGCTTTTGTAGTCTTCCTGGCAATATCTTTGCAGTATAAGAGAGTGATTCACAAACTGAAGAGTATCCACTTTGCCCTATGTAACTCTGTAAGCCACTGCAGACATCCTTTATGTGGGCTGCTTTCTCTGGAGTACATATAGCCTGTGGAAAAGAACCTTTGGATACACACACAGACATTTCCAAAGCAAATTCTAGAACTACTATTAAGTCAGAGCACAGGAGATGTAAATATTTAAGATAAAGGATCAGAACAGAGCTTTCAAGCATGACTGCCATCAGTTCCCTTCCTCTTTCTACCATGAGTGAAGGACTTTATTTCTGCAAATAGTGTTATTAGTGAAGCAGACTATTTTTTTTTGACAGTCCTCAACAGAACATCCATGACAGAATGAACAGCATTCAAAGCATCTTTTAATATTGTGTTTCTTATGAAAGATTTAATTAAGAAAAGATGTATCATAGCATTCAAGAACTCCAGGATCGCAGAGATCTAGATGTTATGCAAGATCCTTATAAAAACAGAAATGCCGGAACAGCAATGGAAAAGAGCTCTACTGTAACCAGACTCAAATTTCTACGGAGAAGAAATCTGCTAATAGTGTGTACTAGTTCTGTATACAAAATAGGGATTAACCTACTTTCCTGTATGTACCATCTGGAGGCTAGGCAAATGAAAAAGTCTCTTTTCACCTGCTACCAAATTTAAGACACTTAATCATATTGTGCTAAGATCTGCATTAGATATGCTGAACTTCATACCCCATTGTATTAAAACTCACAGCTATTCTGCACATTTCATATTCCCAGATACTAACTTGAATTCCCTGCTTTGCTCAAGAGGTGAGCATTACAAGAGTTAAAACCTTATAAAACACATTCACTGTTTTTATTGCAAAAACAAATACAGAGAGAAAAGAATCAAGAAATGGACTATACTTAGCTTACAGGGTTTTTTTAACATGTTCAGGTTTTAGCTAACAACATGAAACTTCATAAGATACATGGCCCAAATCAAGATGCACATTTCAGGAGACTATGAAGTCTTACAACATCTTTAAAAATAATCACCAAAGGCTTCTGCTAGTTTTGTAGAATAATTTATGTTGATCTGTAAGTACCAGCAGAGAATTTAAAAGCAGTACTCTATTTTTGCACATGCACTGCCACAAAAATAGCTGTTCTTTTGGGACTGTTTGATAGTTAGTACTTCTCTTTCACCTCTTCTCCACATAAGACACACAAACCACTAAATTGCCTCTCTTTCAAATGGAAAATTTACCATGGATGAGCTTCACTGTCAATTGTATCCATAACAGACATCATACCTACATCTGCTAAAATATTTGAGGTGAACTAATCACAGAAACACAGAATCATTAAGGTTGGAAAAGACCTGTCAGATCATCAAGTCCAACCATCAAACCAACACCACCATGCCCATTAAACCATGTCCCACAATGCCACATCCACACGTTCCTTGAACACCTCCAGCGATGGTGACTCCACCAATTCCCTGGGCAGCCTGTTCCAGTGCTTCACCACTCTCTCAGTAAAGAAATTTTTCCTAATATCCAGCCTGAACCTCCCCTGGCAAAACTTGAGGCCACTTCCTCTTGTCCTGTCGCTAGTCACTTGGGAGAAGAGACCAACACCCACCTCTCTGCATCCTCCTTTCAGGTAGTTGTAGAGAGAGATAAGGTCTCCCCTCAGCCTCCTCTTCTCCAGGCTGAACAACCCCAGTTCCCTCAGCTGCTCCTCATAAGACTTGTGCTCCAGACCCCTCACTAGCTTCGTCGCCCTTCTCTGGACACGCTCCAGCACCTCAATGTCCTTCTTGTAGTGAGGGGCCCAAAACTGAACACAGGATTCGAGGTGCGGCCTCACCAGCGCCGAGTACAGGGGCACGATCACCTCCCTACTCCTGCTGGCCACACCATTTCTGATACAGGCCAGGCTGCTGTTGGCCTTCTTGGCCACCTGGGCACACTGCCGGCTCATATTCAGCTGGCTGCCAAGCAACATCCCCAGGTCCTTTTCCGCTGGGCAGCTTTCCAGCCACTTGTCCCCAAGCCTGTAGTAGTCCCCAATGCCTGGGGTTGTTGTGGCCAAAGTGCAGGACCCGGCACTTGGCCTTGTTGAACCTCATACAACTGGCCTCGGCCCATCGATCCAGGCTGTCCAGACCATGTGAGCAATTACAATATTTTTTGTGTTGAATTTAGAATTCAAGAACTGTCCCAGCAGGATTTAGGCTTCAATTACTGTCCATTTTATACAAGAAAAGGAAAAATGTAACTGGTATAGCAAAGTGGAGCCTCTCTGCTGGCCATGATTGGAAAGATCCTCTTCCAGAATCCCCTGAACTTCAAACGTGTTATTCAGGTGATAAACATTGTGCACAATTTTGCCAGAAATAATCTCTTACAGCCAAAAGCCTATCACAGTGGACAAGTTTATGAAGCATGGAGTTGCTATCAGTTAAAGACCAGATTAAAACTGTTCTAAGCTGTTGTTTTTACCAGACTGCTGTTGTGCTTATTACCTATGTTATGACACAGGTAGATCGTGTCTCCTGAGCAGTGATCATTAAAAGAAATTATGCCCCATCATCATATTGTCATTAAGTGAGGTGGTGTATCAAGTTAGAAATGATTAAATCCTTTAGTAAACTAGCTACACATCCATCGAGGCACTGATAAATGTCCAGCTATAATGAATCAGGCACATAATCTGGATGAAAGATACGTAAATACCCATGCAGCTCCTGTACAGGAAACTGCAGTCCAACAAGACATGAACATCTGTCCAAAAGTGTAACTGAAAGGCCTAAACTGGAAAAAAAAAAGCTTGACTGAGTACAACTTATCTGATACCTCTCTTGAGCCTTCTCTGGAAACAAGCAGTAACTGAGCACCCAGATGATAATAAATACAGACTTCCTTGACCAGAAGCATTCTATGTTTATAGATGAAATGTCTTCAGACAAAGGAGGCAGAGGGAAAACAGTTCATCCATTGAATAATACACTGAAATGTGTTAAAGACTGCCTATCTCCTCCTACCCCCATAAAGGGAAATATCGTATTCAACTAGGAAAGAGACTCACATGGTAAAAACTTTTTTAATCATAGCATTTAACAACATTTCCTGAGAGTAGTCTGAAAATAGTGCTGGCAAATTAAGGGATGCCTAGAATGAAATTATGGAAAGCTGATCCCATGTTTTACCATATTTTCAGTAGGGATCTCAACAGAAACAAAGTAAGGAAGAAAAAAGATATTTAGCTGAGTAACAGCATCTATGAAAAAAACTGAGGAGGTGGTTCTTAAGTGCAGAACGGGCTAACTGTGATGATACAAGATTGAGAAGTGGGCCCACGTAAACCTCATGAGGTTCAACAAGGCCAAGTGCAAGGTCCTGCACCTGGATTGGGGCAACCTCTGGTATCAGTATAGGCTGGGGGATGAAGGGATTGAGAGCAGCCCTGTGGAGAAGGACTTGGGGGTACTGGCGGATGAAAAACTGGACATGAGCCGACAATGTGTGCTCACAGCCCAGAAGGCCAACCATATCCTGGGCTGCATAAAAAGAAGCGTGGCCAGCAGGTCAAGGGAGGTCATTCTGCCCCTCTACTCTGCTCTGGTGAGACCCCACCTGGAGTACTGCGTCCAGCTCTGAAGTCCTCAGTACAGAAAAGACATGGACCTGTTGGAGTGGGTCCAGAGGAGGCCCACAAAAATGATCAGAGGGATGTAATGCCTCTCCTATGAGGAAAGGCTGAGAGAGTTGGGCTTGTTCAGCCTGGAGAAGAGAAGGCTCCGGGGACACCTTATTGCAGCCTTTCAATAATTAAAGGGGGCTTATAAGATGAGGACAGACTTTTTAGCAAGGCTTGTTGCAATAGGACAAGGGGTAATGGTTTTAAACTAAAAGAGGGTAGATTCAGACTAGATATAAGGAAGAAACTTTTTACAATGAGGGTGGTGAAACACTGGAACAGGTTGCCCAGAGAGGTGGTAGATTCCCCATCCCTGAAAATATTCAAGGTCAGGCTGGATGGGAGTCTGAGCAACCTGATGTAGTTGAAGATGTCCCTGCTCACTGCAGAGGGGGTTGGACTAGATGGCCTTTAATGGTCTTTTTATAAAGGAGATATGAACACATCTTTGATTTCACTGCATTGCTACACTTTTCTCCAACAATACTGCATAAACATAGTGCCCTCTTCACTAGGTATCCCCTTAGCAATTCTGAATTATGCTCTTGCACTTCACACTGTGGGTTCTACAGCCTGCCTACTATTGAAAATAGCAATTTTAACTGATACTGAAATTCTCTTAACTAATGAGAAATAGTTCTGATCTCTATCCATTGATCCATTCTGAAGAAAAGTAAAGGCCAGGGCTTAAAAGAGTGGAAAAACTACATACAGCAACAATTAACACGGAAACTGTTGCTACAGGACAGCATCTGATGTTAAGATGCTAACAAGAACAGTTAAGCAAGTAATTTGGACGTACATTTGTATCACACATACATTCTACCTAATTCAAACAAAAGAGTCAGAATAGCTACAAAAATAGTACATACATGCACTGAACTCAACCAAGGTACTGAACAATATACTTGTATGTGTATCTATATAAATACTTTCATGGACAATTAGTCATATACTACGTAACATAATGTCATAAATATAACATAAAACTACTTAACACTTATGTAGTTACATAGTACTGTGCAGTGGTACATGATGGAAAACATGGTTAGTAAGCTTTAAATTCCAGCTGCTGAGCAATTAAGATTTACTGAAATTACACCATGAGTTGTGCTACCCACCGCTTGCTATAATACTCAAATAGCCACTGGAGTGACTATTCAGGTATCCATAATTTGAAATGTGACCCCTGGGACAGGATGGATGTACTTAATAAAAAATATTAGGAGGTAATGCAAATTTTTCATCAATGGCATTCTTATCTGAACACTAAATAAAGTGTATTATCTGCCTTTTATTCAATCAGGATTATCAGTCTCCTGTAAAGACATCTACAGAAATTAGGATATACATATCTCCCATGTTTGCATGACTCTACAAAATAACAAGAAGGTGAAGTGATCCTTCGCTGAATTTTTAGTTTTAGAATTTGATTTAGACTTTTTACTTCAAGGGCAGGGGGGAGGGGAGGGAGAAAAAAAAAGCCACCCCATATTGCATCCACTTATAATAAGAATTTCTAAGTTGATTTAACTTTTATGGATGACAAAAGTTCGAACAGAAACAAAAAAAACCCTTCAAGTATTTTGTAACACTGATATATTTAATCTAACATAAGCCAAGATACTCCCAGAGAACAGACAACTTTGTCATTTGAAAAATAAATGGTCTTTTAGTACTAAACACTAAACCTGTGCTAATTTTAAATACACACTGTTTTGGGTGTATCGGATAATATTTTAAAATATTCCGGTCCTAACTCTGCTTTATCTAATATGGTCTTGTCTTTAAGTGAATGACACACCAGATAAAGAAATTTCACAACAGCAAACAACAAATTACTATCATCCACAATTCAATAGAGTAAAAAGGTACCAAGATGAAGTGAAACATTAACTAGAACAAATTTCTGGTCTGTTTAGCAGATTCAGTTAATTTTAGATTAACATATTGATTGTGTACACATGAGGCGTTAAACTGCCTAATTTAGACTGCATGCAAACCATGTCAGGTTTTCTTTATTTTTTTTAAATTAGCCATATCTCTCAAGCAGCTCCTTAAGAAGCCAGGAAAAATACTATTTATGTTGTATATTTTAAAGACATCTCCATCAATAAATGAATCATTATGCAACAGAAACTTAGGAGTGTCCCTATGGGGTGTCCCTGCTCCGGTATGAGTCGTCCATGGGCTGCAGCCTCTCAGTAGTGTCTCTGCTCCAGCCACCCACAGGCCACAACTGCCTCAGGCATATACATAGTCAAGTACAAAAAGTTATACATATACTGAAGGAAAAGTTTACTTTTGCCATATTTAGCAAAACTGGAAAGCTTAAGAGAGATACACATCTCAAAATATGAGACCCACTTTAGATCTAGAAATGGTTTCATAAGTAGTATGATTTCAAAGATGTTTTCAAGCTCTATGTTATTAATCATATACACACATGCACACACACTTTATAAACTGCACACGTTTCAAAGTTTGGTGAAAAAGAGCAGGTAAAATACTCAGTCATTTCCTTTACTCAGTTATACAGTGTAATTCTAAATCCCTCAGTCGAAAGAACGTGCAGTAAGCTTAAAAATGCTTTTAAGTAAACTCTAAACAAATTTGGTAATCATAGAATCATTTAAGTTGGAAAGACCCTTAAGATTATTGAGTCCAACCGTAAACGTAACACTGCCAACTCTCACACATCTTTTAAATACCTCCAGGGATGGTGACTCAATCACCTCCCTGGGCAGCCTGTTCCAATGCTTGACAACCCGTCCAGTGAAGAATTTTTTCCTAATATCCAATCTAAACCTCCCCTGGCGCAACTCGAGGCCATTTCCTCTCATCCGGCGAAGAACGCAGTAAGGTTTTCCTGAGCATCCTTTTCTCCAGGCTAAACAACCCCAGTTCCCTCAGCCGGTCCTCATAAGACTTGTCTTCCAGAGCCCTCACCAGCTTCGTCGCCCTTCTCTGGACACACTCCAGCACCTCAATTCTGTCTTGTAGCAAGGGCCCCAAAACTGAACACAGGATTCGAGGTGCGGCCTCACCAGCACCGAGTACAGGGGCACGATCACCTCCCTACTCCTGCTGGCCACACTATTTCTGATACAGGCCAGGATGCCGTTGGCCTTCTTGGCCACCTGGGCACACTGCTGGCTCATATTCAGCTGGCTGTCAACCAGCACCCCAAGGTCCTTTTCTGCGGGGGAGCTTTCCAGCCACTCGTCCCCAAGGCTGTAGCGTTGCATGGGGTTGTTGCGACCCAAGCACAGGACTCGGCATTTGGCCTCATACAATTCACCTTGGCCCATCCAGATCCCTCTGAAAAGCCTTTCTACCCTCAAGCAAATCAACACTCCTGTCCAGCTTGGTGTCATCTGCAAACTTACTGAGGGTGCACTTGATCCCCTCGTCCAGATCATTGATACAGATAGTAAACAAGACCAGCCCCAAAACTGAGCCCTGGGGGACTCTGCTTGTGACCGGCCGCCAGCTGGATTTCACTCCATTCACCACAACTCTCTGGGCTCGGCCGTCCAGCCAGTTTTTTACCCAGCAAAGAGTGCACCTGTCTAAGCCACAAGCCACCAGCTTCTCCAGGAGAATACTGTGGGAGACAGTGCTGAAGGCTTTACTAAAGTCCAGGTAGACAACATCAAAAGCCTTTCCCTCATTCCACTAGGCGGGTCACCTGGTCATGGAAGGAGATGAGGTTGGTCAAGCAGGACCTGCCTTTCATGAACGTGTGCTGGCTAGGCCTGATCCCTTGCTTGTCCTGCCTGTGCTGCGTGATGGCACTCATCTGATGATTTGCTCCATAACCTTCCCTGGCACTGAGGTCAGGCTGACAGGCCCATAGTTCCCCAGATCCTCCTTCTGGCCCTTCTTGCAGATGGGCATCACATTTTTCAAATTGTGATATTTTGTGTCACAAAATTTCTTCACTGAAAGGTTTGTCAGATATTGGAACAGGCTGCCCAGGGAGGTGGTTGAGTCACCATCCCTGGATGTTTTTAAAAGACGTATGGATGAGGTGCTTAGGGACACTGTTTAGTAGTGGACTTAACAGTGTTATGTTTACTGTTGGACTTGATGACCTTAAAGGTCTTTTCCAACCTAAACGATTCTATGATTTGCTAACCTCCAGTCAGCTGGGACCTCCCCGCTTAGCCAGGACTGCTGGTAAATGATTGAAAGTGGCTTGGGTGAGCACTTCTGCCAGCTCCCTCAGTACCCTTCGGTGGATCCCATCCAGCCCCATTGACTTGGGTGTGTCCAAGTGGTGTAGCAGGTCGCTAACCATTTCCCCTTGGATTATAGGGACTTCATTCTGCTCCCCATCCCTGTCTTCTAGGTCAGGGGGCTAGGTACGTGGAGAACAACTGATCTTACTATTAAAGACTGAGGCAAAGAAGTACCTGAGCCTTTTCCTCATCCTTTGTCACTATGTCTCCCCCACATCCAGTGGAGATTCTCCTTAGCCTGCTTTTGTTGTTAATGTATGAACTAGTGGAAAGCTTCTTTATATTTTTTTAAATACCATGCTCAATTGTTGGGTTGCTTGGGGGTGGGTTGTTTTTTTTTTTTGGGGGGGGGGGGGGGGGGGGGGGGCGGGTATAGCATTTGTCTTCCCAAGTAATTGTTAGGCATTATGAAGCCCTGCTTGCCTCAAAATGGTTAAACATCTGCCTGTTGAGGGGAAGTAGTCAATTAATTCCTTATTTTGTTTTGCTTGCGCTCACGGCTTTTGCTTTACCTATTTAACGGCCTTTATCTCAACCCATGAGTTTTTTTATTTTACCCTTCTGATTGTCTCCCCCACCCCACCGAGGGGGAGTGAGCAAGCAGTGGTGTGGTGCTTAGCTGCCTACCAGGGTAAACCCAAAACAACAGATACTCATGTTTTTAAAATCAAATTCCCCAGTGCAACATGGTTTATCTTCATTGGGAGGTTCTCACTGCTCACTTTTAACATTTTGCAAAAGTGTTACCTTTTTGTAAATAAAGTGCGGTTTACGTAAACCACAGAGCACTTTTCAATCAACTAGCCAAAATCTACAAGTCAGTATAAATGAATAATTTACGAATATAAAATTATTTTCAAATAATTGCAGCATTTTCTTGTGTTACAAAATTGATTTCAGAAACTTAAAATCTTTTACCAATAGCCTAACTTGCAAATTTCTTGGATTTGTTTTTTGACAAGACCCAAAGTTAACATAGGAGTTTGTCGCATGGAAAGCGGAAAGGATTGTGAAGGGTTTTCAGTCTATGGTGAGGTCTCAAATAGTTGAAAACAGGAAAATTCAGTCTATACTTCAGTATTACTCCTAGCACCTCCTTGTGACAGTAAGCTCACATCTGAGTATCCAGTAGTATCTCAAATCCAGGTAATTAATGAAGTCTAATCTAAGCAGATGATAACTTGCCCTTGTCTGGCTAAACAACAGCAGAAGAGCATGTCAGGGCACAGTCTTCAGTGCCTAGAAAACAAATGCTATAAGCACATATCTGAGCTTTTACTCCCATACTGCTTTTTCACAATATTACAATCAAAATGGAAGATTTAGTACTTATCTTAAGGAAGTTCTGTGGTTTTTTTTTAATTTTTAAAAGAACTCCTACAATTTTGTGTTTAAAGTTGCAGCTGACAATTTACTTTGAAGCATAAAAATGAAGTGTTTCCCTTATTGTATCGCAGACAGATTTCCAAAGGAGTCAGTTCAAGACCAACGATGTCATCAGAACCAAGGATCATCAAAAATCTTCCCAATTTTCACACCAAAGCATGCCTCTGACAATCTTATTTAACAACCAAACTGTTTCTTAGCAAGCCCAAAACAACCATTGCATTGCACAGATTTGTATCCTTGGAAAGCCTAACAAGCCATGGCACAGAACAACTTCCTTCTTCGGTTCAGGGACAGCTACAGTTAAGTTCTTCTAGTTCAGGTTCCCATCCAGGTCAATAATGTTTCATTAACCAGTTTGGTTATGCTGCTCTATTTTGAAACAGTTCAGAGAGAGTAGGGGGAATAATATTTATAAATAGGTGGGTTTACATAATTAGATAGGCCTTTAAGTAAGTACAGCTTCAAGCCTTATCTCTTCCTCCACAGCAAAGCTGGAAGCAAACCTGTATTTCTAGCAGATCATTGTAGCTTCCCTTCAGTTTCTTAAATCTGATACAAGGAGCTGAGGAAGTAAAGCACCAGGCGTGCTGGAAGTGTAGTGCTGCGGTAGGAGAAAAGGATTAGCATGTTAAAAGGAAAGCAAACAGAACCACTTCACATCTACATATAGCTGTATGAGAAAAAGAATATCATAAGGTCAGATTGCCAGTGTCAGCAGGACTATAGGACAACTGTACATTAATACTACTACCATAGGTGACCATAGGTACCAAAAATATTACTCCTCCCTTCCCTCTCACCTCTCCCTAATGAGAGGAATTTAATTAGAATTTTAATTAGAGCCTGAGGCCAGAATAAGAGTTTTCATACTGAAAAAGTTCGTAAGAACGGCCGTACTAGGTCAGACCAAAAAAAAAACCTAGAAAAATACCTGTTTATTAACAATAGACATTAAAAGATATAATGGAAAAAAATGTAAGGATAGGGTAAGCATATACATCACTTGGTCTAATTTTCTCCTCTACAACCTCCAGTATTTTCTTTAGACTTCTTGAGCTAGTGGGTATATACTTATATGCGATAGCTTCTGCTGCAAAAGCCCATAGCAAGCTGTCTCTGAACTTAACTACACATTATGTTGAAAGGCATCTTACTTTGTTTTGAATGTTCTCTACTTGTTAGATTAATATGACAACTCCAAGTTAGAAGCAACAGCAAATCTGTTCAACTCTCTGTATCATTATTTCAGCAGAACTGTACCCTACTGCTGTGCTGTTCTGTTCTTTTCCTTTCAATTGCATTCATAATGATTCCTAAAACTTCCCTTTCTGTGACTGAGGATTGAGCTAACATTTTCATTAATCTATTTCAATTGCCTGAGTAGTAATCATCACTTTAAGGACCATAGGTCTATATGTAAAACTAGGATTATTCCCTCTTCCCATATACATACTTATTTACATTGAACTGAACTGACATTTTATCAGTTGGATCTTTTCAAACTTATCCTGAATTACCCTGTAGTGTCTGAAAACTTTGACACCTCATTATTCATCTCTCTTCTAAATGACTGAATGAACATATTAAGAGCACAAGCCTCAGTTCAGATCCTTATGGGATTCCATCGGTGACCTCCCTTTAGTATGAAAATGGGGCATTTATTTTTGTCCTTTTCAGTGTACATTCTAAGCAGCTCTTACACTTGTAACAATCTCCCATTATATCATGGCAGTTCAAATTCTTTTAAGAGCTTTTGGTGAAAAAATCTTGCCAAATACTTTGGATAATATCAACTGCTTATATACTGAGTTTCCTTCAGAAAATGCTGATCCTTAAAACATGTTGAAACTTTTCCCATATTCACCCACATGCTCTCTAATGCTATTCTGAATTGTGATTTCTACCTGCTTACCAGTGCACATATCACACATACTGGCCTACAGCTCCCCTGATCTCCTCAGAACCATTTTCATTATTATATAATAAAATTCAATTTCTTCATACTTGAATTCCTCAGAAATGCTGAGTGAAGATGACTTGGGCTCATTAGTTGCTGCTCCACATGACATGTACAGTTCCTGCTAGGGTCAGCAGAGTGGGATCAAGCAGCTCAACAGCCAAATACTGAAGAAAGAAAGGTCGTGTGCTGCTGAACACAGTGCTGACTCATGCAGCAAGGAACGGTTGCTCTGCAAATCCCAGCAGATTCACACAGTCCCACAGCCAACAGGTCTTCAGTGACACGTATTCACCTTTAATGGAATCGTCCTGAAACTGTAATAATACTGCACATCTTCAATTTGGGAGCAACAAAGACCTCCAGATAATAGTTCAGGGTCAAGGAATTTCTTTATTTGTTTATTTTTAAGGTAATGGTTCAAATGAGGGGTTCTGCTCTGACTCAATTAGTCACCCCCTGCGAGAAAACGCACACACCTTATACTTGTCACACTGCTGAGGGACTGCTGGAAGGCATGTACATGCTATGCGCCAAGCCCCGCTCTGCGAGAGAGGAGGGTGACGTAAGAAACAGCTCTCTCAAAAGTCAGATGATGGCTACAGAATCAGATATGGAATCAGGTCCACAATTTTATGTCTGCACACTTGCTTCCCAACAATTAAACTTCTTTTATACTGAAACATGTTGTAGGACATGCCCTACTTTATTTAGCAAAATACAAAACCAGACACAAATCTCCACAAATGAAGCTACACATTCTCTTTATAAAAATTAAGTATACTAGGTTAATATGCATGCCAATGTGGGTTGGGGGGAAAAAAAAAAAAAAAGAAAAGCTTTACATTCCCTCTTTCTCCCTTCTCCCTAAGATACTTATTAAGTAACAGATGTTGCACTCATTTATCAGTAAGTGGAAACAACAGATAGTGACGATTGTACATGTCACCAGTTACCGTAGAGGAGGACATTACAGGCACTGTTTGGAGTACCTCCAATCTGATTTTGTGACACCATGCTGCATTGAGCAGACTGCAGGCAACACTGAAACACCAGATTGTTGTTGAAGAATTACCAAGTCCTAGTATCACAGTAGTTGGGTCTGTATTAAGTTTGTAAGGCTTTTCAAAGTCTTTATTTATTCAACCTCTGACTCAAAAAAGCCACCCTTAACAAGCATTAAACAGAACAAGCATTTTAAGTTCACCTCATTCCAGAAGTAAGATTTTTTTATTATTATTTAAAAATCACTTTACAAATTCTAACACTAAAATGAAAAAACGTATCAAGTAGAATCTGATACTTCTCAGGACTTTGAATATCAATCTCCTTGGACAGTAAGCTGCAGACCATGTACATGCAAAGGTGGTAACATGGGTGTACTAAAACAAACATTTTGTCTTTAGGCACCTTTTAACAGCCACAGTATTGAGTGCTTGAACACAGCCGGTTTACTATATATATCTTTATATATAACTTTATTAATTGTAAACTGCAACACTCACAAATATATAAACCATATGCTTTCCTAACATGAACTATTCTAAGTAATTGTTCTTCACTACTAGTCCAATAAGATGATACCTACCTCTTAATGCCAATACCCAGGGTGACCTTAGGCAAATCATATCATCCCAAGTAGGTAAACTAAGTCTCAACAAACTATTTCAACTGAAGCTTTACGTAGACTTGTCTTTCAGATTCATACCAATACAGTAAAAATGTTAATAATTACTTTCTCTCAGAGGAATGTTTAGATGTAATTGTGATGTTCTGAAGCATCATATTGTAGTAATAAGAGTTTATAAAATAAAAGTACTTCACTTTCTCTTAACCTTTTTAAATGCGGGGGCTATGGATATTCCATCTTATGTTCATTACATTAAAGCTACTACAGCGATGCAAAACTGCTTTGACACAATTCCTCAGGATTCCTTTCACTTACCTTTCTAATTTTTACACCACCCATAGCAGTTTTGTCTTCTCGTCAAAAGTCAAACATTCCTTATTTACTTAGATTTTCATTGTCACTTTTATTACTTAACTATTACCTAATTGATAAGAAAAAAGTTACTGTAAAATGAAATCTGAAAAGAAAGGAAGAAGTACAAACAAAATAGTGTTCTTTCTCAGGATGCTGAATATGTGTAAATATTCCCCACAGCCTCCAACTATAGATTGCTCACACTTCTAACAGAAAATCTTTAATAATCTCCTCAGTAAATTAAAATCATCGTGCAAACACCTTACTCCCAAGCAAATGTAATTTCACATTTAATTTACACTCATTCATGTCCAGTGAAGAAGTCAAATGTTTTTGTGGCTTCCTTATCCTTAGAACATAACTTCACAAATGAAGACATCTGATTTTTAATCAATCCTTAGTCTAATAACAGACACAGAGTAGTATTCTAGACATGTCTTTCTTAATGATTTAAGCAGTCTTTGGTGCATTCTAGTGGTATCACCAACAAAATGACTACGTTTGCCGTGCAAAAATAAATTAATATTTTAACTTTCAAGGTGCTCAACATTTTCTCTAAGCTACCGATTCATTCAGTCCAACATCCCATTCAACAGTGGTCACATCTAGTTCTTTCTCATCTTAACAATTTTAAGATTTACTAATTATATGCATAGAAGATCTCGCAGTGGAGAGGTTTTTTTTCTTAAGTAGAAAAAGGTTTCTTCAGCTATCACAATGTAAATAAAGCCCTGGACCTCACCAGGCTGCAGTGGTAGGAGGTGGGCATGTGCTGTACTACAGTGACACATGGTTGTAGAAAGATGCAAAAGATGATGGACACAGGAGGACAGAAGGGTGATGTTGTAACAGAAATATAACGTGATCCAGTGCTACAAGCTCCTAATGCTCCACTGCTGTAACTGTGGTTGGACTTTGATCCTGGCCAACTCCTCCTTAAGAAGGGCTGAAGGCAATACTTCCACCTTTGCAGACAGAGATAAGGTATGCACCCTGCAGGTGGCACATAACCTTTTTCTTCCCCTATTAAAGCATCACAGAAATAGCAAAACAAAGCAATCCCAACTCTGAAGGTAATGCAAGCTTACCACACCCTAAGAAATTAGAAAGAACCAAAAAAGACAGTCTTCCTCCCTTCTAAACTGTGTGAGGAGGTGCATTGACTCGATCAGCAAATAAATTCAGAAACAAGTTCCAGAAGTTAATACCACAAGCTTCTTTATCCTATACAAGTGGGAATGTACAAAAACGCCTGAAGAACTAACATCCTAGTTTCATCCTTCTTGAAAGTGGTTCTTATACTCCAGCCAAATGGTCAAAAAAACATGGACAAGTAGAAATTTTAAAATAAAATACTACGTCAACAACTCCAATTTCTTAATTGGCAACTAACCGAACCTGTATGAATTATGTCGGACTGCAGTTCACACAGCTTTTAGCATCTATGTTGAGGATACCTTTCTAAAATGCCTGCAAAAAAGGGTAAGCATTTACACTACAATTTGAAGTAAAATCACTGTTTGGGTTTCCACACACATACTTTTAGGGAATCAAATCCCTGGAGAACACTGCTTACTTGTTAAAAACATTGGATTGGAAAAATTAAAGATATGTTTGTGACCTTTACAAACTTATCAATCTAATTATGTAACCAAGGTTTTTGAAGGTATAAAATTTCTCTGTATAAACAAAATGTGTGTTATTTAAATGACTTATCTGTAAAATAACCATTCCAATCCCTATTTTAGTCTTGCTGGATATGCAGAAGTAAGCTCCAGCTAATCTCTAAAAAAGGCCATTGTTTGCAGGTGTTGAATCAGGAAAGAAATAAGAAGATAACCATTAAAAGCATAAGCAGTATTTTTCAACTCTATGCAAATCAGCCAAAACACAAAATACCATTTTTTTTCCTCCAATCAGGTTGTTAGATGGGTGATTAAGTGGATAAGAGACTATACTTACAATATTTACATATTTCACAGTTCAACCTTAAGAGAAAGTTGATATAAAGGCAAATTATGGAATTTCCAACAACATTAAAACCACACTTCCAAATTACAAGATACAGTGAAGCAGATAAATCAACCTAGCTTCCTCAGAACCCCTCCATGTTTTACTTTGTCTTACTAAATCTAGCTACCATAAATCACATGGGCTACTTGAAGAATAAAGAAATTTTGAAATAAAATATTTGGTCATGCAAGGATCAACACATAAAAATGTAATGCAGAAATGTTGCAGAAATATTTTGTTTCAATACATTAACTACCTTGCAACTATATTAATTACAAATATATTACACTTCACAAGACACATTTTAAGCTATTTTACAAGATGCAAATACCAAGCAGAAGATTAACACATATCAGATTTCAATTAGAACAAGCTAACTACTTCTGTTTAAATACTGTATTTCCTTGATTTGGGTCGATTTCACTTTTTATCATGATATTACGCCAGTGGGTCCAATGTGTGAACAGTGGAGCCAAACAGGCAAATGTTCTCAGACAGGTTGCAGTGCATAGCCCATGCAGGGCTCCGGGAAGAAAGGAAAAGGTGACTGCAGAACTGCAATGAGCATTTGACACATTGGAGGAAAACAGGTAGACTAGAACCTGATTAGCAGTGTTGCAAAACCAAGGGCTTCCTCGATTGCTATTGAAGACTACGCAACTGTGGAAGAATTCACAGCACTATTCCGGTTTAAATGGCTTACTGTTCTAAGAAAAGTAAATGCAAGTAGCCTGGAAAACACTTTTGACAACTAACAACATTCAACCCAGATTCCTCTATCATTTATCAGAATCACAACACGTAAACCAAAATTACAAATTGATGATATTAAAACTGAATGTCAAGACCAGATCATTAGACCAAACAAACTGTTAAAGATGGTATTTTTTCAGTCAAAATCAAACTATGGTGTTTAACTGTTCCTTCCCTATTTATCGGCATCCTTCCTCTTTCCTGCTCCTCCCACTCCTCAAATCTTAGTATTACCCTTATTTTTATTCTTTGTTGTTGTCATTCATACCACCTCTCACACATCTTCCATGTTTCCAAGAATATCAATCTTTCCTTTTGATGAGATGACGTCTCTTGAATCTTCTGCATTCCTAATTCTTTCCTTACACTGTCACTCAAATGTCACCTTATTTCTCTTTGCCCTCTTTTTCCGCTCTTCCACCCATTTCTACCAAAATAGCTACATTTTCTTACCTATCAGTTGCTCATTCATTAATTCACACTTCCCACAATGCCTTTTTCTCCAAACTTTCAATATCAATGTTATTATCATATATTCTTGAATCAATAGACACATCAGGGTCTTTTAAATATTTATCATAGTAGAAGAATTAGGCACATTATTCCTGACAATCCTTACATTTATCCAAGGCAAATCTCAGCCCTCTGATACCACAAGGCACTTTCAAAGGACAAAGTCCAACAAGCACACACCATATGCTGCCAACAGAGTTTTATGTTAGAAAATTAATCCGTCTCAGAATTGAATTACTCACGGTATTCTCCTTTAACCACAGAGACTGAAGCTTTAGGTCAGACAACTGTTTCAGCAGTCACCTGGAGATTAAGACCTCGCCATCTATCTTTTCCAAAGACAATTCCATGACTGAAACTCATACACACCTGCTAACACAGCTAAAAAAAAGTGAATTCAAAACCCTCACTGATCGATTCCAACTACAAATAAAGTAATATGCTGTAAAATATGGGGTCTGTACATTTTCTTTTAGACCAAGTCTGTGTGTAAATACTGAGACATCCCATGTTACTTCAGGTAAAGAAACAAAAATATTCTCTACCTGTAAAAGGCAATTTTGGTTATGAAGCAGGTCCATGAAGAAACAGTTATCCTTAAAGAGATGTCAGTCAGGTTGCGAATAAGAACACAAAAGTTGTCCTCCAAAAAACAGGTTACAAGAGATGTACAGATTTAAAAAATAAAAAGAAAATCTTTAGAAGATGTGGAGCCAGTTTTTCAGAGGTACCTGGGTGTCTAATTGATACTACAGGTATGTCTAAGTTGTTTTGGAACACTGATCTCAATTTTTCAGTTTCCTGATCAATATGTTGATAAATACTAGAATATCAAGCATATAATGTTTTTAAAACTCCATTAAAAAAATTAGAATTTTTTATAAACTTGTTAAAATGCTGTTTCATATATTTGAATGAAACCCTGTTGCCATCCAAATTCAGTTTGACACATATCTCAGTCATCTAATAAAAGAAATTTATATTTTTGGTATGCATTTTGAAAATACTCATTGAATGAATCTTAAAGAACCACTAGCTTGTACAGAATGGAACATAACTTTTTGATTACCAAGCAGTGGTAAAGGGAGTTCATCAAAAAAGTAAACACTCCCGGACTGTCATTTTAAAGCTTGACTAATTGAATTGGGTACTCAAAACATTTTATGTAGGAAACAGCAAAGCAAAGGCCACATTAGCCGTCAGCTGTAACAGTCACATCCGTCGTAACTTAACATGTGAAGAACCTTAAAGCAGGGCAAGAAGTAGAAAAGGTAGCAGGCATAAAGCACTGAGTGTGAGCACAGGTTCTCCTACACGTAGAGACCAAGGGGTTCCAGCAGACAGTAATGTTGCCCTCCAGTGTTCAACACCATTTCTTTTAGGAATCACTCCTAATTAATATCTCCATCAGTCTCCTTAGACATGCTCAGTTATAACAACACTGAAGCAGAGAACAAAATACGAGCCTCAGGCTAGGTATTCAACACAGAACAGACAAACAATTAGAGACAAAGATTTTAAACTTTTTGGTGTTAAAAAAAAGTGTTTTTTCATAAAACTGCCTAAGAATACATTGCTTATCCTGCTTCTTTTTGGGTTTTGGTACCCAAAAGCTATTTCATAAAGCTTTACAAATTACAGCATTGACAACACTCACTGTATGAATCCATTACTCAGATTCACACGTAGCAAATGGCATTTTTCTAAAAGATGCAAGTACAGATTATTACTTACATTTTTTTAAAGTGTTAGGACTTCTAAGGCTAATATCATAAATGAAACTTCTAAGGCTAATATCATAAATGAAACTTCTAAGGCTAATATCATAAATGAAACTGAGTTCCAATTTATAAAGTCCTCCGTCTGTAAGGAAGACCATCACAGTTACTAACTCTGGGCTTGAAATCTTACGGAAATAAATGGACAAGACTGCTCTTTGCCAAAACACAATGAAGCTTGCAATAAAAGCTTTATTATTTAGGCAAAGCTAGAATCACAAAAATGACTGCATCTGGGTCAGAAAATACACCAAGAATAAACCCACTGATTTTAACTAGGCAACTGTCCTGTAACCAAGAAAAAAGTACCCATGCGACAGATGCACAATGCAAAAATATGCACAATGCCTAAAGAGGCAAAATAATGAACTTGACATTTCAGTGATTTTATTCTAAACGTGGCCTGAAATCATATATATTCATAGCTTTTCCATTAGAAACTTAAAGATACATTTCATATCAAATATAACAAAATTGCTCAGCAAAAATCTTTACAGATACCGGTATAATAATTTGCATAGCCCATACAAAAATAGGCTACAATAGAAAAGTCTGGATTAAAAAAAAAAACGGTGTTATAAAGCTCCAAGAAGAAAATATCAAATTCAAAGTTCAAATCCCAGATTTGAATACGGCAGTACAACTAACTATACCACAAGATGAGACACAATATTGACTGTGCAATAATGGATCTCAAATTAACTGAAAATTAATCACTAGGTGATTAGGAAAACATCCGCACCACCAAATTTCAGACATCTAATTTGGTTCCTAAATAAAGGGCTAGTCTCTTGAGACAAGGGAAACAGGAAAAAAAAAAGCTTTTCTAAGGTCAACTGAAAGAAAGATTCTAATTCAGGCACTTTCCCATCTCTGTAAAAGTCCTTCTCCATCTCTTCCCCTCCTTGAATGGCTGTAAAGTACTTCTACAGAGACGATAGCCTCAAACTTGGTACCTATTAAACACTAATCACCACCAGCTCTCCAACCTCGTTTTATCCTCCCCTCCTGACACATTCACAGAGTCTTAGCAAAAGACCTGTCAGAGAATCCATGACGTAGTGCTGGATATGCTTCCAAATACACAACCTCACAATCTTGTAACAGGTGTATGACTCAAGTCCAGGAAAAGAAAAGCTAGTCCACAGTATCTTTAATTACTCATTCTGCAGCCCTGCAGCAGAGCATTTTGTTCACAGGGCAAGAGATACTGCCTTATGTTCCACAGGATGGTAGCTGGGGTTTTTTGTTTATTTTTTTTACTTGGTTTTGGTTAGGTTTTGCTGAAATATAGACAATTGTGGTATTTTGCCATTCTGTGCCATGCTAAGTGCCACCTAAATGCATCTTCATAATGCCTTTGGTCACATTCTTGTGAGCATTGATCAGTTAATACCTATGTTAACACACTGCTTAGTAGCAGGATTAGTCTCAAAGGTGTGAAGTAACACACTGAATTTTTACACCAATTCATAAAAGCAGGTCAGGCTATTACAAACAACTAAACAAAAAAAGTGCCCCAAATCAGGAGAACTAAACCAGAGAGGAGTTATACAATAATCTGATCAGATCTATATGCAACTAAAGGCACTGGAAAATGGCCACAATTTGTCTACATTCAAGACCGGACCATTAAAAACAGACAATGTGTCACACCTAGGCAACAAAAGCCATATCTGTGCTTCATCAGTGCAATTTACTCTGCAAAAATCAGACAGTAAATTAAGGGAGCTGCTATGAGAAATACTAAAGATTTAACAAAAGCCAAACAACTTCCTTTTGAATTCTCCTGCCAGGAACTAAGGGAATACAAAAAAATAGCAGCACCCGGAGATGCTGTTTAAAAACGGCCAGAAACAACATACTAGAACCTCTGTGCTCTCAAATGTCTTTACAACAGAATCATAGAAAAAAATAGACAATCTGAAATTTAAGGTACTTTCACATTTTAAGAATAAAAAATAAGCACATTGTGAAGCACTAATTAAATATACTTATACAGGTCCTCATGTCCTGTATAAGGCAATAGAGGAGTTTTATCCTACTTTCTAATAATGACAGCTATATAAACATCAGAAAAAAATTCCACTTAAATGAAAACTTTTGATAAATTACCAAAGTTTAGTATGTCATCTGGTAAACAATGTCATGGTAAGAAATTTACAGGTCACTAAACCCAGTCAAGAATCAAGGTAGCATCACTACTAGATTTTGTGGCTGTCACTGTAGCAACAATCTCAGCCACCTGTAAGCAACCAATTTAACCCAAATCAGGCTTGAATATTCCAATTAAATTTTAATAACAGCCTTCACAAATTTCCCCAATATTCTCTTTCCACTGAAAAAAATGAATGGTCATAAAATTTAGTTCTAGTAAAATACTCTCATCCCTACATCGTTATTGCAAATACTTGTGACAAAAAGATCTAACCAGTATCAGCAGGGATGCAAGGCCTAGTAATACAGAAGGAGTAAGTAAACAAAACAGATAGGGATTTGCTCCATGTATCACATACTTAGGCAGGGGGGGGGTGGGGGGGAACCCAAACAGTATGTTTTCAGAACTAGGGGATTTAAAACTAAGGGATTATTACTTCAATCTGTTCCAACAAGCTCATAAACAAGAAACCCAAAAAACAAACAGTACTTAAGACTGAAAGGTATAATTCTAGAAAACACTTTTCACTCCAGTTAAGAACTGAAACATTTTAAAATATTTTTCAATTCACCATTTATATTTTTTTCTCTTAGATATGGAGTAGTTTCCGACAAGAAAGATGTAAATTAGGACTCTTCAGCTTGAAGAAGGCATCTGAGGAAAAAAAATATAAAATACCTACAGAATTATGGATGGTATAGTCAAAAACCAACAGCTCTTGAAATATAAGAGCTAAGGGGTATCACATTAAAGTAGCAGAAGGTAGGTTTAAAAATAAATACTACACAATCAGTTTTGTAATTGATCCCCACAGGAATATATGCTAAAACACATTTTATATATATTCAAAAGCAGCAGAGAATTTCATTGGGGGGAAGAAAGGCATTGGCCAATGCTCACTATAAAGGTGGCACCTAAGAAGTCTCAGAGGCATGTTTAGCTAGCGGCTAGAGCAGCATTAGGAAACGGGCTTTGTTACATGCTTCCCGGCTCTTAAACTCTTCCCTATGCACTCACTCTTGAAAAACAGTATACTGGGCTAGATGGGTCTTTGGTGCAACTTGGCATAAGCAGTGTGTTCTAAGGCAACATATTTTAATGAAAACAATCAAAATTCTCCTGTGAAAGGAGATGCTTGCAGACCCAAAATAATAAAATAAAATGTCCAGTTAAAAAGGCACAATGGAAAACTCTATTGAGGAATTAACAGTTGTACCAACAGACTCAGGCTACTTACTTTCCCAGAGCACATACAAATTCAATTTGGTCAAGGCAGCACCAATTTCCTATCATTTATTTTCTTGTAGTAGACTAACACATGGGTTTAAACACATACCAAAGTGTACGCACACACAAAACAGAATCTTACTTTAGCTCAGTTAGCACTTACTAAGGAAGAATGCAGAAGGCCATGCAGTTACACATAAAAGGATGTGCTGGGTCTGGCTGAAGTGGAGTTAATTTTCCCCATAGCAGCCCTTGTAGTGCTGTACTTCGTATTTGTAGCTAGAAAGGTGTTGATAACACACCAGTGTTTTGGCCACCGCTGAGCAGTGCTCGCACAGCATCAAGGCTATCTCTCCAACATTCCTCCAGCCCACTCACCCCCAAAGGCCATGGGCAGAGGGACATCTTTCACTTTCAGGTTGCTCAAAGCCCTGTCCAGCCTGACTGTGTACACTTCCAATGATGGGGCATCCACAACTCCTCTGGCAACCTGTTCCAGTGTCTCACCACCCTCATCATAACACATTTCTTCCTCATATCCAATCAAAATCTACCCTTTTTCAATTTAAAACCATTGTCCCTTGCCCTGTCACTACAGGTCCCGGTAAAGAGTCTTCTTCCATCTTTCTTATAAGAAAGCTTATAAGTTCATCACTTCCATAAAGAAAACTTCTAATAGGCAAACTAGTATTTATACGCTACTCACAAAGAGCGATCTATTTCATGACACAAGCTCAGATTTCTTTTTTATGGAAGTAAAGCAACAAGTCATGCTGTCATTCACCTGTACATCACAATCCTGAACACAAGACAAATGCCTGGCACATGCTCCTTACCAAAGTTACACTATATTGATGTGCAACTCCTTTCGATAGTGATGATAGGCCTATGTTGCTCTGGCTACATGAATAAAGTTTCTAAATCAGCAGATAAATGACAACCAACTTAGAGAGAAAGGCTTATAATTCAGATGGTCTGGTGGTCCTGCCATTTTTCTGGAAAAGGAACCTCAGCAGAACTGTGCCAGCAGCACTCTGAAGGTATGTAATCTCGAGGACATATAAGACTGAAGTTTATCTGGGTACAGAGTGACTAAAAATGATGCCTGCTACAAGTGGCCATGCATATACAGGCTGCAGTTTGATCACTGACCCAAGCTGACCTCAGGATAGCAAGCTAAGACCAGTGGCAAGATGAGTATGTTCACAGCTAAGAATCAGTCCCAAGCAACGAAGGCCCAGATCAACAGCAGTGCGAAGTATGTCCACGGTAGCATGTTGCCACTGCATTGGTTGTAGCTGAGGTTTCACAAACTTCGTACCGATATACTTAATAAATCTCATGAGACCTGAAGGGGGTGCAAGATTGGCTTTACAGAAGTCCCTTTTAAAAGCTAAATTTCCTGTTAAGAGTATAATGAAGCCTGACCATTAACTTTTCTTTAGCTGCATATGAGAGAGTCTTTGGGAAGGGGGGGAGGGGGAAGAACCCCATCCTGAGAGACTTAAAAAAAAAATCTGCATTTATGTGGCTTATAAAAGCATATTAAAAAAGGAGTTTTAGAAATTACACTAATACTGTAATGTGTGAGAAAGAAATGACAGTAAAACAGAGCCAATAAAAAGAAGTTAGGAAACCATAATTGCACACACACAGAGTAGTGATATCTTGAGGACAACCTCTACAACAGATGGTTGGTTATATCAAGCACAGGCTTTCTGCCTCTGTTTTAGGAAAAATGATGGTGTATTTTGAAAAATTAAAATCTGAAAACGTTTCTCAAGTTGACCAGCTTTTTTTTTCCAAAGTTGTAGAAAGAGAGATTATAGCAGTAAAAAAAAAAATTTTTAGCTTCCAGCTTCACAATTCTAAAACCTAGCCTATCTTTCTTTTTAAAAGGATTTCGTGATGTCTCACTAGAAGGGACTGAAGTTTTAGAGCGTATCTTTCATAGTGATAGCATAATTTAAATTTGGAATGGCATCACTCACATTTATCTATCAGTAGATCCTCTTTCGTCAAAACCTGATCCAAACAGCTGAGCTTCTAAATTGCCTCCCCTTCTCTGTTAGGAGTCTGACATGCAGTCACAAATTTTCACTTTTAAGGACAGCATTATGTACACTACATTTCAACATGCATCTTAATACCTATTATTACAGTTTCATCAGCAGTCGACTACTGAATCTACTGTTTCTGTCAAGTTGAAAAAAATCTGATGCAAAAACCTCACAGCAGCTCAGGAATTATTGACTGCCATACTATACAGTTATTATTAAAATAAAAACGCTATTCAAATAAAAAAAAATTATCACAATGAAGACAAGATGGCACTTCTTTTCTGCCTTCATCAACCACAAATCAAGGACCTAAGCAGAAATCTCATGGGCTTATGACAGGCAACGCTAGATTCAGACATCAAAACACACCAATAATATCATATCAAACCATTATTATCACTGAAATAAATAAATCACTTCTTTAATCAAACCTTAGTGTAATACAGACACACATTCTTACAGCAAGAATGTCTAACTCAGCCAGAAAAGAGGAATATACCAAGTAATTTTGGAACACAGCTTTATAAATACTGAAATTGAGAAATTACTGAATGTTGAAGGGTTTTTTTCCCCCTCCAATTTTTCCTTCCCATAAACCATTTATTCAAGTTAAAGGAGGAGCCTTCATAGCTCCCTTTTAGCAGTTACAATATATATTTTAACTTGTTGATGAATGTAAGAGTTCCACAAGATGTTTAGTACTGTACTCAAACATTTAAAATCAGTCTGAAATTCAGTTTGTAATCTGAGTGTGCAAGACACATGTTAACATTACAAGAACTTACCCATCAGTGCTGGTTCTTTGGCTAAGGAAATACTTAAAAGGGTTTAAAGGTTGTCTTTTACATTGATGAACAAGAATTTTGGAAGAGAGTTTCAGAACTGTATAAATCCCACTTTTCAAAGTTACTCTGGTTCCTAAATCTGCCCTCCTCAATAAAACTTAAGTGCTGAAGAGCTCAAGTAGTCTTCAAAAAATTACGCTTGGACTATCTCCACCACATAATTATTTCCCTCACAAATTACTTAACAGAAGATGATGGTCTATCTAACATATCAGATTTCATGAAGGGGAAGGGAGAAGTAAAAAAAAAAAACTCTTAAGTATAGAAAAGCCAACTAAAACTTCCGGAAAAATTAATACATATTTACTTTTCCTTTAAAAATAAAAAGGTTGTATTTGCATCTACATGGCCATATTAAGATGCATATTTACTTGATTTGTATAAATCTGCAGGTAAAACATTTTCCCCTTATTATATTAGATGCTATTTACACACAGTTAAAAATGTTCATTGAAAATATCCCTTTAAGCAAAATGTACTATAGCAATTAAACTTCATGACCACAAAGATTTTTTTCTTTAGAACTTCTTTGTATAGTTTCTCATATGCTTTTAAAACTCCTGTTTTTTCCTTCAACAGTATACGGGCATCCAGTGAAGTACATTTTTGATGTTCAGAAGCCATAAAAAAAAAATTCACCATGACAGGGCACAAATAAATTAACTTTTTACTTTTATTGATGCTACCTAAAATCCAGCATTCTCCCACAAGTGAAAACTATATTAGTAATCTAATTCTAGCCCTTCACAGATCTGTCTATCACAAATCAATCTGGAAAGAAAACTTTCACAGACCATACTCAGAGCCGAGACTTCCTGATACCCCTTAGTATCCCATTGTACAAATAACCAGCTTTAATTTTTAGTTCAAAGAAAGTTATTTAAGATCAGTATTCTAAGAAGTTTAAAAAAGAATGACTTGTCTTCCAGTCAAGTGAGATTGTTTCATAACGTGTTTGGTATTTTTTTTTTAGTTTGTCATTAAAATATATATTCTTATGGAAGAAATAAAGACATGCAAAAAAAAAAAACCCCAAACAACAAAATCACCCCACAATTCCAAAACTGATTTTTCATTGCTCTTGATGAAAAGTAGTTTAGTAAAGTTAATGGAAGAACATAAAGGATTTTTATGGAAAGAAGTATTTTGCTAAAATACTCCAGCCAGAAGACATACTTCACACTTCAAACGTTGAGAACATTATTTGAAAAGTATGTTTTTATTTTAAGGAACACAAAGCTAGAAATATATGCATGTTTTTCATTTGAAATCGATAAAACCAAAAAAACCAATTAGCCCCAAAACCTGTAAGAATAGGCACAGCTTTGATGTTCACGAAAATTTAAGTACAGGAAAATATAATCTGTTTACTCAGAATAAAAGACTATGGTAGTCCTACTTTCATTCAATAAGCAATGATACTCACTTTAAAGAATGATTTAAAATAAGAATTTTGGAAAAAATTACAGTAATTTTAGCTACAGATAAGCTGTAATAGTGAAGCTATGGAAACTGAAGGGAGAACACATGTAAATCTAATCGAATGGGTCTACAAAAGAAAAAAATAAAACAGATTGAAAGCTTGCATCAGATACTTGGCTTCTGTTTCCTTCGCTAGCAATATCTACCCAGTACTCCACAAATACAGTTATTGAAATGTATCTTCAATACTTGTTCTCCATGACAATTCAATTTTTATTTAATTTGAAAGTAAAGCCATAACCCAGTGTTTGACATCACTTATGGCAAGGATTACAGTGAACTTTACTATTGCAGATCAAAAGGAGACTTTTAAAATGCAATCATATTTAAACAGTGGAGATGGTAAAGTATTAAAAAAAGTGAATCTTTGAGCACATTAATTCAAATTTCCATTCTGAAAAAAGTAAAGTCCAACCAATTGAATAATGACAGAGAAATCACTGGCCAATAAATGTCTAAAACATAGTAGACATCGAGTAGTGCCTACTAAAAAAACATAAACATAAAAAATAAAAATAAATAAAAATAGTAAAAATAAAAATAGCAAACATAGAGTAGTGCCTCACTAAACAGATATGCCCCTCTTTTTATCGAGTTTTATCTGCTTACTTAGAGCAGACAAGTATCTTTTTTAATTACTTTTACACTGTAAACAGCTCTGTAGAGCCCCTTCATCTCAAAGGAGCAAATTTTATTCACCTGCAAGTAATGTGTCACCAATGCAACCAAGAAGCGCCACAAGGCCACTCTCTGTTGTTGACAAGAGGACTATACAGGTCCAATAAAGACACGTTTTTTAAACAAGCAACCTTTAACATTTTTGAAAGGAAAGTAAAACCAAATATTTATATGTATGTGAACAAAAAAAAAGCACAGTATTTGAAAGGTATCAAATTTTTAGATCTGCACATGTTCCATCATGCCCTCCCCCAAAGCCTACACTTGAATACATGCTTTCTCAGTTTTGACTACCACTAATAAGAGGCCTTCCATTCTAAATTGTTCTGTGAGTCATGTTTTAACATTCTGCAACTGATCCAAGGCTCTTTTTTTTTTTTCTGGTTTTAACCAACCTTCATAGTTCATCTTTAAGGCTTCAGAATCCCGTGATTCAAAGCTGGATAACAACATCTACACTAACATTTTTTCATACCGCAGAAGTGCCTCCAAATGCTTGTATATATATATTTATAATTTACTAATGCTCACTAGGCGTTCCATTTTCTTTCATTTTTGCCGTGAATTTTTAAATGATAAAAGATGATCCAACAGAACAATGTGTGTGCAGTTCAATGGTAGTTTGCAATTAAATCTGCCAGACATCTGTGAAACTCTTAACTGGCCCTGTGCAAGGGAAAAAGGAACAACGGTTCTGCAATTTAGAAAGTACACAAAATTAAACAATGTTAAACTCACCTACACAAAGAAAATCTTATGTAAGCATCCACGATATAACTACCAAATACAGCTAAAGACAATCAAATGTTTCCAGGTAGAACACACACACGGGTCTCTGGCAGTCAACCAAAACAGAACACACTATATGATAGTGATAAGAAGAAAAGAGTTCAAACATGGCCCCGATCCTTTCTTCTAAAAAAAAAAATAAAATAAAAAAAAAATTAGGAAATGTTCCAGCCTTCCAGTTAAAAAAAGAAATCTCACAGTAACTGTGCCACAGCAGCATGATGCTTAACTAAAAGCTAGCTGGGGGCAGTTTGAACATATCCAGAACAGACATAAACTTATGAAGTCTCTGTTCATTTGTTTGTTACATTTAAATTGTAACTTTCCATTCAACCACCATAACAAATAAATTACAGTTTTCTCCTATACAAGAGAGTTTTAAATAGCAGTAGCTGCCTGACAGACTTGAAAAAGAAAACATTTAATTTCCTCTTTAATACACACTTAATTATAATATTCCAAGCCAGGGTAAAACATCTCAACCACTATGAACTCTCCGCAAGAACAGTTAGCGTCTTCTTTCTGTTCAGCCAGGGACTTAAAAAGCACAATGTAGCTATGACATACAAAACCTACAAGGCCCAAGTTCTGAGCCTTCTGTGCAAAAGCTGGGCATGCATTTCCAGTGGATATGTCACACAAGGGGTGCTAGTTAGTAGGAAATAATCTCTAGATGCATAAGTAAAAGCTATAGAGCATGAAAAGAAAGCACTATCACCCACATTGCACTGAAGTAGAATGTGGAATTAGTGACACAAAAAGATTAATACAAGCTATTTACTGGTAACGCTGTCCTCCAAGAAGTGTCTAAATAGCTTCACGTATATGAAGAGAGACATCGGCAATCTGCATGAGAGAATAAGCTGATTCCTCTCTGTCAAAGACGTTACAGAGGCGGCAGTGGAGTTGCTGAAGAGCTGCACACCACTGACAGTGCTTTTAACTAGTCAGAATCTATTGGTGTATCAGAAATGGCAATGCATCTAGGACAGTAGGAATAACTAAACCTTGTTCATCACTTGAAAGTATCAATCGCATTTTTTTTAATTATACCTCACCATTGCAAATGTCAATGCAATGCAGAAAGTCCACAGATTTCAAAAGCTGAAAAACAACTTTTTGTTGAAATACAGAGAAATTAATAGTACTGTACATTGATCAATCTCTGCATAAAACTGTAATTCTGTTTACAGCTATAAATGAAAATATTTAACCCACAGGTTTTCAGTACCTCAAGAATTGTACTTCAAAATGTTTCCATCATTTAAACAAAACCTATCTCTCTGTGGTGGGTTGACCTTGGCAGGACACCAGATGCCCACCAAACTGCTCTACCAGTGCCCCTCCTCAGCTGGACAGGGGAGAGAAAAATACGATGAAAGGCTTGTGGGTCGAGATAAGGACAGGGAGATCAGTCACCAATTACCGACACAGGCAAAAGACTCGACTTGGGGAAAATTAATTTAATCTATTACCAAACAAATCAGAGTAGGATAATGAGAAATCAACCCAAATCTTCAAACACTTTCCCCCACCCCTCCCTTCTTCCCAGGCTTAACTTTACTCTCGATTTCTCTACCTCCTCCCTCCCAGAGGCACAGGGGGATGGGGAATGGGGGTTGCAGTCAGTTCATCACATGTTGTCTCTGCTACTCCGTCCTCCTCAGGGGCAGGACTCCTCACATTCTTCCCCTGCTCTAGTGTGGGGTCCCTCCCACAGGAGACAGATCTCCATGAACGTCTCCAACATGGGTTCTTCCCACGGGCTACAGTTCTTCACGAACTGCTCCAGCATGGGTCCTTTCCACGGGATGCAGTCCTTCAGGAACAGACTGCTGTTTACAAACAGAGAGGGTCTGGTGGGAGAAGTGAATGTCGGAGGCTGTCTTGGGCTTAGCGATCATGAAATGATGGAATTCTCAATTCTTGGACAAGTAAGGAGGGGGGTCAGCAATACCACTACGATGGACTTCTGGAGGGCAGACTTCGGCCTGTTCAGGACACTGGTTGAAAGGGTCCCTTGGGAGATGGTCCTGAAGGGCAAACAGGTCCAGGAAGGCTGGGCCTTCTTCAAGAAGGAAATCTTAAAGGTGCAGGAGCAGGCAGTCCCCATGTGCCGTAAGAAGGGCCGGCGGGGAAGACGACTGGCCTGGCTGAATGGGGAACTTTTCCTGAGACTCAGGGAAAAAAGGAGAGTTTATCACCTTTGGAAGAAGGGGCAGGCAACTAAAGAAGAGTACAAGGACCTCATTAGGTCATGCAGAGAGGAAATTAGAAAGGCAAAAGGCCAGCTAGAGCTCAATCTGGCCACGGTAGTAAGGGATAATAAAAAATATTTCTATAAATACATTAACAACAGAAAGAGAGCCAAGGAGAATCTCCATCCTTTACTGGATGCAGGGGGGGGGAACATTGTCACCAAGGATAAGGAAAAGACTGAGGTACTTAATGCCTTCTTTACCTCAGTCTTTAATAGCCAAAATAGGTATCCTCAGGGTAATCAACTGCCTGAGCTAGAAGACAAGGATGGAGAGCAAAATAAACTCCCCATAATCCAGGAGGAAGCAGTTAATGACCTGCTATGTCAGCTGGACACTCATAAGTCTATGGGGCCTGATGGCATCCACCCAAGGGTGCTGAGGGAGCTGGCAGAGGAGCTTGCCAAGCCGCTCTCCATCATTTATCAACAGTCCTGGTTAACGGGGGAGGTCCCGGACAACTGGAGGATTGACAGCGTGACGCCCATCTACAAGAAGTGCCGGAAGGAGGATCTGGGGAACTACAGGCCTGTCAGCCTGACCTCAGTGCCGGGGGAGATTATGGAGAGGTTCATCTTGAGGGTGCTCACAGGGCACGTGCAGGACAACCAAGGGATCAGGCCCAGCCAGCACGGGTTCATGAAGGGCAGGTCCTGCTTGACCAACCTGATCTCCTTCCATGACCAGGTGAACCACCTAGTGGAATGAGGGAAAGGCTTTTGATGTTGTCTACCTGGACTTTAGTAAAGCCTTCGACACTGTCTCCCACAGTATTCTCCTGGAGAAGCTGGTGGCTTGTGGCTTAGTCAGGTGCACTCTTCACTGGGTAAAACACTGGCTGGACGGCCGAGCCCAGAGAGTCATGGTGAAAGGAGTGAAATCCAGTTGGTGGCCGGTCACAAGCAGAGTCCCCCAGGGCTCAGTTTTGGGGCCGGTCTTGTTTAATATATTTATTGACAATCTAGATGAGGGGATTGAGTGCTCCCTCAGTAAGTTTGCAGACAACACCAAGTTGGGTGGGAGTGTTGATCTGCTCAAGGGTAGGAAGGCTCTGCAGAGCTGCAGAGGGATCTGGACAGGCTGGATCGATGGGCCGAGGCCAATTGTATGAGGTTCAACAAGGCCAAGTGCCGAGTCCTGCACTTGGGTCACAACAACCCCAGGCAATGCTACAGGCTTGGGGAAGAGTGGCTGGAAAGCTTCCCTGCAGAAAGGGACCTGGGGGTGTTGACTGACAGCCAGCTGAAGATGAGCCAGCAGTGTGCCCAGGTGGCCAAGAAGGCCAACGGCATCCTGGCCTGTATCAGAAACAGTGTGGCCAGCAGGAGCAGGAAGGTGATCGTGCCTCTGTACTCAGCGCTGGTGAGGCCGCATCTCGAATACTGTGTTCAGTTTTGGGCCCCTCACTACAAGAAGGACATTGAGGTGCTGGAGCGTGTCCAGAGAAGGGCGACGAAGCTGGTGAGGGGTCTGGAGCACAAGTCTTACGAGGAGCGGCTGAGGGAACTGGGGTTGTTTAGCCTGGAGAAGAGGAGGCTGAGGGGAGACCTTATCGCTCTCTACAATTACTTGAAAGGGGGTTGCAGAGAGGTGGGTGTTGGTCTCTTCTCCCAAGTGACTAGTGATAGGACAAGAGGAAATGGCCTCAAGTTGCACCCGGGGAGGTTCAGACTAGATATTAGGAAAAATTTCTTTACTGAGAGAGTGGTAAAACACTGGATCAGGCTGCCCACAGAGGTGGTAGAGTCACCATCACTGGAGGTTTTAAAGGAACATGTGGATGTGACATTGTGGGACACAGCTTAATGGGCATGGTGGTGGTGGGTTCATGGTTGGACTTGATGATCTTGCAGGTCTTTTCCAACCTTAGTGATTCCCTGCTCCAGCACGGGTCCCCCACGGGGTCACAAGTCCTGACAGAAAACCTACTCCAGCATGTGATCCTCTCTCCACTGGTCCACAGGTCCTGCCAGAAGCCTGCTCCAGTGTGGGCTTCCCACGTGGTCACAGCCTCCTTAGGGCATCTACCTGCTCTGGCATGGGGTCCTCCACGGGCTGCAGGAGGATATCTACTGCACCATGGACCTCCATGGGCTGCAGGGGCATAGCCTGCCTCACCATGGTCTTCAGGCAAATCTCCACTCCGGTGCCTGAAGTACCTCCTCCCCCTCCTCCTTTACTGACCTTGGTGTCTACAAAGTTGTTTCTCTCTCACTCCTCTCTCCAGCTGCAGTTGCTGTTGTGCAGCAGTTTTTTCCCCTTCTTAAATGTTATCCCAAAGGTGCTACCACCATCGCTGATTGTCTCAGCCTTGGCCAGCGGCATGTCCATCTTGGAGCTGGCTGGCATTGGCTCTATAGAACATGGGGGGAAGCTTCTAGCACCTTCTCACAGAAGACACCCCTGTAGACCCCTCCTACCAAAATTTTGCCACACAAACCAAATACACTCTCTGAGACCCGGACTATGTTCCTCCAATCCCTCAAACCCCAACACCTTCAAAACCCGAGCATTATCCCATGCATTGTCCCCACAAAGCATCATAATACAGTTTTTTCTATGACATTTTACTCCCCAAAGATCAGTCTGACTACTTAAAGTATTTTTCTTCTACAGCTTATTTTGATTCTTATAACAATAAAAGACTTCAGGCAAGTCTTTGTTTTCAGTCACAGTAGAAACCTATTGACCTAGAATGGTTACTCAACTTACAAATATATAAGAAGAAAAAAAATGTTTAAAAAAAATAATTAAAAATATTACTAGGGAAACTGAACACAGATTAAGAAGCTGGAAGCTACTTACCATATAGCAGTACCAAAATGTATTAACAATTACTGCTAAATGCTACCTTCCTCAATAACTCTCTTGACTGTATTAATTTTTAATAATGCGTCAGTAGCCTTTCATTATAGTGTTTTAAAGATCTCATTTTGCTACACTAAGTACAGACTATTTAGTCGGATTTCAATTTTCTAAATAAATAGAACTGCCAAGGAGTTTTTCTTAAGTCACGATTTGTTTTTAGACCACAAACAATTCCTTCCTATCTCCCAAGAAATCTTCAGGATTTCTTAAAGGAATTCTAAATCAAAATTCACATTGGCTGCACTGTCAGCTGCAGGTTGTACCACATCCTGCTTGTACTATGAAGTATGTGGTCTCCTTATACTCTAGAAAATGCATACATAAGGAAACTTTAAAACCCAAGATTTTTCAAACACTAATGCAGCAAAAACATACAGAGCCAGTTCAGATGTACTGCTTAAGCAAAAAACCCCAATCTTCATCCCCAAAAATGCCTCACACTCCCAAAAGACCTAGTACCTGTAAGGGGCTAGGAGGAAACACAACACTTTAAGACACAGTAATATAGAAAGACATAACACAACCATGGACAGAGGTCAGAAAACTGAATCCCTATGTTAGCAGGCTGGCACCAGTTTAGTTCAGGTTGCTTAACCAGCTTCCTTAGTGAGGAAGACCTAAAAATCTACTGTAACTCCACAAGGAGGATATGAGAGGGGAATTTTGAAATAATAATTTAAACAAGGTGCTCCTAAGTGTCCTCTGACCTCCAGAAAGAATTCAGATTGTATCAACACTTCAAGCTTCTTACTGCTTTTTCTGCACATCTGGATAATATCAGGTTTTGGTACAAGGCACATTTAGGAGTGATATGAGCCAGAAGAAAACACATGTGCTGCTCTCTTTTCAGGGTGAAGTGAGTTTTGCCTAAAACAGAGCTCAACTGACTTAAAGTTCAAAAGCCAATTACATCGTAACTAGTGCAGGAGAGGAGCTCAATTACAAGTATTTGCAGCCATTCTAACTTCAGAAGACAGGCTAGAACCACAAACCAAAGATGTGAGTGACAAACAATGCAAGAGCTTAAATCTGGACTATTAAAAAAAAGGTATTTTCTATTTACACTCTGAAACCTCTTAACTGTTTTAAGTTTAGTTTTAAGAGAAGGATTTCTTACTTAAAAAATTCAACACTTAAAGAATTTTGAAGCCCGCATGTTGGCTTAGACTCTGGTATTAACAGATGGTGGTAATTCCCTCAGATACTTCAGAAATTAATAAAACATCATATAACCAGTCATTTCAAAGTCCCTGTAAATCCAGGCGGACACAGCATCACTGAGAGAACATAACCTGTTGTACTCAGGGTTTTCCACTCACATGGTTAAGAGGTGGTTTTTTAAATGTAAAGCTACCTTTCAGTGGTATCATTTCTTAATAGCTAAACTTCACCTAAACAATCAACTTACATTTTTTTTTTGTGCTGATACTTTTAAGAACAGACTCAACTGAAGAAGTATCAGCTTTGATAGTCTAAAAGGTATCAGCTTAGGTGGCTTAGCCTCATTTAGTTGAAATTTCTGCTTTCCCCTCTCCCATCCTTCCTTTTGCTTGTTGCTTATAGTTACACCAAAGGCTCTTAATACATGTTTTACATGTATTTGCATTAGTTTGAGCTGTTGGGTTTCTGAAAAAGTGATAGGTGGCTTAGTAAACTACATCTTCAAGTGAGAAAAAGGATTACAGACTTGAAAACTATTTTTTAACTGAACCAGGACATGCAACAAAGCAAGTAGATCCAAATTTGTTCTTAAATAGAATTTAATCACTTTTTAATAAAAAAATGCATAAGTGATTTTACTATAATTAATTTTCCCTTGTTATAAAAAACATTTATAGTAGTAATAAGGGAAATCATCATGACTGTGAGAACTGGGAATAACCTGCTTCTGGGTTTTAGGAAATACTTGTAACAATCAACTTCTTCATTGAAGAAGAGTCCTTTTTAAAGACAGTATCAACTCCTCTTCAGTCAGTACTACCTTTAAAATATCAAATACTGTACTGTATCAACTGTCAAAGACTGACTCCCTCTCAGTGACTAAGCCTACATATTGTTCCAGTCACAATGTGTTTATTATTGTACATTATAAATTACTTTGAATCAAAGAACTATCTTCTTAGCATGAAACAAACTGTAAAAATTTTGTTACACAATCATCTTGGCTTAATATATTACAGTTTCTAAGTTACATATAGTTATACACACATAAAGTGCTATCAAACATTTCACCTATAAATATTAGACTATATATAAAGTCATGAATCTATTCTTTTCAAACTCAATGCAGAACTTCAACAGCTTTGGCTCTATACTGAATATTAGTATTTTTTTTCCTTCTGTTATCGAGCATCTGTAACTTTGAAGACTATGCTAATGGCTCTTCTAGTTTAATTTATGCTAATTCGTTGAAGAAGGTATTATTTATAGTATACATTAAAAGACAAAGTTTCATTAACTCAGTATTATGACATTAATATTATCTTCATACATTTTCAGCAGAATATCAAATGTAGCTACATTTTGTATTTCTGAAA
This sequence comes from Gavia stellata, assembly GCF_030936135.1. NCBI lineage: Eukaryota > Metazoa > Chordata > Aves > Gaviiformes > Gaviidae > Gavia > Gavia stellata. The sequence goes on along the minus strand of NC_082594.1, from coordinate 26,171,311 downwards.
TCCAAGAAATAAAGCTTACCTACAACCATAGTTGTGATTTGCAGAACTGACAGACACTCTCGGGTTTGTGTGTTTCATCCAAGGCTATCTATTAACAAGCAGGCACAACATATGAAAAGCAAACACTCACTGCTGTGGCTTATGGAGGTCTGTTTTCTTTCTTGGCTGCATGTGGTGCAAATTGTCCTTTGCTGGGTTAGGCATAGCAATATTGACTGGATTATTTGTGGTAGATATTGCAGCTCATACTGTGAGATGAGGAAAAGGGTTGCTATAATTAAAAGGCTTCCCAGACTCCACCTCACATTTTTTGGAAAGGGAGCACTATTATCTGCACAAGGAGAATAAAGATCTAAATATGCAAATGATTAAGGGATTGGAACATCTGACAAAGAAAGGCTGAAGAGAGCTGGAATTGCTTAGCCTTAAGAGAAGGTTTGGAGAGATCTTATAAATGTATATGTATTTGTAGTGGGGGTAGGGTGGGCAGGGAGTAGAGACAAGGGAGCCAGGCTCTTCTCAGTGGCAGTCAGTGACAGGACAAGTAGCAACGAGCACAGGAAACTCTGCTTACACCTAAGTAAAAACTTGACATGGGAGTCTCCATCCATAGAAGTATCCAAAACCCAGCCAGACAAGGCCCTGAGCAACTTGCTCTAGTTGACCCTGCTTTGAGCATGGATTTTTATCTAGAGACCTCCAGAAGTCCCTTCCATCCTCACCTGTTCTACCTTTGAAATTTCTGTGATTCTCCTAGTTTATGAAAGTGCTCTGACAATGAAGTTTCAGGAGGATGTTGTAGTGTAAGTACCAAAGAGAAGAATGGAGAGGCATGATCATTAACATGATTTTGATGAAAGGGAAAAAAAAAAAAGTGTATTGCATACAAGCCCAGGACAGTATGTTGAAGTTCCTTTTCAGCTGGACTCAGTTCACTTCAGCCTTGGACAGAAGATGCAACTCTAACAGGCTCTTCTTTTAAGTCCATTTCTGCATTCACATAATGCTCTCTAAGATATCAAAAGATGCAATGGAGGCTGCAACATTTCCATGAGGAACAGAGTGGATGAGAAAGCCTTTCAAATCACCTAAAAGCTGCATAAAACAAAACAAACAAAAACCAGAAGACTTCTGCAGGTCGTTTGGAGGTATACATGTCATAGCTGAAGACACAGAAGAAGCAGCAAAGAGAAGATTTTTGGAACCCCGGAGACTAAAACATGGGGCAGGGGCTTCACAAATCTCTCTAGAGAAAAAGAATTAGAACAACGAAATAGCTCTCACCTCCTTGGGAGGTGCTTGGAAGACCTTTTTCCATAAGTTTCAGCTTTTTATCATATGAATATTAACAGCCAAGTAGCCATCAGTCACAGATATGACTCACAAATATCTCACACCTTGCTATTTACAAAACCAGATAATGTATTTCACTGGAATAATAGAAGGAAGAGACAGTGTGCTGATATCAATTTTTTGACAACTTTATGTCATCGAACTTCTTGCTCATGGAGGAACATGTTGCAGCAAACAATCCTATTGGACATGTAAACACTGAGTTTACAATGATGGCTTTTGTTGAAGCTCTCAGCCTTAAAAGAAAACAGCAAAAGTCACCAGCCATGAAAGTATAACACACCACTTAGTAAGGTTCTTTACCTCGTTCCTCTTTCCATAACTTAACATACCCACAATGCAGCTTTCACAGGCCCCTTGATAAGTTTCATTTATTAAAATAAAAATTATGATTTGAAGAGGAATGAAGCTGCTTTCTTCCTACAAAACTGGCTTTTTCTTCTTATTTCAGGCAACAGCTCTTGCCCCATTCTCTCAACATTCCAACTCCTACAATTAAACAGTTGCAGCTAATGCCTTTCTGCAAAGATGCTGAATCCCCAAGACCATTCTCCAGACCACTGGGAAGCTCATTCTCCCTGTGTAACATCCTCAGATATACTAGTTCAAACACTGCTATTCAAGACCTTCTTTTAAATTTGTAGTGCTTCACCCTTTCCCAATCTTTAGGTACATTTGCTCACATTATGGAGCTACTACACAACTGGAGCTGACAAAACTCTGTAGCTACATTCTGATGTAAATGTCCTACTGGAAGGGGCAGACAGCTTTCCTAGTCTGCTAGGTATAAAACATAAATTCAACTTTAAGAATGGTTGCCCAATTTCAAAGTAATTTTTTTATTTCTTTTTTTTTTCCTAATTTTTTTAAAATTGAAGGTTCTTAACACTAACAGTGACATAGGAAGATTTTTAGCTCACAATTAAATCAAGAAGTATTTTTTGCATGCAGTGAGCCACACAAAATATTGCTGAAGAGTAAGAGCAAATGGATCAGTCAGGCATGAGCAATCTAAGGCAGTGCTTGGCTTCAGTCAGTTCATTACTAGCTTGAATGTGTATTTCATGGTTATTATTCTATAGTTAATGAAAGCATATCTTATTGTTTTCTACAATTCTGTAGTAGGAAGGAGTCTTTGTGTCAATAGGTTTGTACAGGCTCCTTTGTGAATAAAAGGACATGTCATTTCCAAATTCATATTTGTGTTTATTAATACTCAAAACATTCTTTTTACAAAACAAAAGAGCAAAAAAATAAAAAAATGTTTACAGTGGCCCTTAAAGCGGGCAATCAAAAGTCAATAAAAGTTAGAAAACTTTATGTAATTGAGTATTTGTCACAGAATATGAAGACTTAAAAAGCAAAAAACCAAAGTGAGATCACGTAAAACTGATTACAATGCCATATTGCTGGTACTGGAGGCTCAGAGAATGATTATTTCCATCCTTCTTTCTACACTGTCCCGGTTCTACAAAAGCCATCAGGTACCAAAAAGCATGATTAAACACACTTAAATGAATAACAATTTCACTTGTAAGTGAATATCTTGCCCTATCTCACTTTCAGCTAATTAAAAAACCTAATACCTATTCTGCATAGTTAAGAAAGGCTTCCAACTGTAAACAAAAGGGCAGTGAAATAAACACAGTTTTCCAAATATAGAAGTCAAACATTTGTAAGCTGTTGAATAGCATAAGCAGTATTCACATCTATGCAAGCTTTCAGTGAATTGTTATGTTGGAACAATTTCACTGATGCAACCCAATTTTAAATTAAAGCAGGGTAGTCACATTATAGGGTTGCATTAATATAAATGAATGGACATCACTGGTGTAAATGCCAGTAACACCAAAACTACTCAGACTTACTTATTTACTGAAGATTATTATTTTCCATGTACTTCAGAAGTAGAACAAACTCTAAACCACAAAAATTACTAGAACGCAAATTTTAGTAGAGAGTCAGTAGGCTGATCAGAAGTTGAAGTGCTTCTCTACTGGAAATAACAAATAATGTTTCTCTTAGAGATGAATGTCATTAACAATCTTCCTAAATTGGAAGTTATGAAACTGTAATTCAAATAGCTGAAATCCATCATAATCCTATAGTTGAAACAGGCATTTCTATCATTAAGGATGCAATATGTGACTCTCGACAAATAATCCCTTTTTTTTAATTGTTCATTCTCTTTATGCTGAATATCATATATTGAATACTGTATCATTCCTAGTACATCCCAGTCAAACCTTTGCGAGACAGAAGTGGGATGTAGATCATCAAATCCAAAACTCATGTCTCAAAAGATCTGCTGCCTCTGATTATAAAAGCAAGTTCTAAATTTGATTCAGACTTGAAGAAAGCTTAAGGGTTCTGCCTATGCAAGAATTAATAAAAATCCACAATGGGATATTTCCAAAAATATGAATGGTAAGGATCAAATTCCATCACAAAATAAATGGAACTTCATCAATATAAACACACACTACTACACCGACCCTTTGGCCACCAGGCACATACAAGGAATCAACTAACGAGGTAGTTGCAATGATACTGTTCTGTGTAAAGTACTACAAAATGCTGTAGTAACAGAAGAGTAACACAAGGTGATTTAAAATGGCAGATTTACCGAGGCAGACTAAGATAGAAAAACAAAAAAGTGCAGTACCAAGTAATGAACAGGTAAGATTAAGAGACTGATTTAAAATAGCTTGGATAGCTTATTAAGTTAACACAGCTGTGTTAATACTGTGCACAGTATTTCTCAGGATATAAAAGTCTCAGTTTTGGTACTAACCCAATCACAGATTTCATTCCACTTTGGCTAAATCAATATGGCGTGAAAGGGGAACAAACGCTTCAGCAGGAATTCAGAGATGATTATGCAGTTTTTGGGTTGCTGAGGTATCACTAGTGCTTCATGACTGATACAAGGATTGAAAAAACTTTCCACCCATAAACACCTACTGTCAAAGGTTAGATAAAAAGCCAAAAACAATCAGTTATACTAAATACTATCAGTTATACTAGATAATGACAACAGCTATAGTAATCTTAAGTAGCTGCCCATGGAATGCTATTACAAACTCTCACAATGCTATTACAAACTCTCACATTGGATACTGCTCTTTTCATATGGCTCTGGTAGCTTCTACAGTAACTTCCAGACATATCTTACCATGGATATAATATAAGCAAGATAAAAAGGGACCAGTGGGACAGTCAGTAACTGGGACAAGGACTGCCACCTCCAGTTAAGTACTACCTAAACCAAAACTCAGACACAAAAAGCCCTTAAAAATTCCACGCAAATTTGCTTTTTTGAATAATACTATCTGTCACCAGAGAATTATACTAGAAAAATAGGAAGGCTTCCACCAAAAAAATAGAGTAAGATTCTCAAGCCTGCAAAGCTAGTTCCACAAGAAAAACAGAAGTCATGTGATGGAGGCTACAGCTCACAAGGTCCACACTTTCCCAGAGTACAGCAGCATCCAACAGACAAAAGTGATTCTTCCTCCCCACACAAGAGTAGAACTGTGCCACAGGACATTGCAGCAACAAAAACTGTAAATGGATTCAAAGAACTCAAATATCAAAAGCCAACTTTAGCTCAAGAAGAAAAGGAGTACCAAATGAAAAAAAAAAAATCTTTTTTACATATGCCTCTCTTTACATTTTTCCTCATGACCACTACTACAGAGAGTCTGTAGGGCAAGAAGGATCTCTCACATAATCCAGCCCATTTGCTCTGAAGCTGCAAATGGCACTCCTGCAAGCACACAATGTGACAGAGCACTAAAAAATGGTTTACCTCTTGTGATGGATGACTAACACTGAAGTAAGATGGAACAGCCAAGAAAATGAGAAGAGCTAGGCAGAAGCGTGGGCTGTAGTCAACAAGAACAGCAAGAGACTTTTTGAACTATGCCTGGTGTTTGACCTACATCTTACAAGCACTCTCTAGCCTGACAAAACATATATAAAAGCTTTCCAGATTGCACAAGGAGAACTTGGTCAGCTACACCTGCATCAGATTGAAATCTGTTCAAATCTGCATCACAGCATCTGTTCAAGATGCACAGGCAAACCAATTCACAGTTTTTTAGTATCAGTCGGCTTCCTGTTCACCTTTCTTATTTCACGCTGCCACAGAATTAGTACTACAAAACTCAAAATCAAAAATTCTAGGAAATTCAAACTGGAGGAGATAAAGCTTTCTAAAAGCTAAGAAACAATGCAATTCACGTAGTCATGTTTGATGAAAGCTGGCCAGACAAGAAACAGTTCAAGATATACACTGAAGGAAAAATTCCAAGACCATTAAAATACTGTAAAAGCAGAGAATTAAGGAAGCAAGTCAGTAAAAATAATGAAAGGAAAGACCACTGGAGACATATTATAGACAAACCAATTAAAGCCATGAGTGGAAATTTTGAATTAGGAAATATGCAAAACAAAAATACACTTGAAGTAGAAGAATACAGATGGACAGATTGACCCACTTCCACCTTAATATCATATTCATTGGAGCACATGGTGCAGAACTTTATTTTGAACATCAGTCTAACATATCACAAGTACAAAAGTGTATCAAGAAGCAAAGGAACCATGGAGAGTACCAACAAGCACGTCTATCATAGCAATAACAACACCCTCGACAGTACCCCAAGAAAACTAATAGACCTGTTCAAAGGGGAAAGGCTTCCTCATCAACAGAAGCACAAAACTGGTGTCAAAATACCCACAAAGAGAAATCACTAAGAGCAATTAGTGGATTATATTGTTTGCAAGGAAAGCCTTTTCCAGTTTGGTGCTTTGCAGTACATAAGGGTCAGTGAACGCACATCTTGGAGAGCATGCTGAACCTGGGAATTCATACTAAACCCATGGACCAAAATCAAAATAAGCACCATCAAAGAATAACGCATGAGGTACAATGAGGAGTTCCCTCCTACTTCCAGAAATGTAAAAAGAACACAATATTCTATAAAATCATTCCAGAAAAGCCTTCATCTCATAGACCCTTAACATCTTCTGACCTTCACAGTATTAACACTAGAAGGTTTTTTTAAGGATAACTCTAAGTAGTTCATAGGCACTGGCATTTAAAGGGCTGAACCCTCTCTCCATTATGTTTTCCACTGTAATGTCAAACAATGAAAAATAACACAAGCAGTACTAGAAACTCTACCAAGCAATACTCCATTAAACAAATTCACCAGTATAACAGAACTTTGAACATTCAGGAAGTTCAGAGGAAAATAACTGTCACTAAGAAAAGCATCAAGAGAAAGAACTAATCCCATAAACAGCATAGGCATGCCCAAGAACAAAATACTGTCTGAGCTGAAAGTCAGCTGTTAAAATTTGGCAAAGCTGAAAATCCAACAACATATTAGACATGGAAAAAGATTTTCAGTGCTGCACAAAAAGCACTTCATCATCTCACAGATACAATAAATCACCGTGTCCATCAACATCAGAAGGTGCTGCATTTCAGACTTAGTCCATGTGGTAACAGAGACCACAGTGTGGGGCCACCAAAACAAACCTTTAAAGGTAGAAACTGTCCAAGAGAAACCCTAAGAAGAAAACTTAACAGGAAAGAAGAGTGAGCATCTCCATAACAAGGGCAAGACAAACCAAAGTTTTATCTCAGACATTCACTGTTGCTTCCACGCAGATGCAGGAAGAATTAATAGACTTAGTTAAGCTTTACACAGAGGAACAGTAATCTCAGATAAGAGAATAAAAAAAAAAAGTATCTCAATCTTTAACTTCTGCTTCTCTCCAATAATAAAAGAAATCACAGCTATGCAGAATTCCAATACTAAAAAGCTATTCCCAAATGGCTTCTAGATACCCAGTATGGTATAGTATAGGTTGTATTTCTCTCAAAGACTTGATATATTAACTGACACATCAAACTGAGATCAGCTCTTTAAGCATTGTCCACTCATTATTACACTTGCATCAGAAGTAATTCAGAAATAGTAAACGCTGAAGAAAACACCCAACCCACAAATCAAGTTCTCTCCACGCCCACCCCACCCCCCCCAAAGAATGCTTCTAAAATACAAAACTGCATTTTATTTAAAGTTGCTATTAAAATCCTTAACACAGAATCAGATAATGTTTTGTAGCTCAGGGATATGCCATCAACTTTACTTTGTATCTGCCATATTCACTATGTTTGTTTCACATGCGAGTAACTTAAGTTTCAAATATACAAGCATAAGTTTGAGACATTCACTGCCCTGAGAAGAAAAAAGATTAGCAGACACAATATAACTTCTCTCTGCTGTGGGAATACTGACTATTGTATATTAGACTCCATCTGTTAAGTAATGACTGATCCACAATGCATCGCTACTGCAGCAGACTCCCAAGCAGTTTCACATTCATATACCTCTCCCGATACTCAGAGCACCGTTAAACACGCTTGCATTTATTTTTAAATACAAGCGTAGTTTTCAGCAATAGGAACTAATTAGTAGGTAGATGGTATAGGCAAACACTGTAACAAGCACTGTATATCCTCCACACAAATAACAAAACACATTCTAACCTCGCCCCCCCAAAGACAAGCCAATGTTTGTCCAGTTGCTGATGCATTAACAGCCAAAATTAAAACAAGCTTAAATATCAGTAAGAAGGATGAAAGAAGAAAAGAAAACCAGGAAAGGATTAAACATCTTTGTAGCTGTCATGACCTATACAAAGCCAGTTAGTAAAATAGCTGTATGTTATTTCCTTATTTTGAGTGCTACTTTCAAAGGAATGGGTAATAATCCAATAAAGTTATGATGACTTGTACCACACTTTTTTACAAAAAAATAATAAAAATTTACAAATCACATTTCAGTTAGGTGTCAAACAGCTTGTACAGAGGAGTGGGAAATATACCAGATTACTGTTCTGACATTCACAAAACTACTAGGACTTTAACCCTGTGTGTTCAGATAAGTCATAAATATTAAAATGATCTGACCAAACCATGTCTTTCCCTGCATGCTGCAGCTTTTCCATTCAGTCTGTGCTAGGTCAAATGCAAATAACTGCCAAACAGAAGAATACATCCTTTTAAAGTGTTTGAAACAAAATACATTCTTTACATGACTTTGTATAAAATGAGTGGATGTTAGAAGCATTAAACTCATTTTAAACAAAGGCAGTTTCAATTAATTGCCATTCAGTTTTGAGCAGTCATTTTTCGATCCTATTTTAAATGCAAAAATTGAGGATATTTCATTGACTGAACTGCTTCAAAAGCTTTGCTGCAGCAAATCTTGCATTCAGGAACAGCACCAAATTGCACGTAATTGAAAGTGATTCATTTTTAGATCCACTCATTTGGCTTCTGTAGGTTCCTCAGGCTTCGGTGTAGGTAGCGCAAAAACATTAAGTCATACAGTCCTGCAGTAACTCTTTCACTCCATGAAGTGAGCAGATGACTAAGGAGCTACATTTTAGCATCTTCTTGTTTCAAGCTATTTACCAATGTACAATAGTGCTTTGCAATGCACAGACCTTAAACAAAATTAGCAACAGCACTTACTTTGCAGACAAGAACGTGTTTTGGAAAGCATGTCAGATTATTAAGACATGAGTAACCCAATACATTACTGCAATACAACTAACTCTTTATTACAGATATTAAAGCGTATTAAACCCTTGCAAAAATCTCCCTCCTCCCCTTTCCTCTACATAAAATACTCAACTAGCTCTGAGCTAACAGGGTTAAACCCTTCACATGTTTTGGCCACTAAGGAAAGATACCAGCTCAGGCTGCTTTGTTATATCTTTTTCAATTAAAAACAGATACTACATTCACACCACTCTTCTTCCAATAGGGAAGCCATCGGGCTATAGGGCAGCGTTCAGAACCTGAAACTGCAAATTACTTAATCTCCTTATTTTTCACATTGGGAATTGCACGCACTCCACTTCTGCAGGAGGTGGCCGGGGGGGAGGCACTGGGAAGGGGAAGAGTGGCCTGTCTGTACTAGGTAGGGTCCTGCGTGGAGTTTAGGGAGCGCTGAGGGGGCTTGTGTCACACGCACGACAAGGAGACGAGCAGGTCGCGGTATTAACGGTGAGGGAGAGGAACAAGAGCAGTTTGGGAAGGAAAGATGGTTGGAGAAGGGCCGTACGTGTAGGAGGGACACAGAGGCATGGAAAATGAAGGTCCCTTTCGGGTTGCAGAGGGGCGGGGGGGCGTAGGGAGCCGCTCCAGGAGGAGGTGGGCTGCGCGGGCCGGTGCCCAGGGGCCCTCTGCCCGCCGGGGCGTCACCGGGGCGGAGTGCCCGGCCGCTTACCAGGTTCAGCACCGTCTCCACGATGTCCCGGTTGCTGACCTCCCCGACCTGGATGAGTCCGATGAGGACGGCGAATTTCATCCGGATATTGCGGATCGGCACCGACGGGTTAATCATCCCCGCGGGGAGCACTACGGACCCGGAGCCCGACGCCCTCAGCTCCCCCATCACCGCGACGCTGCTGCCGCTGCCGCCTCCGCCGCCGGCCCCAACGGAGATGAGTCCCGCGGGCTGCGGGTCCGGCCCCGACACCGGCTTCTCGCTCGCCATTTACCCCCCGCCGTTACCGGCACCTGCCGCCGCCGCCTCCCCGCCCGGCCTGGCCGAGCCGCGCATCCACCGCAGTCGCACCCGGCGGGGCCGCAGGGAGCCGGCCCGAGGCGCAGGCACCGTCCCAGGAGCCGCTCCCCCGCTCCGCTATAATGAGGGATTATTATGGGCGCCGATGCCCCGTTAGCCGAAGGCTGCCCAGTCGTGGCCGCCTCCCCGCCGCGGGGCGGGAGGAGCGGACACCGCCGAGCGCAGCGCCGCACGGCCCGGCAGAGGCGGGCGGAGGCGAGTGGCGCGCGGAGCTGACGGCGGCACGAGCGATTGCTGCTGCCGCTGTTGTTGTGGAGCCGAAACCGCCGCCGCTCACGCCGCCATGTTGCCGCCCCCTGCCTGCGGTAGCCGCTAAGGCGCCTGCGCCGAGCCCGTCGGGGGGAGGGGCCAGGCCGGGCCCCCCCAGCTGGCCGGGAGACAGGTGAGCAGGTGCACAGGGGCTGCGCTGCCACCGCGGCGGCGTGAGGGGCCGCGCTGAGGCGCGGAGCCGCCGCCTCTTGCCGTGGTGTCGCACGCCGCCTCGGGCCAGCCCAACCGCTCCGGGGAGATTACGCAACGCCGCCTGAAGTGACAGGGTGGCGCCCGCCTGCTTCGACGCGGGGCCGCCCCCCGGCCGAGGGCCCGGCCTCGCCCCGCCGCCCCAGGGCGCCCCCTGCGGCAGGGGCGAGCCGCTGCGCCGCCCCTCTGGCTGCCCGCGGGGCTGCGGGCTGGCGGCCGCCGCCGCGGCGGTTGCGCCCGTTGCCAGCCGCAGGCCTCCGTCGCGGGAAGATGCCCCGCCAGGACCCTGCTGGTGAGGGGCCCCGGGCTGCCCCGCGGCCGGCTGGGCAGAGCACTGCTGGATTCCTCGGCCGGCTACCCCGCTTCTGAGCCTCTGTAGTCTCTGCCGTGCCTTCCCCACACTGGTCCCGTGCTGTTGTGTGAGGAAAAGTGTCTGGATAGGGATCTTCTGTTTGTTTTGGTTTGATTTTTTTGGGGGGTAGCAATTTCAGTCTTAGCAAGTGGCCAAGTTTGAGTGAGAGTGTCAGGGGTTGTCCAAGGGCTCCTGAACTTTGGACCCCTTGGGTATGGGGAGGGACAGGGGAAACCCTGGGGTCTGCAAGCCTAAGAGCTCGTGTGCTGCCTGTTCAAGGAGAGGGATATTTTTCCACAGTTCTTATTAATACCTGCGCTTCTGGTTTTTGCTGGTGGTATTACATACAGAGATGTCCTGTTGACAGGAGTTTTACCGACCCCCTTGTTTTCAGTGATGCCTCATGGCAATGAGCATTTTTTCAAGCCTCTCCAGTATTTTATCAGAGAAACAGAAGTACCTCTGATGTTTTGAGTAGGCTCAAAAATTGTGGTTTGAATAAAGTTGTATATATTTGCTCTACATGTGCGGGAGATAATCCATCCCTGTTCCAAAACACATTCTTTCTTGGCTTTGTAGTGACTGTCATCGCAAAGTTGAATTTCACAAGAAAACTTGTCCCCTGATCTCAGAATACTATTTATCCTGTCTCTTCTGTAACCCCAAGGTTGGGAATCTGGCTGGGTTGCTGGTCCTTCTTATATCCAGCTTTAGATAATAAATTGCGTAAACAGAGTGAATCAGCAGGACTCGATCACTACATCCTCAAGGATCACAGCAGCTGCTCTAAGCTCCACCAAAAGAAGAAAGAGAAGACCTCAGCTCTGTACTATTAAATGCATTAGCTCTACATGCTTGTAAATACAGTATGTTACTTTTACTTGTTTGCAAGGTCCACAGGTGCTTGACAGTATGCATAGTCCAGATGCATAGACATGACTAAAACAGTGGTTAGCTGGGAATCACAGAACCAATGTTATTTCAGAAAGCTGCAAAAGGTGAGGAGAAAACCCAAAACATTGGTTATGGGAGATGAGAAAACACAAAATTTTGTTGGAAGGAAATTCCTTGACAATTTGCCACCATCCGCGAGCAACCTTGTATGACTCAGAGTAAAAGTATACTTTAATTTCATATACTTGCAGAGGTGTCAAAGATTCCATTCCCACCAGCCCCATAGCAGAACTAGCAAAACTGAATACTCGTCTGCTTAACTTCTTTACTACAGAGTCAGCCCATCTTAGTTTAAACCCCCAAAGAGGGGTATTACAGTGAGGTAACCAGGCAGACTTTTGACTGTAGTGGATAAGAAGGTCTTGTATATCACACGGTGAGTTCAGGGCACAGTAACTTCCAGCTAATGGATAATGATGAGCCGATGGAATAGTGTGTTTTGAATTGCACTTGCTGTCTCTATCCTTGGCTGAAGTAAGTCCTGTTCCAGAAAGTTTTGAAAAGATTCTTCAGAAAAACCTAGGCAAAAATTCTTAATTTGGAAATGTCACTGAAGGACTCCATTACTTGTTTTACTTTGCCCCATTTCACATAAAAACAAGCAAACAAAAAAAAAGCCAATCCAAAAGGTAAAACTTTTGACTACGTAGGAGTGTTAAATTGCTATTCCAGTCTACAAACCAACCAATTATGCAAATGTTCAAATTAGGCTGCCCCAAACTGTTCATCTTGATTTCAAAAAGGAATATTTCATGTTCTTAATGATTCTATCTGGCAACCAGGTAACCTTTTAGAGTTTGCAGGTCCTCAAGTTTCTGTAAAGTTATTTAATTATGTAAATATTTTTGAAAATTTGAGAATACCTGCCTTTTTTGGCAAAACTGAAACCTAAACCTAGAACTCTCTAACATTCACTAAAAATTGTAACAGTCTTAACAGCTAACACCTGACAGTTCTCCCCTTTATTATTCCCATATCCACACCTGTTTGGTGAGGCATGTTGCTACAAATAGCATGATTAGCTGGAAGCTTCATGTTGGCTGGTAGGTTGACCAGTTTTCTTGTTCTGATTCATCAGGCGGCTGCTGCCTGATAAATGGGTAAGGAGCTAAGTTATAATTGCTTTTCTGCTCGTAGGTATATTAAGCTATATCTCTAGCCACTTACCAACTTGTACAAATCCTAAAATAACTTTGTAACTTTGAGATCCATTGTTAAATTTGCTTAGAAGTTGTCAATGACTTGTTCATCTTTGTGATGGAACAGATGGACTAATAACACAACCACATAAAATTCCTTTCTCTAGGAAACTGTAATAACAAAATATGGTTTGAGATCTGTTTTATTATCCATTGTATACTTCATACAACTATTCTTGGAAGACTCCATGATTTACATATGTACCCAAATGCTGGGATAATTTGTAACTACAGCTGTTACATATATGATTGTCAATGTATTCCTCCACATTGAATTTCTGATAAAGTTGCAATCGTGAGTTTGTTTAGAAGTTGTATTTGTGAAATCCGTCATTATATGATTTCCAGTTTAGGACTTGAACTGACCAACTGTCATTTCCTCTGCTGAAATCACATAATATACTATATGTAGTATAGGAAAAAACCCTCTTATTAAAAGAAAGTGAATTCCCAACATTATGTTTAATAGGAGGGGCTTCCTTAAGTTCTTAAACTCATATTTGGTTTTACAAATAAATTTTTACAAAATCATGTTCTTTTTATTTTTATAAGCTGGAACACTGTTAAGAAGTAGCTGTCTTCTCTAATCAACAGTGTTTGGTTTTGATAAGCAAACTTTCATTGAGGTGAGCCATTCATCAACTCATGTGAGCATTATTGTAGCACTGGCATTCTGAAAGAACAACAAATCTGTAACACTAATCTCAGCCCTGTAGTAATTGCAGCTCTGGTGTTTATTTGCTTCCATTCTAACACCTCATCAGATTAAAAATTAAAATAATAGTATGTACACTAGAAATGCCACAGAATATGATTCATTTCTTTTCTTTAAAAATAATGTTTGTCTCATCTCCTTGATATTGACATATTTGGTACAAAGACAGTATGAATTTGCCCGTGACAATTTCATTCATGAGGTGGCTAGTTGGGTCCCAGTCCAGCAAGGTGTTCTGCATTAGCAAATACCAATATTTGCATAATTATAACCATTTTCAGTTCAGCTTGCAAGTTCAGTCATTGACACAGGCCCAGACTAGGTGTGGCAAGAGACAGTATGTGTGGAAAGATGCTATGCACTCCTTTACCCTTCACAAAGACAAGACTGATGCCAGGATCTGATCTCGTCCCTTTCTGTACCTTTCACAACACTTGCTCCCCACTGAAATGAGATAAAGCAATGCCTTTGCTCCCAGAGCATGCCTTTGCTTCACCTGTAATAGATGATGGGACATTTCTCTCATGATATTCTTTAAATTTTCTCAGCCTCCATTCTCCATAAATGCCAGAAGGTGGTCTCGAATATAATTTCAAAAACCAAAGAAAAAGACATATGTATCCATGTTCCTATGCTTGCAACAAACAGACAAATGGGGGAGAAAATAAAACTAAAAAATAATTGTTTAGATTTTTAGCTCAATTTTTATTTCAGTTGCAAAATAAATTGTAGCAATACTACTTTATTTCTTGGGTAAAAAGATTATGTAGTCACTCAACTGAAAAATCTTGAAAAAACATGTTTTAGAAGACAGACTCTTGGCTACAAATAATGGAACTACTTAAGTGAATAGGGACTGCTTTGTACAGGCATATATTTACACTAAATCTTAGCAAATTTATTTTTTTTTTAAATAGTGAAATGGTGTAGATCGGGACTGAATCATGTTTGAAAGAGTTAGAGAATTTTCATTTATCTGCCACAGTGGCACCAAAATACTGCTTGCTTTACCATGTCCATATGAGGACTCCTGTTGTGTTTAATTAGACTATTCTCATGAGTAAGGATAATGTGATTTGTTCCTGTGCCAGGCTCAGGAAGTGCTGTTAGCCCCATTCTCTTGAAAACCAGGATTTCTTACAAGTTTAAAATAAGAAACTAGGAAATACAAACTGAAAGGCCATCACAGCATCTAAACTTACCCTGCTGTGCATATGTATTGCACCAAATCGTTCCATTCACTGCTTTTAAAGCAGTAAAAATAAAATAGACATTATGTTTGTTCTCATGGTTGTAAATATTACTGGGAAGAATTCATTAAATGTAAGCTTGTAGAGTAAAAAGAGGTAATAGTTTGAGAAGTAGTGAAACAGTAACCAGATCCACTTAAAATATAACTCTTACTTTTAAATGAAAATATGTATTCAATTTGTCTTTTTTTTTTGCTTAACAGCTTTCATTATAGTACAATCATAGTAAAAGATGCATAGATGTAAATAGCAGGATTCATGATATTACAGAAAACATACAGCACAATTTGTTATGGTAATGCATGTCTCTTATGTTCTTGGCTTTGAAAGGATTTATTCTGTGATGGATTCACAAGTCTTGCTTTAAAACCATGAGTTTGAGCTGCTTAATCAATTCAGCTATTTTATTCTCATCTTTTTTATTTTTTACAAACTTAATTATGACAGCCTTTTCACTACTGAAATGAATACAGTAATTTTAAATAGTGAAGTTATTATTAGGTCAATTATTATGAAGGTCAATTATTAATATTGACCTCTTTGTTGGTTCTCTCCATAACTGATTTTTCATTTCATTGTTATTGATATCTCGTCTCCTTGATCTGTAGATGCATCAATCTATATTGTTGGCTCTTGCACAATGGGAATTTGGTAACATGAGGGCCCATAAAGATCTATTTTCTAGACAACAGTAAGTATCTTAGGAAAATTCCTTAAGAAAAATAGTCTCTCCTCTGTATATATTCCCTACTCTTTGTTAAGCACTCCATTTGCATACAGTGTGCCAAGCTGCCCGCTAACTTTAAGAATTATCCTCTGATGTTCATCACAGTGTGGCCAATTCACAAAGCAATCAGTCCATACTGCTATTGTTACTCCAAGAGACTTTTTACAACTAGATTTCCATGTGCTGTTTTTAGCAACAAATATTTTTTCTTAGAAATTTCAAACTCTAATTAGGGTTAAAAACATGTAGCTATTACAAAATTAATTCAGGTGTCTTAAAAATGATACATCAAGCAAGCATTTTTTTAAGTTCCATATGTATGAGCTAAATTATTGTTACTTCTGATATTTTTCTTTTAATGTGTTTCTAGACAATAACTTATGATGGAAATTAACTTTTGGTAGAAACTTTCTCTGCAATAATACAACAAACTAATAGTTGCTATTATACATGTCTATTTGATGAAAAAAAAATACCTGATTCAATGGCAAATGATGTTTATTTTATATGCTTCTGCATGTTTGTACTTCATTTACTTGGAACCAAAAAAATGCTTGGACAGACTGGATATTAGGAAAAATTTCTTTACTGGGAGAGTGGTAACACAGTGGAATAGACTGCCCAGGGAGGTGGTGGAGTCACCCTCCCTGGAGGTATTCAAGGAGCGTGTGGACGTGGCATTGTGGGACGTGGCTTGATGGGCATGGTGCTGTGTGGTGTGGGTGGTGTTTGTGGTTTGGTGGGGGTTTTTTTTGTGTGGTGGTTTTCGTGTGTGGCTGGGGTTTTTTTGTGGGGGTGTTTTTTTGTGGTTTGGTTTGGGTTTTTTTTGTAATGGTTGGACTTGATGATCTTACAGGTCTTTTCCAACCTTAGTGATTCTGTGACAGAAAGGATGCTGGTCACACACCTTTGTCTGTATGCCACAGTATGACCAACAACAGGAGACAAAAAGGATTGCAAGCTCTCATATCTCATTAGAAGCATTTTCTCAAACAGATGCCATTAAATTATAACTTTAAAGACTTAATGTTTATAATACACCAAGGAATAGAGATCAATGGAAGGTTTAAAACTGATAGGCTAGTTTATGTCTGCAAAGTATATGTGTTTGATGGCCTAATTTTATTATCAGGGAATACTCAACAGTTTACCGAAATATCATTGATATTATCAGCAGGAACCTACAGTAGCTATGAGTATTATTTGACATTATATCCCACTCTTCTCAGCACTTGTTTTCCTACTCAGTGCTTGTCAGGCTGCACCCAGAGCAGTGTGTCCAGTTCTGGTCCCCACAATTCAAGAAAGATGTGGACAGACTGGAGAGGGTCCAAAGGAGGGGCACGAAGATGATTAAAGGGCTGGAGAACCTGCCCTATGAGGAAAAGCTGAAGGAGTTAGATCTTTTCTCCGTGGAGAAGAGAAGGCTCAGGGGGGACCTCATTACAGCATTGCAGTACTTAAAGGGCAGCTACAAAGAGGATGGAGACTCTCATTTCACAAGGAGCCACATGGAGAAGACAAAGGGCAGTGGGTACAAGTTGCACTGGGAGAGTCGACATAAGAAAATAATTTTTTACAGCGAGAACAATCAATCACTGGAACAACCTCCCCAGGGATGTGCTAGAGTCCCCATCACTGGAGGTTTTCAAGATACAATTGGGCAGGGTGCTAGGTAGTCTCATCTAGGCTCTCTTGCCCATGAAAGGTTGGACCAGATGACCTTTGGAGGTCCCTTCCAACCTGGGCTGTTCTATGATTCAATGACTCTATCATATTATCTTCCTAAATTATGTGTTTAGGTATTATATATGTAACATTAGAAATAGTTTTGGAAAAAACCTCAAACACCCAGTAAACGTATTCATTATATTCCTGCAAAGCAACTGACTTCAGAGAAGCTTCATGAGTGAAAGTAAGTGCAGGATTTATCCAAGGGGATTTATTTAGTTGCTTGTTTGTTTGCACTATAATGAAAAGAAGGTGTTATTCAGGATAGTTCTTTTGTTTTCTGATGTCACTGCCAAAAAAAAAAAGGCATCTGTCATCTAAAAAAGAAAGAGCTATGATACACTTCTTCCTCAAGTTCCAAGTATTATTTATTTTTCCTTGCTTTAGGATTACTTTTCAGGATATTTTATTGATATTGGCTTAATCATGTTGATCTATGACTGTAAAAGAAGGGGGGTGGCACACATCAGGGAAGAGGATGTATTTCTGTATGCTTACAGTTGCCCCAAGAAAGTTAGTCAAAATTACCCTGTCATCAGAATTCCAACAGTGTTTATGTTTAAGGTCATGATCTTGAGTTAATTGTTCTGCATCTTTCCTTAAGTAGTGCTTAAAACTGGACTGGCTACTACAGTTGAGACTTTACAGTACTGTGTAGAGTGGAAAGATTATTTCACTTGTCTTGCAGGCTGCACCTTTTAAAGAAAAAATGCCAGTGTTGTTTGCTTTTATTGCTGGAACATGACATTGTTGACTCTTATTCAGCTCATGATCCTCTGTTGCCCCTGGATCCTGTTCTGCAGAAGTACAAACAAGCTGGATGAGCCACATCCTGTATTTGTGCAATTTAGTATGCCTTCTAAAAGTAATGCCTCACACTTGTGTCTGTTCAATAACATCCTGTTTTTCTCAGACTGTTCCTACAGTTTGTCAGGATCATTTTGAATTCTAATCTTGTCCTCCAATGTACACACAGTTGCTTCCAGCCCAGTGTTGTTTGGAGATTTAATAAGCACACACTCTATTCCATCATTCAGATCATTAATGACATTATTATATAGTATCAAATGTTGGTCACCCCTGCAGAAGCACACATGGCACCATTTTCCACATGGACAGTGAGTCATCAATACTTACTCTTCATTATAATGAACAGTATATATAGGTTCATCATAACCTTATAATGAAAGTTACATACAGACCATGTTTCCAAGTTTTGCTTTCAAAATATTTTCAAAGACATTCCTAAAAGCTGAGCTGACAATGAGATGCGTGATACAGAGTAATTTAGGCTAGCAGGGTCCTTGGAAGGTGACCTACCTGGTCTAATTCTCCCTTCTCTGACCCCCCCAACCCTCAAACTGTGAGGCCTTAAGCAGGGTCTAACTTTGAAGTTAGATACAACATTGAACTTGGGTTGCTGAGGAACATTGCCCAGTCAAGTTTTGAATATCTCCAGAGTTGAAGATTTTACAGCCTCTTTGGGAATCTTCTTCCAATATTTGGCCATACTCATGGTGACATTTTTTCACTTGTAATATCCAGGAATTTGCCCTCCTGTAACTTTTGTTCATTGCCTCTCATATTTTCACTGTGCATATCCAAGAAGTCTGGCTCCATCTTCTCTGTTTCTACCCACTGCATGGTTGAAGACAGCGGTTAGCTGTCACCTAGCCTTCTTTTCTTCAAAATGAAGAAGCCCAGTGCTCTCAGCCTCTCCTTGTATGTCATGTGCTCTCGTTCTCTAACCATTTGATGGCCTCCGCTGGAGTCACTCTGCCAGTTTGTCAATGTCTTTCTTACACTAGGGAGCCCCAAACTCGACACATTTCTCCAAATGCAGTCTCGCAAGTGCCAGCTAGGCAAGAGCAAGCACTTCAACTAACCTGCTGGCTATATTCTTACTAATGCAACCCGATTTGTGTTTAAGCTTGCATTACTGCAGAAGTGCACTGCTTATTCATGCTTATCTTTTTGTCCTTTAGGTAACCCTAGTTCCTTTTCTACAGATCTGTGCCATCTGTCAGCCTGTGCCATTACAATATTCTATTCCAGATGCAGGATTTTGCCTTTGCGTTTGCTGAATTTCATGAGACGCTGTCAGGTTCCTGAACACATTCACAGAATCACTAAGGTTGGAAAAGACCTGCAAGATCATCAAGTCCAACCATTACAAAAAAACAAAAAACAAAAAAACCCACACCACACAAACAAAAAAACCACCAAAAAACCCCACACAGCACCATGCCCATCAAGCCATGTCCCACAATGCTACGTCCACATGCTCCTTGAATACCTCCAGGGAGGGTGACTCCACCACCTCCCTGGGCAGTCTATTCCATTGTGTTACCACTCTCTCAGTAAAGAAATTTTTCCTAATATCCAGTCTGAACCTCCCCTGGTGAACTTGAGGCCATTTCCTCTTGTCCTGTCACTCATCACTTGGGAGAAGAGGCCAACACCCACCTCTCTGCAACCCCCTTTCAGGTAGTTGTAGAGAGCGAAAAAAATTAATAATAAATTTTTTTTCTTGATGAGCCAGTAGCTCTTGCCATGCAGGACCCCGTAGCCCACAGCCAGCACGGCGTGGTCCAGCGCTGGTCCAGCCCCGTCTAGTAATTTAGTTGGCTGAGTTAAGGAGTGTAGCTGGCTCAGTCCAAGGTCAGCTCCTTCACTGGTCAGAGCTGTTGTAAAGCAAGATAGAAGTGAGGGCATGCCTCTCCGTTCCCTTGGGAACTGCTTTTAAGCTGAGGCTGTACCGCTGGCCCCTGCCTGTGCTACATTGCAGTTCTGTAGCTTCTACATCTGTGCCTGATCTTGTACCTTCTTGGTACTGACCCTGGCCTAGACCCTCTGGTTTGACTTTGGGCCTGCCTAACAGGGTATCAGAGCTGCCTTGTCACTGCAGACTTTTGGATCACTGGATTGGAGCTGGACCTGTTTGCTGTGTCCAGACCTGATCCTGACCCGGATTTAATGACTCAACATTCTGGATCCTTGTTAGTGAGGTCTGCCCCTGCCTGCCTTCCTGCTGCTCTTGGCTCCCAGTTAATTCTCCCTCGTAGGGCAGCCAGTCCCTGCTGCTCCCTGGCAGGTTCTGGCCAACCTGTTTCTCTCCCTGTTGAGGTCCCTCCAAATGGCTGCCCAGCCCTCCACCTTATCAACTGTTCTTCTCAGTGGTATCATTCACAAAACTGAGTGCACTCCATCCCATCATTCTGGTCTTTAATAAAGACATTAAACAGTATCAGTGCGAGGGCCCTGAGAGCATCCTCCCTCCTGGAGGTCTGGCTCCCTGGACTCAGGGCCAACTTACAGATAGCACAGCTGAGGGCCAGCCCCCTTCTATCGGTGGCCTTGGGCAGGGTGGTCCCAGACAGCTCTGCAGGTAGGCCTCAGCAAAGGCTGACTCCTTTCTCTTGGGAGCTGCTTTAAGCTGCAGCTCAACTGTTTGGCCCTCACCTGAGCTACAGCTCCCAATGCATTGCAGCCACACCTGTGCCTGGTCATGGGCCCTGCTGATCCAGACTTGGACCCTGACCTGTGGACTGATTTCCTCGACTGTGCCTCGCCACTATGGACTTGCCTTGCCATCACTGGATAGTGTCTGACCCTGGTTACCACAGCTAGACCTCACTTGCCTCCTTTAGGTACCGTGGGACTGGGTCTTTACTGCCAAGGCCCCTGCCCTGCTGCCTGTGTTGTTGCACTCAGCTCCTGGCTCCCCATCCCTGGCTTTCACTGCTCCCTTACTGCCAGCCCAAGTATCCTCCCTTGAGGATTGCCACTAATAATCAGCTGCTAGGTGGACTTCGCACTGCTGACCACTGTCGGCTCTGCATTCAATTTGTAGTCTACCCATCCAGTACCTCTGTCTCTTATCTACAAAGATACTATGGGAGATCGTGTCAAAAGCTTTGATAAAGCCAAGGTAAACAGCGTTCAATGCTCTCCCTTTACCCACAGATCCTGCCAAGTCATTAAAGAAGGCAATCAGGTTGGTCAGGCATGTCTTGCTTTGATAAATCCACTCTGACTTCCTAATCATGTTCATCTCCTTCATGTGCTGGAAAATGATTTCCAGAAGGACTTGCTCCACCGTTTTCCTGGGGACTGGTGTGAGGCCTGTTGTTCCTACAGTCCTCTTTCTCAGCCTCCTTGAAGATGATTGACATTTGTGTTTTCTCAGTCATCAGGATTTCCCCTGATTACCATGACCTTTCAAAGATGCTAGCGAGCAGCCCTGCAATGACATTGGCCAACTCCCTCAGCAGTACTGGATGCCTGTGTGTGTCCAGCTTGCTTAAGTTATCATCAGCTCACTCTTCCTCTACCACGAGTAGCACTTGACTCCCCCAGACTCTGCCACTAGGCACAGGGACCTGGGAGGGACCAGGGACTGGGGGCAGACCTTGCCAGTAAAGACGGAGGCAAAAAAAGCACTAAGTACTTCAGCCTTTTCCATATCCTTTGTCACTAGTCCCTCAACTTATTCAGCAATAGGTCCACATTTTTCTTACGCTTCCTTTTGTTTTGCCTATAAAGCTCTTGTGACCTTTCAGGTCATTTGCCAATTTGAATCCCAACTGAGCTTTTGCTTTCTGAATTCATTCCCTGCACATTCAAGCAGTGTCTCTGTAATCCTCCTGGATAACTTGTCCCTACTTCCACCTTCTGTAGTCTTGCTATTTTGCATTTGAGATCAGTAAGGAGTTCCCCGTTAAGTCAGACTGGCCTTCTGCTATATCTGCTTAAGTTCCAGTATGCCAGGATGGAGCCATTCTTGCATTTTGAGGAAGATGTCCTTGAAGATCAATCTGCTTTCCTGATCTTCTTTGCTTTTCAGGGCCGCCTCTGATGAGATCCTGCCAAGCAAATCCCTGAACAAGCCAAAATCTACTTTATTCTACTACTTGCCTTCATTGATTCTCTCAGGATCTTAAATTCCCATCATCACATGGTTACTGCAGCCAAGGCTTCCGTTGATATTCATATCACCAAGCAGTTTTTCCTTACTTGTGAGCAGAAGACCCAGCAGATTACCTGTTTCAAAATACTATCCTCAATGGACTCCAGAAAACTTCTGGATTTCTTACACACCACCATGCCACCTTTCCAGCGGATACTGGAGTGGTTAAGACCCCGCCATGAGAACCTGGGCCTGCAATCATGAGGCTTCTTTCTGTTCTTTATAGAAATTTTTGTCCACCTCCTATTCTTGTTGAGGCAGTCTGTAATAGATGCTTATCACCACCTCTCTTTGTTGACTTCCCTTATGTTTCTGTTACATGAGCTTTGACTTGTCTCTTACCTTTTCCATAGCAGAGCTCTGTGCATTCAAGCCTTTTCTCTGTGTAGTAGAGAGCACTACTCCTTGCTTCCCAGCCTCTGGTTCCTAAATAGTCTGTGTCCATCCATTGCTGTGCTCCAGCCATGTGAACTATCTCACTGGGCAAGTCTTGACAATCTCTTTGCAACATTTTAGATCCAAGCCCCTGGAAACAAACCTCCAAATATGACAAGCCTGATCAACTGCCTGGTGCCTCTGTCACCTGCAGAAAGCAGTCTCTAACCACTGTAGCCTCTTAATGCCTCTTAATGTCACCTTTTCTACATATGGATCAGCTGCATCCCCTGATGGAACTTGTTCTTTTTCCCCTGTTGCAAGGGTCCCCCAGTTGCACATGTGCAGTAATAGGAAGAATCTTCCTTCTGTTGGTGGAAGTCACAAGTATTTCTAACCACCACGCACTCAAAAGTAGTTTCTGGCTGACCTCTGACAAGTCTCCATGAAGACCTTGTAGTTTTCCTTCCATTCACTCCCTCCAACACTATGCAGTCTGTTCATCTTCCTTGGCACCTTCACCTGGTGGCTCAATGGTTTGAGCAGAGCAGACCTTATCCAGATGAGGACACCATCACTTCAGCTGAGTCTTGGAGAGAAGCAGCAGGCACTCTCTGCAGCATGACTGGGTGGTCAAGTCCTCTTTGAGGAGCTCCATCTCAGTCAAGACTTCTGTGCCAGGAGCAGTCAGTCTGGCTGCTGCTGGTGAGCATCATTGTGCTGAGTCTTGCAGTCCTGTGCGGTCTCAGAAAGAGACTCTAAGCTCCTTTGGTGTGAACTGCTTCATTGACTGCAGAGTTCCTGTTTTTATACCATTTGTGGCATTCCTGGTCAGTGGCACTCCCTAGGAGTTGGTTAAATAAGAAGCTTGGCACAACCCTGTTTCCCTCCCACACACACTAGATTACCTGCCTGGCAGGCAACTTCTAATATTGTTTTTTGGCTGCTGGCCATGATGCATTCACCATGTGAATGCTAAGTCAGTTTTTTGTAAACTACTTTTACATAAAGGTGAAGGAAAAAAAAAATCCCACAAGTTTTGGGTGGTTTACTTTTGTTCATAAAACAGGTGCATTAGAGGAAAAAGTTTTGAAAACTTCTCCAGTAGATACATCCCCAGCTAAAGTTCTTGAAAGGATTTGGTCTGTACTTTTCAGTGTTTAGTCAGTCTCTCTAGGACTGCAATAAAGGGGACAGTTAGAGAGAGAAAGGGGGTGGGAGGTTGGTAAGGTAGACTAAGCTTCACTGAAGCTATTTGCAAACTTTTATAACGTGACAAATTTGTCTTCACTTTCACAGTTATATATAATTTTCTAGATAAAAATATACATTTTCCAGCAATCTTTTTATAAATGTGTAAGTTTCTTTATGAAAGTCCATGAATAACATTTATTTACCAAGACAACCAGTGACCTAGGGGAAGTCCCCACGAAAACCATACCTTCCAAAATGTGTCTCATAAGGGCTGTAAACGTTATTGTAATACATTCTAATGTATCATTTGAAAATTAGTAGATGATCAAGCAATTACGCTGTCATTATACGTAAGCACAAGGGAGCAGTTATAATTGCACAGGAAAACTTTACTTCGGCATTTCTGGGATGTAGGATTGTCCTTTCTACAGCTTTTTTGGATTTTTTTCTTGAGTAAATAGAAGGTAGCTTTTAAGAATACATTAATACAGCTTATTCTACATAGGACTTCATCAACTTCCTCTTTTTTTTTTTTTTTTCTTACATTGAAATCACTTCAATCTAATTCTGTTTATACTAATACGATGCAGTATAGCATCAGGCTATTTTCCCTACAGGTTATACAGACCTGGCAAGTAATAACTAAGTTGCAATGTTTGAACAGTACTAATGTTATATTTGATCAGAACTGTCAGTCTCACTGTGCCTTGTACACATTGCATCTCAAAGGTTTGCATGTTAAAGAAAAAGGGCTCATCAAGACCCACAGCTTTGACTCATTTTCTTGGATAGCTATTGTGTTTTTATTAATGTCCACACAGTTCGATTACTTGCAGTCTCCAACTTCAGGTAGACACATCAATGTCATCTTTAATTTCTTTATAGATATCTTGCAAGGTATTTGGGTTTGATGTAGGTGTGAGGGAAACAAGACAGTCTTTACTTCAGTTTTTAACTTCAGTGTTAAGTATGGATAACGGTTGCATAAATCATTTCTCCTTTAATGGAGTTTTTCTCCACTGTTTAACAGAAGAGCCCAACAGACCTTACTATAGTATCACAATTCCACTCCTATTTCTTTTTTAAGCTTTAAAGATTCTTCATATTTTCCCTATCCATGACAGCTTTCTTTGCACATAGAACTATGTGGGAGCTGTTATCACCACAACTGGGCTGTCTAACCTGTATCTTTATATTTTAGCAGAGGTAAGCAAAATTATAAGTAAGATCTCTTACATCATACATCTTTTTTGCCCAGATTTTTGTCATTATTTGTGATTCAGATGCCTCAAAAGTTTAGATAGTCTCTGTTCACTACTTACTACAGAGTATTGTGCTTGCTTATATTCTGGGTAGGCTCATTTGGAGTTATTCTTAGCCTTCTGAAATCAAGTTTTAGCAAGCTCAGCCTGAGAAGGCTTTCTTTTCAAATATAGTTAGCTCAGTTTGTGAATGGTTTGCACTATTGATTGGACTTTCATTCTTGCATTTAAAAGGAAAAATAGTCTCATTACCTTATAAGCTTCTGGCTAAATGTTTCTTTAGCAAAACTGATAAAATCTCATTTTGGCTTGCTGGTGATCCAAGACGCTTTGATAAATGTTTTACATTTACTGTTTGCTCTGCCTTCTGCTCTCAGACCAGTGCTCTCCCAGAATATAATTTTGTTTCAGCATCCATTTTCATTCTCAGCACAAGTACTGCTGGTGGAACAGATCCCTTTATCTAGTCTTCTTTTTTCCCTCTGTATTTGCAGAAATGGTCTGATTGACCAGTTCCACTGGCAGATTTTGTGTTGTTCTCTGCCTGCTATTAAGTCTAGTGATTACAGCAGTATGGTTTGGATTATCTGTGGGCTCTGTCTCTCTGTAGAGAAAAGAAATCGCCTAACAAAGCCTGCCTTGGAAGATCTAAATGTGGTACTTCTCTTTCTGGTTTTTTTGAGGCAACTACCCCTGTATATAATTGCCTACAGAGGTGGCAAGTGTTCTAATATCCTGTGTGAAGAACAGCCTAGAGCTGACTGATATGAAACAGTGAATAAGAGAGTGTGTTTGAATAAGAATTTAAAACAGGGCTGCACAGTAAGCATCTCCATTCACCATGAAGTTCTCTTCAGCAGCTCTGGGGCTCTGCCTTCCTTGCAAGCTTCCTTCTCTTTGAACTGGAAAGTCAAGCTCTTTTGTTTTCTGCATTGCCATCAATTTTGCACTTCTTTCTGTATAAAGGTCCAGCAGAAAGGATAAACGTCCCACTACCTTATCATTCCAGCATGGTCGCTGGGGCAGTACCCTTGCAACTGGGAGCCAAGGGTTCAAAACCTCTCAGATTGAGAGATTTATATGTACTGTTAAATAGATTATTAGAAGAAAACTGAGTAGTGCCAGAACAACTATCTGCATAGGATATAAAAAGCAGTTTCCACTGCTCTTTGGCCTCTGATGTAAAATGAACTCAATCTTACCTGTTAGTAATGGGCAGAGGTGTACCACCTCATAGACTGGCCTCATTCAGGTGTTTAGATGGTGTTAACTTGTGTGTTATATAAATCTATAAGCTTCAATATGAGGTTTAGATGCACAGCATTTGAAGCTGGAACAACAACCTCAGAATCAGAAGATGGTCCCTGGCTCCTTTTATGTAACAGTGTGTAAAATAAATACACTTGATATAGAGTATCTTGCACACAGTACAAATAACCCTTGTTCCCTAAAAAGACGGCATCACAGTTGAAAGTATTTGTAAGTTCCATGGTGTAGGAACTTGACAAATTCAAAAGTCCCAGCTACTGTCAGATAATCCAAACATTGCAGCTTTTTTTTTTTAATCATTCTTCAGAAATAATTTTCAAGATGTGATTTTGCAACATGAAATCAGGATTTCTGTGTTCTCTTTTAATCCTTTGGACTGGACTCTCTCATCCTTATACTGTAGCATAAAACCAGTTTATACAGCCTGTGATATGGATACTCCATAGCAGTAAGCAGAGCACTATCTTTCATTCAGTAATTGGTCAAGGTCTATTTATTAAGGTTTCCTAAAGGACTAAAATTTCTACTTGTACTTGTCAGGCGACATGCTGAGTTCCTGGTTTAGTAGATCCTCAGTACCTGTTTTGTTCGTCATTTTTCCTTGAAGATTGCTTTCCTCATGGCTTAGTTATTGGAAAGTAAAGTAATTCCTGAGCTCATACAGGCTCCTCCTAGACAAGTGTCCATGAAAGCATTCAGCTTAGGTTCTCCACTGCAGCTGGTTTACCCTCATGTTAATGTATCCCTTCCTTAGTTTCTTTTCCTAGTCCTCCTTCTCAAGCCAAAACACAGCTTTGCATCCTGGATATATTTATACTGATTTTCTTCTTCCTGGAGAGGTCTGGATTACGTTTCCACCAAAACTGTTTTTGGCATTTTCAGAGTAGCGGGTATCTTCCAAGAGTCTGAGTGGGTTTTAAACGGTGAATATACATGCCACATTTTAATGATGAAGAAAATCTTTGAATGTATGACAACTTTTATGGACTGAACTCACATAATCTCTGCTGCAATCTTTCTGAAAACTATGACTGAAATTTGTAACTACAGTATAGTGTTCAATCTGTAGTTTGATACTACATTGCGGTATTGTGTAATACTTTACTTAGACACAAGATTTGATAGATAACTCTGTTGATACTACAGTAGACTTCTTATTCATTTCTACAAATAAGACACTGCTTGCAACTCACCAAGTTTCTACTGTGTTAAAGAAGAAAGAATCCTTATTCATATTATTGTAGCTAAGCTTCTCAAGCCTGTGTTCTGTCTTGACAAATCTGGAGTCCTGACAATGAGGTGTCTTTATTACTGAGTAAAATGAGAAGCTGATAAAGTTGCCATGCCTCTTATTAGTTTATTAGAAAGGAATTACACTTCTCATACCTGGGATACAGATGCACAAGGAGAGTGGAATCTTTGTAAACCCTGCATCTCACAGAACCAGTTATTGCAAGGTGAACAATTAATTGCCTTTTCAAGCATTACTAGGCATATCTAAACAGATATTATTCTCTACATAGCTATCAGAAATAAATTTAAAGACAGATTTACAAGTATTGTCTATGTTTTAGTCACAATTGTTCATGACAGTGTTTTAGGTGATTTTCATGTCTAGGCACAACACAGTTGAGGAAAGAAACTAAAACATAAGAACCCCTTAAATATAAAAATTTCCACCATAATGTGCATAATTCTTCATTGCCATCAAAGTGCTGAAAATTCTTCCTGGAATAAAAAGTACTGGATTAATTTTCAACTTCTGTTTTGCTTGTATATATTTACTCCTGTGAATTTTTTTTTTTTAGATTTATGACTCTAGCTTATCACATAATCCAAACGTTAATGTGGTTTGCACAAATGAGTACCATAATATGCCTTTTACATACATTGCAACAAAGAGGTTTTATATTCTTTGCTGATGTCTGTTTTATTTATAAAAAGAATCATAATATAAATATGATTCTGAACCACTGAAATTGTGCATGTGGCTATATAATGTTTTACTGTCAGTGTTACTGTTATTGCTAAATTCAGCCTTTGTTTTCTCTTGTTTTCAGTTTTTGTATTGTCTGAATATAGTTTTTGTTTTTTACCAGATTTTAGGATAGCCAGGAAAACCTGACTTTCCCTTATTTGAATAGTAGATGCAATAGGACCCTGATTTAAATTACAATTTCTTAGTACCACTAAATAATGAATAGTAGTTCAAAACATGCATTTTTAGTCAAATTATAAAACAAATGATGCACTGGTACAATGAGACAAGTAATCCTATGTGCAAACAGGATTTCTCATCTTATTTCTGAAGCCTGCTGTGGAAATACCACCCTTAATGAATCCAGAAGAAAACAGAAGGAGGAAAGACTTGCTTAAGTGACTGAGAACTTCTGCTATATCATCCCTGGTTTTTTCTTATATTAAAATTGAAGGTATGGAGAAAAATTAAAATAGATGAACCTTTATGTTTAGATTCTATGATGTTGGCAATTGTGCTATAAAAGCGTACGTACAGCCTGGTCCTAATGGAAACTGGGTGATGGTGCTGTGCAACTTGTCACCTAAATATTCTTATTTATTGCTAATAGTGATACTGTAACTCTTTGTAATAGAAGAGGCTAGCACATGTGTTAGGTTAATACAAACCTTCTTCTTCTGTAATCCATCTTTAAAAAGCAAATAAAGCCTGAGAAAAATGTCAAAAGGCTATCCCTGTATTCTTACCCCTCCCTCAACTTTAACCTCTCTTCCATTAAGAATTAGATTCTTAATTCACGTAAGTCCTCATTTCAATGGGACGCCACTGAAATCAATGTCATAACATGTATTGCTGTGGATAAGAATCTGTTCCAAGAGTTTTTTTACAGTAATCTGATAATACAAATTTAATTAGGTGTTAAAGAATCTTGAGGTGTCTGCAGTGTAAACATTAAACATTGATCACCTGCTGTTTTAATTTATGAGCATAAATATATTCCAAGACAGTGCCTTGAACTTAGGTAGCACACTGACATAAAAAAGAAAAGTGGGATTGAAAAGTCATTAACATTTCTCTGAGTGACGCTAGAGTGGAAATTCTCAGGACAGATCATTTATAACAACAGGAAGAAAATTCCATCATCAACTGCAACACCAGGAGCAGCACGACAGCCCCTTTTCACCTCTTCACTTCGCAAACCCCAGTAATATATATTGCTTCCTTTTCAATGTCAATACTATCATGATAATTTTTAACAAAGTAGAAAATCCATAGGTGACACTGGCTGCTTTCTTTTCATCTGGTACTATACTAAATAAGTAATGAATGCATTTATTCATTGAATTATTAAGCTACTTCAGCATGTCTAGCAGAATGTAAATGTTTCAGAGACAAAAATAGTAAGTTAAACTTGGACAGTAAGCTAGGAATTGCTTATACAGAAAACTCAACATACTCAAAATATTTATTTATGAACACAGACTTTTTAAAATGCTTTTTGTTATTTCTTCCACCAAGAACAAATATTAATTTTCTCCAAACTAAGCCTCCACAAGATTAGGTTTAGAATAAAATTTGCTGAAATGGATGATGAATTTCCCTCAAAGTGAAAACAGAAAAACACAGAAATGAGTTAAGCCAACATTCACATCAAAAATATATGAATCTTCAAATATTAACCCATAACTATGTATTTAGTGCATACCTGGAAATGCTCATATCTTTGGTTCCAACTTCCTAAGTCTGTATTTGAAAACAACTTACCATTAGTTATAATAAGCCTCTCACAATTTTATTATCTACACATAACATACAAAGAAATAGCAGAAAACATTAGCAATGTGTCTTTTTTTTTAAAGATAGAGCTTCAAATATTTCACACATACAAACTTCCAGGGTTACCTTGTGTACACATAAGAGATGGGATCTGTCTCGTCTAACTTTAGCTATCTAAATCTTATTCAGCCGAGGATGCAGTCTGACAAGCATTTATTTGGCTGACAATACTGGCTGAAATAGGTCCTACCTTCACTGTATGCTTTTCCTCCATCCTTTCCACTGAATCACACTAAGACATCTGTTTGTGGGTCAGTTATGGCTGTTGTTAAGCTGAAACTACTGTTGAAATCAACATTCATCAACTGATGGTTTGTCTCAAAGGTAGTCACCCCATGCTGCTTCTGTAGTCAACAAGAACACCTAGAAGGCTCTTTATTGGCTCTGGTTTAGACTTGTTCATTGCAGGTGTCTGTCTCCATGAGTTGTAAAAATGGCCAAGGGTGCTGGCATTCAGCTGAGTAGGTGATTCTGTGACAGGTTAGTCTAAGCCAGAGCTGGGTGTTTCTGTTTTTTCTTTGCACCCCCAGCTGCAACTTCCTTCCTTTTTCTTCTGCTTTTCTGATCCTGTGATGAGATGGTTTAAACTATCATGACTACACTTTTATACAGTTAAGTTTTAGATGCCTGAATAAAATAAGATCATTCTCAGTATAAATTTCTAAGACAGAACTTATTTAAAAGAACCCCACCTTTAGTACATAATTAGATGTATTCTTGTGATAATATATGAGTGATACAAGAGGTTGCCTTACTTCAATTTCCAGTTATTGTGTGCATGGTTGGGAAACTTTAATTGCTGGTGTCTTAGTCTGCGCTTGTGCCTTTGTGCTGGAGTCAGGGTTTAAGGAGGAGAGGAAATAACATTAGTGGAAAAGAATTGAGTCAGGGATCTACTGAGAAATCTTGACCCATCAAAGTCCATGGGACAAAATGGGATGCCCCTGAGGATGCAGAGGGTGGTGGCTTTATCATCTCTGAATGGTCATAGATATTGGGGCAGGGAGGTTCCTGATGACTGGAGAAAAGCAAATGTCCTGTCCTCAAAAATGGCAAGAAGCACAATCCAGAGAATTTCAGGCTGGTCCCTGAGAAAACTGTGAAGCAAGTCTGCCTGAAAGCCACTTCTGGGTGCATGGATAAAAATGAGGTAATTCAGAACAGTCAGTGTGGACTTGCTGTGGGTAAATCCCTGAGCAACTTGCTCTGAATTCAGTGTTGACTCTGCTTTGAGCAGAAGGTTGGACTTGAGACCTCCTGGGGTCACTTCCAGCCTGAACGATTCTTTGTCTCAATGACAGTAACTGTATTTCAGCTGAGGGAGGGTGATGATTGGGGACAGTAACTTTCAGCTGAGGAATTAAGATTCTTTACACTATCTGATCCCATTTGCATTAACAAAATGAAGAAGCACTTTAAAAATTCAGGAGACTTACATGTACAGCAATTTTATCTTCGTTTTATATTTACAAAACTTTAAGTAATGTCTGTTTACTGAGTGGTTTCCAATAAATACTTTGTTATATTCATACCTTAGGAAGAGAATCCAGTGAAAAATTACACTTCATGTTGACTAACTTCTGCGTGCTTTTGTTTGGCTGTTTTTAAGCTACTTCAAGGCAGTTTTCAAAATTTCCACTTACAAAATAAATTAGCTACAGGCATAACATTTACTAAGAATAAGGCAAAGGTCAAAAATTTTTAAAGATTATGTTACAATTATGTGGTAGTTTTTGTTGACAACAATTATGCTGTAGTTGCTGTGCTTACACTGTGTAATTTTGTTTTTCTTCCCCTGTGAATTCATTTCAAGAAGAAAAAAATTAGCTCCGATCAGATAAGATACCAGAACATCTATTTATGCACTGTAGGTCAGACCTTGTTCACAGTTTACTGAGCTGCTGAAAATTAAATTTTAAAAAATGCAGAAGACATCTTAAGGGCTTGCCTATGTCTATATGTCCAAAAGCTGGCTAGTTAAGCAATTAAATCTGTATTTAGGTAACTGTGAGTGAAAAACATCAAAGTCATCTAACCTAACTTCATCTATCTAGAATCTGAACCTCTAAGACCCAGCTATTCGCCATCTTTTCTTTCATAATCAAGTGAGAGAAACAAGCTTTTGTTGAGGTGGAATGTGTAAGCTTCCTTCACAGAATCACAGAATGTCTGAGTTTGGAAGGCAAATAATCTGGTCCAAGCCCCCTGCTCAAGAAAGGCCACCTAGAGGTGGTTGCCTAGGACCCTGTCCAGATGGCTTGTGAATACCTCCAAGAAGGGAGTCTCCATTACTTCCCTGGGCAACCTCTGCCTGTGCTCAGTCACCCTCACAGTGAAAATGTGTTTCCTGATGTTCAGAGGGAACATCATGTTTCAGTTTGTGCCCATTGCCTCTGGTCTTGTCACTGGGCACCACTGAAGAGGGCCTGGCTGCATCTTCTTTACACTCTCCCTTCAGGTGTTTATATACATTAATTAGACCCCCCTTGAGCCTTCTCTTCTCCAGGCTGAACAGTCCCAGCTCTTTCAGCTTTTCCTCATATGTCAGTTGATTCAGGCCCTTAGACATCTTTTTGGCCCTTTGCTGGACTCTCTCCAGTATATCCATATCTCTCTTGTACTGGGGAGCCCGCAACTGGAGACAGCACTCCAGGTGTGGCCTCACCAGTGCTGAGTAGAGGGGAAGGATCACGTCGCTCGACCTGCTGACAACACTCCTCCTAATGCAGCCCTGGATACCATTCACGTTCTTTGCAACAAGGGCATGTTGCTGGCTCATGTCCAACTTGTTGTCTGCCAGGACCCCAAGGTCCTTTTCTGCAAAGCTACTTTCCAGCCTGGTGGCCCCCAGCGTATACTGGTGGTTAGGGTTGTTCCTCCCCAGGTGCAGGACTTTGTGTTTCTCTTTGTTGAACTTCATGGGGTTCCTATCGGCCCATTTCTCCAGTCTGTTGATGTCTCTCTGGATGGCAGCACAACCCTCTGGCATATCAGCCACTCCTCCCAGCTTCATGTCATCTGCAGACTTGCTGAGGGTACATTCTGGCCCATTATCCAGATAATTAATGACATTGTCAAGTATCCTTAGATGCCTTGGGATGTGTTCTTTTGCTCTCTGCAGATGCCTATTTCTGTCCATTAGCTATGGAGAACATCTGTGGTTACTAGCTCTGACTTAGGCACCTAAATTAGTTAGCTTAGTTAGCTTGGTTGCTAAAGCTTGAACAGATTACTCTTACCTGAAGCAAACAATCTGTATTTTAGAGAGGTAGAGCATTCTGACCTCTCAATGGCTGCACACATTCAACAACTTTGAATAGTCAGATAAAGAGATCTATGCCTAATAACATGAAACTGTCTCCTATAGTACCTATCACATACTTCCTAGTACTATTTGGAATTACTCACAATGAACCTGCTTCACCCTTTTTAATGAACTATTCATGATTTATTTGTTCTCACTGTTCAGTCATGTTCATTTTATACAGCTTTTCTGTTTCACCAAGTCAGAATCTTTTGGAACAACTTCAGCTATTCCCTGTATTTACACTTTTCTGTAGTTTCTGAATGATGTTACATTTCCACTTCTTCACTACTTGTGGAAAAAGTCACCTTTCAACAAAATGTTATCATACCATCTTCTTAATCATTTGTTTTCCAGTTCTGAAGTCTCGAAATTTTATTAAAATCTCTGTAGTGTTAAGGTTAGAATGAATTATTCTAGATGATGTCATGGCAGTGCCAAATGAAAAGAAAGCTCATCCTTCTTCTTGTATGTGATGTCTATATTCACTGTCAAGAATGATTACTAATGCCGAGGTAAGGTTTCCTGGTCTTACGCCCTTCCAGAATGTAGCAAAATCAAAATGTTAGATAACTAGAAAAATACAGAGTTAAGATGCAGGTAAATACAAATTTAATTTTTCCTTCCATTCAGTGCCAAAAATACCTACAGTACTTGAAATTTTTTTTTTTTTTTTTTTTTTTTTTTTTAGGTAGTGTAGGGAATGGGTGGAATACCAAAAGACAAAACCTAAGACTCATGTTTTGATGGGGCAATATGTGAACACTGAACTATAGAGTCAGGATTGTCTTACATCTTTTCTACAGTTATACAAAACACACCCAGAAAAAACCTATGCAGTACTATTGTGGGCAGTTAAACAGTCTGTAAAATACTTTTGTAGGTTCCAAAGGGCTGAAGGACATGTCCTGTGAGGAGTGGATAAAGACTTTGGGTTTGTCTATTTTGCAGAGAAGGAGGCTGAGGGGTGACCTCATTGCTCTCTACAGCTTCCTGAACTGGAGAGGGAGGTGCTGATCTCCCTGGTATCCAGTGACAGTACGCGAGGTTTAGACTTGACATTAGGAAGCATTTGCTTACTGAGAGGGTGGTCAAACACTGGAACAGGCTTCCTAGAGAGGTGATCGACGCCCCAAGCCTGTCAGTGTTTAAGAGGCATTTGGACAATGCCCTCAATAACATGCTTTAACTTTTGGTCAGCTCTGAATTTGTCAGGCAGTTGGACTAGATGATTGTTGCAAGTCCCTTCCAACTGAAATATTCTATTCTATTCTATTCTATTCTATTCTATTCTATTCTATTCTATTCTATTCTATTCTATTCTAAATCTACTTGTACACAGGCCGGTCCCTGACTTCAGTCTTTGTGACCATGCAAGAGACTGTAAGAGAATTCATGAGGGATACAAACAAAAATAAACCCATATATAATACACTGCAAGGACCAAATTAAGTCAGGGATATTACATTCAGCACTGTAAAATGTCACACACAGAATGAACAGTCATATAAATGGATGGTGATTTCAATACATGCAGGGTGTTTAGGAATTAAAGGTAGCATGGTATGAGTTGCAAATTAGTTGCCTATATTGGCTCAATAGCCAGTAAACAAGTCAAATACCAGTTTTACATGGAAGAAAATCTAAAGGGAATGGGTAAAGAAGGAAAAACATGTCCTTCGTACCTGTTAATCTACAGAAAATCTAGATCAGTGCTTTCTTACATTTAAAAAGGTGTTTTGCATTTTAAAAGGTGTTTTATACTTAAAATGGAGCACAGATAGTTCCAAGTTTCATTTTACATTCCCAGGTCTTGAGAGTCAAATTCAGTTCTGATGTCACATAAAACTCCCAATATACCAAAGCTCTTCTCCATTTATGTTCAAGACTGTGCAGCTGTAAAGGATACTAGTTTTTTTTTTCTTGCAAATAAAAAACGTTTATTCTAGGAAGTAATATTTGCACGGTGCCTATTATGACAGGATATATCTCTAACTGGTGTCTCTGGCAACATTTAAAACACAAACACATTTAGCCTGCACAGTACCAAATCAAAACAATACTGAGTTTATCCCATTCAATACTAAATAAATAAAAAATGAAGCAACAGTGCTATTTATCCCTATTTTATAATTCATTGAACCTAATCAATTACATCTAACATATTTTATATCAATTATAGAATAACAGTGGACAGAGATCAAAGATGTGAATTGAGTTGAGCCTAAATAGCTGAAACTGAAATCCAGATTTAAATTCCTCAAACTCTTACAGTACCCAGATCCAAACATTGCCTTGAACTGTCTTCTATAGATATAAATTTTGCAATATAATATGGTAAGGCAAGAAGGTTGATATGGTTTGGGAGTTCTGCTATAATTGAAAGCCTCTTACTTTCTTAAGAATCTGTCATGGTTTAACCCTGGCCAGCAGCTAAGCACCACACAGCCACTCACTCACTCCTCTCCAGTGAGATGGGGGAGAGAATCAGAAAGGTAGAAGTGTGAAAATTCTTGGGTTGAGATAAAGACTGTTTAATAGGTAAAGCAAAAGCTGTGTGCACAAGGAAAACAAAATAAGAAATTAATTCACTACTTCTCATCGGCAGGTGGGTATTTTGCCATTTCCAGGAAAGCAGGACTGCATCGCGCATAACTGTTACTTGGGAAGACAAATAGCATAATTTCTTATGTCTCCTCCTTTCCTCCTTCTTCCCCCAGTTTTTATTGTTGAGCATGATGTCATATGGTCTAGGATATCCCTTTGGTCAGTCAGGGTCAGCTGTCCTGGCTGTGTCCCCTCCCAACTTCTTGTGCACCCCCAGCCTGCTTGTTGGCAGGGCAGCATGAGAAGCAGAAAAGGCCTTGACACAATGTAAGCACTGCTCAGCAATAGCTAAAACATCTCTGTGTTGTCAACACTATTTTCATCACAAATGAAATCTCACAGAATAACAAATATTGCAGGCTTTATTTTTTTTAACTTCGAATTGTTGTTTTTACTACTTATGCTTCTTGTGCTGACACCTCTGCTGTCACATTCCTAAACAATAAGTCCCTGCTGTCATCCTGCTCTTTATGGAAGGGACCCGCAATACACATGGTCACAGAATTCTTGGCAGGGAGAGTTAACCTTGGACAGTCCTTCTGTGGTCAGATAAACAAAACTTCTGAGCCCTCTTGAGGGTCACCTTGCCATGTGCAGATGACCCCTACCCAGGACATAATGGACATAATTTGCCAGCCGACATTTGTTCAGATAAGATTATTGTATTCACCTCAGCTTAAAAAAAGAATCTAACTGGTTTTGTAATTTTTAAGAGAAAAAAATAAAAGAAAAAGATCAGATGAGGCCTGCTTTAGCTAAATACATTCTCTTAAGTACTTCGGGCTCTTCAGCGGATGGTGGTAGATGAAGACGGTCTGTGCCTCTGAAGTCCCCAGGGAATGCTGGACTGTTCAAGGATATTCCTTGCTGGTGAGTCACAGCACTAGATATCTTAAGAGGCTACAAAGAGGGTATGTTGGTGGTTTTTTGTAAATTTAATTTTCAGGGGAAAAAAAGATCCCATGTGTCATGTTTATGCCAATAAAGTATATGGTAAGAAAATGAAAGAAGATTAATTTTGCAATTTTTTTTCAGTTTTAGCATTCTGCTCCCACAGAAACCAGTTTTTCTTGATTATCAGGAACAAGTAAGCAAAGACTAACCCTAACTGATTTGTCATTCAGGGCACCTACATCCTCTTTGGCAGTAGTATAGTGCAAATAAAGAGTGTGCAAGCTTATCTTTTCTGATGCATTAGAGTAAACTATAATTCCCAAATGACAGGTGGATAAATTCTGCATACCTGCGTTTATCTTCAACTATGTCTCAACTATGATTCAGAAAAGTAAAAAGGAAAATATCCTTAAAAGGTCAGCTCTCTACATTAACTCTTTAGCTCTTACAAAAAACATACGTGTATCAAAAAGGTGGGACTTCATAGGCGTGGCAAGGCAAATAAGACTTCACACAGCTAATTATCACAGGAACCCATAGATTCAAGGAGTCACCCTTAAACCTATGTTACTGGTGCTGCGAGGCAAGAGATGCAACTATTGTTCTGCTCTTCACATCTTTCTTTGTTGCTGAACATGACTCTCTTCTTTCCCTCTTCTCCTTGCAACACTCAGCAGTCTCCAAACTTTACTCCTAAGGGTGCTCAGTTCAGGAAGTGCTAAGGGTGCTCTTCAGGAAAGGTGTAATCTTCCTCCAAAGCATCCTACCTGACCCACTCATTTTCCTCTTAAAAGAAAATAACAGACTAACCAAGATCAGTGAAGAGAACGTACACTATCTGTCATGGGTGAATTTGTTGCTACTTGATAGGAAGTTGGTGCACCCTCCCCTTCTGTATGACAATGTATTGAATTCCTTCAGACCTTCTAGGTTAGGCCAAGACCTCAGAGCTCAAGCCTGTCTTTATACCCTGAGTAAACTTGGATTACAGGATCTAAGCCCCTTTTTCTCTCATATGAGTACTAGTGTGGTTGCAAGGGGCTATTTGTTCTTCAAAACAGTGGTTTCCAAGACTTTATCCAAATCCCAGATGAATACTGGACTCTGGAAAGTCCTGCCACTTTGAACATGCCTTTGCTCCCTCCCCTCTGAGAGCGTCCAAGCTGACTGGGATAAATAAAGTGAGAGAAGTAACAATTTTAATTCTGAAAACTTGGAAATACAGGATTACTACACATATCACCTTGCAATTTGTGTGAGGAACAATGTGTCTGGAGAAAATAGAGATGAGTTAATAAGAGTCAGGGTAGAGCAGGAGCTGAATAATCACCTCTTTTGACCATCTGGTTATATTGTGTTTAATGCACTCCAGGATGCAGTTTGCCCTCTTGGCTGCCAGGGCACACTGCTGACTTATATTGAGCCTGCTGTTAACCAGCATCCCCAGATCCCTTTCTGCAACCACTCGTCTCCCAATTTATACTTGTGCCCAGAATTACTCCATTCTAGGTGCAGGATCCAGCATTTGGACTTATTAAATTTCATCCTATTAATCACTGCCCAATGCTCCAATCTATCTAGATCGCTGTGCAAGGCATCTTGTCCCTCAAGAGAGTCAACAGCAGCTCCTAGTTTGGTATCATCAGCAAATTTGCTAATGGTGCATTCAAGTCCTGCATCCAGATCGTTGATAAAAATATTGAACAGAACTGGCCCCAGAATTGAACCCCGAGGAACACCGCTGGTGATCGGTCACCAGCCAGATGTAGCCCCATTCACTACAGCCCTTTGAGCCCTGCCCTTCAGCCAGTTCTTCACCCAGTGCTCATCTCACATTTGGACAGCTTGTCTGGAAGGATGCTGTGAGGGAGAGTATCAAAACCCTTACTAAAATCCAGAAAAACTACATCCACTGCCTTCCCTTTATCCACTAGGTGGGTGACTTTGTTGTAGGAGGATATCAAATTAGTTAAACAGGACTTTCCCTTTGTGAACCCATGTTGACTGTGCCTCATGATTGCATTGTTCTTTAAATGTCTTTCAATAGCACCCAGTATGATCTTCTCCGTAATTTTTCCAGGTACTGAGGTTAGACTAACAGGTCTGTAGTTTTCTGGGTCTTCCCTCATGCTCTTCTTGTAAATTGGAATAATGTTGGCTAGCTTCCAGTCAGCGGAGACCTGGAATTTTAGGAAACATTAAGAATTTCTTCCCATTTATCTGCTAGGTGCCTCAAATGGGATGAGGATCAACCTTAAAGGTAAAGTGAACTTCTCTAGAATATCCATTTCAGTCTTGTCCTGCCTGATGGGAATGTCAATGGAGATAACAAATAATGTGGACTACATCAGAAATTGACTACAGTCCACTATGAAATTAACCAAAACTACAGAACTACAGAACCACAGAACCGTTTTCAGACATATACCAGTCATTGTTTCCAAACTTTAGATAACTACTGGTTTGCTCTTTTAGAAGACAAGTGTCAAGATAACAAACCCTAGTTCCCAGAAAAAAACCCTTTTATTCATTTTTAACTCCAGAATGATATCTGCAGTGTGCTCTCATTTCTTTATAACTTTTCAAGAACAATGTCAGTAAATTAGTCAGACAATGCACTTTAGAATATTTTAGGCTAAATGCTATTTGTAGCTTCTCTAGAAATCCTTATATAACCCTTGTGCTCCTTGAATAGGTAGTCACAGCAGTCTAAGCAGAAAAGAATCTGGGTTTTGTCAATACAGTACAAAGCAATATGCTGGTGAATATAGCCATTATACATTCCAGCCCATTCTTACCTCTATTTTATAAACAGCTGTATTTAGAGAAGCTTCATTACTTCCTAATTATACTTACTTCCTTCCCTTTTTCCCTCATTAAAAACTGAGTAGTCAGCACCTCAGCAATTATATCATCATCACTTTCCTTCCTCTTCGTTTATTTGACTCTTTTGCTCTAGTTTCTTTTTTTCTCTACATATAAAAGTCATTCTTATTCCTTTTATTTCTTTTGAATAATAATATTTTTGTTAATAAATCTTTGTTTAGCATTAATATCATGGTCAGAAATTGTAAGGCTTGATTCTGCTTTATTTTGTACAAACAGAAATTAGGAGTCAAGTTAAAAAACTGATGTAGAACAATTTTAATCCAAACTTTCAGCAAAGCAAGTCTGCTTTAATCCTGGATACCGCTAGTACCTTGTCCTGCATGAATTCTTTGCTTTTCAAGAGGCATTCAGGAAACAAAGCGATTCTAGAGTACTGGTCATGAAAGACCCAATATTCAGCTGATTCTGACAGATTTACTAAATGTTGTGTCACGCCTATGAGGGAGGTGAAGGACTTCTGTGCTTCTGTTACAATGACCAGAAAGATACCTGTCAGCAGATTTGCTCTGGATCACATATAGCCCTGCTGGCAGGGTGCCCAAAGCACCTTAGGTATATTTTCTAGATCCAAATGAAGTGAGTCTGTGTATGTGTGTCTGAAACAATCTTGTATGCACAAACACAAAGAATACACCCAAAGCTATATTATTTCCATGCTAGTTGTTGTACAGAAGAAATAAAGTTACTGTCATATAATATTGGTATAATATACTATGCATAGTATAGTAATCTTCGGAGGCCTCAGTCAAGATGAGGATCTCAGAGTAGCAGATACTCTACAAAATGCAAATCACCGTACAATTCCTATTCCTTAAACATCGTATGCATTCAGATAAACACAAAGCCCCAAATATTTTTCACATAACACTTTTATGTAGCACTTTATAGGAAAAGGTACTCCATGTTTCTCGTGATCATTTTCTTCCTCTTACTTTTGAGATCTTTCTGGCAAATTTTTCCATACCTTCCCACGGGTCTCCTGTTGCATTCTGCTAAAAAGCTTTCCTGGTGGTCACAAGGTTATTTCCTACTCTAGTTCTCTTTCTGCTCACATGCTTTCAGTATATTTCTTTGTTCTTCCTCAGTCTCTCCTGCTGTTGTCTAACAGTTTCCACAGACCTTATCACTGCTTCATCAATTCCTTTTTCTGACAAGTACTGCTTTGCATATCTCTCTGTATCTCTGAAATATTCTCCTAACTCTTCCCTCTCATTACAGCATGCAGTTATGCAGGGCTCCTCCAAACCATT
Source organism: Gavia stellata (assembly GCF_030936135.1). NCBI lineage: Eukaryota > Metazoa > Chordata > Aves > Gaviiformes > Gaviidae > Gavia > Gavia stellata. The sequence goes on along the minus strand of NC_082594.1, from coordinate 26,130,066 downwards.
CCTGCCCTTTAAAATGAAGTAATTCTCCATAGCACTATGCTGCTCCCTTCAAAAATCCTTTCTTCTGTGGCTACCATCCCAGCAGATCATGTATTTGCTCTGCTTCCATTCACTGTCATTACACTGGACCCTCTTAGTAATGTAATGTTCCCTCATCGGTTCATGGTTTTCCTATGTCTCCCAAGTGCCTTCTAAATAGGAAATGGGTATGTGCTTTAAAGTTCAATTTTGGTATTATCAATAGTAAGCCTGCTTTCCTCTCCAAGATCTCCAATGAGCAGTCTTTTTCCCTTTAAGTCTTTTCTTACCCTTTCCTGTTTGGATACTCAAAGTGTTAATCACACCAGCTCTTATTACTTCTCTTTGCCACTGCACTTGGGGCTAAAGCTATGCGTTTCACTTGGACTCCTCCTTCTGATGGCATATAGCTCTTTTTGTTGAGCCCATAGCCATTTCTTGCATCAACAGCTAATCTTGAAAGCCTTCTAGGTAGCAGAAAGACTGCATCAGGCAACAGCATTTTCTGGGCTTAGATTTATTTTCTAATCTGCCAAATCACATGCATTTCACGTCTCTAGCAACCCTGCTGGAATGCTAGACATTCATCAGGGCTGCTGACATTACTCAATAGTTCTTCCTTTCCTTTAGCATCCTCTTTTCATCCAGTCATGTGTTTTTTCTGCTTTGTCTTTCACCGATCTTACAGTCAGCAACTATGGGGAAGTGCCACAGAGATGAAGAGCAATGACAGAGAAGGAGAGAGAACACTACTGTCTCCAATACCAGCGCTCTGCCTTTCACTCCTACTATATAGGCAACCCAGCTCTTAAAAAAATACGCTACCCAATATCATATACTCACATATACTCATGCCAACACCCTACAGCAGCTGCAGATGTCCTATTGCAGTTCTTGCCACTCTGTTAATGCTCAAGCCTGGCTGATGCACCGAGTCCTTCCATAAACTAGTCACTATTCTTCTATCCTATATCACTGTCTACTGCGATTAACCCAACTTCCCTCTCACTTCCTTCCCCAGTTATTCTTTAAGTCTCCTGCATGATCCAGGCTCATCCTTCTACATTCCTCCTCTTTTCCTCAAAGAAAAGCTGAAAGTGTGAAGGTCATAGTAGCATTTATTTTTCTGGAATGTGAGATTTGGTGGGCTTAAATCTCCGCGCTTATCATTTGCCCTGGCTGTGAGAATTAATAATCTTCATTTTTGAGGAAGAGCAGAGATGGAACTGCAAAGCTCAACAATTCTACAGATCCTCCCTTTTTACTCATGTTTTCTAATTTTCCTTCCTCCCCCCTCTGCCTCCCATATTTCACCCCACAAATTCTGGCAGTGTCTACTGTGGAAAGACTACAAAGACATTACTGCTTCTCTGCCTCTATTACTTATGTGGAAGATGAGTCACTGTACAAACATGATAAGATTAGCATCCTGTCCTCTCATGGCCTACACTGTGAAAGTCAATATGGTGGCCATTATCAAGATTGTGTGAGCTGTGCCAGGAAAAAAACAATCAGTCTCCTGCCAGCGCACTATGTGTTGCAGGTTTATTACACTGATCCTTTCTCCTGAATGTCATAAATATGACATGTTGCTTTAATAATTTTTGTAAAGCAAGTGCAAGATGAATAACATGATACTATTGTTCTGTACTACTGCACCTGTATACTTAAGTTTGTTTTATTTAAACAAACATAAATAATAAATAAACAGGGAATAGTAATTCTTAATTCAAATTCAAATGGACAACACTGAGAAACTGAACACTGCATGTTTGTACACACAATCCTGTTATTTACAGAAGTGGATCTTCATTAACACTACTTCTCATGTCAGCAAATCTGAAAAAATAACCCTTGCCTGGGAATAAGCAGTTCTTAAATGGTTTCTTTTTTTAGAGTTAGAAGGATACCTTATTGTTTATCATGGTAATATATTTTTCTGATATATTGATGATACATTTTGCAGTCAGTCTGAATTTCTGGAGGCTTTGATTAACGAAATACTGGAAAACTTTTCTCTGTTAGCTTTTTATTTTTTGTAACAATTTTAAAAGCTCCTCATATATTTGGAGAAAAGAAGATGGTATTTTAAGTAACGGCATAGACTGTTATATGATCATTCTTTTCTGGAAAACTAAGTAATTTTTTCCATATTATTTTTTCATGAATGTATAGATGTTTGATGCTCCCTTATCTCCAAGTACATTCATAAAGCTACACATTTTTTTTTCTTTTTCATTTAGAGAAGAGAAAGAATAATTGCATCCAATTTCAAAATCCAATAAACCTAGATTCTTGTTTCTTATATTTGTGGAACTACATTTATTTTTGATACAAAGAGTTCTTATTGGGTAAGACTGAAACTATTTGCAAGAAGTAATGTCATTAGAAGCTGAAGTGTCTCAGCAAGTTATGGAACTGGCTATTTATGGCTTTGTCCAAACACAAGCCTTTCATATCTAGTATTTTATCTCCCAGAAGACCTGTTTACATGTACATGAGTAATTTATACTTCCTTTTGATAAGCTGAACACCTTCAGTGTACAACTCAAAGGTATTTTCTGAGCTTTGAATAATTTGAGTCATATTTCTTCTTCCTACTGTAATTTTTCTACAGCTTTTAGGGGTGTAAAGGCAAGAACTATGTGCAATATTCTAGTCTGGTAATGTCACATAATGAGGGAAAAGATCACCTCTCAACTCTTCTCAAATACTCCCCTGCATTTACCTTGAAGAGATGTGCTAGGATATCATTCTGAGCTGCTTGTCCACTGAAACTCTTTTTTTTCCCAGTTGTTGCTTTCCAGTATATAGTCCTCATTCCACAGCTTTGTCAGACATGTTTTTCCTTATATGGATATTCTTTATTAAGGGGTATTAGTATGGCTTTCCACTACTATTTACCAATCATCTTAATTTTAAATGGTAATTTGAAAATTATATCTCCAATATTATATGATTTACTCCCATTCATTTCTGAAAGCACAGAAATGACACCTTACATTTAATAACAACTCAACAGGCTGAAGCCTGTCCTGAGTCCAGTGGAACCTCAATTTCTCGGTTTAAGGAGTTAAGCAGCAATGTTGGCTTAACAAATTTTTACATCCTGCATGCCTAACTATTTGTTCCCATCCCCATACAGGAGCATGCTGCTCTTTTCATTGTCAAATGCATCAATGAATTAATATGGGGTTAAGATTACTCAACCCACTTTTTAGACTCAGAACCATGAGTAAAGTAGGGAGCAAGAACAACTTAAGCTGTCCTTCCTGCCAAACCCACTGTATTGTGGATTTGTGGCTGCAGCCAATTCCTACTTCATTTAACATATGAATTATTGATATTTCATACTTTTTTAAAAAATACCTAAGATTTTATGCATATTTAAATTCCTGTCTTCATTATAAAGCACAGGAAAATACCTATTTTGAAGGGTTAATAGGGAGAAGGGAAGGCTAAATAACAAAATTGTGCATTACTATGGTATTTCTTGTTCCCTATAATGTTTAATGGTTTCCTAGTAACAAAGATAAAGTATTACTAGGTATTTAAAATGGAATAGAATACTGTCTACTGTAATTAGCAACTATTCAGCTTCTGAGAAAATTGAGATCCTGAATGCCTACTTCATTTGTCTCCACTTGATTACTGAAGTATATCACATAATTTAGAGTTGTCTTTTATTATATCTGCATGTCAAATCTTAAATAAGATATATTCAAATGATCTGAAAAGCAAAGCTGCTACAGTTAGCCTCAGTAAATGGAATGGAAGTAGCCTCTCTTCCTTAAACTATCATAAAATTTTTTATCTAAGTTATTTTAAGATATAATATATATGGTATAATATATAAAACATATAATATCAGGTTTAAAGTATTTTAACCTAGTTAAAATGTGTCCCTTGGATATGCTTCTAATCTATTTTTTCCTACTACCGTTTACACAGATTGTGTGGCATATTCGTTTATATTACCAATATATCTGTAAGGAAGAGGTAGAAACTGGTTGTTTGGAAGTCCCATAAATTCTCAACACTGGCACTGTATCAAAGGCTAGTCAGTTTGAAAATACATTTTTATTCATGATAAAATAGGGGATCAGGGTAGATGATACAAACACACTAACATATGACTGATGAGGATAGCTGAGACAGCAAAAGGCATTGTCAGCTGTTACTTTGCTGTCATGCTTTGTCTAGACTCAAAGTCCCAGGCAGTAGACTCAAACGGACTAATACTGACTCTCTGAATGATAAAACCCCATGACATTATAACTACATTTTTTTGATATCCATGAGAGGCATTTGCCAATGATGTGCCATATAAGGAAAGCTTGGAATGAGGTTTTTTAAGCCAAGTGTTTCATATTTTGCTGTGTGACTGTGTAAAGAATGACAGACTGTGTTACTATGATAAACCTTGTGTAAATAGAGAAAAAAAGAAGAGAACTATACCTTTTAATGAACCAAGTTTTCAGTGAAATGTGAGACTGAAGGGAAAGTAATTATCTGTGGAGGAGTTCAATTCGTTTAATGAAACTAAATGGCTTTTGCCCTGTGTTTATTTGCTATCTTATTGTTCAGAAAGATAAAATTTTCACATCAAATAATTTGATTACTCTACTGCAAAGGTGAGGTATTTTTTCTAATAAATGCAATGCTTTTGTTTGTATATGCAGCACAGTCTGCCTTTCATAGTCACGTGGACTCACTTTTCTGCCTAAGAAGTTCTCTATTAATTTTTAAGTAGTATAGCAAAACACTATCCTCCTGTGTTGGACTGTTTTGACATAGTAGGATGTACTCCATTTTCTTGTGTGAACACCATTTTAATTGTAAGATTACAGTGACTGAATGCTTGCATTTTGTCCTCCATCTTGTTTTGAATCTCCAAATAGTGTGGGTACACCAGCAGGCTGAGTGTTCTCAAGCACCAAATGATATCAAAAGGTCATGTGGTCATTAATTTAAAGGATTAAAATTATTCAAATGCTCACACCCTTTGACAAGATGTGCCTCGAGTCATGGAAGGAAGTCACCTGAGGGAGGGAGGCTGGGATTCCGCTTCAGGAGCATCCCAACTCATTAGGTTGAATAGCAGATGAATACTGCAGTATCATTGCAGTTGGATCCACTGAATGAAGAGCAGAGACCACCCCAGAATGCACCGTAACTACCACCTGGCTTCTGTGCTCCAACTATAGAATATACCATATAGAATGTACCATGCTGTCAGACTAGTACCCAGCAGAAGACACACCTGAGCCTGAGAACTTCAGAAATTCCTTTAAGTCCTTTAGTTCAGATGTTGGTTCTGGTGATTTTAGAAAAGTGAGTAAGCAATCCCACGTTCTACACAACACCTGTGAATTTCTAGAAGATTGTCACATCACAACTTAGAAAGTGTAGGATAAGGCTGGATTGGAAAACTTGCCAAGGCACTGCTGGGTTCACCTTCTCCTTTGTATACCACAAGGAAGAAAATAACGTGATTCTTACAGGGCAGGTAACAGAATAAACAGAAGAAGGTGGACATTCATTTGACTGAATTTAGCCTTCTAAAAGTTAGCGATCCCCTTGAAGATAATGAAGTCCACCTCATACATTTATTGGAAAGAGACGTGAAAGAGAGAGCCCATCCTAAGAAAAATGTCAAAGACAGGTAGGAGTTACATCCCAGAGGTGTCTGCCTCTTTCCAGTAAGACAGAGGGAGCCAAGGTGACTAGTTTAGTTGGCCAAGTAGGGAGATAAAATCTGTTTAGGACTATTTTCACAACAGTTTTGCCCCCTGATCTAGGAAGGTCTATAGGTGTAAAGCATTTGTATCTTTCCTGATGGACCAGAGAAAATAATTTGCTGATGGGAAACATTCAAGTGCATGATGCAACGTAATGAAGGGTTTATTTTCATACTGAAACGGAAAAGTTTCTGACTTGACCAGAGAATGCAAGCCACAAGACAGACCTCTTACAAGTACATAAAGTTTAAGGAAGGAATAGCCAAACAAATCTCTGTGATTTTTCAGGGGGTTATGATTTCAGTCTCATTGGATGGGATTTACTTCATTTAATGGTAAGAGAGTAAACTGCCTTTCAGTCAAAGTGCTGCAGCATGTTACAGAAAAAACTACTATGATTTCTAAAATAATTTTGCTTTTATTCTTTCATGCTTTTCTCTTCTTTGGTGTAAAGAAAGTTATTCATTCAAAAGTAGAGATTTTATTTTTGTGCCTAAATAGCAGAACATGAATGATGAAAATTGAATCTAAACCAGTGCAGCTCAGGAAAGGTGGAGTGAGATCCAGCTAAGAAGCAGAAACAGCACATTCTGTGACATTTGAAAAAGTGATATTTTTTGCAGTATATTTTCTATAGACTGAGCAAGAATGAGGATTAGGACCTAATAAAGTTGCAGTATGTAGTAAATGAGTTCATGTTACAACAATGAACTGATATCTGCACAGGGTTTTGAAAATGGAAACACTATGAATTATAATTGATGGATATTGTTATTTATTTAGGTATTTTTAGTGCTTGAGGTTAATAGATATTTGTCTCCATTCCATCAGCTAGTACATGCTTTTAAAGACAAATCATAGTTACAGGGGCAGATAGCTCTTACTCAGTAATAAATGAGAAGACAGTGAAAGACTTAAACAGCATGCCTATAGATTGCTTCCATTTTTCAGAATGCTTCAGTGAAGAAACTTTGCTTCCTTTAGGAAATCTCTAATGTGAAAATATGACTGGATATAGTGCATATCTCCTGAGTGTGTCAGTCCTCTAAAGTGCTGAACAGCATCTATTAATTAAATGTTTTTGATTGACTGCTCTGAATCATCATTTCCTAAGGGTAAGCTTGATATACTGAGATTAAACTTTTCCTGGGGACTGTCTGAAGAGCAATAAGGAATATCATGAAAAGATTTATTCTTTGTGCCCAACCAAAGTCTTAGAGTAACCTACTGAAGAAACCAGACTCAAAAGTCTATTTCAAGTTTTACGTACAGTCTAATGCATGAGAGTACTTGGAAATAGCTCAATACTAGTATGGATACTCACACTATATGAAGATGTCCATGTATTGTGACAACTTAAGGTTGAGTCATTCGATGGGTAGAAAAACATTCTAACAGAGGTAGGTACAAAACATTTTTCATAATCTGAAATGCTGGAAAAATTGTTCTTTTCATCATTCACTAGCTCATCCTGTTGTAAAAATATAATCTCGAGTAAGGCAGATGAGCCTGTAAAGATTTCAAATTATTTTGTTGCAAGAAAAAAATAGAAAATGTGGAGTGGGGGTTTCACTTTGATATCAACAGTGCGTATTTTTCAATAATCAGATTGATGGCCTTTTTTGCATATAAGGTAATAATGAGAGCTGTTAGTTCAAATATTCATTTGTATGTCCAAAAAGAATACTCAGTGTTTGAAAAAGAGTATGCAGGGGCATAGATCACAGTTTTCTCCTGAAGTCTCCAGCTATTAAAAGTCTGCTGTGCTTAATGTGATGAAGGTTTGGCAAAGCAATCTTATGCATCTTCTCACTTGGACAAGTCCATTTTAAGCATTTTCCAAATCCATGCATTTGAGTCATTCCTCTCTCAAGGCAAAGAAGACTCCTAATCGCCACCTTTTTCCAGGAAGGGAAAGCAAGGTGCGACACTCCTCATGGTAGGAGTCAGTTTCTGATTTTTTTTTCCCCTTTCCAGTCAGCTTTTGTAATTGCTCCTTAAACTAACTAGGCTTCACAGATGTGGTGCCTCTTCTCAGTGGGTGGCCCTTTTATCCCTTTCTAGTCCTGGTAGGGAGCCTATGCAATCACAGCAGGCATTACATAAAATTCTACTTCTGAAAGTGGTAGCAATATGGGGAAACTGTATATAAACATGCAAACAATATTTCTGATTTCTGAATTAAAATAATTTTAATTCCTTACAAGAAATTCTAAAGCTTTATATGATATAAAAATTGCTCCTTACTTTATACTGGTGAGGAGGAGCAAAGATCCTAAAATCATGAAAACAGGTCTGAATGAGATCTCAGGAGTCTATTTCAACATGGCCTAGCTATACCAAAATCATAGGCTATCGAAATTTTTCAAACTTACAGCTTAAACAATAACACTTATGAACATTTATGTTAAGATTACTTTTTTCTCTAATCATTTACATCCAGATTTGTAATCGAATTAGGTTAGGATATTAATTTAAAATTGCCTACATTCAAATTGTCTTCATTCCATCTAAACCTGAGGAGGAACTTCTTTCCTTTGAGGGTGGCAGAGCACTGGGACAAGCTGCCCAGAGAGGTTGTGGAGTCTCCTTCTCTGGAGATATTCAAAACTCACCTGGACGCATTCCTGTGCAACCTGCTCTAGGTGAACCTGCTCTGACTGGGGGGGTTGAACTAGATGATCTCCAGAGGTCCCTTCCAACCCCAATCATTCTGTGATTCTGTGATTCTGTGTTACCTACATTCTGCATTCCTTTCATAAGTATATTCATTGGAATGGATTAATACAAAAAATTCTCTCTTCCTCCTACATAATATTGACTGTACTGTTTGTTGGTTAAAGGCGCCTCTACACAAACAGAATTGAAATAAAAGTATCACATGGATCCTCTTTGCCACATTCAATCTACTTAGCACTGAAATGGCTGAAGAGGTATAGGTTACTGTAGCAACTTCAAAACAGCTGGAGAGGAAGTGGAAGTAGGAAACATGAAAGAAGTTTTTATGGCACTGATTGTGCATTGGATGCCCCTCACTACAAGAAAGACATTGAGGTGCTGGAGCGTGTCCAGAGAAGGGCGACGAAGCTGGTGAGGGGTCTGGAACACAAGTCTTATGAGGAGCGGCTGAGGGAGCTGGGGTTGTTTAGCCTGGAGAAGAGGAGGCTGAGGGGAGACCTTATCGCTCTCTACAACTACCTGAAGGGGGGTTGCAGAGAGGTGGGTGTTGGTCTCTTCTCCCAAGTGACTAGTGACAGGACTAGAGGAAATGGCCTCAAGTTGCGCCATGGGAGGTTCAGGCTAGGTATTAGGAAAAAGTTCTTTACTGAGAGAGTAGTGAAACATTGGAATAGGCTGCCCAGGGAGGTGGTAGAGTCACCCTCCCTGGAGGTATTCAAGGAGCGTGTGGATGTGGCATTGTGGCATGTAGCTTCATGGGCATGGAGCTGTGTGGTGTTGGGTGGGTTGGTTTTTGGTGTGTTGTGGCTTGTTGTTGTGTGGTGGTTGGCTTTTTTTTTTTTTTTTTTTTTTTTTTTCCAGGTTGGACTTGATGATCTTACAGGTCTTTTCCAACCGTAGTGATTCTGTGATTCTGTGATTCTCTAATGTATCACCAATGTCAGTGTATACCTATGTTTGCATGTGCCATGTATGTGTCTGTATAAAACTTGTTCCTTTAGTCATTGCTGGCTGCAGCTCTGAATTGTTTTACCAAGAGAAAGGAGAACCACTAGTGTCAATAATTTTCTTGGCACTGACAGCTCTTTGGACTGGTAGAGTGACAATTAATGAGTGTTCTATATGGAGTCACCTCTGTCAGTCACTTGGAAACCTTGTCTATAAAAGACAGTATTAAAAATTTTCTTGTGAAACGTGTTTAGGCTTTCTGGGATCTAAGAAAGACTGACTGTAAATAACATCAGCAGCAGTATGGTGATAGTTATGAATCCATAAAATTTTAAGACCAAACTGTATTTGTAAGTGAACAGGATTTCTCAAACTGATAGCTTACATTTTTTTAATGGCTTATTCTACCTCATAGAATGTCCTTAATTTCCCAGAAACAGCTATACCAAAATTGTATTCTTCCCCATGTAAGAATGCCAAGTAAAATACTGTTTTCAGCAAAATAAAAACAAGTGATTGCACTAGAACCGAAGTTGGATATAACATACCTTTATTACCAATGCCTTTAAGCCATCTTCAACACTAGCTGCTGTAAAAGGAGTGTGCCTTTACTACTGACGCAGTCTAAATAAGTAATCTGTGGAACAATCTGCTTGATTTCCCTAAGACTATTTATTTCCCTTGTTTGACCTAGTTGATACTCCTGTGGTTTTCCTTTCTGTTTCAAAAGGTTCTCAGATGTGAAAGAATATTCATGTGATATGAAGTATAACAAAACTGTATCTTGTATCTTGCCCTGAAGGTGGTCAGCTCATCCATCTTCAAGAAGGGCTAGAAGGAGGATCTGAGGAACTAGAGGCCTAATCACAGTGTTGGGGAAGGTTATGGAGCAGATCATCTTGAGTGCCATCACGCAGCATGTACAGGACAACCAGGCGATCAGGCTCAGTCAGCCTGGATTTATGAAAGGCAGGTCCTGCCTCACTAACCTGATCTCCTTCTATGACAAGGTGACCCACTTAGTGGACGAGTGAAAGGCTGTGGATATAGTCTACCTAGACTTTAGTAAAGCCTTTGACACCGTTTCCCACAGCTTTCTCCTGGGGAAAATGACTGCTCATGGCTTGGATGGGCGCACTCTTCACTGGGTAAAAAACTGGCTGGATGGCCGAGCCCAAAGGGTTGTGGTGAATGGAGTGAAATCCAGTTGGCGGCCGGTCACAAGCGGAGTCCCCCAGGGCTCAGTTTTGGGTCCAGTCTTGTTTAATAACTTTATCAATGATCTGGATGAGGGGATTGAGTGCTCCCTCAGTAAGTTTGCAGATGACACCAAGTTGGGCAGGAGTGTTGATCTGCTTGAGGGTAGGAAGGCTCTGCAGAGGGATCTGGACAGGCTGGATCGATGGGCCGAGGCCAATTGTATGAGGTTCAACAAGGCCAAGTGCCGGGTCCTGCACTTGGGTCACAACAACCCCATGCAACGCTACAGGCTTGGGGACGAGTGGCTGGAAAGCTGCCCCACAGAAAAGGACCTGGGGGTGTTGATTGACAGCCGGCTGAAAATGAGCCAGCAGTGTGCCCAGGTGGCCAAGAAGGCCAACAGCATCCTGGCCTGTATCAGAAACAGCGTGGCCAGCAGGAGTAGGGAAGTGATCGTGCTCCTGTACACGGCACACCTTGAATACTGTGTTCAGTTTTGGGCCTCTCGCTGCAAGAAAGACATTGAGGTGCTGGAGCGTGTCCAGAGAAGGGCAATAAAGCTAGTGAAGGGTCTGGAGCACAAGTCTTATGAGGAGCGGCTGAGGGAACTGGGGTTGTTCAGTCTGGAGAAGAGGAGGCTCAGGGGAGACCTTATCGCTCTCTACAATTACCTGAAAGGGGGTTGCAGAGAGATGGGTGTTGGTCTCTTCTCCCAAGTGACAAGTGATAGGACATGAGGAAATGGCCTCAAGTTGTGCCAGGGGAGATTTAGACTGGATATTAGGAAAAATGTTTTCACTGAAAGGTTTGTCAGGCACTGGAACAGGCTGCCCAGGGAGGTGGTTTAGTCACTGTCCCATGAGGTATTTAAAAGACATGTGGATGAGGCACTTACTTAGGGAAATGTTTTAGTGATGGACTTGGCAGTGTTAGGTTAACGGTTGGACTCGAGGATCATAAAGGTCTTTTCCATCCTAAATGATTCTATGATTCTATGATTCCTTGCTTGATCATCACAGTGGTGGGATCTGTCATAGGAAAGATGCAAGCAGGAGATGCACTCCTGTGAATAGTATCTCTTTTCTCCCATCAGGATAATAGTGGGAAAAAAAATCTTTGAGCTGGGCTCACATCAAGACTAGATGTTTGACATTGATCATGTGTCCACTAGCACAGATACCCAAGTATGCTCTTGTCAGCCAGCGTTTGTTAAGAGACAGGTTTCCGTAGTGCACACCAGTAGCCACCTCTATTTTAGACTTGATGGTTGCATTCGTCAGTGTATTATGTTACGGTTGTAACAGCTGAATCCAGAGGACACAAAGCTATATACCTGATACTGCTCACATACTCTTCATGTCGGTATCTATGCTCTGCACAAATACTTTACATATTTACAGTTCTGTATGACAGTGTCCCTCTATTATTTCATCATTCCACATTCTTCTAAATACCAGTTTTCTTTATTCCTTTTCCAAATTTTTTTTCTACTCCTGTCACTCAGAAATTGGGAAAATGTCATTGCAGGGAAAGGAGGAAATTTGCCAAGAAGTTGGATATTGAATCTTAAATAAATCACATGAAGTTAGGACCCAGTCTAAATTTCTCTGACAAGGACTCTACATCCCATAACTTCGATTCAAGGCAGCTCTGCAGCTAGCATCTAAACTTGGATTTCCCTGTTGTTACCATATGAAACATATCTGTCATACCAGTTTGTGCCTGGCACAAGCTGACGACTGTCTTTAAAATTATATAACTCATTCAATGTTTAATTATGTTTTGTTTGTCCCTCTTTGAATTTTATTCATGCCTTTATTCACCCGATTTATTCATCAGATATTTCATGCCTGAGTAAAAGAAAATTATGTTACTATGAACTCGGAGCACACAGATAATTGCAATATGAGAAAATAATATCTCAAAACCCAGTAATTTTTGTCTTTAAAATGTATGGGTTTTTTTTCATAGTCATCCTTTACTTGGTTCCATTTTGATTTTTCGTAAATCCTATTTGATGAATTCATACCACCAAAGAAAGATTATTGCAATGCAGGGTAGAAACTTTTGCTGGATTTGGTAAAGCTATAGATATATTTGCCATATAGGACCCTTGTATGGTGGACAGTTTTCTTAATTATACATTGTGTCTTTGAGCAATAACAATGCTTCACATATATTATTTGCCTATTGTTGGAATTTGCATCTATACTAATAGTTAACTTAACTGCTTTAACACAACTATTTCCTAGGCACACATTTCTGGCATTAATCCAAACTTCAGCTTATTGCAGATAATAACAATTTTTTCTGGAGGCCCTGTGGGCGTCTAATGGCATTGTTGGAGAAAAAATCCGATTCTTATAAATTCCTTTATAGTCTAAGTCCTGTAAGTCTTCTAAGGCCTTCCAAAGAGTAGAAAGCTTAATGAGCACTAATTCCCCTTTGACTACTCAGACCACCAATTTCTTATGGATAAATAATTTCTGATGTTCTTTAACATGGATCCTTCAGTGTTATAGCTAAACCAGCTTTTTCTAGTTAGAAGTGTATCACAAGTTGCCAAAAGCAGCTGCAGCACCATGAAATATGCGTCACTCTGATATGCGCTGAGTCAGTGAAAGGTGATGGAGGGAGGTCAGCTCACAAGTGCTACATGAGAGAGTGGCTGCATGTCTTTGTGGTAAATGAAATGGCAAGACCCACACAAACAGTGCAGTGCGACTACACTGGGCTCTCAGTTTAGGATGAGAACTGTCTACATAATTTTCTTCTGGAGGATGACACATTCATGCAATTCTGCCACATCTGATGTTAATTATGCAGCTGAATGGTTGACCCAATATTTGAACAAAAACTTAGAGGGTGATATGCAGACTGACCATCTGCATTGTTGCAGGTGGGCTGGGCAGCATTTCAAGGTTGGTTAGTCCTTTGTGTACAGTGGCGGCTAAAGTGTGTAACATCATAACGCCGCACTTCAGGGTTGTGGTGAATGCGTCTGTTTCAGAAAGAAACTGAAATCTCTTGTCAGCATCGGTGTCATTGATAGACTCTGCCATTCCTCCTGGGAAGCGCAGAGAAGAAAGCATTACTGCTACATCTGGAAGCATGGTCTTGATGAGTGACTGTGGCAGTTCATGCACATGCAAACTGGAGGCACATCGGAGGTAGAAACTGAGGCAGGTAGAAACACTAATGGTACAGCAGAGTATTGCCTGCCTTGACAAGCCACTGGCTCCAGCCTTCAGGCAGCAGGACAGGATGCTGCATATCTGCTGCCTCTCTGCATCATTCCAGTGCTCTTCCCCAGGAGGTATAAGGGGATGTGCGGTTGTGACAGATCTGCCTGGGACAGTCTGTTGATTAGGTTATAAAATCCACTGATCATTTGCTATGTGCATCATCCTCTCTTTTGAATTTAATAAACCACTACCAGTCTAGTTTCTTTTTTCACGGTTCTTGATATCTTTCACACCTAATTGTCAATAAAATAATTATTTTTGTTTAGAGAGGAAAGGGATGATAAAACAATGTTGGCCTGGCTAAGGGGGAGCACTGAGTGTTTTATTCTGAGGGAAAAGACACTCAGGTTATAATACAGTTCCAGTTTACTTTCTTTTAAATCATAGTCTCCAGTTGCTTTTTCTGTTTCTGTTGGTAATAGTGATAACATTCTTAAGACAACTTCTTATTGGGAGTGCCAGTAAACAGCAGTTCATGGATCAAACCACAGCTTTACTGCTGACTGGCATGACATAACTGTGAGAGGCAAAGGTATGAATTTAAAAAGAAAACCAGCTAGTTTTCAAATACTTCAACTGAACGCGTTTGTTTTAGAGGAATTGGCCCATGCTGCAAGTAAGAAGAATGTATCAAACCAGATTATTTTTATTGATTTTATTAAAAGGACAACATAATCTAGAATTAAACATATACATCACTGATTAAAGCCACTATTACTATCTGAGATTAATTAACAACGGACTAACCAAAGGATTAAATTAAGGTAATAATTGAAATTGAACCAATAAGTCAATGGTATCAAATTATCAAGTCGCCAAATTAATACAACTACTTAAATTTAATCATGAGGTTGGCAGAAGAAAGAGGCAGTTTTTTTCTTTAGTTCTGCCTTAGTAGCTGAGGGAGAAGTTGTTTCTTTTCATTTGAGTCTTAACTAGTGCTCCAGCTTGAGAATGAGCACTGATCAACTGGTGAACTTTTATGAAGGAAAACTTTACTACCAAGACAGGCAGTAAAATTGTTTTTACTAGTTTTACAGTAGTACAGAGACTAAAGTGACTCTTTTACCACTCACCATTTCCAGTTAGAGCTCATAGCTGCTAAAGTAGTTGTTTTACTGCTTCTGCGCTATTTCCTCCATACATAAAACCAGAAAATTCAGTGGATGCTTCTGAATGCAACAGCTGCTTTGCTTTTTTGAGAAGACAGGCAGTAATGGATTTCACAGTTTGAGCTTTTAGGATTCTGTAGATACTCTTTTCTGTCCATACATTTGCACTAGCACGTAAAAGCCCTGTCCACACACAAAGAGAGCAAAATGACACCTCCCCCAAAATAAAGCAAGCAACTTCTTAATTTTCCTGGTCTCTCTGCTTTATGTGATTATTTATTACAACCAATCTTCCACGCAGTGATGGACTAAATATAGCAAATTACTATATCTTTCACCCCTTCTTCCTTCGGATATCTTGCTGAGATAAGAAAGGAGTACCTCTACTACGTACTCTTAACCTTTATAGAAACCATGTTCCACATTATCTAAGGCATTTTCTATGTGACTTTGGGACTAAGTAGAAGTTTCATGAATTTTAGATATGGTCTGGCCCAAGCCCCACTCAGGGAGCAATCTTTGGGCTTTACATCAATTTGTTAAGTTCCACTCAAGAATTACCTGTAATGTACAAAATCCATTCTCAGAACATTGTAATAAGACATGTGAGACCTGTACTAGAAAAGCTGGTACCAATCTTCTTTCTGGTCTAGGAACAATGGTCCCATTCTTGGCAGCTGTAGGAATTACTGGTAATTTGTCAACATCTAGTTAAATATGATTCAATGAGCTAGTTACTTCCTTGCATCAGGCAATAAAATCGTGGAAGTCGTTATGTGGCTTCATTCAAGACAAAAGTGTATGGATTGCTCTGATCACTTTTAGCCTAGCCACGCACAGCTCTGTTTGTATCTCTGTATGGTGGTCTGCCATTTACTGCAGAGCAAAATTTTCCTGAGCTGTGTTCAAATATGGACTTCTCTGCCAGATGTATCAATACAACTCTGTCAAGCTACTCCCAGCTTGCCAGTCCTAAGGTGAACTATATAATAGAGTTTTCTATTCTAAGGATGTAAATCAGTGGCAGATATGAAAAGCCTATGAGTAAAACATACCAATACAATGATAAAACTTTGTAGTAGCATGCAGGTTTCCTCAGTTCTCTACTGTCAGTTCAGGTCTCCGTGGCTTAATAGCTGCATAAACCCTGTGAACAAGAAAGAGCCATTGATTTGAACAAATTCAGGTATGCACTGAGGGGGTAGAATTGTATCTCTGCAGGGTACTCATTCTTTTTTTGTTGTCTTTGAATTGCCATGATGTGCACAGGATAAGATTGGCCTCTCATAATGCCCATCTCAACTGGCAAAATTCTGCACATTGCACAGTATGAAGTGGTGCGAGGTGGGGCATGCAGATGGGGACAGGCAGCAGACTGAGGAATGGTGTGCAGTTACTCCATTTATGTTTCCAGAAACTTGTGTCCTCTCCTACCTGTACGCACTGGGCATGGTCCACTGCCCAAGGCCATTTAATTGCATGGGCTAGGACATGAAGTGCCAACTGTCGCATTTGGCACATGAGAACAGCAATTTTGAGCTTACTGTAAAGAACTGAAATGGTATGTGGTTGTTTTCAGAGACAATATAGAAAGCTTGGGTTAAAATGTAGCTGACGTTCTCTGCATACTGTGCAAATATAGAACCAGATTTTCAAATGTTTAATACTGACGGGTATGGAAAAAATGTTTTAGATGTGTCCTTCAGCACAAAGGGGAAGTGCTGAAGAAAAAAAGACCATATAAATATGTAAGCATTTCCATCCTCATATGAAACCATTCTCATCATTACAGAATTAGCGACCACAGTTTTCCAGGAACTCTTGCAGAAATTTCTTCTGAAGAGTGCAAACAACAGTGTTTAATAAATGGATTTACTGTGTTAGGATGCATCTCATTCCTCGGTTCCCTTGGTGTAGTGGCTGCGATACTTAGGCTGTGAACAATTCTTGTTCGGCCTGGGAAATCAGCAAGGAATGAAAGTAAGAGGTCTACCCAAGAACACAGTGGTTTACTCTGACACTTATGCATAGACACACACACGGATGGCCAAATACAAACACACAGACACTTTAAAAAATGAAAATGTTTATTTTTTTCATCACATAAATGTGTGGAAGTGGCAATTAGACAAAAAAATGAAACACCTGACTTTTTTGGGGGGGAAAGTCAAGCCGAAACCAGTTACGTAAGTCTAAAATTACCAAACTATGCACTACCGTCTGGAGTTGCTGATTGTTGATGGAGTACCTTCAGTTTTATTGAATTATTTTTCTCTGAGAAATTACTTCAACAACTTTCAAATTTCTGTGGTTTACTAATAGAAAACACTTGTCAATAAATATTGGCAGGTAGGAATCTTACACTAAGCTGACTTATGCTAATGAGATTTCAAACATTTTTGGTGGAATAGAAGGAGCATGACCAAATAAACATCATATATGAGTTTTATGATATGGTTGCATCTTAACTACAGTGTGTGTCCTCCTCCCTCAGTAATGCAGAGCAAGAGACATTTTAAAGGGCACTGCAGCTTCTTCTCTTCTCATTCAATGGGTTTCCTTCCCAGGCTGCCAATATTTCATTTATTTTTCTCTAAATGAATGAAGCTGCTGAGTATTTTCTCTCTTTGCTTCAACATGCTGTATTGACTTTTTATGCTGTCATTTTGAACACTAAATGAAATGCACTGTATTTGCCAAATTTCTAATGGTGGCTTTCCTTTCACGAGGAAGTGACATATGTTTAAATCATTCTGTTGGTGCTTAGAGAGTATAGGGAGTTTGACTAAAAGTTCAAAACCAAGCCACAAAACAGGCTATAATTCACTCTGAAAAAGCCTACTTCTCAATTTTGAGTTTGGGTAGGAACTGTGAATTCAGGCCTTTTCCCTTCATACCAACAAAGCTGTAATGGTTTGTTTCCACTTAGGATATAGTGGTTCACTTCTGACTTGCATTTCCAGTTGGTAGAGTTGATTTTTGAAACACTTTTTATCCTATGCGTATTTATTTTGGTTTTATAAAGTGCTTCCAGTGAGGACATACTTTACAAAAAACAGCTTTTAATATCTACAGTTACTTCAATCAGTGCTCAAAGAATTTGTTTTAAAGCAAAATAAACTTGAAATAAAATGGAAAAACTACATTCAAATTTAGAAATTAGGACACAGGAAAGAGCAAGTGATTACAATCTAGATTAAGTAGAAAGACACCCAAGTGAAAAGGAATACTGTAAATTACTTTCATCAGTAAAAGGCTCAGTGAGGAAGTTGTTCGTGATTTTTGTTAAATACATATCCTATTTTTACCTGTTCTGGGGTTCTGTTCTGCACATGTGGGTATGCAGACTGGAAAAACACTGCTGATATTTTACAAGAAAGAATGGCTGTGCCTTCACTGCTACAGGGCAGACCCAAGCCCAAATTAATTCATATTAATTAAGTAGTTATTAATCATAATATTGGCCATAGTGTAGTTATTATCAGTGGTAACTTAATTATGTCAGTAGTAGGAGGCTACGCGGGCATCCTTGGAGGAAACCTTGCAGTGAGGATGTCAGGTGGAACAAATGATTTGGGTTCTTTCTCGAAAGGATGCCACGACCTTTTCTATGAGCGCTTTCACGTGCCAAACTACAAGGGCAGGTGGAGTTTGAAGGCAGCCTGAACTTGGGCTGAATTTTAGCTATTTGAAAGAACAGTTTGGACACTTGATCCTGGGTTTTGAAGAGAGTATGGAAGAAGTACAATGTGATTGTTGCCGAGGTAAAATTCCTGCCCACACCTCTTCCAGCAATACAGTGAAACCATCCAGTCAGGCTTTCAGAGGATCTGGGTGCTATGACAAAATCCAGTCCTAATATTAAATGGCAGGGATTTTTGAGGTATTTCATAGCTCTGTGTGTTCATGTTTCTTTTGAATTTCTATTTCTGTCAAAATCACATACCTTTTGCTATTTTGGAGTTGTTACTTTTGTTCACTTGTGTCTATAAACTACAGTCTGAATCTAAGGGATAAACCCTTGGAAGAAGATATTCTCCCCCATCTATAATGCAAATCCTTAAAATGCCACAAAGTGATCCTCTGTAGGGCGCATAGATGCATGCCCATCTATGAAATTACTGTTGCTTTTATCGAAGAATCTCAGCTAATTCCAACAAAGTTCTCAAAACTGTTTGCCTAAGCAAAGCACACTGCTACCCGTAACGAACTTGCTGAGATCATTCATCAGATGCTGATTCCCTACAAAATGCTTTCCTTACTTCATGTTTTAAATTACACTAAAGTGATGGACACAGTTGTAAATTCCTAAAAATTATTAAAATTATAAAAACTATTAAAAAATACTGAAAAACAAGCCCTGTGTTCTCAGGCTGCTGTTCCCACTTGAAGAATCACATCATTAAAAATTAACAGTTTGAGCTGCATGTTTTGGCACATTCCTACTTGTTCATCTACAATGTCATGGATTTGTTTACTGTGAAGAAGAAAAGAAAAATATTGCATGTAGGAAGATCAGTAGTGCAGGCATGGGAGGTCTAATCATTATCTTCTTTCTTCAGCAAATCTTCATAGGAGGGGTTCCAGGGACAGTGTAAAAGAAGACAGAGATTAAAGCAAAACAAATGTGTTCATAGAAGCAAAACTAAAAATGTCTGTAGCATGCAATTACTGGGTACCTCAGAAAGCCATATGTCTGCCAGTTCTTTTGGGATTAAAAAATGAAGATAAAAATGAAACCATTGAAGACATTCTCACTGGATGACTTGCACCATGTCTGGTGCATGTTTTATCATCAGCAATGTAGTCGAGGAATCCCTATTTCTCTGATAAAAGGAGCAACACTAGCAGTTAGCAACAATTCAGTTAAAGATTTCCAGGGTGGTGATGCTAAATCATCTGTGAGAATCAACCCTCACAGAAGTATGTTCAGCCTCAACATAAAAATTAAGGACTTTGCTTATATGAAGGTAAAAGTCCGATTGACTGATGCTGAAGATGCCAACATTTTCATGCTGAAGTTGCAGCAGGTTTGATGCATTTGTTTTGTTCCCCAACTGGATCTCTAATATCAGCGGGAAGGATATTTCTTGGAAATGGTTCTCTTAGACATGGATCTGATTGCAAAGCGAAGGAGTGGGACATATTTGCCTGTGAACCTCATATAAGGATTACCTTATACAACAATACAACAGTGGCATTTCCGTTTCTTTATCCTTTAGTGATATTAATCAGTCATGCTTTTGGAAAAACATGAGGGGCACTACTTGTCAGTTGATCCCAAGGCACATATAAAATGAATACAAGTGTTTGGATAATCCTTTTTGCACAAATTCACAGTCTTGAATGTAGTTTCCAATAGAGTTTCTGGGTATAAGAATCTAACTAAATTATCTGTAATTCTACAGGAAAGAGGTTGTATCTACACTTTGCATCCAAAGCTCACCAATATACCAATGAAAAGCTTTGATCAGGGTAAGCAACGTATGTAAATACAAAAAAACATTCCCAGAACCTTGCCTGTGATTCAAGATGCAAACAACCATGGGATGCTCAGTCTGTTCTGGGTATTAACGAAATGCAGCACACTCTTCCTCTTTCATAGAAGTTCTTGTACCTAAATCAGAGAATACATTGAAAAGCGAGTGTGTTTGCACAAGAAACCAGGAGGATGAATCATTGTTAGCTTGAGCATCTAAAAATTAGAAAATTTGCACAACTTAGGCTCCTTTTGTTACCAGTGGAGAGAAAAAAAATTATGTTGTTCTGTGATCAGAGTCCAACAAAGGGCACATCAATCCTTAATTGATAGTGCCTATTTTCCTTCTTGATCATAACGTATCCTACAGGGATTAGGTCAGGCATGACATCTCACTTTCAGATATCTTAAGTTAGACAATATGGCTCCTACTCAACAGATCCTTTCCTGCATGCTTTGTAGAATATGGTTGGTAGAAGGAAAACATGATTTTATGCTTTAATTACATTACTAGCCATCTTTTGTATGGGTATCTAATTTTACTGAGTTTGATGCTTCTCCTTTCTTAATTTTATTTTAAGTTGCATTATAGATTCATATTTTAAACTGATTTAAGACCTTATATATTAGTCATTTACTACTTTACTGCAAAATGTTTACACCCATTCTCTATAAACATCAAACACAAATCAGTGAAATTGTAAAAGCAGACCTGTGTTATGACTTCACTCTCTGAAAAATCATGAGAAGTACATATTTTATAAAAATTTTATATTATGAACACTTTCTTTGAATTTCCCATTACCACTATTAATGATAACCTGAGTGTGTCATCTTGAAAGTGTCTATCTGGCTTGTGTGCTAGAGAAATACACTGTAATATTAGTCTGGTCAATTACCAAATCCATCAAAGATAGTAATATTTCTAATATTTTGCTTGCTGTTCTGTATGTCTGTAAGAAACTATGGGCAAAAGTCAAGTTCTTAGTCATCTATGTAGCCGTAGAAATAATACAGCATCAATCAGTCTTGGAAATTGAGTTAAAGTTGGCAATTTTATTTTTCTGTGCAGTCATTAAATATTTAATATTTCCTCTTGTCCTTCAGGGAATAAATTTAAGAAAAATGACTTCCCCTCTAAATGGTCTCACTTCTACCAAGTGCCCCAAGTAAGCCTTTCCTATGATAGATTACGCTTGGTTCCACACAGCTACTACCTGCTCTGTTTGGAGACCGTAATCAGGTTTGTCCAGGTGTTTTTGCCTCCTTGCCTGCTAGAGAAGAACACTTTGTGAGACATTTTAAAGTAGCCTATTTGCAGCCAAGGTCTTAGGTGTGTGTCCAAATGCTAAGAGTGGTATATTATTTAAAAGAAATACTTAAATTGAACTATGTGCAGTTATTTCCTTAAATTGTTTTAGGTGCAAGGGAAAACAAGGAATTGAAAATGAATGAGAAAACCAGAAAAAATACCTTTAGCATTATGGCTTGTTTTCCACTTATTAGGATACATAAGCAATTTACATTTCAGTATGTATTTAATCTGTGAACAGATAATGACTGTCCTTCAAAATATTCTTACTATATACATTTTATAGTTCGCTTATAGGCCTGGTTTTGCCTAAGATTAATCTATTTTTACTAAGCACTATTATTCTGAAACAGTGAATAATGGAAAAATATTCTGTAACATTTCAAACACTTGTGAATATAATTTAATTTGTGATTATTATTATCTATTTTCATTAGCTTTTCTGTGACTGGGGAAGAAAATTTGTGCTGCGTTCATGTGAATGCTCACATAAAAAATCTGTTGTCAAGGTAAACTTAATTACAAATCAGAAAATGTTTTGGGACTGTTCCTTCAGGTAAAAAATACATCACCCAATAACCTGAATGAAATATTACAGAGAAATATAAAGCTAGACTATTAAAACTCAAAGTCTTAGAGTTATAGTCCCCGTCTCCAAATATTTCATGAGAGAAATTTCCTTTCATAAAAATTAAAAAAATTATAAATGGTAATGGCAACCCCTTCAGCTTGTGGAAACTTATAAGATGATCTTTCAGCAAATGGTGGTAAGCTCTGAGTCAGCCACCTGTTCAAAGCATGGTCTGGAGAAGAGGGTGTTGGTGCCAGAGAACATACTTCACTCCAAATATCAAGATGAAAGTGGTATTGAAAAATTTGACTCAGTAGAAAACCCATCAGAAGGAGGCCTTCTTCTGAATATAGGTATCTATACCAGACAAAAAACAGGAGGGAAGCTGCTCCTCTTCACACCTTTTCTCCTAGTCCTGGTTCAATACCCTGGCAAGAATGAAATATTGAGGACTCCAGAAAGAGTCTTCTCTCTGTCCTATGAAGGCCTTACTGCCACGTTAGGGGCTGTAATACAAGCCCCAAAGCAATTTAGACACAGGGAATTTAGGGTCCATGGCATTAGAAAGCAACTCAGCGGAGGTTCAAAGTGTTCAGAGGTCCAGGAGTATCAGATAGGCAGATAATCCTGTTAGCTTGCAATCTCAAGATAGGTAGGGCTGCTGCCTTGCCAAAATTGCTATTTACACATATTTATTCTATGGAGAGAATAGAGAACTCTTCCTGGACGACCACCAGCCAACAGGGACAGAACCATTGATGCATACACAAATGAAAAAGAGAAAAAATACGTAAAGGTTTCATGTGGGTTTTTTTTTCAGAGCACTCACTGCCTTTGAAAATTCCTCACTAAATATGTTCTTTCTAAAAGTTGTCTTTGTACCAAAATAGAATGCATTATCCAGTCAGTCTCCATGGTAACTTTGTTTCTTATTAAATGGAAGAGGAAAAATGCCTAATTAACTCATATGACCTTTTATTTGTTAAAGTGTTCTGCTATACCTTTAGTGACTCTGTCTGCTGTATATTGAAAGACGCCATTTTCGTTTGGCTTTTTTTTTTAAGGATTTTAAGGTTTTTCATATTAAATTTAGATCAGCGTGTGCAAACAGCAAATTGTATATCAAGGGGGAGAATTATCCCTCTCTGCCTCTTGAAGCTTCTCTTAACTTTCAGACGTAAAGTCACTTTACCTTGGTGCTGCAGGAATACTCATTATGCTCCTAGTTCTCTTCATAAAATCCTAAATGATAGGCTTCCAACAATTACGTCTGGCTCTAGTCAAGTGCGATCCCTTAGACAATTAGTTGAACCCCTTTACCCAGGGAAATAAACAAAACTAAATAGCTTTATCCAAGCCTTTCAAAAGCATACTAGAGCAAAAACAATGAAAAGGAAAGATAAAATAATATAAGGAAGTTTCTGAAGGAAAAAGGGCAAGAAAATCCGTGGAACTGTTTGTAATTCACACTATGGCCTCTTTACTTTTGTCATAGTCTTAAGAAAGGTATCCACAGTATTTGTACATTAACGCAACACTGGGAAATACTATGGACGCAGCATACTGGAACCAGTATTATAAAAAAAAATCCAAATATTCTTCAAAGATTTTCTATTTCTACAGATTTTCGTGTATAATTGAAAGAAAAAAAAATCATTTGAGAATTGAACCTTGTTTTTAGTTTTTTGCATTTTCCACAGATAGACTGAATGTTTATGAGCCTGTGCCCAGGTCTTCCTGACACTCAAGGGAGAAGTGCTTAGAAGTCCAACACTGTGGCAAATAATGTCTGGGGTGGGCAATCCTGACACAGTTAAAAGGTTTTACAGAAGGGCTTCAGCAACAAAGCTGCTATATGACCCTTGGCAATGCTCAGCCCAGTCTTGACTGGGGAAAGCAGCATTATCAGCGAGGAAGAGGGGAAGGAAGAGGAAGACCTCCAGGCTTTCAAAGTAAGGGTACCCCAAGGGGGTTACTCAAACTGCAGGCATATATGTGAATGCCTCCTCTTGCCACACGCATCCAGGAAACTACTTGCTATTTGCTAGAGACCCTTCACTAACCCAGCAAGGACCAACAGCAGGCAGCAGAATGATGTTCATCCAGGGTGTGATACTAAACCTCACCCTGTTGGGATGCAAACCTGGCAGGTAGCTGCAGAAGAGTGCTTGTGCATCACCTGGAATAGGGCTCCCACGGTTCCTCTGTCCTCACACAATCCAAGTCACCTCTTCTGTGCACCTGGGAGGTATGACACCAGCGCTGCCATGTAACTGGTTCTTGGACACTAGAAGAAAACTTTTTCTCAGAGAACAGTGTGTTCCTGTTCCTTGCCTTTCTTTAAATAACCTGCTGCAGCTGGTATTTAATCTGTGTATTTAGTCTGAAGGGGCACTGAGGGATTCCTGGTGACTCTAGTAAATAAAGATATTTGAAATGTCACTGCTCTGTGACAGCGCTTGGCCTAATTGAAGCTGGCTCAAGTAAACAACAGGTCTAAGAAAAAAGTGTTTTAGAGCCATTGATTCTAAGTAATGCACAATGTTCTCAATACAAATGTAAACCTCTCCTTATGTATTACAGGAGGGGTTTTTTTTATTAGGTATGCTGGCTCCAGAAGGCAGCTATTCTTTATATGTACGTGCTTTGTACATTCGTTTATGCTTCCAAATGCCATAGTGCTCTTAGATGTGGACTGTTTTTTAGGGTTTGCCCTTTTCATTGGCCTGTTTATTTTCAGTCTTAGAATTTATTTGCAATGAATAGAAAACAATTTTCACACTTAGTATCTCTTGGTTCTCTTGATACAATATCATCTGGGATTAAGCAGACCGTGCCCCAAGTATTTTATCTTAGGCACCATCCTTGGAAAAAGGGGCCAGTCCCACAGGGTAAGGCAGGATGGTAGCTTTTCACAGAAAAGAGAGCACTCCCAAGCCATACATTGGGAAGGAAATAGAGTGAGAATATAGGGTAAGGCACTGGGACCTGGCCACTTGGCAAAAGGAGACAGAGAGGAGTGGAAAATGGTTAGAATATGTGTATGGTTAAAGGTAAGCCTTGGGCTATGCAGGTGGAAGGAGAAGCTGTCTGCATTATTTTGCAGTGGGTTCTGGTCAGAGTCCAAGGCAGCACAAATAAATATATTTTCAAACAACAAGCATTTGACTGGTGAGGTGGTGCTGAGAAATTTGCCATGGTTCAGTCAGGCTGTTATGGCATTCTTACGGCAACAGAGAAATGATGGGACATGGAGAAAAATGTAGGGGAAATTCCTTTGAAGTCTGGACAGGATAGCTAGAAAGGATAGCAGAGGCCTCTAGAAGAGGCTAGGCAAAGGCTGGCTAGTGCAGGTATTAAAGGCTATGGCGGTATGTAAATGCAAATGATGTGAACATGGGCTAAGACTACAGAATTGGAAGTGTCTGCACCACGGTATGATGTTTAGCCCTTGGTGAAGGGTGGCTGTATTGTCACAGGGCAATATGACAATAACCCCCTCTATGTTAAACTGACAGCTTCCACCCTGCAAAGGTTTGGCCTTCTTGGTCTTCCTGTCGTGCTCTGTGGTCATACAACAGAATAATTATTTTTTGGTGAATTTTTTAGTTTCAAGTGTCTGTAATAATTTGAGGGCTGCATTTCAAGCTATCATACATAGCTGCTGATTTATATCATGAAACTGATGTTGTGTTGCATACCCTGGAGCATGGCATGAGAACAGGAATAGAGGTGTGTGCAGGTTTTTGCAGGTGCACAAGAGGGAGGGTTTTGGAGATGTACTCAGAATGATAAGAGACAAATCTGGTGCATTCTTGTCATTGCTGCTTTTTGATAGCCATCACTCACCAGAACCATGCCAAGGTTTTGCTTTAGAGGAAACTAGTCCCAGGAATAAACCAACATCTGTGTAATCAGGGGATGAGGACTGGGAGTGAGCTGGTAACTTTCACACTCATGAACTTTCTGGTCTCCCAGATACAAAAAAATCTTGTCAAATTCATTAAGAAAGAGGACGAATAGAAATAAATAGAAATTTTATTGGGAGAAAGCACAATCTAGAGCACAGCAGCGCATGATACTGACTTCAAGGTGCTGTAGGTTTCACTGATGGCTTTGAGTGTCTGCAAGAGGCACCTGACAGACACCCAGCAGGGAAAGAGGCTGAGACTGAATATTCCCAGTGTGTCTGGGACCATCACAAACTGCACCATTAAAGCCAGGGTAAGTTGTATGCTTTTGATCATTCCATTTCTGAAGAATGGTATGGTCTCACCTGGGTATAATGTGATGCAGTGGCACTGTGATGTTGCAGCAGTTTTGCTGTTTCTGTTACCGTTTCCCAAACTTGTGAGTCATAGCTTGTGTCAGTGTTCCGCAGAGCAGGATCTGTGTGGATGCTGAGGCACCATGAGAGGCACTTGCCTTAAAGAGGAAGGTATGTGGGATTAAAAACACATATGAAATAAAGACAAACTAGGGTATGATCTGGAATCTGGAATGGCCTTGCCAAAGGTACCACTATGTCCTTCAGGATAGCTGGTATTCCCAAAGGCTTCCTGTAACATGCAGTGTGAAAATAGCTGGGAAGGCCAGAAGGTACTATATGAACCTGATATGAGTGAGGAAGATCAGGCGCAGCCTTCCTTACTGGTGTGTCCTTTGGGAACGGTCTAACAGAAGGTAGCACAGATATAGAGTTGGAAAGCACCTCCCCATGGACTCTACAGTCTGCTGTTCATTATCCATGCTGGGGACATACCTGGCCCCAAACTCACCTGGAACAAAGAATTATAGTTGCTGGACTTTTAGTATAAGTGAAATGTTGTAGCCATGTGCAAGACAGCAATAACTCAGATAAATGTATGGAGAATCATCGGCACGCTGCTTGAGATATATGACATGGTTACTGGATGTTGAGTGAGCTTAGACCAGCAGCTTGGAGCAAAATGGTGAACAGAGATTTAGCAGTGCAGGATGCGGAACAAGGCACTGAGCATCTAGTTTTTCCCAGAACAGTTCTCCTACCTCTTGCAGAGGACCTGGATAGGAAGCCACCCTCCCTAAACAACCATCCTCAGAAAATCCCTAACTGACGCTGCCACAGGACCTGGTCACTTACTGCTCCACAAGCCCTGCTTGAGCTGCAGCTTTCTGCCAACACTGCGGTTTCAGAGTTTCCTCATTCTAAATGCCATGCAGAGAGGCATGAGGACAAACAAAATGTCACGTCAGACATTGAAGAAGTGAACATAGCATGAGCATTATAAAACTCTGATTTTCTACAGCTCAGTGCAATTTCTGATACTGGCAATCTAGCAGAGAAGGTGCCTGAAAGAGTAGCAGATAGGGAAATATTTGCCACCTGCACTTGTGAGAACCATCCTGAGTTTCAGTGGGCCAAAGAAGGAACTGGAAGGTTAGCAAGGAACTGAATTAACATCCCAATTGTATGACAGAGCCAAACACAACTGATTTCTGCCATTGGAAAAAAAAGACTTGTTTTCAGCAAGTTCCACCAGTCTGAGAAACACTTTGAGTATTAGAGCATTCACTTCCCTCTGCAGTGTCGTGTATAGCTCTTGGAAAATCTGGACAACTCCATTGCCTTTCTGCCCTAATCCATTCTGTATCCATTTTAAATCATAAATACAGACTATGACTCAGATCAGGCATGGCTCTATGAAAGGGTGATGTTACAATAAATGTTCCTGTAATAGCATTTTATAATGTTACAATAGTTTTAATCTTTTTTTTTTACAATAGAAATGTATATATATTTTCTGTGCAAGATAGTAAGTAATTCCATCAACAGTAAACGCTCCAGCATTTCAGAGGATTTTAATGTAAAAGATAGCTTAGGAAGTCAATTTTAGTCAGGTGTACAGCAAACTCTTCCTAGTATATCCCAGGTTTTTCTCTAATCTTTGTTACCTTCTCCGTGCCACTCCAGGTACCACAAGACTGGATGGGAACATCTGAGTCATCAGCTCCAGCACGTTCATCTCTTGTTATGCATCAATTAACCTCTTTCTAGAACTGCCAGGCTGAAAAAACTTGAAACCCCCAAACAACCTGTTCAGCACTTCACTGTGCTGTTTGGAAATAATCTAATCTGCAGTAAATGTATTCATGGCCCATTCATACCTATGCCAAAGCAACTTTTCAGCATAAATAGATTTGTATCTTGTTCTTGCTCTGCTTGGGATATTTATAGACAACAGTGACACCCCCACTCAGCCTTCTTCCTGCTTGTCTAAGCAAGCCACGCTTCTCAGTCTCAGCTAATAAAATGTATCTTCCATTCTCTAGAACAGTCTGGTTAATCTTCCATGAGCTTAGCTGATCTGAATTCATCTCCATGAACACAGGTAACCAGAAGTGTGTGATCTGCCTGATGGGACCTCCAGAGGACTATACTGTTCATGCTACTCTCTCTCTCTGTAGGAAGGGATAAGGGATAGATTCTAGATTTAAAGTTGCATTTTTCACAGGCTTATCATATTGGTGGATGTATTTCCTGGACAGATTCTCTTTTACCTTTTCACAATGGGTGTCACTTTATTATGTGAATATTCTTACTGATGTCATCTAAATAATTTGCAGAGTAAGATATCACTTACCAAGAATGGATCTGCATTTTACTTGGAATCTATAAAGTACAATGTACATCTAGTTTACAGGCTAAGTAAGAATTTACCAAGTACCTGCAGGATTATTCCTTCTGTTAGGCACTTCTGCTTATAAATCACTAGATTCTTCTCTATAAATCCACAGAAAAAATAAGGTGGCTGAGATTGTGTTTCCCTGTAAGCTGAAGCTTTCAAGAAGCATTATCGGAACAAGGCACAGCCACTTCTTTTTTTTTTTGGTAGAAGAAAGACAGAGGATTTATGATGTGTGTAACTGTGTTAGAAGCTGATCTGAATTCATTTAACCTGGGGCCTCTAATGATAATGTAGTTGAAATAATTTTAATTATTATCATTCTTATTGGAGACAGTAAAATATTTTTTTCATTAAGATCTGTGGCTTGTTAAATGAACTAAGCCAGGCATCTTAAAACAAAATGGCATTAAAAATGAATATGCCATCCGTTATAAGGAGATGCAACATAGATTGTATTTACATTTTTTTGACATTGTGCTGTAAATCAGGTTCGAATACTGATATACATCACCTGATCATGTGCTTCATGATTGGCAAAGTTTGTACAGTGTCTTTTGGCTTAGTTGGGAGGAAGGCATGTAGCGCCTTTGGGTACACTTGAAAAGAAAGACTGTAGCACCCATCATTTTCAGTGCAGACACTCCTGTCTTTTGTTTACTTGCCAGACTTTGCCATCAGAGCAATCGTTTGTTCTGGCTGTTGTTTTAACTTGTGCTTTCCTGTACCATACAGGTGTCTGTAAGCTGCTTACTTCCCTTGGTGGTGGTTTTGTTGCCTTTTACTGAGCCTTCAGAGTGGGCTGGCCGCTCCTTGAGGGCCAGGAACAGAGGGGCATCCCCAGGGGCAGCAGGGCAGCAGGCTGTGGTAACTGGTTCAGGCAACCGTCCAGTGAATGCCAGGCAAGTCCCTAGCATGAGGCAGGTCTGGGGTCGAGTCTGGAGGTCAGCCCATGGATCAGGGTCCAGGTCTGGATCAGTAGGTATGTGGCAAGGCACAGGCATGGCCGTGACACCACTGCAGTGTGGCTCTGCCAGCGCCTCAGGGTGCAAGCCTCAGCTTAAAACTAGCTCCAGGGCAAGGAGGCAGATTCCTTGCTGGGGTGTCTTAGCAGACATGTTCAGGAGGAGCCTCTGCTGAGGCTTTTTAGCAGAGCTTTCACCAACAGCTCTCTTCAAGGCCAGGCACCTGCACCATTATCTAAGTTGGCCCTCAGCCCAGGCAGACAAATCCCCAGGAGTGGGGCGATGTGCTCAGGGGTCTGACATTCAGTATCACTGTATATATTGGCTATCATAGAGGAAATGATATTGTTCGGTGTGAAAAAGTGCCCCCAAATGGCAAATAAACCAGTGGTATGGTTATGTTATTCACTGAAATTAGTTGAATGCGACTGCTGTCATTGAGGCTAAGTAGGTTAATTTGTTCCTGACCAGCTATTCTCCTCTTTGAGATGGGCCCAAAGAAAAAAACACCAATGGAAATGTTGCAATTTAGCTACCAGCAAACTTTGGATGTTTAATTACTTCCTTTAATTTTCTGAGAAATAATTTCCTAGGTTTGCAATAATGTGAGCATCTCAATGATAACTTAGGTCTTGTGGTTCCAGGATTTCCCCAAATGTCAGATAACAACAGAGGAAGTGAAGGCAGGCTGATGTGACAAATTGAAGAGAATTACTAAAAGCACCACAGCTCACCACAAACAAAACAACAAGGAGGCCAAGATACAAACAGGGAAGTACTCTTACCTTTTCTCACTTTTCTATGAAAGGTAGCTATTTATTAAACAGTGGTGAGCTGAGAAGGGGGTTGGAAATGCAAGGAAGGAAACTGCCTCTGGCTTTTTCACTCCTGCTGGTTTGAGAGAAAAAGGATTTAGTCTCCACTGTTTGTAAATGAACGGGACAGCATCAAAGGTACCTGGCTCCACCTATTCCTCCTCCTAACAGAAATAAGCTGCAGGACCCTGAATGTTGGGTAAATGCTGGGGTCAACAGGGGCAGCAACTTTTATGCCTCCTGCCTTGGTATCTGCTTGCATTACTTATAACTTTTTCCAGGTACTGGACTTGAAACAAATGTAACTGGTTTAAGTCAAAGAATGTTTCATCATCCAACTTTCTCCACCTCACTGCTGCTTATGTTTAGGCTTGGATTATTTTGTACACGAAGAAACCAATTTTTTTAAAACACTCCTCCAGTCTTCTTTAAATATTTGCATTCCCAGGAAGATGGAATGTCTTGGTGAGGACTCCTATCAAAAGCATATTTATGAGCTCAAGCATGTTTTACTTTTACAAATTAAGACTCCTCCCAAACATGCAGGAGGAAGCCTGCTGCAAGCCTAAAAAGGACTGAGAAACTAATATGAAAAAAAAATGACAATTTCTATAAAAAAGTACAGGAAGATTCCTAAAAGAAAGAACCTTTGGATGATTCCTATCAGATAGATATTAATATTCCTATTGATATTCCTACTGATAGATAATTAACTAAATTAAATGCTGTATGGAATACCCTTGATTCCTACAAGAAATGTATCTTGACCATGCTGTATTGTCACTATTTTATTTTGCTTGGATACATCTTACCTAACTTCATCTATTTTGAGACTTCAGTAACTACTCTGAACAAATTGCTAAAATTCCCCTGTTAGTTGTCTGGAGGGGAGTCATCACCTCTGGAGAGCATTTCTGCTCAACATCTTTCCTTTCTTACTCTTTGGTCTAATTTGGTTGGCATATGGATTGGCTACCTGGGTGGTAGTGACTCAAATTTTGAATCACTAGCTAGAAATGAGCTAAGCAAATAAAGCATCAGGAATTATGCTGCTTCTTACTTACTGGCTGGCCAAATGAATGGCTTTGGTGAAATCCATCGTACTGTGGGTATTAGGAAATATCTTGCTTTCCATGTATTTGGTAAGATCTTTTTCTTCACCTTCACTAGTATTAATCTGAAGCACATGCATTAAGAGGAAAATACACCCTTGTCTCGCTCAAGCTTCAATTTGGCGTAGTTGAAAAGTACTTGGGCTTTAAATACAAAATTCCTGTTTCTGAAGCATTGTTATTCTTGTTTAGAGGAAGAAACAGAATGTTAGATGTGCTTGTTCTATAATTGGACTCCTTTCCTAGTATTTATTTCTCTGAGAGACTTTTGTTTTCCTTGACTTCTTGTTCTGTTCTCAAACACATATGATAATCTCACTTTGCTCTCCTACTGATACTGTTTTCAAGTGGCTGCAGTTATAAGTAGCTAACGTGCTGAGACATAGTTTATTTAATACCTGAAGCTGTCTTTGGGACCAGACATTCGTACAGAATATGAACAATTGTCAATGGGCAAATGGATCTGGAAGAAATAAGGACCTAGCCAAACCTTCAGCAGGTGCAAAAGAGTGTTGGGGGATTTTTATGTACAGCAAATAGTAACCACCGAAAGGGTGTCCAGACTTTGTGTAAACTTGGGAAATTTAAAAAAAATTCTTCAGATTGATTGGTAGTTTTGTTGATTGTGTTCCTCATAATACAGAGGAATAGGCATAAGTAAATCTCAAACTTTATATTCTTTGGGAATAGGCTTCTTCGTAACATGAGAAGGAAAAATAAGAAGGAGTAAGCATCCTGTACCTGAAATGTCTGAATTCTCAGTTTCAGTTGGCTGCCCAGATCTGGGAATATTTGAAAAGTTTGTTTCCAGTTTGAGGTCACCATTCTTGCTCATTTTGAACGCCAGAACCCGCCCTGTCCTCAGGGTCCTTCTTGTTCGTTACATACTCTTGACAATTACCTCGACTAAGGAGGGAGATAGGGAGAGCTCAAATAGTCTAGCTTCTTACCTGAGCGAAATCATATTTCCAGATAAAGTCAGGGCAGAAATGTCTGTACATGAGCTCATGCAATTAAAGCATGCATTTGCTAATAAGGCATTTTTTGCAGTGTTTCATTCCGGTGAACATTTTGTCCCATTGCACTACTGAGATCAGAATTGCCTATTTCAACATTTCAAAACCTGTAAATGAAACTCTAATTATCATCAGATCAATTTAAAAGTAACGATGCTTTAAAGATTTTTCATTCCTTTTCTTTTTTGTTGCCTGTTTGCTAAACTGTCAAGATAAATTTGAACATGTATTCAAACTTTTCTACATATCTATGAAGCATAGAAGCTTTCCGTTTTTGAAATGAAAGCTTGGATTTCAGAGTGTTCAGAGGACTTCAGGAGGCATAAGAAAAATATTACAAAGAAATACAGAGGCACAGACAGCAGTGACCCTCTTCAATTCCACTTCCAGAGACACCATCTATCCTAGAGATGTCACAAACGGAATAAAAGAAAGGAAAAGAGAGTAAGAGAGTAGCTTGTCTTTCTAAATAAGAAACTGAGGTATACAGAGGGAAAAGTTCCCATCCATTAATGTATTTAGTCATATTTAGTTCGAGAATTTCAACTCCATTAAACAAAACACATACAAGTTTGATTTTAATTATGTTCTTAAAACCTATTGACTCCGCTAATACTCCTCAGGAACTTGTATTTATGCACATTAAAGCTTTTCTCTGAACTGGAATCTATCTCTCAGACTCAGGTCTAACTTGAGGCACCTGACTGAAGTCCTGACATGGACTCTCTTCATTGCTTAGTAGAAAGGGATAACATATGTTACAGGTGTCTGTGCAAAATACTTGCAGTTATATCATAGAATCGTATCATAGAAGGGTTTAGCTTGGAAGGGACCTCAAAGATCATCTTTACAAGCCCTTGCAAAAAGTCCCTCTCTGGCTTTCTTGTAGGCCCTTTCAGGTACTGCAAGGCTGCTATAAGGTCTCCCCGGAGCCTTCTCTTCTCCAGGCTGAACAGCCCCAAGTCTCTCAGCCTGTCCTCATAGGAGAGGTGCTCCAGCCTTCTGATTGTCTTCGTGGCCCTCCTCTGGACTCGCTCCAACAGGTCCATGTCCTTCTTATGCTGGGGGCCCCACAGTTGAATGCAGTACTCCAGGTGGGGTCTCACGAGAGCTGAGTAGAGGGGGAGGATCACCTCCCTTGACCTGCTGGTCATGATTCTTTTGATGCAGCCCAAGATCTGGTTGCCTTTCTGGGCTGCAAGTGCGCACTGCCAGCTCATGTTGAGCTTCTCATCAACCAACACCCCCAAGTCCTTCTCCTCAGGGCTGCTCTCAATCCATTCTCTGCCCAGCCTGTATTTGTGCTTGGGATTGCCCCGACCCAGGTGCAGGACTTGCACTTGGCCTTGTTGAACTTCATGAGGTTCACATGGGCCCACCTCTTGAGCCTGTCAAGGTTCCTCTGGATGGCATTCTTTCCCTCCAGCATGTAGACCGC
Source organism: Gavia stellata (assembly GCF_030936135.1). Classification (NCBI taxonomy): domain Eukaryota; kingdom Metazoa; phylum Chordata; class Aves; order Gaviiformes; family Gaviidae; genus Gavia; species Gavia stellata. The sequence goes on along the minus strand of NC_082594.1, from coordinate 26,095,750 downwards.
ACCACACAGCTTGGTGTTGTCAGCCAATTTGCTGAGGGTGCACTCAATCCCACTGTCCATGCAGCCAACAAAGATGTTAAACAGCGCCATTCCCAATACTGATCCCTGAGGAACACCACTTGTCACTGGTCGCCACTTAGACATTGAGCTGCTGACCACAACTCTTCGAGTGTGACCACCCAGCCAATTCCTTATCCACCGAGTGGTCCATCCAACAAATCCATGTCTCTCCAATTTAGAGACTAGGATGTCGTGTGGGATAGTGTCAAATGCTTTGTACAAGTCCAGGTAGATCATGTCAGTTGCTCTTCCCATCCAGTTATGCACAATAAATGCAGTCTATGGTCACATATATAGTATGTGATAGTTCGGAGATGTCATTCCAACAGCTTAACCACAGGACTGTCTTTTTCTGCATTATTTCTAGACGTGACTGATTTACCAGACTGAGGAGGCAGCAGCTTTTTTTGGTGCAGAATAGGGGAGAGGGACAGCCATGAAGGGAGAAGTTGATAAAGGGAACCCAACATATGCTGTCTCAGATGGTGCAACTGCAGGACTAAACTCTTTTAAGGAGAAGGCCCTGGGAGGTGATTTAATTACTTCTTCCAATTTAAAACAGATTCTTCAATTCTTCTGATTTGAATTATATAAATCAATGTGGGGCACTGGCATAGTACAGGAAATACAACGTTTCTGAGTATCTAGCCATGCATTCTGGAACACCATCTTCGTATCACAGAATGATGTCATCTGGTCAGACAAAGAAGTAGTCCTTTATTGCTGTAGGTGCATTAAATACTCTGAGAGAGAACCAATTTAGGTATACACTGAGAATTTTTGGGTGTATTTGAAACTGCCAACAGGTGCTCATCCTCCAAAATATACCAATCTCCTGTTTAGATCTCTCAGGTCTGAGTTACTAGTAGTGTCAGAATCTCTAGAAATCTTCCAATGGTGCTCAGTTATCATCTCCGTATTATTTTGGTTATGTTTTTATTATGCACATCATGAGAATGCATACATATTTTTAATAAAAAATTCTCTTTTAATTTTTTCTTTTTTTTTAAATGTCAGTAAGTGTTCAAAGATAAAACACTACCCATTGAAATGTGTGCAAATGGCTGTGTTTGTAAGACTATACATAATGCAGGAAAAAAGTTTTACAGTGGAATAATCTAGAACCTGACATTAACTTTCAAAATAATATATTGAATAATTAATGTCTTTAAAAATGTATTTAACAAGCACTTAAGACTGTATGAGATTTTCAAGTTTTAAAAACCTTATGACTTAACATTACTACCAGAAATTCTTAGACCATACCTTTGTCAGCTAGAAAAATGCACAAGGTCAAGACGCATCATATTTACACCACTGTGCAATGTGCCAGTTTAAAAAAATAAAAAGGAAGAATGCAAAATACTATAAAGTTGAGACAGAAATATGTTAGGGGTAATAGAATCATGGTAAAAATAGTAATCATTACTGGATTGGGTTTGTTAAAAGGTATACATTCTTCACAGAAAAAAAAAGAGAAATAAATATAAAGCTACTGGCTTAGCTCTAGATATTAATGATGTCATAGATGGGTATAAAGTAGGAAATGATTGTATAGAAAAAACAGAATATTCTTAAGTAAAAAATTGCTTTGAAGAAGAATTGTAAAAAATGTTCTAAGGATTGGAGGTGTTATGTGGTATCCAAGGACTGCATGGGAACCAGAACAGAGATCTCTGAAATACTGCTAGAAAGAAATACTGTTGGGAATTGTGTAGCGGTAGAAGATTTTTAACTTCCCACATACAAACTGGAGCACAGAGAGAATGAAAGTGAGTTACATGGTCAAGGTACTCCTAGAAATGTTGGCTCAAAGATTTATTCACATCAATACTACATGAGGAAGAAATGGTGTTAAGACTGGGTTTTTAAAGCATATGAGAATGTTACACGAAGACTGATTTTAGAATACAATCTTGGACTGAGTAATAAAGTGTTGGCCTTGCTCTGTGTAAATTTAAGTATGAGTAAAACTAGCTTTTTGTCTAGAATTATCAGTCTCAAAGGAGCTAGCTTTAAAGATTTGAATGGTACAGTATAGGGTCTCTAATATGCTGTTGGTTTGGAACTTCCTTAAATCAAAGTTGCAAAAGGTCTTCAGAATTTGCATCTCGAGTAAAGAAGAAACATGCAGGTGAGGGTTTTAGTTCTAACAGGCTGAAGTGCCATCTCTGAAAAGGCATGAGGAATAATCAAGAGTAGAAAAAGAGACAGAATGAGACAGCAAACATCTTAAAGCTCAGGCAGGAGACAATTGAAACCTGTCCCAGGTCAAACTAGGTTATGTTTTACATTTGAAGTTAGGATAAACAGGGAAATATTTTTTTTTCATGTTGTTTAAATGAAAAGAAAAACACAGTACCAGGTCCTGAAAGGTTGATAGTAGCATCTAAACTTTCATGTTATTATTTTTACCACGGCAAATGCTTAGGTTATTTTTGGAAGGATGATATTGAGGGAGGTGGACCTCCTGTCTGACCTGGTACATTTTTTGCTAAGTTTCTCAGAAGGGAAATGAGGGGGGAAATCCTATACAGTAAGCATGGTATTGAGGTTAAGTAAGATTTAGTTGTTCCTTCCTGCCGTCTTCCCCAGGTGCTTCAGTTAAATAAGTACCATGATATCGACTGAGGAAGTCAAGGCAGAGCAAATTATGGGCACGTGTTTAAAAAAAAAAGAAATTACCTCAGGCAGAGTAGAAGCCTCACTCAGGAAATGCAATATGCTCCCATCAGACAATCACAATCCCAGAATCTGGAAAAATTTGTCATATGAAATCACAGATCTTGATACCAAGTTTTAAAAATTACTCTGTCAGTACTGGGTAGTGCGTCATGACTGGAAAATTACCTGTTTCAAAACAGGAAAATATGGAGCAACATCACCCTCAATAGATTGATTTCAGTAGTAAGCAAAGCTTTAGAATAAATTTTGAAGAAATATTAATTAATACCCTTTACATAAATCCTACAAGAATGTAACATATTTTTACCAATGCTAGATAAATCCAGAATAACACAATATCTCTCTTAGAAAAGAAATATTATTTCTCTAGACAAGGAACTAATGTATCTGACATTCGCTGAAGTATATACTGTGGTGCCATTTGAGACACTTATTAAACATGCAGGAGAGAGGTATGAAAATCTAAGGATGGTAAGGAGGAGAAGACTGGTTGCGTCAAAAGAGGAAGTATGAATCTAGGGAATTATTACCACCAATGTCTCTCAAGGATGATTTCTGGTCTTTTTTGACAATTTATTAATGATATAGGCAGAAATAATAAGAGTCTGCTGGTTAAACATGAAGATAACACATTTTGGGCATTAAAAAAACCAGGTAATCTTACCATCATACATTTACTAACAGTATGTTCAGTCTGGAAAGCAGAGAAAAGCTTGTAAATATGAGAGTAGTGAGGTTCTTCACAGCCATTTAGTGGGAACAAGGTAGAAGACTGATTTTTAAGACAGAGATAGGGGAGTCTTCAAAGACATATTACGTAAAGCGGTTGTCTGCGACAGCAAACTGTTGTCCTTGATGATTGAGGAGTTCCCTCACAGTCTCATGTTTCTAGGCTAAAAGCTAAAAATTAATACCGGTCTCAGGAGATGCATGATAGTCAGATTCACACTCAAGGAATCTCTTTCAAATCAGTAGAAGTTTCAGAATGGGAAAAAACAACAGAAACCCTTTCCAAGATTGCGAACTGCCATACTAACTTGTAATTAATTGCAAGGAGCTGCCATCCCTTGAGGTGAAATCCCCTGAGAGCCCCTGGCTGCAGAGAGCTGCCCTGCCTCTCACTCTAACACACAGACCAGAACCTTAGCCAAAATAAATTACTGTAAAGTATCCTCAAAGTTCATGTATTAACCAACATGTTGGTGGCTGCTCTACCACAGTAGCCATTGTTGTGGAAGTTTATGTCTGAAATGAAGCCTTGGGTTTTTCTCAAATCATTGCAATTTATTTTTAGCCTAAGCTAGCCATCTGAGCTCCTTCCGTGCCTGGTAAAAGATGTGTGCCTTATCCTGAGACAGGTGTCCAAGGTAGGTGGGATAAATTGCATTCTATAAATACTTGTCCTGGTCTGTCAGCTATTCAGAGAGTCTGGATGTCCAAGATGTCTAACTTTCAGATTTTTAATGCTAGGTCAAATGGAAAGCACATCCTGGGGGTTATTTACAAATATTTACTGTAGATGAGGGAGGCTAAGATTTATGTGTTCCCTCCAGAGTAAGGGCACCAGTTTCTGTAGAGGATGAGAGAGTGTGGGATCCTAACTTTGGCCGCAGTTAGTTGCTCATTTTTCATGACATTAATCTGTGGCTACTTGACTGTCAGGACTGTATCCCACCCCACTTGACAGAGCGGAAAGTGTCAGCTAAAGTAGATCCATCAACCTTTTTTTCTTTTGACAATGCTTTTGCTCCAATTCATTTCATTTGGGAAAAAAAATGTTTGTCAGGAGACAAGGAGGGAAGGGTGCTTTGTAAGAGAAGGGGAGCTGCAAGTCAAAACTCACAGCAAGGCAGGCAGGGCAGACCCTCCTCAGCCAGGGCCATCCCACAGCCCCAAGCCAGGAAGCAGGGCAGCTGGGGGGCAGCCCTGGGCATCGGGCACCTCCCTGGCAATGAGGATGAGCCGAGCCTGGGCCAGGATGTCAGCCCGTCAGTTGGGGCCTGGATCTGTGGGACTGTGGCCAGGCAGACAGGTGCGATGCAGTGCAGCTCCAGTGGGGACGAATGGCAGGAGTCTCCCTGTAAAGCAGCTCCAAGAGCTCCAAGACTGCAGAGCATAGGTTGGTGGAGGTGTCTCACAAATCTCGCCTTATCAGCAAGCTGGCCTTGCTGGGGACTTAAATATGATCTCCAACTCCCTGCTCACAATGAAAAAGTCTAATTTAAAGTTCCTAAGAATTAAAAAATTGCTTGGTAATTTGGTAAATACTGCAAGCTTCTTTTTCATTTTAGGGGGGCAGATGGGAGCTCTTTTGTGCACCTTGGGTAAAGGTGCACAAAACGTACAGCATTGGCCTAGTTTTGACTCTCCACTGCTCTACAAGAACGGAAGCTGTGTTTCTTCAGATGTAAATGTGGGATATCATTCATGGTCTGATAACAGTGTTGACGTTAGAGCTTTTACAAAATTATGAATGGTTATCATAATTTGCCATGGGCATGGTATTACTCTACTTTTCCAGTTCTCAAAAGTAATTGGATTATTTAGCTTTAAACTTTAAAAAAATAAATTACTGAGGAACAGTAAAGCTACCTGAAAAAAATGATAGATGATAGCTCCTGAAAGTTGTTAATGACTGAAATTAGGCAGTTTGGATGCAAACTTACACAGCAGCAACCAGGGTTTTCAGTCCCACTTGTTCTATAATTGCGATATTATGCTCCAGATGATTCAGCAGTGCATTTACACAAATCATGGGCATACACCTGTATTAGCATATTATTTTTCTACCTAATCAATTCACTGTTTTCCTGCTGTGTACAATGTTTGTGCCCTATCAGAGGCGTCAGGAGACAGCTCCCTTTCCTGGAACATGCTAACTGTTCTGTAGGATGAAATAAAGATGAAGAAGTTCTGCCTGGAAACTGTCCTAGTTTCAAGGAGATCCCAAATAGCTTGCTAAGCTGCTTTCCACATTACAGCTAAATATTTGTCCAAGTATAATTAACTCCTCTACAAACACCATCCTTTGCATTTTTTATAAAAAGAAACATTACAGGCTTTCTGTACCTGTCATAAAGGAGCAGAAGTAGCACATTCCCAACATTTTTCCTCAGCAGGTCTCCTTGGAGATTACCACACACCACCTTAGAGCAGTTTAACTACACTGAACCCCATAATCCATACTTTCCTACGTGAATTATGGGTTCTTAGATTAACTGTAGATTGGGCTCACAGCACTCAGTGCTGAAGAAGAATTATATTTGGGGTACTGTGTGCTAAATTGGGCTTTAGGTTTTTTAAGCTTGCATTTAGATGCTGAGCTGTGGTTTAAATTTTTCTTACTCAGGAGGGGCCTTATGAGGTAATTGAACAGGTAGCAGTGTCAGGGGTAGAGCCATAGGGTCCTGAGCTTAAGCTGGGGTTCTTGTTTGAAAAATAATAATGTACTATAGCTATGGAACCTTCTTGAAGGCTTTCAGTCATATCCTACAAAGCTGCTTTGTCTTTTTAACCTTTGCGGTAGCACTTTAATAGGCAGAGACTCATCAGTCTCAGTTTTCCTTTTTTTTAATGATAAAAAGAGATATCATAGCTAAGTTAGAAATATGATAAAGAAACTGAGATTTCAGATGAAAGATATTTTCCAAATATTCCTATTTGTTATGTGATGTCAGCTGTAAAAGCAAGAGAATATTTTCATACCATTTTGAGAGACAGAGGAAATTGAGTAGCTGATGAATGGAAGTGCATTAGGTCGACTCATGGTTTTAATTTCTTAATATAGCTAGTCAATTAGCATGTCCCTCATTATAATTATTTTTTTACCAACTGATATTTTATATTTGTGTGAGCTGCTACAAATTTTTAATTTGTTCTATTAAAGGAAATACACCTCTGCTGTTACACTGATCAGCAGTATTTTTTATTTTCCTCACACAATGCTTTGAACTTGGATTTTCCTCCTGACAAAGAAACGAGGTTTGGAGCTAAAGACATCTGGCAAGGCTTCCTCATTGATTTAAAACACTGAATTGGATTTCTAGTACTGGCTTATGTTGAGGCTAACTCTGTTTTGCAGTGGTTTGCAGGTACCTGGCATCGTCACAAGGATGAGAAAATGATGATAAATCCAAAGAAGAACCTGGGTTTCTCAATCTGTCACCAACTCTGAGACCCTCCAAAAGGTGTCAGATAGAAAACAGGAGGGGCAACACATTTCTCCTAACCTTCTCCACAGCTGAGTCTCTGTTTCTCTCTTTCATTTCTATTTGTTCACATTTTGTTCTGACTCAGTTGTTGCAATGTCATAAATTGAGGAAGTTTTTACTCTTGTTAAATTGTTGAGGGTTCCAGGCTCCAGTGAGTGGATAAAATAATGAAGCATTTTTACATAGTTGGTCAAAGAGAGTTAAGTTAAAAAGAGTTTAAAAATAATGAAGTCACTTAAGTTTGCAATTATTATAGAACCAAAATGGTTAGTTAGTGAGGTGCAGCTAATGAACATGACATAAAAGCCCTGCGTAATCTGTAACATTGTGTAACTGAGAAAACAAATCCAGATTCCTGACCAGAAATTTTTTCAAGCCTTGCTGCTGTTCATTTCAACACACAGCACTATACTGGAACTAATCCAATAAAAACTCTGAGAGTTCACCTTCATCCTCCTTCTCCCTCAAGGATTCCTCTTTTGGCAGAATCTGCTGTGTTCACACTCTGTGTTGCCACAGTTGTTCCCTTCATTCAGATCCTTTGCTAAATTGGAAAGTGTTTCTCCCTTCAGAAGTGGAAAAATATTTGTAGTTAAAATTCCACCCAGACCCGCTGTTTGAAAACACCTTATTTCGTTGATGTTTACCACGCAGTACTCAATTTTCAGTTCTTCACTTACATTAGGGACTACTCTGGGTTTATTCCACCTTCTAATTTTATGCGCTTTGGGGAGACCCACTTTGCAGAAGCCATCTGTCTTGGTAGCCCATTCAAGTCTCTTCATGTATGACAGAAAAGTCCCTCTGCATGCTTGGCACAGGCTTACTGAAAGGACTGAGAAACTTGTTCTTCTCCCCAGGATTATTCTATGTCATCAAACTTTCACAGTCTAAGGCTATATTAGCTTTTTCTAGTTTTCTTCTGTCACATTACAGAAAATCCTGCTGAGAAAATCCCCTGGGCAGGTTGTGGGGTCCAGAGCTGCGTCCTCCAGGGAGGAAAAGAATTTTTTCCACAGTATCTTAGAGATACTGCTGAGCAATTCCAACTCCACGCTAGCAGCCCTTGCAATGTTTGTTTGTTCTTTCTTTCGTTCTGTCTTTTGTTCTTTCTTTCTTTCTTTCTTACTTTCTTTCTTAAACTTAAAATGGAACAAGGTAAAGGTAAAAAAACTCCAGAAGTTAAACAAATGGACTTGGTGGGGGGAAAGAAAGCCAGCCGATGCAGAAGGACAATATGGTTCAAGGTGATGAATTGTGTATCGCCAGGTAAAGGAGAAGATAGGAAATGGCCAAAGGAAAATAGTAAATGATGAGGGACAATCTCAATAAATGAATTCCCAGTTAAAGAAGGCACTGAAAAATAAAAATTTCTTGTGGAAATTATAAAAACTAAGAAATAAGAAGAGGAAAACTGGAATGCCTTGTTATAAACTTCCATATTGATCTATAAACATGCAAAAAACTCAATCGAAGGAAGATAATTAGAGGGACACAGTAATAGAAAAGCATAAACCATATGGGAAATACAGTATAAACTGTAGTGTAATTGATACTATATCTTAAGGGAACAGTCAAATCAAATAAATAAGTTCAGTGTCTCAGGTAACATTGAAACCCTGCTGGCTGTTTGAAATTTCCGTTCTAAATAGGAAACATCTAGTAATATCCAACTAGGATGACAATGATTTTTGTGGCCTTCTCAGAACCATCATCAAAGAAAAGACCAAGAAACAGAAGAATAAGAGAGAAGGTTTGGCTAAGCTCGTGTTGAAAGGACACATGTCACAACAGGGGACGATGCTGACAACATAACTGCTGCTCTGTAGAGCACGTAGGAAGAGATGCAACTTGTGGCTTGCTCCTGAGCAGCACCCAATATTTTTTACTAAAAAGCCCTTTATAAAGTACTTAGATCCAGCATTTTTGCAGTCATAGCAAGTCCCCTGACCCCTAATCTGCTACCATACTATTTAATGTCTATAACAAGTAGTGTTCCCCAGGGGTCAGTGCTGTGTCCAGTCCTGTTCGATATATTCATCAACGACCTGGATGAAGGGATAGAATGTGCCCTCAGCAAGTTTGCTGATGACACAAAACTGGGCAGAGTGGCGACACATCAGAAGGCTGCACTGCCATTCAGCATGACCTGGACAGACTGGAGAGTTGGGAAGAGAGGAACATTATGAAATTCAACAAAGGCAAGTGTGGGGTACTGCACCTGGGGAGGAATAACCCCATGCATCAGTACAGGTTAGGGGCTGACCTGCTGGAGAGCACCTCTGTGGAAAGGGACCTGGGGGTTCTGGTGGACAACAGGATGACCATGAGCCAGCAATGTGCCCTTGTGGCCAAGAAGGCCAATGGCATCCTGGGGTGCATCAAGAAGAGTGTGGCTAGCAGGTCGAGGGAGGTTATCCTCCCCCTCTACTCTGCGCTGGGGAGGCCTCATCTGGAGTACTGTGTCCAGATCTGGGCTCCCCGGTTCAAGAAGGACAGGGAGCTGCTGGAGTGAATACAGCAAAGGGCTACAAAGATGATTAGGGGACTGGAACATCCTTCTTATGAGGAAAGGCTGAGGGACTTGGGTCTTTTTAGTCTGGAGAAGAGAAGAGTGAGGGGGGATCTTATCAATTCTTATAAATACTTAAGGGGTGGGTGCCAGGAGGATGGGCCCACTCTTTTTTCAGTGGTGCCCAGTGACAGGACAAGAGGTAATGGGCACAAACTTGGTCATAAGAAGTTCCATCTAAACATGAGGAAGAACCTCTTTCCTTTGAGGGTGGTAGAGCACTGGAACAGGCCACCCAGAAAGGTTGTGGAGTCTCCTTCTCTGGAGATATTCAAAACTTACCTGGACCCATTCCTGTGCATTCTGCTTTAGGTGAACCGGCTCTGTCGGGGGTGTTGGACAAGATGATTTCCAGAGTTCCCTTCCAACCCCTAGCATTCTGTGATTCTGTGATTCTGTGAGAAAGTAGACAACATAAGCACGACAAACCATGCATAAGCATGTTTCTTGGTAAAAAGAAGATACAGGGGAGAACCACAGGGTAAAATGTTTTTACATGGCATGTAAAATGCATTAAATAGTTAGACAACATATAGGATATTCAGAGAAAATGCATATTACTCATGAAGAGATGTTAGAAAGACCAAGAAAGCACTTAAGCCAGAAATAAATGGACATCCTAAAAGAATTCTGTTAACAAAAAGGTTCACAGACTACACGAATATCCTTTGTCAAGTACTCACCAATCACCGTTACAGAAATAACTCACGTGAATTAAGAGGGAAAGTTCTAATGTGGTTAAATATATAAAACCAGGGCAGTGATAAATGGTTAGTTTTCCCAGTACGGGGAGGTCCTGAGCTACCATTCCCCACTGGAAATGGAGGTCCCCACTGCAACTGTTCAATATATTCACAGATGATCTGGAAACAAGAGAAAATAATGAGGTGACAGTTTGCTGATATTAGTAAGTTTTAAAGAGACATATCAAGAGAAAAGATTAACAAAAGTTGCAGAAAAGTCTGAAGATAGTGAATCACAGTGTAATAAAATGATGAATAAAATCCAAATAAACAAGCAAAATGTGATGATATTCCTAAATTAAGATCTTAGGTGTTGATCTCTTGACCAGCTACTGCTCAGGAGTTATGATAGCTGTATGAAAATGCTAGCTCAACGCTTAGCAACATTCAAAAACAAATAGAATGTTATTAGGAAGATACTTGGGGGGGGGGAGGGGCACCAAAACATAGCGATCCTGCTGTGTAGGCTTATTACATTCAGTATTTTCCATTCCATTTGCAGTTCTTCTACTCACAGCTCAGATAGGATTCGGTAGAATTGGAAAATACACCAGTGACAAGTGGTGTCCCTTAGGGGGTCCATACTGGGACCAGTATTATTTATGATCTTTGTTGGGGACATGGACAGTGGGATTGAGTGCACTGTCAGCAGGTTTCCAGGTGGCACAGAGTGGTGCTGAGTGATGTGACTGATACTCTAGAGGGAAGGGATGCCATCCAGAGGGACCTTGACAGGCTTGAGAGGTGGGCCCGTGTGAACCTCATGAAGTTCAACAAGGCCAAGTGCAAGTCCTGCACCTGGGTCGGGGCAATCCCAAACATGGATACAGATTGAGCTATGAGTGGATTGAGAGCAGCCCTGAGGAGAAGGACTTGGGGGTATTGGTGGATGAAAAACTGAAAATGAGCTAGCAATATGTGCTTGCAGCTCAGAAAGGCAACCAGATCTTGGGCTGCATCAAAAGAAGCATGACCAGCAGGTCAAGGGAGGTGATTCTCCCCCTCTACTCCGCTCTCATGAGACCCCACCTGGAGTACTGCATTCAACTGTGGGGCCCCCAGCATAAGAAGGACATGGACCTGTTGGAGCGAGTCCAGAGGAGGGCCACGAAGATGATCAGGGGCAGGGCTAGAGCACCTCTCCTATCAGGACAGGCTGAGAGACTTGGGGCTGTTCAGCCTAGAGAAGAGGAGGCCTCGGGGAGACTTTATAGCAGCCTTCCAGTACTTAAAGGGGGCCTACAGGAAAGATGAAGGAGGACTCTTTATCACTGAATGTAGTGATAGGAAAAGGGGTGATGGCTTTAAGCTGGAAGAGGGTAGATTTAGATTAGATATTAGGGAGAAATTCTTCACCGTGTGGGTGGTGAAGCACTGGAACAGGTTGCCCAGAGAAGTTGTGGATGCCCCCTCTCTGGAAGTGTTCAAGGCCAGGTTGGATGAGGCTTTGAGCAACCTGGTCTAGTGGAAGGTGTCGCTGCCCATGGCAGGAGGGTTCGAACTAGATGATCTTTAAGGTCCCTTTCAACCCAAATTATTCTATGATATATGCTAACTGAACAGCTATATTAAGAAAGGAAAACCATGAGTCAACCTAATGCATTTCCATTCATCAGCTGCTCCATTTCCTCTCTCTCAAAACAGGATATGAACATATTCTCTTGCTTTTACAGCTGATATCACATCACTTAATGTCAGATTCAGGGAACAGGCCTTGGCCTGTTATGTTTACTAGTACCGGTGTGGCCCAAATTGGCTCTGGGAGGTATTGGGTTGACTGAACTTGACTTGCACAATATAGTCTTGGTACTATTGAAGGCTTATAAGACCTGGTGCCAAAGAACTTTTTTTTCATTGAATTTTCAGCATAAAAAATACTGGTTTACATTTACATTATCCTGATATTTTCCTAGAGGTTTTTAGAGGAAAGGGATGGCTGGGAGGACTAGAGAGGGGACAGACAACCTAAGACTTCTGTCCTGATGGAAAATTGGGAAAGAACTCCATGAACTGAAAATTAATTCCTTCACACAGGTGCATTATTGTCACACAAACGAGGAAGAAATCAGTTTAGCTGTGAGCATGTCCTTGTTCTGGCTAAGTTCCAGTCCTTGCGGTAAGAATTTGCCTAAGGACTGTCATTATGTTCAATGTGATAAATAAAATATCTTCAGTATTTTTGAAAATAAAATTCATACAGTTAGTGCTCTGATATTTATATGTTTTTATATTGGTTTAGTTGTAAACATGCAGTAATAGAGCACTTATGCAGAAAATGGAAGCACAATGACTGCTTGAACAAAATAACTCAGAAGAAATTTGCATCAGAGGTGTTCCTGAAGCCATTTTGGAAATATTTTTTCTATATACTGTATCCTACAACACTTAAATAATTGAAACAAGATACAAGAACAATAACATGCACTCCACCACAGATAGATAGCGCAAACACATAGGGTGAACTATTTGCAAAAAGTGCATAACATGTTTCACCTCAGAAGCTATTCTAGAATCTATAAGAAGTATCAATTATTAAAAAAATCACATTTGTCTTGTGAGTACATTAAAAACAGGACTACGCTAATGATTTGAAGAGATTTATCAATGCTATTTTTCCCCAATAACTCATAAATTTATGTTAATATTTTTTCTAAGACCAAGGTAGTGTTTCATAGTAAATATGCCTGATAGTTTACTGAGAAAACCTTTCAATAAGGAATGCATTAACTAAGCTCTTAGATGTGTACCTACACCATTTGCTTTTCTTTATTTGACACCAAAACAAGAGGACGGTGATTTGCTGTAAGATACTAGTGGCTGAATTCTTCTTCTAGTTGTTGATCCAAAACTGTTCCACTGCTGGCCTGCAAAGGCTGAAGTAAATAAAACCACACAATCCCATTCAGAAACCTAAGCCCTTCATATGTGCTGGCAAGACTTCAGTGGAGCCATAGCTATGTAACTGGCACTAGACACTGGCTTGCAGTGCTCTTGTTCTGTCTGCCCTTTCACTTGAGTGAACATGCACAAATGTCAAAAGAAATAAAAACGGGGTCACTTTTAACAATGATTATGTCATCTCATACCCTTTACACTGCACAGCATAAAGTACCTCTCATTATTTACCTTTCTCAGAAGAATATTCTTTCCCATTTAAGATTTGTATTTAAAGAGCACATAGCCCTTTGAAACATTCCTCCGTCCCTGGTGTGTCATGTCGGTGACTGAAGTTTACATATTCCACACTTAATCTTGATCCCAGAAAAAAAGCCATCTGATCAGTAAAAGACAAGGTAAAACCCTATAACCCAGTGATTTGCGCTTCCTGTCTCATGCGTCTGTGCCGCCCTGCTGAGGCAGTCAGGGGACTTAGCAGAGCAAGCTTTTAAATCCTGACTAAAAATACCAAGCTCTGGTATTTGGTTAGATGCTTACATGCCTCTGATATCTGTTTGGGCAACTTACATACCACAATTCCTTTTATGAAAAGTAAATCAGCTTTTAACATTGTGGGGAAAGCCTCTTGTCCAGGTAGAGTTTAGTGGAACAGCCCCCATCTCTGTCCAGGTTGCTGGATCTCCATCTTAGGATCTCCTGTCCCAAAAGTGTCCAACACTGCTGAAACTGGATGCCATTGCTCAGTTCAGCTGCAAGTGATATATTTCCCTATGAAAAGACGTGACTGAAACACTAGTCTATACATGTAGATTACACCCCAATGTAATTTAGTTCGACTCTATAGCCTACAAGAACACAAGTGATGACTCAAAAAAGCCATGTGATCAGATGTTATTTATTTTGAAGTTGCTGCTTATGTGGTACAATGCTGGTTAGTTTACATTATACTGAATGCTGTACTGTTAGAAGATGTAATTAAACGGTGTACATATGAGAATGGCTACATCATGGCTATTTCACAGAGAGCTCTATTAAACTTTGATGCTCTGGATAGCCTAATAAACATTTTATTAACTGTCACGGCTATTATTGGGAGGTTCTGAGCATTTTGTCTGGGACTGAGGTCACTGGTTTATATTCTGTTGGCTTTTGGTTTATGCCAATAACTCTGGTTTAGTTTGAGCATCTACTAAGGAATACAGTTACTGATCCAGTTTCCACTGAAGTAATTGGAAATCTTTTTGTCAACTTCAGTAGGAGTTAAATCAGATAAAAAATGAAGACCAGTAATAGACTAGGACAATATTCCATTCTTGAATTAATATTCTTTAGTTAGATGTACTATTACTGTATTTCTTTTCCCTTGACTGTAGACTGCTACCTTCTATTACAAGATCTAGGCTCTGATACATAGTTTAATAGATTTGTTGATACCTGAGGTAATTTGAAGACATTTTACAGGAAAACTTTGAGATGTTGTTTGATCTTTTATATTTCATTATTCATATGCTAATTCCTATAACAAAGCATCATGATATCTTTATAGTTCATATATCTTGCATAACTGTACAAATATTTCAAAAATTAAGAGTACAGCTATATAAACTAAATGAGCTATTACAATCTCTGTGTGGCGGGTTGACCCTGGCTGGATGCCAGGTGCCCACCAAAGTCACTCTATCACTCCCCTTCCTCAGCTGGACAGGGGAGAGAAAATATAACGAAAGGCTCATGGGCCAAGATAAGGACAGGGAGAGGTCATTCACCAGTTACTGTCATGGGCAAAACAGACTCTACTTGGGGGAAAAAAAAATTAATTTCTTACCAATCAAATCAGTGTAGGATAATGAGAAATAAAACCAAATCTTAAAACCACCTTCCCCCCACCTCTCCCTCCTTCCCAAGCTTAACTTTACTCCAGATTTTCTTTACCTCCTCCCCCGCCAGTGGCACAGGTGGATGGGGAATGGGGGTTGTGGTCAGTTCATCACACATCGTTTCTGCTGCTCCTTCTCCTCAGGGGCAGGACTCCTCACACTGTTCCCCTGCTCCAGTGTGGGGTCCCTCCCACAGGAGACAGTTGTCCATGAAGTTCTCCAGCATGGGTCCTTCCCACGGGCTACAGATCTTCACGCACTGCTCCAGCATGGGTCCCTTCCATGGGGTGCAGTCCTTCAGGAACAGACTGCTCCAATGTAGGTCCCCCATGGGGTCTCAAGTCCTGCCAGAAAACCTGCTCCAGCATGGAATCCTCTCTCCACGGGTCCACAGGTCCTTCCAGGAGCCTGCTCCAGCACGGGCTTCCCACGGGGTCACAGCCTCCTCCGGGCACCTATCTGCTCCAGCACGGGCTTCTCCACGGGCTGCAGGTGGATATCTGCTCCACCATGGACCTCCGTGGGCTGCACCAGGACAGCCTGGCTCACCATGGTCTTCACCACGGGCTGCAGGGGAATCTCTGCTCCAGCACCTGGAGCACGTCATCCCCCTCCTTCTTCACTGACCTTGGTGTCTGCAGAGTTCTTTCTCTCACATTTTCTCACTCCTCTCTTCCCCAGCTGCTGCTGCCCAGAAGTTTTTCCCTTTTCTTAAATATGTTATCCCAGAGGTGCTATCACCGTCACTGATCGTCTCAGCCTTGGCCAGCGGTGGGTCTGTCTTGGAGGCAGCTGGCATTGGCTCTATTGGACATGGGGTAAGCTTCTAGCAGCTTCTCACAGCAGCCACCCCTGTAGCCCCCCCGCTACCAAAACCTTGCCATGCAAACCCAATACAGTCTGCTGTTAAAGAAGAATGGCTTTTAAACAGTGAATAGTTCTGTGTTTTTGAAATTTAGCTATCTGTATCTCATTTCTTTAATATGTTTGCTGTAGAACAACATTAGTTTGCTTCTTTTTCTTAAGATATTTGGCAGTACTAAAATGTTAGCTCAGTTGTGCTGTACAAAAGTCAACAAACTATTTCCATGTAAGTGTGCATGTCATCTGTGTTGTTATCAAATATCTCGGTTTTATCATGATTGATATTATTGCAATAAATACATGAACAATCCCTGGATATTACTTTTAATGAATTACTGGAATTTTTGTGAATTGGCACTTCCTAATCTAGGCTCTAAAATACAGTTTTCTGACTAGATCCATGTCACATCCCTGTGGTAATTAATCATGTGCGGAAGGTGTCCCTTAAAGGAGAAATATAATCCTTTTATATCCACTGGAAAATACACTCTCTGGGACAGGATTTGGAGTCTGGCCAAGCTGCACGTGGTGCAGGTGGAATTGTTTCTTAGGGATAATAAGACACTCTTCTTAGAGCTTCTTAATACATATACGTAGGGTGGAGTTTAGAATGCCTGGATTTCTTAATGCAAATTTCTGTTTATTTAAATGTTCATCTTAAGAAAATAATTAGCTCGAATTTAAATACTTTTTCCTAAGCTGTAAAAACACAACAAAAATCTTCTGTTTTATTTGTTTTTACTTTGAAATACATACATACGTATTTGCTTAACCTTGACTTTAACCTGCAGCTTTAAAAAGTTTATTTTTCCACCAGCAACATACTGAGTTTGAAAATGTCCATAGGGTAATAGAAAATGTATAGTGGTGATAAGCAGTAATTTCACAGTTAACTGATCATGATGTTACAAGATGCAGTGCACCCTCCTTACTTTTTCTCTTTATTTTTTTAGCAGTCTAATTAGTATTGACTGGTAGTTTTATACAAACTAATGAACCAAAGAAATAAAAGACGTGGCAGTGAAAGTGCCTGGCCCAGATTTCCAGCTGTGGTCAGGTATTCAGTATACTCAGGTGGATAAGAAGATGCACCCTTCTGAACTGAATCTCAGACATCTCCAACACCTTACATGTCAGGTCTTGAGATGCAGGGTGATCATCTTCCGTACTCAGGGAAGTTTAAAGTAAAATGCTTTATTTGACTGTTGTAATTGTCTAGGACTATGCATGCTGACAGTTACCACAGCTCAGCTGGTGAGAGGTTACTTGTTACACTGCTGTAAAATTGCCCTTTGCATTCATCTGTATATATCTCAAATCTCAGAAAGAGATGAACTGAATCTTCATATGTCTGGATTCCTTGCCAGGAAAAAAAGTGTGTTTTCATGTCTGAGAGTAAATTGGTCAGTGCTTGGTGAAATTCTGAATATGCTGGTTTCTTTTTGAACCTTGGGCCAGCAAGATGACATCTTTGAAAGTACGACTTGGGGAAGGATGCCTCAGGAAAAGCCAGGTAAAGATTGACTCCAATCGACTGAAATGAGTATGAGTTTCTCAAATTAATTTATTAAGCTTCAGATCATGCCCTGATTCAAAAGGCTGGGGAAATATTACGTGATTTTTCTTATAATGAGGGAAAATACGGCCAAGAAGGCAGGTCAAAACCTATTGACCTTCCTTTCTAGTCTACATATAGCTAAACTTTCTCCAAACTGTCCATCAGTTCCTGAACTTTTAAAATTAGCTTTGCACAGACCTTCATATTGCAATGTTCTCAGTTCAACACAAAAGTGCAAACCAAAACCTCTACCTGATTAGTTTTACAGCATGAGGATTTCCTTGACAGAGCTAATTCTTGCTACTTTGATTCAAATCAACAATATCTTTTCTTCTGGGTGGGTTTTTGTTAGCTTCATTGTTTTTAATTTCAAAAGTATACCAATCCTTTCAGTATCTGCTTTAGGAACACAAGCCATTTATATAGATATTATCCCACTGTGACAAGCACCTTGCATTTTACACAAAAACGTCCTGATCTTAACTATGCACTCACATTAATATTTTCTCTGTGCTTATAATACGGTGAATGAAATGGAACTAATTGATTATAGTGAAGTGGATGAGTTTTAAAGCTCAAGAAGAAGTAAGTCAGAGATAGCAGCACTGTCTCAAATGAGCTTTGCCTGATCTGTGGTGGTCTTGGGATGGAAAGTCCCTTCTCTGACTCAGAGCACAACCTGGGCCTGGATTTTCCCCTGATGAGCTCAGTGAGGTGGCTACCAAAATGCTCATATCCTCCACACATTAAACAAAGAAAAGGATCTGTTTTCAGACCCCAAAGGGCTTTTTGAAACAATTTTATTCTTTAGTAAATTATTGCAAACTGTTTAATATCATTCCCATTCAGTAAGAAGCCATGAAACAACTGGACTGTTCTGCAGTTAACTCTCTTGTATTACACTGTGCAGGTTGCATTAGTCAGGAATATAAACATTTTTGGAGACTTATTCTGTTCTCACTGATTTTATTTCTATTTTGACCAGTGCATGTAAGAACAGGATCTGCCTAGAACTTGCAGGATAACGTTCATTGTCTAGTTCTGACAGTCAGGTAACCCAGTCATTATTTCTGTTGCATTACTCATGAAAAAGGTTTTAACTCAAATATGAATGGGACTGACCTAAGATTTGAGATGGGATTCATTTGTCCTAAGATAGGAACCTAGAAGTTATACAAAAGGCCTGACCTGTCTACCTTGGGCTCCCTTTCTCATCAGTGAAGAGAAGCAGGTGCCCACTGAGAGAGGCTCATTTTCCCTTAGATAAGTGTCTAAAGCAGATGGAATGACAGGCCTGTTGGGGGTGCCTGTTTGCCTCTACTTGTTATGAAGGGTAACTATCTCAGACAACTAACTCGGACATGTGGTGAGCGATCATGATAACTGAATGTACATGTCTGATGACATTTTAGATGCTATAGGATAACCAAGGTGTCGATGTGGATATGAATGATATGGTACAGCATTTTTGCATATTGGTCTTTTCAAGTTCCTTTCTTTTAAAAAGTATACTTTAATATTTCAGTGAGTTTTGAAGAGGGTCTGAAATGAGGTAAGAGGCCACACTGATAAGAAGGTTTTGGAGGCCTGTTCAAAGTTAACAAGTTAATATGGTGGATATGAGGAATCAGCTTGGCTAAATTTGGCCTAGGGAAGTAAGCAGACATCATGACTGCAGAGTTACCACTCATTCCCTCTTGTCCTCAAGTTGCTGTCTTCTGTGAGCACACAGAAAAGATTGCTAAATTCATCTTACTGGCATTTGTAACAGAGGGAGATGGAGAATGTGTCAGGACAGAGAACGCGCCAGCATCCTTGATGCTGATGAACCACTAAGAGGGAAAATTAAATGTAATAAGATTTCTTCCGAAGTTATGAAATTCTCAAAAACAAAAAATGTAATGTTGGAGGGTGATATAATATCTTTAAGGGACTAGGAGTAATAAAACCTGTTTTTCAGTTATCTTTCTGAGAAATTTTGCTTTTCCTGCTCTTACCATTGTTAGTCATGGCACTTAATCTGATCATAGCTTCGTGGTATTATTCCTGGACTTCATGTGGAATAGAAAAGTTCTATTTCCTGGGAAACTAATGCTGAGTATCACAAACCAATCTAGTTAAGCAAATGCTGTTATTCAGGGGCAACTAAAACCAGAATGAGACTCAATGACCAGTGGCCTGAGCCTTCATCTCCTGTGTATATCAAACTAAAATTAAGGCAAAAGGTCATCAAATCAGAACAGTATTTTACATTCATGCTGCGCAGCTATTAATGCAAACGCAAGGTAGAGAATACCACTACTTAGCGAACAGGAACAGACAGTTGGGACCAAATCTTGAAGAGGACTTAGCTGCATACAGGTCACATAGTGCAATGCTTTATGTGGTAGGGCTTGCTCCTGGAACAGTCAGGTCTCTGCTAGATGCTTATTTGCTGCATGGGAAGAATTTTGTACCTTGGGATGGGAAACCAAAATAACCTCTCACTGTGTATTCTGACATGGAGCAATGTCTGTTTATCAAGGATCAGTGCAGTGCACGTATGACATTTAGGAAGTGCTCAGTAAGCTAAATTTTTCCAGGCAGCCTCATCCTTATTGCACATGCCCGGAATATCTGTGAGGCATGAGCTGTAAACATAACACCTCCAAAAAAGCATTCAATCTAATGTGTTGTGCACCGTGAGCCTGTCCCAGACGGTACTCCAACATTTTCAGCTGTTACACAGGTCCAGCACTCCCCACTGAGAACACGCGCTGTCATTGCTGGAGGGCTGTACTGTTCCTGGAGACCAGGAGCAGCACACTGCTGGACATCTGGAACAAACATCAGTTTCTTGAACCACACATGGATGAAATTTCTAGATTGCAAAAGAGGCCATGTCTGAGAAAATATTCATACATATTGTAACCCTCCTCATAGAGTTATTTAGGGATTACTGGGCTGCTAAGAGTTCATTTCAGAAATTCAAGGCTCAGAAAGAAAAGGCAGAAGAAAACTCTTGACTCCTCAGCTAGTAATCCGGGTGTTCACCCAGGAAGGAAGTGTTTGGGGTGGGTACAAACCATTTCAAGACATTACAAGAAGGATTTTTTTTCTCTACTAAAATAGGCCCATAGTTCCCAGGCAGATAACTGTGCTTTCACATCTAACCATGTTTGTTCTCTCTGATTCCAATTATAGAAATCTTGATTTGTTTTTTCCTCAGACAATGTTGTAACTTCAACAGGAGGGGAGGAGGATTCCTGCATTTAACCTAAGCTATAAGTGTCTTCTTAGGGCAAAGGGGAGGAGAGACAGAGATTTAAACTCCTGAAGCTGACAAGGAAGCAGAAACAGGCTCCCACCCCATGCCAATCAAGAGTTCAGTGGCCAAGATGCTTAGGTGGCACTTCAACATTCCTTGAAAGAAGGGAGCAATGTTATCTACACAATCAGCAGAGAGCACCTCTCAGAGGCAGTCCCAAAGTCAGGCATGCTGTCCTCATTGTGAACCCCTCACTGTGAGGACCAGAAAGCTGAAGTGCAGGTGGTTGGGCCAAGGCAGTCGCAGGGCTGTCTTCTACTTCTAAGCCCACTTCCACACTTCCTCCAAGTGTGATCTTATAATTACAGTTCTCAGGGGGAACATTTAGATTTCCCCTGTATCCTGTCTCTGGCCTCCTCGACCATTACCCTGTCCAACCACACTCTCTTCTAGTCCCCAACTCATGCCCTTTCCTAGTGGTTCGTTAAAGGTGTCTCCTTACTGAATTTTTTGGATACCTCTTAAACTGCCACCTCTGAGTCTTTGATGCCAGGCTGGTGTCCAGATGCTTGAAAGTTAGTCATTGGAGCACCTAAGTAAGTGGTCAGAGAGCTTCATAGCATCTATTTTTAGCTATCTATTGGCAATGAATGATGCACCTGGTGTTTCAGATGGGAATAATTCTGCAGAGTATTGCCTGCAGAGCAGGCTGTTAGAAATCAAATTAAAAATATGTCTACAAATGGGTGGAGGTATAAAGATTGTAAAGTAAGATTATGTCTGATCAAAATCCTGGTTTAGATGCTTCAGCTCATCTATAGTCATAGCCCACAATGGAGGACTTACCAGTCTTATGGGATACACCTACCATGGATTAAATGGTGATAACATAAATGCTTATACCTGCATGTAAGATGCTTCTAGCACATAACAGCTGGTTTATTTTCTATATATGGGCATTCAGGTACTTTAAAACACTTAGGTTCATTTGATTAAAAATGAGTGGAGCTAGAGACAAAAATTATTAGTGTTACTCTAGGAAAAAGCCTTTCAGATCTTTTATACCTTAGAGTTCAGTAAAGCACCTAAAAGAAATCAACAAATCAGACCAATTTATGACTGGTTTATCTTTAGGATAGTGGTATGCTCTGCTCTGCTCCATAGCTGATTTGTTTTCTTTCAAATGAATGCATTTATCTCCCTGATGAAGCTTCCCTAGTATTCCCTAGACTCCCTTTAAACTCAGTGGAGAGTCACAGATGTCCTGAAGGTGATTCATTCCTTCCTAAAATAATTTTCCAAGATTTGTGGAATCAATATCTCTGTGGAGGTGTCACTTTCTCTTCATTACTATGGAGAAAATCTGAAAAATTAACACAAGCTACACATGTAGCTCTTAGGTGACCAAAGTTAGGTGAAACTAAACTTGCCTTATGCCTTATTCCCATTTCCCTTTTTTAATGCTTTCCTTTTTCATTTCACCTCCAATGTTCTTCCTGGGTCTATTCTGCCTTCATCTTATATCTCATTAGTTTCCTGTATTCCATATGCTTTAAACCTATTTTAAATCAATAAGAACTGAGGGCACTCAGCACCTTGCAAAGTTAGCTTGAAGTCAATGAAATTGACTGTATGAGTCAATTTGAGCACAATCAACAGTGCTTGTCAGAGAAGGTTCCTTAGTCATTTGCCCAGCTCAAACAAGCTAGCAACTGCAGATCAGCATCTTTTCAAGACTGACTCTATACTTCAAACTGGTAATATTTACATGTTTCATTTGTCTCATGAAAATGCCTTCTTGTACAAGAAGATTGTCTTTCACTGTTCCTTGAATGTGGAATAAAAACATGCAAACAAAAAGAAGAAAAGAAAAATGATTAAAAAACCAAAGCTTGCAGAGGTCAGACCAAGTGTGTTAGATAACAGCCACAACAGTTCTTATGTTAATCAGCCTTTTTCTGCTTCTTCAGCAGAAGGAAAGAAAAAGATAAAGGGTAGAACAATGTCCTGTGTTTAGTCTGTTTGTATCTATAGAAAAGGCGCTTGTCCCTTTGTTCTTCTTGGTGTTAGAAAGATGTTGCTATGATGTTAGACTGTTCGGTCTGTGCATCTTAAAATGACCTTTATGCTGTTGGTTATGGTTAGCACAGTCAGTAGGTTCCCTGCTATGGTCAGTTCAGTACAGATAGCAATTACCTACATAGGTGAAGACCTCTAGTCACAATATAACATCCAGTCACTAAAGCTGAATATGTATCTTTGCATCTTACAAAGTATCACAGCAGGCCGGTGCTTGTTGCAGCTGATAAAGATTCTTTTTTTATACCATATACTCATGGTCCGTCCTTTCCTAGTGTGTGGCGTAAGGGCATGCCTGTTGATCTCAGACTGGCCATTAAACACCCTGACAGAAAATTGACAGCAGTATCCATTGGATGCCCTGGAGTGTCTGGCTAGCAAGGAGATGCTCTGATTTTACATGTTAGTCTGAGAAGACGCTGTCATTTTTCATGTTCACCCTAAACACTATGTCAGTCCTCAAGGCCTGGATGATATCAGATATTGAAGGAAGAACAGCTGTCTTGGATATAGTCAGGAAATGCTGAGTAGTACTCAACCTTTGAAGAGAGAATTAATACCTTTCCATTACCGTTAGAGTGCCAGTTATTCCATGGTCACTAAAACAGCTCTGGCTTGTTCCCTAACACGTCTTTGATAAAGACATACATAGCAAGAATAAAATGAAAAAACTTCTCTACCTTTTCACCAACCACAAAAGGAAGGGCCATACTGTCAGAAAGTCAGGTAACCCATCCATTTATGAGTAACCTGCCCTCATTGTGATAAAGTTCAGACTGATCAGGAATACAGGAGAAACTTCAGACAGTGCTGAGGGGAATAGACCCTTTGCTAACAAAAACGTGATGAGAAAAGCTTTTCTTTAGTATTGGCTCCTAATTAAACACCAAACTAACACTCAATTTTTGCATTTCACGACCCTTGAGAGGATCAGGCCAGGCAATCTCAGATGATGTTTTCCCATGCCCTCAGATCTTGAAGAGCAGGGAAAAGTATGGGAACAACCCATCAACAGAGGTTTGTAAAAAACCTTCCCAGATGACACAAAAAGGCCTTTTAAATTCTGTAATGAATAGGTGTAGTATGAAAACTTCATAGATTCACAGCTATGCTCAAAAATCTGTTAAACCTACCATTTTTGCAGCATGCCTTTCAATACAAGGATTTTTATCAAAAGGAAAAATAAATCTCCTTTTTAGTAGTCATTCATGCTACATTACATAGATCACAATGGAGTTTGGCCTCACATGTCAAAACAATCAAGGCAGATATTGAAAAGCTTAATCTAAAATTGAGGGAACTCTACAAATGTGCAAACAGAGTCACAGGAAAAAAGAAAAAGAGAGACTATGCCATAACAGCTGTCATGGGGAAACAGTGATTGATGTTTTGTGTAATGGAACACAAACCTCATACTAAGTAATAAGTACTCAGTCATCATCCCACTAATTACTCAAACTTCATTATAAAGAACACCAGGGCCACAATTAAATATTGTATATTACCCCTCATTCTAATTACATAGCCTTTTTAGTTACATTGTAAAAGCAATACATTATTTAATTATTTTCAGTTAATGTATTTTAAAACAATATTTAAAACCCCATCCAACACCCTAGGGATTTTAACAAATCATTAAAACCACTATTCATGTGTACAGTAGCAGTGCTATAGCCACATAATGCTGGCATCCATTTCAACTTCATTTATAAAAATTAAACTCGGAAACACACTAGCTTAAAAGGTCCTGACTCTGGCTTCCAGAGCTTTAATGGCATTTCACAGATGTAAGCCAGACTTAATTATATCCCTGAAGTGTAAAAATTTATCAGGACCAAATCCTGGCCTCTACTCTCAAGAGTTTTCAGAAAAAAGCTGCTTCCTCAAAGCTCCACTGGGACACCTTGAAGACGTTATTCTGGTCACTAAGTCTTCCTCTGGGGAAGATAGAGTGCATGGGTCTGAAAGGCCTCATTGCTACAGATATAGGCCTAAGAATATTTTATTGCCTACAAAATGCAAAGGATGTTGATGAGACAGATGAATAAGAGGAAGATGCATCTGGTTTTGTTGTTGCTCATTCCTCTAAAGTGCTTGGAAACATGGAATCAGAGAATCACAGAATGCTAGGGGTTGGAAGGGAACTCTGGAAATCATCTAGTCCAACCCCCCACCAGAGCAGGTTCACCTAGAGCAGATTGCACAGGAGTGCGTCCAGGCGAGTTTTGAATATCTCCAGAGAAGGAGACTCCACAACCTCTCTGGGCAGCTTGTTCCAGTGCTCTACCACCCTCAAAGGAAAGAAGTTCTTCCTCATGTTGAGATGGAACTTCCTATGACCAAGTTTGTGCCCGTTACCTCTTGTCCTGTCACTGGGCATCACTGAAAAAAGAGTGGGCCCATCCTCCTGGCACCCACCCCTTAAGTATTTATAAGCATTAATAAGATCCCCCCTCACTCTTCTCTTCTCCAGACTAAAAAGACCCAAGTCCCTCAGCCTTTCCTCATAAGAAGGATGTTCCAGTCCCCTAATCATCTTTGTAGCCCTTTGCTGTATTCACTCCAGCAGCTCCCTGTCCTTCTTGAAGCAGGGAGCCCAGACCTGGACACAGTACTCCAGATGAGGCCTCCCCAGCGCAGAGTAGAGGGGGAGGATAACCTCCCTCGACCTGCTAGCCACACTCTTCTTGATGTACCCCAGGATGCCATTGGCCTTCTTGGCCACAAGGGCACATTGCTGGCTCATGGTCATCCTGTTGTCCACCAGAACCCCCAGGTCCCTTTCCACAGAGGTGCTCTCCAGCAGGTCAGCCCCTAACCTGTACTGATGCATGGGGTTATTCCTCCCCAGGTGCAGTGCCCTACACTTGCCTTTGTTGAATTTCATAATGTTCCTCTCTTCCCAACTCTCCAGTCTGTCCAGGTCATGCTGAATGACAGCGCAGCCTTCCGGTGTGTCCGCCACTCCTCCTAGTTTTGTGCCATCAGCAAACTTGCTGAGGGCACGGTCTATCTCTTCATCAAGGTCATGGATGAATATATCAAACAGGATTGGACCCAGCACTGACCCCTGGGAAACACCACTTGTTACAGACCTCCAGCTAGACTCTGTGCCACAAATCACAACCGTCTGAGCTCTACTTATCAGCCAGTGTTCAATCCACCCCACTCTCCGTTCTTCTAACACACACTTCCTAAGCTTGCCTATGAGGATGATGTGGGAGACCGTGTCGAAAGCCTTGCTGAAATCCACTGCCCTCCCCTCATCTGTCCATCCAGTCATGCCATCATAGAAGGCTATCAGATTGGTCAGACATGACTTCCCCTTGGTGAATCCATGCTGACTACTTCTGATGATCTTCTTCTCCTCCAGATGCTTTGAGATGATGCCCAGAATGAGCTGTTTCATCATCTTTCCAGGGATGGAGGTGAGGCTGTCTGGCCTGTAGTTTCCTGGTTCTTCCTTCTTGCCCTTTTTGAAGACTGGAGTGACATTGGCTTTCCTCCAGTCCACAGGCACCTCACCTGTTCTCCAGGACCTTTCAAAGATGATGGAGAGTGGCCCAGCAATGACTTCTGCCAGATCCTTCAGCACTCGCAGGTGCATCCCATCAGGACCCATGGACTTGAGGAAGTCCAGTTTACTTAACTCGTCTCTAACTTGATCCTCCTCAACCAAGGGAAGGTCTTCCTTCTTCCAGACTTTCTCCATTACCTCCAAAGTCTGGGACTCCTGAGGGCTGCCCAGAGCAGTAAAGACTGAAGCTAAGAAGGCATTCAGTAACTCCGCCTTCTCTGCATCATCTGTCACCATGGAACCTGTCTCATTCAACAGCTGGCCCACATTTTCTCTAGTTTTGCTTTTGCCTCTGATGTACTTGAAGAAACCCTTCCTGTTGACCTTGACATCCCTTGCCAAGTTCAATTCCAAGGAGGCCTTGGCTTTCCTCTTTTCATCCCTGCATACTCTGATGGCATTCTTGTAATCTTCCCAAGTGGTCAGTCCCTTCTTCAATGTACTGTAAACTTCCTTCTTCCACTTGAGCTTTTTCAGAAGCACAGTGATGATTTTGTTGCCTGAGAGCACACCAGCAGATTCCCATGCTCCTTGCCTCACCAAGACATGGGTTCATAAATGATATGACAGAAGCAGAGATAAACTCCATGGATTGAGGGGTTCAAGTGTCTAAGGCAAGAATTCAAAAAAATTGATGGCCCATTAGCTTCCTTTTTCTTTCTGATGGAGCTTGGGATTCAGGGAAAGCTGATGATATGAATGTGTCTTATCTGTGCATAAAAGATACAGAAAGACTTTAACTTTGGAGAGTTTTTAGCAAATTTAACTGTAATTTGACAGCCAACGTTATTTTTCAGCTTTCCCAAACCCTGTGGTCTTTAGATCATGTAAGAAGACTATCTATCTTGACATTTAGTGATGGCAAGGATAATCTAAAAGAAGTAGACTATGTATTTAATCAAACAAAGGTTATTTAATGGTGTCATCTTTTTTAGGCTCCTTGCTTTCATTAGCTGTGACCATATGGAGCTCACAGATGGCAAATAAAACAGTGATGTCCTGTTCAAATAAGAAGGGGGTATGAACAGTAAATAAATTGCTGGCAAAATCAAGATACATGATGCATGTGATATATATGATATATGTCAGATAGGACTCAAAATGTCATGTAAACCTATTATGGCACACTTGAGTCTGGAATGGTTTTCAGTCTGAACATCAGGAGCTGTTAGATTGACATGGGAGAATAATCTTAGAGATTAATTTTAGGGAAGGGAAAAATCATTTAGATCCTTGAAAATGTGAGAATGAAGACTCATCAGCTCTATTTCCACTTTGGTCCTTCCATGATGGGTTTCCTCTTTTATTCCCTCCCTGAGGGTACTGTCAGGCTCACTTTCTCTTTCTCTGACCCTTTCTCTTTCATCTCTTTTAAGGAAGGACTTTTCTCCGCATTCAGTATTGCATTTAGCTGAACAAGGAGACTTGTTGTGAGCAGCATGATCCATTCTTTCTGTCTAAACCCAGAGGTACAGTGAAGGATTGGCTGTATGCTATCTGTTGCACCAATTCTCCATGAGTTAATCAGAGGGAGTAGGATTTGAGGACCATGAAGCCAAAGTACAATCTTTGCTGACTAAAATTGGGTGGGTATTTACCCTTGCCTCCAAAGTTTTACCAAAACCTGCTTATTAAGGCATATTACCTGGTGCATATGAAGTTGCTGAATATGGTTATGGCAAACAAACACCGCATGTTAGGATGCTTTTGTGATGGGCTGTAAATGCCACAGGCAGTAAACAGTTTCAGCACACAACTTCTACCAGCTGAAAGGTATTTTGCTGTTCGCCATCTCTACATTGATACCACTGATCTTCATAACTCCGCCTTCTCTGCATCATCTGTTGCCATAGCACCTGTCTCATTCAACAGTAGGCCCACATTTTCTCTAGTCTTTCTTTTGCCTCCGATGTAGAAAACCCTTCCTGTAGAAACCCTTCCTGTTGACCTTGGCATCCGTTGCCAGGTTTGATTCCAAGGAGGCCTTGGCTTTCCTCTTTT
Organism: Gavia stellata; assembly: GCF_030936135.1. Taxonomy (NCBI): domain Eukaryota; kingdom Metazoa; phylum Chordata; class Aves; order Gaviiformes; family Gaviidae; genus Gavia; species Gavia stellata. The sequence goes on along the minus strand of NC_082594.1, from coordinate 26,067,378 downwards.
CATCCCTGCATACTCTGACGGCATTCTTGTAATCTTCCCAATTGGTCAGTCCCTTCTTCAACGTACTGTAAACTTCCTTCTTCCACTTGAGCTTTTTCAGAAGCTCCTTGCTCAACCATGCATGTCTCCTGCTTCCCTTGCCTGATTTCTTGCTCTTAGGGATGCACTGATCCTGAGCTTGGAGGAAGTGGCACCTGAATATCACCCAGCTCTCTTGAGCCCCTCTACCCTCTAGAGCCCTAACCTTGGAATTTCTCCAAGCATTTCCTTGAGGAGATTAATGTTAGCCCTTCTGAAGTCCAATTTTGCAATCCTACATGTTGCTTTGTGCATACTGCACGTGATCCTAAACTCTGTCTTCTCACGATCGCTACAGCCAAGGCTGCCCCCAACCTTAATGTCCTCGACCAGTCCCTCTTTGTCAGTACTAGGTCCAGTAGCACACCTCTCCTTGTTGGCTCCTCCACCACCTGAGTCAAAAAGTTATCATCAATACACTGGAGGAACCTCCTGGACTGTACATGCCTGGCTGTGTAGCCTTCCCAGCAGGTATCAGGGTGATTGAAGTCCCCCAGGAGAACCAAGGCCTGTGACTGTAAGGCGACTCTCAGCTGTCCGTAGAAGGCCTCATCAGCTTCCCCATCCTGATCAGGTGGCCTGTAATAAAACACCCACAACAGTGTCTCCCATATTAGCCTGCCCCTTAATCCTTACCCACAAGCTCTCAACTTGCTCTTCATCCTCCCCCAGGGAGAGCTCAGTACATTCCAGTTGCTTTCTCACATAAAGAGCAACTCCACTGCCTCACCTTGCTGGCCTATCTTTCCTAAAAAGAACATAGCCATCTATGACAGTGTTCCAGTCATGTGAGCTATCCCACCTTGTCTCAGCAATTGCAATGAAATCGTGGCCCTGCGACCGCACACAGATCTCTAATTCTTCTTGTTTATTCCCCATGCTGTGTGCATTGGTGTATAAGCATTTCAGGGAGGGAGTTATGTGTGTAATTTTTGCCGTTGAGGGGTAGTAGGCCTTCTGGTTCTCAAAAATACTAGCAAGCTGCCCCACAAGTGCTGAGCTACTACACCCAGGCGCCTCTCTAGCAAGCCCAGTTACCTCCCCATCCCCCTTCAATCTAGTTTAAAGCTCTCTCAGTGAGCCCTGATAACTTTTGTCCTAGAACCCTCTTCCCCCCGTGAGATAGGCTTTTCCTGTCTGTTACCAGCAGGCCTGGTGTCTGGTAAATCAAGCCATGGTCAAAGAACCAAAGTCCTGACGGTAGCACCAGGCTCGGAGCCAGGCATTTTTCTGCTGGCTCTTCCTGTTTACCCCCTCATTATTCACTGCAACTGGAGGGGTAGAGGAGAACATGACTTGTGCTCCCAATCCTTTGACCAGTCGTCCCAAGGCCCTGAAATCTCTCTTCATTGCCCTTGGACTTCTTCTCACTACTTCATCACTGCCTACCTGAAAGATCAAAAGCAGATAATAATCTGAGGGCCGTACTAGGGAAGGAAGCTTCTTCTTTACATCATTAACCTGGGCCCCAGGAAGGCCGCAGACTTCCTTATGTAATGGGTCTGGTCTACATATCGGGCCTTCCACTCCCTTCAGAAGTGAGTCACCTATGATGACAATGACCCGTCTTTTATTTTTTACTGAGGTGGTTTTGATGCAGGAAGAGGTCTGACTAGACCTCGACAACACCTCCAAGCTGAGAGAACTGTTGTCCTCACCATTGTCCAGTTCCCCTCGCAGAGCAATGTACCTGTTTCACAACGGCACCTGGGAAGGTGAGGTATTCGCACCTGGGAAGCTGAGGTATTCCCACCTGGGAATGGAGGATTGAAAATCTTCATTGCAGGCAGGTAAGGATACTGAGGCCTAACACTTTAAAGGGTGCACTCAGAAAGACTAGGGAACAATTTTGGATCTGCAGAAACAAGAAAAAAAGTTACTAGCTGGTTTTGTGCTGACTTGTCTGTATTAATCCACTGTAGGATTTGGGTTTTTTCTGTTTTACTTAGTAGCAGTCTTTTTAAAACAGAGATTGTATTCTTGTTTTCTTTTGTGCAGCACTGTGCACTCTAAAAATGCTGGGCTGATATGCCCATAGGCACTCTGATAATATATGCAATAACAGGAGTGATGATTTCAACTTTAGAATTCATTCTGATAAGAATGTTGGGTGGACAAAATTAGTAAGACTAAGTATGAAAATTGTAGGAATGCAGATGTGCTATATTTAACTAAAGGTTACAAGTAATTTCTGCTTATTTTGTCAGACAAGTGAAAGATCTCCATTTTCTAAGAAATGGTTAAAAGCAAACAGGGCTTAGCAAAGAGGATCAAAACTGTGAGATGCCAAGAATGTTTCTTCTCACCGTACCCCACTAATTCTCTTGAAGCTGGCATTATGCAAGACTTCCTTGGAATTCTTTAGGATATTCAGTGTTCAATTAATTCTCCATTCAAAAGCATGAGCATGCACAATGGTGGGATACATTAACATTGTGCCATTTGATACTCACTCAAAAACTGGATACTGTCTGAATTAAGAAAGATCAGCTAGAGAAAGAACATACGCAAAGAGATGTGGCATTTAGCAATTACAGGCCAAATCCAGAATAGGATTTAGGTGGACCGTAGATCCAAAGTCCAAAACTGCAACCTGAAATCCTCCCACTCATTAACTGCTTTACACAGAATGTCTCTAAATACCAGTAATTCTTCACTTCAAATCTGAAAACTGCCTAGGGTGTCCTTTCTTCACATATGTAAAGATCCTAATATTTAGATTCCTCATTCCTTGTAATCCCTGTTGGGATCTAGAAGCTTGTCAGAGGCACATAGTGTAGGTGTACCAGTGGATGTACTGGCAGCCTGTATAGCATCCTGACAAAAATATAGTAACAGCTCATTTCTTGTAATTTTAGGAGTTTTCAAGTACCCTAGTGGTACTAGAAGCTTCCCGCCACATGTGAAACATCAGTTCAATTATCTTTTATGCTGACAAATCCAACCACAAGCTTCTTTCCTCTGAAGAATGTGTCCAAACAACCAAGCAAAAGGCTACATCATGACATCGTCTACTTGACCTCTTACTGTTATGTCAAAGCGCAGGAAAGAATGTAGCATTCATGGAGGTAAAGAAATCAAGTGACAAAGAGAGCGTAGCCCGGTGATTAGGATGTTTTGGCAGAAGCTCTGAGTTCTAGGAAGACTTCAGCTGACTTTATTAAAGGAGATGACTGTCACTTAACCATCATGGTCATACTACCATCAGCTTCAAGCTCCACATTGGTAGGTTGCAACCTAGCTCACATGTTCAGGCACACAATGACTTTGTAGCAGAAATACAGGCTTCTGACTTTTGCAGAGTGTAAGTGAAAGGAATCCAGCATGGTGAATTTAGAGTTAGGACACAGACTTAAGGCAAATTGGGTCAAATTTCATACCAGTTAATAGCTCATAACTCAGCCTACTGAAGGCTGCTGCTGATCATTTTCTTTCCACATCTGTCTGAAAAACCAAACCAGCTATTCGCCAACACTGGCAAACTTAAGCATTCATTAATTCCTCCCTCAATGCTCTGAAATCCACCTGCCCTGCTCGGATCAGTGCAGACACAGGAATTCCACCTCCAGCCTATTTGCAATATAAATGGTCTCAAATATGACAGACTAAAGATTTCAGGAAGTTTCATTTTTGAGTTCTTAAAGATGGCTTTTGCTATGATTTTTCTCCTCTTTCCTGCTAAGCTCATTTACAAGATAGCTTCCAGTTTTCAACCTCACCAGCACTCACTTGCTACTCCACAAGTTGTCAAATGCTGTAAAATCAGGAGTAGGGTGCCTACCCAGCCATGCAAAAGGCAATAAAGAACTCACATTTTAATGATAGCTAGAAAGTTTGCTAGCTACCCTCTCCACCACTGTCTTTTTGCCCTCATTGGCAGTGCACTGACAGTTAAAATTTTCTTGGCTATGGATAATTATGCCCAGATTTTGCTGTTTGAATACAGTTTTTGAATGGGCTGTGCAATATGCCCAAGTTACCTCCCAAAGAATGTGGTTGTCCAGTAATTTAAGCCAGCTATACTTCTACATTCCACCTCCTATCTCCTCTGACCTTCCTGTAAATTCATATAGATTTTAATCTAGCTAGTTTGGTGCTTAAATGCTAAAGTTTGGCCTCGTAACTGCTTTAGAATTTAAATATGCCTTTAAAAAAAAAAAAAAAGAAATTTTTAAACATTGAAAGACTTGCATGTTGTTGAAAGGAAGGGGTCTACAGACCAGATCCTTAAGTCACCAGAAGTTGATGAATTAAACCAACTAAGTGTAAAGACTCAGTGCAGTTAAATGGTTTAAGTTAAAGGAATTTTGAAAGTTAGACCCAGTCTGTAATGCTACACTACTTACAATCATAATTGTCAATGTACAGATAGATCTTGTTTCTAGGTGCATAACTCTTACCACGATTAGCTTTTTAATGTTTGTAGATCAGGTATTTGTTAATTTTTTGAAATGAATCTTTATTTGAATTCCAGTTCATCCATTCGACTAAGAAATTTTATAGGGAAATTAATGCAGCAAAACAATAGTTTTAAAAGGCCACGGTGCTACTTGTGAAAGCAATCCCAGTTTATTATGTCACCTGTAGATGTGTTGCACATGCAGTCTTTGTGACACCAAAGAGCTATTGGTTCTTTCTTTCGTTTCTAATAATGCCTCTATCAATGTAGTTCTGTTCAGATAAATCGTTTTACTGTTCCTTCAAAACTCTTCAAATATTCCTTAAAATTAACTATTTTTCAAGCATTCTTACAGGAGTTAACAAGACTTTTGGGGAAATTTACTGTGATAATTCTCTAGTGGTACTTCATTTCACCAGCACTTGTGAAAAAAAAACCCCAACTTTTGTAATCCTTCAGAGCTCTGCTCTTATATATTAGCCTACATTATTTATTTATTTAAATGCACCCTCAAACACAAGTAAGAGCCAACCTTCTGGTTATTCTGTGGATGCTTGTGTGTACGCCTGTAATTCACAGCTAAGTACACTGACTTTAATAAATGGGTCTTATGCAGAAATTCTTAGAAATAACTCCTGACCTCTGCCTTCTTGCAAAAAATTTCCTACCTCAGAAATCTCTCAGGCCATACCTTGTCTTAGGCTCCTCCTTCTCCTATTTGAACTAGTAATTTACCTCCAAAAAAACAGAGTGATCTGGGAACACTTTCATATATGAAAGAGCATCCTCTCTGCAGGCTTAATGAACAACCATTGAAGTTGGTGGAGAAAGCTCCCGTTGATTTGAGTGGGAATTGGTTTGAAACCTTTAACCAGGTATCTGTCTTAATCAGAACAAAGAGCTGTTCTGTGAGTTCTCTTGATTGAGCAGATATTATTGTACTTAAATGAATAACCCTTGGCTAGTTTACTCCAATACTGCTTCTTTTTCCTCAATTAAGCACAACACAATGAAATAGAAATCAATCCTGATCAAGAGAGTTCACTGATGTCTGAGTTTTAATGAGACTCTTTTTGTGTCAGAAGACCACTACATCTTTTCTAACAAGGTATAAAAAACAGCTTCCAACAGTCCCAAGGAAAGACTTTTCATCCTGGGTCTAGTTTTAGAAAAATTTACGTCTCTTACTTTTTCATCAGTCCTACATGACTGCTGCCGATGTAGTAATCAGAAGTTTAGTTAATAAAGATAATAGGGTGCAATTCAACTTCTTGAAAATATCTGAAGTCACCATCAGGTGTAATTGCTAGAGTAGAAACACTGAAAAAATAACAATAATGCTCACAGTCTGAAGTGAATCTGTTACTATAAACAAGAGGGTGGTTGTAAGAGTTCATCTCAGGCTTCTTGAACAAAAATACATGATTTCAGCTTCTGAAACCTTTCTAGCCTGTAACATGAACTTTGGTGCATAGATTTTACAATATGCCTGGGGAAAAAGTAGAAATAGCTTCTTCTGGAAAGGTAACCGTATTTTATGTTAACTTTGGAAAGATTTTCTGAGGTGTGCTGCAAGATAGTTTGTGTGCCAGTGCTAACGTGAGGGAGGAGGAGATGCTTTTTTTTGGTAGCTATGGCGTTTTGTCAGCAAGCAGAGGACATGACTTTCAGAGTTCCTGAGTCTGACATCTATCCATTGCTGAAGGGAGCGGTCTAACACTAGGGCATTGTATAGCACAGTGGGTGTCAATGACAACACCCTCTTTTTCATGTATGGTGTATTTGTCTTTGCAGGTTTTTTAATGAATGAGCCACCAGCACTCACAAGGAAAAAGCAGGTGCATGAGCTGAGGAGGAGGTTTTGGACAGTGAGTACCACACGTCACATATCATGTAAGTGCCTAGTTCAGTGTGGTGAGAGACATACCAGGTTCCCACTCTGATGTGCCTACCTGTGTCTGAGCTGCAAGGAAATGTTGGGGTCCAGTTCCCTCAGGATGGGTAAAAAAAGAAACAGGAGATCTAATACTTATGTGTCCTGATGGATGCCTTGAGGATAAGAGCTTTCCTTTTCACCTCCCAAGGTCTGTGGCCTTGTAATACAGATTCCTGCCCCCCAGAAATCAGCTAAGGAAAATTTCATTAAAGGTGTTTTGTTTTTTCTTTCCAATGGTGCATGGGATTTTTCACAAAGGGCAGACCTATCAAAAGAGTCTGAAAACCAGGGAGGCTAAGAAAAGTCACTCGGGGAAGTGTGCTCAGGACTGAAGGCTTGAGGCAGAGCTTGCTGGTAGATAGGGCAGCCAGCTGCAGTGAGGAAAGGCCATACTGCTTGGGAAGACTTCACCAGAAAAGCACCAGAAATCAGTGGAGCAGAAATCCTACCCCCAGAGGCTGCTCAGTTTGCCCTTCTCAGGAACACTTAGTGCCTGCAAACCAAGCCCCTCATCAAATAACACCACCAAGGAAACCCATGAACACCGAGGGACTTCTACTCTTATTTTCTGCCAGGCCTCCATTATCACACCCATTAGGTTGAAGTATTTTAGTGTAAAGCTTCAGATAGTCTTAGTTCACATGTACTGGCAGATGCACTAGACAGTCCCAATCAGTATGTTGTTTTACTATTAGCTATTTACAACAGTGCTTCTCCAACTCTCTTGTCAATTTTACTCTATGCTTTAATTGAGGCATTTTACTGATTTCTCATGTTGCATGTATGTATGCATTGTACATGTGCAATCCTTTGTGTGTTATTATGTGCATAGATGTACTCTGTGGATTGAAGAATAAATTTAACACCTGCAATTTTATTGCCCAAATGTTTTTCATCTAGTCCTGGTTCTATACCAGCAGTTACATACAGGCTTTGCTCAGGGTAGGTATCAGCAGGTGTTGTGCATTGCATAACCAGTTGCACTTGCACCAAATATGCAGATGAGACTGCACTGTCCTAAAGCCATGCTACTTGTCTCCAGAGTTAGGGAGATGATGGTGAGCATCCATCTGCATACATGCGTTCATGTAAACACAGTGGGTAGTTGCCAAGTTTGAAATGGAAAATGGATTTAATACTGTGGGTACATCCTGCATTTCCCTGTAGGGTTTTTTTGGGCAGCGGGAGTGAAGGTGATGGGGAATGTGCGGTTGCTTCCTTCAGCTGGAGGCTGCATGGCCTCATCGTGTTGGAGAGCCCCTGTAAGACAAGTACAGGTTTCTCACTTAAGGCCAGACCCTGTCTTTGCCCAGGGCCATTGCTTAGAGGTGGAAGGTATTATAGTACATAAGTTAATAAGGAGGAAAAAAGGCATATTAATAATGAAGTAGACTGAATTTTAACAGCACTTCTGCTCTGCTCCTCTCTCAGAGGATTAAAAAGATGGTACTGAGACGGTTTGTTAAACAAATCTGTTCAGCTCCTGACCTTCACTGCTGCTGAATAATTTTCTTCTGCCATAACCATCTCTCTCATTTGCAAAGAGATAACTAAAAAATGTGTGCAGTAAGTTATAAAACAGGGTGCATTGTTTGAAGGAGACACGTGCAATTTGTGACATTCACAGCTGACCTTGAAGCATATGATACAGGACAAATGTAGCTGCAGGGAAGCTTACAGCTAGTCCTGCCTTAGTCACCGTCAGGGCGAGTCGTGTTGGAATGCCTTCCAAGGCACTGTTTGGCTTGAAATAGCTTCACATTTTAGAGTCTCTTTGAATTTTCCTTTTTTTCATTTTAGACTTTGGTTGATTTTCCAAAGCGTAGCACTATATTAAAAGGATTTTCTGCCTGCCTTCTCCCCTGCTTTCTCCCCGCCCCCCCCCCCCCCCCCCGAGCTATTCTCTTTTCCTCTTCCATTCCCAGCTCTGGGTTGTTGCAGTACTAGTATACACTCTTTAAAGAAGCTAGCAGCTGGCTCAGCCAAGCTCTGATCTTTTCCATTATTAGAATGTTTAAAGTCACTATCAGCTACAACAGAATGGTAGGGGAGGGGGTTATCTTATGGCCCTTTTGTGAAGCCTAAGATAATAAATTCAAAACCTGTAGATAGTAGCTCCCATACAGGATTACACAAATAATAAAAAGGCCTGGGAATTCTAAATGAATAGTCAAACAGGTCAAAACATGGATGTGAAGGAAAATATCTGATGAAACCCCAGCCTTTGCCACATTTCTTCTCTGTAGAAATAAGAAGTTTTTTCTGAATTAACTTTAAAGTCAATTCACTATAAACATTGTGAGTAAATACATAGATTTTCAAGAGCCCCAAATCAGAATGCTTTTAATATAAATTTTGCAATCATTTCCAAATCAAAATAACCAGGAATAAATGTTCTATTGGACATGAAAAGGGGTGTATCCATCCCTGCACCTCCATTAACACAGCCTGGTAGTCTGTGTGTCTCTAATTCTGGCCACACGAGGCAGAAATACCCCTGAGTCCCCATCTTGGGATGACTGTGTCCTGTTCTCAAAGCTCCTTCTGTTACAACGAATGCATGTGTGTGTTCTAGCCAATGATAATTCATTAACACTTATAAAACCACCTACATATATTTTTGCTAAATTCACAATATTGAATCCTTATAACCTGCATCTTTTCCATAGCTTGTTTCCCTCACCCTTCAAAATGTCCTCATTACTTGCCATTGCATTATAGAGGTCCCAGTCCTGCAAACTGGTGCTTATATGCTTAACATCACACCTGGCCCTCATGTGGACCTGTCTACAAATGGGTAGTCTCAGATATGTGTGGTTATGGTACAGGGACTATCATGGACATCTACACAATATCAATGAGCATTGCACAACAGCAAAGAAAGGTTCCCCAAGGTGTAGGTGTACGAAACAGCCCTCCTCTTTTCTAGAATGAGCTTTATTTGGCATGTCCTCAGTGCTAGCCTGTGCTTTATGGAGGTGTAAAATAATTGGATTCTTTCCCAGCATCTGGACTACGTTTCAGGGATTACTGAGGCTGTGGGTTTTGAGAAGTGTAGATTCAGTTTTAGGGTTTCAAATACCAGATCTGAGATGCTGCCTTCACATGACGCACAACACTGAATTAGTACAAGCTCACTCTGCCAGGTCAACTCATATAAAAATTTTGCAGGGGTAAATTCATCCCATCATACTTTCTGCTGGATCAAGTATCCATCCTCTTGCAGCTGACATAGAGCCAGCTAAACACTGTACAGTGTGTGTTCTGGCTAATCCAAAGGAAACGTAGTTGTGTTCTCGCACCTAGCTATCATATTTGTACTGTGAATTGATCTAATAGCAAGCTGATCTGGTGTTAATGGACAAGAAACCAAGGAGGTAGCTTGAGGTAACATTAAAAAATGGAACTTTTTCTCAGAAGCCTGAAGATAGGACCAAAAGGTGGGCCTGTTTTAGAAGCTGAGGAAGAAGCCTCTTTTCTCACACTGAGGACTGGGTGCCTTATGCTGCTATTTAAGCACAGTTCCCGACCATTCCCCCAGGCTGCCACTGAAGCCACCTCTGGCCACAGCTCTGGGAGTGCTACAATAGGATGGGGAGCCCAGAAAAGTGGGCTACAAAAAAGCTTTTTGGTAAATTAAAAGGCAACAGGATAAAACTGAGAAGATCCTTTCACAATTAAAAACTATGGTAAAAACAAGGATTACAAGGAGAGTGTTAAAATCCAGTTGCATATTGGGCTTTAGAGAGTTAAGTATTTTAGTCTAGACATAACTATCATAATAAACAAACCTTTTCAAAGTGAATACTTTTACCATTTCAGTAGACATTTTGAAATTAGTTTCTCTGGTATATCTCTAAGCACTTTTCCAGCAAATCCCTCCTACATCAAACTGACTGTGATCTTCTCTATTATCTAAATAAAATGGACACCTGATCAAATCCTGAAGTAGCATCTTTGATGGCTCTTTCATCAGCTTGCAAAGATGTATGTTATTTGTCCCTGCTGTGGGGACCGTGGGGGGAGGATGCCAGTGGGGGAGGATGTTGATATTGACCCAAATTTGAGCAGTTTTGTTGCTAGCTGGAGGCTGAATCCAAGCAGTCTCAAAGGGAATCAAATGTACCAGAATAAATCACTGAAATCTGACATCTGAGGTAGACTTGAAATGGAAGTGAATTGATTCGTTGTAGCATTAGCACACATTTTAATTTACTGAATGTACAGACAATTTTTCTATATACATTATTCTTTATATGCTGCCCAGTATTAGTGACTTCCATGATACAAGGTGTTCTACTGTATTATTGACTGGCATGCTCTTATAGAGTTTTAGCTGACATTTCTTTTGTACTTAAATAACAGCCTGGTTTATTAAGATTTTGTAGTGAGTTTAGTTTATGTTAGGCAATTAATACTGTTGCTAGGGAGCACCAATAACAGTTTTGAAGTTTAATTTGCTTAAGTGTGTCTAAATGGTTTTGCAGTAGGCTTGGAATAGTTTGAATTACATCCATGATCTTTCAGGTATTGCAGCTTTAATGGACTTCCAGTTTACTGACTTTTTGAGTGAAGTCCAAGAATGCCTTGGATTATCCCCTCTTTTTTTGCATTGAAAAATCTGTAAAACTTAAAAATGGTGGGAGACATGACAATGATGGTGACATGTCACCATTTCTTGTTTCCTCACTATTGTCTGACTGTCCTTTCAGGAGTAGAACATCATTCCCTTCTCAGTCTTTTGCTTTTTGCTTGCCCCAGAATGGTTTTGCTTCCATACTTAAAGTCCTTCTCTTTTCACTTGGGGAAAAAAAAATCCCTGCAGGAAACCTTCACCTCTTCCTGTCCCAAACTTTTCTTCACTTACTTTTTACATAGGATTGTTTATATAGAAATTAGTAAATATGTGTGTGTAAATGGGAGAGAAAAGAAGAACGAGATAATCTTTGACCAACGTAAGAAGTTAAAATACTTAAATTTGTTCTGGTGACATCATGCATTATGGAAAGTGTGAATACAGAGATCCATCTTTGATAGAAACAGCTTCAGCATCAATGAAGTCACATCAGCTTACTTTGGCTTAGGTACTAGCCTTGTAGTCTCAGAGTGATATCCCAATTTTTTAATTAAAAAGAAATGCTATATATTTTTGGAGCTTGTTTTAAAGGCCTCTGAAGACTGGAAAAATACCTTTTGCTTCCATGGACTTTGTACTGTCTTAGCACTCAGCTTTTCTTACCAAATCCCACCAGGAATGTCAGTGCAAGTCTGCCACAGATTTGCCAGTGGCCTTGGTCTGCATAAAAGAGTGTCAAATAAGAGATGCTGAAATTAAGAATTGGAACAAAATGTTGCACTAGTAGTAAAAAGTTAACTGAATTACACTTTCTCCAGACAGCTTCAATACTGCAATATTATTTGAGCTTCCTGCAAGACAGTTTCTAGGTGAATATGCATTTTTTTAAAAATGGAACTTAAGATAAACCAAAAATATTAGGTACCGTCAGACTCAAGATGCAGCAATATTCGCTAACATTAAATCCCACATAGAAAAACTGTTGTTAATTTTTACTAAAGCAACATTTTTTATTGTCAGGTTCCACATTGAAGGTAGTATATGAAAAGAAATAGTCCATATTAGCTAGCCTATTTCCAAACTAAATTTTGAAGTAAGGTCTCTGAAGCATTTTCTGAGGTCTCTGACTTTCTTTTTTAGATTATAGCCTTAATTTCTCCGGGTTGTGAAAAAACAGTGGCTAATTACCAGAGGTCAAGTTAAAGGTTACTGGGAAAAACGATGTATTTAAGCCTTATGTCCATTACCTAATATTTTATGCTACCAAAAGCTTGATACTTCTCCATGAGAAATGAAGAGTAATCTGAAGTTTCAGCATAACAAGCACTCCCTTGCTCACAATACAAGTCTTTTCTCTCGGAGTTGTTTGTGAGAGTAATCATGAGGATGTTAGAATCAGGTTGTTTCCTGTAAGTCTTTTAGTGTAGGTAAAAAAACCCAAACCAAATCAAACCCAAAAACCCCAAACCCACAGCAAAAAGCAGTCCTCAATTCTCTTTCAAGATCTTTAAAGGATCTTGAGGTCATGACAGGTGAAAAAATAGCCTGACTGTGAAAAGATCTATTTCATACTGCATTTATTTTGTTTCCCACAAACAAAATTCTGCAAGCAACATGTTAAATATTTCATGATAGCAGATGCAATATGTGGTATTCAGCTAGTTTTATCCTCTGTAATCTGAGAGGGAAAAGGTCCACTCTGTGTTTTTACCTAGGGCAGAGACAGAACATGCAGTGGTTATAATGCTTACAGAGCTTCCATACCTTGCATTACAATCCAACTTAAATGAAATTGCCCTGTGTTTTGTCTGCTAAACTTAGAATTCATTTAGCTGCAGTACCTTGGATTTAAAAAAAAAAGCAAGAAACAGCCCCTGGTTTGAGAACTTCTCATGCATTTTGAAGACCTTGGGTAAAATCTGATTCTACTGAAGTCAGTAACTTTATTGATTGTGAAACATGGCACACATTTACCTTCAGTGTCTTCACCTCTGTATAATAACAAGACTCATCCTACCTGCCAGTGAAGGAGGAAAAATGTATCAAAACCAACCAAAGTGAAGAAGCTTGGTCTTCTCTTTCCTGCTGACAATGCCTTACTGCTATCTCCTCTTTTAAATCAATCTGGGCTTTAACTCTATGGCAGTTCCTTTACATTTATCAGCATACATATGATCATTTTTAGCATTTACCACTTCACTCTCCACTTGTTTTTAACTCAACGAACTCTGCCGTTGTCATGCTGTCGTTACCTTCATTTCAGATACTGAAACCAATATCCAGTTCCTCATTTCTGAATAGAGTCTAGGCCTTTTCCTTCCATCTTTAGGACATCTAGAACAATCTCTGTTGCCTTTATCACTTACCACCCATGGCTCCCTCAAAGACACGTTTCTTTAGTTAGCAGAAGGGAGGGGGATTATTTCCCATAGTGACTGTGCTTTACATTGCTCTGCTCTAACCATGGTAATACATATAAGGTAATATATATACCTCTAACAAGGTAGAATACATGTCTGATAGGCGGCTGATGAGGCTGTTATTCCATTAAGGACTTTTGACAGCAAGATACAAAGTTCTACCAGTGCAAAGCAATTGTAATATTTCACTTAGCTTGAGCTATTATAGATTTTTCACTGACATCCAGAAGCTTGGCAGCTTTATTTTGAGAGCTATTTACAGTCCCCAAAGTGTAAAAGAGATTATTTTATTGTATACTTTGATATCATTTCTTTATTATGCACTCCCTGAAATTACTTTCCTGTTATGACATACTGAAGAGCAATAAGAATGTAAGTATCATTTTTATATTGCATTTCTCTGATGATTTTGGTATAACCAGTTTGTGCTGACATAAATACCAGATTAAAAATAATAAGGATATGATGTTTCACAGTGTTACATTGCTCTGTGTATAAAAAGACCCTATGCTGTCCCAATTCAAAATAATTCAGGTCCTCTGGCCTTTGTTGTCAAATGATTCTCCAGGGCTTTATCAGATAACATCACTTTTTCTGCCTTAAATCTCTCCCACTCTCTGCTTTCATTAACTTTTGTGAGTTGATGAAGCTTGAGCCCTCTGTGAGAGAGGCTCTGTCCCTCCTGTGTCGGCTGGGCATTCAGGAAGCTGAATGGGATGTCCACCCTTTGCTGGGAGTGCTGGGAGTAGGACGAAATGCTTCCTTCTCTGTTGCATGTGCCTTTACAGCAGCCAGTGCACAGCTTGTTTCTATGCCAGAGGGTGGCTTTTTCTGCTCCTTTCGTAGGTATTATCAATATTATTTAATGAAGTAGTTGTTTGGGGAATAATGACTTAGCTGATATGACTAGCAGCACATGCAGAAGAGAAACTACTGATTCTCTGAAGATGAAGATACCTTCTATTAAATAATGGTGAAAAATACCTCGCGTGGTTTTCATGCCACGTCTTACAAAAGACAGTAAAGATGCCTCACACATTCCTTCTTAACGTCATTTTCAGTTGCCCATTCCCGTGACAATACGTAGCTGTTAAGGCTGATTTTCTTATGCATCAGCTCTCCTCAATTTTGAAGTGTCAACAAAGGCAGATTAGACATTGTAGTAAAACTGAAGAGCTTAATTTCTCTGTCTCATTTTCAACCTGTTGCCTGACAGTTTCATTTGGTGTTGAGTGGTTCTGTTATTGTGAGAAATAGTGAAGAATCATTCCTTATTCACCATTTCTGCATAATATTAAAATTATATATTTAAGACTATTATTTTATATTGATCATTTCACGTTATGTTCCTTTAACATTTTTAATATTATGTCCTGCCTCAGTCTTCTCTTTTCCACTTTGACGGTCCTAGTCTATTTTGTCTGGGATCCATTTCAGTCATGTGGTCATCCAAGTTTGCTTTCTTTGAACTTTTTCTAGTTATCCTATATTATAGTAGGTAATGCCACCTGTAGATTTATACATATTTGTTTCAAACAGCAATTCACAATGACTGAAAGTCATTAGAGTCATTGGTGATAACTAACACCTGTCAGCTTAAAAACATCTGAATAGAGCTACTTTTTCCCTGTGTTTGTTACTTTGCACTAATGCCATCAAAGTCAGGACACCAACGTAGCAGGACAGCAGTTGTGAGTCTGGGTAGCAGCTCCGGACTTTGCCAAGTTTGGCTTTCCAAAGCAGAGGTAAAGGTGAAAATCAGGGACACAGAAGACCACATCTCTTTAGGCATCCCATCTCTCCCAGCAGACTCCATCATCTGTGTTCTGCAGAGACCCCAGCAGGGATGGAGCAGGATCGTAGGAATACCAACCTGCAAAAAGGCCTGAAAATGCTCAACTAACCCACATGTCAAAGTGGCTGATAGCCATTGTGTGGCTCTGGATTGAGGTTGCTCTCAGAGCAGAAAGACAGGGTGGGCTGCACTCTGCGTAGAGGACATCCTAATTAAGAAGAAGGTAAAGAAAAGCCCCCCCCAACCAAACACGGTAAAGCAGGATACTATAGCAGGTACCAGGCAGAGGGGTGAGTGGGCTTGGAGTCCCTACAGTATGGACACAAGAAGCCCATGCCTGTTATCTGCACAGACAGAAATCCAAACAGGTTAGGCACAATAAGCTCCACTTGTTACGTTACCTGCTGGGGTCTTCTGGCAACATATCTGTAGAACACAACTCACATGGGCTTTGGAGCATCAACTAGCTCTCCATCCTCCAACGTCACGTGCATGCAGGTTAACTTGCTGATAGGTCTGTAGAAAGCATTGAAGTGCCCCAGTGGGCCTTGGCTACGTAGGTGCTATTGAGAGTGGTGCTGCTGATTTTGCCATGGGAACACAAACAGCTCCTGTTCAGCCATCTGAAAAACACAGACATGGAAAACACAGCAGGAATGAATGGTTGAAATGTTTTTTTGTCTTTTGAGCACCACCTCACAGGTAAGAGTGTAGCCGGTCCCTGTTTCCTGTAGGCTGTACTGTTTTATATAAACTTTGGACTATGTGGCTATCATAGACTTGTCTGCTAAGTCTAATGTTTCTGTAGGAACACCATGATTAACTTGAAAGAAGGGTGATACTCTTTCTAATTTGAATAGTTGTGTGAGCCCATAGGCACAACAAGCTGCACATCTTGTCTGTGGACTCCCCTCTCATTCTGGGAATGCATTATGTCTACAGCCAGCGATGATGTCTGCCATATTGCATCCTGTGCTGAGTGTAGATGATAGTGGGTAGCGTAATCTTCATGACAATGCTGGAAATGGATAGTCTTGCTCTTCCAAAGTGGTTATCCAAGATTCTCCCTTTGTCTGTTTCCACAGTGTCTCGCCACACATTTCCTAACCAGTCAATCCCATGTCCTCCTTCCACCCTGTATCTTCCTGTGACAGCAGCCTCCATTGCCAGAAGGAATCACACTGTTGAAGTAGAAACAAAATCAGCTGTTCACAGCTCGTGTCAGTGGCCCCGTGCACAGCAAGGTTTTTGAGTCCATTGCAGTTAATGACATGTTTCCAGCCTGATACAGTCCCATCACAGTGTGCTTCTAACCTAGAGGTATTGCAGGGTGGATGCATCCTGCCAGCATCCCTGCAAAGAAATGGTGTTCCAGCTGGATTGTGTCCCATGCTTCAGACTATTGAAAAGCTCCAAGTTGAGGGTATTCTGGGCTGCTGGCCAGGTAGAAGGCTGAGAACTGTTGTTTTCTGTAAAATGTTGAGCTGCAAGAAGCGGAGTCTAAAGTTATCACCCTGGTGCCACACTTACTTACCCTTCTCCTTTACCCCCACACTTTCCACTCTTTGCTTCCACAGCATTTCATGGTTAGAAAAAAGAGCCATAGGGTTACCAAAGTCTTGCACTGCTGATGGAGGGCAAGGTACTTCACATGGGCAGTGGGGAAGACAGTAAATAAGCTGGAGGGTGGATGTGACAGGGCTGGCATAAAGGTGCTATTAGGGCGGCAGTGTGAACACAGCTGGGTGTGCTGACACTCGACGTGTGTGAATCCAATTGGTAAAATCTCGCCTACAGTAGCAATGGTAAAGCAGATATAGCGACTTTTGTGGGAGCTGGATCAGACTTGTGCTTTGTGTAAGTGTAAGCTGAAGCTTTTAAAAATAGTAACAGATAATGTTTTAAGAGCATAAATAAGTAATGGAGCGGATCAGTTAACAGAAATACTATCAGTATAAATGGTAGGAGAACAAATTAAGGCACTTAGTTTTGCTCCAAATTAAACCATGGCTTTGCTTATGTGCATGAAATTAAATGTGTGCACAAGCTGTTGCTGAAAGACTGGACACTGACACTTAAATCTATCCATACATTGTATTTTCAGGTGCAGTTCGGTGCAACTGAACTGCTGCGCAGGATTTCATGGATTCCATTAGCCTGTCAGCAAAGACTCAGAGAGTCATCTGTGTAAATTGCCATAAGTCAGTGGCAGTGGCAGTCAGGCCTGAAGAATGTAACTGAGATTTAAATAATATCTGTGATAATAGTGTCCATGGTTTTGTGTAGGCTGTCTGCAGGGGAGGAGAAGTCCAGGCTAACAGGAGACTTTTTTAATCTTCGCCTGAACAACATAATCATTCTTCAAGCCTCATGTTTATTGAAATGCAGGTCAAAATGAAGCAAATAGTTAAAAGCACAAAATATGACTCACTGGAGTTAGAAGGAAATAGAGACTTACTTTTGTTAAAAAACCCTGAAAAATAAAAGCAAATCTAAGAACAACTCAGAGCATCATTAGGCAATGACTGAGATAATGCTATATAGCATCCTTTCAGCTCTTGCTTTTTGTGCAAGTCTGCTGTGTGCTTCAGCCTGAAGAAGAAGCAGATTTCATTCACCCCTCCTACACTGTGTGGGACTGTCAAATGACAGCCCTTGAAAGTAATCATTATTATGACATAACAAAAGAGGGGTTTTTTAAAAAAAGGAAAGCAGCTATTAACAACTTATTCAAGTTGATATTTCTGCTGTTTTCATTTAAGTGTTGCCTCCTTTATGGCAAATATAAAAATTCTTGAATTAAAAAATGCTTTAAAGTGCAAGTTTTACACCAAATAATATTTTTTTTGACTGAACTCTTTCCCCACTTGCTGAAAGACTGAAATCAGTTGGTGGAAATGTCTAAGATGAAAAAGCACAGCTTGTACTCATTCTACAATTCTGATTATCTAACACCCACATTTAATAAATATACCCTTTATTTAACGGTAGGCTTGATTTAAAAAAAATGTGTTTAAGTTTAGTTTGAATTCAGGCAATGGAAATTGCCTTGTTTTATTAAAATAAAAGTGAGGGGATTTTGCTTGGAAGAAATTTTGCAACAATCAGGTTTTGTTAAAAATATAAAAGCTTTCTGTATTTTTCATGCAACTAAGGAATGACAACTGTAGCTCTAAGTTCCATTCTAACATGTATTTGTTATCTTCTTATATTAAAAATTTGCTTTAGACCTCAAGATTTTGGGTCTTACAAAATGTTTCCTGGGAAATCCTGGTTTGGAGTACAAGTATGTTAGGCCATTTGGACCAATTTTTGATAGTCACTTGAATTAGTCAATGGGTAGAATAAACTGCTATTTTAACATGAGAAGGAGGGTAAGAATTTATTCCCCACTGGAGATTTGTCCACATATATCCCAGTTCACAGTTGGGCTTTCCAAGGTTTTTAGTGTCACTAAAGCCTCAATTTCGCAATTCATATTCAGTAAAGCTCTTGACCAATGCATTAGGTTTTAAACGCTTTCTTAACAGCTGCTAACACCAATGGAACCTAAATGTACATGTAAGTACTTTACTGGATAGGGTTGTACCTAATCACTTATTTTGAAACTTTGCAGGACAAAGGCTCAAATCACAGTTACTGGCATAAATTTTGCTTATACTGTTCTGAGCAGCTTCATCTGATTTCAGTTATTTTATCTCACTTTAAGTGTACGTACAGATATGATGACAATAAAATACTAGAGTACATCCAATATGGAGAATTATGATATAGCTTTCAAATTCCCATGACCCCGACAACACCTTCTGGGTTTAGAACACTTTAAATCACCTGGCCTGTGTGCAAAGTTTATTAATTCCTGCGCAAGTCCTTCTGAGCTAAGTGTAGGACTCCGTAGGTGCCTTTTATCTCACTCAACTCTATCTGATGCAGTTCTGCAGGTCCATTTTTCTTGAAGACTGTTTCAGGGCGATGTTGATCATGCCTCCAGAAGGAGGTCAGTGCATTACGTATGCTGTGTCCACTCCATCTGCCTCACAGCATGCAGCGGCTGCCCCAACCCCCTTGGGAGACGCCCCACTGAGCACCAGAAGGGGCTACTCAGAGCCTCCACTATCTAAAGAAGTCCTTCATCCCTGGTGTCTCTGATTTAGCTCAACAGTGGCAAAAGTAGCTTGGGCAAATTTGTAAACTTTAGAGTTCCTCTGAGTTCAACTTTCTGTGTTCCTCCTTGCTATGTATGTGAGGTTTTGGCTCATATATATGGCTGTACTGGACCACTACAGCTAAGCTGGAACTCTGCATAGCTTCTAAAATTCATAATTATCTGGATGGTTTTCTGAGGAAAATCGCAGTCCACAGGAAATCTAACAAAAGCTGAGATCCTGTATATTCATATTGATTTGCTAACCTAACATTCTTGTACTTAGATTTCACAGCTTCAGAAAAGTTATCGTAAGGGGCAGATATTGGATTTCTGTGGGGAAGGTCTCACCTTTAAAAAGAAAAATAAATTTAAATTCACTTTCCTCTTTTCCTGCACTATAAGTACTGGATTTCTAAACATGCTTATCTTCCTCTTATTTTGCCATGAAGATATTTCAATTTACAGAATCACAGAATCACAGAATCACTAAGGTTGGAAAAGACCTGTAAGATCATCAAGTCCAACCATTAAAAAAAAAAAAAAAAACACCCCACACACCAAAAACCAACCCACCCAACACCACACAGCACCATGCCACATCCCACAATGCCACAATGCCACATCCACACGCTCCTTGAATACCTCCAGGGAGGGTGACTCTACCACTTCCCTGGGCAGCCTATTCCAATGTTTCACTGCTCTTTCACTAAAGAACTTTTTCCTAATATCCAGCCTGAACCTCCCCTGGCGCAACTTGAGGCCATTTCCTCTTGTCCTGTCACTAGTCACTTGGGAGAAGAGGCCAACACCCACCTCTCTGCAACCCCCTTTCAGGTAGTTGTAGAGAGCGATAAGGTCTCCCCTCAGCCTCCTCTTCTCCAGGCTAAACAACCCCAGCTCCCTCAGCCGCTCCTCATAAGACTTGTGTTCCAGACCCCTCACCAGCTTCATCGCCCTTCTCTGGACGTGCTCCAGCACCTCAATGTCCTTCTTGTAGTGAGGGACCCAAAACTGAACACAGGATTCGAGGTGCGGCCTCACCAGCACCGAGTACAGGGGCACGATCACCTCCCTGCTCCTGCTGGCCACACTATTTCTGATACAGGCCAGGATGCCATTGACCTTCTTGGCCACCTGGGCACACTGCTGGCTCATATTCAGCCGGCTGTCAATCAACACCCCCAGGTCCTTTCCTGCGGGGGAGCTTTCCAGCCACTCGTCCCCAAGCCTGTAGCGTTGCCTGGGGTTGTTGTGGCCAAAGTGTAGAACCCGGCACTTGGCCTTATTGAACTTCATCCGGTTGGCCTCAGCTCATCGATCCAGCCTGTTCAGATCCCTCTGTAGAGCCTTCCTACCCTCAAGCAGATCAACACTCCCTCCCAACTTGGTGTCATCTGCAAACTTGCTGAGGGTGCACTCTATCCCCTCATCCAGATCATCAATAAAGACATTAAACAAGACCGGTCCCAAAACTGAGCCCTGGGGGACTCCACTTGTGACCGGCCGCCAGCTGGATTTCACCCCATTCACCACAACTCTCTGGGCTCGGCCATCCAGCCAGTTTTTAACCCAGCGAAGAGTGTACCTGTCTAAACCATGGGCCGCCAGCTTCTCCAGGAGAATACTGTGGGGAACAGTGTCAAAAGCTTTGCTGAAGTCCAGGTAGACAACATCAACAGCCTTCCCCTCACCCACGAGGCAGGTCACCTGGTCATGGAAGGAGATCAGGTTGGTCAAGCAGGACCTGCCTTTCATCAGCCTGTGCTGGCTGGGCCTGATCCCTTGGTTATCCTGCATGTGTCCCGTGAGTGCCCTCAAGATGAGCCTCTCCATAATCTTCCCCAATAGTTCCCCTATAGTTTTTTCTTATGACTAACTTCAGCTTTACTGAAAAAGATTCCCTTTATCAAAAGGGAAAATTTTTAGCAAAATTTTGCGTTCTGCACCTGTTGTGGAGGTGGATAGAGATTTAATTCTGGATGGGTGAAGCGGGAGTTGTGTTAATTTAATATTATGTTTAATACACATGACAATGCTTTAGGACCTCAGATTACCAGGTGCTTGACAAAGACAGAGCAAAAAGAGCGTCTGCTGCTTCAAAGACCTTATAGTTTAAGCTGCGTGTCAGTAGTCATCTCCTGTCCTGCCCAACAGATGACTAAAGACTGAGGTTCTTTAATTTCCTGTCCTGGGAGAAAAGTATTAGCAGTAAACAGTTTTAAGTTCACCAAGGATTAAACACGAGGCAAGGACATTGGACAGTAAACTCAACCCTCCAGACCTTTAAATTTTTCTACCTAAGGTTACTCTTAAATTTGTATTTACAGAATATAATGGAACTTCACACAAACAAGGCATCTGTATAACAGCACCTACATTCCTGAGAAACCCGTAGGTGTCCTGCAGTGTATTACATGAACTATATCTCTGTGTTAACTTTGTCAAATACTTCCACTGATTTATTTATTCATTAATTCATTCTTTCCTCTGTTTTCTCTTAAGAGATAATTCCCTGTGTGACAAGTCCCTGTGTGACTGAGAGGCAGAAAGACTGGAGTCTTCCCTTTGCCACTGTAAGAGGCATGATGCAATGAATAGATGAGTTTCTACTGTTAAGTCTTTGTGCCTCATGTCAGATCTATGAAGTTAAGTACTTGAGGTCAGAGAGTCTGTTTCCACATAGGCAGATGTAATTCCATTGATTTCATATCATCAGCCACACTTGCATTTTAGTTCTGAGAATGCCAGCGCTAACTCTGATTAGATGAGATGTCAATTGAGATGTGGACAGCCATCTTTAGGAAGCCAACTCAATATTATTCATGTTATGAAGGCAATTGAACTCAAACAGGGACTTCCAGACATTTTGAGATAAGCTGCATTTGAACTAGTGAGTAGGAAATCAAAGACAGGCTGAAAATCTCTGCCAAGGACACTGCCTGCCAGGGAGGGGTGAGGGCCGACCGCTCTGCAGGGGAAGAGGAGCTGGGAACTGAGATTCACAGCAAGGAGGAAAGAGGCAGTGCTGTCACCATCCAGGGCTGTCCCACTGCATACAAGCCAGAAGTACAGAGCAGGCCTATGGTAGCAACCAGCATCAGACACAGACCAGCACTCACCCAGCAAATCCACAGTGACGAGGCAAGTCCAAGGTGAAGCCAGAAAGTCAACACAGAGGTTCAAGATCAGAGTCAAGATCAGGAGGCACAAGATGGGGCACAGTCATGTCTGCAAAGCAGCTGAAGTGCAGCTTAGGTGGGGACAAAGCACAAGAGCTTCAGCTCCAAAGCAGCTCCCAAGAGAAGGAGAGAAATGCCCCCTCTGAGGCTTTTCCAACTCTTATTGCACAGCAGCTCTAATCGGTGATCTGTCCTTGAGCATGGCCATCTAAAATCCTAGAAGGGGGAGACTGTGCTCCAGATCCTGAACACTACCATCATCTTGTGGCATAGTGCTGCAGGATAACAAATGAATGGACTGGGAGAGGTCCTGAGCTCCTGGATGCAAATGAACATCCTGGCTCTGTACTGACTCCACACTGGAGCAAGACCTGGGTGTGCTTCAGCCCCTTTCCTTCATGCCTGGGGTCTTGCCGAACGGGCATCAACACACTGGTTGCAGGTGAACCATGACGCACTGCTAATGAGATGGCTAGATTTCAGCCAGGTTCTCTTTTTTTTCTATGAATCTTCTATTTGACAAAAAAAAAAAAAAAAAAAGAAAAAAAAACCAAAACAGTGTTGGAACAGCTGCAATCCTGTGATAAATTCACCCTGGATTTGCTAAGTTTTGGTCACAGTGAAAATGGCAATAATGCTAGAAATGTCAAAGCAGTTCATTCTTACATTTTCTAAAATATCTTTACATGCACTTCCAAAATCCCTTCATTTCAGACACTAAATAAAAGCAAAGACACAGTGGGCTGGCTTGGCAATGTTGTCAAGGTAAAAGTGATCCCTTTCTATTCATTGAGAAGAGAATTCACACAGTTTGATGAGGGTGGATGAAGTCCCTTCTTTCTTTAGCATTTAGAATATCTTAGCTACCATGTTTTAAGTTATTCTGAGTTACTCTCAGACATATTTAAATGTGTGCTGAACCAATAACAACATGCAGCCTTGTGACGGACACATTAGCAGAATGGGATATATGGATTATGTCCACGTGTGGCCAGGGTGTGAGTTCCGGCACTTTTGCCCTGCTCATCTGCTCTCTCCCTGACTCTGTTTTGGAGTGCTTCAATCAGCTCTCCAACACAATTTGCTATAGTGGGAAATACTGTAGGCAACATGTATGTGGGCTGGCTGCTGTCACCTGGCCTTGTAGCTACACAGTGGTCCATATCCTCTTGTTTCTGAGTATGGATGTTGTCAGGAGAGACAGTGAGATGTTCTGATATCTCATCCTTCCCGTGTTCCCAGACTTCTTTTGGCTGTTCTGGATTCCTGCTCACCTCACAAGGGTGGACTTCTGCCTTTAAAAAGCTTGCACTGCTTTGCTATGTGCACCCATTTGGCTGTCTCTCAAAAGAGTGCCTACAAAGGCAGATGCCCCTTTCATTCATTTTACAGCTCCTCCAGGGAATGTACTTTCTCTTATTCTCTCACTAAGGCTGAGTGAGTATCTGAGTATTCCTAGCTAAGGACAGCTTCAGCAGGATGGCTTTCAGACACCCCAAAGCAGAATACATTGGGCAGTCCACTGGGAGCTGTGAGAGGTAAGCAGGCTTGTTAACATCAGGAATGAACTACCCAGACACCTTCTCTTCCCTCCCCCCTGCCTTGTTTAACTCTAGTCCCTCTGTCTCTTTTTTTCTCTGTCAAACACCTGAGAATGAATTATTCTACTCTAAATTTAGTGGGTTTGGTTTTCATCTTTTTATTTTGGTGAGGGGATTTTTTCAATGTTTTGGTTTGGCAGTCAAATGGAAAATATACCCTTAATCCTTATGGCTTTGTTGCACATATAGGATTGTGAATGAGCAAGGTAGTCAGGAGACAAAAAATGAATAGTGTAAAGTATTCAGTATGTTTCACACGTACTGTTCTTTTGGAAGCAAAATTTGCCAGGCCAGTGGATGAAATTTAGTTCAATTTACTAAACTTGTTTTTCCTTGGATAATAAAATTCCCATGTCAGAGGGAAAAAGAAAAAAATCTCAGAGCACTGGGTCTGAAATAGGAGATTGTAGAGGTAAAACATTTTGTAGAATATACACTCAAAGACAAGAAGGCCAGAAGGACCCATTAAGGTCTTTATTCTGACCTTTCATGTAGCTTGGGCAAAATTGTCCCTTCCTGTATTATTGTGCGTTTGAGTGAAAACCACAAAACTGTCTCTTTTAGCAAAAAAAGCCAGTTTAAGTTTAAACACTTCCAGCTATTTGGAATCCAACACAGGCTTTAATAGTTAAAAATTTGTAGCTTGTCTGTGAGTCACAGTCTTCAGTTCTTGTTTTCTTCCCCACATAGATTCTCATAAACTGATTTATCCATCCTTGAACCATCTCTTTGATAAGCAAAATAGAGTCAGTTATAAAGCAGAGCTTCCAACCCTTCAGTCTTTGTCATGGCTTCTCCCTGAACTCTGATTTTTCAACAGTCTTCTGGACACCTAGAGGAGGAAGTGTATTCTCGCCACATATGAAAACATAATTTTCTACACTCATATTAGAAATTTACTTTTTTTATGTATCCTGGGATTGTTATAGCCCTTTGGACAGTGTCAACCTAGGTTTTTATATTCAGATTGTCCAGACTGCTATCTAGGTTACACTCCCCACACCTGTGTGTATAATCTGCATTTTGTATTCTTGCATATGAGTTTATATTTATCCCTCTTGCTTTGCATTTTGCCTGTCTGAGCACTGCTTAACACAATTCTCTTTATCAGTGACAGAGCCTGTTCACTCTTCCCCATCCTTAACACTGTGATCTGCAAATCTTATCTGCAATGATGTTATGTTTCCTTCCAGGTCAGTGAGAACAGCGTTACACACCTCAGAATGAAACCCTGCTCCCTGGAGGGATCCCAAGAAACACACACACTTGAAGATTATTCATTTACAGCTCTATTTTGAGATCTATCAGCTCACTAGTTTTTAATCCATTTATCATGTGAAATTTTTCTGTTGTTCTAGTTTCTTAATCAAAATGTAGAACATCAAGTCAAATATTTTCTTCTCTGCTGATGTTAGATCAATGCTGTTATCTTTATGGAGCAGCCTTCCGTATTATAAAGAGGTACTAATTTAGCTGAACAAGCTCTAGTTTTCATTAATAAAATTAATTTCCCTTAGCAGTGCCATGAGGACCCCCCATAGCAGAGGGGACATCTTAATCTCTCCATCCATTTTCAGCCTCCTGAAAAAGAAGTTGGTGCACCTGACCTTCCCTTATGAGAGAGGGAGGGAGGGAGGGTGTGAAAGACCCTTACTTCTCCAGCTGGAAGAGGGCAGAGGGGCTGCCCTGTGTCGGTGGGAGCAGACTCCCACATCTCTGAATGCCTGCTTTCCAACGGGCAACAGACCCCATGATAGGCAGATAGTGAGTCTACCAGCCCCGTCACAACTTTTCTGACTTATTCCTGCCTTTGCTGCCTTTAAAGCAGCCAACACAGTGGGAGTCTCTGACTTATAAGCTAGTGATAAGATAGAGATATGAGCCCCATGCCTGAGCACCTCAGGTTCCTCCTGTCCTCCTATCCTCCCTTACTCACCCAAAGCACAGGGATGCTGTTAGGTCTGACGATAGCAGCAAAACCGCTGCTTTGTCAGTGATACGCATCATCAACCTAAAAGCTTGAGGTACAGAGGATGGCTAACAAGTAAAGGCAGAAGATTAAGCTATTATCAGAAGCCCAGAATCTGATGTGTAGAATTAATACATCTGCTTCAGTAGATAGACCAAAGGACGTTTTGCTTCTGTAGAGACTGTGAGATAATAATAATTTAAATATGCAACCCAGGTGCCTGAAGCAGCATGAGTCACAGACTCTGAATGAGCAGAACTTTTTTTGACCTTGAGGACTGCAGAATTTGGTTCTGGGCTGTTAATCCATCTTTATTAAAGGCTTGTTCTTGTATCTTGCTGTGTATCCTAGTTCAAAACCTGAAGCATTTAAGGACCAGCTTAAATGTAAGCACATGAGTAGTGCCAGTGCTGTCTGTAGGATTTTATCTGTCATCCACGCATGAGTAGTCTGCTGGAGCAGAAGGAAAAAGTTCAGCTTCTTGTAAGATCAAGTGCTATGACAGTCCGTGGCACCCAGTGAATTGTAAGTTTAATTGCTCTGCAAAATATTTATCTTCCAGTACTAATTTCAGGACAGCTATTGATTTCACATCTTTCAAAAGCTTTTCCTAATGCAATTATAACTGTACTTTCTTGTTCATCTGAACATAACATGAAACAGATATCTGCCAGAACAAGGATAAGTAGATATAAGAGATCCTCATTACTTTGTCAATTAATTTCCATGTATTATTATGTGGAAAGTGTAGTCTGTTATAAATATCTTATAATGCAATGACTTGCTAGAGTCTGATTAGCCACATAATATTTTTTTGGTAAAAAAATCAATTGTACATGCTGTTTGTTACTTGCCTACAAGTGATTGTTCCTCAGGAAGTGAGCGCCGGCTCATTTTTTTCCCTTGGTAATCTCTTCCTTTTGAGATCTCCAGCACTGTAATCCCTTCCTTTCTACATTCTATGGATTAAGTCTTCTTTTCCAGCATGACAGACTTTAAATAACTTAATGACTAGGTGTCTGCAAAATCCCTTGCCTATATTATAAATAACAATAGTAGCCCTCAGTGAACACTGAGAATGTAAATCAGCATTACTCTTGCTGTTTATAATATCAGAAAAAACCCACAATTGAATTACAGCCTTATGTTCAGCCATGGACCATGAAATTAGTGGGTAACAGCAATGTAATGAAACTCATACCCTTTAAAAAGAATCAGGACTAGAAATGATCAAAAATGTGTTTTTATGAAACTGCCCTTCACATGCAGTCTGAGTTATTGCTGCATCACAGAAGAGAAACAGGTGAAAAGTTAAATCTACATTTGATGTTGGCTGGTTCTTAGCTAGTGTAAAGACTCTACATTTGGTCTTTAAACAGTAAATAACAACACAAAAAACCTACTGGGTAATGTCCTATTAAACTTTTTTGATTTTTTTTATGGTGACTTTTATGTGTATGTTATTGACTGTTACTGCTATGTCATTTTGATCAAAAGTACCTGCAGAGAGGGGTGAGGACTAAATCAGATTAGTTCAGAGAGTGTAAATCTCAGATAACGAGTGACCTCCAGGGCAGTGCTCCAGACTTACATAAGGAAAACCCCCTGCAGGAATGTCCACCTCGTATCTTGCACTGCCCTGAGCCCTTGCAGGGTCAGCCACAGCACCGCTTCACTGCACAGCAGCCAACTGCAAGGGCAGAGCCGCGAGGTTCCCACCAATGCTAAAGCCGTAAGTCCAGAGGGGTGGGAAGCAAGGGCCAACCCCACTGCTGAGCATGGCTGGCTAGCAGTCAGATGTGAAGCACATGCAGCCTATGGGTCAGCGCTCACTCATGAAACACTATGTGCATTTTATATTTCACTCCCATGTATTAAGCAGAAAAACATGAGATCCTGGTCTGAAAGGAGCAGGACTTTGGTCGCTATGCTCCACTCTGATTTCAACAGCGCAGCACCCTACTAACAGAGGGAAGCCTTCACTGATGGTGATGAATCACAGAATCACAGAATCACTAAGGTTGGAAAAGACCTGTAAGATTATCAAGTCTAACCACCATACCCACTAAACCATGTCCCACAATGCCTCGTCCACACATTCCTTGAACACCTCCAGGGATGGTGACGCCACCACTTCCCTAGACAACCTGTTCCAATGCTTGACCACTCTCTCAGTAAAGAAATTTTTCCTAATATCCAGCCTAAACCTCCCCAGGTGCAACTTGAGGCCATTTCATCTTGTCCTCTTGCTAGTCACTTGGGAGAAGAGGCCAACACCCACCTCTCTGCAACCCCCTTTCAGGTGATTGTAGAGAGCGATAAGGTCTCCCCTCAGCCTCCTCTTCTCCAGACTGAACAACCCCAGTTCCCTCAGCCATTCCTCATAAGACTTGTGCTCCAGACCCCTCACCAGCTTCGTCGCCCTCCTCTGGACACGCTCCAGCACCTCAATGTCCTTCTTGTAGTGAGGGCCCAAAACTGAACACAGTGTTCGAGGTGCGGCCTCACCAGCACCGAGTACAGGGGCACAATCACCTCGCTGCCCCTGCTGGCCACACTATTTCTGATACAGGCCAGGATGCTGTTGGCCTTCTTGGCCACCTGGGCACACTGCTGGCTCATCTTCAGTTGGCTGTCAATCAACACCCCCAGGTCTTTTTCTGCGGGGGAGCTTTCCAGCCACTCGTCCCCAAGCCTGTAGCATTGCCTGGGGTTGTTGTGACCCAAGTGCAGGACTCAGCACTTGGCGTTGTTGAACCTCATACAATTGGCCTCTGCCCATCAACCCAGCCTGTCCAGATCCCTCTGTAGAGCCTTCCTACCCTCAAGCAGATCAACACTCCCGCCCAACTTGGTGTCATCTGCAAACTTGCTGAGGGAGCACTCGATCCCCTCATCCAGATCATCGATAAAGATATTAAACAAGACCAGCTCCAAAACTGATCCCTGGGGGACTCCGCTTGTGACTGGCCACCAGCTGGATTTTGCTCCATTCGCCACAACTCTCTGGGCTCGGCCATCCAGCCAGTTTTTTAGTCAGCAAAGAATGCACCTGTCTAAGCCACGATTCTCCAGTTTCTCCAGGAGAACACTGTGGGAGACAGTGTCGAAGGCTTTACTAAAGTCCAGGTAGACAACATCCACAGCCTTTCCCTCATCCACTAGGCAGGTCACCTGGTCATAGAAGGAGATGAGGTTGGTCAGGCAGGACCTGCCTTTCATGAACCCGTGCTGGCTGGGCCTGATCCCTTGGTTATCCTGCACGTGTCCCATGAGCACCCTCCAGATGAGTCTCTCCATAATCTTCCCCGGCATCGAGGTCAGGCTGACAGGCCTGTAGTTCCCTGGATCCTCTTTCCGGCCCTTCTTGTAGATGGGCGTCATGTTGGCAAGCCTCCAGTTGTCCGGGACGTCTCCTGTTAACCAGGACTGTTGATAAATGATGGAGAGTGGCTTGGAAAGTTCCTCTGCCAGCTCCCTCAGCACCCTTGGGTGGATGCCATCAGGCCCCATATATTTGTGAGAGTCTGGGTGGCATAGCAGGTCGTTAACTGCTTCCTCCTGGATTATGGGGAGTTTATTTTGCTCTCCATCCTTGTTGCCCAGCTCAGGGAGCTGAATACCCTGAGGATACCTGGTGTGGCTGTTAAAGACTGAGGCAAAGAAGGCATTAAGTACCTCAGCCTTTTCCTCATCCTTCGTCATGATGTTCCCCCCCGCATCCAGTAAAGGATGGAGATTCTCCTTGGCTGTCTTTCTGTTGTTAATGTATTTATAGAAGCACTTTTTGTTATCCCTTACGACCGTCGCCAGATTGAGCTCTAGCTGGGCTTTTGCCTTTCTAATTCCCTCTCTGCATGACCTAACGAGGTCCTTGTACTCTTCTTCACTTGCCTGCCCCTTCTTCCAAAGGTGATAAACTCTCCTTTTTTTTCCTGAGTCTAAGCAAAAGCTCCTTGTTCAGCCAGGCCAGTTGTCTTCCCCGCCGGCTCTTCTTATGGCATATGGGGACTGACTGCTCCTGCGCCTTTAAGATTTCCTTCTTGAAGAACGTCCAGCCTTTCTGGTCCCCTTTGCCCTACAGGACCATCTCCCAAGGGACCCTTTCAACCAGTGTCCTGAACAGGCCGAAGTCTGCCCTCCAGAAGTCCATCGTAGTGGTATTGCTGACCCTCCTTACTTGTCCAAGAATTGAGAATTCTATAATTTCATGGTCACTAAGCCCAAGATGGCCTCCGACCTTCACTTCTCCCACCAGACCCTCTCTGTTTGTAAACAACAGGTCAAGCAGGGCACCTCCCCTGGTAGTCTCATTTACCAGCTGTGTCAGGAAGTTATCTTCCACACACTCCAGGAACCTCCGGGACTGTTTCCTCTCTGCTGTGTTATACTTCCAGCAGACATCCAGTAAGTTGAAGTCCCCCACAAGAACAAGGGCTTGCGACTGTGAGATTTCTGCCAGTTGCTTGTAGAACACTTCGTCAGCTTCTTTATCCTGGTTGGGTGGTCTATAACAGACACCCAGCAGGATATCCGCCTTGTTAGCCTTCCCCCTCATCCTTACCCATAAGCATTCAACCTTCTCATCACAATCGTTGAGCTCTATACAACCAAAACACTCACTAACATACAGAGCCACCCCACCGCCTCTCCTTCCTTGCCTATCCCTCCTGAAGAGCTTATAGCCATCCATTGCATCACTCCAGTCATGTGAGTCGTCCCACCATGTTTCTGTGATGGCGACTATGTCATAGCTGTCCTGCTGCACAATGGCTTCCAGCTCCTCCTGTTTGCTGCCCATGCTGCGTACATTGTAGTAGATGTGCTTGAGCTGGGCTGTCAATTTTGCCCCCAACATCAGCATGCCACCCCTGGGCTCATCTCTAGGCAGCCTGGTTTCATCCCCTTCCCCCTTTGAATCTAGTTTAAAGCCCTCTCAATGAGGCTCGCAAACTCATAAGCGAGAATCCTTTTCCCCCTTGATGATAGTTGAACTCCATCTGCTGCCAGCAGGCCTGGTGCCGTGTAAACCACCCCATGGTCAAAAAACCCAAAATTCTGCCAATGGCACCAGCCTCTGAGCCACGTGTTAACCAGGTTTGCTTTCCTGTTCCTTTGAGTGTTCCTCTCTGCCACTGAAGGGATTGCAGAAAACACTACCTGTGTTCCTCATCCCTCAACCAGTCTCCCCAGCGCTCTGAAGTCCCTCTTGATCACTTTTAGACTCCTTTGCGCAACCTCGTCACCGCCAACCTGCAAAACCAACAGCGGGTAGTAATCGGTGGGCCGTACCAGACCAGGGAGTTTCCTAATGACCTCTCTCACCCGAGCCCCAGGGAGGCAGCAGACTTCCCTGGGGGTTGGGTCTGGTCGGCATACTGGGCCCTCTGTTCCCCTCAGGAGGGAATCACCTACGACAATTACCCTCCTTTTTGTCTTAGTAGAGGTGGTTGTGATGCGTGGGGCAGGCTGTCTCGCCCTAGGCAGCCCCCCCGGATGGACTTTCATCCATGTCCTCGTTATCCTGGCCCCGTAGTTCCAGAGCCCCATATCTGTTGTGTAGGGGCACCTGGGAAGGTGAGGGAGGCCGGGAGGGGATTCGCCTGGTGCCCCGAGCGGGGACCTGTTTCCATTCCCCTTCTCCTCTTAGGTCCCCTCCTTCTGCCCGGCGGCAAGAGGGTAAGGGGTCCTCCGTTTCTCCATCCTCTGCCCTTCCCTCAGGGACGGTAGGGTGTGGCTCCACCAGTCTATCTATCTCCCTCGGGCACTCCCTGATACTCCTCAGCCTCTCCACTTCCTCTTTCAGCTCTGCCACCAGAGTCCAAGTGGCTCCTTGCTGGGGCTAGGCACCCACCTGTTGTATACCAGGTTGAGTGTCCAAGCTGAGGCCACTCTAACTTCAGCTCCAGCCTCACTTTAGTCCTAGAAGTATTCCCTGGTAATGCCCTATTAATCATATGAATAAGAAGAATCCAGCTGGGATCTATATGCTGCTTGCTTGTCTTTGATTAACACATGCCACTAGAATCCAGCATGGGTTTTATTACTTTCCCTCGTCCTTTTGAAATTGGTTCATTATTTTCTTAATTTTACATTGGCCAAATTTACAGTACCTGAGGCCATTGTCATCCTTTCTGTACACATAGTAGACAGTATCTAATGAGTTGCTATGCAATTCCTTCCTCTTTTTATCTCTGGAACGTCTCTTAGTAACTTTAAAGAAGCACTATTCATCCCTAAAGCAGGTCTGATCTCTCTGTGTTGGTTTTTTTTTTTTTGTAGGTCACTCTTGCTCCAAAGCTTATTTTTGTAGCTATTATTTTTCATACAAACTCGTACCTAAAAAAAGTATAGTCAGGGCTTTACTTTAACCTGCTAACATAAACAAATCAAACAACATCAGTCCTAAACATTAATGGGAATAAAATATTTAATTGCTTTTAGAATATCTCCAAAGTCTGCTGGGTGCATGGTTTCATGAAACCTGAGGTATATAGAAAATGTAAAATGAAAGGACTAGTGAAGGAGGGCTAAATTTGATGAAACCATAAAATTCAATGTGCAAAAATCTAGGGCAAATTCCTGAACATGTCTAGAGAGGACAGAATAGAAATTCAAAGGTTAAAAATAATACTATGGTATTTGACGCTTCTATCTTTTTTATCCACCACAGCTCTGAAAGCATTTTCTAAGTAGTAATTCTTGATGTCTTGAAGGAGAATTTTTCCTCCTATGTTAAGCCCAAGTAAACTGAGGCACTGAGAAGTGACTTGTCCAAGTTCAAACACTGAGTGACAGATAGCATAAGAAGCAACTCCACAAGATGAAACCCTCCACTGAGTGTGGCTGGGATGGAGTTCATTTGCTTCACATATGCAAGCTCATATGATGCTTTGGTTTGGATTTTGATTAGAAGTGTTAACAGACCAGTGTTTTGGCTATTGCTGAGCAGTGCCTGCGTAGCGTCAAGGCCTTCTTTTTCCCACTCTGTCCCTGTGAGTAGGGTGAGGGTGGGCAAGAAACTGGGAGGAGGCACAGCCAGGACAGCTGACCTGAACTGACCAAAGGTATATTCCATACCATATGATGTTCTGCTCTGCAATAAAAGCTTAGGAAAAGGAGGAGGAAGGGGGACGTTCATGGTTATGGCATTCGTCTTCCCAAGGAATCATTACAAGTGATGAAGCTCTGCTTTTGTGGAAGTGATTGGACATCTGCCTGCCAATGGGAAATAGTGAATAAATTCTTTCTTTGCTTGTGTGGACAGCTTTTGCTTTCCCTATTAGACTTTTATCTCAGCCCACGAGTCTTCTCGCCTTCCTTCTATTTTCTCCGCATCCTGCAGGAGAGGGGAGTGAGTGAGGGGCTGTGTGGGTGTTTGGCTGTTGGCCAGGGACAACCCACCACAAGTCTGCAGGACTGGTGTGTGTATTCAGTGCCTGAACAAAGTCTTCTACTCCCAGAGGTAGACCCAACCAGCCTCCAGTCAGCACCTGGGACTTCGGACTTTGAAAAAAAAAATTTTTCAAAGAATTTTAGAT
This sequence comes from Gavia stellata, assembly GCF_030936135.1. Classification (NCBI taxonomy): domain Eukaryota; kingdom Metazoa; phylum Chordata; class Aves; order Gaviiformes; family Gaviidae; genus Gavia; species Gavia stellata. Next base: position 26,033,737 of record NC_082594.1, on the reverse strand, counting down.
TAAGAGAAAGCCAATGTCCTGCTAAATAAACCAAGAAACACAGTCTAAAAACTTAGATGAAATAAGTTTATTGATATCAACTATCTAAGTGGAATAGTCAACCCATAAAACTGCAGCATGCTCTAATCAACTGTCCCATGTCTTTCTGGTAGATTTCAGTAGAGGAATTTTAGCATAACAAAGTGTTCCCTGGACCACCAATCAGACCATATCATACAGGTATGATTCCTGCACTTGGAATAAAGTAGTATTTTCTCTGTTCTTTCAAAGTACGGACAAATAACAAGAAAAAAATCTATAATGAAGCAGTGTTACAGATCTAGTTTTTATCCATAAACTCACAATAACACTGAAGTAAAAAACAAAGAAACCTGTCAGCCCTACTACTTTTTCAAGAGAAAGGCAGAGTAAGTGTGTTTGACATTAACTGCTTTCTTAAAATTCATCTTATTCTTCCAAGACATGAGAGAATGTGCATAATTCAGTTTTAGATTAAAATGTTAAAGGGACATTTCCAGCCTAATGAAAGCAAACAAGCCAAAACAGTCCTCTTGGAAAGGGTTCCAATTTTATCATTTTATCATTTGCTGTAACTGAAGGAGACTCAAAATGTTATATTCAGCTTACTTTCTTCATGTTATTAAGAGCATTTTTGGTTTAATTATTTCTCCTGTCTGAATATATCTTTCAAAACCCAGTGTAGAGTTAATAGGTGGAACAAAGAAAGTCAATCAATTCCCCTCTCCCCCTCGAATTTTATTGCCACAATAAAATCCATAAATACGGCAGGAGGACTGTCAGGTAGAGGTAAAATTTCATTTTAACTATTTTTGATTCACTATGTTTTAGGCTGGCAGTGCTTGTACTTGGTTATTATTGTTAGACAGAAATAATTCTCATTTTAAGACAACTTATGTGAAAACAACTTCTATTTAAAATACTGCAGCACCTTCTAAATAAATGAACTCCTTGTAAAGCATTACATCACATACTACGTTAAGGTTCAATGTATAAAATAGCTAATAAATTATAAAGGTAATAAAAAGTAACTATAAAGGTAATTATAAAGGTAACCTACGCTATTTATGAACAGAACATCAGGATGATCAAGTGATATTTGGGGATCAGTGAGGAGTTTGTTTCTGTATCAATATCTGCATACCTCTATACATGTACACATAATTAAAGGAAATTTTACAAGGAGAAAAGATAAAGCAAGCTAAATAAGTGTTCCCTTCCTTTGTATGCCCTTTGACTTAGTGAAACAGTTGGTTCTTCCTCAGATTTTCAGAAGCACCTTTGATATTCACTGCTCTTGCCATTCCATTGTGTCTAATATGCCTGTTGTCATACTGACCTGAAAATGGCTTGGACAGAGGTTTCTGCTGCCCTTTTTATCCCATGATTTTTGTCCTCATCAAAGCAGAATACTCTTCCTAATTCCTAGCACCATCCTTGGGGGATTGAGAAGACTTTCCAAATCCCAGTAACCACCATGGCTACATCCAGAAATGGCAGCAAGGTAGCAAGTCCTCCGTATAGTGCACAGGGAAGAGTGTATGCTAAAGAGGAACAGCCATAAGCATTAGCATAAGGACTTAGACATAGGAGCAGCTGTAAACTAACAGGAAAGAAATGCACAAAGGAGGGCTGCAGGCTAAGCCCTTCTTGACGCAATTGGTCAGTTGCCTTATGGTGCACCTCTGGGAAGGTCTTCCCTCTGCTTGAGATTTATAGCCATGTGGTCTCAGCCTTGTTCGACACATGGGTCAGTCTGATCCTCCAGCGGGGAGGATTTTAAGCATGGGTTTTTTTAAAAATCTGAATTTTGAACTTGAGGACCTAAGTCCTTTTGTAGTTGTAGGATAGGGAGGAGGCCAACATGTTTGGAATGGGAAATACCTTTATCAAAATTATAACTGGCCATAGTAAAGCAATATGTCATACTGCAATTGCAGCTTAGGAAGTGGAAGCAACCTTAGCAGAGCTAAGGAACCACTTCTCTCTTCTGGTGCAAGAATAGCAAGGGACAGCATTTTTGTAGTCATGTGATAATGAAAGAAATGACAACGGGGAAGGTGGAGCAACCCATGTAGTATGAAGTAAACTTTCTCAGGTGACTACATCACACGCCTGTATAATTTGGATTTCTTTGGGGACATACAGTAAAGCAAGTCTGATTCTTCACCCACTTTTGCAAGTTGACTGTTAGCGAAACTCCAGTGACTTTGACTGAAGAAAATGAGAGGATAATTGAGTTCAGGGTCCCTGCTTTGAAGACTTAACAATCTAATTTTGGACTGGGGCAAAAAAACAAAACAAAACCCAATTAGGGAGGAAAGGAAGACAAAGTCCCTCAGGTTATGCTCATGCCTTTACTCGATCTGCTATGTGTCTTTAAACAGAAGCTCTAAATCACCAGTTTATGAACATCATTAAATATAGGAAGAAGGAGATTTGCTTTATTGTATGCCAGTAGAGCACAAATACCTAATTTTTGCATCAATACTATAGCTAATTTTCTGCTCATGTGTGATAAAATTGCAAAGCTGACATTATTGGAGACATCTGCAAAAACATCTGTGATTGACGCTCTTTTGGTTTTGCCAAATTAAAGAGCTTATTTTTGTGGTTAGGTAACTGTGCACTACCTTCTCTCAGAGCCCAGATCACTCCTCCAGACCTCACAGAAAGGTACATGTGAGATCTCATGTATCTCACGTCTTAGCAGCTGCCACTCTATGATTGTCTCTAATTGCACCGTGGCTTACCACTATTTGTACCGCTCTACTGAGCTGCACTTGGAAATGGATATTAAGGTAAAACCTCTTCATTAGTATGTGTCTTCCCTTTAATCTCACCTTATGTACGGGCTAAGGTAAAATGTCGTGCATTGCACAGGCAGTATAGAAATTGCAAGGAGAAAATTAATTCAGTTTCTGCCTTTTAGAGCTTGCTCGCTTGCATGTAATCACAGACAAAATTTTTCCTTTTAAGATTCAATTCTCCCACTTTAGCTCAAAGACTTTACAATTTCATACTTGGATGTGATATTAAAGTTTAATCTTTGCAGATGTTGAAATGTATTTCCTGCAGAACATTATGGGTATAATGCAAGAAACAGATCCTGAAATGACAGCTGCCAGAGTTTTGTGATTTCCATTGTGTTTGCCTTTAATGTAGAGTAAGCTTTGCTTTGCTTTGTTTTCTTCTGTTCTTCAATAGCAACATTCCTGCACTTCAAAGTCAATAGATTTCTTGCTGTAAACCTTACCATGTATCAGGTTCACCTCCTGGATGGCAAGCAAGTGAGGGCCAAGGGTAATAATTATTGTAGCAAAAGACCTTTCCCTTTATCCTGTGTATCATATTCACGAATGGTTTTTTTTCAGCTGAAGCTGTTAGTGTACTTTATCCAGAGCTTTGCAAGCTTTACAATATTTCTTATTGTAATGAAAAAGGAATCTGCTGAACCAAAGAAAAAATTAAATCCTATCAAAAGGTTGGTATTTCACTAGCAGATTTCTCAGTCAGCTGAATGCTAGTGCTCTGCTATATACACACTGAAACTAATTTCTATTTGCATTTTATATTTTTTCCCATGGAATACATTTCACAGGATTCATTCTTTCTTTGTCTCTCTCTGTCCCCAAACCAGAGGCTTCAAATTGCTGATAGCGCTTCAGCAAGGGGGGAGTGCAGGGAAGGAAGTAGGGTTAACATTGATTTGAGTGTTTGTGTTTAAACCTAGATTTTAGTACTGAAATATACTTAAAGCCAAAATATTCCAATGTTCAATTATTAGGACAGCTCTGAATTTGTTCTATGTACTTTTTATAGTATGATGCTGTCAACTTCCAGAGGTAGGAATTTATTTATCCCAGGACACACAGAGGCTTCAGACTGATCACTGTCTTTCTATTAATATTGGATAAGCCCTAGATTCTTTCCTAGCTCAAGTGGGACACTTTTTTTTTTTTTTTTTCTTTTTTGTCAGGTCTATAAAATGCAGACAGAAAGAGAGAAGTACCTGCAAAGAGCAGTTCTACCTATGTTAGATCTGAATTGCCCTTTTGAGGTGCTTCTCTATCACCACAGACTACTGAGAGTGCTGGGGATAACTACCCCCTATTTTATGCATCTCAGTTAAGTCCTAAGCCCCAGACATTTTTTCTGTATAGTATATATATTCAGGAGAACTAAAGTATCAGTCCAACATATACATGCATTGAACTGTTTCACACAATGGGTCTTTTAGATTTACTCAGAAGACCAAACAAGTCATAGATATTCCTACAGAGAGAGATGTATCACACTCGGTAGTAGCTATGGAAGACAAAGATGACTAAACCTGGACGATTGCTGGTAGAAGATATGCCAGTCATGTACAGCAGTGACAATGAATACTTAACATCCCTGATCCCTAAAAAGTTGTGAATGACATGTGCAGTTAAGTGCTCCAAGGGAAACATTATAGATTTGGGAATGGAAATGAACTGATTAGGTAGGCTAAGGCTTTTAAGAGGTTTAAGGTACGCTTCTACGTATGGGATCAGCTGTGGCTTGGCCACTGTCCTGAACACATAGGCGTACTGCTGTGGAACAGACTAGGAACCAGACCATCTCCAAAGGTTTTGCTTGTTATATCCCTCTCCTGTGGCTGTACAACCAAATAAAGTGAGAGGACAAGATCCAGGTAATCCTTAGGTGCCTGAAATGAAAGCTACATGAACACAAGGCACATAAATTCTGGAGAGCAATCCAAAAATACCTGCCCAGCCCCATTAGGCACCTAATATGCCATTAGTACTGAAGCTTTCCATCAAACAAAAGATGGTATTTAAAAGACTGAATGTTGATCTACGCCTTTGTCATTAATGGAATGAATGAACACTTTTGGAAAATGTTTGTTTTCATTCTTATCTACATTTTAAGATAGGCAAGATGAATCACCTGTCATAGAAAGGCTTATGTCATTGATTAAAAAGACAATGTAGGGTGACCAGCCCAGATATAGTGATTTACATTGGAGACATCCAAAATGTAAGGTGAGATAAACCTTGCCTAAGGTGTCTAGAAACCAGTCTAGTACATGCCTAACATAGTCACTATCTTTCTCGAGTGATTGAGCTAAGTATGCATTTCCCATTGACACCAACTAAATGTCGGATTCTACACCTGGGATGGAGTAATGCCAGGCACAAGTATACATTGGGAGAAGAGTGGCTGGAGAACAGTCCTGCAGAAAGTGATCTGAGGGTGCTGGTCAGCAGTATGCCCTGACAGCCAAGAGGGCAGACTGCACCCTGGGGTGCATCAAGCGTGTAGACATGGTGCTTAGGGACAAGGTTTAGTGGTGGACTTGGCAGTGTGTATTGGGTTTGCATGGCAAGGTTTTGGTAGCAGGTGGGCTACAGGGGTGGCTTCTGTGAGAAGCTGCTAGAAGCTTTCCCTCATGTCCAATAGAGCCAATCCTAGCTGCCTCCAAGACGGACCCACTGCTGGTCAAGGCTGAGACAATCAGTGACAGTGGTAGCACCTCTGGGATAACATATTTAAGAAGGGGAAAAAAGTTACTGTGCAACAGCAATAGCAGCCACAGAGAGAAGTGAGAAAATGTGAGAGAAACAACTCTGCAGACACCAAGGTCAGTGAAGAAGGAAGTGGAGGAGGTCCTCCAGGTGCTGGAGCAGACATTCCCCTGCAGCCCCTGGTGAAGACCATGGTGAGGCAGGCTGTCCCCCTGAGGCCCATGGAGGTCCATGGTGGAGCAGATATCCACCTGCAGCCCGTGGAGGACCCCACGTCAGAGCAGATGGATGCCTGAAGGAGGCTGTGAGCCCATAGGAAACCCATGCTGGAGCAGGCTTCTGGCAGGACCTGTGGACCTGTAGAGAGAGGAGCCCACACTGAAGCAGGTTTTCTGGCAGGACTTGAGACCCCGTAGGGGACCTACATTGGAGCGGTCTGTTCCTGAAGGACTGCACCCCATGGAAAGGACCCACGTGCAGCAGTTTATGAAGAACATTACCCCCTGGAAAGGACCCATATGTTGGAGAAGTTCATGGAGGACTGTCTCCCATGGGAGGGACCCCACACTGGAGCAGGGGAACAGTGTGAGGAGTCCTGCCCCTGAGAGGAAGAAGTGGCAGAAACAATGTATGATAGACTGGCTGCAACTCCCATTCCCCATCCGCCTGTGCTGCTGGGGGAAGGAGGTAGAGAAAATCTGGAGTAAAGTTAAGCCTGGGAAGGAGGGAGAGGTGGGGGGAAGGTGTTTTCAAGATTTGGTTTTATTTCTCATTATCCTACTCTGATTTGGTTGGTAATAAAATAATTTTTTTTTTTTTTCCCCAAGTAGAGTCTGTTTTGCCCATGACAGTAATTGGTGAATGATCTTTCACTGTCCTTATCTCAACCCATGAGCATTTCATTGTATTTTTCTCTCCCCTGTCCAGCTGAGGAAGGGGAGAAATAGAGCGGCTTTAGTGCGTACCCGACTTCCAGCCAAGGTCAACCCACCACATAGTGTTAGGTTTACGGTTGGACTCTATGATCTTAAAGATTTTTTCCAACCTAAATGATTCTATGATTCTAAACACAGCATAACCAGTTGGTCAAAAGAGGTGATTATCCCATTGTATTCAGCATTGGTGTGGCCATGCCTTGAGTACCGTGTGCAGTTCTGGGCCCCACAACTTCAGAATGATGTTAAGGTACTCGAATGCATCCAAAGGAGGGCAGCAAAGCTGGTGAAAGGGCTGGAAGGCATGTCCCGTGAGGAGCAGCTAAGGACGTTGGGTTTCACTAGTCTGGAGAAAAGGAGGCTGAGGGGCAACCTCATTGCTCTCTACAGCTTCCTGAGGAGGAGAAGTAGAGAGGGAGGTGCTGATCTCTTCTCCCTTGTACCCAGTGATAGGACACGTGGGAATGGTTCAAAGCTGTGCCAGGAGAGGTTTAGACTGGACATGAGGAAACACTCTGTGGTGGGTTGACCCTGGCTGGACGCCACGTACCCACTAAAGGCACTCTATCACTCCCCTTCCTCAGCTGGACAAGGGAGAGAAAATATAACAAAGGGCTCATGGGTTGAGACAAGGACAGGGACATCACTCACCATTACCATTGTGGGCAAAACAGACTCAACTTGGGGAGATTAGTATAATTTATTACCAATCAAATCAGAGTAGGATAATGAGAAATAAAACCAAAACTTAAAAAACACCTTCCCCCCATCCCTCCCTTCTTCCCGGGCTCAACTTCACTCCTGATTTTTCACTACCTCCTCCCCCTGGCACAGGGGGATGGGGAATGGGGGTTGAGGTCAGTTCATCACACGTTGTTTCTGCCACTCCTTCCTTCTCACACTCTTCCCCTGCTCCAGCGCTGGGTCCCTCCCACGGGAGACAGTTCTCCACAAACTTCTCCAATGTGGGTCCTTCCCATGGGCTACAGATCTTCACGCACTGCTCCAGCATGGGTCCTTTCCATGGGGTGCAGTCCTTCAGAAAGAGACTGCTCCAGGGTCCCCCGTGGGGTCACAAGTCCTGCTCCAGCGTGGGCTCCTCTTTCCACAGGTCCACAGGTCCTGCCAGAAGCCTGCTCCAGCACGGGCTTCCCCTGCGCTCACAGCCTCCTTCAGGCATCCACCTGCTCCTGTGTGGGGTCCTCCATGGGCTGCAGGTGGATATCTGCTCCACCATGGACCTCCATGGGCTTCAGGGGGACAGCCTGCCTCACCATGGTCTTCACCAGGGGCTGCAGGGGAATCTCTGCTCCAGCACCTGGAGGACCTCCTCTCCCTCCTTCTTCACTGACCTTGATGTCTGCAGAGTTGTTTCTCTCACATTTTCTCACTCCTCTCTTCCCCAGCTGCTGTTGCGCAGTTGTTTTTCCCTTTTCTTAAATATGTTATCCCAGAGGTGCTACCACTGTCACTGATTGTCTTGGCCTTGGTCAGTGGCGGGTCTGTCTTGCAGGTGGTTGGCATTGGCTCTATTGGACATGAGGGAAAGCTTCTAGCAGCTTCTCACAGAAGCCACCCCTGTAGCCCACCTGCTACCAAAACCTTGCCATGCAAACCCAATACACATTTCATTGCCAAGAGACTGGTCAAACACTAGAACAGACTTCCTGGAGAGGTGGCCAATGCCCTATGCCTGTCAGTGTTTAAGAGGTATTTGTACAATGCCGTCAGTAATGCTTTAATTTTTGGTCATCCCTGAATCGTCAGGCAGTTGGACTAGGTGATCATTGTAGGTTGCTTCCAACTGAAAATATTCTATTCTATTCTATTCTATTCTATTCTATTCTATTCTATTCTATTCTATTCTATTCTATTCTATTCTATTCTAACAGTGTAGGATCAACAAATTAGGCAACCTTGTACAAAAGTCTTCCAAAGGGTCCAATTACCTAATTTGGTGTCAGCCCAGACTTTTCTTCCAGACACCCCCATTACAGAATCACAGAATCACAGAATCACTAAGGTTGGAAAAGACCTGTAAGGTCATCAAGTCGAACCATCAACCCAACACCACCATGCCCACTAAACCATGTCCCACAATGCCTCGTCCACACGTTCCTTGATCACCTCCAGTGAGGGTGACTCCACCAATTCCCTGGGCAGCTTATTCCAGTGTCTCATCACTCTCTCAGAAAAGAAATTTTTCCTAATAACCAGCCTAAACCTCCCCTGGCGCAACTTGAGGCCATTTCCTCTTGTTCTGTCACTAGTCACTTGGGAGAAGAGACCAACACCCACCTCTCTGCAACCCCCTTTCAGGTAGTTGTAGAGAGCGATGAGGTCTCCCCTCAGCCTCCTCTTCTCCAGACTGAACAACCCCAGCTCCCTCAGCCATTCCTCATCAGACTTGTGTTCCAGACCCCTCACCAGCTTCGTCGCCCTTCTCTGGACACGCTCCAGCACCTCAATGTCCTTCTTGTAGGGAGGGGCCCAAAACTGAACACAGGATTCGAGGTGCGGCCTCACCAGCACCGAGTACAGGGGCACGATCACCTCCCTACTCCTGCTGGCCACACCATTTCTGATACAGGCCAGGATGCCATTGGCCTTCTTGGCCACCTGGGCACACTGCTGGCTCATCTTCAGTCAGCTGTCGACCAACACCTCCAGGTCCTTTTCTGCGGGGCAGCTTTCCAGCCACTCGTCCCCAAGCTGTAGCATTGCATGGGGTTGTTGTGGCCAAAGCGCAGGACTCAGCACTTGACCTTGTTGAACCTCACACAATTGGCCTCAGCCCATCGATCCAGCCTGTCCAGATCCCTCTGTAGGACCTTCCTACACTCGAGCAGATCGACACTCCTGCCCAGCTTGGTGTCATCTGCAAACTTGCTGAGGGAGTACTCAAACCCCTCATCCAGATCACTGATAAATATATTAAACAAGACCGGCCCCAGAACTGAGCCCTGGGGGACTCCGCTTGTGACCGGCCGCCAACTGCATTTCACCCCATTCACCACAACTCTCTGGGCTTGGCCATCCAGCCAGTTTTTAACCCAGCGAAGAGTGTACCTGTCTAAGCCACGATTCTCCAGTTTCTCCAGGAGAATACTGTGGGAGACAGTGTTGAAGGCTTTACTGAAGTCCAGGTAGACAACATCCACAGCCTTTCCCTCATCCACTAGGCGGGTCACCTGGTCATAGAAGGAGGAGATTAATGGTGCTGCCATTTGGCTGCTTCTTTGCACACCTGTTAAAGGTTTCAAGCACTTCATATAGGTATAGCACATGCAATGAAAAATGTTACTGTTGTTTAGTTTAATAAGAGAATGCATATAATTGGATGAAGAACTATTCAAAAACACATTTAAAATGTAGCTGAAGCACTATAGCAGAGGGCCTAATTTCAATGTACTCAAATCCTCAAAGAAAAAGAAGACCAAAGTGAAAACCAGGAATGACAGCTGTTATTCTGATTTACACCATTCAAGGATTTGAGCTAATTAAAATCGACTACCAGAGTTTTCGATGAACTGATGAGATCTGAAATACTCCTGGGTTTCTAAACTGAAGTATCATCAGAAAATCGCAGTAATGATATATAAGTATTCCTCCATATCTGGAAACTCTGAATAAAAGTACTTTACTGATGGCAATCTGAAAGAGACTGAATCCCTCTGCTCTGCTTCAGATTTTTAAAGCTGGATACCAATTAATAAAACTAAATCCTGGATAAAGAAAGTGTTTCAAACAGGAGACTAACATCACTTTTCAAATTTCCCTTGAAGAGCATTGCTGTAATGGCTTCTGCACCTGTTTTCTGAAGAGGGCTGTACATTTTTTAGGGTCCCAGAAGCTCAAAGTGATCCGAAACGGGCAATGACAATTGCCCAGAAGCATCCATTTATGAAATCCTTCTAAAGTGGCACGTGTATCATCTAGATTGTGCTTACACCTATAAATTTCACAGAAGTCCATTTACTTCCCTAGCAGAAGATTGAACTGTCTCATGTATCAAAGCAGTCCAAAAAAACCCAGCAAAGGCTGATGACCCAGGAATTTATGAAAGTAGACATCAGCCTTCACACCTGGGCTACCTTTTGCTCCACAGTCAGTAAGGCTGCACCCTCAGGTGCAGGTCCAAGCCCAACAGCAACCTCAGACTCACCTACAGCACACCTGATGTAGTATGCGGGACATGTCAACAGCTGCCAAATACAACCAGCACCTTGTCACAGGTCAAGGTCTCATTTACACAGGGGGGCTGTATGCGATCACAGGCTGGGCTGAATCCACTATGGTCCAGTAGTCTGGAAGATATCCACAGCTTTGCTTTTTTGGACTGCATTTGTCCATCCTGTACAAGATGCTTCCTTGGAGAGGCTTGAAACTGAGGCTGTCAGAAGCCCAGCACTGTGTAGCCATAGTGTCTTTTCCAGTAGCCTGAATTCAGCCCAGTTTGAATTCTGTCTACAACCCCCCACCGCTCTGCAGACAGCTGTGCCAGGACCCTTCCAGGAGACGACATGAGTCTTTCTTCTCTGCCTGACATTGTCATTGCAGATGGACAGAAGGACTAGATGGAGATTACAGGGGGTTGGATGAAGTAAATTGGCTCAGGATTAAACTCTAACTGCTGAACTCACATGAAATTTTCTCCAGAAATGCCAGTAAGACAGTGCCACAACCCGAGCTAAGAGCCCACTGAGAGGTGAACGGTGTCAGTACACATCAAACATGACTTTGAGTCCACACTCAATGAGCTGTGGAGCTGAAAAACATGGGGCAGGGTGTTCTTAATCCTATTACAAGCCAGTTTGTTATGCTGCAAGAATAGTGTACTCTGCTTCAGGGTCACTTGAAAACAAGCATACTGACATTTGTGAGGACCTGAAAACTGTTTCTAATGAGAGCCTTTATATATCACAAGGTGAATCCTGCCTCCACTGAAGTTCACTAAAACCTTCTAGGTTTCGACAAAGCTAAAGTTAACCCTTTGCTGGCTGTAAGACTAATGTGCTGTTCAGAATGATTTCTGAATGTTATAGTGCCTGAACTTCTGGAGTATAATAATGAAGTATGATCTGCTCTGCAGCTGCAGCGGTTAGTGCTTGGCAGTTACTTCAGTGAGATTGGGCTTTGCAGGAGGGCCAAGTCCTTCTCTTCCAAATTGTCCCAAGTTGTTATTGCTCTGTCACATCCAGGGAGACTTGAACTTACTTTGCCTGTGATAGTCCCAAAATCAGAAGTACTGGGGTGTGGGGTAAAACACCCTGATTTTCTAGTTGTGAGGCAGTTAGATAGGGTCAGGGTGTGGTGTTTGCCTGGGCTCATCAGTCTTCCCAAGAGTGAAAGATTGTCTCAGGCACAATGCTGGGCTAATAATGCACTGTGTGGACTTATTGCAAACATTTCCACTAGCTCAGGGAGCTTTGTGCTGTCCTTCATTAGGTAGTAGAGGCATGCTTCAATACAACGGCAATTTGTGATAAATCCACCGCCTTCTGGTACATGATCAAAGCCTCCAGTCCACTATTCTGAGATCTAGTTACATCTTCTTTAGAGCTCAGAACTGAAAACCTGTCCTGAAGTGAATGTTTGCAAACTTTTTGCTCGAATTGTTTTCTCAACACTTAAGGCTTCTCTTTTGATATCCCTGTGCTACTATCCACCCTTAGTGCAGAATTTTAATCAAGAAGGAGGTCAGAAGACAGCACGGGAGCAAAAACCAGCCCTGCAAGCAAAATGGAGTTTTCAGCAGGAGGTAGACATGTTCAGAGCGTCCCTGGTTTCAAACATCATTCACAAGGTGTAGGTGGACACCTCCGACTTCCTTCCTGGTGAGCTGCTGCAGCTCATCACACTAAAATGATCACCTGGGACAGCAAGGAGCTGCTGGCCAGAGATGCAATGTGCCACCGGCCACAGCACCCAGCAGTCGGGACAACGTCTCACCCTTTAAAATCTGTGCTGAAATTTAACACTCTGATTTAACCAGCTTCAGCTGTTTATTTAAATCTCTGATAGCACCCTATAAGCAACTGAACAGATCTCTGTGCCTCCCTGTTTCTCATATAGGCATCTCTTCTGTTTGTTGGTTATCAGAGATTCATCACAGTCATAAGTTCCTACTCCATCTTCTCATTAACTGCTTCTGCAAAGCACCACGGCATCTAGGAGTTCCCTGCTGAACTGCCAATTACTGCCACTCCTCTCTTTCAGAAATTATAGGGTCTTTTTTAAAAGCACAAAAACTGGTCACAGCTGCTTTGGGGGATTCCTATATGGTTTGTAAAGGGCTGTTACCCCTTTCCACCTGTAACCACCTCCAGTTCCAGGGACAGGCAGCTCACATCTCTGCATTTACATGCCTCAAGTTCTTGTTCTCTCTGTGTGTCAAAAACACTTCATAGGCTCTGAACTGCTTTATTAGAGCATGCTTTGTGTTGCATTCACATACAGTTTACATTGACAAAAGTACTTGTATTAGGTTCACAATGAAACATAGGGTCTGCCAGGGGAAAAAAACTGTCAGTGTATCTGTCTTGCACGTTAGACACAGCAATGTGCATGCACGCACACACTCAGGAGTACCCTTAACTGCAGCGTGAACAGGCAACATCTGACCCAGTGGTCTCCATGCCTCCTCTCTGCCTTTGCACTGATGCCACCTGGCTGGCAGTGGACCATGGGTTATTTCATAGCAAGGCCCTAAAACATCTGTTGCAATGGGAGATGGGACTAACAGGCACCACATATTTATAGTTCGTGTTACTTACAAGGATAGTGTTGCTGCAGAAAGCCAGATCTTGGGAAAATGCAGAGGGATTCAGGCCACTCGTAGCAGAGTGGTCTAATTAGCACCAGCTGATAACTTACAACATAGATGTAACCAAGGCCTCAGCAAGGAAGAACGAGAGGAAGAAAAAGCTCTGTGCAGGAGCATCAGCTGGGAGCAAATAAACACACTCCTCCTGCTGCTGCCCCATGGACCAGCTGCAAAGGCCATGATTGCACTTTTCCCTTCCTTGCCACATCCTCCCATGGAGCAGGCAGTGGAGTCCATGATGGAAAGGACTGACATGTATGGATGGATGGATGCCAGAGAGTGCTGATGGTGGGTGTCAGGGATGGAGGGTTGCCAAGTGCATGCATTACAGCTCTGGACTTGGCTGTTCTCCCCACTTGTATGTAACCAGTATCTCTTGCATGTAACTAGTACTTCCATCACTTCTGAAATCCTTATACTCTACTAGTAATCACAATATTTCTCTTATATCCATATTTACTTTCATATTTTCTCCTAGTTCTGTACCTATTTCTCCAGACAGGTTCCTGCTGGCAGCTTTTGCTGCAGTATTATCTGTATAGTAAACAGGTAGATTTAACTCTAGGGTCCCTTGCATCAGCAACGGAAATGCTGGTATCTTCACTTTATTAGTGTAACTGAACTGGGCTCCAAAGTCTTTGCTTTCAAAGAATTTTGTGTTTGTCCATTTGTTCAGTTTTGGAATAGGCTGCCTCCCAGCAGAGGAGAGAGCAGTGGAGCTTCAGAAAGCTCCTGGAGAAGTTTGTGCTTAAAACTGATTTTTTAGAAGGGTAATTTCAAAACTACCACCAGGAAAGAAAAGATCCTTTTCTTTCTTATAAAAATTTGTAAGCCAAAACAAATCATAACTACACTTCCTGGGTGGAGTCCAATAACCAGACTCTTCTGGAAGCTATTTCAAGTCCCTATTTATTGCTTACAAAAGGTTTATGTTGTTTCTGTGTTTGTCTCTACAATAAATAAAACTTGATAAGCAAAAAAGTTACAAATTATACTAAAGATAATCCCAGTGACATTATAAATATTATAAACCCCTTGGAATTTCCCACATGGGAACTTCGAGTTTGAATGACACTTTCACACGTATGAGACACACAGGTTTAACAGGATCAGTCAACAGCCTTTGTGACAATAAAATGAGCACATACCTGTCTCAGCAGCAAGGACCTCTGGCAACATCATGCACAAAGAATGTAAATTCAGACCTGGCAATGCAGCACCTGACTACAGAAGAGAAAGAAATGTGAAAGGTGCCATGGGTAGGTAGCAATGAGCGGATCTAAGGGGGTCAAATTGTTAATGTATTTCAACTCTTCACATTATTTTTCTGTGTTTTCAAACTGACTGGAATTTTGTTAACCACCAGTCCAAAGTTGTCCAAGCTGGCTGCCCACATCAGCCTGAGTTTTGCAGAAAATTTCAGTTAAAACTCTAAAATAAAATTCTGGCAGCTGTATTTGCAACCCCATACTTTGGAGCCACAACTTGAAATATGCCCTCAGAAAGAGCAATGTCATTATAACTCTGAAGAAAACCTGCACCCAGTTTATAATCTTTGTCATGGCTGTACTGGGAGCAAGCAGCACGTTCTCCCCTCTGCTCCCAGTTTCCCATGCTAGATCAGGTAAGTGTGGAGAAGGAAAATGCCTGTTTCACATGCAGAGGGGCCAAGCATCAGGTTTGCAGCTGGGAGGGATGCATAGCTGGGGAGGAGGTACCTGGGCAGACACTCGAGACTTGCCATCCCTAGGAGGAGAAGACCATTGGTCTGCGAGTAAGACTACCTGGCTAGTATGGAGACTGAGTTTGGTGTTTGCAAGAGAAAACTCACGCTGTCTGGTCAAGTTAACAGAGATAAAAAACCTGAGTAATTGAAAACAGGACTGATTTGGTGAGGTGACTATTTGGAGGTGAATCAAAATCCTGAAAAATCCAGAGTGGTCAGAACTGAGAAAAAGTGGGGCATAAAGTGTGTGCCCATGAGCAGCTCAGTGTCTCTGAGCTCCAAAGGGTAACCCCAGGTACCAGAGGGACAGCATTCCTGTCTTCAGCAGCTGCCTATAGTGGCCCAGAAAGTCATACTTCAGGTTGGTATAAAGGACATCAGCTTACTACTGCTAGCTGTCACTCCACAAATACAATGGGGCACTGCCCCCCTGTGAAGAGATGTATTTGCTCTCTCGTGAGTAAAAGGTGTGTGGTGCTGGCTGCTGGACTCATAAATTTGGGAATTCCTATGTTTATGAACCCAGATCCTAGAGCAGAGCCAGGACCAGGGGGTGGGAGGAGGAAGAGAAGCAACATGTTTTTACAAAATCCTTAAGAAATATAAGACCATAACAAGCTGGATTTTTCCCTTCCCTTTTTCTTTAGAACATAGAATTTCAGAAACAAACTCACTATTGCAGATGAGTAGAGGACTTGTTCTTCTTAACTCTTCCGTTGCTTTCTCTGTCATAAGCAAACACAACATCTTTGGCTCAAGAAATGTGTCAGCTACAGGCTTCAGAGTATTTGATCAGTATCACAACATGTTTGCCCTGTTCATGTGCATCAGCATCTGCTATTGCTCACTGCTGGAGACTGCATACTAGGCTAGATCCTAGGCTGAGCTTGTTTAGCCTTCCTAGCACCATCAAACTTTAATTTTTATTTTTTTTATATTGAAATCTGACGTTCATTCATTTTTAGTTATTAAAGGAAATCTTTAAAATGGATGATTGAAGCACATTTAGAAAAATAAGACTGTACTAACTACAGAGGGACGGAGGAAAAACACATTGGCCAAGGCAGTACAGCAGTTTTCTTTTTCTACCTGCAGCACCAGTTAAAAGGCAAGGGAACTATCATACATTTTGCACTATAATTGGAACTGTAGCTCTTGAAAGCACTGATTATGCCATGTTTCTATAGTGCCAAACCCTTGGTTAGCTGGAATGCCGGCATCGTTCCCTGCAGCAATACTTTCTTTGCAGTATTATCTTTTAGGAAATAGAATTTCTTGCTTAATTTTACCCATGTTAATAGATATGGATTAATTTTGATAAAAGCGGGGTAAGGTAATGAATTAGAAAAACAAAACCTCACCTCCTTTTGGAGATAGTCATGAACTTGATGCAAATCATTACATTAGCATAATCAACTTTTTTCTAATCAGCTGTTTTACCCAGCTGAGTACTTGAAGACCAAGACTGGACTCAAGCTCTCCACTTTATTTTTTCTCCTTACAGACCTACATGTCCTTATACTCCTGGCTGTATGCCCAACTTAAACAGGAAGGAGGAGAGTTCCCAAAGTATCAATTACGTTTTTCTCCCAGGAGGAAACATCTCTGGATTTAGTGTTGCCTCCTCCAAATGAAACAGGTCTAGAAGTCATATGTCTTAGTTCTTGAGCAAGTTTGTTACTCACTAAGCTCTAATGTAGGGAAAATCTGAATAAAGCAGGAATGAGACAGGGCTTATGTAGCCCACAGTGCACCAAGTGGCATGGGATCATGCTTACGGTGTTGAAAGTGAGAAAGCTCAGGGACTCTTCTGCCAAATCTGTTCCTGTATGTGCATGAAATGACCACAATATATTCCCACTCTGAATCACAAAAAAGAAAACTTGAGGTCAGGAGAGAGTTTGAAACTGTAAATCCCAGGGTGGAATTCATCTGGCAAAACACAGATGCCTACACCTGAGTTTTTCTATTTAGCTGCTTTTTTAAAGGGATGAGGGAAACAGGCACTAAGGCATGACTTTTCTTAAAGGTAGATGTCTAAAGAAAATCAAGTGAACTGTGCCTGAAATTTCCAGGTTTTGTCTACTTGTTGTAAAAAGCATGAGGATGACAAACTCCAGTGTAGGCTAAGATGGGTTGAATCCAACCTGGTCTCACAGAGGCATTGGTTCTGTTTCCCTGAATAGGTGTCACAGGCAACGGAGGAGAAAGAGCTACCAATATACATTTTCCCTGGCATTTTCTACTGATTGCTTGAGGTATCCTACTCCTTATGTATCCATAGTCCACTTTAAAAAAAAAAAAATCTCATCTATTGGGTATGGATCATGAGAACAATCAACCTCATGAAAATGATCACAGTGATCTCCTTTTTAGTATATTCAGAGAACGTACAGTGTAAATCCCAGCACTCCCTGGGGTCTGACATCAGTTCCATGTGCAGTGCAATTGCTTCTAGATAACCTAGCTCATCATCTGGGAGTGCAGTGTAATTTAAATGATGTACATCTCTTGCTCTCACGATGTGTTAGCCATATTGATCTTCCCAAAGGGGACACTTCAGCAGGTATGTATCATGAGTTGTGATGTAACTGATAACTTTCCTAATTGTACAGCCTGAAATACATTGATAAAATACTAGATTTATAGATATTGTTGCTTTGTGCCCAGCTTTCACATCTATAATTCCCATCTGGTGCGCAGAAAGGAAATTTGCTTTCCCCTAAATATGTCAGGCTGTTAAATGTATGTTGCTTATGATCTTGAACATAAAAGGCACATTTAACATCAGTAAAATGAACAATGTACCACCAATCCTTTTGTGTGAGAGCAATCTAACAAAAAGCTTTTGTTCTACTGAAATCAATCTGGGTTCTTTTGGGAGAGAGACTTTTGCATTTAGCTCAGCTAGTTTCCCCTGGTTTGCCTAGTATGTTTGTAGTGTCAGGCTATCACCACATGAAAAGTGCCAGGTTTAAGTGCTGCAGGATGCTAATTATGAGAACTACTGTGGTTTATGTATTAGAAATGAGACCAGGGCCCAGGATTGGAATTCAGATCTAGTGGAGATTTTAAATCTTGACTCTCTTGAGGTCATTGGTGAAACTGTCTGGCTTCTGTAGGGCCAGAACTGTAGGCAGCTGTTTGTGCTTGGTCCTTTATTGAGATAACACAACTGGGAGCAGAAGCAGGATTATAAAGCACTGCTCTGGGGTCCTGGGATTGTTCAAACACAGGGATTGGAAAGGGACTTCCTCTAGGAGTCCTGTGTTCAAATGGAGGAACAGTGCTTTGAAGACTGTTCTGACCATGCAAATCTCATTTTCCCTAGCAGTCAGGAAACAGTAATGCCAAATACTCTCAACAAAAACAAGAAAATGCTCTCATACATGCCTTGCAGTTATTATTTTTTCATTTACATCTTGGAACTACAGAAAAGAGCAGTTCTTAATGCTTAATACTGTATTTCATATTCATTGGGTTACAGCAGAACATCTCTGATACAGGAAGAACTATTAAGGGCATATTAGCTGCAATTAGGTACTAGCAATTCACAGAAGAATAGATAGAAAACACAACTGGACCACACAGAATGTAAGGAGAAGTACAGAACACTCAGTTATATTTTTCATTATCAGGGTATTTCAAAAGTCCTGGGGCTATAGTAGGGGCATCTCCTTTCTTCCACACTCTGGGGAGCTGGGATGAAAAGAAGGGAGGACAATGATCTGTCCTGAAGGACAGATCACACAACACATCCCAGCCTGCCTAACCAGAACCAAAGAGGGCATGTCATAGCACTTAATTCGCTCTTCAGCATCTCCACTTTGTAAAACTGACTCCTGGGTCAGAGCTGCTCCTTGCTCAGAGGGTACCTGAGTTTATGCTGCATCAGATGTATGTGTTTGGTAAGGGATGCCCGGGATAGGTTTCATCCCTTTCTGATCTCTGTCTCATTTTAGTGATGCAGCTGGAACTGCAGCTCTACCTTGTAGCTGGGTGACCTGAGCTGGGACCTGTCATGGCACAGACATCATAGAGTAGCTAGGGATTAAGGGATAATAGCAGAAGGGTGCCATCAACATCTGATTTTACCAGTGCCAACAAAATGGCACCTCTAGCCTCCTTCCCAACCTAAAATAGGTTGCTAAAGCTACAGGTTGACTCCAGCAAGAGATGAGATAAACTCCGTGTCTGCAGTTGGGAATATGAGGAAAACACGACAGTGAGTATATTCCTGGGCCACAGACTCCAGCTCTCTGTTGTCACAAGTAATTCAGGTGCACCAGATGACTCTATCCTTTGGGTGGTTGGGAGCCATTTGAAGTTGTATGCTTCCCCTTCTTCCCCATTAGCCTTGCTAGAAGGCTCTTCCAGGGCTTCACAGCAAATAGAAATCTTTTTCCAATATCCAACTTTAATTTATTCCTTGGGCAGTCTATGTCTTTTTGTGCTTGTAAGAGCATTTCCTCGTACTTTCTCTCTGGTATATTTATAAAATCAATTGCGTCCCCTCTCTGTCACCTTTGTTTTGTTAAACTATCTGAGCACTAAATTTTTCCACAAAATATGCTCTGTACTTCTTTGATCACCATAATAGCTCTTCTCTGCACCTGTTTCAGACTGAATTAATCTTCCTTGAACCTGTCTATGAGGATTTCAATTGTTAGACCAACAAAGGGAATTGGGGACTTTCAGGCACTTTATTCCCGGAATGGAATTCACAGTACTGAATATGGCATCAAAACTCTTTTTATGCTGGATAGGAAAGGTTAAATGCCTAAGGATGAGCGCAAGGAATAGTGAGATACATAAGCGTACCAAGAGGAAGTGTCAAAACGGCAAAAATATGATATTCTATCTGTAGTGTAAGATTTAGATACCTACTTGTATTCTGAATGAGCACTTTTTTTGCTGCCTCCTTCCTGGTTTAATAAGCATTTGTTTTAATCTTGGTCTGAAAGAATTTGAAGAACAAGTTTGCTTTTGCTTTAACATCCCAGACCTTTGCTGTCTGACATTTGCGGAAGTGTTGGTTTAACAGTCCTGCTGTATAGCTCACTGCTGTTGCATGCTATCGACAACTGTGTTTAATTCCACCCTCCTTTATCACAAATTGATGACAGACATAATGCTAAATCATACATAGTAAAAAAGAATAGTCCTTCAAAAAAAAAAATCAGAATAGTCTACTGGCTGATTTAATGATGGTTTAATGTTTACTTCCAGGAAGCTCTTAAAGGCACTTTTCCCATATGTGCATTATAAAAAAAAACCCACATGCAAGTTGACTGGGAGACTAAACTAAATGTTTGATCTTCTCCAGTTCTGTTTCTTAAGAATTTTGACCCACATGGTTGGTTGGTGTCCCCAGGAACTAGAAATAGTCATCTCTTTGGGATTTTTTGCCAGACTGCAGAGGAGCCAGTGCCTCCCCCACTTCTTTCTCCAGATGGCCTAGCAACAAAAAGCAGTGGCATTTAACTTCAGATGTTGCTGAGGGTTTGACAGAAAATAGAAAGCTCCCAAACTGCTTTTCTTCTGCATTGTCCTCACTATTACTTGGCACCTTCGCCCTGCTCTCTCTCTCAGGAACCGTCTTCATGTGTTCAGACCAGGTAGATGAGTGTGGGCTTTGGTGGAAAGCTGTCTAGTCTGCTGAGTTGTGATCCTGCAAAATTAGCTTGGCTCAGCCTAGGCTCCAATGCCAGTTCTCCAGCTGAAGCAATGAAGAATGGTACAGACATCATCCTGATAGGACAAGGGGTAATGCTTTTAAACAGAAGGAGGATAGATTTAGGTTGGACATAAGAAAGAAATTCTTTACGATGAGAATGGTGAGACACTGGAAGAGGTTGCCCAGAGAAGTTGTGGATGCCCTGTAACTGGAAGTGTTCAAGATCAGGTTGGACAGGGCTTTGAGCAACCTGATCTAGTGAAAGATGGCCCTGTCCGTGGCAGGGAGGTTGGACTAGATGATCTTTAAAGGTTCCTTCCAACATTCTATGATTCCATTTCATTTTAAAATTGCCATCCTCCAGTCAAATGAAGTCATTGCATGCATACACTCCTTTCACAATGATGGCGCCAGCCTTTCACAAAATATTGGAAGTTTTTACTAAGAAAGACTTAGGAAAACAGTAGGAACTCATAATTCACTTTAATCAATTATTATCCCGAAATTATTGTTATTTTATATTTCCACTTATAACTTAATTTTTTCCAGGTTCAACACAAATGTTGCTCCATGTTCTTCTTGTAGACAAATATTTCTGTACAGTCTATACCAGATGAGACTTCGCCAGAGCTTTTGCAATGATGTCAGTGCGTCCCTGTGGATTGGTTTGTAGGCCTGTTGGAAATTCAACTGAATTTACAGATTTCAATTAAATATAAAGGGCTACCCACAAAAAAGACCTTAGAGAACCCGTCAGAGTTCAACTGCCTCTCTAAAATGCACCAAAATATTCGATGTTCCAAATACAGAAAGTATAAGAAACTGATAAATGTTTTCTCCCTCCTTTTTCTGAGATAGCAGGCCAAGTCATTACCTGGAGCACTGCAACAGGGGCCACTATCAGCCAGGACTGTCATGTTGTAACCGACGTTTCATTTTACTCATCTTTGAGCAACAAGAGCACAAGTTCACTGCAGGGAAGAGAAAACAAAATCTCCCATCTTTCCCCTCCAGCACAGGCTGCTCAGTTTAGCATTCCACATCCAACATAGATCAAAACTCAAAGTTTATTGCTCCTCCCCAGGAACAAATGCATAAGCAGGGTATATGTGAACTAACCCTTTCAAGGCTTTCACACACATCCAGGACAAGGGAGGAATTGTCATGCTACGAAATCCAGGGATTTCTTGGTAATCCTCCTGTAGCAGTGTAAGAAGCACAGTTTAACTAAAACCATTATTGTAAGTGTTCGTCTCAGTTATTTTTTAAGGAGTGTGTCTGGGGACTAGTATTTTCTCTTCAGAACCAAACTCTCAGTTCACATGTAATTTTCTGCCATAAAATCAGGTGAGAGTTTTTGTTTGTTTGTTTTTAATTGCTAACAGCAGCATGACTTAGATGTTATGTTTCTCTTTCAGAGTGAGACTGGCTGCATTTAAGCACAGCTTTTGCAAGCAGTCGACAGCCAGCAAGCATACTGCCACGGGAGACCACTGTTAGCAGAAATGTAGACTGAGGGTATGATTTGTTTTAGGGAACAGAAAGGCCTATTATTCTACAAAACCGGCAAGTTCTCTCTCTTACATGAAGGTATTCCTTTTAGGAGTAACTTTAGGAGCCTATAGCTCATGAAAATCCAAAACACAGTACCATCACTATGAAGGGGTAAAAAGGGGTGTTAAAAATTGCCTAACAACACAGTGTTTTAAGGTATATTCATAGAACACATGAAGCAAGAATATTCAATGCAAAAGCAGACTCTTTGTTCTTAACAAGTACATTGCTATGGCTTTTCTGCTGCAAGTAGCACTTCTGTTAGTGGTGTAGCTATATAAAGTTCCAGCCACGTATGGGGCTGCACATAACAGTGTCAGGAATTCTGGTTTAGCAGCATTTTAGGAAAGGAAAGCAGCCTCAGAACAGCATTTTTGACAGAGTCATAAATTACTTTCTTTCCATATGTTCAGAATAATTCTTTAATATTTCCACCAACTAATTCCTGCAGAGCAAATTGCTTAACTCCTTCTGCAGTGATGGTATTCTGCAATGAGAGAATGGAACTAAAGCAAGAAAGTTTGTAGGGAAAGGAAACAGCTGATATAAAACCAATAGACATCACTGGAAAAAAACATACACACAGGGTTTTGGCCACACAACTTTTCTTCAAGTCTGAAATCTGAAAGAATTTCAGCTCTTCAAACTTTTCTTTCCTCGTGTATTGTAAAAAGAAATAAAGTAGATTAAAACAGATGGGAAAAGAGAAAACATAGGTCCCACCACATCACCTTGAGAGTCAGATAAAACCACTGTGTACCAAATTCTGTTGATTATAGGTAAAACATTTGATATACTACTTACTGTAGTATAAGTAGTATACTTATGAGCATCTAAATATACTACTTAAATATGTAAATGAGCATCTGTACTTTAAAATTAGTTATTAGCTTACTAATGATTTAAGTTACTAATTAATAAGTAATTTTAGCTTACTTAATATTTGTTATTGATATATTTTTCCTTCTCCAATACAGTGTGGCTAGAAGTCTGTAACGTAAGTTACTCTACTGAAAATTTATTTCTCCAGAAGTAAACTGGAAACAAATATTATCCTCAGATTCTTACAGACAACGCAAAACTCTTGATTCAACAAAGACCACAAAGGATTTCAGAATGTTAACAAACTCAATACTACAGGTTTCATATGAAAATGTCATTTTTGTAGAAAATATCCAACGCAAATTAGAGCGCTAAATAGGCGCAAATGGGAAAAGATAGGAAAACTGCCAAAACAAGAGAAAAGTAATCAAACCTGTTATTATGGTTGATTTTCAGGGATCAAGCTGGTTGATGTTCAAGGATCACCTCCTCCAAGTTCCAAAGTGGTCATTCCCACATGTGGAAAGTCAAGCAGATGTGGCAGGAGGTCTGCATGGATGAGCAAGGAGCTCCTGACAATACTCAGACATAACAAGGGAACACACAAGAGGTGGACACCCCGAAGAAATACAGAGACACTGTCCAAGTGTGCAGTAATGGGATCAGGAAAGCCAAAGCCCACGTGGAGTTGAATCTGGCAAGAGATGTGCAGGGCAACAAGAAGGGCTTCTGCAGGTGTATCAGCAACAAGAGGAAGGCTAGGGGAAGTGTGGGCCTGCTGCTGGATGGGAGAAGGGAGATGGTGACAAAGGACATGGAAAAGGCTGAGACACTCATTGCCTTCTTCACTTCAGTCTTTACTGTTAAGACCTGCCTTCAGAAATCCCAGGCTCCTGAGAGTAGGAAGAAAGTCTGAAGCAAGACAGACTTAACCTTGGTGGAGGAGGCTGATGTTAGGGAATATTTAAACATACTGGATATACACATGGTCTTTGGGACGCGATGGGAGGTACCCACGAGTTCTGAGGGAGGTGGCAGACATCACTGAAAGGCCATTGATAATCTTTGAAAGGCCATAGTGACTGGCAGAGTTTCCAGAGGACTGGAAGAAAGCAAACACCACTGTTCTTTTTGAGAAGGGCAAGAAGGAGAATTTGGAGAACTCAAGGCTGGCCAGCCTCACCTCAATCCCTGGAAATGTAATGGAGAAAATAATCCTGAAAGCCAGTTCCAAACACATGAAGGACAAGAAGGTGTTTGGGAGAAGTCAGCATGGATTTACAAAGGGAGAATAATGGTTGATCAATTGGATAGCTTTTGGGATGAGAAAACTGGCTTGGTGGATATGGGGAAAGCACTGAATGTTGTTTAACTTGACTTTAGCAAGACTTTTGATGCTGTTTCCCATAACATTCTCCTAGAAAAGCTATTGAAGTGGAAGTAAGTGGACAGTGAGGTGGGCTGAAAACTGGCTGAACTGCTGGGCTCAGAGGGCTGTGATCAGCTGCACAAAGTCCAGCTGGAGGCCAGTCAGTAGTGGAGGATCCTGAGAGTTGATACGAGGTCTAGTACAGTTTAACAAATTCATTAATGACTTAGAATGATGGGACGAAGAACACCCTCAGCAAGTTTGCAAAGGATGCAAAACTGAAAGGAGTGGCTAATACACCAGAGGGGTGTGCTGTCCTTCAGAGGGACCTCGATAGTCTGTAGAAATGGGCCAACAGGAATCTCATCAAGTTCAGCAAAGAAAAATGCCAAGTCCTGCCCCTGCATGGGGAATAACCCCATGCACCAGTACACACTGGCTATCGAGCAGCTGGAGAGCAGCTTTGCAGAAAAGGTTTGGGGGGACCTGCTGGACAAAAATGCAGTGCTCCATTGCAGCAAAGGCCAACAACCACCCAGGCTGCATTAGGAAGAGCATTGCCAGCAGATCAAGGGAGGTGATCCCTCCCCTCTACTCAGCATTGGTGAAGACACATCTTCAGTGCTGTGCCCAGTTCTGGGCTCCACAGACCAAGAAAGAGATGGAGTTACTGGAGGGAGTCCAGTGAAGGGCCACTAAAATGTTTAAAGGACTGGAGCATCTGACATACAAGGAGAGGCTGAGAGTGCTGGCACTGTTCAGCCTGGAGAAAAGAAGGTAAAAGGGGATTTTATCAATGTGTATAAATGCCTGAAGGGAAGGAATTAAGAAAATGCAGCCAAACACTACCCAGTGGTGCCAGTAAAGGGAGAAGAGGCAATGGGCACAAATTGAAATACAGGAAATTCTGTTTAAACATAAGGAAAAACAAGTCTCTATGGGAGTGATTGAACACTGGAAGAGGTTGCCCAGACAGGTTGTGGAGTCTCCATCCATGGAGATATTCAAAAGCTGACTGGCCACAATCATGGTCAACCTGCTGTAGTTGACTGTTCTCTGAGCAGCAGGATTGGACGAGATGATCTCCAGAGGTCTCTGCCAATCTCTGTGATTCTGTGAAATACAAGACTATATAGCTGTGGTCAATAGTTAAACATTTATACCTTTGGTAACTCAAAATAAGTCTTTTTAAAGATAAAAAGTCTTCAGAGGACTTTGACACCCCTTTCATGATAATAATCTTTCAATTTATTCTACTCCAGTAGAGAGCAAAATAATAAGTGTTCAAAATCAACTTTTCACAAAAAACAGTTTAAATATTTTACATTTATAGTTCATGCTTTGTTTGCAGAAAGCCTAAGATATGTTTTAGCTGCAATAATTGTTATTAACTGTAAGGAAAAGAGATTAGAAAAGAGTATAGACATTCCCTGCTTCTTCTTCCCCACTGCTGGGTGAAAGGTACATTTCATTTCAGGTATGATGTCTTTTTCAAGTTTCAGTTATGAAGTGCTATGAGTGAGGATTTTATTTTTCCCTGCATATGTCACCTTGTGAACATGTTGCAGTTGATATCCTACAGAAAAGAAACTTCCAAATGAAGTATGTAATACTAGTTGTTCATATCATGAAATGCTATATGGTCCTTGTTAAATCAAGACAGTTTAGGCTTTGTATCTGAAACCTGAGGACACATATTCTTTTTCAACTTCTGGAAATATCACTGTCACAGGCCATGGTCTAGAAATCCATAAAACCATCTGGCTTCTTGTTGACATTAATAGTAACCTGACCTTCAGTGGGCTTGTTCACGTGCTCAGGAGAGGCATATGTTTACATACACACTGAATCAAGTCTTCTGATGGTG
This sequence comes from Gavia stellata, assembly GCF_030936135.1. Taxonomy (NCBI): domain Eukaryota; kingdom Metazoa; phylum Chordata; class Aves; order Gaviiformes; family Gaviidae; genus Gavia; species Gavia stellata. Next base: position 26,007,430 of record NC_082594.1, on the reverse strand, counting down.
ACAGACTGGATGGAATAGCTTTTGAACCCATCAGCTACAACCACACAGATGGGAATATTAACTATGCAAAGTGTCTCTGTCTCCTTTCCCACCTCATCTAGAGTCACACCATACAGTCTACCTAATGCTTCTGTCCCTTCCCTGTTCTTCCTTTGCTTCATGTTGTAATTATTTGCCTGCTATCATTCTTTAATACCATTAGCATTATGCAGTATAATGCAGTTGCAGAATATTGATGGTGGTCTGGGTCGACCCAGCAATTACTGTGGAAAGGCCCAGAAAGGCTACTGTACATTATAAAAGCATTAAAGTGTGAGCACTATGCGATAATGACGAAATTATCCTTATTCACTTCCTGCTGTTTTCTGAATGTCACACGCAAATTTAATACTAGATAATCATATTCCTACCTGGTCATTTTCCACCTTTAGTCTCTATATCATGTCAGAAACAACGGTATCCTTTTACTGCAGCAGTTGCGTGGGCTTGACTAACAAAAGCTTGCATAAAGAATTAAACATATTAATATAGCAGAATACTTTTCCTGTTTTCTTTTTTCTTCACTTTTTGATGAACTACATTTTTATTCAAGCTCTAGTCCATGAATTGGAAGAGAATTCAGATTTCCACTCAGCATGACCATTGTTAGACAAGACTCTTTTTGATCATTTGTAATGAAGTAGTTGAAGTCAACAGAATATGAATTGCCCAGCACATAGCTGTATTCGCGGCAGAGTGAAGATAAGAACATGAGAACAGAATAAAAGCCTGTCTGGGTCAGACCAGGAGTCCATCCAGCTCACTGTTCTGTCTCTCCACTGACAACAGGAGATGCTGTTTCAGCAGGGCACACAAGCCCCACCATTTTTTGCTGTCCCTTCTCCTTGTACTCCCCTGTCGTGGTTTAGTCCCAGTCTGCAACTAAGCACCACACAGCCACTCACTCAGCACCACACAGCCACTCACTCACTCCCCCCAGGTGGGATGGGGGAGAGAATCAGAAGAGTAGAAGTAAGAAAACTCGTGGGTTGAGATAAAGACAGTTTAATAGGTAAGCCGCGCAAAGAAGCAAAGCGAAACAAGGAATTCATTCACTCCTTCCCATGGGCAGGCAGGTCTTCAGTTATCCGCAGGAAAGCAGGGCTCCATCACGTGTAACGGTTGCTCAGGAAGACAAACACCATTCCTCCGAATGTCCCCCTTTTCCTTCTTCCTCCCCCAGCTTTATATGCTGAGCATGACATCATATGGTATGGGATATCCCTTTGGTCAGTCGGGGTCAGCTGTCCCGGCTGTGTCCCCTCCCAACTTCCCGTGCACCCCCAGCCCACTCACTGGTGGGGTGGGGTGAGAAGCAGAAAAGGCCTTGACTCTGTGTGAGCACTGCTCAGCAGTAACTAAAACATCCCTGTGTTATCAACATTGTTTACAGCACAAATCCAAAACACAGCCCCATACTAGCTGCTATGAAGAAAGTTAACTCCATCCCAGCCAAAAACAGCACACCCCCACAATCCCAGCTGGTGCGTCAAGGATGTTAGAAAGTACATGTCTTTCTTCTCCCTTCAGTATCTGTTTATGGACCTATTGTGCATGAGTTGTCTAATACTTTTTTGAACCTGCTGATATGATCTGCATCCACAAACTCTTATGGCTATAAATTGCAGACGTTCACTACCCACAGGGGAGAGGTACTTTCTTTTACATGTTTTAAATCAAGCTCCTACTGATTTAAAAACCTGTCTGTAGTTCAAAGATTGCACAGTTTGGTGAATAAAAGTTCTATATTATCTTATCCACTGTTTTCATGGCTTCACAAACCTTAGTCATATCCCATCCAGCTTTCTCCTCTCCAAAGACTAAGAAGAGACCAAGAATCCCTACCTGGCCTTTTTAGTCTCTTCTTGTAAGTCCTGCCCTTCTCGGTCTCTTCTGATAAGGCAGCTGCTCTATTCTCTTGATCTTTTAGTTGTTTCTGCTATATTTTTCTTGAGTTGAACACTAGAAGTATACATACTTCCACATACTTCTCAAGACGTGGCTGCACCAGTTTTTTCATAGCAGTGAGACATTTTCTTCTGTTTTGTTTTCAATACTCTTCTTGATGAAGCCTAATATTTTGTTGGCCTTCTGGCTGCTGCTGCTGCACACTAAGCTACTGTTTGGATGCAAGCCTGTGCTCAGACCATGTTTTAGACATTTCAATTGAGACCCATTCCCAGGAGAAAGACTTGGTCCTCTATTACCCTTCAGTGTCATACCACCTACCTCCAGTGCAGATGGACCAGTCAAACAATGTCCTGCATATCCACCACATGGTCCTGTCAGCACTTGTAGTGCATCACATAGCTGATATCATGTCGTTCATAGGAGCTTTCTTAGATGGCGTCCACCACAGACTGTTGCAAAGGCAACCCAGATTTGTAAATTTTTTGTGCCCAAGCTGGCCTTGCACATGATGGACATGTGGATGCAAAGCTATATGTGCCATCCAGGGCATGGAGACAGCTCAGGGAGTGCACTGAGGTTTAGCTCAAACCTCACTCCCCGGTTCAGCTTCGTAAGTTACAGACCAGAAGCAGTCCTTCTTGCAGTGGAGGGTGCAGTGAACTTGAAGTGCAGGTACGTGACTGAGAGCCATTCCCTTGAAAGCAGTGTATGTGTTGCACTCCCCTCTTAGATCAAAGCTGAATACAGTCCAGTGGAGTAAGTCAGCTGAGCTCAAGGACATAGCACAAGTAAGAGAGGTATTGACTGGAGAACTGTAAATCCTGAATTCCCGAAATTAGAAAATGTGTTGACCATCTTTTTATTTTGCGCAAATGTCACTGCAAGAACTTTTGAAACCAGAGCAATCCCTTTGCCAATCTCTACCCTTCAGAAAAGAGAACAGTTGGGTGGATATGCGCACAGGCTGTTATTACCTTGTACCACAAGAGCTGAGCATCAATTGCTTCATTTGGTGTGTTTATCAACTGCTAGTATTTACCTCCTTTACTTGTGTTTGAATAGGCTGTCTGAGTATTTTGGCAGTGATTTATCTTTTCAGGCAGCTGCTTCTTTTGTGTTGAGGTTTTTAGGGATGTTTTTCTCCCTGGCTATGGTATTGTGGGTTGGGTGCAGTCCTGCCAACCTTGTACTATTTCCACTAAGAGAAAAATAACTGATGGTTTGAGGGAGAAATGGAGGTAATTTCCACAGACCTCAAGCACATTATTATTTCTGCATTTTATGGCTGTTACAGTTTCCTTTAGCCTACTTGTTATTCTACCTGGTGATGTTTGTTCTGCCTCATTTTTATTTGTAAAGCTCTGTCAACTTTCAAGGATAACAACAACATAGTTCTTTATAATTTTTCCCTCTTTAATTATTAATTAATTAGTTCTCAGGGTTTTCTTTACAATGTCCTTTACAGATCTGCCTGATCTGTAAATAGGATAATATGAGTTGTTCTTTGAAGAGCTTACTGGGATATATGTTTCCTGATATGCATTGTTGAAAATGGGTACGTATAGCTATTTTTACATCTGATTCCTCCAAAACAGGTGTGATGGGATCACTGAAGAGGTCATGACATGCTGAATGTTACAAGACTCAGCTTGTTTGTAGTTCACACTAGTTTTATAATTTGGGTTGCTGTTGCTTTTCACTTACTGTTGGTGTGAACTCTGCCAAAGCACAGCAAACTGAGGACTAATGAGAAAAGACTTGGCCTCAGCATTGCTCTTTATATATGGGTTGGCAAATTTTGTCCTTCTTGTCTGGTAGAAAACTTTTGATTGTAATTAGCACCAAGAACTAAGTAGAGAGAGGGATGTAGTTTAAAAAAAATGAACAAATACTTGCTCCTTAGATTTAACAGACATTTACAGCTAAAGTATCCATTGTGACTTTGCATCAATTAGAAAGTAAAAAGCAGATCTAAATGACAGTTAGATGTAGAAAGTGGTCATTTTTGTAGTAAAGGAAAAAAAAACCAAGCTAAATATGTTAGCCAGGAAGTTCTACTAAGAGAATCCCTTCATATTTAAAGAATAAAAAACACTGTACAGGTGTCTGTTGGCTCAGTATTGCATAACCAGCATTGGCAGGGTGAGAGACCTGATGATTTTCTGAGATCACTTCCTACCTTATTTTTTACGATTTGCAAACCAAAGCCTTTCACTTGAATGTTTAGAGAACACAACTAAACTGCAGTTCTGTAAAACCTTCCTGCCTCAAATCAAATGCTCTCAGTTTTCCAACAGAACCTAGCCTTTCCCTCCCAAAAGCTTAAAGATTCAAACTACATCTAAGCGTATGGATGGGATCTGCCCTTTTTCTGGAAGAAGAAATTATTATTAGATTTTTTTCACATGGAATTGTAAAAAAGCTTGAGATTGTCTAATTAAGTCTGAATTCTGAAGGTGCAGGAAATGTTTGTTTTATCATCCAGAGATTACAATAATGTTCAGATGATGGTGCAGTGAATTCTTGTAACACAAATCTAATCATGAGCCTGAAGGGACTGGTTCATTTGCAAACACTGCAAACCAAACTGCAGTGTTCAGTCTGCATACAAAGCCCCCTGGAATTTATATGATTTCTAAAGCCATTGTTTTGAGGAAGTGAAACAAAAACAGAGTGTATAGACTGGATAAAGTCCATAGTAATATGGTTATCTATACAATCTGCAATCTATATGCTGAGATGTGCAACACTTCCATATGCCCCTGACCCCATTCTGCACTTCCACATAACCAGGGTTTAGGGCAATGGTAGTTAGATTAGATGTGTCCCCAGTACTAATAAAACCCACTCTCTTGTACTCATATTTGCTCTTGCGTCATATAATATCAGGCCCTTTTAAGAAAGAGTCCAGAAGTGATTTGTCCACCAGAGAGCAACTATGTGATGGGGCCGCAAGGGCAGGTGTTTATCCACAGCTGGGTCAGACGTGGTGTGTCCAGCTGTTCAAAGGAGCACATGAATTGATGGTCATCACATGGTAATACAGATTTCCTCCACATTCTGTAAGTGTAACATGATTTAGGGCTCAAGAGTATGCTTGCAGCCTGGGCTTTTCATAGAGTATAGATGCATCAAGTACTGTATCTTCTTTATTAGGCAGTACTAGGTGATGAATGGAAGGACCTATTTTGTGCTCTCAAATCTTTAATGGCTTCTAAGTCTATTATCATCAACTGTAGCTGTCACATCAGTCATTCAAACTCTCATGGTGTCACAAGCATAATAAATATTAACCAGTTTTTCAGAGCAATTTTAGTATGTTGTGCTCTTCAGCAAAAGAACCTTTCTTGATACAGTCAGTAATGCTTGGGTGTTAGGGGTGGAAATGTTGTGGTACTTGATAAGGATTAATATGTTTGTTTATTATGTTGGAAATTATCTCCTCCTGAGCCCCTTTAACACTCTTGTCCTGAAAAACCACCTTCCAAGGCTCATCTGTAATGATGTAAAAGTTAGATGTCTGAATCTGAGCTTGTCACCCTAGATTCCCCTTATACAAAGAAACAGGCACTCAAGAGGGTGATCCTTAGGACATACCTTTCAGGACAGCTTTGCACTGCCTCTGTCACCACGCTAGGGAGAGAACCCTGAACCAGGTGTTGCTGACTATCTGATGTCCACATTACTGTCACTCCTCCATGAAAACTGCCCACATCCAGGTTTGGCCAGATCTTCTCTAGGCCTTTTGTGGTGCCCCATAAAATAATGTTCTGAGGGGTGGGATTCAGTTCCAAGTGGCCAAAATAATTAGGCGGCTTGTTTCATCACATGAAACTTGCTGAATGTGCTGTGCACAAAGCAGTATGGTGTAGGACAGCTGGGCCACGTAAGGGTGCAAGGCCTGCTGGGGTGTTGGTATGGGACTACGTCAGGTGCAGCGTGCCATACTGCCTGTCTAGGCAGGATCACCCTGCCGAAAGCACCCAGTGCTCACCTCTGAGGGAGCTGGCTGTCCCTCAAAGGAAGGTGTGAGGTCTGGACAGTCTAGATTTCAGGATCTGGGAGTGAAACAGGAGCTGACAGTGTAGACACCAATCCTGAGATGAGTTGTGTCACCCCCAGAGGTATCTATTTCTTCACTCACTGTAAAGAACAGCCTAAGAAAAATACACAGACTTTGACTTGTCGTTTCCTAAGCTAAAGCAGATGAATTTCTCCACAGACACCAGAGATGTTGCTTGGCTTGTGTCCCCTTAGACTCATTGTGTAGTGCTAAATAGGAGGGGGCCAGGTGGAAAGGCTTGTAGTGTGGACTGGCTCATGTCCATGCTTCTGAGGACAATCCCTCTTTACAGCAGATCTCTCATGGAGAGAGCTAGCTGAAGCAGTTCAAATTAGAGACAGGAATTAAGCAGGGGGGATGGTAAGCGTTTGAGCTCACTCTTTCATATAACCCTTTTTTATGCAGCAGTGTAGGCCTTCCTATAGCAACTTAATCCAGGCAGCATGTTGGGGCATGCCAGATTGTGATCCTTGCAAGACACAGTGGTGGAAATTGCTTTCTTTGGAAATCCTCGGGGAGGAGGAGGTGATGCTTTCCTCCCAGAAGAGCCAGCTGGTTAGACCACTCTCATATACAGTGGAGGACACCTCTACATCTGAAAGGGATCCGAATTTATGTCTGCCAGCAGTCTACCCTAACCACCAGTCTGTAGACTGGTCACAGGGAAAACTTGTACAGAAGACTTTTCAACCTACTCTTGCAGGTTAGATCTTTCCTGAGGCAAAATAGGCAAATTAACTCGGTCTCTCACATACTGTCAAGCTATTTTATAAAAATGTTCTCTCCAGCTATTGTTGTCTGCTGTAGTAGATGTGCAGCATTGGCATTGTAATCCTGGTGGCAGCTCACCAGCTGTCCGGAAACTCCAGCGCTAATCTTGTCTCGTAACACATAGCTGTAGGTTCAGTTTGGTAGCAAAGTCATAGCCTGGTTTTCTGTTACCAAGGCATAGCCAAAACAAAAATACTTTGTCCAGCAAGTTAGCATACCTATGCCCATGACAAAGCTTTACCATGTCTCCATGTCCAAAACCTAAGTTGCATTGTTTCTAACTTCCCTTGATACATCAGCCAGAGCAACATTTCAGACTGCTCCTACCTCCTAATCGGAATGTTCGTGCTTCACCTTGATTCACCCTCTGTTCAGTGAATACACTTTTTTGGCAGGACCATGCATATTGTTCCACCCTTCCAACTGAGTTAGCACAATCTTGAATAGACAACTTGTCTATCAATCACAGCTGTCTCTGAGGACTGCTTTGAGTGGTGTTTCAGTGAAGCTGTTAGATGAGTATGCATACTGATCAGTCCTCCAGCAAGGCCTGCCCATTATCTCCTCTGCCTGAACAGTGATCTATATTTCATTTTAGAAGAAATAAAAAGCAGGGATATGTGTTTGCAAGAGAGACTCGTGGGTTGTTAAACCCTGGTGGAATAAACCATGTTCTCAGGGTGCTGAGTGAGATCCACCCTTTTCTCACTACCCCCCTCCCCATGATCTTAAGCAATTCAATGTGATTGATTTAGGGAGTCCCAATCTGAGTCACTATTTCCTTTCTGTCGTTATAAGAGGAATCCATTTACCTAAAGAAGGGTTTTAGACTTCGCGGTGGAAACCAGGTGCTTAAAAGTCAGGTTTTACAGTGCCCCATACTACAACATTAAAAACCTTTCCTTTTGCTCAGGGTTTGAGACATGTTTTTTTCTAGCAATTTCATGCATTTTCATTCATAATTTTGAATCCACAGGTGTCAAACAATAGAAATTTTCTGTATAAACCATGTGTGATATAACCAGCTATGAAATACTATTGCTGGCTGTTACCTTCTTATGCATGATACCTTGGGGTTCTGGCTCTCCAGCATCCAAATAATTTGCTTAGTTTGCTCCAGCTCATCTGATACCTGGAGAAGTGAATACACTAGTGTGCATCAGTCTCATCTTGCTATGGAGATGGAAGGGATCTGGGATGCAGGTCAGGGAACTTGAAAGTACCTCTGATGGTAGTAGTGTGGCTGAATTGGCATGCAATGTTTCCCTCAAATGTTTCAAGTGAACATACAAATACTGTAAATACAGCATCTGAATGCTTTATGGTCTTGAACATATTAGTCCATGCAATGTCTTGAAGAGTGGAGAATTGTTGTTAAATATAATTGGAACAAGAGCTTTCCTGAGCATTTAGTGATTTGCAAGTTTAGAAGTATAGAAATATAGTATATTCTAACCTAAGAAACTTTAAAAAGCAAGTCAGATGAAAATAGAAATGCCACCGAAGAATAATTTGGGAAATAACAAACGCAGTCCACAGTACCTACTCCTTTTTAAGCACAGCTTTCAAACAATAAAACACAACTGATTAAGGACCAGAACCTCTCTGTACTGATGGATGGACATGTTCAAACAGCATACATCAAATTCTTCTTACATGTATCTAACTGTATCAAATCCCTTTAAAAATGCTACATTATATTCTTTGTATATATTTGGATTCCATAAGCAAGATTCAGATTTATCCCAGTATTACCTTCTCTTGCTGAGGCAAGTGAATTTTATGGATCCACACAAAGGCAATTCACCTGAAGGCAAAAATGGATGTATGGTTGCCCTGGCCTACTTCACTCTTCGCTTTTGTCAACTTCAGGAATGCTAATGATTTAAATAAAGAAGATGGTTTAGCATAAATGATGAAAGATATCCTTTTCTTCACATACAGACTATCATCAGTGAATAGTGTGAGTAGTATTAAGTCCACCATTTAGCACTCCCCTCTGCCAGGTTACATGAGTCAAGTAACAGCACATGACCTGGCCAGTCTTTAAATACAGCATCAATGCATCCTGCCTTCAGCTACTCGAGTTAAAACAGATCCTAATCTCAGTTACACTGATGATGCACCTTTGGAATTTCTCCATTGACAGCATTGTGCCCCAGGTGAACAGCAATGATTCTGTAAGGGATGAATCTGGTCTCTCACAGATTTTTTTAAAAAAGTAATACCTTACCTGCTTAACCATGTAATTAACTCTCTGAGGACTTTATATTTGTAATCAAGGACACAATATATTACAGTCCAGGAAAGAGGTAAGTAATGATTCCAAAGGTCAATTATTGGCCAATACATGTTTCCAGATATAATACATACCAGGATAGCTTTATTGTCTCTCAGATGAAGAGAATTAACCTATTAACCTCTAGACGGCTGACTTTTTAAAGCAAGCCTCACTGGTCTGTCACAAAACTAGTTATGTGAAGGAGTGGAATATTTTCTGCACAGAAGGTCCTGACAAAATTAATTGCTCACTTTTCCCTTCACAGAAAATGAATGCTCAGTATCTCTGGGATTTCTAAATAGTTTGACAAATCTGTGAATTTGTAGTTGCAGGTATTGGTAATGTGTGAATCTCAGCATTTCCCTCTATTTACTGCATGGCTTTGTGCATCCTGGACAAAAAGAATCCTGTAGGACCATCTCTAAGTTAGCATAAATTAAAACAGCTTTTAAGTTTATCTCTAATTTACAGGGACAATGGGAGCTTTTAAGACTCTGCCAGTACTATGCTGCCTAAAGACACAGAACAATCATGATCGTCTCTTGTGCTGGTCGGAGCCAAGCTCTGCTCTAGCACACATAAAGCTCAAATCCTTTACACGTCTTTTCCTGGGGTTGCACTCCCAATGAAGCTGTATCTAGTGCCATTTTTCCCTAGAAAAATTAACTTACATTTCTTCCAAGCTGGATGTTATTTTGCTGTTTTCAGCCTTATTTGCAAATTATAAGTCTGTGTCTTACATCACTGGTATTAAGATACAATTGAAAAAACTCCTTTGAACATGAGATGAATGGCAAAAAGAAATGCTGGTTATCTTTATGTTCTCCTGTGATGTACAGGAATCATATAACATACAAGCAAAAGGGAAAAAACTCAAGGAAGATCTTCAGAAGATTATATTTCCTCCTCTCCTACATAATGTGCTTCTTTTCTAACCTGTGGAGATTGTGATTCAGGAATAATTTTTAAGGTAGCTTCCTGTCACAAAAAAGTGCTTTATTCTACTGTCTTACCAAAGCTTTCAGATGGGGAACCAGAAATAGCATCCCCAAATGGGAATCTGTTAGGTGCTGTGATTAAGGGCTAACTGACTGAGGTAACAAGATGTCTGTTCATATATGGGAGGTCTAAGCACCAGCAAGTGGAAAAGGGTGTTTCCCTGGGGAACTTCAATCCTCTGTGTGTGTGTGTGAGTGTAAGTACACATAACTCACATGTGAACTTCAAGCCAGACCAGCGGCAAGAAGGATAAGAGGACTGGGGGGCCAACTACCAGACAGATACAGGCCTGGGGCTTGGATACTGGAGAGCCCAGGGGTCTGAAGGCCAACCACTGGGGAGACATTTGGTCTGGACCAGCCTGCGTGTGGTAGTAAGAGAAAGTCTGAGTACCAGCAAAGGGAGTGAGGCAGTGAACCTTGGTGTTTGGCATGGCCAGGGGCCAGCACCTGCGGGGAACCCAGGGATCTGAGGTCCACTAGCAGACTTCCCTCCTGATCAGAACAAGAGGAGGAACAGGATGAGGCTGTCTATGTGGGTGTTGTGTGTTTCCTGTCTGCGTTGATCCGTGTGGCCAGCCATGCATAAATGTATTTGTGTACGTGTGCATGTGTGCCTAACAGGATACGTGTCCAGCTTCACTACTGGGTGGACCTGAGGACATGAGTAGCTCACATCTATCGGTGTACTGGATTTGGTAATTCCTAAAAAAATGCTGGCACGCTCTTCAGATGACCATCTCCACTAACACGGTAATCAAACTTTTCATACAAACCGAATTCTGGCAACTCCACTATGTTCTGCTTCCATTCCTACAGACTAACTAAACCCATAGACTTTGACCACATTAAAACTGGACATATCTCTGGGCTATTAAAGTATGATTATCCAGGTATTGATGTGGGTGTGGTTCTCCCTCTGCAAAATGCCATTCAGTACCAACACAAACACTACCGTAGACAGCCTTTGGATTTAGAGAGGAAGAAAGTTGGTTTAATTTCTTATACAATACTATAGCAGCATTTTCAGTTAAATCCACATTTTAAAACACATTGTTAAGACCCAAAACCAGGCAGGGTGGCAGATGCCAATGCTCTTTCCATCACAGCAAGACATGATATAATATCCTTTCTGGATTTACCTGCCCTTCCATTTGTCATGCAATGCTTCTGTTGCCATAGAAGTCAAGGGAAGTTTTGCCATCTAAATAATCTGTGACATTTAGAAATTGTCCAACAATGAACCATCTAGAAACCTTTTTCTTACTAGGAAGGCATCATTTGTTCTTTGTTCCTTGTCTGAGAACAGTTTCTGTTGCTCTCAGAATGGATGGGACAGGGTTTCAGGATTCGTGAGGGAAGAAATTATGCCTTCCTTTGAATAGCTCCTTTTAAGAGGTGTTTTATCTCTAGCAGGAGGAGGATCACATCTAATCTGAACTGTTTCAGTGCCATCCTACAATTAACAGTTGAAATGTTATTTCCTGTATTCTTAAGCTTCAGTTCTTTCAGTTTATTCAGTACAGTCCCTGCTTTCTCACCGTATCCCAATGGGTGTGTCCTCAAGATGAGCATAACAAGCAGAAGTGCTCCCTCAGTTCTATGTTGGGATCTGCTGTAGTTAGTGAGTAGGAGGTGACCTTGTAACTTATGAACCACAACCACGTCAATGACTTCTTCAGAAAGGAAAGATGGAAAGAGTAAGGCACAGAGTGGCTGGAGTTTTGTCTTATGCAATTCAGAAGCGTGGAGAGAAAACTTTCTCTGTATTGGGAAGTGAAAGAAGGTCAGAGAATGAGCTTGAGTGCTGAAGCCCATCAACAGCCACATTGCTTAATTATTACCACGGTCCTTGCTCTCTTTTGGACTATTCAGATGAGCTCTCCCCAATTCCAATGCCACCAAAACAATGACGCTTATTTTCCTTTCACCTGTACTGGTATAAATGAAAACTCATTCCACCATTGTAAAAGTACAGCAAATCCAATTACATATTTGTTCTTCTTCAGCTATCCAGATTCAGAAGGTCTTGGTTCTCTTGGATCAGAGTTAGCTGAAATAAGACAGCTAACTGAGAATTCTTGAGTTTTGCTAACAAGATCTTGATTTGTCTTGAACTGATCTCATCTTTAATTTAAGAAAGTTCTGCCTTCAGGCTTTTTTTTGTTGGCATATGATGAGGCAGATGTATGCATGCACTGACTTGCTCCACATTCTGTGCAGTATAGATTGTAGTGTAGCAGGAGGCTTTCCTGCTTTCTGGTCATAATTGCATGACAATTAGTCCTTAGAAGAATCCATTGTTCTCCTTAAAAGATTCCCTGATGTTTATAAATTATATTCTTTGTAATCATCTATATTCATCTACATCTGGAAAGATTAAACACAGAATGTTCTTTTAAAATCCTGGTGGGAATTTTATTTGCCAAAATGTCTATCAGGAATACTTTCTACAACTCTGATGAAAAAATACCATTGTCTGTAACAAAGAGATGGCTTTGAAATATTTTTTGTACATTCTGTGGTATTTTGATGGATTTGTCATCTGAAATGTCCTAATTATGCATTTACTACAAGTTTTCAGAGTGCATTTATGTTGATTAATATAAATCAGCAGTACAGAATAATAGAGCCTTGCCTCTACAAATATAGCAGCATTAATAATACTTCTTTCCTGTTATCTTTATTCAGCTAGTTTGTATTGATTAGAATTGCCTTTAGTAATGTGGAGTTCTTCATGTTCATTTAAGTAAATGCTGAAACTCTGATATGCAAGGAAACATAAGCTGGTGCAGCTTACTTACTGTACTAAGTATGTAAGAACACATGGGATGGACACATGAATGTAGACTGCCTTTGAGTAAGCATGGGGTGGTTTAAGGTAATAAAAGTGAACTGAAGTCTTAGAGAAGGAGGATCTATATTACTTTAAAGAGGAAAATGTTTGCGCTCTTCCCTACTAAATATGGTTCCTCATATTTAATATAACCACCAGGCCTGACATTCACATGACTGCCTAAGCTACATAGGCAGCCAATGGGGAGAATGGGAACTTTTATGGCATCATTCATTTGACCTTTTTCAGACATTCACATTGAGTTTGAAATGGCTTTTGCCCTATGTGTCAAAAGGCTTGTCTCCCTGAACATAAAGAAACACACAGGAACAGTGTCTGGCAGAGGAGCCCCAATAACCTAATCAGAGAAAATGAAGCACCCTGACCGGGCTCATGCCAGGGCTGTCACAAGGGAGACATCAGCCTGATGGTCCAGTGAGTCAATAGGAGATGCTCTTTCGATCACCTTACAGAGTGAGGAAGGTTACTGCCTACAGGGATCTGTGACGCATTATGGGGTGCAAGGGAAAAACTTCTTGGAATTGTACAAGACATGGTATGGGATGTTTAGAGGAAGGACAAAAGGTGGGGAAAGGGAGGATTTGAAGTGATTTGGGGAGCTACGAGAGTGGGAAAATAGAAGGAATAAGGGAATAAAAGATGTAGATCATGTGTAAACAGGTTGCTGACCAGTACACTTGCCCAGCCACATGTATCAATCTTGTCTGATCACCACTGTGTGTCCTATTTTCTCATTTAACTCCATTTCTAACTACTTTTCTGGCCAAGGGAGCTCGATGTGCGTGTGTGTGTATGGAGGTCTGAGCGCCAGCAACCGGAGGGGGGACAAGAAGTCACATGTAGAGGTCTGCATGCCTGTGGTGTCACCAATGGGGGAGAACGGGGTGCATGCATGTTGTGTGGGTGTGAGTGTCAGTGTGTGTAGGCACTAGTGAACATCAAGGTAGACTTGCTTGAGAGTAGGAGAAGAGGCTTGAAAGCCAGCTACTGAGTCAATCATTAGTATACAGGAGAGTCAAAGGGGACTGGAGGAACCAAAGCAGGTCCTGCCTTCTGGAGACAGTAGGGTCTGGGCGTTGGCTGAGGCATATAAGATCAGGCTGTTGGTGCTGTTTGTGTTGCGTGGGTTCTGTAGTTTCTGTCTCTGCTGCCCATGAATGTAAGCATACGTATTGTGTGTATGTCTGTTGGGAACACATGCTCAGCCTTGCTACTGGCTGGACCTGGGGACATGGGGTTGCAGCAGCCTCGCCTCTGTCAGGCTGCTGGGTTCAGCAGCTCCTAACACCCTGGAAGTGCTGGTTCTGTCCACTGACTAGAGAGGGTCTAGCTGACTAATTCACATTAGGCCATACATGTAATAAATGTCTACATGTGGTCAGAGAAGTCCCTTTCTAGGAACCTAGATGAGTGAACAGCAAGTGCACAGTGCTGCCATATATCGGAGACAGTGCCCTTTACTACCTCTCATATAGCATAAAGGAGCAACTGCCTGAATAGTCTAAAAGCATCCCCCAGTGTGCAAGCACACCTCTTCCAAAATCAGCAACCCACCTGCATCAGCAGAGAGCAGCTGGGGCGAGATTGCTGCATCAGTAACCAGCAGGCTGGCCACAGAGGTTGTGTAATGTGCTGTTCTCAACTCCGATGAATAGTACTTTTGAATTTAAAGAAAAGTGAAGGCTTACAAAGGCTTCCATGCTGAAGTGCCATTTCTACGTGCACAAACAATTCTCACCCAGTGAGATGTATACGTACTTTTGTATGCAAAATGCCGTGAAAAATTAACAAGGGCAGAGTATGTGCAGTCCCTGGGATTCCTTCCAGCATGTGTGCTCTATTATTTCCATAAGCCAAAACACATTACCTTTCTGATCTATGCCTTACTGATTTTGCTCTAGGCTGTTAATGCTCAAGTCCCCTGAATATCAGAAAATTCTGGTCATTATATCACACAAATGGAAGCCATTTATTTCTAAAAGCTCGGGGCTGGATGCTGAGCTACACCACAGTGAATTTGTAATAATCCTCTGAAGTTAGAGGACTGAGTCTTGTTTAAATTAATGTAAATGGAATTAGAAACTATTGCATAGGTTTCTGTTTACAGAATGTGTTATCTTCACATCAGTTTTCTATTAATTCCTTTTTTCCAGGCGTATGATGAACCAATAATTAAAGTATAGAACGATCACGTAAAGATTACTGATTGCCAGCTGATCACCCAAAGACATTCCTATTACAGTCAGCAAGAAGAAATATTCTACTATGTAACTCATAAACAATGCCCTTGCTTGCAGAGGAAGGGAAAGTATTTTGAAATGGGAATTCTTTGGGAGTTCTTGGAGAAATATTGTTCTATATTGCAAGTGAACAATTTATAACATATATTTTCCTTCTTGAACACTAAGTATCTGTCATATAATGGAAAAACTTGTGGCAAAATTAACTTGTATCCTGACCTTTCACTTTTACTTTTTTCTCTTCAGCTTGACCTACTCGCAGCCTCAGGATCACCGTATGAATATACAATTCTTAAAATCCCTTGACATTACAGACCTGTTCTCTAAATAATATTTTTTTGCATGAATAACTCATGGATATATAGGCCTGCCTAGACCTTTGCCTTGCAAACCAAAAAGTCAATTAAAAGCATACACTGTAAAAAAAAAAAAAAGTCTGTGGCATTTAAAAAGTTATCTGATTACAGAATAGTTAAGAGAAAAGAAATAAGGTTTGGCTGATGAGAATTTTGGCAACACTGAGCACAAAAGAGCAGATGACTAGAAAGGGCATATTATTATAGCACTCTATTGCATGAATATGAAACAGTAGATATGCAGCAAGTATGTATATTTAAAAAATGGCTGGTAGAGGACATGGCCTTTTTTTGCATACATCAATATGTGGTACAAATACCACATGTGGCACTCTGTGTTCCTTCTACAGTTTCTTCAAGGCAGCAGGAAATGAAGCCCATTTGCTGGCTTTTCTGACATTCTCTGAGTGATACTGAGTGACCAATAATGCAGGGAAGCAAAGAAACAGAAAGCAGTCCAATAATGTGAGTATGCAGATAGCTAATGATGCAAATCATATATTGTCCAGATATTTTGACACCTCAGAAGCCTACTTCCTAACCTTTTTTTGGACATAAGCAGGCAATTTCTGAAACCTAATTGGTATACAAATACACATTGTCCAGATGATTTCATTAAGCTTGTCACAAGTAAATTGAGATAGAAAATATCTGTTTAGGCAAATACATTCCAATTTAAACCTTATTTGCTGATGCCTATAGGAATTATGAAAGTGAAGGGCAACAAAGACATAATGAAATGCAGGAAGTAATTGGTGGCATCAAAGAAAAACCTTCTGGAACCTTCAAATTGGTTTCAGATGCATGCCCAGCTCTGCAAGTGTTTTACAACTCGTTCTCAAGAGAGAATGTCAAGCTTTTGGACTCACAGATGAATGACATGACAGAACATAACCTCTGCTTCTGAAATATTCTGCCCCTTCGTTAAAAGGAATCTCCTGAAGGTGGAGCAGAATACAGGAAGAGAGATAAATGGGAGGCGAAGGAAGATGTCATATGAAGAAAAAGAAGAATCAAATTTCTTTATTTGAGTTTAGGATGTGCTACACTCTGTATTTCTGATTAGTGGCTGTTCAAACAGCTTACTGCCATTTTGTACTGATGGAAACATTTTTCTTTTAATAACAAAATTAAAAGCAGAAGAAAGCAAAAGAGTGTATATGATCAGTTGGGTCGATGACCTTATTTTCCTCACTCCTTTCTTTTCTTACTCTTCTTTCTAGTTCATTAAAGTTCAAAAACTACAGGAAAAATAAGATGGTCAGTAATTGTGGTTCACTTATTTTCTTTCTTGAGCAAGGTGGAATTGGGAGTTAAATTACAGAGCTTTCTGTTCCCATCTGCTCTGCAATTGGAGTCTCATCCACAAAGAAATAGAAAGGAGACAAGTGTCATGCCAGGAATAGTTCAGATGGATATCAACAGGATGTTTGTAGCCTGTTGTGGTTTCTCCTTATTTAATACACTGAATTAAATGTCTATCTACAACAGACCTCCCAAGAGATGAGTGGTTCCGTTTCTAAATGTGCAATACATCACAACTCTTGTGAGATATCTGCATCTCTGGAAGTGTAGGAAGACACATGAATGTGTTTGAACACACTGGACAGACAGTAAGACACAATCAGTAGTCAGGAAAAAACAAAAGTAAGTTAGGAAGGTTGTTGATGAAGTCTATATTTAACTGTGAGCATCTAATCTCTTAAGGGTCCTTCTGTAAAAAAGGGAGAGGTTTCTCCCAGAGACAATTCAGAGTGGGACCCCCACTCCAGATGCTCTGAGCAGCCTCCTGGAGCAGCCCCAGGCTGTCACTAAGGGGCAAGTTAGAGAAGAGCTGCCTCCTGTGGCTGATTTTCCTTGTGGGACCCAGCTCATTCATGTGTGGGCAGGTTCCCATCCCTTTGCTGCATATCAAAGAGCAAAAGTTCTGCATGTTATAATTTTCTCTGTCAGTAGAACTGTAATCTATTTATCACTTCTTCAAATATAACTTAATTTGTTAACTTAAAACACAGCCTTGAACATGATTACATGTTAGTTTGGATAATTAAATGTACTTTTAAACCTTCCTCTATGCCCTGTTTTGAATGATGACTATGATTTAATTCCAATTCCTTTTCTAGAACTAATCCTATCATGTTTTGAATTACCAGTACCCACAAACATTGTTTCTACTTGCATGAAGACTAAGTTCAGGTTAATACAGTTCTCTTTTCTTTTCCATCTGAAACATGAAATTGTCAAATTTCCTTTATTCATTTTCAAACTGTGCAGGGTGGGGTTTTTCCCCTGTATTATAATAAATCAGAAAGAAGGTTGTATTCAATCAGAATACAGACTGCTGCAATGGCGATGGTGACAGTGACAAATTAGGAGTTGCATTTTGGCCACATGTCTTAACTGGCCAAAGGTTAAGGTGCCAAAGGTATGCCTGTTGAACTCTGCTCCTGACAGCTGCCTTGGCCTGGAGAGGTGAGAAACCACCAACCCAGTAACGGGGCACTTCAGAGATTTGATTAGTTCTGCAGTGTTAGTGCTTGATTATGCCCATTTCTGGCTGGCTGAGCTAAAGAAATCACCATTTCCCTTCGCCTGCACTGTCACAGCTGTTTGTTGGTGGTCCCTGCTTGTCAGCTACTGTTTCCTCAGAGCCATTCATGAAATCATTCCCATCAAAATGAGGACACTTAGCAAAGATGAACTATTTGAGCTGCCCACCTCATTCGGATGAAAATGTGTCAGAGAGGCCTCATGTGCCCAACATAGCACCAGATCTGAGTGAGCAGCAGCCTCCAGGGGAAAGGCGGCAGTGAGGGCTGCTGGTAATTTCTTCAACCAGCAAAGAGGAAAGGTGATTCTTGTCTGATTCTACAGCCGTGTACAAGCAAGCCCATGCAGCTACCTGCAAGAGCCCTAGGAGAAGATCACACTTAAGAAAGAAATGGTGTTTCAGTTTCTAGGTTGACTGTGTTCTACCTGTCTCCAGAGGATGCCAGGCAAAGGGTTGGAGCTTCACAGTGTGCCCGCAGGTCTAGATCTAAAAATAGTATTTAGACCCAAATGGCTTGAAAAGACAGGATCCATCAGCTGTGTCCCCTCACAGCAGCCTGGGCAGTAGTAAGGCATAAGGTGCATGTTCTCTTGTGAGCTGGCTAAAATATCTAGCACATCTAATGGCACTATTATTTGGATTAAGTTTGGGGATTTTTAAGTTTTCCTATAAAAGGATAAGCCAAATAGCTCTCTTGCCCTGTAGAAATGGGGCTATAATTTCTAAGCTTTGAGCAAGCTTGACTCGCATATCCTCTTCTCATTACTGGAATTTCCTTCATTTATGGGGTGTGACTTGGAGCATACTTAGGCTTGTGGGTCAACTCGTGTCAGACATAGAAGAACATGTAGAAAATGCTATTAAAGAGACTTAATCTTCTGATTAGCTACATTCCCTGACTAAAGAAAGTCCAAACCGACAACGTCCCCCACACCACACCCCCACAAAACCCTGTTTGAGTAATAGTCTGGAATTATAATATATTTAATTATCATTTCAATTTGATGGAATAAACCTGTGTTGTGTTTTCACGATTATTACTGCAAAGGATGAGCAAGCAAATGTACATTGAAAGAAGGACATTTCTAATCTAAAACTTAGTGTAAAATTATGCTTAATGCTTAGCTTTCTTTAAATACAATTTTGCCAAGCAAATTAAAAGAGAGAACAAGTTAAGGACAACTGATATTGAATCAATTAGTGAAAGTTTCACATTTTAAATCACCATCTTCATAAAAATTATTGCAGTACTGGCAATCAAACTGAAAAATGAATTGGTAGCAGTGAGAGGTACATTTATTATTAGCATGATCTTGTGAAAAAAATGTGAAGAACCAGCTTCTTTTCATTCTATCCATAGCAAATGTTCTAGGTAGCACAATGAGGCAATGGCCTAAAGGCCAGACCTTCTGATAATCTCTACATAAAGAATTAGCAGTTGTGGGATGCTGAAATACTGCTGAGCAATCCACAGAGAAGCTGCCTAATTCTAAAGGATTTCTTCTTTTATTTAAAGGCATTTTTGTGTAAATATTCTCTCAGGAACTCCTAGGTGTTGTGGGGATAAGCATTACAATGCCAGGGACCCTTGTGGATACTGCATATACCTGAGGCAAGACTTGGGATAACTATGTTTGAATTACTGCTTAGCCTTTACCTCACCTCTGCAGACAGCTGAAGTAACCGACTGGTCCCTGTAGGACCTGCAAGGTCCAGGGTACCTCCTGCTTTGCTTCTGGCTATGAGCACATAGGGCATGAGCGGGCAGGCATATGACATTGACCAAAGCCCCAGTAGGATGTAGAAACACAGGCAGGTGCTGCCATGCTCCATGAAAAACCAGGTGCTGTTGGTGGTCTGGGCAGAAATTGCAGCTTCTACTTCTAGGATCATTGCTGGCTTTTGTCAGATACAAAATGCAAAAAGAGCCTGGGAGTAAAGCAACTAAACTAGCATTTACATGTCCTAAGTGAGTGCCACAACAAGCTGGTTACAAAGTCACAGCTGGCCACTGCTGTTCCTTCTGGTTCATAAACACCATGGTTTTGGCTGTACAATCAGCAATAACAGGAGGACCAAGGGTATCTACAGAGCTTGCCTTCAGCTGGAGATGACAGTAACCAAAGAAGAGAAGTAGGGTCAGATTGTAAACTTGCATCTAGATCTTGTGCTTCGTAGGAAAGTGCACTAACCAGAAGGGTGTGATGCGAAGGGTAAAAGCCATCAGCCCAGGCATATTGTCTTCTCTGGTTGCATTTTGAAAATAAACGAGTGAGACACAAAAGAATTGTCATTCCAGGGTGGAGCTACATAAACTTCCACAACCAATTAATAAAATGAATCACTGAATATGCACTATGGAACTGAAACTGCTATAAATTTGACAGTGTTGTTAATTTTTTTTTTAGGGGAGGACTTTTAAGTAGTTTTTATGATTCATGTGAAGATCTATGATTGGGATAAGACAAGAAACAATTTAATTTGTTTCTGTATCACGTAAGTCAGAATGTCCATATCCTTTATCTACTGTATCCACTTTGGAGGTTGAGGTTACACTCCCAGCCTTAGACTTTCAGACTTAATTATCTACAAGGACTGGTACAGCCACATAATGGGGCAGGGGAGTTTTATAGCTGATGCACAGTAAGAGGCAGATCAATCAGACTAAGTGATCTAATTATTTCTTTTTTCAAAAAGAAGTTATGAAAATAGGTCTCCAGTTGTCACAGGTCTGACAAAACTCACCCATGACTCATTCAAATCACACATGACTATGCAAGCTGATTGAAAAAAACAGCAACTCTCTGAGATTTGAACTTCTCCATTCACCTCAGGAAGGTTTTACTCAGCTGCCTCTTGATAATTTAAATTTTGGTGTGAACAACTACTCCATTCCTCAGGCTAATAAACAAACAATAAAAAGCAGAGACCAGTAGATAATGGGGGGGAAGATACTATTCTTTACAGCCAAGACCGAGAGCTCACAGGAACAATACTTGTCATAAATGAGAGAAATCGGATTTAAGCACAGTAGGTCCAAAGTGTATATACACTCACAACTTAAACAGCTATCCAACATATACCATGAGCTATACCCAATCTGATTCCCCTTCTCCATCCAGAGGAATTTGATTTCCATGTTTCTAAGTTGAAACACCCACTTGTAAAAAGACAGCATTAAGTTCAAAATATGAAGTAGTATGCTGGTCTGCAACACCATTGCCTTAGTAATTTCACGTCGCTCATTCAACCGCTAATGGTCACATTTTCCTGGACTTGCTGCATGCTCTGATCTTGCACAGCAGAAAGCTCAGGATTGATCCTTGACCCTGTCATGGCCTTCCAGTGCCAGATTGGACAAACAACTTATTTTCTCTATGATTCAATTCCCTTTATGAAAATTTCCCCTTATGAAAAATGAAGATAATATTATTTCCATGATTTGCAAGCCATGTTGAGGCTAAATGAAAGAATGGTAGCACATACAGTAATAAAATACGAAGGAAATTGCTTAGTTTAAGGATATTGGGACTAATACCACTTTTTGATTAAGGGAAAACTTACAGCAAAAATACATAATGCAATTTTACCTCTAAGAATTCATGAATTTCTTGCTTCAAACAACTTTTAATGGATTTCTGTGAGATAAAACATCACTAATCCCAATTAAATCTTTGCTATTGCTACTGATTCTAGGCAAGCACTGTAAAACCTTAGTTGTATAAAATATATTTCTCTCAGAAGGCATTATTTTGTGAGAAACATCTCAAAACTGTGTTTTGTTTCTAGCAGAAAAATACATTACTAAAATCTCATTTTGAGTGAACTGCATGCTTAGCATGTTAAAAGAGCAGTAATGGCGGCGTGTGAAGTGCTTTGTGACAGAGGAAGCCTCCAGTACATCTAAATTCTAAGCAGTCTGTCAGTTTTGAATCTCTTGTTTAAATATGGGGGGCGTTATAATAAATACACATTATACAAACATATATAATGAATGCCTAAATGTACATTTATCCCGGAGATGTAGTGGTCAAGTTTTTTTTGCTAGGTCATTCTAAAAATTGATTCAAGTGACTATTAGCCAGTCGCCATCTATGAATTAGGTAAGCTCAAGAGACAGATTGTCCAGAAAGATCAGGTTACTGTACTAACAGGCACACAGAAATGGAATACCAGATCATATCAGCTTTTCTTCTTATATTTCATCTCTAGCAGTGATCAGGGATTTTATATTAAAATTTAGTAAACAATTAATACCACAGTCTCCTCCCCAAAAAGTTTGTCAAATCTCGACTAGTTAAAATTAGCTGGATCTCTTGTCCTCTTTCAAATATATAGTATACATTTTTATATCTATATATGTAGCAATATGTTATATTTCTACAGGATATGTTTCATCCTGGCCTGTATCAGAAATAGTGTGGCCAGCAGGAGTGATGAAGTGATCGTGCCCCTGTACTTGGCGCTGGTGAGGCCGCACCTCAAATCCTGTGTTCAGTTTTGGGCCCCTCTCTACAAGAAGGACATTGAGGTGCTGGAGCGTGTCCAGAGAAGGGTGACGAAGCTGGTGAGGGGTCTGGAGCACAAGTCTTATGAGGAGCGGCTGAGGGAACTGGGGTTGTTCAGTCTGGAGAAGAGGAGTCTGAGGGGAGACCTTATCGCTCTCTACAATTATCTGAAAGGGGGTTGTAGAGATGTGGGTGTTGGTCTCTTCTCCCAAGTGACTAGTGACAGGACAAGAGGAAATGGCCTCAAGTTGCACCAGGGGAGGTTCAGGCTGGATATTAGGAAAAATTTCTTTACTGAGAGAGTGGTCAAGCATTGGAATAAACTGCCCAGGGAAGTGGTGGAGTCACCCTCACTGGAGGTGTTCAAGGAACGTGTGGATGTGGCACTGCGGAACATGGTTTAGTGGGCGTGGTGGTTGTTGGGTTGATGGATGGACTTGATGATCTGACAGGTCTTTTCCAACCTTAATGATTCTGTGATTCTGTGATTCTGTGAAGAGTTCTTTGTTTCAAATGTCATTACTCTTCCGGTTTATATTCACTTCTAATTTTTGTTTTCAGTCTTACTAAATATCAAACATGATGATATTATGGAAATAAGTTTCCTATGGAAATACATTAACTATGCAACCTATTATTTATTTATTTATCTTATGGAAACTCAATTTCTTTTTGCATTAAATTCAGGTAAACCTTACCACTCTGCTTAGCTTCTTTATTAGGCTTGTTCTCTACCAAGTTCTGCCTTATCACTTTTTCAGGCTAGACAGCCTATTTACTGTGTGGTACTTGATAGTACTTCAACATCCAGATTCCAGCTAACACCTCATAATCTGGTTCTATTTATCAAGGTCATTTGTTATGTACTTCTTTAGACACAATCGTGTCATAGCAGGTATTGTTGTCTTAGTCTACAGCTCTTGGTACAAATTAATACCTTATTTGCAATTAAAAAAAAAGTAAATTACAGCATCAGATCACAGAATTTGCTGGAGATTCAGGCAAATATTAATATAAAATGTGTAGTATTTGCTTTGCAGATCGACAATAGATTGGCTAAAGTTAGAATAACCTGGGGCCCTGGGCTGAGACAAATGAGAGCAAACATTCTTCCTGTAGCCAGGGCTAAAAAATTAAGTCCAAAGAAGCTTCCTACTACCTGCCTCCTGACAGTTCCTGAATCTCACTCAGCCCAAAACCTAGGGAGGAAAGCTTTGCTGAATGCATATAGTTGTGGTTTTTTCTTTCTTTGCTTTTTTCTTATGGTAATTTACAGCAACTGAATTCAGTCACACTCCCTCCTGTCTGGCTTCTTCTGCAATCCCATCGTGTGAGCACCTGTGTTGGGTATTTTGTTCAAGGAGAACATTGACAGTTTTGCTTCCAGCTATCATGTGGACTGGGAGGATGGGCAACCTGGTGTGTTGGCCCAGAGGGGAAGTTTGGGGCGTGCAGGAGTGAGAGTGCTTCCCCTGCACACAGCTGTGCACACCAAAGCATGGCACTGCTGTCAGACACCTTTCTTTAACCCTCCCCTAATTCAGGAAGTACCATAATTCCTCCGGCGCATTTATTGTAGGTTTGTAGCTCCACCAACATCAGTGCTGTTGTCTACCTGTATTGCCTGAGAGGTGAATCAGGTGAAGGGCGTCTGAATCTCCCCTGCCTGCACCAACAAGACTGAGTGCCTTTGGAAGCCATCCCTGCAGACCAGCCCCTCAGCCCCTCTTACACAGAATTTCAGTTTCTGCTCAGATTGTTGACACACCAATTTGGATTCTTAAAACATGTCAGCTTGTTCTCATCATAGTCAAAAGAAATTTAGGGCTCTATTCAGTTGCCTGAACATGGACTTCTAGTGCCATCTGAGATGCTCCTCTAGCTGCCACTCTGCAAGTGTGGGGATGTCCTCTGTAAGTTCACATTTAATTTTTCGAGAGCTAACCAGGAAAGAATAGGAAATGGGATTCAGTTCTTTTTTCCACCCCATGGGCTTCAGCCTCCTCTTTCCCAGCTCCCCGAGAGCAGCCTGTCCCAGCCTGCTGGCTGCTGCATGTGCTGAAAGCAAATCCTGCTCCCACCCAGGTTGTGTCTGGGCCTCTGGCAGTGAAGCAGTCAAGACAAGTTGTCCGCATTTGCACTGCAGACCTGCTGGCTCTCCCACTTGCAAGAATGGCTCCAGTAGTAAATAACCTTTTGCTAAGGGACTAGCAACAAAATCGCTGAAGCAGAGACCAGAATGCAGTATACCCCATTGTAACGGGATGATTTACCTGCTTAGGTTCAGTGTTGTTCTCTGTCTGTTGCTTGCTTGCCCGCTGTCCTCTATATGGCATGTCGTGTCCTTTTCTCACACTGCTCCCATGTCTCTTTGTATTTGTTTTTCACATGCATACTCCCTCTATATACTTCTTTTCGACAGTATAATCATGTTTTGCACCCCTCAGACAATTTAGTTCTCTACATGCTCCAACTAGCCTAGTCTGGATTTCATGTACAATCGTCTGAGGAGAGCAGAAACAATTTCCTCCCCCTTGGCTCAGTATTGACATTCACATTATTATTTTTGTATTTCATCAGTGCGTAGTGTCCTTAGTATCAGGGCTCCGGTGTATAAAACATGGCACAAAGGTCATCAGAAAGCATATAGGTCTCTATACTCAGTTATTTAGGGATACACTATGTAAGAAAGGGAGTTCTACTGCTTTCACTTTACATATGGAGAGTGAAGAAAAGAATGGAAATATTCAGACGCCTACAGATAGTCAGATTCTGGGACGATCAAAAGTGACTCACAAGAAATTTGGGAATATCTGTTTTCTGAATGCGACCTACTTCTCTGCTGAAAGAGTGATCTCATCATACCTCTTGTATGTCTCTTGCTCCACTTCCCTTGAGGTCAAGAAGTTATTTGCTTTCCCTGTAGCCTCTGCCTGCAGAAACTGTCTGTACTGCTAGCACAACCAGCTGTAAATATTAATGGATATATAAATACATCCTCTGGAATGCTAACATCATTACTTTAATTCAGATGATTTCTATTTTTTCAGTGTCAACATGGAACAAGCAGATACCATTTGCAGGGGCTGTCAGCATAGGAAAGCAATAGTGTGACTGTAATAGTATTACAGCTCCTCCATCCAAAACTCTTAAGTTTTGTTAGAAATCCAAATGATAGAGTTGACATTCTTTTTGGAGCTAAACCCAGAGCTGTGACATAATTTTCCTTAACTTGTTCACCAGAAGACCAAACCCATATATGGCCTTCACCCTTGCAAAGGGTAACTATGAGCCAGCTAGCCTAAACTTGCTACCTGGAAAGCTACTGGAACAAATTCCTAAACTTCTCAGAATGTAAGCACTTGGAGGATAATACGGTAATAAAAACAGGTCAATATAGATTTGTCAAGAGCCGTCACATCACTCTAGTTCCCTCTTTCAGTGGGGTAACAAGGCCTAGCGGATAGGATAGCAAGAGTAGATATGGTACATCTTGATTTCAGTAAAGCTTGTGGCACAGTCCCTGCAACATTTTCATATGCAAATTTGGAAGTGGTTTTATCAAGAATTTGCTTTCAAAATGGAAGGCCCTGACAAATTGGGAGGCCCTGCAAAAAGTATCTCTCCATTAATATTCAATGTAAACCTTGAATATTGTGATGATGAAATAGGAGGGTAGTCCCATAAAATTTGCAGATAGCAAAGTTGAGAAGTACAACATGCATTTCAATGGTCAGAAGCAGAAGTAAGAATGAACTCAATAAATTAGAGGACTAGTCTGAAATCAATATAATTAAATTTAATAAGGCCAAGTGAAAAGTTCTTCAGGAAGGAAACAAAAATTAAATTCATAAATGCAAAATGAGAAAAAAAAACAGAGTAACTGGTTAGCTGGCAACACTGCAAGCAAGGCTCAGGGGGGTTCACATGAAATGAGTCAGTGTTTGAGATGCTGTCACAAAAGAGACAAGTCTCATTGGAAATCTCATTACATACAAGACTTATTGCTAGTTAAATATTAACATGCAAGTAATTATTAATATGCTACATAGTTATTACACTCCTTGGAACAAATGGTAGAGACTCAATGACAACATTATGCCCCATTTTAAAAACCATCATTAAAAAAGGTTATGGATAAACCGGAGGAAAATCCCAAGTGATGAACAAAAGTGATAAGTAATCTAAAAAATTTACAGGAAAAGCTGAAGAAAATGTTCAGTCCAGAAAAGAGAAGACTAAGACAGGACAGTATAATCATGTTAAGAGATTTGAGACTGTTAGAACAGTAATCAACTGTTCTCAATGGCAGTGATCAACAAGATGAGGAAATTGGCCTAATTTATAACAAGATACATTTAAATTAGATATTACAAAATCTTCTTAGCTGTAAAGATATTTGAACACTGAATTTAGTTATTTCTGAAGGTTATGGAATTCCTGGCACTGGAGGTTTTGAAGAACAGATCCAGTTAGAGAAGCATCTGTCAGGAGTAGCCCAGAAACTGTGTTTGACCTTTTTTTGGAGCTAGGGAATGAAGTCAATGACCTTCTGAGGTCTCCTTCTAGTTTTTTGTTTCAATGGAGTCCATGATTTCTTTCAGGGCCTAAAGAAACCTGCAAGTACTACCAGATATGTAGCTGTCATTTCAACAGTCAACCAAAATTAAAAAAAGATCAGATACAGCCAGGAGAAATGTGCAGCACCCACTTGCCAGTATCTATGATCTGTGTCACTAATGTGACTCGTTTTTATTTTGGATCAGTTTGCAGCATTTTCCAACTGCACATCCTGATTCCAAGTCCTTCATGCACAGTCACCTGCATCTTTTAAGGACCACTGGTTCATTGATTTAAGCCTACTCCCATCTGTTCATATTTAACTGGTCACTGCCTTGAATTGCTTCCCCAGCCACAGTAGTGCAACTTATTCAGACGTAATTTAAAATGGATATAGGAGCTATAACATATATTTTTAAATCCAATACGCTAGTATAAACATTTATCACTCATTCTCTCTCTCTCTCTAGTGAACTGTGAACTTAATAAAATTTCAACTTATGTTGAACTTCTGAACTCTCAATTTTCAGGCAAGTTTGTACTTAACTCACTACTGAGGACTGAACAATACTTGGTCATTCACCCCTGACATTTTTTTGTGTAGGTCAGAACCATGTTTCTGGATATTTTGAATAATAATGACAGTGAGAATATTTCCTGAAGCTACTCAAGTAGTGGCTCAGCTATGGCAGAAATGAAAACAGCTATTAAAAGTCTCTCATTTGGAAAAAATAGAAGAAAAATATTGAAGAGGAAACAATGGCAGAGGATTAGTAATGGGAGAACATCGACTGCTCTCATTTGTAGAAGCAGCACTTGTTAAGTTGACGCAGAGTGAGAACTGAAGACATGTCCTTTGGGAACGGAGCATTAAAGAGAGCTCAACTTTGAATAACCAGAAAAATCAGGGTACAGTCTGTTGATATGAATAAATGCCTTGCTGACTACGGAAATTTTAACAAATATACTGTATCATAGATACAAGGTAATAATAATTTGTGTTTGACACATCATTCCAGGGGATTAGGACTCATAGGCTATTGAAATCTTCCTTCACATTTCCTTAAAAATACATTCTTTTAGAGAAATCTACTGTGGCCTTAAACTCTTGTCTTGGAACCCCTTAGACGATCACTGAGATCAATTAATGTATGAAATTTTACTGGTATATCAGGAGGGTTATGCCCTAACCAGTGTTACTCAATCTTTTTATCCCATGCTTCACTTCAATCAATAAGCAACATTCCCAATGCATTACAGGGCACTGCACTTCATCCCAGGATGAGGCTCCCACAAAATGTAGTTCTGCTCCTCTCATTTGCTTTATAACTACAGGGATGAGATATGTAGGCTCAGGCAAAATAGGGCTGTTATTGCATACCTGCATATTGCAGAGGTATGTTTCTGCTACACCTTTTCGTATCTTCTCTGCAAGACATCATTTGCATTGTCTTACATCCTGCAGTTAATGACTTGTTTGTTAAAAATTTGACAATTCCTGCTTTAAAGAGGATTTATCTTCAC
Organism: Gavia stellata; assembly: GCF_030936135.1. Taxonomy (NCBI): domain Eukaryota; kingdom Metazoa; phylum Chordata; class Aves; order Gaviiformes; family Gaviidae; genus Gavia; species Gavia stellata. The sequence continues at coordinate 25,978,771 of NC_082594.1, read as the reverse complement.
TTGGCTTGGCTAGCAGAAGCTGGGCCAGCTCTGGGTTGCTAGGCATCATATCGAATGGGGGCACAAATCTATAACGATGTAAAACGCGGTGTGTGATTTATATTTCCCTGTGTGTATTCACAGTTGCTTAAATCCTAGTTTATACAAACTATGAAAAATATAAAGGAGTCATTGAGTAAGAAAGTTGGCCAGATGATTTTGCTGTTGTGCAAGTACATGTTAGCAGATCTAGCCAGCTCCTTTGTATTTTAAGGAATCAAATCAAAACAGAAAGCAAGAATTTATTTTTAACAAGCAAGTAATCATTGCCTAATTCAACACAATATTTAAGCACAGGCTTAACTTGCATTGAAAATTAGATTATTTTCATTTGGAAAAGGGGAGAGAAATCCACTTACCTAGAGAGCCAATATAGGAAGTCCATAAATATCCAACAGAAGACTGTTTCTCATCACAGGTGTTTATTTATAGACAAATGCCTTTAATTTTAGCCAACTATGTTTCAAAATTTGGTGTGATTGAATGCGAAACCAATTGTGAGATGTCAGTGTGAATGTGAAAATCTTAATACTATAAAAATACCATAATCACCGCAATAAAAATGTAAAACAATGTCTATTAAGTTTTATCAGTAAGTGAGGGCTAAGATCTTTTGAACTTCTCTCTAAACCTCCCTGTGAGATAGCTATAATTCAACATTTGGCTGCTTTACAAACACTGGAGAAGTAGAAAAACCTTCCAAACCTCTTCTCCAATGTCACCAAGAGAAAAAATAATTAAAACACCACCGAAGAAAATAACAAGTCAGGCATGTCAGGCTTTTCTGGATGAATAGTAGGATTGGTTATTCAAGGTGGTGGAGCAAACTGAGGCAAGCAACACTGAAGATAGCAAGAAATGTTGAGACTGAACTACAGGTCTAGTTCTGCTTAAATATCAGTGTCTGCTCAATTTCACTGACAATAAGACACTCATTATTCCAGTTGTGTTTGCTGGATAATGATTGGAAAGAAATTACATCAGGCATAATAGTAATTGATAACCTCCAGATTCCAACTGTGACTGCAATTTGCCAAAAAATGCTTCAAAATCTTATATATCTGAGGAGAAAAACCGAGTCCTTTGCTGTTGCTTATTGCCTGTCTATAGCCTTCTTGCTGCACCCTCTTCCTTTGGGGTTTCAAGACTCTAGGTTTTAGAAAAAACAGAACAAAAAACCACAAAACCCTTTTACAACTCTAGGAAAAAAAAAGATATTGTGGAGGTAAGTCTGAGAGCTACAAACTGGCACCCTGTTTATACATTACATCTTTCCATCTACCCATATCTGTCTGTGATATCTACTCAAATACATGCTCTCCCTAGCAAAGGCTGCTGGTCTCTTTGCGTGCTCACTGCTGTTTGTGCAGTGTCCTGACAACAAGATATCATCTGATATCATCTGGAGGTACCAAATGTAAAAAAGGATACCCAGTGCAGTTAAAATAACCATTTAAGTCAAGATTTGGGGGAGTTTATATTGAGATTTGAGGTTACCCTTGCATAGATATACAGCTATAGATCTTACCAGGCTTCTTTCAGGGCAAACACCCTAAAAGGGAAACAGATAAAGGAACTGGGTTTTCTGAGATCCTAACAACTGTTAAATTATGTTCTTTACTTGCCTGATATTCTTTAACGTGCAGAGAAGACATGAATCTACAGGCTGCTTTGAAGGTGAGAGTAGCTACACGCAATTACCTACAGGCTAAAAACAAAACCCTCAGCTACTGCTCTAGGAAAAGCTGTGGTGGTGGTGGCCCTGGTGAGAGTGGACATCCTTCTTCCTAACACAGCGCCCAAAGACACTCTGGTGACTCCAGCACTGTGCGAAAGGGACCATCATGTCCTCCTTCACCTTTTCCCAAAGAAATGAACTCCAGGAGTGCTTTTTAGGGAGCATGATCATGCCCAGGCATGCCTGCTGTGATCTGAGAGCCCCAGCCACTCTGGCTCCCCAGGAGTGGGATGAGACAAGCCCAGCTGGTTTCTGGATCCCAGTTGGGGGCCATCATCTCTGCTGGGAGGAAGCTGTGGTCATGTGTACCTGGCATCTGTCAAGCGAGCTGTGGAACCACTGTACTGCCCAGGCAGGGGGTCCTGGGTCTTCGTCATGGATTTCAGTGCATCAGATGGAAAGCTATAGCATTTTGGCATCCAGGGCAATAATCTGTCTGGCACCTAGCTGCTGAACTTCTGCCTTCAGCTGGTATCCTTAAATATTCCTAATCCAGGTTAGTTGGCCTTTGTTCATAGTGTTAAACAACAGCACACAAAACTGGGATTCTTGGTTTGGCAACTGAAAACCTTTCACTCGCATACAACGGATGAAGAACAAAGGCCTGACTTCAAAAAGCATTAATAATACCAAATGCCCAATGTGATTGACATGTAAGCTGCACAGAAATCAGGCACAGAGAACTTTCCTCAGTATTCACTAGGCATTTGATGAAATAAATCACAGCATACCAGATTTCCTTATTCTGTTTAACTGAAGTCATCACCTCAGCTAACTGGATTTTCTCTACCTTCCAAGTCTGACTGTGGAAAAAAATGTGTGAAGGTTGATTAGGTTAGAAAAACTTGCAGGAAATAAATAATTGACAAAAATAGACTGAGTAAGAAAGGTAACTGCTTAGACACTTTCTCTGTTGGGTGGAAAAATGAGAAACATTGGGTATCATTTCATAAAAGGAATTATCTTTACAAACAAATAAAATTATTATTTTCTGAAGAGTGAATGACACAATGGACACAGTGCAAACTGGTATAAGAAACTGTGAAATCCATAACTAAAGCAGATGTTGTTTTCGGAAAATCAGAGATTCTTTTAAAATCCAATTAATAGTTGGCACTAAGTACTTGCTCCTTTGTAATTTTAAATAATTTATTGAGGCATTTAATAATTTATTAATGATAATTAGTGATGAAGTTTATTTCTACCCAAACATAATGTATTTTTTTCTTGCTGAAGTGGAAAGACCAATTCACTTTTTTAGGATTTTATCTAAGTTGAACTATTATCTCATTAAAATAAAAGAATCTGACTGACTAAATGGGAATTAGAGCAGAGGCCCAGGTATACAAAACTGTCAAGGAATCAAGCTGCTATTGAAATCAGATTAAGTGAAGGCTGTATATAAAATTGGAACTGTATAGGTCACTTTGGGGAAGTTAACAAAAAGTCTAAGTTATGCTAACAACCCAGCTGAAGTGTTAAAAAAATCAAGCAGTTAAATTTTAAAAAGACATAAAAACAGACAATAACTCATTCACGTCCTGTCATCTCCAACTCATTTAATTGGAAAACCTCCCAGACACTAACAGAAATTGTATCTATTCCTAACATAGGTGCTATGGCAAAATGACATTTGGGAGCTGCCAAACAAGAAAATTGCTATTCCTGCCATTGAAAAATGCATGAGACCTTGTGTATACAAAGACTTTTGTTAACCAGTGGAAAACCAGTGCCACTGCTTGACTAAGCAGTTACTATTAGCAATCTTGTTTTGCAAAGAAAATAATTATGAAGAAATATAACCTTCAATATAAATTGCATTAAGAAAACAAGCTGGCTATTCGACCGGTATGTGTGTAAAAAGACTGGTGTCTTCTAACAAAATTCTAACTCAAAGTCTGCGTTTTTTTATGTTCGACAATAAGAATATATGGCATGTCTTTACTTGTTTTCCTAAACTTTTTTCAGATAAATTTACTTTTTTGTCGCTGTTGTGGAATGGATGCATCTCTTTCAAAACTTTTGTTTAGAAAAGTAAAACATTCATTTTTTTCACTCTTTTATGGAAGCACCTCAACAGGGTATTCAGATCACTGGTTGTAGGTACATACCGCAGGTGTAGTATTTCTGTATTTTCATAGGAATCCAAGATCTAGGAGCCATGCAGAGCAGACAGTTTCAATCAAAGTGACTGCAACTGTTCCTAGGGCAGACAGATGCAGAAGGTTGCCTGTTAGAAACCTCAGTGTCTGCCTTGTATGAAACGCAGGAAGAGGTGGATTAACATCTGCTAAAGGCAAAGGGAGTTCTGTCTTCACCTTCGTGAGAGCAGCAGAGAGGCCAGAGTGTTCTCCATAAGAAGACTTCTGCTTTGAAACCAATAAAAACTCCCATTAAGGACTTGCTCCAGTGAATTCATAATTACTGGCAAGAATCTGTTAATACCATGATGATAAGCTATGTCATATGGACAGTATAATTTACTAATGAAATATCACCTCTTTGCAACTTTATTACCCTCTCCTAATAATTAATCATTGGAATAGGTTACAAAGTGGCAGACTTTCATATTAATGTAATATTTAGATGCTTATCATCCACACGTAAACACTGTGATAAGGTTATAGCACAACTCCCTAATATTAATTTCCGCAAAATATGAGTTATCTCCTCATTGCACTTTAGCCATGATTTTCTTTATGCCTTTGATTATGTAATAGATATAGTTATTGTCATATCATGCCAGATTTATCAAGCTGGGGAAATTTTCTGACCGATCACATGTAAAAACATCTCACTTCTTCACAGTTTGATGTGCAAATGCTAGTTTATCTTTTGTAAACTAAAAAAAAAACCAACCCACAAATATAATGAGGACTTAATCTGGCTAATGAAAAGAGTACAGCTGTGATAGCTCTGATGGACTTTGTTGGAAAGATTGGTAAAGTTTAGTGGGGAACAGGCACATTGCAAAAACTCTTGTAGAGCTTTTCTGAGGACCATCTCAGTGAGAACAGTCCAGGGTGGACTTTTCTACCTGTCCCCAATTCTCTAAGTCTCACAGGATCCTTCACTGCAGACCCTTGGGCTCAGATGTACCACTTGGCAAATTCTTTCTCCTTCTCATCCCCAGCTAACCAACGCCATGCACACGCTGGGTGCATATACATGGGAGTCTAGTGATGTTTATAGACCCCTTAAGTCTCTCAACCTTAAATGGTCTGGACCCCTATGGGCACAGATTTTCCTCTGCTGAGTGTCATATGTGCCATTTCTTTGGGTGTCTTGGATACTCCAGAACATCTCAAGCAGCACTAGATACGTATGTGTAGGCAACTGAGTCACACCCATGGCCCAGCAAGCAGCCTTTCAGAGGATGCTGTCTCACTCTGGTCATCATGCACCTTGGAAGGAGGATTGGGAGGGACATAGGGCCATGCACAGTTTAGATATCTACATACCAGGCCTGACCGGCAAATGGGAAACCTGCTCTCCAAGGGGAAAAATCCAAAAAGAAATCAGCCATCCTTGCAGTTTTGAGGGCCTGTAAGCCTTGGCCAGTGGATGTCTGCAGCACCAGCTTGGGGGCTCAGGCCTGGGGCTTTTCTGATGCCAAATTTTGAGATTCCAGGACAGTAATGGGAAAGCTTTCTCAGAATTTGTGTAGGAAATTATCATCTCGCGCACCCCCAGACACTGAGCAAAGCTGGTGATAGGCAAGGTGGGTACAGGACTGGCTGATAATCAGATACTTCTTGTGGCCTTGTCACTGGGCCCTCACCAGAAACATAAACTCTTTTCCCAGTACAGCAGCCTAACAAGTGATGAATACACTGGTTTGAAGGCAGATCTGGGTTGCCTGCAAACCCCGGTGTCCCAGCAGGATCAGAAGAGGAGCTCACTACAGGTGAAAGCCAAATCGCTGGGGTAAGTGCTGGGGTAACTGGGGTAAGTGCTGCAACCATACATCCACCAATACAGACCTGTGTGGGCACGTACCACAGCTCTGGCTGACGGGTGTCCGTAGAGCTGGAGAAACGCTGAAGTGTGCCATGGCTCCCAACTGGCCCGTGTCAGCAGAAATCAACCTCTGTGCATGCATGGAAAAAACAATGCATCACCACACCCTAACCTTGGAAAGGGCAGGAGGAAGTCTGCAGGATCCACCACCACACAGAAAGAGGAAATTCCTCCTGGAAATTCCAGTTTCCAGGCACTGGAATCACTCCCAGGAACCCCAGCACAGACACAGCCTGCTTGTACAGAGATGTGAGAGCTGGGTCAGGATGCCAGTGCTGTCGACGTGTGTAATGCTTCTCTAAAAAAGCAGAAAGCCTGGCAGCACTGCTCTGTGGGTATAGTTCAGACATTCCTGCTGATGCAGGCTTGCACCCATCATTGGATCATGAACATTGCCGGAAGGGTTTCTTGGAAGATGTTCCCCGGGCTGGGTGCTACCCAAGTTTTCCTGTTGTATCAACTGCTGCATTCTCATGCCTCCCAATTCCCTCAGGAATACTCTTGAGGGGAGTCACAAGACAATCCTGAGCAAATTAGGCCTTCTGAGTGTTGCACCAGGCACTTTATAGTGTGATGGAAACTTCTTTGTTCTGCTCATTGCTGTATTCCCTTATAAAAATTGCTAGAAATGTTGGAGATGTATAACTAGGCTTTGCACCACCGAACTGAGCCATTCAGAGATTTGTGACTGTTAGGGTCCCAGGAAAACCTGAGGTAGAGGGCAGGACTATTATTGCCACTCATATGGTTTAACCTACGTGTTTGCTGCAAAATAGGAGACTTACCATCTCATGCGAAAGTCTGGTACAAGCTCTGTCACCATACAGAAAAAGTATCAGGTACATTGGGCAAGTTATGTAAAGAAAACAGTCTGATTTGATAGCATGGTGACTGAAGCATTTTTACAAGATGGAAAAAAAAGGATCTCTGAGTCTCAAAAAGTCTTTCTGTATTTTATTTTCATTACTTTTAATGTCAGATGTGGATACATTCTTGGTAGCAAAGATGAGAATCAAGCCTCAGCCCAGTGGTCCAACCAGTAGCTTAGACAGCCCAGGTTTTGTGTCACATTCCTATCCAGTGAAATCATATTTTGAATCACATTGCTGAAGTGAGAAAACAGACATATCTGGGTGCTTCAATCCGAAAATAGAGTTGAGTTTACTTCCTAGATGAGAGGTCTACAAACCAGGCTATTATATAAAATTTGAGGAAAAAGGAAAGGCAATGCCTCTTTCTCATGCAAGCTTTTAAAAGAAAATGGTATGGAAGCTGGTAGCGGAGTTAGATCTTCATGGAATAGTAGGCAGCCTTTGAAAACCTGTCACAAGCTGTAGGAGAACTGGTGATGTCAGAAATTGCTGCAGTAGTCACAGTAGAGAGATGAGGACAAGGAATCTGTGAGGAATGGATGACTAGAAGGCAAAGTGGGGAAAAGAGTCTGACAAAAATAAAGATAGGGAAGGGTCATGGTGTTATGGATAAGTAGACTGAAAGAAAGAAAGTAGAGGACTGAAAATAGCCATGCAGAAATGCTACTTCTAGGGTGTGAAGCCCAGGCAAATAGACTTAGATTAGATGAACAGAGACTGAGACTGGGGCGGGGTGTGCAGAAGGCAGGACTGAGATGTGTCTGAACAGAAATGATCACATAGGTGTGAGAAAGGCAGATATGATTATGCACACTCCTCTCCAGAGCTGGGAGTGGAGCCCAAGGCTCCTGGCGTTGGCCACTCCTCCAGTGGTAGCTGGACACTCAGTGGGAAACTATGCTATCCTATATTCTCCTTATCCCCATAAAAATGATCCCCTGCTACTGCTATCAGCTGCTCCCTGAGCTTGAGTGGTGGAGGTCTCTGCAATGATTCCTAAAGCTTTACCCTGCAGGATGCTTGTTCTCTGAAAAACATGATTCTGGGCTTCGGAAGTAAAACACAAGCAGCGCTCATGCTGGTTTTGTTTGTGTGTTGAATACTCAACCATGGAATTTTAATTCTCCTTTTTTCTTTCGGTGTGTAATAAATATTATATGGATGTAATTACTGTCTATGGAGTTAATAATTGCCTTGCATATCCAAGTAAGTCAATTTGCTCAAGAAAAGGTCAGGAAAAAGGCTGTAGTGTTACTTCTTCTGCCTTCTGCCTTTGAACAGAAAACACTGTAAGATTTCTGTAGATCTCATTAAGCTTCCAAATTCTAATCTGCATTTTTAAAAAGGTGAATTTTCACAGGCAAGGCTATGAACTTTCTAATTAACCTGCACACACATGCACACAGAGAAGAGGATGGCAATGTTTACCAAAATCAATGTGATTACAGTCCAATTTGTATTTCTATTATAAAACTGTTTCCCTAATCCAACGGCAAATAAACCTCTGCTGGACAATTTTATAATCTAAATTCCACATGAGGAAAAATTTTTTTTTTCTAACAATAAATAAGAACTGTTTTAAGAGCGCTCCAACATGTCAAGTGGCAAGTGAAGACAATCCTTATTTACTTGTACTGGGTGCTTTCATTCTGGCAATAAGTAATAATAATGGGGGAAAAAGATAAGGTCATATTTTAATAACTTTACAGGGTGAAAGCTGTGTGGAGAGAGTTCTCTGGGACTTGAGGATACTCAGTATTTCATAGGACTACCAGATTTAACAAGTAAGGTCATTCTTATTTTGACATGGGGAAACTGCTTTGTTTCTACATGGGGATACTGCTTTGTCTACTTTGCTTAACAATTAAGATAGATCACTCCTATTTTGACATGGGGATACTGCTTTATTTCTACCTCCTGCCCAATTCCTGCTTTGCTATGGCTTGCACTTCCCAAGCTCTCAGTGCTCAGAGCCACGAGCTGAGCTGTCAGGCTCCCCATCCACTTTTAAGTGCTGCAGGGAACCACCTGGCCAGGAGCAAAATGCTAAGGAGAGGGGAAGAGAAAGGGGCTGCCTAAGCAAAGGAAAATGGTGCAGCCAGTTGATTGATAGGGGTCCTCTGCTAACAAACCAAACCAAAACCCCTTAACTTCAGTCACACATAAAATCATCTGCTTAGACAGCTCAAGCCCTGGCAGCCAAACCACGTGACACTTCTCCAGTGGTCATTGTGATATCGCTCTGTTCCTCTTCTGCCAATTAGGACTGTCAAGTCCATCTCCATACAAAAGCTAAGCTAAGCTTGGAGGGTACCAACAGAGCACTGTAGGCAGGCAAAACAAGCAAGAACAAGTGGACATAGCCAGAGCATGAAGTTGTGGGATGACATCCTGCCCCTCTTCCTCAAACCCCAGGGATGTCACTAGAGAGGAGTAGGACATGACCAGTCCACTGGCAGCAGGCTGGTCCCAGTTGTGGGACTGCTATCAACACAAGACCTGGCTTCGCTGATATGCACTGTTTGACATACACAGCTCTGTCCCTCCTGCCACATCCCTCACAGAAGGCATCACCTTCCCTGTTGGCCAGAGCCATGGGGAGGGCTTTGCCACACTCCCTTGCCCCTGGACAGGTACCACCCATGTTCCTAGCACATGCCATGGGAAATGGGACTAAAAAGGGACAAGAGAGGAAGGCTACAAATCCCTAGATATTTTCCTCTCTGTAGCAAATTTACATTTTCTTGATAACTTCACTTCTGGGAATCTTCTGGGCCTCAGCTTGACCTTGGTCTCTGAGCAATTAATCAGCAGTGAAAACAGCTTTGCCACTTTAGTCAGCTTTACAGACACTGAAGGGGAGAAACTTAGTCACCTTCAGGAAGAGCAGAAACTCAGCTACAGATTTGGAAATGCCAGCATTAGCCATAGGCGCCTAAATAGCTATAGGGATCTGATCCTCAAGTGCAGTTCTTTCCTTGTAATAATAAATACCACTGCAGCTTCACCCTGCAGTCACATGGAACGGCTGTCAGTGCAATTAACACACTCCCAAGCTCCAGGGGCATTGTGGATTACCGGTGACTTTAAAAAGGCATTTCTAATAATCACATCCTAGTTTTCAAGATCCAAATTTAGAGGGAAGAAAACATCCATTTCATGGCAGCGTACGCTTTTTCATAAAGATATAGTGCTTCTGGTTGCTTTGAGATCTTTGTCATGGAAGTCATAACATGAACTTTTCTTGCAGTAATGGCATATCATGAAACTCAGTCTAGTTTCTTGTGGAGGATCAGGTTAAAGACCTACTCTCTGTGGGATTTAAGTTATATTATTATGATGATGTTAAATTTGATAACAAAGTAGATACAAAATTAAATAGGAAGGTTTGCAATAGAAAACAAATCAGGCTTAATTACATTGCAATTCCTTAGTGTCAGAAGAGCAAAATAATAATGCATTTACATTTTAACCAAGGGAATTCACATTTCATGTTAAAACAGCAGCTTTATCTCCTCTGCTATGTCTTGGCTCTTCAGAGTTCAAATCACATTGCTAGTGAACTTGAATCTAGCTTCGGAGCTTCGATACATATTTTAAGTAAATAAGCTATGTGACAGTGAAGAAATGACTGTGGAATATTGTACAGTACAATCAAAAGGCTGTATTCCTCCCTGGAAATGTAACATGGCATGGAAATGGCAACACACTTCAAAACAGATTCCAAGTAGCTTAGAAAATCATACCATGTGGGTTCATTTTTGCATATCAACTGAATATTGCTGAATTCAGATGTGCACTCTGATCCTTCTTTGATTGTTCCAGCACCGTATACTGTTCATCAAGACCTAGTTGTAAAATCAACTATATATTTATAATTTATCAGAGTACTGAGTGAACTAGATTTCCCCATCCCAGGAAATGCAGTGTGCCTTCACTCCATTGTCTCAGTGGGAGTTGTGGAAGTTCAGTACATCACTGTATCTTGTTCTTAATGCAATCTATTTGAGTTTTTGTTGTTGTTGTTGCTGTTGTTTGCTTTACAAGAATAAGACAAGGTTCTAAATTCTTGTTCAAACACAAGAGAATGATAATTTTTGCTAATATCCTTGTTAATAGGGGTGCTGAGATAGCAGAAGCTAATGTGAAGTCAGTCACACTTTCATAAATCATTCATGTAGTAAGCAGCTGGTGGTGCAAAAGTAACAGCACCCTCACCGCTACCCAGCTGATAAACCCCTTTTGTCTTCAATGCTGAATTTCACTCAGCTCTTTATATAGTCAGATAAGATGCCTACTACCCACAGTGAAAAAGGCAAAGAGAAATAGAACAACCCTGAAATATATGGTTAAAAAGTCAATAATTAATTTACTCTTATTCCCTGCTATCTTTTATTGCAGTACAAAGCCCGAATTGCTGCATTAGGTCAAAACACACAGTAGGAGGTGGGGTGGGGGTGAATGAGCCATGAGAAGTTCTTACAATCCACCTTGCTCATGCAAGCATGACGGCACTCAGGTGGCAGGTGCTCATTGACTACTCTGCAGCCCCAGAGAATCTGCACGAGCTAGGCTTTATGAGCATCACACTGCCAATCCATATACACTTTCAGGATGAACGCATTACCCAGTGGACTCTAGAACCAGCAGCAGGAATTTAAGCATCAATTTTTGTGCCCCATGCTGCTATGGAGCATGAAGGATGTGTTTGGCATCTGTACAGGAAGGTGAGGTTAGGAAACGATGGTCCTCACCTCTCCTTTCCTTTCTTCGTGATGTCAGAGCCTTGGCAAATCTGTATGTTTGCAAAGACAGGGGAGAGAGAATGAGGTGGGGGATACAACAGCCAGAAAAAGGAATAGGTAAGTGTATATGGGTACCAGAAATGGAGAAACAGTAAATTATTTTTTAAATGGAACAAGATAGAAGTAAGTCTTTGGTCTTCTACTTTGTTGCACATCTCCAAGAAGCACCAACAAGACACCGTGACAATGCTTTCTTCTTCATTTGTTTGAAATGGTCCTTAATTTCAGTTAAACATAAATGTTTCTCTGGAAAAATACGCTACTCTCATGATATGAGAGCCCGAGATACAAGGGTTGTCCAGCAGGAACTGTATAAGGAAACTTCTGGGGGTTATTGAAGCAAATATTGCTGATCTAGATGTCTTTTACATTTCCTCGGGGACCTGACCCTTTTATGAAAATTAAAAGGTTCTTGCCTATGTGCAAAACACTGACATATAGAAAGGCAGTGAATAGATGACCCTAAGCTGTAGTCACCATCCCTCCTAATTGTGGCAGTGTATCAAATGCAAGGAAAATGCACACAAACTGATAGTGCTGTGGTCGACAAAAAATCACTGTAAACCGGCAAGGAACAATAATAACCACCCCTTTTCCCCTTCCAAGGCTGTGCTTTCTTTCTTCCTGCGGTTTCACCTTCAGAAACTGCTGATTAAGAAACCCCCCCAAAAAACATGACCCAAATGAAGGGGGGGAGGACAGGGAGGGAAAAGAACAGGTGATATTTATGATTAAGAATCTCAATCACTCTAGCATAAACAATGAGCTTAAGATCATTGGCAATAGAAATAGTTGACTTAACAGATGGCAGGCAGCTCCTGTCAGAGGAAACCATTTTGAGCATGAGTTTAATTGAATGGTTCAGATCTGTATAAATTAACATGTTTTAAAACTGTGCATATTCTCAGGTGGATTTTCAGAATATTTTTTTAGAGGTTTTCAGGTCCTTTCAGTGAAATACTTGTTGTCAGAGGTCGATTCCCAATTTTCAGATGGTTATACGTAAGAAAAATGATTGTACTGTCATCTGTCTTCAGAAAGCAAATGCTTGCTAATGCAAGCTGTACTCTGCTTCTGGTGCTCATGATCTTAAGTGTGCTTCTTACAGAAATTCTGTTGTTTGAGTAGTTCCTAGGGACAAACATCTGCCTATATAAAATTTTATTAGGTAAATAATTTGAATATTCAGTAATTGCTCTGCATGAAGATATTGCAGTAAAAAAAAAATTAAAAAACCAAATTAAGCAATGAAGATGCTCTACACTAACCCTTTTCTTGAAATTTTCAGTCTATCGTGGACTGCAGTGTGTATGTGACAGGACATCAGCACAGTCAAAGAAACTGTTATGAACACTCAAATAGTTCTTAACACCAGACTGAGGCTGTGCCTCAGCATAATTGTTCATGAGAGCTGTAAGCAGATGCTGCACATTACACTGACATTTGCAACAAAAGTGTGAGCAGTGACTTTCTATATATTATGGTGCAAATGGTGTGCTATTCCTGCGAGAAAAAGTGAAGTGAATCCAATGCAGGTAAAAGAGCATGAATGGGTTTTATTACTTAGAAAATCTACAGTAGAGAATGGTGGGAGGCTACTTAATTCATCGAGTTTATAAGAACTCGAGAGGGTAGGGTGGTACAATGGTGAGTCCTGTTCTCCACTGCTTTACACTGTGCACAAACAATCCCCAGGCTGAAAAATTACACTGAAATGAATATATAATGCAAAACCAGAGTCAAAATATCTGTCATAATCCCCAAACTTTGAAGAGTTGTCTCATTGCAGTACATCAGTATCTCATTTCAGACCAAGTAAATCTGAAAAATATATCTTTATTAAGTTTGCACCCCAAGCCTGGCCCTCTGCATATCTGTAAACCTTTTCATGAACTACATTTCCAACTGCTCTGATGTCTATTTCTGCTACTACTACATCCCAAATACTCAGTTTTCTATTATTTTTGCCAAGGTTAAAATGGCTTGAGCTAGGTATGACAGAGCAGGAAAACTGGCTTTCTGCCTGTAATTTGACATCAAGCAAAGAACCTTTTTGATTATGAAAATACTCTCTTATTTCAAGGTAATTCATATTAATTGCAGGTGATGGGCCAATTTCACTACTGGCCTAAGGCATTCCAGTTCCATCAGCTTCAAGGCACTTGTGTGCACATCTATCAGTCATATATTTCTGAAGAAGTTATTGTGAGTTAAGTGAGAGTATTGATTTACAGCAAATGCTTTACTCTGCAGTGGCTACCTCTGTAGCTTATACAGCTCTGTAGCTGCCTTATTTCAATAGAACTTTGTTTACTTTCAAATGTAACTTTACATTTATAAAATCAAATTGTACACAAATTTGTCAAACAAATTGTAAATTCACATAAAGACTCCAGGCTCAATACCCCCTGCAAAGGACTAAACACTTACTTATTTAATGTCTTCACTAAAATTGAATCCGATACTGTATCCGGTTGTAGCAGGGATCCACACATGCCAGTGTCAATAGCATGAGAGGAAAGCAGTTGGTTGTGACATGACTCCACGTGAGCCAGAGGTGAAATTACCTTGCTTTTTCTTTACAGCATGCACACTGAAAGACATCTAAAGATCGCAATGGTTCAAAAGCAAGATTTATCAGACTGCAAAAACAATAAATAAGAATAAAGTATCTCTTTTAATGGCATACACTCATCATTGCTGGGTGAGACACATTAAATTAGAAGGTTGGAAGATATATCGCTCCCCTTCCAAGGAGCATCTTCCAATTTTGCTTTCTAGTCCAGTAATTTTCAGCATCTTTGTGGGCTACTGTAACTGTCACAGTTTCCTCTGGCTCCCCAGGAAAGCCAGAGGCATTGCTTTTGGTCTGCATCCTGCTCTACAAACCAGTTCCCTGCTCCTCTTGAGAGTCCACAAGTCATCCCAATGCAGCCATCCCTTGCTGACAGTATCTCTAGCTCCTCTGTTGCCCCACGCAGCCCTCTGGGAGCTGCTCCTAGCCAAGCCTACCCAGCTGCTCATGGGAAAGGCTAGACCAGTCTACTCTTTGTGGGACCAGCTACTGGACCCTCTCTGCTGTAGTCGAGACAGGGTAAGCAGTCGTCCTACCTCCCCGCTGCCTAGTTACACCTCCTAGCAAAACATAATATACAGAATATTTGCAGTAAACTGTGCCCAAAAACAGTTCTGCCATCTGTCACAGTTGTGAATAATGAGTTCTTTGTACTTCCACAGAGTTACATTCAAAGATCTCCCCATAATTGCAGATAATAATATATGTGGACATCTGGCATTCCACTGATGGCTGTATTAGTCCCAGTTAACAGATGGGGTAAACAGGGTGTGAAGATATTGAAGGTAGATTTTACCTCACCTAATGACAGCTATCTAAATATAAGACACCTTGCCTACTCTACTTAGATAGGTTCTGTCTTTAGCCAATGGAAAGAGACATAGGCACCTCCAGAGGGCTACGTATCACACATTTTCTGGACTCCAACCTTTGGAATGAACTGTCCTCTGGAAATGCCCGTCTGTATTCATTGACTGCACAAGGAGACTTGATACCAAACCTTCAACCAAACAGCTCCCTTTCAGATGTCTAACATTAGGTGAAATAATTTCATACATTAGTTACCGTTAGGGAGTCAATTAGTGAGAAGAACAGGGGAGCCCACTTCACAACTCTGGGCTCAAAGGGCAAGTGTGATGGCCACAGCACCTAAGCTGGAGACCACGTGGAAACGAGGTAAGTCCCAGCCACCAACACCTGAGCAATGCACAGGGATGAAGCAACCTGTATTGTGAGGACTTTGCACTTTTAGTATAGCTGCTGACAGCTGATCATGAAATGTAGTTGTTGGAAACGGGTATCTTCTTGGTGGGGGGTGGGAATAAAACTAAAGGGAACAAATTAAAGAAATGGAGTTAAAAGGAAGTAGAGAGGACTAATAGAAGCACAGCAAAGGTTTCCGAGAGCACCAAATGGACAATCATTGAAAGTCACTGAAAGTTTTCCTGTCTCCATATCAGATTGGTTTTGTAGAGAGGACAGGTGGCGAGCAGAGGTGTTCAGGTCAGTCCTTACACCTGCCTACTTGGAGAGAGGCATGATCCAGCTGAGCTGGCGCCAGGCTGAAACTCAGAAGATTTGGTTTCCAGCTCTGTCAGTGACCTGAAACACCATTGCCACAGCCAGATCCTTTTCCCTTTTTATGCTTCACTTTCCTGATTTATCAAGCAAGGGTAGTTATTCTGTAAGATTCCTTTATAAAATATTTCCAACTGACTAAAAGGAAAATCTCACCTTCTGAGCTAAAGATCATTAATTACATCTCTAATACTGTCTGTTGTACTCACTTGAAAAAAACAAAATGGGGTTTTTTATTTTAAATTTTATATTTTTTAGAAATGGTAGAAACCTATAAATGTAGAGAAGATGAATGACTAAATACATACATCTATGTAAAAACATATGTACAGGTAGATCTTACTACCACACGGAAACATCATTACATGCTAAAGAAGAGTTCAGGCACTGAGCAGGTGAATTGAACAGCAAATTCCCACCGGTCTATCTAGTGTCAGAATTGAGCCAATTGTGACCTGTGTAGTTTTCTTTCAGGGGTGATCACTGCCAAAGACAGCAATATTTTGCATTGTGATTTTCAGTACAGTTAGAGGAATTTGATAGCTAGGTAGCAAGAAAATGTACTGCATTTGGCCGTGGCTTCTCCCACGTTCTCCCTCCAACAATGTGCAAATGTCCCTTGGCTGTTCTGTGCACAGATTTATCAAGCAGAGATTGAATGATGGGAGCATACCACTGAGGCGGTTTCATTCATGTAGTGGGTGTGTTTAGGCAGTTGCTACAGCTCTTAATTTGTTTACCAAGTACATATTTCTCATCCTTCCAAGGAGTCTGTTTCAATAGGAACTTACCAGTGGCAGCTTCACTTAGGCATTATAGTGTCTGTCTAAGAACATGTGACTCAACAGAACAAAATCCTTTCCCCACTGAGATCAGTGGGCCATTTGTTGTCAAGGGAAAAGTCTTTACCCTTTGTCTTCGATCCTGATTTCATCTAGTTTTATATCTGCCCACAGTATTTTCAGACCCCTTTGCAAACCTGAGGATAAAGGAAACACTTATTTTTTGCGGGGTCCTATGACAAGTCTTGAAATTGTACTGTGATATGATTTATCAGTTGCCATAAGGCAGAGCAAAATACATATGAGTGACTGATTTGCATCTCCCAATTTTCAGGTTATTTTCCAGAAGACTGTATTGCTGGGTTTGCCTTTTCCTGTCTACGACGCCCTGGATTAACAAGGAAATAAATAGGATGTCTGTATGGTCAGTTAGATAGAAAGATATAAACACTATAAAAAGCATGAGAAAGTTAAAACTGTGTTTTCATATAGTAAGGGCTGCAAAGAATGGGAAGCCACATGTTCCAGCAAGAGTTTGGTTAGAAACCACCAGACCATCCTTAATGAGGGGTATCACTATTTTTGCTATGACCCATTACACTGTCAGTAGGTAAGGTATATATGAGACTGAAAAATAGTTATCAATGTACTTTAATTGAGAATAAACAGTAGAAACTTACAGCTTGTCACATACTGACTCAAAAGACATTCTTGAAAGCACCATTTCTCAACTCCCAGATGTGTGCCCACATCCATGTGTTTGCTCCCTATGAATGCTCCAAAGCAGTGGGATATGTAGCCATTCATATGCACAAGAGTTATGAGCTTAAGGCAGATGTAACTTGATTTTTAAGGCATGTATGGCAATTTTCTTAATTTCATTTCTGTCAATACTAATCGCTTTGGTGAGAATAGTCTGCAAAATTAGTTACATTTAAAATAAATTATTTAGGTTAAGAGTCAGTGGAATCTGAAAAGCTATTCAGCTGACCAAATGAAGGTGTCTACCTTATGGTGAGATCAATAGTTCTCTAGGCTGTGGCAGGAGCTTATACACAGAGCTCATAGCATCTTCTGCCATATGAAACAGCCTAGTGAATCCAAGATTCACACAGGGCTGGAGGCTATGGCAGAGAACTTGTAGAAGACATGTCCCCTCTGGAACTGCAGATGGAGGCCATCTGCTACATCTCAGAGCATCCGAAATGGATATAGAAGTTCGTGGATGGTCATTGAACCAGACCCTAAGGTTAAGAGTCTGGAGCTGACTCCTATTCTTAGTGGGTGGCATTGTTATGGGACAATATCATAGAATCACACACTGACCAGCATAAAATTACCAGAGCCAAGACTCCTCCTTGGAGTGTCAGGAAAAATGCCAATACTTCGCTTATAAACTGAAACAAAAGTATAAATTACGCAGACAAACATTGGAGTTTTAAAAATTTCTGAAAATATTCCAAGAACCCACCAGGAGATGGATAAAGTTGGATCAAATTTCTGTTAGAAGCATATTTATTTCTAACTTTATCCAAAAATGGTAAAATTGTCCTCATGCTTCAAAAACTGTTTAAGCAAAGTTTTTTTATGGCAGTATATATATATATATTGTGTGTATCCATTGTTGTGATGGGGTGGGTAGTCATCTTGTTCGCTTGAGTGAAGCAAAAGGCTGACATTATTGGCACTAAACAGTATATAACTTCATTTAATACGGACTCTTTGCAGTTTTTTAACTTTAGGCAAATGAGAGCATCAGTACAGCATATAAGATTAAGCTTCAGTTACTGTTAATGTATTTGCAATCTTTAAAAAACATGGTGAAATTGCCTTTGAAGTTATGGCATTCAGAGGTTGAAAGCCTGGCTGTAGTAAAGAATTTAGTATCCTCCAAGATATTTAATATCAAATTGAAACTAAAACTTGGTCTGAAATAGAATTCATTTGGTCAGAGTTGCTATCAGGACAATTATCGTCCATTGACTCCCATGCAGAAGTCCCAGGAGAATATGCTGGGATCCACTTCAGCACTAACCTCCCTCAGTCCCTATGCACCTGGCAAACAGTGCTCTGGACATGGTGGGGAAATGAATGTAAGGAAAAAAATGTGCAAGATTGTTTACCTCGAGTGTTTGAGTTTTTAGTGGAGATATCCAAAACTTGACGTTTTAGCCACTTCCCCCTGCTTTGCTAAGGGTGGCCCATAAAACCCACTTCAGATGTCTAGATCATCTAGAGGTTTGTAGAGAGAGCCCCTGCCCCTGAAAACTGACACTGAACAGGATACCACACAGGCATAGCCAGAAAATCTGCAGAGATCAGAAAGCTTCCCACTCTCTGGAACTGAAAATATTTTGGCTTTCTGCACAGCTGCCCAGGTGGGCTGAACTGCCTTTTGAAGGCTGCAAGCCGGCTGTGCTCATGCCATTTTTTATCATAGGCCAATGGTATTAGGGCACTGGTCCAAGAAGGGGGTGATCTGGATTTGAAACCTCCTCGGACCAGCACTCCCAGAGGTTGGCCTGTAGAACGCATTATAGACCCTTCCTGTAGGGTGCAGTGGGAGCAAAAGAAGACAGAGAGTATTTGTCTGGCCATACCTCAGCCTGGCATGCAAGATCCACATGGTTAAAAGAAAAGCAGGTGAAAAAGAGTGTAACTGCAAGATTTCTGTTCAAACAACACGTCCTGCACTGCTCCCTTGCCTCTGGATGATTGCTCCAAATGCAAGACTGGTCTGCAGAAGTTGTGCACTGATACCAGCTCCTCTGAGGCTTCAAGTTAGCATGTAGAGTGCATAACTTCAGTGCCTGGGAAGCTTTTAGGTTAGCCGCAAGGTGCCTATTGATTTTGAGCAGGCAAGCATTATGCAATGCTGCACTGCTGTCAAGGCAGACATGCTTAAATTGCATTTAAAAGCAATTGTAGCCAGGATTTTAAAGGTGTGGATCTAATTCTTTGTAATAAAAACTTTGTGTCACAGAAATTTTTTAACACCAGTGTTTACTTAAAAAAATATGAGCTATTGCAAAACAGCCTTGCTAACTCTAATGCAGATGACACCAAGTTGGGAGGGAGTGTTGATCTGCTTGAGGGTCGGAAGGCTCTGCAGAGGGATCTGGACAGGCTGGATCCATGGGCTGAGGCCAACTGGATGAAGTTCAATAAGGCCAAGTGCCGGGTTCTACACTTTGGCCACAACAACCCCAGGCAACGCTACAGGCTTGGGGACGAGTGGCTGGAAATCTGCCCTGCAGAAAAGGACCTGGGGGTGTTGATTGACAGCCGGCTGAAGATGAGCCAGCAGTGTGCCCAGGTGGCCAAGAAGGCCAACGGCATCCTGGCCTGTATCAGAAACAGTGTGGCCAGCAGGAGTAGGGAGGTGATTGTGCCTTTGTACTCGGCTCTGGTGAGGCCGCACCTCGAATCCTGTGTTCAGTTTTGGGCCCCTCCCTACAAGAAGGACATTGAGGTGCTGGAGTGTGTCCAGAGAAGGGCAACGAAGCTGGTGAGGGGTCTGGAGCACAAGTCTTATGAGGAGCGGCTGAGGGAGCTGGGGTTGTTCATCCTGGAGAAGAGGAGGCTGAGGGGAGACCTCATCGCTCTCTACAACTACCTGAAAGGGGGTTGCAGAGAGGTGGGTGTTGGTCTCTTCTCCCAAGTGACTAGTGACAGGACTAGAGGAAATGGCCTCAAGTTGCACCAGGGGAGGTTCAGGCTGGATATTAGGAAAAAGTTCTTTACTGAGAGAGTAGTGAAACACTGGAACAGGCTGCCCAGGGAAGTGGTGGAGTCACCCTCCCTGGAGGTATTCAAGGAGCGTGTGGATGTGGCATTGTGGGATGTGGCTTGATGGGCATGGTGCTGTGTGGTGTGGGTGGGTTGTTTTTGGTGTGGGTTGTGGTGTGTTTTGTGGTGTGTTTTGTGGTTTGTGGGTGGTTTCGGGGTTTTTTTTTTTTTGTGGGTGTGTTTTTTTGGGGTTTTTTTTTGTTTTTTTTTTTTTATGGTTGGACTTGATGATCTTACAGGTCTTTTCCAACCTTAGTGATTCTGTGATTCTGTGATTCTGTGATTCTGTGTGATTCTGTGATTCTGTGAAATCAACAGAAACAAGAGGCCGTACAGCTCATTGCCTGGCAGGAAGAGAGCACACTGCAAACACTGCTTGCAAGTATTGAATGAAGCGGACTACAATGGAGCACAATAATGAAGTCAAAGAAACAGCATTAATTAATCACTACCAGTATTAATTACTCCTATTGAAAAAAGATCAAACTTTTCAAGCGCTCTTTAAGGACACAACCATCATGGCAAACACCACACTGCCACAGGGGCATTTTGTACATTAGATAAGGTGATACAGATATTATGAGTCTCACACAGGTGTCACAGTCACACCGATCTACTGTTGAGTACAGTATGAGGAAAAGCTGACTAAGTGGGGTCCAAGTTCAGACAGTATCTTTCACTCAAGCCAGTTATCATAACGCAAATCTGACACAAAGTCCGTTTAATGTACATGGTAAGGATGCTACCAGTCTGTTAGAAACATGGCAACAGGAGACTTCAGTTTTTTAACAAAGCATCATCAGAGCCCGCAATGTACAGAAAGCATGTATTAGATCCTTTAGGGAAAAAAATTCTGTTCTGCAGTGAATAGCAGCTGCCTTGCTCCAATGTGGGGAAGTGTTATTACGTTCATCATTGGTTCTCTTTCTTTCCCTGTTGTTGGCAGCAACTACATCTGTCTTAGCAACTCAGGATATTATTAGGTAAACTATGAACACCCTCAGAGGCTGTAGGCTCTCAGGGCATCAATATATCTGTCACATTTCAAAATTATCAATTACATGTACAGAACTGACTCTTCTCAGCATCACAGCGGGGACCTTGAGAGCAGCTGCTGGGTGCTGGCAGCACAGTTCCCACTGCACAAGTCGCCCCAGGTCACCTTCCCAGCATGGCAGGGCCACTCACCCACCTTTCCCAGCCACCACCACTGCTCCTGCAAGGGGTCTCCCTAACTCCAGCTCCCCTGTAACCCCAGTGAGAGGGAGATGTTGCCTAGGGTCTCATATTTTCTCTGAGGGGCAAAATATAATGGAGCATCTGGTGCCATACAGGTGCAGGCAGGCAGAGCTGTGGGCAGGACTGGGCCCCACCACAGCTCAGAAGCTGCTGAGCGTGGGGACAGCTGCCCTCAGCGCCAAGCTCCTTACCACTCGCTCACAAGCAGCAGCTTCACAAAAACAGCCCCATACCTCAGACATGTTGTAAAGGCCTAAGGAAATTTGCCATAGGCCTTCAGCACCAAAAGAATCTAAAGGGGCAGTTTGGGAGCCTCCCGGGGGCATCCCTGGGACCCTGCTCAGGGCAGTGCCCTACACGCAGCGAGGGTCCTCCTCATCCTGCCCTGTCTCTCTGCTGTGGCTGCTGCAGGCTCCCGGCAGCTCCACAGCCTGCCGGCTTCATACCCAGGCCCTGGCTCCTGGGGAAGGCAACGCTCAGCCTCCTGGGCCTTGGAACGGAGGAGTCGGGAGCTCTCAGTGAGCCGCGACTCGCACTTGTGGTGGTGACTGTGCTGAACAAACCACCGCTATGGTCCAGCTGTGGTGGCAGGGCTCCCTTTCTTCAGAGAGCCTGTCATTGCAGAAAGTGTTTTGCGAGAAGTACGCGGAAGTACGCAGAAGTACCTTTGCCTGCAAAGGCTGGCTTGCTGTCAGAAGACTGTTGGGGTCTCTCTGAAGGCAGATACATGATGACAGTAGCAAACAGCACATATATTCCCCCTTTAGGCAGTTTGCTTACCAGTTAAGATCATTCCAGCATTTACTGCTCTTAATAAGTCCAGCAAATGACATCAGTTAAAAAGTTTAGATTTTCAAAGAAGTACTGGGAACCTAAATGATTTCTGTAAACATCTACCGCACCATTGGTGAAGGAAAGGAGTGTGTGGTGTTTTCCAAACCAGGAAGAGTATCCATATACTTAATAAGAAAATCATCATTGTCTTCTCAGTCAAACGGACTCCATAATGTTTATTGGATGCTACAGCGAGAACATTACAGGAGAATAAGATACAACTTTAATGACTCGATTGGTTTTTGTATATATGCGCAGTAGCATTCTCTCAAAACCTATTCCGACTCCTCACACGTAACTAGTAGGAGCAGTGTTGCTGAAAACGTTATGACCTTTATTGTTGAATATGATGGTATTAAATAAGCAATAAGGACAAAAAATGCATACAGCAAAGCAAATGGAGGCCTGGCATTACCCCACTGATTCCTTCATATTCGCAGCAAAACATGAATCTGCACTTGTATGCAAACACTGGTAATGAGGTTAAAGCTTCAATGGTTCTCTGTTGTAGAGTAAAGAGGCTATCATGGACAAGATGAGATTCTATAAATGGCTGGACTGTCTATTATGATGGCTGCAGAACTGAAATTTAATTCTATATATTTTTTTCTTTTGTCACTGGACCTCATTCTGTTCTCAGTCACACTGGTAAAAACCAGTGTTATTGAAGCCATTTCAGCATAAAACGAGCATAAATTAAAAGAATGCGGCCTCTTGCTTGCAAAAAGTTCATATTCTCAATATGTACTGGAGTTAAGGAGAACAATAAACATAAAAAGATAAAAGTGAAAGTCGGTTACCTTTTTGGAAATTATAGACTACATTCAGAATAAGATGTTAAAAATATTGTTCAGTTTCCTGAACTACACTAAGATCATAAGATATTTCAGCTTTTTATGATAATAAGAACACAGAGTTCACTTATAAAAATTACCTTACTATCTGACACCTTTTGCATAGCAAGACATTTATATTGTTGAAATACACACAGCAGGTACATATTAATTAGTGTGTTGATAGTTATTAATACTGATAGACTGGTTGCTACCTAAGACACATTCTTATCAGCAGGAACTACTCTAAAAAAACCATAAGTATAAAATATAAAATGTCAGCTAGCATCTGATTTAATTCTGAATGAATGGGCTGCTTGAAATTAGAGACATCACTGAAATCTCCATTTATCAGGGTGAACGTGCAATGTCCTTGAAATTCTTTCCTTGTGCTAATCTATAGTCCTGGAATCAAACCATATGCAGTCTAGTAAAATGTTGTTGTTTTTATTAATTAACTAGTTATTTTTTAAATGAGAACTTAATGGAGTTAACTTTTTTAAATTCAAGGAAGCCCACAGATGATGGATTGAATTTTATAGTCTCCTCATTTACCTTCCATTGTTAGGCATGTTCTTCCCTAGTTCTGTCCCATAAAATAGTTCACAGGCTTTGCAGAATCCTCTTTCAACAGTTGCATTGGTACAGATGAAGTAAAATTTTTGTTAGACCAGGGTTGTCTTGAAATTGTGATGTGTGTCAGCAAAATAGTCTCTTTGGATGGACATGTTGTCTTAACTGCATTCCCTCATGGCATTGTGGGGTTTATAATTTCATTTGGGTAGTAATAAGAAGTGCAGAGATTTCACAGGAATAATAGCATGTTCTGTCTTGGCTCTTAGAGCCAGAGATATAGAATATGCTGAAGGCAAGAAACCAGACTTCACTGAATTATTTCATATGAGCATATTTTCAAATTCAGAAGCTGATGGAAACTGACTGCTCAAAAACTCCTCAGATTTGGCCTTTTGGACTTACATGGTTAGGTATGCCCCAGACTGAAATGTTGTATGATTGAGCGTACTGCAGATTACATCCACCAGAAAATAAATCTACATAACATGGTCCCGAAATTATCTGGCCTGGTTAGAACCATGTTCATAACTTTCAGAGGCCAATATTTGTACAAAAGCTACCAAATTAATAATGGTATATAAATACAACCTTTCTCAATCTCTTGGACTAAAGTCAACTTTAAATGTTGCAATGTCTTTAGAAAACGGAATGTTATAACTGTATTTACATTCCTTATTGATTTCCTTGAGATGCTACCCCACCAGAAAGTGTGTTATCATTCAAAACGTCCCTGTTTTCAATGTCTGCTACAAACACCACAAAGGAGTGTTGGTATGATCGTGCATTCAGGAAGATGCACGATTATAATACATAGGGATAAAAAACTCATCTCACCAGATTTTACAAATGTACAAAGATGTTACTGTATTGAATTGTTTTATGTTTGACAATAAGATCAGTTTTGCTAGATGGTTTGGTTAATTTGATTAATGATGATTTGGAGTGTTCTCTGCTCTGCTGCAAAGCATTGTAAATTACATTACTCTTTTGCACTTACTGTAATGACTTCCTTGCTGGCCTCAGCTCTTCTTTATATGTATATATACTTACCATGTATAGCTACCTAGACTCACTGACAATGTCTACAGCTAAATAAAAGAGGGCTGGGAGCTGATTGAGCTCTCATCCTATGAGCGTGTGGGACTAACTGTCTTGCATTGGCAATGCTTAGTATAAGACTCCCCTACAGTAAGTATGTCTTAGACAGAGAAAGTCAGTGTGAGCAAAAACAGAGCTGGGGACTGAGTTAACAAATACACAGAGAGTTTTTGGGGTATCCCTCTTTCATTTGTCAGTCTAGACTTACAAACCAATAACATTCATAGTCCTGCATAGAGTATTATGCTACTTTGTTATTGATCTCAGTACACTATAGTGTGCAATGTACCAAATAAAGTTGTAATGATGCCTAATCTGTGTGCTACATACGTCTTAATTTTCTGGATCTCTTATGCTGGGGATGGGTGAATTTTAGAGTGACTCATGCAGTCAAACTAAAATATGTCAGGTCTGTATCAAAACACAGCTAGGCAGTGTTACAGAGAATGAGGGAGACATCTGTATTATTTTTCAATGGCTATTTTACCTGTTTCAGTTTATGTGCTTGATACTTTTTCGTCTGAGTGCATGAATTTAAATCTGGAGCATCTGTTAGGAGGAGCATTCACTTTAGTCAAACAGAAGTTATTGAACTCACTACAAGGATAAATGGGTGAAATTAAAGGGCCTCTGATATATATAAGATCAGAATAGCTCTTCTAATGGTCCCTTCTGGGCTTACACTTTATGAATCTATGTTTCATTTCCTGCTTGCTCAGTGATAGAGATAGGATATCTCCAGGGGAGATACCAAGAGTCCTTCAGAGAACAACGGGTAGGCTATTAATCTGAAAGTGCCTACCTGCCTGGTTCAGGCTAAGGTTAACAAGCTTATTGTCCCACTTCTATGGCTTGAGATCAAAGGACATCTATCTGTTAAAAATCTTCCTAGAGAGGACAAGTGGAGAGCAAAGAAATCTGAGGGAAGGCAATGTGGGGAGACAGCAAGGTAGTATCTATAGGATATCCTGTCCATCTCGATCAAAATGTCATAGGTGCATAAACTAAACAAAATGTAATAAAACCTAGAAAATAAGCTGATGTGTGGGTAAACCTGAGCGCTAGTTTAACTGTGTTCCCCCACTCAGTTAATCTTGCAGAAAAAAAGGACTAAACTGTGATTTAGAAGGTTGTTTTGGATCACTGTTAGCAGTCGCTGCTGGCAGCTTTTGAAGGATAATTGCCTCCAGAGACCAAGCCCACTTGGATCAGCAAAAAAACAGAAGCCAGCACTAGTAAAAAGAGAGTTTGAAACACAGTCAGTAAAAAGTGGTTGAACTGCAGGGTTTCACTGAGGACCTATAGAGCCAGTGTGACCCAAGGCTTGTTAACTTGTAGTTGGGACCCTCAAAGGCTGCAAAGAGTATACAGATGCATGTTTGAGCAATGTCTTCCCAAGTCACAGCGAATGGCTGACCAATGCATTCAGAGCCTTCCTAACCTGTTCCCTGTCATCATAAGTCACAATACTTTGCAACCCACTTGGTCCTGCTGTTTAGCAACATATCTTTTTCTTGTTCTAATAGTTGTGTCCATTTGTAATTACTAAGATACTTACTGCCACAGCTAAGACATAAACCTGGAAATTAGGAGGTAAGGTTCAGTCTGCACCTTTGAGGGAAGAGGGTGCACGGCATGGTATGATGTTAGCTACCAGACCCTGACTCCTCATAAATAGAAAAATATTTGTAATACTCATGTTAAATATTCAAGATATACAGGTTATCCAAGATATGTAGGCTAAGTACCTTGCTAGTATACATATTAACAATACTTAACTGCAGTAACACAGCATTCAGCGCAGATTATAAATCTTGTCCTAGACTCTGCATTGTTGCCATTGCTGATCAAGTCCACTGTTCTCAGGACATGGGTTAGTTAATCGCTCTCTACAATTATCTGAAAGGGGGTTGCAGAGCGGTGGGTGTTGGTCTCTTCTCTCAAGTGACAGGACAAGAGGAAATGGCCTCAAGTTGCACCAGGGGAGGTTTAGGCTGGATATTAGGAAAAATTTCTTTACTGAGAGAGTGGTGAAGCATTGGAACAGGCTGCCCAGGGAAGTGGTGGAGTCACCATCGCTGGACGTGTTCAAAAAACGTCTGGACGTGGCATTGTGGGACATGGTTTAGTGGGCATGGTGGTGTTGGGTTGATGGTTGGACTTGATGATCTTACAGGTCTTTTCCAACCTTAATGATTCTGTGATTCTGTGATTTGCAGCTAACTCAGGTATGCCTAGATTAGCTATCATCAGCTTTTCATTATAGCACCAACATGCTCTAACAGAAATCATCCCTTACCCCTACTTTGATTTCACATGAGGACCTCATAGCCACCTGGGTGATCTTTCTGGGCAATATTCTCTCTTCCTGATTTGTCTTTGCTTCTTATGCATTTGTGTCTCTCCCCAGGGAAGAATTGCACAGATCCTGTGCTATCTTCTCTAACATCATCAGTGACCAGTCCCGCTCTTAGTTTGGTTAAGTGTCTCACCATTTCTCTATCCACTATTTTACCTGGAGCCACTCCACATCCCCTTCCCCTTCTCTTGTTCCTTAGGAGAGAGCAATGAGATGTAGCCTCAAAAGTACAGCCTCAGCAGCCTCCACATGCTCACAGCAGTTTCCTTCCTCATGGTATACATAAGCCTTGCTCCCTTAAAAGAGTGCAAGGTAGGGAATAGCTGCACTTTTTAAGCAATAAAGCTTTTTATAGCATTTGCAGGGATGCCTGCCAAGCTGGGTTATGCTGATATGTCAGCAGCTCTGTTATGATAGCAGGCTGTGGATATTTCAGTTCAAAGGTCACAATATCCTGCCAAAAAATGAGAGATAAACTTACATTACGTGTGCAGTGTATTTGAACAATCTATCTGTAAAAGAAAATGGAGGCAGAGAGGACACTAGGTAAGTAGTGCCAAATTATATGAACTTTGATTTAACCCTTGGCAGCACAGTGCAGGAGACAGGGACCACCTGGAGGAGGTAATGCGGCTGACTTGGGCAGCTCCTCGCTTCTGTCCAGCTTTGTGCTGTTGCTTCACAGGTCCATCCTTCGGGTTCCAGTTATGTCGCTACATAAGGCTGATGCTAATCAACCACATAAATGACAACAGTAAAAAAAGCATAGCAGACACTTACTCTGTGTCATACCCTAGATTAAGTGCTCCCCTGCTGTTGCCTAGGACATACTGATGGCCTCAAGTGTGGCAGTGGGAAGTTTGGAAATGCCATCACTAGGGCTAACATTAGATCTGTCGAACCTTCCAGACCCAAAGAAGAAGTATCAAGTTTTGATAATTTTTGCCAGCATGCCGAGCATTTCCACAGATGATTCATTTGTATGAGTAGTGTGAGCCAAAATGAAGTTCAAATTCTGCACTTATACCAATAAAGAGTGTAGGAGGTTGTGGATTTTTTAGGATCCTGCCTAAGTGATGTCTTATGTAGTTTGAAAAGGATGAATTTATAAGTGTTTCAAGTAGCTCTTAATCTCTCTTAGCTGCAAACTATCCCTAAAACACCACTCTCCTCTGGGGTGTTCAGCCTGGCACTAGGTTCTTCAAGTCCAAATGTCAACAGTTACACTCAGCCAGTGAGGGAAAGGAGACAGAACCATGTTACTTGTATAATCAGCTGTCACTTAAAGACATTGAATATTGTGTTATACACCTCTCAATAAACCCATAATCCCACACATGTGTACACTGATAAAATGGGATTTGTTTTGGATAATTACAATATAGAAGGAAATTTTCATGAGATTGCAAATAAATATTTAGGAAAATGTTGATTTAAGCCATTAAACTATTCGCTTCTAATTGTCAGCTTAGTTCTAAATGTGTGTATCTTCCAAGCCACCAAGTGACTAAGAAAACAGTGCTGCTGGTGCAGGATTAGTCACTATGTTGAGATGTGTTTCTGTACATGCCTTACGGGTAGATTTCTGTGGGTTGAGATAAACTGCATGTTGCTGACACACTCTTCAGCATGAATATGTGTGAAGTGAGTGAATATATTTGGGTCTTCTTGTGTCTTTACCCAAAAGGCTTGGGACTAATCTCTGAAACTGTTTTTGTCATGGTGTAATGCCATTATCTACATTGCAATGGCTTAATGTGTGAGCCTTAATTTACTTATGCCTGTTTTGGCCCATAGCCAATGGCTTTCAGATAATAGGACACCTGGATGTGGAAGGCTGTCTCTGTGGATGTAGCTCTGGAGTTCACAATCTCAGCCATGTCTCTGCCTTTACCTGGGGAACCTGATCTTGCATTACCTGATGACTCCCAAGAACTAATGCAAGAACTGTCGTTCTGCGTGAAAGGAGCATGACACAAGATTGGCCGGGTTATCCTTTTTCACAGTAAAATCTGTCATGGTTATTTTGTCAGCTGTCCTGTGACTCATTCTTTCAGGGCAAATAATGTCCCTATTTGTAATGGCGAAGGGGGTCCACTCTGCCTCCAAGGTCTCCAGTACCTATACCCCAGCAAGAGCACTCTACCTTAACTCGTGTGCGGGAATTGTGTAGTGTGGCAATCTTCCAGACAAGATGCTTTCTTTCACTGCCAAATACACCCACTCTCCTCTCGAACACAGCCCTGTTCCTACATTGTGGCTTTTGTGCAATGCTCAGTACATCTTTCCAACAGGAGCTAGAGCTCAGCAACAGTATCACTCGAATAGAGGTAATCTTGAACGTCTGTTGCACCTTTCTTCTTTGGACATCAAAGCATTGAATAGTCCCTACAGAGCTCAGCTCACCCACAATTGCAATGCAGTCTTACTCTGAACTCTAAGCCCATAACAATAGTTCCGTATTTTCTCAATGATTCCCAACACGAATGTGATAGATGAGAGTATCAGCTTTGTTTTCCCCAAATGCCACACTTGCAAATTCGGTCTGGGGTCCCGCAGTGAATTTGACTGTTTCCATTTTGTGCAGCACAAAGAGTAGCCAAATCCTTCAGGACGGCTCTAGCACCTGAGTTATCCTGCCTGATTTACAGGTTTCGCCTGGAGTGTCAGGGACTCTTCTTTTGTTTTTGCAGCACTGATGGATCTCTAGAAATGCGGCATGTGACCTGCACTGGCACTTCATAAGCAAAAATGGACTCTGGCTTACATTCATTTATCTGTGTTGCCTCAGAGGAGTTAACACCAGAAACATGTTTTTCCCTCTGACACAAGCGAATGTAATTATGAATACATATAAGAAACTGATATGTTAAGTAAGACTGGGCTGATATTATTTTTCAGGGTTGAGTAATCCACTAAGTGATTTACTCAAAGTCACATATAACCTGTGAAAGAGAATCCTCAATTTCCAGAATCACAGTATCACTTGATACCTCCACTAGGTTAGTAAGAGGTTATGGCTGCTGTTCTTCTGTTGTTATTGATTATCAACAAAGATGTCTTGATGTCTCAGTTACATTTGAAATGTCAGAGTAATACTGAGATGAAAAAAATATGTTTGATCAGATTAATATGGGGTTGAAGACTAGATTGATGTGATCAGCCTATTGTTTTGGAAAATAAAGGATAACTGGAAAAAATTAATTTTTACTAAATTATCACATTCTGTAATTTTTTTATGTACAGACCATAATCTTTTTTTTTTTTTTTCCTCCTGAAACAAAATGTAGGTATGTTTTTTTCTGATAATCTTCACTGTTTCAGTACATTAAGAGTAAATTTTTTTTTAGGAAATCTAATGTCTAATGTTTATTGATTTAATGGATTTAATATGAAAACCCTGACACATAGCTCCTCAAGTGCTTTCCAGAATTATCTTGATGGAAACTGTCTATTGTTACATCTATGACAAGGCAGTTAAATGTGGAGTAAGAATTGGCAGCATTGATCTCCCAGACTAAGCCACATAATTGTGCTGAAGGGATTTTATGTTATTTGTGTTGCAGTTGATAATTCAGCCTAAAGTTCTGACTGAAACTGATGATCTTTACGCAGTCCTGTAGGACTTCAGTCTATCATTATGTCATTACAAAGTACCACATTCTGTCTCTGTGGAGTCCAAAATGCCTGCTCTTCAGATAAGAGATCACAGTACATCAGAATACAATGCAATATTGTCACAAGAGTTATTCCAAAGTCCTGAGGGTGTTGTAATTCGGATATCTTTTTCATTGGACCTGCTAATGCTTTTCAGGCACAAAATAACTATTCTTTCTGCACTCCTTTAGTTTGACTACCATCAGCCTACCTCCAAGCTATTGGCAGTGAAATCTAGCATTCCTGCTGGGACGAAAAATAGAGGCTACTGATATCAAAGGCAGTGCACAGCATTGACCCAGGCCCTGGGTATTTTGTAATGTAGGTTTGCAACTTTGCAAATGGAAGTCTGGAGGTTTTGGAATGGAGAAAAATCTATGGAAACTTTCTTTTGTAATGTGCAAAATAAAATACATGTGCATGCACATATAGTTTTGATTCTAAGAAAACTTTTTTTTTCCAACTGTGCAAACTGTCCCTACACCTTTATGTCACAGACAGACTGCATAGAGGCAGTCCAACCCATGTACGCGCTAGTAGTATATCTTTGAGGCTGATAAATATGAGTAAATATGGAGCTACCGTACTTACAAGATTAAAGATTTCTCTTTATTTTTGCTAGTGCTGTTGAAAATTAAGATCAAAGCAACACAGTTACCTCAAGGGCAACTAATGAGATAGAAGTTAGTTGTTTGCTACTGTGCTTATTATTTGTCCTGTGCAATGTGCCTTGATCTACCCACCATTCTTCCAGTCCTGCCGTGGGTGCTGTTCTGTTACTGTCAGATTATTTTGAATCTTCATTTGGTATGAAAAGCCATTTTTTAATACATCCAGTCTACCTTTTCAAGTAGATCACAACTGGCCTGAACACTGAAGAAACAAGTAGGAAAGAAAAGGCAGACAAGCTGAAAATGCTGAAGGGGAAGAGAAAGGTCTTGAGAGAATGTGTTTAAAAGAGCCTGTTAACCCAGATATTGCTTCCCTCAGACTCTCTAGTGGCTGGCTCACATAGAAATTTCATTTTCTATCATAGAAGATCAACTGAAAAGAACAACTTAATAGAAAATGAAAGTTTTACATTTGCAGCCTGCCGGAGAATTGCACAATTAAAAATAACCTGACACAGTCTAGATAAGAAAATGCAAAAAAATACCACTGAATGGTTTCAGAACTTTTATTAAAAAGAAGACAACCTCAGCCCACCCAAAAATGCTGCTATCTACTGCCCTAAATCCTTGAGTGTTTGGCACATGTCTTTCTCTACCAGTTTTTCTGTCTTCCTGCAGCTTTTTCTAGCATATTTTCCTCTTTTCACAATAGTAATTTATGTTCAAAATTACAATCTTACTATCCCCAAAAACAAAACAAAGTTTCACTGAAGGAGTCAGCTGTAATATAAGAAAAGATTAATTGCATGAGTGCTGGGTTTAGAGGTGATGTGGGCATATCATTCATGTCAGCAGTAAGGCAGATTTAGAGCTCCAAACAGGAGTATGAGGTGCTTGCTTTAGGTAAAGTGTTGCTCTCAACCTCCTTTATTAAATCAATAGCAATAGAGGAGGACATCAAAAGATGGCCCTGAGTCGCTGCTTGCAACCCTCACAAGGGCCACATCTGTTCTACTAAATGCATCCACTCCAGCGAATGGTTCATCGGTCAAGCGGTGGAGAGAGTAGAGAGGGCCTTTACACCATTCAGGGCTAGCCTGACCTAGAGCAGGCTGGCCACGTTGATATTACATGGCAGTAGATCTTCAGATAAGAGCTATATCATAGTACATCGGAATGCAACGTTGTCATGAGTGTCATAGCAACTGGTCCAAGATCTAGGACATAATTATTACTGAATATGTTTTTTTTCTTAGCTCTAAGTTTAGAAATAATATAAATGCCATGTTGCATCCATCAATAAGAAACTGAGGCTTTTGTTGCCTGTGCTGAGATACAAACATGTGGGTGTTTGTGAGAATGAAGCGCCTTCTGGGATCCCTAGGACTGTGCAGGATGGAGGGAGCCAGATCTCGTATAGGTTCATCAATATTGGGATTGGTCCCTGCACTGAAATACTTGTGCACTTGTACCTGAGCATTGGTTTTGAAAGAGCTGGTTGGAGTGGGCCAAAACAAAAATGGGAAGCAAAACAGCAATTTTCAGGTGTGGACAATTTGTCTGGTCCCCTTATTATTTAGTAGCTGTATCAACATGACCCCTTTGTAGAACTGTACTAGGGTGCTTCATTACATTGCCTTACATCTCCCAAGAAGCAAAATTATTTAAGAAAACAGTGATAGGCATTAGGGTTTGGCCTATTCTCTCCCTCATTTTGATGTAAAAATGTGAAAGAATTTGCTCCTTTCCAACAGTGGAATAGATGGCACTCTATTACAAAGTTGCTGCCCCTCCAGAGGCAATGCAGATCTGTACCATCTCAGGCTGACATGAACAGAGGGGAAGGCAGCAATAGGTTGATAAGTTTATTGGGAAATCTTCTGTAGGACTGGACTTACCATGAATAAAAAAGAGCACAGTGACTCATATTTCTGTTTCTTCATCCAAAAAGCTCTTGAATGCCAGCTAACTGACGAGATTAAAATAGTGATGATACAGGTCTAAGACATCTTATTCTTCAAAAGGTAGATGAGACAAACAAGTGCCTATAGATACAGCTGATGAAGAAGAAGGAATATGCAGCAACTGAGGAAGCAGAAGGAAAGGGAAGATCAGGTTAAGACAATGTTTTCAGCTAATTGCACAGACCATGGCCTGTTGTGTTGATAAGGGGAGACTCTCAGGTCCAAGTGAGGATGAGAATTATGACATGTAAAGCATTCGCTGTGGTCCACAGCTATGCACATGTGACAACACCTTATTTCTATTGTAGCAACCATTGTTTTTAACCACTTAATAAAAAAAAGGAAAAAAGAATTATGAGAATTACACTTAAAGCTTTTCTTAACTTCCATTGATTTTACCTTTCCCTTTGGCAGTGGAGAGTTCCATGTGGGTAAACATCAGCCTTTCTTGAGCAGTCCTCTTAACTATTCTAAGACAAACATCATTAAATTTGTTTACATGGTCTCTGCTTAGATGATCATGGAAATTATTTTCCTAATCTTTCACA
This sequence comes from Gavia stellata, assembly GCF_030936135.1. Lineage (NCBI taxonomy): Eukaryota > Metazoa > Chordata > Aves > Gaviiformes > Gaviidae > Gavia > Gavia stellata. The sequence goes on along the minus strand of NC_082594.1, from coordinate 25,944,854 downwards.
GGAAAGATACAGAACACAGGAAAAGATAATTCTTGTCTCTGTAGTGGACTTCTAGAACTGCATAACATGATATTATTGGTTACTCCAGAAAGCTATTACCAAAGTCATGCCATCCTTAAAGGAGCGGTTCACAACATCTCTTGGTATCTATGTGTAGTTAGCAAGGACTTTATGAGAAGCTGCCACATGAAAACTTATTCCTATTATTACACAGTTGTATTTTGACTGCAACTGTCAAAACTGTCGCCACTGGGAATTTGGCAACCACAGCAGCAATGTGTTTGAGCACTATGAGGATATGTCTAAATGAGTACCTGTAGAGAGATTTGAGTTCACTTCGCCCATGCTTAGAGATGGTTCTCAAGCGCTGTGCCTGAGCTAATACACCCTGCTGAAAAGGCAAGTTACGGTTTTGTAAGCTGGACCTGGGACCATGCAAACATGCTTTCCAGGCATCCAGGCTGGTCTATCCCTGTACAAACTGTGCTGGGGCTGTGTGCTCGCCCATGCAGATGTGCCTCTGGGTGCTGAACCTGGAATTCCACCACAGACAAACTGAGGTGATGGCTTCTGCACATGGGGAATCCCCCCTTTAGTTCTCAGGCGAGTTTTAGTATCCCCCTATAGATTTCCAGAATTTCAAAACCTTCCCCTTTTTTTTCCCCTTTTTTTAGTACATTTCAGGCATTTGTCTCCAAGACAACTTGTAACTTTTTTTAGGTTCATTACAGCAGTAACTGTCCAGTCAATCATAATTATTTCTATATGCTTCGGTCCTAGGCATGCAAGGATTTGTTACTGGCAATTTAATGTCCCTACTGGACAGCAATATGCTAATAATTAGCCCTTTATGAAATACACTTAATATCCTTACTATATATCCATTGACATGAAAGGAAATAAAGGCACATCATCCTGTAAACTCTTAAGAAGTCATCCAAGCTGTTTTCATTTTCTGTTTTCACAGTGCACTTATTTAAAACCTTGGACATCTGCTGCCACACAAAGTAAAAGATACATAAAAAGGCAATGAGATTTGTTATACTGTGTGTTACATTACAGACTGTGCATAGTGCACATGGGTGCAACTAGAATTGGCAGTAGTGAACACCCAGTGGGGTGAGAGGTAATTATCCATGATATCATACATCCTTCTGCCACTGCCAAAGAAGGGCACTCAGCAAAGCTGTTGTTCATAGCAAGAGTGATCATCTCGGTGTGCTTGCAAGTACATTGTTTGCAGTACAGAATAATCCCTCTAAATGTACATTACCTGAAGAATGTTTTTAAAGCACTTGTCCTTGCCAGAGATGACTGTTGTCATTCTCCCATGTATTATTCTTCCTGCTAAGTGGTACTGCCAGCAAAGGAACAGTCATGAAGCCTATGCTAAAGTACATGACAAAAAATATTTGACATTGTCATTGACATTATCTCTTCTGACAACAGCCAAATTCTGCTAGTGTGTATATATACCAATAGCACAGAGTCTTTGGTATGATCACTAAAACATGAGAAAAAGAGAAGAAAATTACTGTAGGCCCAGACCAAAAGTATAGTTGGCTGCTAGAGCAGCTTTCCACTTGAACAATAATTTTTTCATATGTGCCAACTAATGATGCCATGCCATCAGCCCAAATGGCTTCTGGTTCTGAAGGGAGGGTTTCCTAGCCCAGGGCAAACTGTGTTGGGAATAAGAGCTGCTAATAATGGCCTCATAGCCAGTGTACTTCTGACGTGGAGTCCCTGGACTAAGAAAATAAACTCTTCCATCATATCCTACTCCTCCCATCATAATGTCACATTTCTACAGTTCTGTTCCCCACTGTGAATTAGGGAACCTATGGCAGAAAATTGAAGTTGGCACTGGATTTCAGTAAGGATGGAAAACTGAAAACTTTCTGAAGTCTTGAAATCTGTTTTTTTTCTGATGCTGAATGAAACTAAGCCAAAAACAAAACCCAAACAAACAAACAAAAAAAGAATTATGGAAAATTAAAAGAGAGTTATTCAAGAACAGCCAATAGTCTGGGGTCACAGCACTCACCTGAAATGGGAAAAATCCCTTTCTAATCTCACCTCTTAGGGCAATCCTAGAGCTAGTGACGCTGTTGATTAGGGGCTCTTGGCTGTGCTGGGAGTAGATGCTTCTGTAGACCCTGATGCAATTTTCTGCATGAATCACAGTATAGTCCCTAAGCTTGAAATGAACAGCATGATCAAGGTCACTTTATTGCATTCATGCCCTATAGTTCCTGTTTTTATCAATTTAATTTTCATTGCCCTCCATTACCAAACCATTCTGCACTGAGCAATGCTGCTTTCAGCCTTAGGGGACACAAGATGGTAGTTCTTCACAAGCTATCTCCTGAAAGTCTTGTTGTAGGACAAAGGCTCTTTTTCCGTTGTTAAGCTGCACTAAGCCATTGTACTTCAAACACTTTTGTTCCTTGAAGTCCCATTTATAATCTCAGTCTTTTTTTTAGCCCACCTAGTTTTACACCTTTGTGGGTGCAAATCCCACCCACAGTCCTTCTTTGGCTCTCAATCTAATTCTTCACTTATCAAAAACTATGTACCAACTCCAATCCTGCACTGAATATAGTAACTGTTACATTCAAAATCTTGCTATGGGCAGAAAGAGCCACAACTTTTAAACAAATCCAAGGATTTATTGTTAGTGTAATTGAAATCTTAACTATCTAATCAGAGAGTTATTATTAATCTTGATCTAATTATTACATTAAAAAAATAGAGAATGGTTTACTATTATAAAATGGATTTCAATAACGACACAGTTTAAACTTTTACACCCCCTTCCTAATGACTGCTCCCTTTTCTATTGCTATGCTCCCCCTTCCACTCCCCCTGCATGCAAATGTTTTGTGCTTCAGTGTCACATGTCATCGGCATGCCAGGTCCTTTGCCAAGAGGAGTATGACGCTGATGATGGGAGTTTCTTTCTCCTTGCTCACCGCATGGGGCTATTGTTCTGTTGTATCTTCTATTGCACTGTACTACTTGCTCTTTTTTCCATTGGAAATGTGAGATTTCATACACATGAGACTTTATATATGTTGGATACTTCCTCCTTGTTCTCTTTGTTAACCCTAAAACCATTTACCCAGTTCTCAGGACTGCATTTCTTTAACTACCAGTGATTGACTACTGATGATCTGTCTACAGCAGTTTACTTCTGTTATCATCCCATGCTTGTACCCCTCCACACTGCACTCTCCATCATCCTTGGCAAAGGCTTCTGCTGCGATACCATTCCTTTACATTGCATCATTTTGCTAGGGTCAAAAATATTTAGTTCTACACAAAAAAACAGCTTGTTAAATGCTATCCATATAAAAATTATGATTATACCGGATGAGTATACAAAGCCTGGTCATTTGGAAACTGCTGTTAACAGCTAAAACAAGCTACAGGAAAGCTGTGGGCAGCACAGGACAAACACAGTCAAAGCCTGACAAGTCCAGAGGCCTCACCGAGTTAGTGTGAAGCTTCTGGTATGTTACTAGCAATGACAATTTGTATCTATTGGGTTACGGGGCTACTCTTAGCTGCTCAGGAAACAGACTTTCAGTCATCTGTCTGGAAACTCTTATAAACTTCACCAGGGTGCATAAGACAGATTTGAAACTTCCAATGGTGTTTAAGATCAGGACTGACTTGTGATTAGCGAATCGGCAGTCCCGCTGCCCCATGTTCCCATCAGCTCTTCCACGAAGAGAGGTGGGTACTGCACTCGGTCTGCCACGGCTGAGCTCCACTGCAGGAAAAGCCTGCTCTCTCCCTGCCACAGCACAGTGATGAACCAGACACCATGAGTTCCATGGTTAGCTTCCATGGAAGTACTCAGTTTCTGCCTGACACCTGCTTAACTTTTGCAGTCCTTCTCATGGGGATCCTTTGTGGCTGCTCAGCAGCACCATTAGAGGACTTACTAGCAAGTTGCCTAACTTGGGATATTGCTTTCTGCTTGATTAAAGTCAGCTGGTACCTGAGAATTTTATCCCAGAGGATTACTTCACAAATGATATCCCTGTCTCACTTCTGCAGCAATGCCTTCAAAAGCCCGCAGGATCTGGATGCAAATTTCTAATGAGGACACTTTGTAGAGTAATCTCAGTGATATTGTTCAGTGTTAGCACCAATTTGTGGCTTCTTTTTCCAGCAACTGTGGATGGAAGAGGGATTAAATAGGTTTTACCTTCAAATAGCATTCTGATTTGCTAGTATATATATGAAAACTGTATTTCTTTTTTGTTCTATGTGCACACTTTTATCTTTTTTGCAGGAGTACCTGCAACTGGCATATACTTTTTGCTATTGAAGTGAGATACTTTTTATTTGTCTTATCTTACTCAATGAGAAAATACAAAATCAAATTGAAACAGCAGGCCAAATAGTATATATATGCACAAAGCAACATGCAGTCATGCCTCCTCCAGGCTGGAGCTGTCATCAGTTACAATAAAGCCAACAGACAGCCTGTGCAAAATATGCCAATAACCCATCTCTCTCTTCAGTTCATACAGAGCTTTGCATGAGGTGTGATCCAAGGGAAGTACTGTTTTTGGGAGAGAGCCAATATCTGGGAATATTTTCCTCTCCATCTGATGTGAAAGAGTCTCAGTATGGTGCTGCAAACACTAAGGGTTCTGGCTGACAGCTAGTCCAGATGTCTGAGGTTACACGTACCACCACACCACCAACTGTATCTCAAAGAGACACGTGGAATATGAAAGCCAGTGCTTCATACACATCAGAAGCCCATAAGGCTGAAAAAACATTCTCTGGGTGGCACGAGGTGATTTGGTGCCAAGTAGTTTAAAAGCCTTCCCAAACATATGTGTTTACTTTGCTCTGAGGCACCAAGTCCACTTCGATCACCACAGAAATCAGAGCTATAAAGGCAATTGGTTCGGGGGGATGGAAACAATTTTCTTTTTTTCATATGTCTTTGAAATGGCTAGTTGTCATCTGGCAGATTATTTTGGCATCCTGGAAGCTTGGGGGGCTGCTGAGAAAGACAGTGGAGCAGAAGTACTTTAGAGCAGGAAGCTGCTAGTAGTTCAGAAATTGGACAATGGCAGAGGTGCTGCTGTGGCAATTTCTTCCCAAAATGTCCCACTTACATATAATGGTTGGTGCTGTTTCATGCGATTAGAGATGTGGAAAAGCAAGCTCTTAATCTAAAGCAGTTTTTTGCAAACAGAACATGTTTGTCATAATGCATTTTCAGCATTTATATGGTGAAAAAAGATAACATAGAAAGTATCACTCTTGAGCTATATTACCAGTTGCAGATAAGGTGAATGCTAGCGGATTCCTGTTTACCTTGTTGAGATTCTTTTTTTATTGATACCAAAGCAGACTTCTGTCTGTCAAAAGCATCACTCTTTGTAGTACCAGCTAGACCTCTCAAGCCCCTGTGGAATTTAGCACTGATGCCTTGTCGTCCCATCAGAGTGATTTGGGGGGCACAGGGACACAGGAAAATCAATCATGTTTTTGGGAGGTAGGATCAGGAGAGGCAGAGAGTATGGAGGCTGTTCCATGGCACTGTCAGGACCTTTTCTCCAGCCACGGGTGAGGATTTATGAGCCTGAGCTGGAGGAGGAATGGAGAAGATGTGGAGGAGTTGTCCACTGGGCCATGTAGCCCGATGCAGCTCCTCAAACATCCCCAGGGAGCAGAAGTGACCAGGGACCACAGAATCACAGAATCACAGAATCAGTACGGTTGGAAAAGACCTGTAAGATCATCGAGTCCAACCTGGAAAAAAAAAAAAAAAAAAAAAAAAAAACCACAAAAAAAACCCCACAAAACCCACGCCACACAACAACAACAAGCCACAACCCACCCAACACCACACAGCACCATGTCCATCAAGCTACATCCCACAATGCCACATCCACACGCTCCTTGAATACCTCCAGGGAGGGTGACTCTACCACTTCCCTGGGCAGCCTATTCCAATGTTTCACTACTCTCTCAGTAAAGAACTTTTTCCTAATATCTAGCCTGAACCTCCCCTGGTGCAACTTGAGGCCATTTCCTCTAGTCCTGTCACTAGTCACTTGGGAGAAGAGACCAGCACCCACCTCTCCGCAACCCCCTTTCAGGTAGTTGTAGAGAGCGATAAGGTCTCCCCTCAGCCTCCTCTTCTCCAGGCTGAACAACCCCAGTTCCCTCAGCCGCTCCTCATAAGACTTGTGTTCCAGACCCCTCACCAGCTTCGTCGCCCTTCTCTGGACACGCTCCAGCACCTCAATGTCTTTCTTGTAGGGAGGGGCCCAAAACTGAACACAGGATTCGAGGTGCGGCCTCACCAGCACCGAGTACAGAGGCATGATCACCTCCCTGCTCCTGCTGGCCACACTATTTCTGATACAGGCCAGGATGCCGTTGGCCTTCTTGGCCACCTGGGCACACTGCTGGCTCATCTTCAGCCGGCTGTCAATCAACACCCCCAGGTCCTTTTCTGCGGGGGAACTTTCCAGCCACTCATCCCCAAGCCTGTAGCGTTGCCTGGGGTTGTTGTGGCCAAAGTGTAGAACCCGGCACTTGGCCTTATTGAACTTCATCCGGTTGGCCTCAGCCCATGGATCCAGCCTGTCCAGATCCCTCTGCAGAGCCTTCCTACCCTCAAGCAGATCAACACTCCCGCCCAACTTGGTGTCGTCTGCAAACTTGCTGAGGGTGCACTCTATCCCCTCATCCAGATCATCAATAAAGACATTAAACAAGACCGGTCCCAAAACTGAGCCCTGGGGGACTCCACTTGTGACCGGCCGCCAGCTGGATTTCACCCCATTCACTACAACTCTCTGGGCTCGGCCATCCAGCCAGTTTTTTACCCAGCGAAGAGTGTATCTGTCTAAACCACGAGTCGCCAGCTTCTCCAGGAGAATACTGTGGGGAGACAGCGTCGAAGGCTTTACTAAAGTCCAGGTAGACAACATCAACAGCCTTCCCCTCATCCACTAGGCGGGTCACCTGGTCATAGAAGGAGATCAGGTTGGTCAAGCAGGACTTGCCTTTCATGAACCCGTGCTGGCTTGGCCTGATCCCTTGAGTATCCTGCACGTGTCCCGTGAGCGCCCTCGAGATGAGCCTCTCCATAACCTTCCCCGGCACCGAGGTCAGGCTGACAGGCCTGTAGTTCCCCGGATCCTCCTTCCGACCCTTCTTGTAGATGGGCGTCACGTTGGCAAGCCTCCAGTCATCCGGGACCTCCCCCGTTGACCAGGACTGTTGATAAATGATGGAGAGCGGCTTGGCAAGCTCCTCCGCCAGCTCCCTCAGCACCCTTGGGTGGATGCCATCAGGCCCCTTATGAGTGTCCAGGTGGCATAGCAGGTCGTTAACTGCTTCCTCCTGGATCATGGGGAGCCTATTTTGCTCTCCATCCCTGTCATCCAGCTCAGGGGGACGGATACCTTGAGGATACCTGGTGTGGCTGTTAAAGACTGAGGCAAAGAAGGCATTAACTACCTCAGCCTTTTCCTCATCCTTCGTGACAATGTTCCCCGCCGCATCCAGTAGAGGATGGAGATCCTCCTTGGCCCTCTTTTTGTTGTTAATGTATTTATAGAAGCTTTTTTTGTTGTCCCTCACGACCGTGGCCAGGTTGAAAGCCTTACAGGCTTTTTGGTAAATGCACACAGTTTCAGCACCAGGTTTTACTGCATGAGTCCGACCCCTCCTCAGCACCCCATGACTGCCCTTCAGAAATACCATGCCCCGATGTCACCATTCAGCCATGCGTCAGGCACCGCTCCCCCAGTGCTCTGCCATCACTCCCGCCTCTGGCCCTCTGTGGCTCCCCAAGCATCACTCGGCTCACATCAGTGCTGGGATCCAGCAGGGAATGGTACCCTGAAGCTCCTGGCCAAGAATCCCAGGGAGCAGGTTTGCACCTTTTGGCATGCGTGGGATGTCCTTTTCTGGTTACCCATTTTGATTCTGTAGAAATGGTCTTTAATTCTCTAAATCTCTCAGTCACTAAGCCTGCTCCTCATCCCTCACCCACTCATTATACATTTGGCATCGTTAGTTACACTGGTGCTAACCATACTGAGGATCTGGAGGAGCTGGACAGCTGTGAGCACTTGCATAATGCATGATATGCCTCCAGCAGTGCCTTTCTCCTTTGCTCTCTCACAGCAATAGAAAGGATGTGTGGGTTTAATTTTTTTTCCCCCTTTCATTCTTTTCACCTGGTCTTATTAACATCTCTGGGGGTCACCATTACTAGGTATGACTCCCTTAAAGCACACACACCCACACACCTCACCCATTGCTATTTGTCTGTCCTGCCAGTGCCCGAGGCTATCCTGAGGACTATTTCTCTGACAGAGTGTCTAATGCAATTTTATGTATTTCATTCTCATTTAAAAAAAGAAATCCTGCCGTCTACTTCCCTTTTCCAGGTGTACCATGACCTCTTTCTGCTATTTTCATGTTAAACTGACCCTTTTAAGAGTCTGGCTTTTAAGCAAGAACTTTAATAAAGAATGTTTTAATTTTTTTTTTAGCACCAGTGGTACTGCCATTGCCTGTGGCATCCTCTGGGGCTGCCCTCTTTCCAAGCTTGGGATCTGAGGCAGCTTGCTGCCATGGTCAGTGCAGCTATCTTTAGCTTTCAAAAAGACTACTGTTGCTGCTGTGTGGCACTGGCAGTGACAGTTTTCTCTGTTGTTGCAACTGTTCAGCCTTTCAAAGGTTATTTTTAGGATGATAACCTTTGAGATGAACCTTCCCAGTTAATCTCACCACGTCTCCCAGGTACAAAAATGATGGCTGGGAACAATCAGGTCTATGAAAGTTTAAAGTGAAGCATCTTCATCTCTCATCTTCATTTCTCAACTTCATCACTCTTGCACATATGCATATACGCATGAATGCATGTCTGTGCATGCACTTCCATAGATCGAAGGTGTTGATAGGTCAAGAAATACGAACATCTGAAAGTCTATTACTTTATTGTATTAAAGCAACCACATATAAGCAGTTGCCTTAAGTCCTGTCGAGCTAAAAGTACTGAAAGCAAATAAACAAAATGAGGAAATAAGGGTTAAAATGGGTTAATGACAAAATTCAAGCTGGTCTCACACTGGGATAGCTCTGCTGGCTTCAGACACTCTCAAATGTATATTACTATGAATTCAAAACAGATGAAAAACAGAATTAAAAATTAATCAAAATGTATTCCATCTTGTGCTATTGGGAGATATTTTACAACTTCCTTTGTTGTTCAAAGAGACAGGCTCTGGTTCTCATTGGCACAGTAGAAGCCTTTATTGTGCTATCTGGCACAATACGTGTAAGAAGGGTGTAACATTCCAAACCAGGTACCTCGCAACACTTTTTTGCAGCACAAATGGATCTCTGAATGCCATTGAAAGTTTGAAGAGCTCAACAAAATACTGTGCAAGTTCTGCAAGGTGACCTGCATCCAGTTTTGAAAGAATGACTTCCAAATGTAAATAATAAAATAATGTATTGTTATTTATTCTATTTTTATTGTCATAGGTATCCATTTCTTGTTGTAGTATTTCCATGTAAATCCCTGTGATACCCAGCATTAAGCACACTTTTGACCTTCTACCTCAGCAGATTTGTAGAATATGTTAGTTGAGGTATCCATAAAAAATGTAAGAATGTCCATAGCATATTGTTTTTTAAATTTAATTTTGTTTTGGAATTGTGTACCCATGCTTATTTTTATTTGTTCTTGTAAAACTTTATCCCTGGTATTGCCACTAACTACTTATATTTGTCATTTCACATTTCTGCAGAGCATGTTTGTGTAACATAAACAGTAAGGACAATGTGAAAAAATAAGGTGAATGAAGAAATTAATGAACACAAATAAATAAATCGCATTCATTCTGCTCTGTCATAGTACTGTTAATTCACAAATATTTAGGCATTCACTTTTTTATGAAAATGTTTGTAAAACCTAAAAAATTCAGAAATCTAATATAAAATGCTTTTCTCAATATTGTATATTAGTTACCTCCCTCCTTATAAGTTTTTTTTTTGCTCAATCTGAAAACAGAAATAGTATTCAGTAACTCACCTAGCCAATGAATTATCAATTGGGGTGAAAGAAAAGCAAGAAAATCCAGCATAATGTTAAGAATTGAAATGTGGAAATGTCGCTGTGTTTCTGCAACTTATAACTGTTAATGATAAATTAGTTTTGAAATAAAGTGTAGTTTCACAGTTTGAGACCATATTGCCATGCAAGGGGTTGTGCATTCCCACATTCTTCCTTTTATCCACCAGCAATCACAAAGCTGCTCAGTGTATCAGATATTATGGTAGACCCATGAGACAATGGGTCATGTTTTTTGTAGGACTGGTTGTGAGCAGGATCAAGGAACTGAGCGGAACTAATTGACATCTGAAAGCATGATGTGGTGCAGGCATGATCAAGTGTGGGGATGGAAGAAAGCAGGATTCCCCTTCCAGTAGCAGCATAAGCCTCAGTAGTTTTGCACAAGCTAACCGTAAAACCTCACCCTGAATTAAAAGAAATCAGGCCCTTTTTACAATCTGAGCCTTACTCTAATTAATTTCTAAGCAATCATTTGGGCATCAAGTGAGCTTACAGGGTTGATTGCACTCTCTTGTCTTTTTTCCCCAAGTCAGAAGTCTACCCACATCTCTTCTCATAGAGTTTACCACTATGCCTATTACATAGAGTTTACAAGGCTGGCTGTGTCACCCAGCTTTGCCCCTGCTCTTTTACGTGACAGCAAAACTGGACATGAGTCCATGTAGTATCACTGATTCTTTACAAATTCCTTTCATCCTTCCTTTAAAACCTTTTGTCTCGTTTAGATATTCCAGTTCAAGGATCATGCAGCTATTTTATCAAAATGCATTATTTGTCTGGGGTGTTTTGCTGACAGGAAGTTTAAGCTTCACCATCTCCTCTTAGAAAGATTTTGCTAAGCTTTGAAATTGTTATTCAGTGAAGTGAAGTGATAAATCTGTCCTCATCCCTGGTGTTCAGACTACTGACTGGAACATTTTTGACTGACATTATTAAAAAGAAATATAACCCCAATCTCTTTTATTTTCAGTTGTCTTTGTCCTCAGTGATGTATGAAATTTCTTTTAGGTTATTACAAATCTTCATCAATTTTTTTTCACTTGTCATAGCAACGCAGACCTCTGTTGCATTGCTATTTTCACTAGTGAAAGAGCATGACTCGAAGTTCAAATGGGCAGAAGTCTCTGCCTGGGTTTAGAAGCAACATATATTAAGTGCAGTGGAAGTTTACCTACTGGTCACACCAAAGTCAACAGGGTGGGTTACAGCGGATTTAGCTTCTGAGGTCTTTGAGATGACATGCCAGCTACTGTTCTATGGACCTATGTTTGCCAGAAGTTTTTCCATGTTTTCTGAATACATGGTCTCTATTCTTGTTTGGGATGGCAAAGTAGCATGCTAGCCTGAGAAAAATCCGCAAATAGCTGTTCTCAGCTGGGCAAGAGGAACAACTTACTTGCTCTAATTCAAGGAGAGGTCTTCCGACAAATAGAAAAAATGGAATTGGGATCTGTAACTACTTTTGGGAAAAGAAACAAAGGCTTGATATGAGCAGTGTTGAACAGCAACGCTTTAAGCACACATTCCTCTTTTTCCTTGTTACTCAGCCACTTCTACCAGGCTCACATGACTGACATTGGCCCATGGTCCATGTGCTTTTGAAATTCTAGCAAAACTTCTTTTAAGTCCAAACATTTCATATGGCATGGCAGCTAACTAGTGGTCTAGAAGATTACCAAAACCAGTGATTACCAAATGATTATGCTGGTGTGAAAGGCAAATGTGGGTCATTGCATGAATCTAAGGAAAGTGAGGATGTAGTCAAAGGGTGCTTTTCTTTCTCAGAAGGCAATGTACGAATGAATACTATTATCCATGATTGAATAATTTGAATACTCTTTGGTGGAGTGTTTAACTAGTCATTTTTCTTTCCTTTTTATTTTCAGTAGATAAATGTACATTTAATTGTGTGCTGCTGAAGGTCACTTTATAATGTAACCAGGTTCTTTTCCTCTTCCATTTACTCCATTATTTCATGCCTGTCAAGTTTTTTATAAACTTCCTAATTTTTCCTAAGTATCACTCTACATGTTAACTTAAAGATTTAATGAGGACAAAATATGTATGACCAAGTTACCATTTTCAAGCAGATCTTTGCAAACTAGGTTCAGCAGATGTTATGAAAATAGACCACAACAGATGTCAGGGGGTCTAGAGCACTTAGCATGATGGGAATAAAAGGCATTACAGCTACATCTCCCAGGAGGAACAGTGACATTGAGTGCAGCTGCACTCTGAACTGCACAAAAAAAAAAAAAAACAAAATAAAAACTGTATACAGCTCAGTAGACTGAAAGTGTTTAAAGGAACCTTGTGATAATTTTTTATTAATTTATTTTTCAATATTCTGCATTATTCTATATGATCTTTTTCACAAAGATATTTATGTTCTAATTTAGAGCAAGAAAATACGTTAAAACGTCAGTATTTCCCAGACAGAGACATTTCAGATGTCACTCAACTTTGCTTTCCATAATTCTGGTCCTTGTGGGTGTAGCTAAGACCATTCTGCCATTTTAAGCATGGCTTATGGCCCTAGCTTGACATATATAAGACATCCTATGAGATACTGGGAACATTGTGGCTTCTCCCAGACCTACTGGAGAAGAGAGTTTGATTCAGTTGCTTACACTGAAGTATCTACTGCCATTTGAGATGCCCTAGAGTGTCTGGAAGACATCCACCACAACGTAGGACCCATGAAAGACTGATGATCATGTGGAACAGTTGCTAGAGGCAAGTGGGGGTAGCTGGAGGCATCTCAAAAGAACCAGATGTATGACATTGACATAAAGTTACCTCTGGGCAACAGAACTGACCTCATGGGATTTGTACCACCTAGTTTTAGACACCTATCAGAGATGCCTATGGTAAGAGACCAGTCTCATTAGACTCCCTAGGCCAGCATTAGATTGCCTAAACATAAGTCTCTAATGACTTTTCAGATATCTTGAGGAAACTGAGACATCTTCCTGGGCTTGCAGACTTGACAAAGGCTCTATGGGACACCCATGTTCCTCCATGAGAACTGGAGGGTAGGTAGGTTGCTTTAGGGCAGATAAAATGGTAAAAGCAGCTGCAATGGGCAGCTGAATCCCACCTCTTGTGCAGTAAATGAAAGAAGGCAAGGCTTAATTCTAGACATGGAAGTTGAGAAACCATTTGAGATTTCTTCAGGGAACTCAGCTGGCCTCCAGCTGCTGATCCTGAAGGCATATTTTTCCTGTAAGTCTAGTGTCAGATCTAGTTGTACTCTCCAGCTATCCAAGCTGAATTATGGCATTTGAAACTCCACATCTATGTAAGGGCAACCAAGCCAAGCCCCTAGGCTCTGAGGATGGTATTCAGGTGCCTTAATATAGGTGATTAGCATCATATTAGGTCAACTAATATGGAGCTAGGAGGTGGGGCATAATTAAGGCTTAAACTCCAGTATTTATGGAACAAGTCATATAGTAAAATTTAAGTCTTTTACATTTTGTGGATCTATTTCTTCCCTAACTGGATGTTTCTGATGGTCACTGAAAACTTAAAGCTGTTCAAATTGGACACAAAATGTCTCTAAGTGAGACTTCATAATGTACTTAGCTTTGATGACATATGTGACACTCAGTTTGTACAGATTCAAATACGACTGCCAAATTGGAAATCTAGAAGTCCTGAATGCTATTCATCTTGCAACCCATGCCCAGAAAACTTCAATATGTACCTTTGATGTTTGGAGAAGTGTCGTTATGACATGCAGTCCATATGACATATCAGCCCGTTTTGACTGCTGCTTAAATACTATACGAGGTGTAAAATAGTGTAAGATCAAGTCTTCCATGCCTATAGCCCTGGCACTTTCAAATTAACCTAGAGACTTTGCACAAAAATGAAAAACTGCGTAGAATCTCATATTTCATTATCCTAACTGTCAGGAGTGTGCCCTGAAACATTCTATCTCCTGACTAATAAATGCCCTTAGGAAATGTTATATATTTATGTGGTTTTGCAAAGAAAAACTTTCTGAAAGTTTATGTGGGATAATTCTGAATATAAGGAAATGCATCAATAAACTTCTAATTAGGGCATTGACATTTTCCCCTTGCGATGATAGAAATCTATCCACTAGTATTTCAAAACTCATAATTGTGTCATTAGGATCCCATATAAAATGGGAAAATGGGTATTAAATGGATGAGAAAACAGAAGCTAGAAAACCTTTTTTTTTTTCCTAGTGGTAAAATACCCTTTTGCATTGCAGCATGGGGCTCCAGGAAAAAAAAAAAAAAAAAAAAGAAAAGAAAAAGATGGGTGGAGAGACGGATCTGATCCAGGAAATTCTTCCTGTTATTGACATATCAGCACACAGGATTTCATGATGATATATTTCTACCACTGTACTTTGCCTTGAAAGTAAAGTCTACAATATATGAAGCATGATAATCATGTAAAGTACAACAGACAATACAAGAATCTCATGAGCAAAAAGTCTTTGGAGAATATCCTTAGGTAGCAAATGAGTATTTAGGCAAAAAGCATTCGGAGACTACCTATGACCATAGTCAAGGGAGGTTTTAAAAAAGTTGCTGAGGATGCCCAAATTCTAAAAGTTTCTTGGTTTTGATAAGCTGAAGTGGAAGATGCATATGGTAGGAAACACTTCCACAAGTTTTTCAGAAGTGGAGTATGTGAAAATGATCGTGAATGGGCTAAATAAGTACAAAGGGGAAAACAATTGGTTTGAATAGTACAACCCTCAGTCTAAAGTAGATTGCACTGAAATAATTTCCATGTTAGAAATCTCCCCACACCATCCACACTCAATGTATTACAAGGATCAGAAACTAAGACAAAATGCTGCCAGATATTTTCCCGTTACTTAACATATATTCATTTTAACATTAGGGTGAAGACTTTGGCAGGATATTACTGCACTTCGTGATGGTGATGGTTTTTCAGTGAAGTGCTGCTTTGTTCTCAGAATGCTCATGAGACAAAAGAGAAAGTTGTCTCCAGGAGTACAGTGCAAGCTGCCTCCTCTTTCTTTTGTCCACTTGGCTTCCTCCAAGTGTCAGAGGGGGCATTCTTCCAGCTTGCCATTTTTTAAAATAGACCTGTAGCTATAATTCATTACTTGAACTTTATTTTTTTCATTAATTTTCAAGCCAATAAGCATGAAGGCCCACATCACACTATCCTTCATCCTCACAAAATACTTCTCAAGAATTAAAGATTAGCATGAATACTCATGACAATTTAATAGTTTCTCACCCCTGCTTGAAGACAATCAGTATGTTGTGTCTTTCTCAGAGTGGAGAGGCAGAGCTAATTACTTTTCTCTGCTTTCTCTTTCAGCCATTACCTCTGTTGTTGACAGACAGCATCTTCTGGAGTGACTTATGACCTGGTTGTTGCTATGACTCCTTCAGAATAAAGACCTTTTGAGTCCTGGCCATATTGTGTCCCACTCAAGCAGCCTTTTGAAACAAATGCTTCATCTCAGACACTGAGTAGAGTCAAGATCTTTCTTTCCCCTGTCTCTGAGTTTCATTACCCCCCAATACTTCCTTGACAGTTTCTACAGCCTTCACTGCACTGCTTTGAACATGCCTGTGGCTCCCAAAGCTCAAAGCAATGCTTGTACGAATCATTTCCTACCTTCATGAGTCAGTGGAGCCTTGAGAGTTATTCACAGAATCACAGAATCACAGAATCACAGAATCACTACGGTTGGAAAAGACCTGTAAGATCATCAAGTCCAACCTGAAAAAAAAAAAAAAAAAAAAAAAAAAAAAAAACAAACAACCCACGCAAGCCAACCACCACACAACAACAACAAGGCACAACACACCAAAAACCAACCCACCCAACACCACACAGCACCATGTCCATCAAGCTACATCCCACAATGCCACATCCACACGCTCCTTGAATACCTCCAGGGAGGGTGACTCTACCACCTCCCTGGGCAGCCTATTCCAATGTTTCATTACTCTCTCAGTAAAGAACTTTTTCCTAATATCCAGCCTGAACCTCCCCTGGCGCAACTTGAGGCCATTTCCTCTAGTCCTGTCACTAGTCACTTGGGAGAAGAGACCAACACCCACCTCTCTGGAACCCCCTTTCAGGTAGTTGTAGAGAGCGATGAGGTCTCCCCTCAGCCTCCTCTTCTCCAGGCTAAACAACCCCAGCTCCCTCAGCCGCTCCTCATAAGACTTGTGTTCCAGACCCCTCACCAGCTTCGTCACCCTTCTCTGGACACGCTCCAGCACCTCAATGTCTTTCTTGTAGTGAGGGGCCCAAAACTGAACACGGTATTCGAGGTGCGGCCTCACCAGCGCCGAGTACAGAGGCATGATCACCTCCCTGCTCCTGCTGGCCACACCATTTCTGATACAAGCCAGGATGCCGTTGGCCTTCTTGGCCACCTGGGCACACTGGTGGCTCATCTTCAGCCGGCTGTCAATCAACACCCCCAGGTCCTTTTCTGTGGGGGAGCTTTCCAGCCACTCGTCCCCAAGCCTGTAGCGTTGCCTGGGGTTGTTGTGGCCAAAGTGTAGAACCCGGCACTTGGCCTTATTGAACTTCATCCAGTTGGCCTCAGCCCATGGATCCAGCCTGTCCAGATCCCTCTGCAGAGCCTTCCTACCCTCAAGCAGATCAACACTCCCTCCCAACTTGGTGTCGCCTGCAAACTTGCTGAGGGTGCACTCGATCCCCTCATCCAGATCATCAATGAAGACATTAAACAAGACCGGTCCCAAAACTGAGCCCTGGGGGACTCCGCTTGTGACCGGCCGCCAGATGGATTTCACCCCATTCACTACAACTCTCTGGGCTCGGCCATCCAGCCAGTTTTTTACCCAGCGAAGAGTGTACCTGTCTAAACCACGGACCGCCAGCTTCTCTAGGAGAATACTGTGGGGAACAGTGTCAAAGGCTTTGCTGAAGTCCAGGTAGACAACATCAACAGCCTTCCCCTCATCCACTAGGCGGGTCACCTGGTCATAGAAGGAGATCAGGTTGGTCAAGCAGGACCTGCCTTTCATGAACCCGTGCTGGCTTGGCCTGATCCCTTGAGTATCCTGCACGTGTCCCGTGAGAGCCCTCGAGATGAGCCTCTCCATAACCTTCCCCGGCACCGAGGTCAGGCTGACAGGCCTGTAGTTCCCCGGATCCTCCTTCCGACCCTTCTTGTAGATGGGCGTCACGTTGGCAAGCCTCCAGTCATCCGGGACCTCCCCCGTTGACCAGGACTGTTGATAAATGATGGAGAGCAGCTTGGCAAGCTCCTCCGCCAGCTCCCTCAGCACCCTTGGGAGGATGCCATCAGGCCCCATAGACTTATGAGTGTCCAGGTGGCATAGCAGGTCGTTAACTGCTTCCTCCTGGATCATGGGGAGCCTATTTTGCTCTCCATCCCTGTCATCCAGCTCAGGGAGACGGATACCCTGAGGATACCTGGTGTGGCTCTTAAAGACTGAGGCAAAGAAGGCATTAAGTACCTCAGCCTTTTCCTCATCCTTCGTGACAATGTTCCCCGCCGCATCCAGTAGAGGATGGAGATCCTCCTTGGCCCCCTTTTTGTTGTTAGTGTATTTATAGAAGCTTTTTTTGTTGTCCCTCACGACCGTGGCCAGATTGAGCTCTAGCTGGGCTTTTGCCTTCCTAATTCCCTCCCTGCATGACCTAACGAGGTCCTTGTATTCTTCTTCGCTTGCCTGCCCCTTTTTCCAGAGGTGGTAAGTTCTCTTTTTTTCCCCGAGCCTCAGCATAAGCTCCCTGTTCAGCCAGGCCGGCCGTCTTCCCCGCCGGCTTTTCTTACGGCACAGGGGCACTGCCTGCTCCTGCGCCTTCAAGATTTCCTTCTTGAAGAACGTCCAGCCTTCCTGGGCCCCTTTGCCCTTCAGGACCGTCTCCCAAGGGACCCTCCCGACCAGTGTCCTGAACAGGGCAAAGTCTGCCCTCCGCAAGTCCATGGTAGCGGTATTGCTGACCCCCCTCCTTACTTGGCGAAAAATTGAAAACTCTATCATTTCATGGTCGCTAAGCCCAAGACGGCCTCCGACCTTCACTTCTCCCACCAGACCCTCTCTGTTTGTAAACAACAGGTCAAGCAGGGCACCTTCCCTGGTAGGCTCGCTTACCAGCTGCGTCAGGAAGTTATCTTCCACACACTCGAGGAACCTCCGGGACTGTTTCCTCTTAGCTGTGTTGTACTTCCAGCAGACATCCGGTACGTTGAAGTCCCCCACAAGAGCAAGGGCTTGCGACTGTGAGACTTCTGCCAGTCGCTTGTAGAACACTTCATCAGCTTCTACGCCCTGGTCGGGTGGTCTATAACAGACCCCCAGCAGGATATCCGGCTTGTTGGCCTTCCCCCTCATCCTTACCCATAAGCATTCAACCCCGTCGTGACAATCATCCAGCTCTATACAATCAAAGCACTCCTTGACGTACAGAGCGTATTCAGCTGCCCAAATGCAGGTTTCTGGTCAATGAATGTAGTGGCTAGATTTTCATTCATTATAATGGGAGCTTAGATGGCTTACATGTAGACACCTACATTTCACTGAATCTGGAGCTAAACATCATTCATTGTACAATGCCTCTGAATGCATAAGCCAAAATCACAAAGGCCAATTGCTGTCGTATTGCACAGCAAGCCAATATCTCATTGGCTATGTGAACAAGGGATGGGAAAGACCTCAGCTGGATGGGATTCAGTCACCTGAACACAGGCATAAAGTATGTCTTTGAGCACCACTGTGTATCTTGTATGTCCTCTGGCTGCCAGGCCATCATGGTGTGTCTTTCCTGTAAGGCAACTGTCAAGTGCATATCTTGGTTATACTAGGGCATGTGGCATGGCAGTAGGTACCTACTCATAGCAACTGTCCTTCTGAACATTCTACTGTTCTTACCTTTCCAAAGGTCCTGAGGAAGAGTAACATTCGCCTTACCTTGCTTCAGTGGTATAATTACCATTCAGGGATTGTTTCAGTTCTAACAGAAAAAAGTAGAAGTGACTAGTGCCTGAGATATCACTATAACACTTGAAGATACAATCTAACACCCATGTGTCCTTCTCTACAGCATCCAGAAACCAGGAGGGATTCTTTGAAGCATTTCAAATAGCCCTAAGCAACTATGTCCCATCCTTCACCTCAGCTGGCTACCAGTTCTTCTATGGAGTAACACAGAAACCACTGGGAGATTCAGAATCAGAGAATCACAGAATGGTTAAGGTTGGAAGGAACCTCTGGAGGTCACCTGGTCCAACGCCTCTGCTCAAACAGGGCCACCTAGACCTGGTTGCCCAGTACTGTGTCCAGGTGGCTTTTGAATAGCTCCAAGGATGGAGACTGCACAACCTCTCTGGGCAACCTGTACCAGTGCTTGGTCACCCTCACAGTGGAAAAGTGTTTCTCGACATTCAGAGGGAACCTCCTGCTTTTCACTTTGTGCCCGTTGCCTCTGGTCCTCTGTGCACCCTCCCTTCAGCTATTTATGTACATTAATAACATCTTCCATGAGCTTTCTCTTCTCCAAGCTGAACAGCCTCAGCTCTCTCAGACTTTCCTCATGTAGAACAGAACAGAACAGAACAGAACAGAACAGAACAGAACAGAATAGTGTAGTGTAGTGTAGTATAGTATACTATAGCAGAGTTTAGTTTAGTTCAGTTTAGTTTAGTTTAGTTTAGTTTAGTTTAGTTTAGTTTAGTTCAGTCAGAAGGGACCTCCAATGATCACCTAGTCCAACTGCCTGACCACTTCAGGGCTAACCAAAAGTTAAAGCATGTTTTTGAGGGCATTGTCCAAATGCTTCTTAAACACTGACAGGCTTGGGGCATCGACCACCTCTCTAGGAAGCCTGTTCCAGTGTTTGACCTCCCTCTTGATAAAGAAATGCTTCCTAATGTCAGGTCTGAACCTCTCCTGACACAGCTTTGAACCATCCTCATGCATCTTATCACTGGATAGCAGGGAGAAGAGATCAGCACCTCCCTCTCCACTTAACCTCTTCAGGAAGCTGTAGAGAGCAATGAGGTCACCCCTCAGCCTCTTTTTCTCCAAACTAGACAAACCCAGAGTCCGTAACCACACCTCACAGGACATTCCTTCCAGCCTTTTCACCAGCTTTGTTACCCTCTTCTGGACAATGTGACGTGCTCCAATCCTTTAATAATCTTCGTGGACTTTCCAGTATGTCCATGTCCTTCTTGTACTGGGGAGCTTAGCACTGGACATAGCACTCCAGGTGTGGCCTCGTCAGTGCTGAGTAGAGGAGAAGGATCAACTCTCTTGACCTGCTGGCATTACTTTGCCTAATGATGCCCAGGAAAACATTTGCCTTCTTTACTGCAAAGGCACATTGCTGGCTCATGTTCAACTTGGTGTCTACCAGGACCCCCAGGCCCTTTTCTGAAAGCTGCTTTCCAGCCAGGTGGCCCCCAGTGTATACTGGTGCCTCAAATTGTTCCTCCTTACAAGCAGAACTTTGCACTTCTCCTTGTTGAACTTCATGTTGTTCCTGTCAACCCATTTCTCCAGCCTGTCAAGGTGCCTCTGGATGGCAGCATGACCCTCTGGAGTATCAGCCACTGCTCCTGGTTTTGTGTCATCAGCAAACTTGCCCCATCATCCAGGTCACTAATGAAGATCCTGACGCAGCTGGTAAGCGAGCCTACCAGGGAAGGTGCCCTGCTTGACCTACGGTTTACAAACAGTGAGGGTCTGGTGGGAGAAGTGAAGGTTGGAGGCCGTCTTGGGCTTAGTGACCACGAAATGATAGAGTTTTCAATTTTTCGCCAAGTAAGGAGGGGGGTCAGCAAAACTGCTACCATGGACTTGCGGAGGGCAGACTTTGGCCTGTTCAGGACACTGGTTGAGAGGGTCCCTTGGGAGACGGTCCTGAAGGGCAAAGGGGCCCAGGAAGGCTGGACGTTCTTCAAGAAGGAAATCTTGAAGGCGCAGGAGCAGGCAGTCCCCATGTGCCGTAAGAAGAGCTGGCGGGGAAGACGACCGGCCTGGCTGAACAAGGAGCTTATGCTGAGGCTCGGGGAATAAAAGAGAACTTACCACCTCTGGAAGAAGGGGCAGGCAAGTGAAGAAGAATACAAGGACCTCGTTAGGTCATGCAGAGAGGGAATTAGGAAGGCGAAAGCCCAGCTAGAGCTCAATCTGGCCACGGTCGTGAGGGACAACAAAAAATGCTTCTATAAATACATTAACAACAAAAAGAGAGCCAAGGAGAATCTCCATCCTCTACTGAATGCAGCGGGGAACATTGTCACGAAGGATGAGGAAAAGGCTGAGGTACTTAATGTCTTCTTTGCCTCAGTCTTTAATAGTCAGACCAGGTATCCTCAGGGTATCCATCTCCCTGAGCTGGAAGACAGGGATGGAGAGCAAAATAGGCTCCCCATGATCCAGGAGGAAGCAGTTAACGACCTGCTATGCCACCTGGACACTCATAAGTCTATGGGGCCTGATGGCATCCACCAAAGGGTGCTGAGGGAGCTGGCGGAGGAGCTTGCCAAGCTGCTCTCCATCATTTATCAACAGTCCTGGTTAATGGGGGAGGTCCCGGACGACTGGAGGATTGCCAACGTGATGCCCATCTACAAGAGGGGCCGGAAGGAGGATCCAGGGAACTACAGGCCTGTCAGCCTGACCTCGGTGCCGGGGAAGATTATGGAGAGGTTCATCTTGAGGGCACTCACAGGGCACGTGCAGGATAACCAAGGGATCAGGCCCAGCCAGCACGGGTTCATGAAAGGCAGGTCCTGCTTGACCAACCTGATCTCTTTCTATGACCAGGTGACCCGCCTAGTGGATGAGGGGAAGGCTGTTGATGTTGTCTACCTGGACTTTAGTAAAGCCTTCGACGCTGTCTCCCCACAGTATTCTCCTGGAGAAGCTGGCGACTCGTGGTTTAGACAGATACACTCTTCGCTGGGTAAAAAACTGGCTGGATGGCCGAGCCCAGAGAGTTGTGATGAATGGGGTGAAATCCAGCTGGCGGCCGGTCACAAGCAGAGTCCCCCAGGGCTCAGTTTTGGGGCCGGTCTTGTTTAATATATTTATCGATGACCTGGATGAGGGGATCGAGTGCACCCTCAGCAAGTTTGCAGATGACACCAAGTTGGGCAGGAGTGTTGATCTGCTTGAGGGTAGGAAGGCTCTGCAGAGGGATCTGGACAGGCTGGATCCATGGGCTGAGGCCAACTGGATGAAGTTCAATAAGGCCAAGTGCCGGGTTCTACACTTTGGCCACAACAACCCCAGGCAACGCTACAGGCTTGGGGACGAGTGGCTGGAAAGCTCCCCCGCAGGAAAGGACCTGGGGGTGTTGATTGACAGCCGGCTGAAGATGAGCCAGCAGTGTGCTCAGGTGGCCAAGAAGGCCAACAGCATCCTGGCCTGTATCAGAAATGGTGTGGCCAGCAGGAGTAGGGAGGTGATCGTGCCCCTGTACTCAGCTCTGGTGAGGCCGCACCTCGAATCCTGTGTTCAGTTTTGGGCCCCTCCCTACAAGAAGGACATTGAGGTGCTGGAGCGTGTCCAGAGGAGGGCGACGAAGCTGGTGAGGGGTCTGGAGCACAAGTCTTATGAGGAGAGGCTGAGGGAGCTGGGGTTGTTCAGTCTGCAGAAGAGGAGGCTGAGGGGAGACCTTATTGCTCTCTAAAACTGCCTGAAAGGAGGTTGCAGAGAGGTGGGTGTTGGTCTCTTCTCCCAAGTGACTAGTGACAGGACAAGAGGAAATGGCCTCCAATTGCGCCATGGGAGGTTCAGGCTGGATATTAGGAAAAAGTTCTTTACTGAGAGAGTGGTGAAGCATTGGAACAGGCTGCCCAGGGAGGTGGTGGAGTCACCCTCCCTGGAGGTATTCAAGGAGCGTGTGGATGTGGCATTGTGGGATGTGGCTTGATGGGCATGGTGCTGTGTGGTGTGGGTGGGTTGTTTTTGGTGTGGGTTGTGGTGTGTTTTGTGGTTTGTGGGTGGTTTTGGTTTTGTTTTTTTTTTTGTGGGTGTGTGGGTTTTTTTATGGTTGGACTTGGTGATCTTACAGGTCTTTTCCAACCTTAGTGATTCTGTTTCTGATTCTGTGATCTTAAACAGGCCCAGCATTGACCCCTGGGGTACACTGCTAGTTACTGGCCTCCAACTAGACTTTCTGCCACTGATCATCCCACTTAGACAAGCATTTTAGGGTGAGATGAAATGTCCCTCGAAGTGGCCAGTCTCTATCCACAGACCATGGAAAGAGGGTAGAGTGACAGAAGAAAAAAAAACCTTAGGGTAAATAGCTACAACATGGATCAGGACAGATGAGCAATCCCATATCTGTGTGTCCACAAGTATGTTGTACATGTCTTTAAGACCATCAGTGACTGACTGAATATACTGGTTTAGTACAATGAAGAACACATTGTTGGAGGCCAGCTAATAAATAGATAATGCTAAGTCATTCCTAACCTTTTTTTACCACTATTATTTTCCAGTTTTCTCTCAGATTGAAATCTCTGTCTTAGGCATTTTCACCATTTTTCTGAAGTGGATCCTATGTTACTATATTCTACTTTTGTTCTGAACTCTTCAAGAAATTATTTTTCCATTCATCCAAGTGTGCTGAAGTTCTTAAAAAAAAGTATCATCTGTTAGTTTCATTAGTGTTGTTTATTTTCTCTTCCAGCTCTTACCTCACCAAATAATTAGCCCTCAAGATACTGTGCTACTTAATGTTCCTTTTTCAAATAGTGTTTAGTTAGCTTTCTTTCTACATGATGGCACAATCACATGGATTGTGAGTCCTGAGAGTGAATACATTTTAAAGAATAAAATTTAATGAAATGCAGTAGGAAACGTGCATGACTCAGATCCACATATTTACCGCTTTTCCCTACTTAGATTTTTCAGTTTGTCCAAAAAACCAAGTCTGCCTGGTAAACGTGCTTATAAACTCATGCTCTGTACTGTAGCATGCTTTGAGGGCCTCATTCACCTCCATGTTAGTGCCCATCGGCTGACTGAAGCAACATAATGAGAAATCAGGGCCGCTAGTTCTCATTCAGTTTCAGTAATTTGTTAGGTATTGTTTCTATTTCAAAATAACAATTTGACATTTGAGAGAATGAGAACTCCAGCATCAGGGAATAGTTCTGAAGATTGCAGATATCCTGCAATATCCTTGGCTGGTTTAAATTGGTCTTGCCCCAGGAGAGCCTATGAAGCTAAAGTGATTTGGTTTAGATGAAATTTGGCCTATGAAATACATTTCTGATCTGATAATGAACAGTCACGGTACCCGAGAGCACAGGACATTAGGCATCTTTCTCCTGCAGAAATATCAGGTATTCAATAAGCAGTTTCTAAGAAAAACACATTGCTTGCTGTATGTTGATTTACAGTCCCTAACAGTAGGATTATTGTTGTGAAGATGGCAAACTGGATTTGTCCCTATGGCTATCTACTGGTAATTCTGTCTTGAACATCCTTAGCTACCTTTATGACTGCCACACATAAACTATGCTCAGCTTTTCTGCTCTTGATTTTCTGTAAATATCGCGTGTGAGATGCTAAAATCAATTTTATTCTTAGTTCTATTCAACTTGTCCGGATATTTTTGAGATGGGACAGGAGAGGTAATCAGTTCCTTCAAGGGGAGAGATATTTTAGCTGGTGAAAACATTCAACTTTTCCCTTCATCTTCTCCAAAATGCAATTTAAAGTGCTCATGTGATTTCAAAGCATTATTTCAGTGACTTTTATTGTGACCTTCAATTCTTTACTCCATTTGCGTGCTAAGTGGGGACATATGTAAATTCTCTGTTGGGAAAAAAATTTTAACAGATGGGGAATCTGTTTGAAGATTAGGAGGGCTGGATGCAATCGCAATATGTGGCATAGGAAGGGGAGGATCTCTCTTCATTTCCTTGAATGTACCTTAGGCTCAGGATGAAGCAAGGCAATAGGCGCTAATTGGGAAGGGAGAGGGGTACAGTACAACCCCAGACATCCACACATGGACATGTATTTACAGCGTAACACATGTTCACTGTAAATTCACAGCATTAAGTTTGCTCCCTTCTGTCTCACGAAAAAATGCCATCCATCAATCACATGCAAACATTATTCCTTAATACTTCTGGGTATTACAGTTTCTCTGGATGGTAAAATCCTGCCCTGATAAAGGGAGGGGAAAATGTCGCTGCCCGCAACAGTGAGAGCTGCTGGTGATCCCACACCAAAACAGGGAAGGACTCCTAAAGGCCCTCAGCTTAATGACACTGGTTGACTCCCCTCAGCCCCTTCACACAGTGATTGGGGCCCCATGTTCTCCTTGGGTAGAATATGTTCCCGATCAGGACAAGGAACCTTCACTTTTAACATCATGTTTTAAAGTGCAGCTCTATTCTGAAAAGTCACTTTGTACAAATGTCACCTTCTAACTCATCAGATTTGTCACTTTAATGTGTTCAGAAGCAGACCCATTCACTTTAATGACAAAAGTAAGTTTTTACTATTTTTTGCCTGTGTTAACTCTATGGAGCCAATACAGCTAAAACATTGCACTAGATTTTATTTCTTCTCAGCTGTGTAAGAACTATTTATTATCATTCAACCACGAAGCTAATTGCAAATTCTAATTTGCAAATTCTAAATACAATCTCAGATCCACACAGCCACCAGAGGCAGTAGATGAAAAAATTTCAGGGTAGACTTTATTTACAGACAATGATGTTCTCAGTGAAGTCATGATTTGAATAGTGTAAGTTATGAGCAAGTGGTAAAGAAGAGACTAGTTTTCCAGGTTGGATTTACAAGGCTGATAACTATCATAAATTTTTATCAGTAGAACATTGGGAAAACCTTAAGATATAGGATGGAGCACTATCATAGCATTTCACACTTTTAGTGATTTTCTTTTTAGAAGAATTGAAACAGCCTTGTATTTTAAGTGACACACTGAAAAGTCCATGTGAACAGGGAATGTGAACTGGTGCTTTCCACTGGAGACTAGATTTGGGACGAAGTTTCAGATTTCAAAATCAGGTTGAGTCTTCCCTTCTCTGTGCAACATAATGTCTTTTTTCTGAAAGGTCTTTCCAAATCTCTCTTTCTTTCCTTCCCCTTTCAGTGAGCTCGCAAAGATATACACACAGTCATGGAGCAGCTGGAAATCAGTGACATCTCTGGCATTGTTTTTGCTGCTCTGCCCATTGTCCTAGCCACTCTCCTTCAATTAATGAATGCTGATGCAAGTTTGCAAGACATAAATACAGGGAAGAATTCCTTTAACGGGGCAGGAAGACTGAAAACTAACAGGAGATTGCAAGGAATAACGGGTGAGAGAGGGCAGGCTGAACACAATAAACCCCAGACTTGCAAAGCATAATCTGCCTTAAATCTCTGTGCCCTTTGCCTAGTACGCCCTGGCCAGCTTTGGGCTTTAAGAGGCCTTTGGATTCTGAAACAAAGCCCCAAAAATACCGTGTTTGCGCGATTTACTTTAATGCCTGTGAACATTCATAATAAAAGGTACTATAAACATTTCACAATGTTGAGATACTTCTGTCCTTTCCATAAAGATATAAAAAAAAAACCTCTTTGGGAAGATCAGGGTTATGAGTAGTAAACAAATGCTTTAACTGACAACTTTGGGCCCACTAATACCCTCATAATGCTGGCATGGCTGTATTTTGTTGTAAAACAGAAGTCTGGGGCAAAACTGTATTTACACTGGGGAGGAATATTTCTTCTTACATGCAATATGGCTTTCCTTTCTCCATTCAACATTTTTCCTGGCACTAAGCTGTGATCACCCTTTGAATCATATCAGCAGATAAAGATATCAACACTGCAAAGTAACTCAATGTTATTAAAAAAAGTCCTAGGGTCCGAAAGTCACATTTATTTTCATCTTACATTTTTATATCCAATATTATTTTAATGCCACTTTTATTGAAGTGTTAACCAAGTGATGCTGTAATCAAGTGATTATCAGGTCCTTTTTTAAGATGCTTTCTGTTTGTCATTTTAACAGTAAGAAAGCTATTCTCTACAAAAAGTCAGCATATGGCAAGGTCTTCATTTTGTAGAGGGAGTTCTTTTCCCCCCACTTAGAAAAGGGACTCTGTTCTGAGGTTTTGGAGCTCTAAGCAACCCCAAAGGTGTCACAATTACAATGATCTTCTGTACTTGTAGAATATGAAAGTGATTTGATTCATAATAGCTTTCACTTTGATGAAACCACTGGGAAGTGCTGTTCAGTGTGAATCATAACTCAGGTAGTTACAGAAAAAGGCAGAGAATGTGGGAGACTGGACTAACACAAAGAAAAGAAGAGAGGGCATAAAAGACTCATACTGAATGAGAAAGAGCCCTTTGCTGAATTTGATTCTCGACCTGACTTGGGGTTAAGCATCTGCTTAGTCTTGTGGTGGGATGGCTTGAAGCAGAGCCCAGTAGACCATAGGTACCTTTCTATTTAATTCTACGGGTGATGGATTACATTCTTGTTGAGCAGAGGATATGATTTATTAGGGGCTACAGAATTTTTCCAACCCCAGGTTTGTACATTCATTACTTGAACTACATGAACAAGGAAAATAACATTGCTCTTTTTACAGCTATTACAAAGTAGAAATGGACAAACCTTGAAAAACTGTCTCATATCTCCCTCCTTGTCCACATAAAGCAAGTTTCTTCTGTGTTTCTAGACAGAACTCCCCTTTCCATGTATTATAGCTGACTTGGAAGACTTTTCAGGGCATACAAATAAAACCCTTCATTCTTAAAATGTTTTTTGCTAATTATGTGATTTTGGTGTTAATGGTTTCTCTCAGCTAAACTGTAGCAATAATTTTAAACCAATCTGAGAAACATTTTTGTCTAAAAAAAGAAAAGACAAATATCATGCAATTGTTCACAAGTGTTGAGAATGTCAGTAACCACGGAAGTCAGGGTCATCCTTTTTGCTCTCTGGGCACACACATGACCAGGATATAAAATGGATTTTCACTTGTCTTTTCTTCTGGTGCAGAGCTCTTGCACTTGTGACTGAAAATGGCCCAGCTTTACCAGTGAAGAGGGCTGATGCCTCACTCTATGCTGTCCTGGAAATTGTGGATTTCTCTGAGGTGCCTAACTTTCACAAGTTGTGAAGGCTACATATGAACTGTCTTGGTTACTTTTCTAGAACTTTCCCAAGACCATGACTTTGCAACACGGACATTCAGAATGGCCAAAAGGGACAAAGAGCAACAGCAGCAAAAAAGAAGTGTTCAAACTCTTGTGTTATTTCTAATCCCTGTCCTCTTGGCAGCACAGTCATTTCCTGCAGGATTTGTGACACTGGTATAAGGACTGTGAGAGTGTTTATAGAGACACAAGGGAGCCAGTCTTCAAAACTACTCAACAAAAGTCCAATTAAATTTCTTGACAGCTGTTAAACCAGCTCAGAACAATTTTGAATACACTGAATCAACTGATATAATGATGAGGAAAATGTAACAATGCGTTTGTTTTCCAAGCCATGTTTTTAACAGCAAATGACAAAGCCAGGCAACAGTATTCCTGTTGCATGAATCGATGAGAGTTAGGTGTTTATGGCAGGTGACAAAGCAGAAAGAGTACAAGCTTCATTTCCCACAGACTTGGCTGGGCCTGCAAGGCTAAATATCAAATTGTTTTCATTCAATCAACATCCAGCAGCAGTCAGAAATTGAATTCTGCAGAAGATTTCTTCAGGGTCCGTAAGCTTTAGGCACCCTCAAGTGCCACATTTAGAAGGTAACCACAGGAAGAAAGTCTGCCAAAAAAAGAGAAGGATAAGGCAAGTCATCTCCTTAGGCTGGAGATATTTATATTTATTGGCTTAATTGGATACATCCTTATTACGGTAATTCATGTAAAATCATTAGGAAGTTCTATCAATTCTAATGGAAACTTTACACCTACAAAAAAAACCCCAAACCCATTTTTACATACATAATGCTACATGTCCCCCTTCGGCTACATGTCCCCAGGTTTTGGCTAAGTACTTCTCTGCTACCTCCTCTGCCAACTATCTCTTTATTAACACCATATAAACAATTTTTATGATCACAACCAAAAGGCCACAGGGTTACAAGTGGATTGGGTATGTGAGTGTATCACTTTCACAGAGATGAGAAGACCAAAGGAAACATTCCTATTTCTAGCATGGATCACATCATGAAATGTTTGGCTGCATCATTCATTCTAATGCCCCAACAACTGCTCTACTTCTTCATTTAGAAGAGGAGGAAGAAGTCTGCCCTTATAACTCTCTTTGCCACAATGCTTTCTTGTCCTTCTCTGGCTTCCCTTTCTATTACTAATCCAGGAGGCAGGTATATCCCTGCAGTTTCAGATACAGAAAGGCTACCAAAGCCTGAAATTAATCAAATAACCAGGCCCCCACTCAATGACCTTCTTCTGAAATGCTCTCATTATGCAAACCAGCAGCCAGCTGATGGGGGAAGCTGTGAGCATTAGTGGGACTCTGGAGGCATCACCTTCTGTGACTGCAGAGAGGTGAATTAAGGGGTGGGGATGCAGTCCTCCACTCTGATTTTGCTTTGGAAAATCTCTTGTGCAAGAAAATAGTTTGAGAATAACACTAGATAAAGCAGACGTTGTGATGAAGTGAAATTTAGAAAGGCAGTTTGGTTGGAAGGTAAACTTTATGTGGCCTTTTCTTCAATGTGAATTTTTGGAGAACAGTAAAATTTAAAGGATTGGAAACTGTATTTCTCTTGATGGATTATAAGTAGAGTATATGTACAAATACAGGCCGTGAGTATTTTCCAGTGATGCCTCCATCTTATTCTAGTACTCCGTTTCTGTCTCTGAGAAAGCTCTTCAGGGGTCATGCACATTTGAATATTTGTCTCTCTACTGTGATTCTCAATAAAGATACAAATTAATGTCAATAGTGATAATGTTTTTTCATAGTATAGACACCTGTCCACTAGAAACTGGACTGAAACCAGCAGATAGCAGTCATGATTTCCAACCACTTCAGCGCTGGGCAGTATTCAAGTCAGTGACACAAAACAAAAAGCTCAGTCGCCCATTACCAATCACCCAAAATGTACAGCCTCCTTGAATATATTTAATTCTTCAACACTGATTAAAATAGCTTCATTAAAAAATGTATTCAAGGGCCCTGGAGTTTTAGCCTCTGATGCTTTTTATGTAGGCCAAAGAGTACTTGTTCTACAGGATTGAAGGAGGATTAATCAGCAAATTGGCTGCAACTTCCTTCAGAAACAGAATGCTGATTTTTAACTACTGTATTTTAATAGTATCTCTGAGCCTGAGACTTGATTTTGTGGCGTTCAGCCTGTGACTCATGTTCTCTTAAAACTTTGAATTATGCATTTTATCTTTTCTTCTGATTTTAGTTTCTACCCACAAAGAACTCAGACACTCCCAAATAAAACCGACCAGCATGTTTCTAAGGCTGTTTTGGTTGGTTTCATTTCTTGTTATTCATCAGGACTCAGAGAGCCAAAGTCCAGCCCCAGACGGAGTACTTGTGCCTGCCTGAGCACCTCTCATAGCCTCGTCAACTGCCCTGCCGAGTCAACTGTTTTCTCTCTCCAGTATTTGCTTCACTTTTGAGACTTCAGAAGCCTTGCTTTCCTCACAGAGTGGAACAGCAGTATTTTTTGAATGCTTATCCACCAGGAAATCTCTCTGCTGATCTACTATGCTATCTCTTCGTGCTGCCACACTTGTGCATAAAAAGCAATTGTGACCCAAGTTAGGAAAGACCTTTCTGCATGTGAATCTCTGGCAGACAAATTGCTCCAATATTTTCATTGCCTGACTTATTCCCCTTTCTTGCTATTTATAGGACCACAGCATAGCTCAGTTTGCAAGGGACTTATTTCTAGCACAACGTCCTGCCCCTAGCAGGGTCAGTTTCGAGCTCAGCGTCCTCCCACCACACACCACTTTGAAGAGGTTGGCTCCATCCTCACTGTAGGTGCTGGAGGGGGTGCTCTTGGGTGCCCCTAAAGCTCTGTCCTCTCTGGGCTGAACAAGTCCACGTCCGTCAGCTTCTCCTCATGGGGCAAGTGCTCTTCCCCCTCCAATTGTAGTGGCCTCTACTGAACTCCCTCCAGTTTATTGACATCTGTCTTGAACTAGGGAGCCCAAAACTGGATCCAGTAGCCTTGATGCAGTATAACAAGTACTGAGCAGCTCTGCTGGTTCTGCTTCTATTCATACAGCCCAGGATACTGTTGCCCCTCATTGCTGCCAGGCCCACTGCTGGCTCATGCCCAGCTTACCATCTACCAAACCCAAAGAGCATCTACAACAGAGCTGCCCCACAGCAGAGTCAGTCCATCTCCAACCTGTGTTGCTGCCATTGGTTGCCCCTGCCTAGGGGGACGACTTTGCATTTTTCCTTATTATCAAATTTCAAGAGGTTGCTGTTCATAGAATCATAGAATCTCAGAATCATTTAGGTTGGAAAAGACCTGTAAGATCATCAAGTCCAACTGCAAACCTAACTCTGCTAAGTCCACCACTAAACCATGTCCCAAAGCACCTGAGCCACACGTCCTTTAAATACCTCCAGGGATGGTGACTGGTTGTTCCTCCAAGCTGCCCAGGCCCCTCTGAAGGCAGCTCTGCCCTTGAGTGTGTTGATTACAACCACACTTGGGTGTCAGCTGCAAAACTTCCTCCAGTTTCTCTAGGCAGTCTCTTCCCCTCTCTTGTCACCACCTCCTTTTTCCTAGACCCCATTTTTTTTATCTTAACTGCTTACTAAGCACAAGGTAAATTGCAGTCTGCTCTGTTGTTAGAGCTGGCAGGCAGAAGTGTCCCTGTTTTAATCCAGATCACACTCCTTCTTACACAATCCTTTCTCATTCATAACATCCAACCACATGGACCTGGAGAATGTAAATTTCCTCACTGCTGCAACAAGATGTTTTTCTAACAGCAGTGTAAAACCTTAATCAAAGCTTACAGGAGCAGAGAATGCAACAGTGTACTTTTGTAATGCATCAGTAAGACCAAATGCCAGCTCTTTCAGTGCCAGCCGATTAGACTAATCTCAGGCAAACCAGCTAGTGAACTGTGCTATGAGAGCATTTCCAAACTGGATTCCTTTCTCTGATATGCAAATAGTTCTTAAAAACTTCCAAAATTATATTTTTATTTTAATGAGTAGATTTTTTTAGTCATAAGCAGGCTTTTGTAATCTTCATTAATATGTATTTCAAACATTGATAGTTCTCAGATCAGTGTGGTTTACAGGTTCTGAGAATTTTAAAGGAAGAGTTGGTCATCCTATACCTGCTTTAGTTTTCTGGTTTATCATACTAATTAAAGGATCATTAATTTTAAACACATTAATATATGCAAAGCTCCCTGTAAATACAAAACTCAAAGCTCAATTACTGTTCCACATTTTGCTGTTCCCTTGTGGAAAAATAGGGTAGGGGTCACTTTGTTCTAAAAATACAGAGGGTATATTTTGCAGCTCAAATATATGTCAGAAAGTATTTATGAATTAAAATAGGATAACACCAAATAGATGATACTAAAAATGCCAGTGAAAACATTAGAATGGAAATACACCTCCTATTTTTTTGTCAGCCAAATACTAAACCTGGACTAATGCTTTTCCTTTGCCAACCCTGTCTGGTTTTTTCAAGCCTGTGATTAGCATTAAAGAGGAAATCATGTGTTCTATGTGCCTGTAAATATTCACATATCCCATTTCCTTCAGCTGCTCTTTTGTCCCTGACTGAGATGTATGGATGTTCACCTGAAAAGCAAATGCCTGACTGTCATTACTCATGTCTGAATGCCAGCTCCAGAGCAAGGAGAAGCCAAGGCTCTTGAAATAAGGAACAGTCAGGGAAAGTTTCAACAAGCATCCGGGAATTGTACCTCTGACAGTGGCCTCCTGATGACAAGGCTGTTCCCTTCTAGAAGGCACCAACTGAAGAGGGAAATCATTGTCAGTCTCAGGATCTGTCTGTGTCCTTTCTCCAGACACCACTTAGTTGTAGTGATAGTGTCCAAAATAAAACTATAAAGACAATAATATCAACCAAAGGATAATAAGGACAGCAGTGAAAAGCAGTGAAAGCATTATACAGAAATACAATTCCTATTTATTTGTCAGCCCCTCCAGAACCAGGTCTACTGCCTCCTTTGTCCAAGCATCACTCAACATTATATATGTTTGGAGATACCTGGGGCAATCAAAGTTTTGGATGCTTTCTCCCTGTGTTCTCCAGGGAATAAGGAATTGCAGGCTGACAATTTTTTATCTGAGTATATCTTACTTGAGCATATTTAACTACTCAAGCCTTCATTCACCACCTCAGATTGGAATAAGTTAGGATTATTGGCCCTAGGTGTCTATAGGACTCCCAGGCAGTTCCACCAGCTAGAGACAGGTTGGGAAATGGGATGGCAGCAGCCATCATCTTTCTTTTTGAACTTTGTCTTCACCGTAGTTATGCAGTGCTGCATGTGGTCTATGCCACTTACCTAGCAGATGTGTTTGATGGTAATAATCCTCTGTGCTTTACTTTTTTTCAGAACAAATGTTGAAATCCATCAAACAGCTTTATTTCAATATGCAAGGGTCTGTCTCATTTGTGCCTTGCTAAAGCACATATCTAGAGTGGTAAAAACACAGTTTGCACTGAAAGCAAACACACCTAAATTAAGGTGAAGGTCCTCAGATTCTATCCTGATTGATATTACAGCAGTACATGTGCAAATGAATAGATGTAAATATTTAAGCTAGGTTTTGTGCAGAAACAACCCTACAGAAAGAAAGAAGAGATCTCAAGCTCCTAGCAGCTCGGAATGGAACTATTTCATATTCTGACTGGATTCGCTCTTGCTGTGAGTAGTTAGTTCATTATAGAGCAAAACAGTGTGATCAGCATGAGAAGACTTACTTTGGATGGCGTAAGAACTACCTGTAAGATTTGAGACAGTCCCATCAAGCACAGATATAACACACCCAAGAACCCCGTTTTTCAGCTCCCTGGGTTTTTCAAACAGAAAATGCACCACACTTAGCAGATCCTTTTCCATTTGCAGCATCTATTTCTCCCCTCAGCTTATAGTCTTCTGCAGATCTTTAATTTTTCAAAAGAAATTCACTGCAAACTTTTTTCTGTTTCAAGAGAAAAACAAAGAGAAGATGGAGAGAAAAGGACAGGCTGAGGATGCCACACTGCTCTTTGCACTAGGACGTTTTCTCACCATGCTGGTCAGAACAAGCAATCTAACCAGTAATGGCTTTTGTAATCAGGATGCCCTGTGTTGCACTGTAGTCTGGCCTCTCTCTAACAAAGTCATTTAATGCCCTGTAAGCTAGTTAACCCTTGTGTAAAATTAGCCCAAAGAAACAGATTTTTCAGTACCTCACAGAAAAGGTGTTAGGTATAATTTATGTTGGCCAGACTTTTAAAGATATTTACAAGAACATACTTGAGAAATTATTGTCATTGAATTATCAAAATCATGTTTTCAGTGTAGGGTCATATGAGATGTGAAAACACTTTCAATTATGTAATTCATCATGACAGTTCTTAGGATTTTTTAGGATCTTCTGTCTCCAAATCCCAAGAACCTGATCACCAACAATACTTATTGAAGTTAACTGCAAAAATGGTTCTGTGAGGTAGAGAAGGTATTTTATCTCGGTTTTATAAATAGGAGTCTGTCTTGCAGACAAACGGACATAAATCTTGCTGTGGCACACTGGGGAGGAGAAGGCAGAACAGGGAACGGAAATTTAGGGTGGAATTCATCTCAGCATTTCAAACATTAAATATCCAGTATAAAATAATCTCTGAGAGAGCAAGAGAGATGTCTCCTGAGCACAGTACATCACACGCTAAGATAGATGGCTGGGGCACACTGCCCTCTGAAGTTGTCTCTTCCCACTGGTCCTGACAGGAGCTCAGCTGGCCCGATCAGTCAGCCTTCTGACAGCTGAAGCCAGAAGTCTTGCCTTTAGTACTGGTGCTTCCAAGGTGACCATGGGAGTACCTACCCATTGGGCTGCCTTGCTTGTGCAACCTAGGTCATTTCTCCAGGCAGTTTATTTCCAAAAAAAGAAGCAGTAACCACATCACAACTGGCCATTGTGTTCCATTTTTAAACCAAAACTATTTTACCAATCAGGATACAATATACCATTTTACAGAAGAAGCAAGTGTTCTTGAACATAACCAAAATATGTCTTGCCCTGGCAGGAAAGATGGCAGGTTAGACCATTCTGGTCTGTAGTCTCCTCTGGGGACACCTACAGCATTCACTCTGCATTTAGTTTTAGGGGACAGGCTGTGCTAGTCACAAGAGAAGACCAGCACTGAAATTGCAAACCACATACATCACAGATCTTTGTTCCCACACAGAGAGGACTCTTCAGTAAAGTCAAAATATTGTTTGTTCAGTTGCATCAGTCTTTCTCTAGCTCATGCCATGAGTCCTGAAGGGAGACAAGGAGTCATGCTGTTCTGCTTACTCATGCAAAGGAAAGTAAAATCTGTTATGAAATAATAAATGCAGTATGAAAGACCTAATGCCAGTCTAATCACTCTGCAAATCTTGATCTTAAGTGGCAAAAATGCCTGTGCTGCTCAGTGACAAAACCCAACACTGAAGCCAAGTGGGGATGAGAAATAGAAATGCTTTAATATGCCTTGTTTTCCCCTTCCATTCCAAAGCTTCGGTTCCAAAAACTGGTTCATGTCTGTATTAGTAAGAAGTGACATGCAATAGGAGTGAATCTGCAGAGTGGGACAGCTGGTGCTAAGGATCTGCAGGTCACACTATCCCTATTTCTTCATGTAGCTCTAGTCTCTTCCCATGGACTGAATGTCCACAACTAGCTGGAACACACTAAATGCTCTTCTGAAGCCCATCATTTTGTTTAGTTCAACTAAGAGCAGTGTAGCTTGCATGCTCAGAGACTGCACCATGACCCAGAGCAAGGTACACAGAGACAAATGGGAGATTTTCTTCAAAACATATCCTCAGTCTGCACTAAAGGACTGAGCTAGATTCACTAGGCATTGTTTTCAAGGACTTGCTGGCAAACAAAAACTGCATGGCTGGGCAGTTGACTCTCTGTGGCTTAGTCTATACTACTGAAATTAGATTGTCAAAGCCACCTAACATGCAGCTCATACCTGAAAAGGGAACTATTTTATAGGCAGCATTACACCATATTTCTAAACACAGCCTTTATATTGGCATCTTGTACCAGAATAAACTGCCTACAAGATGGCATTTTCCACACTCCATGCTAATATAGCTACTTTAGCAAGAATTTTTCCTGTAAACATTTCATAAACTCTGTGAAGTCTACACCATTCTGAACCAAGAAGAAAAATCCAGGAAGGAATCAAAGTACCTAAACCTTCTCCTGGTGGACCAGAACGCTTTCCATAAGCACATTTGATTCCAGCAAAACAAATCTGACCTCACACACAGAACACCTGCTCCACGCCAGTCTTAGCTGCACTAATCGGATATTTGTGTGAGCTAGAATCTGCTTCAAGTAATGCTTCAATAATCACGGAAAGAATGTGGCCCAACTGTGAGAAACCTTTAATCCCCTTTCCCCCCTCAAATGCAGGTGTGCACAATAACACTGCGCAAAACTTTAATACATATTTCCTTTGACCTTTTGTGGTCTTCAGCTCCTTTTGGTATATAACCAATTCCCTGTGTCACATTATACGTGAATTAACTTCATGTTCTTCATAGCATTAGGTTACCAGAGAAGCAGACAAGAAGTCTGTTTTGATATCTGAGGTCTGGATCCAATAAAAGATATGGGTACTTGAAAATAAAGCTCTGCAAGACCTCTGCCAGGGCTCCTGGCTCTTGGGGTGAAACCCAGAGCAGAGAATTGGCTTCAAAAGGGCGGTTGTAAAAGAGACATGATACCTTCAGTAGTAGCCATCCAAGTCTTGTCATTAGGAAACACTAAGCACAATGGAAGGTCTTAAACTCTGTCCCTCAATAGAGTTTAACTGAGGCAAGACTGAAGGAATATACCTTCACACATATTTTCATACACATATATGCATACACACACACACACACACACACATATACATGTATGCATACAGTCTGGATCCACAGCACAGTGTCCTGCTCACTAGACAGAAAACTACAGTCACTCTTTGCAAGTATGGAGACAGTCCCTTCTTTGCGGTAAGCAGAGTTGAAGGTGCCAAGGTGGTGATGTGGAAAGTAGGAAACCAAAGCCACTTCCTTCTTCAGCTTGTGTGGTTGCAAACAACACCTTCTAGAGGCTTCTTCTAAGTCTACAAGCAAGAAACCTAATCTGGATGCGGTCAGCGTCCATGCCTCTTCTTGACTTGATCGCACTACATAGCAAAGCTCTTCCGACTCTGGGCAAAATCAGAGAGCATGTGCATTTCAGAAACTGTGGTAGTCAGGGCACTTACCTGCAAAACAGAAGACTCAGGCTCTGACATTAATATCTAGGAACCTGTCTGGGGTTTTATCCAAATGAATAAACAGACGGATAACTGGTACAACATCTGCCCTGCCCTCCAGAAAGTACCATCATTACAGAGGAAGACTCATCCCTGCTCCTGTTCTTCTGGCTCATGAACCTTGCATTTTTGTCCCTACAGGTCCCAGCCCACCACCAGCAGAGCCACACAGCGCTCTGCTGGAGTGAAGGTAGAGCCAAACTTGCTGACTGGGAGCGCTGGTGGCCCTAGTCTCC
Source organism: Gavia stellata (assembly GCF_030936135.1). Taxonomy (NCBI): domain Eukaryota; kingdom Metazoa; phylum Chordata; class Aves; order Gaviiformes; family Gaviidae; genus Gavia; species Gavia stellata. Next base: position 25,906,927 of record NC_082594.1, on the reverse strand, counting down.
TGAGAGACTGCGCCAGCCATCACTGTGCAGAGGAGGACCTCCTTCATCAGCTGTATGCTTGAAAGTGAATTGTCAACTTTTCTGGGAGAAATAAACAGCTGGATGCTCAGTTCAAACTAAGTGGTAACATTTCCAGCCTTGCACTGGAGCATAACTTTGGGCACTTGAGAACATTTTGTCACTAAAACTCAGGTCTTTCAGCTGCTTCAGCAAGCTGGGCACCATGGGGAGGGAAAGGAGAAGTGCTCTCTTGTACCAAATTACATGTAGCCTGAATCTGAAGTTTTTAAATACTGTTTTGTTCCCAAAGCCCTTGAAAGTGAAACTAGGCAGAGAGCAGCAGCATGAGACTTTTACAATCACCATTCAGGAACTTCTCAACTGTGCCTTGGTCTTGTTTTACTCAATGTCTTGTCCCAAACCCGCCTAAATTCTGATAAGACAAATCCCCAGCAGGAAATGGACAGAATAAAAGTGTGATGTTGGTAATGCAATAAAATGCTTTCAATCTGGATGTGTGTGTAGAGCTATAGAGGTGATTCTTTGCTTGCTGCCCAACATTCACCACACTTTTATTTTCTCCAGAAGGCTCTAATTTTGGTCCTTAGTCCAGTTCCTCTTCTGGCTGTCACTGCAACAGTTGAACTACACTCAGCAGATCAGGCTAGATTGCCAGACTGTCTGGCGGTGAGAACTGTATCTGGCCCTTTCTCTGTTGGAAGGACTAGGATGCTCTTCAAAATCCTGTAGTACTGCATTTTCAGAGAGGGAATCCCATCATGGCTTCTGAACAGTTCCGCTTAATGATGCACCACAGGGCAACTCGATGACAAGCTGAATAAATTGCTCCAGGGCCGAAAGTCCAGTGGTACTGAGCACATACAGAAGCTTATTTGAAATCTTGAATCTTTGTACAACGCAGATGGAGAACATGTGGGCAGTTACCCAAATTTGTCACCCCATTGATCTCAGATCTATACTTGAGTCTGGCAGAGATATCACTTGGAATGACTTCACTTAGGGTTTATGCAGTAGTCTGTTACTGATTGACCAGCTTGGAGAACTGGCTTTCATATTTGGAAGGGTCAAGGCCTGAACTGGCAGCACACCCTTGACTTCAGCTCCAGGCACTGCTTGGAGCTAACAACTGTTTTATAGGAAAAAAATGCACCTTGCATTTTGTTCCAGTGCTTTTAAAAAGGGAGGAGGAAAAAGGGAGTGCTTCAGACCATGGCACCATCCTTTTTCTTCCCTTAAAACCAAGGGCTGGTTGAAGCATCATGGAATCACTGCTCGTTCTGCAGGAGCGCATGCATCGTTTCTGGGGCATCTGTGATAATCGGGTAGCAGAGGCCACTTCTACACATGGGAGTTTCCATAGTCCTCCATAAGCAAGGAACAAGACCCTTACAGCTGTCTTCTGCAAAGCCCTTTGCAAAAATTGAGAGAGAGACAGATAAATATGAAGATATCCTTAAACAACCCTCTGATATGGCCAGTGGCAGACAGCCTGGTCTGTGTACCTCACATAGACACACTGTTAGAAAAGGCAAGTGAAATGCATTTAAGCAGGTAGCTGGAATAAACTAGTTTTAAAACACCTGATATTGTTCATTCTACTAATTTTATATGCCAAGTAAAATGATTTTAAATTAATTTCTGATGAAATAATAAAGTTATAAATAAAGCTTAGAACCAAATGGTGAATTATAATGAATGAAGAAATCTGCTCAGTAGTTTATTAATCAAGCAGTTGGAGAAAAATCACATTTTTCAAAATTCACATTTCAAAATGCAAAAATAAAACTTCACATTTACCTTGAGTCTGTGAAAGTAAAGTGGTCTTCACCAGAATATTAAAGTTCCTGAAGTCGTTTGTACTGAGAGAACAAAAAGACAGAATAAGCACAAACAAAACCTGTTTTCTCTCTCCACATCTTCCCTTTTCCTGGAAAGGATAACAAGTTACCCATATTTCCCTAAATGTGACATTGGTCATTAACGTACCTAGAAACTTTTAACTGAAAATGACAGAGAAAGCATTTGCATTACCAGAGGACAGGAACTGCACTCTAATATCCTTCTGAGTCTCTGGGAAGACAAACTGATTTCTCCTAACTTTAGATATCCAAGCAGTAGACATCAGTATCTGACGTAGCTGAGAGCTCCTTTGGTAAAGAGGGAAATAGATACTTTCAGAGCATGACTTGGTAGCTACTTCAGGATGAGATGAAGAACACGTTAGAAGCTCTTGTTTCTTTCCATCAACTGTAAAGAAGCTCCAGATGGTAAACTCAGATATAGATGTCCACCCTGTAGATGTCCACAGCTAGTCACTGAAGTCTTCAGTAGGGGAATTGTGGCATGCATCCCTGGGTGAAGCTGAAAAAAAAATGATTACGCTCTTATGAGCTCAGAAATGGATAAAGAGCAGAGTTATTAGGCCTCTCCTTCTGCCATTTCCTGCTTTGTACTTCAAGGCCCATATCTTGTGAACATTAGCACAGGTGGCTGGCTGGTGTAGTTTGAGTACAGTAAAAGTGCATATGTGCATGTTTTAGCATGCTTAAGGCCTACACTTAAGTTATTTCAATATTCCCATGACAGTTTAATTACAGAAAATGGCCACTGAATCTGCAGTTTCTATTGAAAGGCTAAAATAAGGGTCGGGAAACGAGAAAGAATTTACATACTCTAAAGGGCTTTCCTCTAGTCTCTATTTACCTACTCCCATGTAATTTCTATCATCTTTCTCGGTAAAGTTAATCTAAATAGCTGTAAAATCAGATTTAACCTCTTTTATGGACACTGTTGTTCAGAAAGAAACGGGGCTAAATTCAATTTCATTTACGTCACTTCTATAAGTCCAAAGGGAAGTAAATTATAGTGACTGAAAGTAAGTTTCATTTTGCATAATAGTTTCCACTGGCATGGGGGATTAATGTAACTTCAATAATCAATTTCAAAATCACTATGTTTAATTCGGTTAATTTTCCCTCAGCATCAAAACGTAGACAGGCTCTAAGTGGTAGTTATTTGCTATAGTGCATAAGCCCTTAAGAATGGATTAAGAATACTCTTTAAAAAATAAAAAAATGTCAACTTCAATTGCCAGAGAACCACAAGATGAAACGTAGCAGTTCTCAATCAGCCATTAATGACAGCCAGTATCATTAGGCACGCCGTGCTTCACCAGCAGTCTGCTGACACAACACACTGTCGTGCAATAACGGAGTGGTGGAAACCATAATTTTTAAAGCAGCATGATCACACTGAATTTGGATGACCTGATTCTGTAGGGCTTGAAAAGGCCAGTTTGCTGTGCTCCACTCCAAACACATCCTATCTCACAGGTCACAGATTAGATTTTGATACAAGCTTAGGTTTTAGAACAGCTTTCACGTTCTAAAAATGTCGCAGACATGGGATTGAACTGTTAATTTGGCAGGATATGGTTCTTTTCACTAGCACTATGACATATGGGGGTGGAGGAGGAGGAGAGATGGGAGGGAAAGGTGGTTGTTTTGCATCCCTACTCAGCTCTATCTCTCTTTTTTAACACAGTCATCCATTGCGATCCCTCATTGAATAAACTTGGCAATCACAGGGGCCAGATGTCAAAGCCTGGCTTTGACTGTAACTCTCCAACATTGGCATTTGGCTGTGCCATTGGCTTATTCATGGGCAGTCCATTACTTATTTTAAAATGGTAAAGCTGTTGAGTTAACTTCATTGTCTCTCTGCATTCAAGTCAATTATTTGCAAAATAGCCATTTTCTAGCCACAGAAAATTCCAAGAAGTGGCCAAGAATCTGTAACGCCATCTTTTTTTTTGGTACTAGGATGGATAAAATATTACACGGTTAATTAGCTACTTCTTTAGTAATCTAGAATCACTAATCCTGTTATTGAATCCAAATACCTCAATCTGTAAGGAATTCAGAGAGCCCCCCCCAGTCTGCTTTTGTGTTTGCAAATCTATTGTGGATGCCTGTAAACAGTAAAGAAATGTCACAGTAACTTGTGCATTAATAGGATCAGGCTCAGACATGGCTATATATTAAAGCTAATTAGAAAAAAAATCGTGGAGGATGTGAAAGCATTTCTCTGTAGTGCTGCTCTATTCGACAGCTGCAGACGTGTACCAGAGATTGCCACCTTCTGCGGAGAGTCTCAGTTTTCTTATACAAACTCTTCAGCATGAACAGGGGCAGCCGAGCTGGGCCCATAATAAAAGGGTTTGAAGTCAGATTCCTTTTGTGGAAAGAGCAATCTGCTACCCAATATATTTGAGATGTATCTATGGAGCTATATATTGCTGCCCGGTGGTGGGGGAGGGATGTGGGAGATGTGTCATCATTTCAGCTCTTATAAAAGAAAAATGAAAGGTATTAGTTGGAGAAAAAAATGACATTATTACCGAGAAGAATGAAGATTGCAAGGAAAAAAAGGCAATTGAAAGAAAATGCATCACAGTATTGTTTTTAAATATTCCATTCTATGAACTAAAGCTACTGTTCATTTTTATTGACTAAAGGTGCTTCACATTAATATTGGAAACCTCTATATGGAATCTACTACATTTTAATTATTTCTTGCCCTGCCTGGGATATTAATGTTGTGATTACCCTTGAAAGAGTATTACCATTGGTGATTTATGCAAAACTCAGCCAGTTCTATGACTCTATCAGTTTGAATTAAAACAAGCAATGGGGGAAGTATGCTGCTATCATGTAAGCTGTAGATCATCATTATTTTCAGTAGTTGGTGTGGTCAGTGTACTTAAACACTGTACCTTCGGTCAGTGTTCTGGAACCCTTCCTTTCCTCGAGCAGCAAATCACTAAGGGAGAAAAAACTTTCAGATTTGGCTCCACGGTCTTAGATTTAGGACTACAATAATCCCATAAAGTAATGTGTTTCATTTGCTGTACTTTGTTTAGATTCAGCATTTCAGGCCAATGCTTTTATAGTTTAACTGTTAATGGCTAAGCTTGCCAGAAAGTGTGTTTAATAGATACAATTTTCTGATTGTGTTAAGCTCTATATGATCCATCACCTGGCACTCTGTGCTGCTGGATTTAATCATAAAGTATTTGTACCCACTGAAACTGAGTTACTGCAGATGCTCAATAGACTCATTTATCTCAATGACTTAAGATATCTGGAGGTCAGAGGGTGTCACGGTGAATCCCAAGGATCTTGTTTCTCTAATTACTAATTTGGCTATGGTCCTTTTAAATCTCCTCTAGAGTTGGCAGCTCTTTCCTAAACCTATTCCAGAGCCTGTCAAAGCTTGCTTTCCTGGTCGACAAGGGGCCGTTTTGCTTTCCTGGACAATGAGAGGCCAGACCGCGACGCCTGGTCTTACTGGCAGCTTTGCTTTAGTCTAGCCAAAATATCATCTACTTCACTGTCTTAAACAGGGATCACTGAATCTTTGCTCTGATCTGACTAACTTGCCAGGGAGCCTATGGCTACCAAACCATATTTATCATTTGATCCTCAGAACTGGAACATTTCTGGGAGAGAGACAGAGGCTGTGGAGGCAGCAGCTGGTAAAAAGTGAAGTTTTCACATGGCGGACCTGCTGATAGCATTAAGCAGATGTTTGTCATTTGGAAAAAGAACACTTCTCTGTTCTGCTCCCGGCTGTGGTAAGTCCCACTGGAAGCCACATGAAAGTTGTAGTATAAAGACAATGTCAGAGCAGTGATGCCAAGGGACAAAGTGAGGAAGTTCATTTTATTCTGTTTTTTCTTACTGTCCCAGTGTAAATAAATAAGAGACATACTGAAATACCCCACAGCAAATCTCACTGTAGGTTTCTTCCACAGAAAATGTGGTAAGAAAAGGATAATATGAGGCCACATTTGTCATCAGTGAAGACCCACCCCCCCACCCCCACCCCCCCGGGAGATGGGCCTTCTCCTCAGTGCTGTTTTTACTCCACGCTATAGCTACTGAGGCATCCAGGTGTGAAAATGCTGATCACAAAGGTGAGTTAAAAATCCAGGTTCCTGTATGATATCCAGGAGAACTAATCAACTTAAAAAAGGAGTCACACAAGTGAAGGACACCTAGTCCAACCAGAAGGAAACGTAGAAAACAAAGTGCCTGAAATCTTGTCCTTATCTTGTCTTTAAGGCACATACTTGCATTTTTAACATGTTCATTTGGTCAAGAATTGGTTTTACAGTCTAAAATCATTTTGAAAACTGTGCTTTCTCTTAAAATATTACTGCTGAGTCATATAAGACGAGGTAGCATTGTTCATTTCTTGTACAGAGATGAATGAAATAATAGAGGTTCTGTTCAGCAAGGAAATGACCTAGGTCCCCCGCAGCCTGGGAAGGTTCAAACTCACCATCCCAGGGAAGAACCCAAACCCTGGGATAGCACCATTTTCTGCATCACCTTCTGAAATCAGGGAAATAACAAAGAGGAATACAAGATTTGTTTGTCCAGCCTTCTGCAGCCTCGGGCAGGTTGAAGACCCTCCATTGTGAGATGGGATATGACGGAGTTCCCTCAAGGCAAAGAACAACTTGGGCCCAGGTCTCCAGCTCCACAGGTGGGTACCAGCATCTAAACTGTTGTATAAAAGGCATTGGGTTGCACATCTGTTATCCACTTGAATGAGTTTTGGTTCTTCAGAAGAATACTTACAGTAACATATGTGCAGGAATAAGTTTTGCAGCCAGAGCGAATAAAGCTGCTTCCCTGCAACCCTCACTTCAACTTCTGGCATCTGGAGATGGACAAGATTTTCAACTCAGCCCTTCTTAGTGTTTCTTGTTGGCTAGCTCAAGACAGTGTCCCACTCAGTGTGAGGCTTTGAGTCCCCAGACACCATTGGGAGTATGCATGGGGTGTGCTATCTATGCCTTTCAGCTTCCACTCTGGGACCAAACCATCCATTCCATGCCTCTTCTCTCCTACACATTCTCTTTTCACTAGAGAAAAAATCAAATACTTTCTTATATTGTAAATGGTTTACAAAAGCACTTCCTCATTTCCTGTACTGACAGGGAAATTTGGTGAGGTAACCTAGAAAAAAACTATCTGAATCACACAGGATCACAGAATCACTAAGGTTGGAAAAGACCTGTAAAAGATCATTAAGTCCAACCATCAATCCAACACCACCACACCCACTAAACCATGTCCCACAATGCCAGGTCCACATGTTCCTTGAACACATCCAGGGATGGTGACTCCACCACTTCCCTGGGCAGCCTGTTCCAGTGTCTCACCTCTCTCAGTAAAGAAATTTTTCCTAATATCCAGTCTGAACCTCCCCTGGCGCAACTTGAGGCCATTTCCTCTAGTCCTGTCACTAGTCACTTGGGAGAAGAGACCAACACCCACCTCTCTGCAACCCCCTTTCAGGTAGTTGTAGAGAGCGATAGTACAAAAAAAGATAGGGCATGAGGAAAATATGTAACGAGAAACAGAAAGCTACTAGTTTAACCACTATTATCATTACTCAGTATGGTATTGGTGAAACACTGAAGAAGCCATCACAATTATGTGGAGTTAGAATTACGGAGTCTTTCATGAAAACCCTCACACATGTGCACACCAGTGTGTAAACTCAGGAACGTATCTGCTGATGGCTACTGAAGAGAAGTTTTAGCTGTCTTTGAAAGCATCTGGAGGTGCACTTATTGTGCTCCATTCAAACAAATATGTGAAGCCATCTAAAACATTCTGCTTCTCTGCTTGACCATCATTACAGAGTTTTTATGATACAGTTTCCTTGACAGAGACGTAAGTTATCAACCCTCTGTGTACAGCACTTACTGAGGGCAGGAACCACAAGGAACAACTTATCACCTCGTCATTAGGCAGATTATTGCTATCCAGAGACCACTCCACGGGCACTGTGACCAGACCCAGAGAGCGTGTTCACACCACCTGGGAGCATGTAGGTTGGCACCCTCTGCTCATCACTGGAAAGAAACACCAAACATCTTTTTCCATCTGCACTGTAGGTGATAGTACCTACCTCCTGCTGGCTGACATCACACAGTATTTGCCATAACAATAATGGCTTCAGCACCAACTATTTAAAGAAGGAGCATATGTACTTTTGAGTGACTATCATCAAAATAGGTATCCTCATTGTTGACATTGAGGGCATCCCAAGTGCTGTCAGAATAGCTGCGCTTTGAATCACAGCTTCTGGCAACTTTTTTTTGGCACAGCAAGAGAGGAGCCTCTGGATCTTTGTCCTCTAACCTGACACAACTGTGGGCAGTAGGCACACTTACAGGGTAAGGGAATGTTCTCAATGCAGCATGTGGTTTACCCCATAAAGGCAAGCTGCAATACGCTCTGAAAGGCAAGTGGCCAGTCCTTGAATCCTTCCCCATTGTACTGGCCCTGGCTTAGCCCCACACAGCTCATGGCTGGACTAGTGAATGACCTCTACAAACCCAGCCCAGTGAGGTGATCATGCCAGGCTCCTGCTGTGGGCCATGAGTACAGTTGACCTGTTCTGGCCCCCATGAAAAAAGGGCAAGGAGGGAAAGCAAGTTGAACAGCTTCTACAGTTTACTAGAACGCATTTTATTTCTGTGAAGCTTTTTATTTGTAATGAAAAAGGCCTTTAAAAAAAAGAAAGCAATAAACAGCAAAATGCTATGTTTGAGGTTTCAATCCAATCCCCTCCAAATCAGCCACCCAGAGCACCTACTGATTCCTCTCCTCGCACAACCTATACCATCGGTTTTACGCTAGATGTGAACCAGTAGCTAAGGGTGTCCTCCTGGACCTAGGCCAGAAGTTGAGTTTATTGCTGTTAAAGCCACTTTGTATACACTACATGTTCTCTAGGGCTCTCTGGACTTTAGCCTGATTGCTTACTGCTTTTAGGTCCAGGACTGGGGGGAAGTCTGAAAGCAGAGGCCATTGATGGCTCTTCATCAGAAACAGCTTTTAACAGTGTACAGTTAAGGGTACAACATGTACATGCAGAGGGAAGAGGATGAGTGGTGTAAGGGCTGGAGAGATCGCAAGGGTACCTATGGAGATCTCTGTGTGGGCAGGGAGTACTGGGTTGAAACCACACAAACACTTCAAATCAGCTCATACTAGTGAGCAGTAAGTGTGCTCCAGATGACAACTTCCAAATGTGCAACAGCTTGCAAGCAAATGAGGACTGGGAATGAAATTCAGTTGTGTCCCTACAGGACAACATATAAGTACCTTCAGAGACTTGTGCTTTAAGTTTTAAAAAGAAGAATTAAGTAGTGTTCTATTTAAAAGCCAGAGGAGCTGAATTAAAGTTGCTGCCAAAGGAAGGGATGTGACAAAATTCTTCTTGGGCCATATGAACTTAAAAATTCATCAAAGAAGGTTAAATATGAATTAATATCAATATACAAGCTATTACTTAACCAGTTGTCAAACTGATTCTTGAAATATGTCTTTGAAGTCTAATCATGTATAAAGCATATTGTGCATTTGTGTGTGTGTATGTATATATATCTACAAATAAAATATTTAGAAATTTTATATATGTTCATATATAATATATGCATTAAGAATAATTTATTTTCTCATTTTCCATTTCCCATTATTTTAAGTTCCAGATTATCGTATTATTCCTTAAAAACAGGTAAGATCACCTTTCAAATACAGAACAACATATTTTTTCTTGATTTGAATGATGTGCCATTCAAAAACCCTAAATCTAATTTTAATCTAATCTACCCTATTACATGGGGTAAAACATACAGCCTTAGGGATGAAACACATCTTCTGGCTTCCAACATTTTTGTATTACGGAAGTGTGGTGGGCAGTCTGGTTCCTCTGCAATATGAACACTAAAAATGTGAATGGGGTTATCAGTAAAAATACAGCAGTTTCTTTGCACATAGTGGAGGAATATTCAGTTGATTCTAACATGAGTTCAGAATAAGGATCACCGGTTAAGAAAACTGAAATTGCATTTCAAACTACTTTTTCTCTTTTAAACTTGCACAGTAAAGAGAAGAGCATTGTTCTCATTTTAAGGCTCTACTTTCAGCACTTTACAATAAGCTTTTTAAAACATTTTTGCATTTCATCTTTTTCTTAAGAAAAAAAAAATACAAAGGCTGTTGATGGAATGAGTAACAATGGGATTCATTAACATTCCTAAGAGATTCTTGAAGGATCACAAGACATCCAATGCTTTCAATCTGTGTGCAGTACCTCTTTACATGATAGCTTACTACAATTATGTCAACATGTCAATGAGAAACAGGAGGCTATTGCAGAAAGTGTGACTGAAGAATAATCCAAGAAGATGGAAATTGTTCCAGGAAAAAAAGGCTCTCTGAGGACCTTGCTAAAGTCCTGAATGAGCATGGTTTTCACTGAGGGTATGTTTTCCAAATGGCAATAGAGGAGGAAGGCCTTAGGTCTAATCAGCTTCATCATAAGACACTGAGACATGAGCAGTACCAGAGCCTCTTTTTACAGCCTGTCAGCAGAGGCACAGCACCTATTTCTTCAGTATAATGCCCTAAGGAATGGAATGCATTTACACATCACCTCAAGATTACAGTCATACAAATACTATTGTCCTTCTTTCACTTGGGCCTATGAGTTTCTCAGAAACACTTATGCAGCTAGTAGGCTTCTGAGGCAACAGTGCTTTACTGTACCATAGTACCACTTTAAAAACTTCCCTTCAGTCAGGTCTGATCTTAGTTCAGATCAATTTGGGAATCAGAAAGGGTTTTTACCCAATAATGTCATGGGTCCCAAGAGCCACCTAATAAGAAAACAGTCATGCAAATATGAAATAGCCAGTAAGGAAGCAGGGATATTACCCCAGTCCGTAGCTATTTAAGAGGCAGAGTGAACAAGACTAAGGCTGAATGAGGCTAATTATGTTTGCTGTCTATGGACCTTAATGACTAAGAACAAAATAGCCAGAATAAAGTGAATGGAACCTCTTGGCTGACTCAGCACAGTCTTCTTTCCTGTTCTGCACATCCTGCTGGTCTCTTCCCCAGTCACAAATCCCTTTTCTGGCACATATGCATCCTAATGTCCCTATTCACATCTCCTGGGGACCCTTCACATTTCATAGAGACTTAGCACTCCAGTCAAATTGCGGAGACAAACCTTTGCTGGCAGGTGCATGCATAAGCAAGAGTCAAACAGAATACGTTTTGATACATTGTTTGATCAGAGAATGCTTTCCAAGGGTCACCCCATGTTAGAATCCTTGTTCAGCTTCAACCTTCAAAAACTAAGTGGTCTACTTGCCTCACTGGACTCCTTGAGAAGAAGTACAGTAACCTTCCACAAAATTGTCTAAAACCACAAAAAATCTAGGAGTACGTGCCTAGCTCTTCGGCTGAATGTGAGGAGGGAAGCTCAACCATTCCCATTCACAGATATTTCCTCATTTTCCCCACATTTTTGCTAGCTCAATATCTTCTAAAGGAATCATCCTATCAGTCCCCCTCCCTAGGCTTCATCTTCCAGAAAGATACCCCCAGCAACCATCACCAGGTCACCTAAATCTAATGGAGGTCTAAACCCGTTTACCAACTTGGGTATAAATAACGAAGAACACCATGGGGTTAATAGCTAAAAGGCAATCCACTCCATGACAGAGCAAGTCAGACCTTGGAGACATTCTAGGAATCTCTTTCCAACAACTGAAATATAAAATGCCCCAAACCCTTTTGCCAGGGCACTTCTTCATTTTTCAAAATTAGCTGCACTTTGACAGATTTGATGAACCTGTATCTCAAAGACCATTAATCTATTTCTTCTGCCTTTCTGCAGGAAATTAGTAGAAAGGTGTCTTCCAATATCACACACATGTATGGTTTTTCAATGGCGTAAAAGGATTTCCCCTACAGCACCTACTAAAATAAGGTTTCACTCTTCAGCTGAAACTCTTCATGCCAGATAATAGCTCAGAATGACTTTTTTTTTATGGTTCAATATGTAGGCAGCTCTGAAAACTATGAGTTTAGTGCCAGCAATAGATTGACTTTTAATGAGAATAGCATTTGCCAATGTCCCAATAATTCACTTATCACATACTATCATTAATGTACCAGTAATTGTAAATTGCTGCTGCCTACAGAAGCTCTGCTCATAGGGTCCTGTGAAGTCAGCATCTTTGCCTTTATGTAGACTGTAGCATCTTGCTTGGCAAGTGAATCTAATGTGTCATTTATTTTTACTGCCTCATTTGTACATTGTTCTCATTTCTTTCAGAGGCTGTATTCTGCTTTCCATGACCAAGCTATCCATCTTTATAAAGGGATAAGAATCCTTTTAAAGAGGATGAGTGCCAAATGCTGCACTTTATTGAGGCTGAAATACAGGCTGCCACACTGTATTCTGAAAAGCAAACAAAAGAACAAATTGAAGAGCCGTAAGATTTCAAAAGAGCTGTTCAGCAGAGAAAACATTTCTCTGTATAAGAACTGCTGGGATTATTAAAGGTAAATGCATATGGCTTCATTCCCCCATGCACAATTAGAAAGTCCTTTTCTGAACTGTATACAGAGTACAACATGCACAAGCTCCCCAATGTCTCAGGACAGTACTTAGGTGCTATAATAATTAATCAAAATCAGAAAGAGGAAAAATTATCACTACATAGTTCATGAGAAAGACTGTGCAAATACAATTTCATTGTTTAAAGTATGTCAGGAAAAAGGAGAATGTGAAGTCTTCTGAACAGCCACAGATAAATGTGCTTGCCATGTCTTTGTATTTCATCAATCAGGAATGAAGTCAGATTTTTTTAGAATTGAGGCTCAAAGACAAAGCTCTGGAAAGAGGAGGAAGATACAGTATTCTGCAGTTTCCACTGATCTTTCTATGCCTGTTACTGATTTTTTTCAGAGATTCTTTGCAAAATTAACTTTATTAATTAATTAGCAATAATAGAAATACAGAGATCACCAATCACAAGATGAAAATTCTATAAATGTGCCAGTGATAATTGCATAAAACTCTCAGCAAACAAACAATTACCTCTATCCTTTCTCCTCAAAGAGGAATAATAACAAAATTTAAATAATCACAGTGTGTTTTCGATATCATATTTGCTCATAGAAGAGTTGCATCCACAGCCTGGAAGCAAGCAGTAGGTAGAGTTAAATTACCATTTATTTTAGAATAGCCTTACTTGGCCTCAATCTAGGTTTGGAGGGCAAAAACTGGAGGGGAAAACACAACCATTATAGAGGAATTATAGTAATTTACAAACAGAAAAGTGGGTCAAATCTGCTGCATAAATTATTCATAATGAATTGTTCATTCAGATTTATATTGGATAGATTTGAAAACACACTGAAATTGAGATCAGAATTGCAGCAAAGGTAAAATTACTTCAGTGTATTAGGGAGAACAGCTATAGTATTTTACTTTATGAAATATCAAGTTGATATATATTTATTCATTGGGGTTACCTGCATTACAGAACAATCCATCCGTCGAGGAAACTCTAAGCACAAAATGCCACAAAAAGAATGTGCATTGCATTAATGGCTAGCATTTAAGGAGAGTGAACATGAGAGAAAACTTGACTAAAAATATCCACTACTACTAGAAAAACACTCTACAGGCTTGAGCCTCCCGGGTAATAGGGTGCAGGGCAGTTTCGCAGGTGCAGAAGCTGAATGCAAGATGCATCTGTCTTTACGACTGATTCATCCTTTCTGCTGGCGCAGTCTGTTTTCCCCAGCATGCGAACATTTAATCCAGCCCCCTGGGGATGTTTATGCTGATAAATCAAACAGGCTCTGTTTCGACCTCGCTAACTAGCTGGCTCCCATTCACATCCACTCTAAGCGGTACTAGCCATAAGCATGGTGGGCACAAGCCTGCTGGGGCTATCAGGCCCAGATGTGTGCTCCTGTTTTATTTAGAACTATAGCTGTGGAAGAGGTAAGGAGGTCTCCACTGGTTTCCCCCTGCACTTGCCTGTCCTCACCCTACGATGGAGACCTGTCAGGTAGAAGACCCAGGCCAAGCCTTTTGGGTACCTGATCAGAGCAGTCTCTGCAGCCCAAGCACTTAGGCAAAGACTGGGCGCAAGGGCCCTGCAGCAGCACCCTGCCATAGGAACTCATCTTCCAGCAGCGCCTTTCTGGATCCCAGCAGGGAAGCACAGATTTGGGTAAGATGTGCTTTTTCTGGGAGAGCTGTTTTTTTTCTAATTTATTTTTGGTAACTGCTTTGGTTTAACAGGCACGTCGTGGGGAATTCTCCTTTTCTTGAGATGAATTTGTCCTTGACAGAACTTCACTGATTGGAACAGTTACATCAGGGATAAATCTGGCCAATTATCTTTTCAATTTGGGTAAACATCACATAGCTGCTTTAGCATCCTTTGCTCAGATAATCAATACACATAGCAGACACACGGAAATGAAGGCAAATCCATTGCATAGCTCCACTGGACACAGATGAGGATATATGCTATAATACTTGGGCAAGATTACACTTGAAAATGTATAGTATGTCTCTCTCAGAAAAGGACTGTTCCTGGCTTTGATCACGTATATGTCCAACAGAAGACCTTCTAAATGCTCATGACTTCCACTCTTGTTTTTTCAGTACAATTGATACAAAAGAGAAGTACCTTTGGTACTTAATAGTGTGCAGGATTACACAGCATTAGAAAGATGACCTTTTTATTATTCTCCGCAAGTTACATAAAGTGCTTGTAAAACATGCTGAGCATTGCTCTCTGGGCTGCTGAGTGGCAGAGAAATTATAGCAGCTGAAAAGGAAAAGGTACAGGTTAGATAACTATTTTAAGAGAACTTTTTTCATCCTTTTCTAGCAGCAGCCGGCATTTTATTTATTGTATGTTTGGAAAAAGTGGTACATTGAGCCTTCCTCACTTCATGCATCAACTGAGGGGAGTCCAGGCTGAACTCTTCTTTATAAATGTTGCCTGCCCTTATACCCCCTGGCCATATATGGCTCAGGTCAGAGTGCTCACCCTCCCTGGCCTTGGATGATAACTGGGCTTCTCCTAAAGGACAGCAAGGTGGAGCCCAGATGTCCTGGGATCAGTGCTGAACACCTTACTCTCTCCCCTCTCTCTCTTGCTGCAGTAACCAAGGTCATCTTTTTCAAAAAAAAACCCCTTACGCTGTTAGAGCTGACACCTGCAGAAACACATAAGGGTAGACGCAAATTATCCACTGATGTGTCTGGAAGGTCCAAACCCATGTTACGCACAGCTAGATCACAAGAGACAGGCAAACCTGTGGCTAAAAGCATTGCAATCAGCACAGAGAAGTCCTACTTACGATCCCTGTCAAAAAGGGATCTTGCCCTCTAGCAGCTTCCAGGACCTTCTCATGAAGGCCCAGGAGGTAGTGATTCTCAAGGTCTCCATCTGGAGATGAATGGCATTGTTTTTTCTCCCCTACCACTTTGATTGGAGTTCAACCCATAGAAAAGCAGTTTCTTTGCTGATCTGGTGACACCACTTCCCAAGTTATAACCAAGAACAAGTCACTGGTTGCTAACAGCTCTTCTTTGCTTAGCCATATGCTTATTCTTTGAAACTTTGGCCCAGGCTGGTGGGGGGAAAAAAAAAAAAAGCAGAGAAGTCACAGGGCAGACTTACAAACAACTAAATGGACTTTTACTCATGGGAACAGTCAGGCTAACAGCATGTTGTTTGATGTGGATGTGGGCAGACAGGCACTGATTAGTGACAACTAGGTTACTCTCTCAGCAGAAAGAAAACAGCGCTATCAGCATCTTACCTTCCGCAGGTCCTCAGCCTACAAAATAATCCTGGCCTCTCACTTTTGCCTGCTAAAGCTGCGCTGGCCATACGAGCCCCCCAGGCATTTGGATTGAAGTCCAGCATTATGCCACCAAAGAGGATGCAAGTGTTGCATTGAACCTGGGTCTCTTCTCACCTCACAGAATGTCCCCATCCTTGTGGATAAGGAATAGGTGAGAGGGAAGGTAGCAATACTTCCTCCTGGGAGTTTTCCCTCCCCATCACCTCCCTTCCTGCTTAAAATCTCACATGAATTGTCCCAAGATAACTGCATTTCTCAAGGAATGTAGTCCTTGAAAAAATCAGCTCCTCTTGTTAGAGTCATCCTAGACTGAAATAACAAGCTACCTTCTTGTCAGAAAATGAAGATCCTCACACTCTGACCCTAGAGCAACCTTCAGGAATTCCCTCTTCTCCCTGTCTTCTCAATGCCTTTTCATTATTTGTTCTCCTTTATGAATTTCTCCTTGTAGACAGCTGTTTCTCCAGCACCCCAGAGAAGCCAGTATACCAGCAATTTTTACAGAAAAGGTGAAAGGAACAGTGACAGGGCTTAGTGGAGAGTCAGGGGTGACAGATTGCTGCAGCAAGGTGGTCCATGCTATAAGCTGACTACTGCATCAGCTTGTGGAGCGCATCCTTTGGGCGTACGTAAGTGGGGCAGTAGGTCATGGGACCGATGATGGATACAGCTTTCTACAATCCCTCCTACTCCAGTGCTAGCACTATAATCACACAGGATGGGATCCTACATACTGTGTTTCATATTCTTACTTACATTTGGAACGGTTGTTCCAATTGTCAGCCCTCTCATGACCCAGTGTCCCAATTACCATGGCTTTCAAAGTGTGTACTTCAGGGACCAACAGTCTTAATTTAGTGCATGGTTCACAGCCTTTCCTGTTACCACAAGAAAATGTTAGAAACCACAAATGGATACATACTCTTTGTTCAGTTGCTGCAAGTTTGCTGCAGTACACTTGCATCACCACAGTACAGAAGTAGCAGCCAGAAGAGCAGAGCAGGGGAGGCTGCTGTCTGCACCAGCCCTACCCAGCCCAGGACCTTGTGAGGGAATGGCTTTTTATTCCTTCACTAAATAGGATGAGTAAAATGGAAAAAAAAAAATTAAAATCCTTGTTAGCCTTTCAGAGGCATCACAAAATTGGCTAAGGATGCTATTTTATTCTTGTCAAATTTAGTTGGCACCATAATTTTATTTGCATTTGATTCACAGACACAATAAAGGGGAAGATATAACACTAGACAGAGGCAAGTGTTATGTGACAGGAGTATTAATCTCATGAAACAATCACCTGCATCAAGTGACTGGGGCAAAAAATAACAATCTCTTAGTAGCACTTTGGTGTGTCACACACTTATTACAAACTACATCACATAATTCCATGAGGAGCTGTTGAAATATTTATTTCAACTATAAATCTTTTTTTTTTTTAGATAAATACAATCTAAGTTGATGTCAAAGGTTATTTCCTAATATTTCTCCTTCTGTATTGGATCCAGTATTCTTAACATAACAAATCTCTCATAGTCAGATACAGTATTTCATGTGTTAATAATTTTCATTATTACCATCGAATGTGCATTAATTATCTATGAGCTGTATTTGAAACTCAGATGTTGTTCTTATCCAAACTGCAATCTGCTGGTCACAAAAATGTGTGCAAATGTGGATTGATTTGATTTACTAACCAAGGAAGAACCCACAATTTCATTAAGAAATAGCTGAGGAAGGGAAGCTTTCTCCATTAATAAAAACAATTAACAAGTTGCCCAGCTGTGTTACAAAGCAGCCTGCTACTTCTAGGCTGGCAGACTAATAATCCGGTGCTAATTAGGATATACTAGGCGGGACATTCAGCTTTTGGTTCTTATTTATACTGATCTCCATTCACAAACAGATTTATTTCAAATTTTTACTTAAAAATAAAATAAAAGTTTGATTTATTCTAAAGCATCAGCCAGTAAAACCATTGTGATATGAATGTTTCTGATGACTCTGAGGAAGGTTTGCCAAGGGAGAGTGTAGCTTCGTCCTGCCAATGGGGCTGTCACAAAAAGCACATACCAGCAAGGGAAGGGGGCTCTAATTCCTGCTCCTCCATCCTTGCTCTCTGAGCAAACATGGCAAGAAAATAAAAGCATTGCTCAGAGTAAGGAACAGTAAGTGGGGCTCAGGGATCTGATCCTGCAGTAGCTGTGGAGCCAGACTGCTTGCAGGATCTTCAGGGAAACATTAGGACTTGCTAAGCACCTGTGCCTCTTTCTTCCCACCTTGATGGTGCACTACCTACAAACAAGAAAAATATTGATGCTGAATGCTTTCCCAGGTAAAACCCCCTCTCAGTAGCTGCTTCTTGTATTCCCTGAGTGAGATTCTCACCTTAAAAAAAAACAAACAAACAAAAAACAAAACCAAACACCACAAGAAAAAAAACAAGAGCAATTCAAAAGCAAAACAGAAAAATAAGAAGCGAACCACAGACACACACACGAAATCCAAAGTCCCAGGTCATATGCTTAATCCTACTTATTAAGAGTTACCGTGGCCCCCTAGCCACGTATCTAGCACTGCTGCATCTTTTCAAACCCAGAAAGCTCCTCCACACAGACCATTTGGATTTGAGTCAGCTGCCTTTGTAAGGCAACCAGATTCCCTAGTATCCTATCCACAAACACAGTGCCCATATTGGTTTGGGACCCTCTGCCTAACTCCAGCTACTTGCTCCAGTCTGCATCCTCAGAGCATGACCAACAGACACCAGCAAAACCTGGGTCATCCCAAAATGCCACCACTTAGCTTGAAACTTTTACATTACCTATCTTGCAGCCATCTTATTTGCTTGACTCTAGCTTTCAACCCTAGGTGATTAACTAAGCCTTTCTTTCACCTTTGGGAAATTGAAGTATGAAGCTTTAGGTTCCTAGTTCTTAGGTGGTTGATGGAACAGATGATTTCTGGTGGGGGGTTCAGAAATACGTCCTTTCCTGACTTACCTCCTACCTATAGAGGCATCTGCATCCTTCTCTGATGCTCTGTCCCAACAAACAAGATCACACAGCAAGTCAGGAAAAGACATACTACAGGTCAGGGTGTCCCTTCGCAGCAGTGCAACTTATTCTAAGTCAATTAACTCAAACTGGGTGTAAGAGAGTAAAAAGAAGCCATTATGTCAACTCTGGCATAATTTTCCACTCCTGACTCGTAAATTATTGGCCGTACTCCATCAGACAGCACCCGTCCTTTCATGTGAGGCATTCTTTCGATTGGCAAACAAACCAGCCTGAGGCAAACAAACAAAATTACTCCTTGCTTAGTCGAATCGTATTTGCCAAGCCACACAACTGAGTAAACATCCTGCAGGAAAACCATTTGTCATAACCAAATGTATCACAATGTAAATATTATATAAAGAATGTAAATATCCCTTGAAGGTGCCCCATAAATAAAATGATAGAAAAATTAGTTTATTTGCTCAGGTACTACATGCATAGTATGGTAGTCATCAATCTGTACAGGTAAAATTCAAGCAAAAAGCAATGTAATCTATCAAATCTGAAACTTTGCTGCAAACGGAAGGAAAATTGCCTTTTAGATGATATACAGTACATCACAACTGCATGACCATTGACTTCTAATCAGCTGGGACACAGGCAAAGCCCACCAATCATGAAGAATTTCCCTGTTATTGGTGGGAATTTTCTGAAGATTTATTATTTTGCATATGTCTGACCACAGTGTTTCAGTGCATGGTTTCTTTTTGAGATATGTTTTGCTTAATGGCTATAGTTTTATACAATCTGCCCATGCAGCTGTGTAAATGTGCTCAACACTTGTGTATTACTTCCAAGGTCACTCTTAACTAGCAAAAATACTCCACTTACTCTCTTTTTTTATAGAATAAAGCATGTTATACCACAGCTGGTGAAATATATATATAGATTAAAATAGAAACTCTAAAGGGCTATCTCTGACCTTCATAGATTTAGGTCAAAACTAGCTATGAAAGTTAGCAACTTCATCTCCAGGAAAAAAAATTAGATCTATCAAAGACTGAACTGAAGGTATCAAGGCTTCATATTTCACAATCCTCATATGGTGGACCCTCCACTGGCCAAGGCTGAGCCCATCAGCGATGGTGGTAGCACCTCTGGGATAACATATTTAACAAAGGGGAAAAGCAACTCCACAATGGCAGACGGAGAAGAGAGGAGTGAGAAAATGTGAGAGAAACAACTTTGCACACACCAAGGTCATTGAAGAAGGAGGGAGAGGAGGTCCTCCAGGTGCTGGAGCAGAGATACCCCTGCAGCCCCTGGTGAAGACCATGGTGAGGCAGGCTGTGCCCCTGCAGTCCATGGAGGTCCACGGTGGAGCAGATATCCACCTGCAGCCCATGGAGGACCCTACGCTGGAGCAGGTGGATGCCCGAAGGAGGCTGTGACACCATGGGAAGCCCACGCTGGAGCAGGCTCCTGGCAGGACCTGTGGACCCATGGAGAGAGGAGCCCACGCTGGAGCAGGTTTGCTGGCAGGACTTGTGACCCCCGCGGGGGACTCATGCTGGAGCAGTCTGTTCCTGAAGGACTGCACCCCGTGGAAAAGACCCATGCTGGAGCAGTTTGTGAAAAACTGTAGCCCATGGGAAGGACCCACGTTGGAGAAGTTCGTGGAGAAGTGTCTCCTGTGGGAGAGACCCCACGCGGGAGCAAGGGAAGAGTGTGAGGAGGAAGGAGCGTCAGAAACAACGTGTGATGAACTGACCACAACCCCCATTCGCCATCCCCCTGTGCTGCTCGGAGCGAAGACGTAGAGAAAAAAATCAGGAGTGAAGTTGAGCCCGAGAAGAAGGGAGGGGTGGGGGGAAGGTGTTTTTAAGATATGGTTTTATTTCTCATTATCCTACTCTGATTTGATTGGTAATAAATTATACTAATCTCCCCAAGTTGAGTCTGTTTTGCCCACAATGGTAATGGTGAGTGATGTCCCTGTCCTTGTCTCGACCCATGAGCCCTTTGTTATATTTTCTCTTCCCTTTCCAGCTGAGGAAGGGGAGTGATAGAGTGGCTTTGGTGGGCACCTGGCATTGAGCCGTGGTCAACCCACCACATATGGCAAATTGGATTGCAATGGCAGAAATACACCTTCAAATGGCAAACATGGTAGGGAAAAACTAATGTGATCTGGCACAGTGAAGAAGCCCTTGTGAGATTGTTCCATTATAATACAGTTTCCTCAATGTAATTACTCAGGCGCAACCCTGCGTGTAATGAAAGGCAGTACTTTTCCTATTTGTCCTTGTTATAGATGCCACAAACCATTACTGATCCATCCCAACAGCCCTGCTGGGTACATGACCAATTGGTTTGTACTGGAAGGCATAGTGACTTGCTTTTGGGGCTACATTTGAGAAAGTCTAATTCCTTATCCCTCTCAAAGGACAGGTATGAAGGAGGCACCTGGGACAATGTCCCTTCTGCTCTTTGAGCTCAGTTCCTATGTCTAGGGACATAACTCCTTTGCTCTCCACAAACTCCTGGCCTTTGTCATTACTCACTACACAGGCCAAATAGCACCATTTGATGGTCCCTTTTGTCTTCACTCTGCTGTGCCAGGGACATGGACAATGTGTCTGGCTGTGCCAGGCAAAGCCTCTCGGAAGGGCTGTTATGGCATGGGGATGTGAAACTCTGCTTACTGCCTAACAAAGGAAGCCTTATCCCATGCTGACAGCAGCAAGTGGTCTTACTCGGTGGCTCTGGGCACACCATGCCATCTCCTGGTGCCCAGGGCTGTGCTAAAAGAGACCCGGTCTCATTTGGGGGAATTTGGTGTTAGAACCACAGCCAAAACTCGAGTCGTCTGTAAATCTCACCTGTCTGAAATACAGCAGGTGCAGCAGTGCAGCTCGGGATGCATCCCCTATGCTGTACCCCATGTCCTTCTTCTCTGTGACAGCTCGGTGGGCTCAGCACAGGGAGGGGGGATGCAGTCTCCCTGTGCTCTCACGGTGTTGGGATGCTGGGACCTGGGTGAGGGAGCAGCTCACCTTCAGCCTGGAAGTGCCTGCTATGAGCCACCAGTGACTCCTACCAGAGCTAGCTGATAGTGGAGGTATAGCACGCCCCTGAAATGCTGTATTTTCTGCCCACTCTGCACAATCATTAGCTAAAGACTGTCTTTTACAGCACGGCTATACATTGCCTAGATTGATGGAGTCTCAATCTCAGCTAGGGGCTCCAAACTCAACCACAGTTCAAATCTAATAAATGACTCAACAACAAGGTTTGTGGGCTTCTGACAGCTATTTCTTTAGAAAACAAGCCTGGGAAATGCCTATGCAACTCAGAGTGTGACTGGGAGGTTGTATTTCTCTTAGTAAGTGGAAGAAAAGCAAACCCTGTTACACTATTTCATGGTCTCTAGAATGTGTAAAGAGCTAGCACACAGGATAGCATAATAACATGCCAGTAAAATTAAAGCACAGATCACAGCTGGAAAAAGCAGGCATTTGTTCACATTCTGGAGGCACTTTCTATAGTGCCAGAAAGATGACAGTTTTATGGTCTTTAAGTAATAGGTTAACTAATGTACTTTACCTTGTATTTCAAATAAGTTTAATAGTAAAAGAGGAGAATCATGAGTCTCTACCTATTTTGTAGCTGAAGGGCATCAATCATATATAATTTTGAAACTTTTTTTTCAAATGAATTGGAGCTTAAACCACTGCAATAAGAAGTTGGCATCTTTTCACTGAGGC
Source organism: Gavia stellata (assembly GCF_030936135.1). Classification (NCBI taxonomy): domain Eukaryota; kingdom Metazoa; phylum Chordata; class Aves; order Gaviiformes; family Gaviidae; genus Gavia; species Gavia stellata. The sequence goes on along the minus strand of NC_082594.1, from coordinate 25,884,361 downwards.
ACTGCTATAATTTTGTTATATAGCAATGTGAGTTACAAAATGAAATGTTAAAATTACACAGACCGGTAGATAAAGCATTTACCGAAAATCTATCTGGGAAAGAAGGCATGATTTGTTTAAAACACTGCCTGAACAGATGTAACAAACACAAAATGATGTATCTTCAGCCCACCTTCAATGCTCTACTTCAGCTTAATTAATTTTCTTCACCTTTTTATGTAAAACTTAGTGTCCGTGAAAACGAAATGAATGAAATTGTCTACCTGCTGCGATACAGTAGATTGAAGAGATCAGGTCTTCATCTTCTCTATGTTGCCCTACCACTGTGATTTAGAAAATGTCAGGGTCTCATTCACAGTACTTTGGGGGGGGGGGGTCCCCAAGAATAAACAGCATAGCATAGATAGCATACTGTAGCGTGGATACATAGCATAGAACAGGACAGGTCAGGAACCAGCAGGCAAAAGTGACAGTCCTTTTTCTGCCACGCTGTGTAAACCGGGGCAACCACAGACCTGTCCTTTCTGTAAATACCAGCTAACACTTTTACTAGTACAGCTGATACCAGCCCAGGCTTGCAGGCATCCACACTCAATACTGAGTTACACTGTCAGAATTGAAGACATTAAGTCTTGGGTTCAGTTCCCTGGCAGCCTCAGCACTGGTACCAGCATATTTCCCTGGGCTGATGTCTAGGTGGACACCCCACAACCAAGGCAAGCACACACCTACAGATGACCTGAAAAAAAAAAAAGGATCTTCCTGCACTTTGTTCCCCCACTTGAAAAACTTGAATAACCTGGTGCTTGACAGGCACAAGCAGCAATGCCTGCTGAAGCAGGAACTGTATGCCTACTGCTGATTTCCCTTTTATTTCCTTTGTCCCGGCATAGCAGTGCCAGGTCCAACACTACACAAGTCTTTCTGTGGAGGGGTTGGGACAAAATGAGACCTGTGCTACTCAGAGCTGCCTTAAGCCTTCTCTGGACAGCTGGCATGCTTACAAGAAGTAGATCAAGCCAGGTTCACCACCAGTTGTAACAATAACGTCTATTAGCAGTACTCTTACCGCTTTTACAATAGATACTACATGATCTACTCTCTCCCTTCCCCAGATTCTCGAGTTTTACAAATAAGCCTTGCCCTTATGTGGCAGATGGGAAAATACAGCAGGTCTCTGAAAGAAGATGCCCAGATCACAGCCTGAGTGACTTCATATTTTTATGAAGATCTTCATCAGAAAAGTACACAGCATTTATCTTATTTATCTTTGAGGTCTACCAACCATTTCACTGCCACACGCTGCTGGATTTATCAGGTCCATGGCAATTGAGATGCACTGCCCCCACACATGCTAGCAGCCTGACTTTCACAGGGACGAAGAAGAAATAAATAAGGGAGAACACTCGATCTTCTCAAGAGTTCAAATCCAGATCTGCAAAAGAAAGAATTCCGGGAATGCATGCTAGATAATAAGCAGAAGGTCTGACATGTGCACGGCTTCTGGGATGGCAAACATAGGCAGTACAAACCTTAGGGAGGAAAATATCTATTGATTTAGGAAATTGCACCAGCTCACATGAAAGGTACATGGAAAACATAAGATTTTAATATTTCCCCCAGCCAAATAACACCTCAGGCTGCCTGGAGAGTCACGGTTTGCTCAGCATAGGCACACTTTTCTTTCTTTCCCTCACCCCACACTATAATATTTTTCTTCTTTGCCTTACAGCTGTTGTATAGAGCAATATCAACCCCTGGCTTAAGCAAGACCCTGCTGAATACTGAAGAAGTATCCTGCACCCTCACCCTGCTTTTACACTCCCTCTGGACAGATGCTATTATCTACTTCTGGACACAACATGCTGGGCTACACAAACCTTTCACAAGCTGTCCTGACCTCAGGATGAATTTCAGCTCATTGCAATGCAGGGTAGCTGTAAGATTTCCATAATGCCACTCGGTCTCCATACCAGTGACACAGGACAGACACTGCTGCCAGCACCAGCCCATGCCCCTGGGAGCTGCTTTCAGCTCAGGCTCAGCTGCGGGACCTGGTCAGAGCTGCAGCCCCTGCCACCTCACAGCCCTGCCTCTGCCAGCCAAGGGGCCCCAGATCAGGGCCTTTCCTTAATCCTGTTGAGACTTTTGCTGAAGCATGATCAAAAGTAGCTACTTCATTCTTATTTATTGCCCTCTTTCCTCCTTCCATACTAAGATGAAAGTGATGGCAGTGTAAGTATAAACTACTGTCTCACATCACTTTGGTATACCTCCAAGTACTAATCCCTAGCAAAGGAGAAGAATTTAGTACCTTACAGGAATTTCACTGCTATGATATACAGCCGACAGTCATGTCAAAAGCCCAAGTGTCCCTCTCTCACACATGTTTTGGGAAGAGTTTCCCAGAGGACAGGAGAACATTTTCCTCTAAATCTCCATATTCATAAACATTTTCCTCCCTCTGTTGATAGTTGTTTGCAAAATAATTGTTTTCCATGTTTCTATTAGCAATAAACATCTAGCAAATGTATAGAGCTACACCATATAAGAACTTGTCATTCTTTCTGTTTCTTTCTTAAAAATACAAAGCAAATACAGTTTCAAATGTTGTTCAGAAATTACAGGAACATAAATACACTGGACACGTTTGTCTCATGGATGAGGTCTCATACATACTGGGTGAGGTTCTGGTTCAAGGTGCAACATATCAGGAGTGTTAAACTAGCTGCACATAAACACAATTTTTTTGATTGTATGCTTTATACAACATTAGGGATTCAGCTTACATTTTCTGTAACTGTTAATTAAGAATGAGCCACAGATGTGTTTTCAAATATTAATTTCTCTGAGATAGGAATGCTGAAATCTAATATGCAAGGTATGGTCTTCTGTCTAACCAAAACATGCTCAGCCAAAAATTAGTCACGTTAAAATAATCTAAAACTCTAGATCTAGCTTTATTGTTATTCATTATTCTGCAATTTCATTCTGCTAATTGTTAGGCCTGTACTTAGTAACATGACTGTGCAATGGCATGCAAATTTTGTCCATGCACTTTTGCCTTTTTATTCTGTAAATATATCATTTGCAGGAGTTAACACCTAGGAAGAGAAAGATCCTGCATTCCTACAGGCTACCTAGTTCTTGTTGGCTCCATAGCCCAAACCACAATTTTTTGAAACCTTGCTTGTCTGCAGAGGTGTACAAGCCACTGCGCTACACATTGCCTAAAATATGACTGATACTGTTTATGTTTCCAAGGTCAGATAAAGACTTTTTTTGTACACAGCAGAAACAGAGAGATGCACATGTTCAATCTGCAGCTACGCAGATTTTTTGAGGGGTACAACTTAACATACAGTTCAATCCTCATTTCCAATTCATTTGGTGAACTGCAGCTGGCAGTGAGATCTGCATCACCAGAGAAACCCAGCCAGGCCCACTTCTGAATAGTGGTACATGTACCAAACACATCTTGACACTCCTCTGAGGAGCAAATGGGAAAACACCAATTTGAAAAACTGGAGGGAACTTCCCATTGACATTAAACTGCCAAGGATTTGAGAAGACATTTTTCCTTGGGTTCCTGGGCAGCCTTGTCCCACTCTCCTGGAAGGACTTGCTGGACTTAAAGATTTACAATCCTGCCTCCTCTGGACTAGACTGAAGTAACATAAAATGCCATGAGAGCAAAACCAAAAATAAAAATAAAAATAGAGAAGATTAAAGGATAAAAGTCTATATGGTAGGCAGAAAAAAACAATACTAATTTATTTACGACGGGCATGCTACATAAAGCACAGCTGTATTATCAGTATGCAGAGAATATTATTTCCCTAAAAGAGTCTGAGAAAACCCGTAAAGACCAAATAGCAGCAAATTGGAAACACAAGACTTGCCTGTAAAACAAGAGCCAAACATCTCACAATTAAAAAGAGTCCTGTATTAGTAAAGTAGCATTCAAAACAGAAGGGTTTCCGTTGACTTCGGTGGGCTTTGCCTCAAATCTTGTTATTTGAGTCAGTCCATCGTTGGAAATAAAAAGACCTCTATTGTTCAGAAACAACTGGAGAAACTATGCTGTTGGTATGCTCCACTGAGGCAATCATCAGGAGAAAAATGTGCCATCCTTTCCTTCCCTTCCCTCTGGCAATCCCTGGAGAAAGCAATGGTTGTTTCCAACCACCAGTCCCAACATATTTACAATTTACTTTCTTTATATACACATGAATTAGACTTTGTGTCAATACCTTGTATTTTTAGTTTACCTAATGTTATTACTGTACCTATTTATGTCCTAAAGTATCCCTAATTAATCAAATTATCCATCTAGTCTGATTACTAGTGGTAACTGATCTAGAGGTTGATTAATACATTCTCAAATTATTCAGGAAGGCTCTTGAAAGAGCCTACAAAATTTACCCTTTTTGCAACCACAAAGTGCCTTATGAGGCCCACAGCTGCCTGAGGGTTGAATATAATCAATAATCCATAAAGATAATTGTTCCCACATGATTGGTGAACAACCTCAACCTGAGTGCATAAGGGCTAACACAGTAATTGATGTTTTTGTTGGGCTTCTACACTTAATGCAATTTGCCTTGAACAAGCCAACTCATCCCTTCTGTTGGACAGTAAATATAGATTTAAGCTTTCCTCCAGGGTATTTCACATAAAGGGAAAACATACTTTATGCTCTGTTGTTAGCTAAAAGCCTGAGTTTAGCAAAATTTATATTTTAATTGCCCAAGATATCGTAACACTAATAATTTACAGGCATATAGTAACTTCCACCTCATATGTTCTTCCAAGGGATTAACTTTCCAGCATTGCTTTGAGGCAGTTAATTATATTTATTCCAATTTTACAGATGAGAAAATCATTACAGCCAATGTCATGTGTTCAAAAACAGTGAGTCAGGATTAAAAATCAAGCAATTGTCTTAGAAATGTTAAGACACAAATTTTTAAAATGTTCTTTTTTTTTTAAGCTTTTTGTGTTTTCAGCTTCTAGTGGGCTTGGAAGTCTTAACATCAGGGCTTTCTCTAAAACTCAAAGAGTTAAAAACTCCAAGGAAACTTGAACATCTTTCTGATATCACACAATTTGAAACTTTAAAGAAAGAAAAAATATGATGGTGCTCACTGTGAAACTGAGGAAAGTCAAAGTTTGCTAGAGTAAACCAGAACTCAGATCTCTTAGCAATTATGTCTTTTTTTTATTCTCAACGTCATCAAACTTATGCCACGGGAGTACAGCTTATCCTCTGTTTTGGTCCCTTGGACTTTCCCATGCCGTAAAGGAATTTCAGCAGTTTAGATTTAACTTTGCAAGAGTAGCATTCATGAAACACAAGCAGCACCATCACTGAGTGACTCAAACCCAAGTGTCCTTTCCATGTTCGTGCACTGGCTGGCTCCAGACCTCATGTAGGCTTCACGGGGTGGCCTCTCCGCATCCCCAGGGCTGCCCCTGGCAGTCTGCATGGCAAGCACTGGGGCTGCCACTGAGGACACCATTGCAGGGTTTCTTGGCTTGCCAAGCCATCAAGCACCACTGGCAGGTGGGCACATCAGCAAGGGAAATAAGCACAGTTATTTAGAACGGTGAATATATGGCCATTCAAGCTCTCATTAATCTTGTTAGAATGCAATACTTCCAAGTACCTTAGCTAAAATGGTGTTTCCTTATATCACTGCTGACTGCACTACACGGAGATAGCTCTCGAAGCTATTTTTCTTCAGAGAGATCCCCAGAGACTCAGAGAGATGGAGAGGGACAGTAAACTAAGCTGTGGATGTTTTCTCTTTCTGTAAGGAATGAGGCTCATAAGCAAGCACAGAAAAAGCTATTAACCCAAGATTCAGTTATTACCAATAAACAGGAAGTGTTACCAAACTATTATAAATGTACCAAAACCTATAATTACATATATATGTTTAAAACCTAAAAAGAACAAAATAACCTCACAAGAAGCCAGCAAATTATTGAAGCTTGGTTGTGTCTTTTGGAATAATACAAGTCTCAAGTCTGATGCTTCCTGTTGTTCCTCTTTGTGCTGGTTTTGGCTGGGATGGAGTTAACTTTCTTCATAGTAGCTAGTATGGGGCTGTGTTTTGGATTTGTGCTGGAAACAGTGTTGGTAAAGCAGGGATGTTTTAGTTACTGCTGAGCAGTGCTTACACAGAGTCAAGGCCTTTTCTGCTTCTCACACCGCCCCACCGGCGAGTGGGCTGGGGGTGCACAAGGAGTTGGGAGGGGACACAGCCGGGACAGCTGACCCCAACTGACCAAAGGGATATCCCATACCATATGATGTCATGCTCAGCATATAAAGCTGAGGGAGGAAGAAGGAAAGGGGGGGACATTCAGAGTAATGGCGTTTGTCTTCCCGATCAACCGTTACGCATGACAGAGCCCTGCGTTCCTGTGGATAACTGAACACCAGCCTGGCGATGGGAAGTGGTGAATAAATTCCTTGTTTCGCTTTGTGCAGCTTTTGCTCTACACATTAAACTGACTTTATCTCAACCCACAAGTTTTCTTACTTCCACTCTTCCGATTCTCTCCCCCATCCCACCTGGGGGGAGTGAGCGAGCGGCTGCGTGGTGCTTAGTTGCCGGCTGGGGTTAAACCATGACACTCTTGCATCTTTCTCATCCTTGACTTTTGTCTCTTCATTTCCCTTCTTGAGATCTGCAGACATTAATGTTTTGCCCAGACAATGTCTCATGATGTTTGGTAGAAGAGAAAAAGGTTTCTGCTTGACTTTACAAATCTTAGGTGATAGCGCAATCCTAGAGCTTTTCAAGAATTTTTTTTTTCCTGGTTTTTTTGCCTCCCTCTTTACTCTTCCCCACAGGTCTGTAAGACTTTCCTTTCAAGTACTTTATTGCTGCACCTTCTGTACTTGGCAATGCTAATGGTCAGATTTGTAAAAATGGCAGCACCCAGCTGATTCCCTTCTTGCTCCAGGTGTTTGCAGGCCTGCACACGGGCTTATCAGAAGGAAGATGAAATATATATGAACCTACTAGTCAGTTCAATAACACTTCATGACCAAAAATGCTCTATATTGACTAGTGATGAAGGTACCTGCCAGAGAAACAGCATTGTCCCTCAGGCCCTTGAAATACTCAAGTGTCCTTAAAGACCAAAGGTGAAGGATTACATCAGCCCTCATCAGCAAACGGCAGAGCTGTGCCCATCTTTGAACTGCAAATCACTAATCTAACATGGTGGGGAAAAAAAATCTCTTTGTTTCCTCCTGCTATTACAAATCAAACATCAGAAGAAGACTGTAGCCCCTTTTGGCTAAGGTGGCACCTCATTATAGTCACACAGTGTTTTCCTATTATCACAAACTCTGAACTCATACACTCTTTTGTTATGATCTCAACTCCCCCCTTTATTATTAGCCTTTAAGCTGTCCTGAAGAAGTCTGTCTCTTTTTATTTATTCCATAGTATGCAGAGCAAACACTTGATGATGTAAATGAATAAACAACATGGGATGTTTTGTTAATTTGTAGGTGTCTTTTGTGGCAAGAAGAAAAAAGAAATACTTGCTGAGACATTTTACCAGTGGTGGCAACAATTTTCCTAGGTTTGGAATCCTTGCTGCCACCTATCTTTATGTTGCCTTCTTGATATGGCAGAGATTTTAGCCTCTGTAATTATATGGAGGGGGGGGAATCCACAGAAGCAGATATAAGGTTTGAACTAATTAAGGCCAAAAATATGACTTGCAATATTCCCCAGCGTTGTCACCTTTCTGCTTTTCAGCACATAAGCCCATTTAATTGCATGTCAAATAATAGGGAAGCCTCCTGACTATTGTATTCCAAATATCTACTGTAACCTCTCTGATAATTTAATCACAGATTCTTTTTTCACATACTAGTAGCTTTGACAACCTGAACCAGTGGAAATGTTTCTTCTCCACCATAAAAAATTTCAGCGCTCTCTTTAGGGAAAATAGTAATAACACAAATTTCACAGAGGTGAAAGGTATACATCAAGTAAAGATAAATGATGAATAAAAAAAAATTTTGCTTGTTTAGGAAAATTAGTACTTTTAAAGTAGGTTGAGTATATTAAGGTGGCCTAGCAATTCTCTACCACATTATGGACCAAATTTTACTTCATCGACATGGGTAGACCTACTAAAGTCTTTAGATCTCCAGATTTCATTTTAATTTGTTATTGCGGAAGGGAAGGGTTTCGTTTTGCCAAATATACCAGTGTATAATTTGAGCTATTTCCTTTCCCAAAGTAAAAGATACTTGGAGAAATATAGAAGTCATGCTATTTGGAAACTCTGTTCCTTGCTTCTGACCCTGCTATGTGTCTTTTAGGCAAAACAGATATGCCAAAGTTGTTCTTTATTGGTGTACCTTAGCAGGAATAGAATAACATGAATTAAAGGTCTCTTTAATCCAATGAAGGAAAGGAGAATGAAAAACTTCCTAGAAGACGAAGACAGGAAAATTCAAAGAGAACTATGGGATATTACTCCATTGCTTAAAAGTAGTTTGAAAATCAGGAGTCTTCACATCAGCCCTGTATTTAACAGTCTTCTGCAAATCACGAATCAGTCCTGTCTGTCCTTGCACTCCAACAGATCTAACTCCCTCTGTCCCCTCCACCCCTCCTCAGCTTTTAAATAATCTATTTACTCCCCAACAACCTTTCCTTTTTTTTTTTCCCCCCTTTGTTTCTTGCTCTCTGCCAGTGTTCCCTTCAAAGATCTGTATTGCTTTATTTCCTGCAGCACTGCGCCGGCACACCCTTGGCACGGTAACACCTCTGCTGAGACATAGTCCTTTTTCCACTTCCTGGATGTACTCTAATCGAGACTAGATGCCTTTATGGAAGATATGTTTTAACTAATGGAAGTGTACTAAACAATGGTAACAGCCTCTTTGTCATAAAGTGACGCCTTCATCTAATACAATCCCAGCCTTCACCTATTTTCACCTCAGGAGCTCCCTGAGCTTGATGTGATAGGTATTTAGGAATTGTCAATGTATTTCTCTTCCATGGACTGGTCCAGTGTCCCTTTTAAGCCTGCGGTTTTAGCATCCACAATGGACATAGGCATTTTGTTCACAGGCTGACTACCCTCTGGGTGAAATACATGTCTTTTTTTTGGTTTTAACCTGACTTGTACAATCTCTGTTAAATGCCTCTGTAACTGTATTGGAAGAAGAGGTGAATATATCAGCCCCTATCCTCCTCTTTCACGCCGCTCACGATGTTTCGTGCCTCTGTCTTACCCCCTCTTGTATGAGCTTCTTTCCCAGTACTGAAGAGTCCTGGTTTACTTAGTTGGTGCTCACATAGAAGTTATTCAATAGCGATAATCATTTTTGTTGCCCTTCACAGAACCTTTTTCAGCTTTAACATCTGCTTTTGAAAATGAGGAGACCTGTGCTTTATGCAATACTTACGATGTGGGCAAACTGTGAATTCATACAACGGCATTATGACATTTTCTGGTTTGTGTTCTATTTTCTTCTAATGATACTTAACATTTGTATTTGCTTCTTTGACCACTACTGAGCACTGAGACTGACATTTTCATAGAAATATATATCTTAACCTCAAGATCTTACTCTTGAGAAGTAATGGTCAGCTAAAAGGCCATCATTTCATACGCACAGTTAGGGTTTTTTCCTCTATGCATCACTTTCATTTATCTACACTGAATTTCACCTGCCATTTTATTCTCCAATCTCTTTCTGCCAGTCTTCACATTCAGCCCTTCTTAGTCCTGCTATGAATAATTTTGCAACATCAGCAATCTTTGTCATGCCATTGTTCACCCCTTCCTCCAGATTGTTTATGAATATGTTGAACAGCCCAAGTGAACTCTCAGACCTCGACAGGAATCCACCAGTAACCTCCCTCCACCACCCTCACTCCCTCCAACCATTTACTCAAACTTTCAGTTTCAAACAATTAATCAGCAATACAAGGACTGTCTTTTTTATTCCATGACTTAGTTTCCTTAAACATTTTTTGTGAGAGAATCTGTTCAAAACGTTTCAGGGCTCCAAATGGGGTCTGTCAACCAAACCATCACATCCACATTCCTGTTGTCTCCCCTAAGGAACTTCAGCAGGTATCTATAAGGCAAAACCTCTCCTTATTGAGGCCACATCAATGCTTCTGAAGTAGATGGGACTTACTTACCCAAAATGTCCGCTAATTCTGATCCTCATGTATTTTGCATTAATTTCCCCTGTGCAGAGGTTGGGCATCAGCCCCATTGCTCCCTGGCACTCCTTTTAAAAACTGGGAGTCAGTGAGATCCTGGTGGCTAAGTTAGGTAGAACTTAGTGATCCTCTATCCTAATGTTTTATGAATCTGTACATCAAATGCCAGATCTTGACAACAGGAAATATTGCAAACCACCTGCTCTGTTCTTTTCTACTCTACAAAGATCATTTGTATATTGGAAATTACTAATTCTTAGATCATTGCTTTTGGACTATGATTTGGAAGTACACATATATGTTAAATATCCCTACTGCTGAATCCAAGAACAGGTTGGGGTGTTTTTTTGTCTTGTAAAAAGGTGAACATTGATACATAGCTGTTAGCCAAGCTCAAAGCCCTCAACTATTAAGAAAAACAATTTCATTGTGAAATTTGGATATTTTTAGCAAAACTTCTCATTATTCTGCATATAACTGCTCTATCACATGCTCAAAATTTACTAGCAGATGTGACAAAAACCTCCTTGAGCAGGTTCCACAACTTGTTAAAAGCAATAGCTAAGGGAGAAGTGTTAGTGTACCAAGCAGCTGTGTACTGAAATTGGTCTTTAAGTAATCAGCATGGTGTTTACTGTTATAGCATGCACCTGTGTTTGTAACGTTCTGTTCACTTATGCATACTTCATCCTTAAAGACAAAACTGCTAGTTAGTAGGAAACAGGCATACAGATGCATGGACTACAGCTAGGTAGGAGAACCAGCTAGGAGCAACACCTGAGAAGGGGAAAGTTAGATAATGTAAGTGTTAGGGCTGACTGACAACAAAGACTTATTATTCACACACAGTTCTGTCAACTAGACTTCTAAAAAATTCTTCCTTAAAGCTAAAGCATCATCAGAATCTCAGAGAAAATTAAGACTTCTGGGAAAAAAAAAAATCACTTTGGGACCTCCAAAAAGCTCTGAGACACACAAAATGCTGTATTTCAATTGTGCTGTTCAGATTTTTTTTAACCTTAATATTTGAATAATAGTGAAATAAGCACATATGAAATTATATATAGATATACACAATGTAATACAAGCATGTTATTGCCACAAAAAGAATAAACAAAAAAATCTTGGAAGTAAAATGTTCGACTTTTTCCCAGTAAAAGGTTTACAAAAATCAGCACTTTCCTATAAAACATTCTTATACTAGCAGAATGGATTATTTTTTTTCCTAGGAAGACCATTCTATTAAAAAAAACCCTGAATTTAATATCTGATCACTTGACTATACTCACCTCAGTATCTGAGCACCTCACAAACATTTCTTTTCTGTCTTCCTTTTTCCTACCAATGACAACCACTTTCCTTCCTGGACTTTAATTACTGCCATTTTCCATGGGGAAGGATGTCTGAATACTTGATCTCTCAAAAAGGCAGACCATAAACTTACTGCAGGAGTCTAGCTGCAGAAAAATTTGGCTAGAAAGACAAAGAGGTAGGATTAATACAATCCAGCTTAGTCATTTAGAATCATTCTTTGGGGAATAGAGACAGACAGACATTTAGGAGCCAGTTTACATCCCATATAACAATGCACATTGGAGCCTACCCCTCTCCCCTGATTAGAGGAGGAACCTACACATTTATCCCCGGTGGTGTGCTGTGATGTTAAATACCGAAGAGCTGTAAAGAGAGAGGATGAATTCCAGATGTACTGGCAAGTACCAATAACCCCATTAATTTACAGAAGTGCTGCAACTTGTAGCACAACAGAACGTAGAGCCCAATGCTGTCCCTCCACTCCAATAAAGTGTCTGCGTATCACTGGTGAAGAAAGGCTCAGTACTGATGTCATTCTTGAATTAGAAGGCAGCTAATCCATGGAAAGTGCTGAATCAAACCTAGACTCACAAATTAAACTTTAGGGAAGGAATGACTTCTGTTGTACAGAAGAGAAGCCCTCTGCAAAACAGGGAGGAAACTGAACTGTGAAACTCTAAATCTCCAACATGGTGACCTTTGGGTTCTAATAATTTGAGGAGATTTTAATATGGCGTGGTATTTTTTAACCTTTGAGGTTTTATACTAATCAAATTCTTGCAGTATGTTAATGAAGCAAGATTTTACAGGTAAAATGACTTTGCTAGAAAATAACATATTCCAGATTTAGTGTTCTTCGAGCACCACAGTACAGAACACAGAATTGCTTTATAATGGTTCAACCACATAAATTGCTATGTCTGGTTTATGTGCTTTATTTTTAAAGCTGGAGTTTATGATTACCATGCCATTCTTCACACCTTTATAGTGAAAGCTCTATCAGTGGTTTTACTTTAAATTGTGTTCTTCAAGGCTGTATTATTTTATTTGCTGGTACTGCTACATCTCAATACACAACCAGGCAGCTCAGTGAATCAAGACTGTGTAGTGTGCATGTAAACTTCAAAAGAGTGGACAAGGAATCCCTCTGGGCTTCACTCTGTGACTAGTAAGTCACCGGAGCCATCCCAGGAGGTGAGGGCCTAGCTGGCCCCAAACATTGCTTTCATGAGCCAGTTTTCATCATGTCATTGAGTGATCTCTAATTCTTCGGAATTAAGGGAGCAACTTTTATACCCAAATCAGGAGGAACAACTCTCCCACCAGTGTGTTCTTCAGCCATGAAAGTCTGGAGCAAGGAAAAGCTTCAGGCTCTCCAGAACATGCTGTTATGCAGGACGTCAGAGCCCTGGCTTTTGAAAATGTCACAGCTCCTTAAGGAAGCTATTCATTTTTTCAGCACCACAACTGAGTTTCTACCTCCCTGCCAATAACGTATTCACTGGAAACCGGGGGGAGGGACTGTTCCTGGAAAGGTTTCCATATTATGTAGCTTAATATATTTTCTTACAGCTGTCATTTAATAGTTTTCTTAATGGACAGGTATTTTTTTCCTGTTCAACCATGCAAGGTATTCCTGAGAGAGCACAGGACTGATCTTCAGGAGACTCGAAATGACGTTGTTAATAAATCCAGCCGTAAGACAGGCACACCGTGTGTTTTAGTAACCTGCTAATGACGGCTCTCCTGGGAGTGGCAAGGCACTGTGCCTGCTGCGTCCCACAGCAAGTCGACTGAGAAAAACAGGAGTGGATGCCTTGGTCTGCTTGCTGCTTGTCCTCTCTCTATTCCCCTGCCCTCCCTGGGGAAAAGTACATAATTGGGAAAGCGCAGAGCCTTGCTCAGCTCACTGCTGTCTCTTCCCTGTCCTCGGGCAGGCCTGAGAGCTCCTGGCAAAGATGCTAAATGATGCTGACTCCACTGACGCTGCCGGGGAAGACATCCTGAAGCACATGCAATAAATCAGGCTCCAGAGGACCTTGTGGGCGGGGGAATGGTGGGCATTAAGTCATTACCCCCCCAAACAAAATATCATTTGAAGCCAATGTTCTAACACACAGTCACCTGTGATTCATTAGAGAAATAATCAAATAGGTACTATACCTAAGATTAGCTCTAGGATATTCCTGCACAGGCAGAAGTTTAGAAGTAAAATGGTTGCATGCAATTAGCACAATTTGTTCTGACCTAGCTGTCTGAACCAGTCAGTCACAACGTATCTGAGCTGTCAAGCAGCAGCGGAAATAGACACACCAACTGATCAACAGATGAATTTAATGAGCATTGAGAGTGAGATTTTTCCCAGCAAAAGTATATTTGGGACTTAGCGCATCAGCTGGGCATCAGGTCTCATTTCAAATCCTCCCTTGTGTGTGGCTTTGAGTCTGGCAGAAGGATGGATTTCCAGTTTGCCGTGTCCCCTGTAGAAGGTTGCTGTTGAGAAAGGTGGTGACGGCAGAAGTGTTGAGCGTGCCTCGCAGGCTCCAGCTGTTGCGCAGGCATCAGAGCCATCCAGAGATGGACAGGGGGAAGGGGGCAGGCTGGCAGCTTTCACAGCCCTTGGGAAACACTCTTGAGCCCTGGTAATGGGGTCAGAGCTTTTGCTCTTATTTTGCCAGTTCCACATCCCCATATACAGAAACGCCTGCGCACCCAGCAAAAGTAGAAACTGGCACTGTAGATGTTGCTATAATGGAAACATACAAAGCTGAGGGTGAGCATGCTGTTAAGTCTTGTGTAAAGAGTTATATAAATACCACTATAAAAGCATTATACATGCAACTAGTAAATGTGCACTTTAATTTTAACAGCCATTCTGTGACCTCCTCAAATCCAGTTATTTTAGGCAGTAAAAACATTCAGGGTCCCTTAGAACTAAAGACAAATTTCCCGTTGTTTTCAACTTATTGGGTCAGAAGCTCCTTCCCTTCCCTTCCCTTCCCTTCCCTTCCCTTCCCTTCCCTTCCCTTCCCTTCCCTTCCCTTCCCTTCCCTTCCCTTCCCTTCCCTTCCCTTCCCTTCCCTTCCCTTCCCTTCCCTTCCCCTCCCTTCCCCAGTCCCGAGTGCTGTCACCTTTCACATGAACAGCAGATTGCCTTTGTGTGTATAAGAGTTATAATGACTCAATATATGAAGACGCTGCATTCAGTTTCTGATTTCTCCTTTGCAATGTGCCCAGGTGCCCAACATCACACGCGTCCCATGGGCCACCTAGGACTCCAGCTTCCCGAACATGCACTGATGAAAAGCATCTGCAGCTGTCTCCCTAACAGCCTGTTTGCTGGAGTTATTCTGCCCTTTGTCTGCTATAACCACATGCCAGCACCAACAGCACTTCACAATAAATAGTGATAATAATGTGGGAGAATGAAATTCCCAGCGGCTGAATGCCAATATAATTTATATATGAAAAAAATGCGTATCTACCCTGTTTATTAAGTCTGATGATTTGTATATTATGTTTATATCTGATTACACTATATGGTGCATACTTCACTTTGTGTGTTCAAAATCTCTTCTCATTTTTGTTTGTATGTGTGTTTCCTCTTGATTGAAGGAAATCTTAAACAATATTGGACAGAAAAAAATATGAACATCCAGTTGATTTGCAGAATAGCACATCATTCAGTAACTGTGCACAGCCTCCACCATAGCATCTGAAACTAAATAGTTGTGTGTATTCATATTTGCAGAGAATGCTTTTATTAGCTATATAATGCTGATACACAGATGACAGACAGGAAAGTGAAAAGCAAGGATTGAAGATTCAGGCAGAATAAAGAGGAGATTAAACATCATATTGGGCTCCACAGAAAAGGAAAGAAATCAGAGGACAAAAAAGGACAAAAACTGTTAAGGAGGGTGTCTGCTCCTGTGACTACCTGTTGCATGCTCTTGAGGACCAGGAAGCTAAGATGGAAGGAAGAATCGCAGCCATGTGTAAAGGAGAAGATTTGGAATGGCTGAAGAGCATCATAAAGAGCAACTACCCTCTTCTACTTGAAAAGAAGAAAATGTAAGAATGTGTTCTAGAAATAAAGCGACAATAATGGTCTGCATCTGTGTTCAGCCGTCCTTGTTGCACACAGAGCGCGGGTGCTGCAGCTGTCACCCTTCAGCACAGCGTGTAGCTCCAGGAGGCTCCCAGGGCACCCAGGATGCCACCCCGCTTTGTCTGATCTGTTGGCCCATTGAGGCAGCTTAGATGCTAATGAAAGTTTTTGCACTGGTAAACAGAGGAGGCAAAAGACTCTGTGGAGACACTTGTATGTTAGAAAATATGTAGGATCAACTAGAAATAAGAAGCTGAAAATTCAGGCAGTAAAGGGAAGCCACCTTTTGGCGCAAGTGTCTAGCGCTCCCTCACCAAGTTTGCTGACGACACCAAACTGAGTGGTGAGGTGAACACATCAGAAGAGAGAGACATTTTACAGAGAGACCTGGACAGACTAGAAGAGTGGGCTAGCAAAAACTGTATGAAGTTTAACAAAGACAAGTGCAAAGTCCTGCACCTGGGACAGAATAACCAAAGAACCCAGTACAGGCTGGGAGCTGTGTGGCTGAGGAGCACCTTGCTGAAAGGACCTGGTGGACAACAAGCTGAACATTAGTCAGCAGTACACTACAGCAATGAAGGCAAATCATTTCCTGGGCTGTATCTGCAGGAGCTTTACTAGCAGACATAAGATGTGATCATCCCACTCTTCTCAGTGCTTGTCAAGCTGTACCTGGAGTACTGTGTCCAGTTCTGGTCCCCACAATTCAAGAAAGATGAGGACAGATTGGAGAAGGTCCAAAGGGGGGGCTACAGAGATGATCAAAGGGCTGGAGTATCTGCCCTATGGAGGAAAGACTGAAAGAGTTAGGTCTTTTCTCCATGCAGAAGAGAAGGCTCATGGGGGACCTTGTCGCCAAACTTAAAAGGTGGCTACAAAGAGGACGGAGGCTCTCTCTTTACAAGGAGTCACACGGAGAAGACAAGGGGCAACGGGTACAGGTTGCACCAGGAGAGGTTTCATCTCAACATAAGAAAGAAATTTTTTACAGTGAGAACTTTTAATCAATGGAACAACCTCCCCAGGGATGTTGTAGAGTCCCCATCACTGCAGTTTTTCAAGATGCAATTGGACAGGGTGCTAGATGATCTCATCTAGGCTCCCTTTCCCATGAAAGGTTGAACCAGATGATCTTTGGAGGTCCCTTCCAACCTGGGCTGTTCTATGACTCTATTGTATTCTGTAATGCTGGAAATGGCAAAGGAACAATGGCAGGCCCAAACAGTGCTACAGTACCAGGGGTACGATGAGGGCAATGGGGGAAGAGGAGTTTCCAGTCTTTTTCAACTTCAGTAAACAAAAATAAACCAGCAAAAGTGAGTAAATGCTTCAAGCAGAATCCTCTAGCAGTGAAGGGAAAACAAGAAAGGCATGGGGAAGTTGGGGATACCATGAGGTTCTTTCTCCAACACTACCGAGAGACACCCCCTAAGTAAATTTACTGTTCTGGGGCTGCCCAACTTTGTAAATGTGATAGAACATTTCTACCAATGTATGCAGGTATGAATATTCTGCAGCTGGCATTGCTATGTATAAAACACCTGGAATAAATTATGAAAGCCCATTGGCCTGAGGGATCAATCAAGTACTTTAAATTCAGTTATCTGAACAGCTAACTGGACCTATAAGCTATTTCAAATACTAGAAGTCTTTTCAAAAACAATGGCTGTTCATTGTGTGTTTATGTTTGGTACCCCACAGAAACATGATATTTTAAAATCCACATCATAAAGTTGATGAAAACCTTGAAGAATCAGTAATGAAAGAACAGAAAGCAGCAAAGTAATTTTATTTTATTACAGTCATTTATAGGCCTCAACTGAAATCAGATGCCATTATACTAGTTACTACCCCAGTGGGTAGGAAGCAATACTTCCCTCATGAAGAATTTACCATCTGAGATAATAAAATAAACAAAAGATGGGATTGATCTAATGTACCTTTAGCCATGTAAAAATGAGGATTGAGATCTAAGATCATTGTCCAGTCTCCTCCAAAGCACAGTGGAAAATAAGAAACTCTTCCAGAGACGAATAATTTATTTTATCCATTTCAGATATGTCTCTTCACATTAAGTGTACTATCCTGTGCAGCTTCCCATCCCTTCCTTCTCTTCCCGTCTCTCTCCATTGGCTACAGAGAGATCTCTCTCTCAAATTAGATACCCAACTCATGGATGGCCAAGTTAAGTGAGATCCAGAATGACTTGCCCCATGTTTATGAAGTGGGCTAGCAGCAGCAGGGAGATGGGAATGCCCACATCCCCTGCATGCAGGTAGGGAAGCCTGGGCACACAGCACCTGGTTGGTGAACATGTGAAGCTCATGCCAGAATGAGGACAAGGTGAAACTGAGAGCAGAATTTGGGAGTCTCTGCAGGACCAGATGGCTACAGTTACCCAATGTGTTACTGGTTGACAACATTGGTGTCAAAGAAGACAGCACCTTTATCTGAATTCCTAAAGTCACTGTACTCTTGGGCCAATGGTATCCTCATATTTGTTCATGTATTTTTCTGACACATTTGAGCTGTTAGATTTTGGCTTGGATCCTTCAGTGCTCCTAGAATAAATAGCACAATATACAATGATAATGCTAAGATTCAATATCTCTAACCAGAAGTTGAAAAATGAAAAGAAGCATCAGGAGGTAAATACGTAAAAAAACGTCAAAATTTTTGAAGTATGTGCAAATACAGAAAGTCTCCCAAAAAATCCTCTTTAAAATTATTGGAAATCAAAGAAGGACATCAAACAAACTGAAAGTATGAGTTAGGTTCTCTATTACCTCAGTATAAGCCTCACTTGAGATTTGTGTTTCAGCACATCCAAGATCGAACTGATACCGAGAAAGAGGTATTTTCCATGTACTTTTCCAGATCTTACAGTCTGGGGAACAAGGAGTAGGAGAAGAAACAAAATTCTATATAACTATAAATGAGGCATTTTTATGGTTCCATTATTATATTCATATCTAGTATCCATTTTCTTACATAGAATCATAGAATCACTTAGGTTGGAAAAGACCCTTAAGATAATCAAGTCCAACCGTAAACCTAACGCTACCAAGTCCACCACTAAACCATGTCCCTAAGCACCATGTCTAGATGTCTTTTAATTACCTCCAGAGATGGTGGCTCCACAACTTCCCTGGGCAGCTTATTCCAGTGTCTCATCACTCTCTCAGTAAAGAAATTTTTCCTAATATCCAATCTAAGCCTCGAAGCAGAAAAAAGCCCGAAGCAGAAAAAATATTGAAAATTTTACAAGAGTTTCACAGGAAAATCCAAACCAGGAGGTTCTGAATAGCAGAGATGTCTTCTCTGAGCCCCCCTCTAGCATTAGTCTAAATATTTTTAAATAACAGCAAATTCTTGACAATTTCTGGTAATAAGCTTAGATCCTATATCCTAGGAATGAGATAGCAATGGTAGCACTTTTCCTTTTCTTTATGCTAGTTTGCCTGCAAGAAACTTTTACCTCGCCCTGCCTTCCACAGTCCACTACTACTGTTTCATTCTGGGATCATATGCATGCAAAATGTCTAAAATCAAAACAGCAGAAAATAATTTAAAACATCAATATAGAAATAGCAGAACTGACAAATCACAAGCTTAATGGCTGCTACCCACAGTTTCACTGTACACCATTTAGTACAACATTTCCCCACACCACCTTATTGCTTTTTTTTAAGGCCTGTCCTTGCAATTTACAATCCATGAGACTGCTGAGCTCTGTGGAGACATTGATTTGCAAGCTCTTCAAGGCACAGAGTTTGTCTTTATTTCTGTGAGGCACGCAGGACGCTATCAGCACTATACAAATAATAACTGAGATAACGTAATAACAACTCCTCCACAAAAGGTGCATTAGGGTGGATTTAAGGTTCTCCAAATGTCTTCCATTACAGTGGACAAACAAGTAACACATTAAGCAGCCAGTTCTCACCCCGCACAGGACCAGCCTTAAGGGATTACCCAGTACCATCATATTTCTCACTGACACCAAACACTAACAACATCTCCAGCATGCACACACTTTCGATTCAACAGTTATCATCATCCTCAGTGCACACATCAAATAGCTGAAAAGGACCTGCTAGTCATCAATACATAAATGTGCTTTGCAACATCAGCTGGGCTAATGGAGCGCCTAATTCTGGCACTGCTTCCAAGGTGATAAAAATCTAAGTAGTGGAAGAGATGTATTGAGTAAAATAAACCTCACAGTCAAGAAACATCAAGGTTCTTTATGGAATTTGTTGAATTAAATTAATCCTATTGAACTAGCAAGGAGCTCATCTAGTTCCAGCCATGCCTGGGGCCAAGTAGGATAAACTCAGACTGAGACCAAATCAATTTATTTTCAGCCAGGTCTAAATTTTTGAGAGGCACCTGGACCACAGTCGCTGTTCTGGGTATACAGTTGCTATCACTATAATGAACACTATTAATCCTAAAGCTTAGTGCAACACAAAATGGACGGAAGATATCTTTCCCCGAAAAATATGTCTCTCCCAAAAGACCCAAGTGCTTGTCTTTTGCTCCCACTTTAAGGCCTTTTTATGGCACCTTGATGGTGTAAAATAGGTGAAGAAGAATCAGCATGTCACTCTCTAAATTAGGCAAACACCAGGCAAGCAGAGGTGAGGACGCCCTTTTTCCTCCTCCCACTCCCCCCAGCCCAGGGGAGCCTGGCTCCCGCGGCAGGGCACAGCTCAGGAGCACACTAGGAGCTTGTGCCTGGGGATCCTGCTGGGCTATCGGGACGCCGGCACCTCTCAGGATGCAAACACACAAGGTGGGTGTTGTGCAGCAGCACCCACCCTCTTGTACACATCCATCCATGGCCAGAGTTGCACAGAGACATCCATTCCTTCTCTTTGTGCCCTGCTCTGCACAGCCATGTAAATCTGGATTAACTCCATGACATCAGTGAAAGGGCAGCAGCAAAAAACTGAGTGTGAATGAGGTAGATGGGTACAGCTCTCAGCTAATGTATAAAATGCACACTTGGTTTCGTATCATTGATTTGATCCACCATTCTGCAATTACCAATCAAACATTTTTTAGGAGCCTGACATCCAGAACCAATATTTTAAATCAGGAAATAAAATACCATCCAATCACATTCAGGAAATGGAGAACATAAACTGAAACTTAATATCTAATTACATTATTAATATACCCAGTATACATCCAGATTATAAAAATCTTGAATTACTAAAGTACGGTTTGCAAGAAAGGAATCCTAGTTTCTGCTTACTCACAGGCTGGGGAGCAAGGGTCTTCATGCAGAAAGAAAGGTGTCACATAGTATTTGTACTCAAACAATGAACCTGGGTTCTGCAAAAAAACTCAGGATGAGCACTGGGTCCCCCAATGATCCAGACAGTGAAAACTGAATGCAATTAAAAGAAAAAAGATAAAACAATGGGCACAATCCAGCCCATCTTCTTCTGGTACCCACATTGTGGCCTGCAATACTAAAATCGGGAACCTGACTCTCAGCAGGGACATCCAGATTACAGCTCCCTTTGCAGGCAGTGGAGGGGACAAAATTGAACCAGAGAGCATCCCACTGCATGAGCCCTGTCCTAGAAGCACTCTATAGCAAATGGCTGTAAAAACACTCCCACCCTTTTGGGGGGTTTGGGACCGGTTAGACCAATACCAAACACCTCTGCTCAGAGTGTAGATGTCCCAGCTAGGGATAGGCATTCGTATGCACAGGGCTCACAGAAAGAGCAAAGGAGGGCATCAGCACCTCACATGGTGACCCTGGCAGGCAGATCATGCACCTGCCCGGGGGGCCGAGATCTTGACGCCGCGCTCTCCTGCCTGGTGGGTTTGATGGGCTGTATGCAAAGGAGTGCACAAAAGCACCAGATGTTTGGCGTGTGTGGATGGGGAGAAGAGGGGAGAGATTCTTGCTGCGGCAGCCACTCTTCCAGGCAGCCATAGAGGAATATTCACAAGCCAGAAAGACCTGGAGTAAAGGACTGTGGCCCAGCCTCGAAGTAAGGGCACTCAGGTGGGAGAAGGGAGTTCTGGTTCCTGGCTATGGTTTTTATCCAATAAAGATCTAATGTAACATGTGTAAGCAGTCCAGGGACTTTTGTTGATCATTGTCTTAATTGACTAAAGTGCAAGGATACTGTTCTAAGTATTGATTTTCTAATCAAATTAGTGCCTGTTATTTACCTTCCATATGTTTATTCCTCTGTTGTGCAAGACCCTCTAATGTCCCACAGGGTTAGTATCTAACTTAGAAGTTTATTGTCCTGTGCCTTCCCTGAATATGCACAGAACGCATCAGGCTCTCACTGTCTCATAACCATTAATAACCAACCGAAATGGAGAATATTTTTTTTAATCAGTGAAGCTGCTGATAGAGAATTAACCTTGCATTTAAGGGAATCAGTTCCGCTATCGATTACACGGCTTCAGATTTCCTCCCTGACCACATGAAAATGGCAAAGTCTCACTCTGCCTCGGTTTCCCACTAAAAAACCTGAGTGTGATGAGGACATCAGAAGTTTTAGGTTGGAGACAGCAGTGGTGAGACCATTGAAGTCCCTCTCCCATGCAGAGCAGGCTGTCGTGATAAGCCGGGTTCTGCCCTCCCCGACCCTGATGGCTTCTGCACCAGGTACTCCATTATCTCGACCTGAGAAGTGAGTCTTGGATTTGGTCCTAATGAAGCAGGGGAAGAAAACATTATATACATTTCAGAAGGATCTCATAGTGCAAAAGGGAAAAATCTTGTTACAGTGCACTCCAAACAGTCTATTCAAGGTAATCACATTTATATTTATTAAATGAGACAGCATTCACAAAATGTCAGCATTGCAGCCAAGACATAAACTACGTTACCCCAGATATAGTCCAGAAGCAACAAAATGGTTTATGACACTTCCTGTTCTCAGAGTCCTCCTTTCTCATTCCTCATGAGCTCTAATAAAAGGATGCACCAACATCCATGCATGGTCATTTCCAGGCTAGCTGCTTCCTATAAATGCCTTTTTCAATAAAGGAAACACCATGCAAGGGGGCATATTAAAGGTCAATGCCAAACTTCTTTCCCTATAATTTCCCTATAATTATACTCCAAAATAACATCTCCAGTAGGTTTTTAAATGTTTATTTTTCTGATGAGGATAACCTTTGTAAAATAGACATAAATTTACTTCCTTTGCTTATCCAATGATTTATTTAGTTAATCAATAGTAAAAGAAAGCAGGTATAAAATAAAGTGGATCTTAGTCAGTTAGAGGTTTTGAAGAAACAGCTGCAGGAGTTTCATTTGTGCAGAAGTGGTAGTGAGCTTTCAGAATAGGAAACAACCTAAACTGAGGCAGCAGTGCAAGGGCGTTTCTCTCACTGCTGGTTTGAGGGACAAGACAGCTGGAGAAAATAATTTGGCTTATTTTCATTTCAAAAACAGCAAAATATGACGCCTGAAAATACACTCTTCATTTCATAATTACAGCCCCTAGTATTCTGGGATCACTAAACACAAGCATAAGTCAACACATGATTTTAACCACAAAAATAGACACTTCTCAGCAAAGTACTTAAACCAGGCTTATATGCCTTGTTGAATAAGGATGCAATTCTGAACTTCATTCTGTAAAATGCTTTGGGGCAAAGTTTTGAAAATGCATCTGAAAATGCCAATATACCAGCATCACACTTTAATGAATTTGTAGAGATAAGTGAAGAACAATTGATTTAGGATTTTCAAACACATCACCGCTGAGGACAAAAACTACTCAATTTTAAGACAAACAACGTATTTGAAATAGGCTGGAGTGGCAAAAAAAGGAAGATTATATCAGAACCTGGAACTTATCTTGTGCTACAGCATGTGTTTATCAAAGCCTCTTATAATCAAAACTGAAACAACAAAGTCAGCATTGCCTCCATATAGCAACAGGGATCAGGGCACAAGAAGGATGAAAGTCACCGAAGCAGCAGCATGATGTCATTGAAATTAAACTTATAAAACATAAATAAATACCCACCCCACCCCCAAAAAAACCCGAAACATAATCATAAGACTCTTAAAATTATACAGAAATGTCTAGAGTGACAGATACTTTGGTCAAGATGCCTATCTTTTCTATAGTATTTTACATATCAAAATACTTCCCTTTCTAGGCTTCAAGCACTAATTTGTCTTCTTTTATTTTGATGTGGCTTCCAAGAAAGACAAGGCATTGTAGTTAGAGTGCAGTATCAGGTCTGTAATATGCTCTGATGGGCGAAGCATTTCTGCTGTCTTGGTCTCAGAGACATTTATTAACGGATGGGCTGATAATGCTTATTATGTGCCTGAGATAACCTCAAAAGAGCCAACAAATACAACTAGAGGTGAACAATGTCTGTTCTTGTGAGGGTTTCTTAGCAATAAATTGGATTTTCAATGCAAAATATATCACATTTTTGAAGAAAAAGCAATCAGACCTTTGAGAGCCTACTAGCTGTAAAAAGTGCTTGGGAAATAAGCAAAGAGACATTGCATGTCTTCAAAATCATTTAGTTCATCAAAAGGCAAAGAAATCAGCATCTCATTGAAACGCAGCCTTCTGTATCTTTTAGTTCTGGTTCACATGAAGATAGGGAATACAAGTTCTCTAGTATTACGGTCTCTGGTAAGCAGGATTGACAAAAACAGTCATATCATTCAGACAATAAAGATGAAGTGATCCTCTTTTATTTCCCTCATTAGTACTTAATCATGTCTTTCAAAAGAATTTCTGAAAACACAGTTTTTCCTAGTACCATCGCACCTTAAGATCCACAGTGACAGTTCATGTTGAAGTGTGTTTATTTGTATCAGAATATATGCTTTTAAATTAAATTAGTCTTCGAGGCTTACTCCTCTGCCAACTACTAGTTGTCCTGCAGGAAAACAGCTCCCCAAGAAATGCAAATAATTCATGGTTCTTGAAAGCTTTGGGACAATTACTATGCCATCTGAGTTCTCAAAATTGCAATAAAAGTAGGTTATATAGCCTTGGCATCATCATTCCATATGGCTGCATCCAAAATAAGATGCTTAGGTGGGTTGTAAAGTGACATAGTTTGAATACACATAATTGTATCTTAAGCTCAGCTACAAGCCCTAGGCCACCACCAGTTCAATAAGGGATTAGACACGGGTCAATTAAATTCTGTGAATATTTTATTATCTGGGAGCTGAAAGTCTTTAGCTGAGATTAGACAAATACGGATCTTCACGGATTATAAACACTGCACTGATGCACTGTTACCGCGTTATGCAATGAATATCATCTCACATCACAGATAAAACTAAAAGGAAAATAATGTAACAGGTAATTTCAGGAGACATTCTAAAAATCCAGCATTGATTCTGTATTTTTTACACAGGGGAGCCATTATACAGGGCTACCTTTGTAAAAGCTACAGGAGCAATTAAGTAAGAAGGAAACAGAGATAAAACCAGTAGATTTTCTAGACATGAAAGTGTAAAACATTTCTGTGTTGTCAGACTGAATTTCTCACTGGAAAAGATTTTCCCCAAAAACTCCTGCCCAGCTCTTGTTAGCTGTTCCCACTCTATTCAAGATCACCAAAGAAGTGACAGAATTTATGTAAGACAAAGGAGATGTTTTTCCTCTGTGTTATTGCAATCTTGTCTTAAACTAGACTGACTTACTCAGCTCTTTACAAAATCTCACCACACTGTTTGCACGAAGGTACAGTGGGGACCAGCAGTTACACTAAATTTTTATGCTATTCTACCCGTCACCACATTTCATCTTTTGAATGCTTTGTGTTATCCCTGTGGGACTGACTGCAACGTAGAGTATGAAGTCCCAGATCACAGACTATTTGGGGCTTTTCTGCTTTCACACTTTCCTGTCCTTTCCCTTCCTAATCATCTCGTAATTATTAATTTACTCTTATTTTTAAATATTCTTAATTTGATTATTCTCATTATTCGTGCAATTCTTATGATTTTCCTTCCCCCTTTTAAGTATTTTTAGAAAGGATTTTCAATGCAAAACAACTATGCAAATGCAAATTTTAATGAAAATTAATGCAAATGTAGAATTAATATTAAAAATGGATTCGGAGTTTATTCATTTTTAACAAACAAGTGTCCTATCTACTTCACAAAAACACTTCTTGGATCTTGGACCCTGTTCTGAGGCACTTGCAATACAATCTTGGCTTAAGATGCAAGAACCATAAACCAGTAAAGGAGGCAGGAGGGAAACATATTACTGTTCCCACAAGCAACAGCAACTTGACTATGTAGCACCAGTGATGGCATCAGTTATGCTGAATACATAAATAAATCACCTTTATTAACAAATGCAATTCAGAACTGAAAATTAACTGTATTTTCTGGAGCACACAATATCTGGTATTTTGCATTGTGGTGCTATCACTCACGGAGCCTTAACAGATATTTCTCCCCTGTTTCTTAAAGCACAGAACTTTGTTTAATCTAAGCTGCGAGTGCAACCACACCGAATGACAGGGGACAATATATAAGGGATTTCTAAAATATAAAGCAGAATTTTTAAAAGATAAACTCATTGAAGTCATTAAAGAGATCTAAGGAAAGAATATCTTTGAAAGTAGGTTGAGGTTTTTGTCAGGTCAATCACAGATACACCTTAGTCCAACGCTGCATTGCTTTTTAACAGCTACTGTCTCATTTTCTATGGATTTTTTAGAGGATTTTCTATAAAGGCACTAGGGAGCGTGCATATAGAAATGATAGTGGGGTTTATTGTTTCAGTGACAAAAATAAGGTCTGAGATGATTCAAAAGCCAAACCACTTTGGGTAGGTCTGTGTTTTCCAATTTGTAATTTCAAAGCTAGGCTTTCGGCTTCATGTAGGAGTATACAACCCAGAGTGGCCTGGTTTCCAGTAGCACCAAATACCCGAAATAACACAGGACTGGCATGTGTCCATATCTACAAAAACTGGGCTTCATGAATTGCCTTGAGGCTAGAGATCTACTTTGGGTAGCCACTTTGGGAGATTTTGCTTAGTTTGAGGTAGTTCACAAAATTAATACAAAACATCAAATGACAAAATAGGTTTTCTAGGCTCACATCTGGTTGTTTGACTTCCTAAAAACATTGCAGGTAATGGAAAGATTTTTATATGGGATTTCACTAAAAAAAAAAAAAAATCACTGTTCATGTTTACTAATACAGTAATGCCTAGAAGTCAAATACTTCTCTTTGCTGGACATCTGTGTGCACAGAACAGAGATATATTTTCTGCCCAAATTGTTTTGCAGCCTAAAGTCCAAACAGCTGTTTTTTGATTAAGAGGGGAAATGGCAAAGGTCTACAGACTGACAAATGTTATGAAGAGTATAGACTACGTGCACTGCTTTATCTCTTCTTATTACACAATAGGCAAAGAACATGCAATGCCATCAACAGGCATCCAGCTGCTACAAGGATACGCATTTTTGGTGAAGCATAATTGACTTTGGAATTCACTGCTGCAAGGTGTCACTGAGAATCTCTACACTGTTAAGCAAAAAAGAGGACCAGGGAGTTTGCTCATGTACTGGACCTCCAGGCATTCCCATTACTTAAACATTATCTTATGTCTTTGCTCTCTTCTCAGCAGCTCCAACTTGCTTTCTTGCAAAGCAATATTTGGGAGTAGTTCCCTTTGGGCAATACAGCTGTTCTTGTATGGACAACAATGCACCAGTTTTGTCTCTTTCTGCCCTCCAATGATATCCTCAAAGGACCAGATATTCCCAGACGCACTCCAGGCCATGAAATATATGTCCTCAGTTTCGTGTTGTTAAAATGCCACTCTCACAGACTCTGACATATTGCTGACATTATTTCAGATACTCTGAGCAGAAAAAAAAAAGAAAAAAAAAAAAAAAACAACCTAAAAAATCATTCCTATATCCCAGGACGACCATTTGGGTCCTACGGAAATACTGGGCCAAGCCATTGTATCGTAGACACACTCCACTGCAGAGTGGCAGAGTGAATGCAAACCAGTTGGTGCCATCAGTCCAGAGGATGGAAATCATTCCCTGGCCTTCCCGCAACATGAGATGTGACACATCACTTATCCTCAGGCAGATGATGGGTCTGGATACGTTTTATTTACTAGCATAGGTGTAATCAGTGAGACCAATAACTTAGGAGGACCAAAAAAGTATCTGCTGTTGCCAAGAGAGCATGAGAACCTACACAGTTAAATTAAATACAAAATAAACATTACCTTGGCTGTGAATCCTCATGTTTCAGGATACCAGTTAGTAAAATTCTGTGATTAGACAGAAACTACCACCCTAGACAAGTTTATACAGTACATAATTGCCTGCAATGGTTTCCCATCTTCAGTAGTACAAATCTTCACACATCACTGGTTTGATTCAGTCTGGCAACTTCTGTGATCCTAATACTGGCATCCAGTTATGTCATTGTTCAGCTAACATATCCCTCAACACACAATGGTCAAACAATTCTTCTGCCACTACTGGTCTTTTTGAAGTTTACTAATTTAAAGCATTAACCTATTTCCAGCATGAGGTACTGTATTATCACACTAAACTACGAGAATTGTTTACAAGAGCTTCCTATGGAGTGTGCATTTGCTGATTACAAGCGCTTCCTAAACAGAATGAGTGTTCTTAACTCCCCTTAGTAAGAGTAGGAGACACTTAGTATTTCGGGATTAGACTTGAGGGTCTCAGCTATTGACTGATTTCTGGCAAAATCTGTCGTCTGGCCTACATACCACAAGTTCAGCTTGCCAACCACCACATGATCCTCCTGCAAGTAAAACACATTGGCAGAGATTTGTTGGATTAAAGGTAGACATCTAAGACTATGATCTAATGTGACCTAGTTGTCTACGTTCTCTTCACAGCCCATGAAGGGAATAGTAAGCTCTACAGAGCAATTAATTTAAATCTAATAGCTAGAACTGATTTTCCATCAATTCTAAAGGGCATCTACAGAGATTTATCTCAAACATAAACAACGACACTAGATGTCTACCATTAAGTGAGGTGAATCCCACCACTACTTACATGCTTCAATAGCTTCATCAATTGGACTAGACTGGAGTGCAGGTAGCTGCTGCATGGTCCTCACCCTGCACAGAACTTTGCAATTTGCTGCTTCTGTTCCAGGGATGCTTGTGCACACAAAAGCATGCCACATTTTCTCAACCCTGCTAGCTGCTTAGGTAAAAAATACTAGTTCTGCAAACAGAACTCTCTGTCCATTTTTCTTAGACCACCACCAGACATCAAAACTACCGTTAATCCCCCATTCTGTCAGCGTCAGCATTTCTTTATGTGGGAACCGGTCAGCAGCACAAAGGCCAAGCAACAGCATAAATGAGCTGAGAGTATTGAACTACAGCTGAGATGATACATAATCAAGAACGTGGGCCTTTTCCTCTGCCTACATCCCCGATCACAGAATCACAGAATCACAGAATCACTAAGGTTGGAAAAGACCTGTAAGATCATCAAGTCCAACCATCACCAAAAAAAAACCAAACCCCAAAAAAACCCCACACAACAAAAAAACACACCACACAGCACCATGCCCATCAAGCCACGTCCCACAATGCCACGTCCCCACGTTCCTTGAATACCTCCAGGGAGGGTGACTCCACCACCTCCTTGGGCAGCCTGTTCCAGTGTTTCACCACCCTCTCAGTAAAGAAATTTTTCCTAATATCTAGCCTGAACCTCCCCTGGTGCAACTTGAGGCCATTTCCTCTTGTCCTGTCACTCATCATTCATCAGATCTGGGTGATTGTCTCAGACTGTGACATTAGTGTGGGACCCAGTGCCCAGGGCTCAGTACCTGCTACAACCTTGACCTGATGCTATATCAGAGTAAGATCCAGGTGCATACACCCTCACATACACACACATCAGCTGTGGAATGGGAGACCTGGAGTCACTACTTTCCTTTGCTTTCCTCTCCTTCTCCCAAGATAATTTCCTGAACTACACCTGCTGATGGTAGAGATGGAGGAGGAGGCACCACATCGTGCAGGAGCTCCTCCTTGCTGCAGGCAGGAATAAGGCTAGAGAGGGAGCATGAGAAGGAACTTGGCGAAGTTTCCCTTCAAGAAGGGAAAAGGAACAGAATTGGAAGGAGAAAAGATGGGACTTCAGTTCCTATTCCCCCGTCCTCAGACACAATGCACAAACTGATCTGGGAACACAATTTTTTCTCCTCATCCTTTGCCTCTGTTTGTTTGGGTACTTTTCTACAACACAGGAGATAAAGGTGTTAACCTACTGATGCTGAGGAAGGAATCAGATCTCCTACTTCATAGGCACCTCCTGATATTTAACCTAGTATGTTTAAGCACTAAGCCTTTAGCTGTGTATTAAAGGAAAGCAACCACAACTGCATTTGGTGAGGAATCAAATCTTTGCAGCATGCACTGTATGCTATTGGAGAATGCTGATTGAATTCAGGACCTAAGGACTTGCAGGCAAAAGGATTCTTATTTTCTGGGCTGTCATCGGGTTAAGGCATTGAATGCTATAAACTGCTCAGACTGGAGAAAATTTTGGCATAAAGGTGAACTTTCAAAGGATGGCTCAGGTACCCCCAGAGTTTAGTGGCATCTAGGTAGGTGGTTTTAGATTGAAACTTTGGACTTCGGGGAATTTCAAGCACCAAATTTCTCCCCTAGTGCCATATCCCTTTGTGCAGTTTTCACATTGTTTGAAACACGAACTATCTTGCAATTGAAACAAGGTAATATTTAAAATTAAAATAGGGAACAATGTGCTAGGAGGACATAGAAGCTGAATAAGGATAGAGTGGGAGAAGAAAGTGAGCAAAAAGGGTGTAAGAAGAGAAAGGCAGAATTAGGATGGAGTGGGAGAAAACAAGAACAATCAGAATTAAAAATAAACCCCAGCCACTTTTCATGTTGAAAGCTCACAGCTAGTAAGCTGATTGGCATCTTACAGCTCTGCCAGAGGATTACAAAAAGAGCATTTGAAGTTACCATCATGTGTTTTATGTGTTTCATAATCATATTTGTTAACTGGAAGATGCGTGATTTCATATGTACTAAGGTCTAGTACTTTACCACTAGAGTGTAATTAGTAAAACTTGGAAAGAAAGGAATGCAAGCTGATGATTTGCTCAACAAGCTCGTATGTACAGTGGAAGAATATCATCAGGATTAAATGCCAGATAAAACCATGGCTTTATTAATTTTCACTTGACTCTGATACAAATATATGAACCATGCAATTATTTCAAAATCCTAGTGGCATTAAACTCTCCCCATCTCATACTTCTTCCTCATCTCACTTTCACCTGCAGCAGCAGAGAGCACTTTCTCCTGCTAACCTGCAATAAACTCTGCTTACAGCTGCCTTTGAAGGAGATCTGCCAAAACTTAAAAATAAATGAGACAAGACTAAGATTAATAAAATAGGCAAGGATAATTGTTCATTTTGTTATGACCCAAATTCAGTCCATTAAGGGAAGAGTATAAGACTTAATTCTGGTTAAATTGACTGAAACATTCTGCAACAATGGAGAATAATAAAGCACAATTAAAAGTGAAAGTGACCTGGGCCTTTAAATAGCCAAGAACCACGTTAATGGAACAAGGCCATTTAAAGGTCAGCAGCTTATAAACAATATCCTCAGAGCGATTTCTCAAAAGGCAAATAATTTCAGATGGACCTACCGTGTAGTTTATAAAAAAGAAGGTTTCTCTCTTCCTGAAGGAAGCCAAGCAAAATTAAATGCCTACTATGAGGCTCTGGCAGCCATTGTTTCATGTCTCAGGTTCAAGAGGAGCTATTCTTATTCCAGCTGACATTCAGTGGGATCGTCTGGCAAGGTACATCTCAGAACACCATGCTTATAGAGTTGTGAGTTTTCCAAAACATTTGTTTCTTTGGACATGGTATCTAGGCTGCATTTCATGAGTTCTGCGTGCACAGCAGGTAGGGGCTACCTGAGCACCTCTACTGCTGCAGAGCAAGAGGCAAAAGAAAACACTGAAGGTCACTGCTCTCTCCGGGCAATGGTGGGAAACAGCGTCCACCTACCCCTTCTGTCCCCTGCCTGGCTGTGCTTCTCCAGCAGAGTTTCTGTGGCCTCTCATAAGCACACACCTCCCAGCACACCCTGGGAACCAGCGCCTGCTGCCGACCCACACAAGCAGCGAGTGCCCTGGCACCGATATGGGAGTCTTCAGCCCTTCCCCGCTGAGATCAGTTGTCCTGGATGCGCTGGTCTATGACTTCGGAAACTTGTCCCCACGAGTGAAAATGCAGAAACCGTTATAAAAACCTAGCATCATTCCTCATATTTACAGAGATCCTGCAAGATCAAAAGGGAAAAAATATCCTTCTCCACTTAGACGCCTTTTTTTCCTTTATTTTTCAGACTTAGAGGTAGTACCCCATTCCAGCAGGGTCTGTACCACACAGCTGGAAATACAGATTAGGCCCAAAAAAACTTTATCTTTACTTGACTGCAGTAAAATAAGGCAATTCATGAGAATGTCCATCAGAAATCTCTCAAAAATACATGTTTAGAAAATTATTTTTCATCCAAGCAGGCATACAGTGGTCCAACAAAAAACTGTATTGTGTCAGCACCCACAGCAAAAACTGCTAGGAAGGATTTGCAGGATCCAGCAAGTTATTCTGTGTTATTTAAATCCATATCTGGGGGGGGAAAAATTATCTTACATATTTATTTAGCCTGTGTTATATCTCAGTCATCATGGAACACCTCATAACCCAATGTCCAGGGGAAAAAACAACAGGATAGTTGGCACAAGGTGTTATCACGTGTAAGGCATGTTTTATGTTTCATGCAGCTGCATCAAAGACTGACATAAACCAGTCGTTCCAAAAGTCGTCTAATGACAGAGAAGAATTATACTCAGACTTTCAGTGAATTCTTTGCAGATGTGTCTGAATTCAAGAGTTAGCCTAATAGTAACGCTGCCTTACACAACACAGGTTTCACTGGCAATTTATGGGCATTTAATATTTCATTAGTTCCCTTTCTGAATGTCTTTCTTCGGCTGTGCTCATTCTATACTTGTTTCTCCATCTGCCCTCTTTCTTACTTTTGCACTCTGCAAGTTCACTGAATATTTTACTCCCCGTTCCTTTTGTGCTCCCTTTTATCCAAGCAACACATCAACCCAATGACTTGAAGTTTGTTCTCCCTGTGTTCAGGTTAGTTAAAAAATTAGCCAAAAGAACTCAACCACTTTGCTGTGGATGTGTGTTGCCATGTGGGTTTTTTTAATATGACATTGCATAGTGTTACTGATATTTCAAGAAAAAGAGTCTCTTCTACATTTTCTGCTGGTACAGTTCATTTACAGCAGGCTGACCATGCACTCACTGTGCGCAGACAGTGCATGCAGAGTCAGAGGAACAGCTGATCAAACACAACCGAGCTGAATTCAACTCAGTACCTTTTCCATTGCCTGTAAAAGAAATTTGTTTTTTATAGATTTTGTCTGGGTCTTGCTTCTGAGCTATAGGTGTAAAAATAAGACAGGAAGTTGGACAGATTTTCTTCCCTCAAGACTGTAAAATTGCTCAATAAACCTCCGTCTATATTAAAACCCTTAAAATGACGGTTGAAATCCTGGCTCCACTGGAGTCAATAGTAAAACTCCCATTCATGTCAGAAGCGACTGACTTTTGTGCTAATGAAAGCCCTTTAACTACACCAGGTATTCTACATAATGACTCAATATAATAACTTGTTATAAACTACATACTGTTCTCCAGATAGGATTTCACAACTTTTACTAATACTACATTTTAAAAAATGCTGGTTTCCTCCATCAATAAAAGACGGTCAGTATACCAATGCCCATTAATACTAAGTAGCAATTTAAAAAAGCACTCCTGAAGACAGCATGGAAATGAAACTGCAGGGGGGAATGTTATATAGGCCAAAATAAATGGTCAAGGCTAGTTTATGTCTCTGCTGGAAGCTGGTATTTCTAGAACCAAAGTAAATGTTAAAAGCATTATTGGTCAAGATAGACTCACATTGACATCTGGCAAATTCATACAAAACTAGGAATTTGTAGTCTTCATCTGTGCCTAATGTTTTGGTTTAGACTGACCAAAACGTACACAGGAAGCACCCAGACAGAAAAAACAAACTCCAGTTTATCGCCTGTAAAATGCCAGCAAAAATGGGTTTTGGAGAGAGAAATTCACATTGTCAGCTGTCTGTTCACAGCGCGGATAAATCCTGGTGTGTAATTGCAGCATTAGTCATGCTGGCTAACAAAGGCACTGCAGTGTGGGAGGGGGACCGACTGCGGAGCGCAGAGAGGTCATCATCTGTTCCAGCCGCCAGCTTTCCTCACCAGCCTCCAGCATCGGCTCAGCAAGCGTGATGGGAAGCCCGGGCTGGAGCGCTGTGCTCACTGCCACCCCCTCTGCATCCTACCATCGGCTCGTCCGGGGGGTGGCTGCCACCCCTGCTCCCCTCATGGGCAGTGGTGGATGGGCTCAGGCCCTTCTGCACCACTTGTCCAGCACAGAGGGAGCAGAAGTGGGCCTTTGCATTGAAGCTGTAGCTGTGTCAATGTTCCCTTGGTTTTGGAGCAGGGTGGAAGAGGAACAAAGAGGGTAAAGCTTTTCCAAACCAGCCTCATGTCTGAGACGGGCTGCTTCTGAATTCTTTGGGTTAACAAATGTGTACCACTATGGGTGTGAAATGAAAGCCCCTTCTCCACCCACAGAAAGCTCTTTTGAAGACAGGGTCCTACACATTATTTTTTTCAGTAACTCGGTAACTAAGTGAGGGCTTGAATCCAGAAATATAGTCCTCATGTAATGATTTCATCAGTTTGTAAATAGTAGCAGGAGGAGAATATTTCTAATAGTGACATCTTAAATTGTCACTGTTTGCAGCTATGGATGATCAGAATTGTAAATACAGAACTATGGGAATAATCTATCAAGCAATGTGTTAGATTTTCCATCACTTGAAGTCGTTAAATCAAGTGTGGACATCTTTGAAAAGCATATTCTAGCTCAGTCACAAGACAAAGAGTCTGTGTCATGGACCTGCATTGTACAGGTGGCGGATGTAATGGCAATAGCTCTTGCAGATATTAAAAGTTATGAATCTTTGAATCTGCTTTGCCAGACTGGTTTGGATTTCTTTTAATTCCAAGATTTTGGGTTATTCCAGCATTCATATTTGTCAGCTTAAAGAGAAACATCAGTAACAAAGGTACAAAGCCTAGCCTTTCAGGATATAAACAAAAAGTTCCTAGAGCAAAGGGTACCTGAAAGACCCTGGCTGATTCTGGGCCCTTCCAGAAGGCTGTCATTAGACAAAGACTTCCCCAGAAGCCCCCTCACTGTTAAGGGCATTTGAAGTGGACAGAAATACTGGCCACAAGACAGGCACTCAAAGCACACTTCCTGGGGGGGTAAAAATAGCAGAAGTGTTTATAAGGAGCTACAAGCATCTGAGGAGATGTTTTAAAATACAGTATAAAGGCAGGAGGACTGAGGAGGATGTTTCTTTTAAAGTTTGGAGAGTACTTATACTGATCAAGAGTGTTTCAGCATGGCTAAGCTGGAGGACCCAGCATTGCATGAAACATAACAAACCTTCACCATTGCTCCAGTGTCCTCCTCCCGCTGAGCACTCCCTGTGCCGAGGAAGAGACGTGCCCATTTATCCACCTCAATTGTAAATTCCAGCCACTGGCTGGAAGCAAAGCTTTTTTACTTCTATCTAGTCACTGAGATTACATTGTTATAAACAGTAAGAGATTCTCCAGAGCTACAAATAAACTGTCTGCCTTAACACCTCCTGATCCTGCTCAGACATCACAGGTCTCTCCGCTGGCACACGTCATGCAGGAATAGGACCATAAGACTGCGGGATCTTAATCTTGCAATGAAGTCTGCAAGGGATTCAAACTGAAGCCATACAAATCCTGCAAAATGTAACACCACTCCCAAACAGGGACTTTTTTTTCCTTTAATACCTAGCATGGTAATGCACCCAAGACAGAGAGGCATTGCCACAGCAGAATTCAGTAGAGCACAGTAAGTAATAGGTAATTTGCATGATTAATCAATAACGTTTTGTCCTCAATTGTTAAGGGTTTTGTCAGCTTTCTGGTTCTACCAACGTATTCATTAACAGCTGGTCTGAGCAGCTTGAAATTTTAGACTTGTTTACTCATTTCAGACACCTTTGGAGTCCCACAAAGGGCACGTAAAACGTGAAGTTTCTGGGATGACAAAGAGAAAGAAGAGCAGGATTGAGGAGAGGAGAAGAAAGGAAGGGCTGAGAAAGGCATTTTCCATGGTAACGTGGAGTGGTCAGGAAGAGCAGAAGAGAAGGGCTGTGCTCCAAAGGAGTCAGAGGAAAAGAGGTTCAAGCACCGTGAATGAGGAGACACCATGGGGCCTCCCATGTTTTGGGGCTGAGAAGCAAAGAAGCAGGTAAAAAGTAAGAGGACACGAATGCAAGAGGAAAGTAGCATCTGTGAAAGAAAGAGTAGGGGAAGCTGGGGAAGAGGATGTGGGGACAAATAAGAAGGAAATGCTACTTTTTCTTGGCAATTAGTGAATCCTTCTTCTGCGCTTACAGAGGAAATTGCCTTTCCTTGGAGAAAGAATCTGGCACGTTCTCCAGAGGCTGATAGCCTTTCAGCAATGAGATGCCCGGTGTACAAGAGCAGTTTTGTATTCAAACAAGCAATGGTTTTGTTTACATGGTTCTCTAAACCACTAACAAAAAAACAGGACAGGGCTGCAGCAAAACTGCTTCCTGGCACAGCTTTACCTGAAAGAGGAGCTTCATGGTAACCCACCAATGATCTACGTAGTGGTCAGCTTTGTGGCACAGGCCAGCAGGTTGGGAGGGGAACCACACCTCAGCCACCCATCGATTTGTGAGAGACCCAGGACCATGCTAGTCAAGAGTACTGATTTCTGTATGTGCAGACACATCATTTGCTTAGGGTGTATTTGACATTTAAATGCCTAGGATTGAAGTTGCTCATAGTCCATGTGGAGAGAGTTCTGCGTTTGTCCACCCCCTCACCATAACCTTCGGGCCCCTACAATTCCCCATCAGCTCAACTAAAACATCTTGTTTCCTCCTCCGAAGAATACAGCAATATAATTAATAGTAAGTAAGAGCTAACCCATAACTGTACGCATTCTCTGGTGTTCCCAGCCAAGCAAATCTTTCATTTTGTCGGGTAATTTCTTTTTAATGTGGTGGTTGCTATTATTTCTTGATAGTGATAAAAGACCTGAAGCAAAACTCTTTTCAGAGAATTCGAAAGGGGAAAAAAAAAATCTTTGAAAGGAGCATATTTAATGCATGCAGAAGGTGTTAATTAAAAATCCTTAAAGCTGACATTATAGCCCTAAAAATCAAGAATATTTTGAGTCTTAAATGTCTCAGCTATCATCACAGAACATGTCTGCCATGGCACCCATTACTTTGCCCTGAGGCATTACTATAAAATTAAAAATGGGCATTTGGAGCTAGTAAGCTTTGATCTAATTGAATTTGTGGTAGGATCAAATCATAATATGCCCATGATTTGCTGATCTCATTCCTCCCTTTGGCAAGGGTTTGTCAAGTGATACTAATGGACACTTATAATCTACTACAAGATTTGCTACAAAGTAAGCTGCTTTTTCAGTGTGTAACTTATTGTTGCATGAGGGATTAACAAAAAAAACCAAAACACCACACCACACACCTGAAATTTACATATGCACTAAATGGCAGAGGAAGCTTCCAAGCTGCTATAATTCAGTAGGTACGACATTTAGCCGTATGTGGTTTTTTTCAGCTGGCTTAGTGCACACCACACTGTGCAAAGTTGAAAATCAATTAATATTGGAAACAATTTCTTTTATACAGTCTCTTCTGTGGATCCAATTTCACATCTGTTCAGAGAATTCTTTTGGCATGAGCAGAGGTAAAACTGATGAATATTAAATCTCCGCAATCTAATAAAGAGTAGTGCCTACCTGAGTTTCAATGAAATACAGATCACAGAATCACAGAATCACAGAATCATTAAGGTTGGAAAAGACCTGTAAGATCATCAAATCCAACCATCAACTAACACCACCATGCCCACTAAATCATGTCCCACAACGCCTCATCCACATGTTCCTTGAACACCTCCAGTGATGGTGACTCCACCACTTCCCTGGGCAGCTTATTCCAGTGTCTCATCACTCTCTCAGTAAAGAAATTTTTCCTAATATCCAGTCTAAACCTCCCCTGCTGCAACTTGAGGCCATTTCCTCTTGTCCTGTCACTTGTCACTTGGGAGAAGAGACCAACACCCACCTCTCTGCAACCCCCTTTCTGGTAGTTGTAGAGAGCAATAAGGTCTCCCCGCAGCCTCCTCTTCTCCAGACTGAACAACCCCAGTTCCCTCAGCCGCTCCTCATAAGACTTGTGTTCCAGACCCCTCACCAGCTTCGTTGCCCTTCTCTGGACACGCTCCAGCACCTCAATGTCCTTCTTGTAGTGAGGGCCCAAAACTGAACACAGGATTCGAGGTGCGGCCTCACCAGAGCCGAGTACAGGGGCACGATCACCTCCCTGCTCCTGCTGGCCACACTATTTCTGATACAGGCCAGGATGCCGTTGGCCTTCTTGGCCACCTGGGCACACTGCTGGCTCATCTTCAGCCGGCTGTCAATCAACACCCCCAGGTCCTTTTCTGCGGGGGAGCTTTCCAGCCACTTGTCCCCAAGCCTGTAGCATTGCATGGGGTGTATATACATATACCTAGATATGTATTTTTATATACACATGAAGACATAATCGATGCATAGGTTTTATCAATTTATAGGTAGAGGTTCTAATAACAAGTAATGGGTTTTTTATCCTTTAACATCTCAGCTAGAAAAAATTACTTTTGCAAATGAAAAGTGGCACCAGTCATCAGTTAAAGGAGTTTATGGAATCTGAAATAGCAAAGCAATTGTACATGAAAAGTTTGGCATAGAAAAGAAGGGTGAGTAATTTAAACCCACTCAGGAACAGGTGTGACTTGTTCATAAACCAGTTATGAAAAAAATTTGTTCAATTACTCCTCTCTGGTAAATAACAAATTACCATAGCAACTCCATTTTCAAACAACATATGCATATATTTTGTTTCAGAAAAGCTTGAGTCAAAAAATGCATTTTAGTACCATGCCATGCCTTCTTTCCTAACTTCAAGATCCAAATTCTATAAACTTCCAGCTCCTTATTTACACATGCTGCCTCGGCCATGACCCGAAACCACCACCTTAAGGCTGACTGTATGGCTCAATCCATGCTTAAAAATTGTTCTGCCTATTTGTTGAGACTGTTACATTGAGCCAATCCAGCCAGTAGCTTTTGTGATAGGGAGAGTAAATAGCTGTCATTTTGGGGGTGGGTTCCCAAAGATTTGTTGAAATCAGATGGGTTTTTTCAGCAATTACAAATAACCTGAGGCATATGTGTGTGTGCAAATGTGTATTTAAATTTATAATTTATAAATTTATAATTTATATTTAAATTTATAAATTTATAAATTTATAAATTTATAATTTATAATGTTTGTGGTGGTGGTTAGGAATTTGTAAGCATTTTGATTTTCAAGAAGTAAGGAATTATTCAAAGGGGACCTGATCAGTTTAAATATAAACACATATTGGAAGGCTGTTGAATTTAACTGAGTGACCATACAGTATCCAAACCCTTGTGTAGAGCTACACAGCCCACACAGAGCAGAAGGAGTCCCAAACCCCATTGCTCCCCAGGCTTTGTTGTACAGTAACATACACTCTCACATCCAAATACTGGACCAGACTTTATAGAAGAAACGTTCGTCAGCAACAATCCATTTGCAGCATGCAACACTAGCATGATTTATGATTAAACTTTCTTTAGAAGCAACTTAAAGGCAGGCAGTGTCAGTGTCTCCAGACCTGCATCTGTCTACAAATACGTAAGGGTTATAGAGGCTTAGTTAGTTAGGTAACATCATTTTAATACCCTGAATCTTTAAAATATGTGTGATCTGGACCTTGCACCTTGAAGAGTGACTATTTTTGTACAGATTCATGTACTGAGGGGTGTCTCACTTGTTCAAATTAACCTGTCCAGGTTTAAAATAGTCTCCAAGTGGTCTTCAGACCTGGAGAGGTGATCAGAGTCTGCTGTCATTGACAGGTTTTCATTTTGCAGTCAGCAACAAATGGGAGTTTACTCAATGTTCCCATAACCATCTGTTGCCTCCACAATGGTAATTTCAGTCTGGATCCTTCTATCCTATCTATGTTTACATGATTCAGATGGCAAAAAATATCAAAATGGGCAGCAGTCATAACGAACACTGACTGCTTCAATTTGAAAAGTATCTCAGATCCATTTCTGATTTTATAAAACTATGCCAGAAGGCTGGCCCAATAAAGATAAACCATGTATGCAATTGTAAGCTCTGGTACCCCATCCACATTTTTCTAAACAATAAGGGAAGAAGGTGAAGTAGAAAATATAAGCACTTATTCCTTAGCTAGTCTCATCTCATAGTTCATTGGACTTCAGTTTTGCTCAAAGAGATTCTCTGAGCCAAACCACTCAGTCATCAATAGATGCAGTGAAACAAATCTCTTCTCATTCCATTGGAAATATGCAAACAGTAATACATCTCTTGCCTGAAGAATTCCCTGTTCGTACCACAGTAATTTCTCTCTCAGAATTATCTTGCTTTAGTTATTCATTTTATAAGCTTTTGAAGGAAGAAAAAAAAAAAAAACCCACCACAAAACACTCATCAACAGAGCAAACACAATTAGTTGATCAAGTTCACCTGTATCCAGTGACTCAAATCAATTGAATTGCAAATCTTTTTTCAGGTCACGCTACATGGGCTGCATCTATAGTAGCATTTTAGTCTGCAGCAGGTGTGCAGTTTTGAAAGAAGTTGTCCCCACTTGCAGTGCCTTGGTTGACATCATGTAGAGGAGTCACTATGCACAGGCTGGGTTCCTCCCAGTGGAGCTAAACTGGCAGATGCGTTTCAAGGGAGCATCTAAGGCACTCCAGCCATTCATGGGTGTTCAGTCCAAGCAGGCGGTTAGAACTAGGGCAGAGTAAGACCTCCTGAAATGCAGACAGACACTAGGTCCACAGCCTCAACTGTTCTGCTTTGCAGATCCATTCCTCTCAGGTTGCACTAATTACTAATATAGATATAGGTTCTGCCACAGAGCTTTGCTTCAGAAGACTTTCTTGCATGGAGTGATTATGTCAATAGGATTTTATTGATATCTTTGGTTGCATTACCTCCTGCCACCTTTCCATCTTAGTATTCAGGTAGGAAATACAATTCTACACAGGTATAAAGTTATCATATCCTTGCCATAAACTGAGTGACATGATAACTTGTCTTGTCAGATAGTTTCACAGTGCTATGTATCAGGTGGAAGGCTGAGAATGAAGCAAACATTCAAAGTTTTTTTATATCTCCCCTCAAGCCACAAGGAGATGTAAGTACTGATATGAAATGACACTACATTTTGTTTGGGAAAATTTTGCGGAGTTGCTTTAGTGCAAGATGGCAGCTATTATGTAAGCAGCAACAACATCTCCTCTTTCAAATTCTTCATTTTCTCTTTTTTCATGCAGACCAAATGTACTTCGAGCTCAGTTAGCTTTCTCTTTAGATAATGAGAACAGAGCAAAGTGCTTAAATCAGCACATGAAACTTTCTGAGTAAGAGACATAGGGGCTTGAATTAAAATAGCCCCTCCCAACATTATACGGATGCCTGAAGCATGCAAAGGTAGAGTAAAAATACAGTACTAGCCACTGGAGATGGGACAAAGCTGAAGGTAAAGAATTCTTTCTTGCAGCATCTTTTTATAGTTTTGAATTTTCAACTTTGAAATTCTTGGCCCTTGTTGCAATGAGTGTCACAGAACCATAGAGCATCCCCTCTGCCCAGGAGGGTCATCTCTTGGGCCCTGACTTCCTGCATCTCCCATGGGCTGAGCAGTAGCAATGCAGGACTACATCCTTCCTTGGCCTCGGGGGAACATCTAGTCAGCATGGGTATCCCAACACAGTTGTTACATCAAGTTTTCAAGAGTATCACTAGCCATGTTAGTCACTGCAAGAGACATACAGATCTAAGTGAAAACAGTAACAGAGCTGGTTGCTGTTCCTTGCCTCCATTTTCTGATCATTCTTGAATGTTCTGTTGTCAGTGCTGTGTAGGGCAGTTCCTCAGTTTTATTTTAGCCAGTGCTTCACTGCAATCCATGAAAAACTTTCTTCATGATTCCTTATAGTAGGTAGCCGCTGAATTATGTTGGTCAGGAAAGAGAGAAGGCAAAAGACATTTCAAGCTTCATAAATTGTTCTTAAAATCTGAACAGTGAGACACACCAAGGAGAAGTGCTGCTTTAGATACTATTCCTCAACTTTTTTACATGGAGTGACTACGTCTTTGTGAAACATCACTTGACTGCTTTTCATTAACACCCAAATAAAAATTAACCTAAGCTTTGAGTAGTCATTTATTAATTTTATTTTTCCACATTGTGTTTCTTATTTGCATGTTTAGGAATGTGTGTATTTGGGGAATTTTTTTTAATGCAGTTGTTCTGTGGACCATGTTCTGATGTCTCATGGCCCTCTTGCATCCTGGAGACAATGGGGTGTTAAAAACTTCTGAGTGCAGCTACAGCCTCCCGTTGGAGCCTGGTTTTTATTTCACTCAAAGACTATAATCAGTCAGGCTGTTGCAGGTTTTGTTTTGTACTCACGATAGCTTTCTTTAACCTTAGCTGGTCCTATGGCCAAGAGAAATCTCCAGAACCTCCAAAAAAACTACACTCTCATTCTTCTCTTTTATTCCAAATGTTAGCTGCATTTTTCAAACCTTTCATTATGGTAGACCGTTGCCTCCTTGTTGAAGCTTCTTGAGGGGGTCCCACAAGGTTAACTTTGTCAGTTTGGCTTTCCTGAGCTCGTTTACCTTAGTTTATCTATGGTCAGAGGCTGGCTTTCACAGTTACAGTTTATTTTGTTCTGTAGCTTCTTACAGAGTGTGAAATTTCACCTAAAGGATCTCCTGGCTGAGTCCCTGCACTTGAAGTACTCTCCAAAAAGTAACAGGAATTCCAAGAATACACACGGATTCTCCCTGTTATCATACTGGCACACTATTAATTAAAATTAAAATTGAAATTGTTTCTCTTGCCCCAAGAGCTGTACAGCAGCATAACCTTCCTCATCCTCATCTTCCCCAGCCACAGCAGTACAGTCGCTGGTCCTCTGTTCTAAATCAGCTGTAGGGTTCAATTTCTTCCCACAACTTCAAAGCACAGAGACTGCCAGAAACCAAAGTGGCCACAAGGAAGATCTAGCAAACTGTCAGAGGCCCTGCACGTCTATTAGCAGAATTTGCTTGTATTAGAAAGGCACTGAGACTTGCTTGGCATTGAAGGATCAGCAGTCCACATTTACCCCTGTGCCCCACAGAAAGGCCAGTCTTTCCTTCCCACCTACAGCTCTGGAGGTGAATCAGGGAGGGAAGGTATATGCATGGCATGGTCACTGAATTAAAGTGTGCTGAGAAAATAATGGGTCCTCTAAAGATTATTTTTAAAATCTCTTGACATTTTGGAGTTACAATGATGGAGCATTTGTGTCCCAAAATAGGGCATCTTGGAACCTCTGTCATTACATGACAAATCAGGACACTGCTGACATTTTCTTGCTCCATAGCAGACCTGAACTCTGAGGCTATCTTACAAGAAAAACTGTGCGAGAACCATCACTTGAGAATTCAAAACTAGGCTGAACAATTCGCCAGAGAATATGCAGTAAGAAATAATCATCCTCTGACAAGTGACGTAAACTAGAAGGCCGAGCAGGACTTTTCCAGCTTTTACTTCTATTATTCCTTGCTGTGTGATTATTTGGAAAGGCATAAAAGTTCCTATCAATTTAGAGAGTATCTTTTTATATGCAAAACTCATAGTACAAATCTCAGTACAGGGAACTGCACTTTGCAAACAACGTTTTCAAGAGCATTTCTGGAATTCCATTTCTGTCAGGCACCCTTACAAATATCCAGCCAACCTAAATAACAGCTATCCAGATTTCTTTTAAATTCTGACTTTGCTTCATCGATTCTATTTTGATACTATAATAAAATGGCACTGTGTAATTTTAATCTTTTCTTCATTCATAATTGCCCTTTTGATTTTGAAAATAATGCTTCTTGCTAACTGCAATGTGAGCTGCATTCAGTTTGTTATGTTATCTAAATTTGAGCAAATATTATAAAGCTCGCGCAGTTCCACCGAGGGACAGAATGTTCTCATTTCTTCAATTACTCACATTTGAATATAATGTTCACAAAAACATTTGCACTTGTTCTTCTTTGTTATAATTGGAAACCTTAAGATTAACACTGTTGTTTAAAATAAGATACATTTGAGTCAACAAGCCTTTCTAAACTTAATTTTCAGCACTGCAGGTTACTCATTTTTTTCTGTTCTAGCTTTCATTCAGAAGTAAACATATTTATCACACAAATGTACATTTTTAAATGTTCTTGCTGATTTAGGCCTGTTTGTCACAGAGATCCTGACATAGTTATGCCTGCTGAAACAGTGCAAGTATTGAAAATATTCTTCAAAGGGATGTATCTTTTACTAAATTCTGTAGATATCTCCCCACTGTGTGCAGGGTCCCTGGGCTGGGTCTCAAGCGTACCACCACTTCAGCATAGCCATCCAGCTTCTGGGGCTTATGCTTGCAGTTTC
Organism: Gavia stellata; assembly: GCF_030936135.1. Classification (NCBI taxonomy): domain Eukaryota; kingdom Metazoa; phylum Chordata; class Aves; order Gaviiformes; family Gaviidae; genus Gavia; species Gavia stellata. The sequence continues at coordinate 25,839,860 of NC_082594.1, read as the reverse complement.
GACCTCTTGTCTGCACCATGGCTGGCTGTGCTAGAGCCAGGCATGAGGAAGGACGCATCTTTTCACAGGGTGATGCTGTGCGTCTACAAAGCGCAGAGCTCTTGGAATATATCTGGGCCTTTATATCCTTGAAACAAAAGACGAGTATCTCCTCGTACAAAAGGACAACCAAAATAAGCATGTTTGCATAGAGCTGAAAGGGTCGTGGAGTCTGGTCAGCTGATATTACAAGCAGTTATGTCGTATTAGCAGACCAAGTGACACACAGAGCTGGATTACTCACTGTCTCACACCTTGTGCAGTTATCCCAGCCTGTACTCGCTAAGCAAGACCCTTGGCCCCACAGCACCTGCTTTCTGCTCGTCTGTTGGCGGTACCCTGGATTAATCAGGATTACTGTGTGTCAGCACAGGAGGTCTCGCCGGACTGAGGATGGCACGACGGGGGCTCCAGTGCCAGGCTGGGTGGGATTCCAGATTTCACTAGCCAGTAACCCTCACACACAAAAAGACAGCAAGGTTCAGTTTTTGACCAATATTTTAAACTTGCCTTTTAGCCCTTGAATTTGGAAATTAGTAACCCTTGTTTTGGAATGGAAATGGTGATGCTTCCCAGCTCCAGCAGGACACTGCTGACCAAGCCCATCGCTGCCTGGAGAAATTGGGCAGCACACAGCACTGTCCCCCCAGGCTCACAGCAATGTCCCCCCAGGCACACAGTGCCATCCCACCAGGCACACAAGGGACAGAGGCACACCTTCTCCAGGGGTACAGCCCCACAATCTGGTTTACACCGCTCTGGAGGAACTAAGACGTCTCTCTTTGAGTCCCCTTTTCTTTTTTACTCTTCCCCCAGAACCATGCATGTGCTTTTATAATAGAGAATGACTACAGAAATGTGGCGGGGTTTGACAGCAGAAGGTAACTGTTGTCTGGAAATAGCATGAATTGTAGAATACTTTCACAAGCACACAATATGAAGGACACTGCCAAATTAATGGCTAGAAACAAAGAAATATAGACATTTTATTTAAGCAGTGTGGTATTTAATGTCACAAACTGAAGGGAAATCCAACTGAAGAATAAATAAGACATAGCAAGTGGATTAAGGACATAAGTTTATGCACATAGCACACACTTACAAGTAGCAACAACATGTATCTATGTACATTTGAATCTGGATGTATGCATAAACAGGTATTTCTTTCACTCAAGGGTATGGCTCAGAGATGTTCTTAACGAATCATTTATAGTAAAATGGTGATAAAAAACATCATACTTGAGGTCCGCCCTCAAGTAAAGAGTGTTTTTCTCAAGACTTGAAATATTGGTGAGCAGCCATGCCTGGCCTGAACGAGGGCACCGATTTCTTTCTGTTTAATGAATTGAGCTGCCCTGCTCTTTATGCATGGGAAGTACAGCCAGTTTGACACACGTTTAAATAAAACCATTCTGGCAGTTATTTGCCTCAGATGAAAGAAAGCAAAGCCAACCTTCAACATCCTAGTGGGGTTTGTGGCTGCATATCCTTTTTTAGTTCCCCAAAAGTTATGTTCTCATTAAAATGTCACCTTACAATAATTCTCTAATGTACCGGCTTCTGCCTTCATTAGCTGTTGAACCAAAGCTAGTAATGGAAAAACAGATTACCTTGAATTTACGATGGGCTAATACTACTCCTTTTAGCCATAATGATAAATCACCCTTTGCTTACAATTGAAAGACCAGTAATTTTGAGCAGAATGAAGAATGGATGGAAAAATACAGTTTTAACTATTGGCACAGATTGTTATGGGGCCCCGAAGCAACAACATGGTCAACAAGTAAAATGTAAAAACATTGTAAAAATGTAAAAACATGTAAAAACAAATGTAAAATTTAAAAAAAAAAAAAAAAAAAAAAAAAGTAAAAACAAAGCTCTGGTAAAGCCCAGTGAACAATGCTTTCAAATTGCACTTATTTTAGTCAGTTGAATATCCCACCATTTACCTCTGACAATGGGATTTGACCCTGGGGAACTCTCTGTCACAGACATGGCGTTTTTAAAGGAGAGGTGGAATCCAGAGACTTCATTTCTGGAAGGTCACCACCTCAAACCTTTCTGGACTGAAAGAAAATTAGGGGACTGAAACTTTTCAGGATGTAATTAGGGGACTGAAAGAAAAATTGAGGCTGAAACCAGCCACTCATTTCTGCAGCCTGGACCTTGCAGGAGGAGAGAGGAGTGGGTGTCCTTCCACCTCAAACTGCCTTTAGAACCTCTTTTGATGCTTCTCTGAGAGAGCATCAGGGCCAGAACACATTCTGCAAAGTACTGAAACATGTATAAAACAACTCCACGCTCTGACTAGGCAGCAGAGGTACCTACAAATTAACGTTGTGTTTCTCTGGCTCAGGGATCACCCAAAGGTGACTCATTTATTTTGGCTTGTGCTACCTCTGCAGGTGCCCCATTGGAGCACTGCTGCACAGACTCCTGGGGTCAACAAGAATTCATCTGTACTGGAAAGATCCTTTGGGAGATCTTTCTCTGTCTGTTTCTCTGGCTGCATGGAGTAGTTCAGTGTTAATATGCTGAAATGGACCCAAAATTATTTAATTCTTTAATGTAAACACTTGAGGAGACATAAAGAAAATACTTAGGAGAGGCAGCAGTAGAAAAGCCTTCTTTGCCTTGGTCTTTAACAGTAAGACCAGTTGTTCTCCATGTACCCGGCCCCCCTGTGATGGTAGATAGTGGTGGGGAGCAGAATGAAGCCCCCACAATCCAAGGCGAAATGGTTAGCGACCTGCTACACCACTTAGACACACACAAGTCTATGGGACCGGATGGGATCCCCCCAAGGGTACTGCGGGAGCTGGCAGAAGTGCTCACCAAGACACTTTCCATCATTTATCAGTAGTCCTGGCTAACTGGGGAGGTCCCAGTGGACTGGAGGTTAGCAAATGTGACACCCATCTTCAAGAAGGGCCGGAAGGAGGATCTGGGGAACTACAGGCCTGTCAGTCTGACCTCAGTGCCGGGGAAGATTGTGGAGCAGATCATCTTGAGTGCCATCACACGGCACGTACAGGACAACCAGGCAATCAGGCCCAGCCAGCACAGGTCTATGAAAGGCAGGTCCTGACTGACTAACCTGATCTCCTTCTATGACAAGGTAACCCACTTAGTGGATAAGGGAAAGATGTTGTCCACCTAGACTTCAGTAAAGCCTTTGACACCATTTCCCACAGCATTCTCCTGGAGAAACTGGCTGCTCATGGCTTGGATGGTCACACTCTTCACTGAGTAAAAAACTGGCTGGATGGCCGAGCCCAAAGGGTTGTGGTGAATGGAGTTAAATCCAGTTGGCTGTTGGTCACAAGTGGTGTTCCTCAGGGCTCAGTATTGGGGCCGGTCTTGTTTAATAACTTTATCAATGATCTGGATGAGGGGATCAAGTGCACCCTCAGTAAGTTTGCAGATGACACCAAGTTGGGTGGGAGTGTTGATCTGCTTGAGGGTAGGAAGGCTCTGCAGAGGGATCTGGACAGGCTGGATCGATGTGCCAAGGCCAATTGTATGAGGTTCAACAAGGCCAAGTGCCGAGCCCTGCACTTGGGTCACAACAACCCCATGCAACACTACAGGCTTGGGGACGAGTGGCTGGAAAGCTCCCCCGCAGAAAAGGACCTGGGGGTGTTGATTGACAGTTGTCTGAATATGAGCCAGCAGTGTGCCCAGGTGGCCAAGAAGGCCAATGGCATCCTGGCCTGTATCAGAAATAGTGTGGCCAGCAGGAGCAGGGAGGTGATCATGCCCCTGTACTCGGCACTGGTGAGGCCACACCTCGAATCCTGTGTTCAGTTTTGGGCCCCTCACTACAAGAAGGACATTGAGGTGCTGGAGCGTGTCCAGAGGAGGGCGACGAAGCTGGTGAGGGGTCTGGAGCACAAGTCTTATGAGGAGCGGTTGAAAGAGTTGGGGTTGTTCAGCCTTGGAGAAAAGGAGGCTGAGGGGAGACCTTATTGCTCTCTACAACTACCTGAAAGGAGGTTGTAGAGAGGTGGGTGTTGGTCTCTTCTCCCAAGTGACAAGTGACAGTACTGGAGGAAATGGTCTCAAGTTGCGCCAGGGGAGGTTTAGACTGGATATTAGGAAACATTTCTTCACTGAAAGGATTGTCAGACATTGGAACAGGCTGCCCAGGGAGGTGGTTGAGTCACCATCCCTGGAGGTATTTAAAAGACATGTGGGTGAGGCACTTAGGGACACGGTTTAGCGGTAGACTTAACAGGGTTAGGTTTACGGTTGGACTTGATGATCTTAAAGGTCTTTTCCAACCTAAAAGATTCTATGATTCTGTGAAATCATGATAAAGTCAGTAGTACTTAAAGGTACCAGATCTCATTCACAAAGAAAATTTCCACAGAGCATCTTTGGGGCAGTTAGCAATTCACTTTCTTTTTTTTTTTTTAATAAGTTTATTCTTTTTAATCCTTCTTTAAAAGCACAGATAGAAAAAGGCTATGAATAGGAATGTCATACAGTGTCATTTACTGGAAAAGGTCTCACCTTCGTAGGTATTGGAAGGGAGTGGGGATTCATTATCATGTGTTAGAGAGATGATGGTGAATCCAAATTTATAACACTAAGCAGCTACATTGTACGTGAAAAAAACAAAAAATCTGAGAAAACATTTAGAAGCTTTCCCTAAAGGTTTTTTTGTACCTGTCAAATACACTGTAATTCTGTAGAAAGTAGATGATACGTATGAAAATATGTGTTAAAGTGATTGGATTCTAAAGTAACAGAGTTTCATTTCTCCTGCAAATTAGTTTCTATATGCATACATATGTAATTATCTACCTATACCTTTCCTTTTCTTTTTATTTTCCAGCAACAGTCATTCATCTGTACTATTTTGACGAAGTTGTAAACGTCTAGAATACCAAGTCAAAAAAAGAAAATAAAAAGGATACTGTTGGGACAGAAGTTGCCTAAGGGACAAAATGAAATTAAACATTTTAGCTCATCAGGCAATACCAAGTCAGCCTCCAATAAAGGGCAGTATTTTCATTTGACTGGGTCAAAGAAAGCAATCTTCAGAACCTACTTATGTTCCTTTTTGCTTCCCAAGTGAAGGAAGGTTGTAGTTACAGTATGGATTTAACTGTTGAGGTGGGAAAACTTCCATTAATTTTGTCTGCTTAAAAAAAAAACCCTGTAACTAATGTTTTTAATATTTTTTTCTCTCTCTCTTTGGGTTATGAACTGGACTTCTATATTCTTACATAGGATTTATTACCTTGTCTCAGACATCAGAAGAATAAGTGAATACCCTGACAAAAGATGTGGCTAATACAAGATGAAATCTTATTTAGACCACCCACAGAAATTAGCTGATTTTAAAGAAATCTTGCTACCATCTTCCTTTCAACTTCAATAATCTAAGAATCCCATTCTTACTCTGGAGTTGATGGCCAATGTATTCTTACTTATGACATTCAGAAAGGGATTTAGTTTCGCCCAGAGAGCAAAGTTTATCAGAGCGAGAGATATTTGGTTTACGTATGAACTGAAATCTGCTGCAAACTCTCTTCCTCCAAACTGCAAAACAACTGATTTCTGTGTTTTATTTTATAAAATCTCCCCAGCTGAGTCTGTCAGGAATCTACAGCTGAGACACTGTGAGAATATCTCCCTTTCTTCAACCCTGTGGTTGTTTCACTTATTTAAACCCTAACTCCTTTAGGGTATTTTGCTCTTCAAACATACAATGAGATCTTTCATTGTACATGGTTTAAGGAGCTATCACTCTTGTCAGCTGTGCCATTTTTATTTGACTCATTGATATTTGGTGTTTTTCCTAAAGTTCCTAAACTCCTTGGCTAAAGCAATTAAATAAGAATTTGAGGGACGTGAGTTCTTAGCACTTTGGGTTAGAGGAAGAAATCTTTAAAAACTTGAACATTAAAGCAAATACAGAGAACCCAATACTCCTAAAATAGTGAGATTTTAAATCCTTTCATGACTTTGTAGTACTCAGCATTAACAAAAATGCTGCAATAATACACATAATATATAATAATAATAATGTTTGCTAAAAATGATCCTTCATTAGCAAGCAATAGAGCTTGTGATTCAACAATGAAATTTAATCAAAAACTAATAATGCATGTGCCCATGCGAGTATGTCTTATTTCTGAGGCTGCAATTTTCCTCCCAGTATTATGAGAAAAACACTTGTCTCTCTTTGCCTTCCTTGTCTTTATGCTGACAGTTGTGAAGGTCTGTCTTTATAAATTATTACAACAGCTCCTTTCCATCAGTCACCATACTTTTTTCATTTAACAATGCTGATTTATCCTAATAAGTACTAAATATGCCCTGAAGGTGTTTTCCCATCTCCTCCCCCAACAAATTTGGACAGAAATCTTTCAAGTGTTTTCTGACTTACAGGCTTTTTTCCGGATCTGCCCCTTATGTTTCTTTGTTTCCCTCAGTGTGTGTCCACCCCTTCAAACTTTCTGATCACTTTGAAATCACCTTCATATCGTTTTGATAAGCTGGTTCTGAAGAGAAGAGGTTGCTCTGCTGTCAAGTGATCGGTGATGGTTACACCTAATTGCAGCCGTTGGTTTGTCTCTCCGAGTGTTGTGTGCCTGAGTGCCACTCAGGATGAACCCAAAACTCCCTTCTTCAGCCCTCTCACAGAGGCTTTCTTAGTGATTTTGAAGCTTTAATTTCTGCTAGCCCATAATAAAGGGGTCTTTAGAAGCACCTACAATTGTCGGACAGGCTGGAAAGCGTGCACGTCTGATTTCTGATAGTTTTCTTTCACTGGCAGATCATCTCCTTCCTCCCTCCTGGGGAATCTTCAGCTGCTTGATTAAGGCAACTTTAAGTCAGACTTGTTCTTGCCAAGCAGCGAGAAACACGTCTGTCATCTGCCAGGATCTAACCCTGTGGTCCAAACACCTTTTCCAGCTCTAACACAAAGGCTTTTGTGAAGATTTCAGATTATGCTGCACCAGGATGTTGCAAATCTGTATTTTAAACCTGCTTCTTACTATAGGACAGTGCAGGAATTCCTAAAGGCAAGTAATTAAAAACAGTCTCAAAATAGTGAGTGATACAACAATAGAAGCAGAAGAAAGCAGGGGTAGGAGCATTTATTAAGATCATGACAATAGGGAAAATTAGGATGAGGACTCAATAAATTATAACTAACATTAAAAAATGTAAATTTTGCAAAATACTTGGGAGTTTTGAACTTGGTATTTAAGGAAAGTATTACTGATCCTCTCCTGAGTTCATTTGTTCCAGCATCCTTACCCTGGTACAAGGGATACTGCAAGCAAGATGAAAAAACAACTTCAAAGCATAAAGCAGTTATTTAATGGCAAACAGAGAGAAATAGGTAGCGTATAGCTTAGCCGGTATTTAACCGACTAAGCATAGGTGTGCTCCCCACCCCTAATGAAGCAGTCCCAGAGCTTTTGCTGGCCAGGCAGGCATAAGCGAGGAGGGGCAGGTCCTCAGTGTCACAGGGTTATCACTGTCCACCTGCTCCTGATGGCAGTAACTATTTGACCTGATGAGTTGATGCTTGAGAAGTAGCCCCCGACTAGCCTGACCAGCCTCCCTGATGTTTTTCCTTTACTTTTTCACACCTTTCCACGCTGATGTTCTTCCTCTTGAATGCTCCAGCTACTTCTGATCCTATCTCAAGAATTCTACCTCCGTCTGTAATTTCACCATCCTTATCTCTGTACAGCCTTTCTCACAGCTTTTTCTGAGCAGTCCAGGTGCAGGTTACACAGCTCTGCTGCATCAGAGCTGAGTCATAGGTCCAGGTACACCATCAGAGAACCGTGGGTAGCAGGGGAAAGCTTACAGCAGGGGCTACAGAGAGTGGGGGTTACAAGCAAATGTAATAAATTCCTAAATACATCAATATAAACCTACTGTTTCTATCAGCATAATGTATCCGTAAAAAAAATTGTAAGTTCCCTATGAGTTAAAATAGCCTACTCCTGTAAGCCAGCTAGTTACAAAGGATTTTACATGGCCAGCAACCTATGCCAGGACAAGCCACACGATTTTTCGCACTAACGCAGTATATCAAATGCTCAGCCTGGCATCCCTAGGCACCCATAATTCCTAACCTACTGAGAGCTTTAGAGACACAACATCTGTAAGACCGGACCTAAAATGACAGAAAAGTATTGAAGGTCATGCAGAATAATTTACCTCAGCTTTGGGTATATGATAGATGAGAAGGCTCTTACTCATTGGAAATGTTAGGAAGCATTACGAGAACAAGTGAGAAACAGAAATTTACAGATTCATAAATTTTAATGCCAGAAGAATCATCTAATCTGACCTGCATATCATAGGCCATGAAATTCCACCAAGTAATTGCCACATGAAGCTCATTAATTGGGGCTAAAGTAGTGCTTATCTCCCCATAGTAGCAATTACCAAATAGCAGCAGGAAACCACTTTTTAAGAGCAAGAGAAAAAAAAAAGAAATTTGCTAGTGCAACTCTACCTACCCCCTTTTTCTATACATGCTTGGTGGAATTTTTCAGAAAGCTGTACCGCGGTAAGATTACAGAGAATAAATGAGAAGTACCTACGCAGTTTGCACATGACATTGCACTTCTTGAGTATCTAGCAGCTACAGAGAAGAGGATAATAAATTATCTTTATGCAGCAAGCAAGAAATGGGGAGTTAAAATAAACACGAAGAAAACTAAAGGTGACATAAAGCATTTACACCCAAGAAAAAGTACTCTTGGTAAATGGAAAGTAATAAAAAAGCTGAAGCATACATTTACCTTCGATAGCTTTTCACTTTAGAAAATTATGATCATGAGAAAGAAATTATATAAAAAAATCTAGGATAGATGGGGAGCATCTGAAAGGATGAATGCAGTTCTGGAAAACAACACAGGCCTGTCCTTTGCAGAGAAGATTACTGTCTGGGTCGGTAGTTATCTCTGTGTGACCTATGCCAGAGCAGGAGAAGTGGACAAAATAACAGCAGAAGTTGAACATAAAAGAAAGTAAGTTAGTACATGAACAGCAGAGCTAAGGTCATTTTGTTTCACATGGATTTGTCTGGCATGTCCCACATGACATCTACTCACCTCAAGAGCAAGAGCTTCATTTACCTACAAGCACTCCCACCATATTACACATAGCTCTCCCCAAGGTCTCATAGGCTTTGCTCCAAATTGCTCCCTGCTTTGTTCCCAGTGCTCCCCCACCTGCCTGACTATCTCTCAGGGGCTTACTGGCTGGGCAAGACACAACGCATGCAAGAGAGCACAGGACTATGGACATCCTGACTGCCCGTGCTGGCTGTCCGGGTGGCTGCTGTTAACCAGAACTAAGTCATGATCAAATCCTCCATTCCTTTCACTCAGAAGGAGAATTAATAGAGCCAGTCTCCTATACTCAGTCCCTGATTATTACAAAATTTTTAGGACTTAGTAATCTTTGAGGCCTCTACTTAAATTGGCTAAAAACAGATAAGGGGGGAGAAGAGGAAGTGGAGGACAGTGAGATAACACAATCATATTAACCTTATTTCTCATGAAACCAGGCTAAAAAAAAATGTGTAATTTATTCAGTAGGGGAAAAAAACCATGCCATCTTCACAGGACTAAATCCTGACATGCTGGCTTAATATTTTTGCAAACAAAATGCAAAAGCCCCTTTTAATGGAGTCATCAGGATGCCAACTGCCTAATCAGAATAATTAGGGGATCTCAATATTATTCATTACTTTTTGTTTTAATCATATGTGGGAGGTGGAAAATTGGATCTGAACACTTTGGTCAGAAAAAAGGTCTTTGTAGCTGTCTCGTGAAGGAGGAACACACTTCTAGGTGTTTCATGAGGAGAGTGATGTACAATTACCGGTACAAAGGAGGATACAAAATGTACCCATCTAGCCAGTGAAAGAATATCTAAAGTAAGGCTTGAAATTAATAAATGTATAAATAGATTAATTAAATAAATGCAATGGCAAAAGCAACTTCTATCAGAACTAAATAATTATGAGACAAATATGCATGTCATTTTTATTTGAAGTTCCTTATTTCCTTTAACTGTAAATACTGCAGAATCTCTTAGCATATAAACTTACATGAATAAGTGTTTAAGTTGATAATATTTCTATAAATATAACAAATGTTTCTATAAATGCAACTGCATCCTGATGAAGAATAATTATTTTTGTATTTTTTCAAGTGTCTCAGTAATAGATACTTGAATAAATGTGAGACAGCATCATTCTAATAAAGGACTGTAGGAAATGCAACGAGGGAGATGGAAAGGAGACAGATCATGAATTATTTATCATTGTCACTGCTACAGCTTTTTGCAAAAAAATAATGCTTGAGTGCCACCTGGGACATGTGACAGAGCTGTCCCCCTAACTTGGTGGAGTTTGATGCTAGATAGAAGGGCCAGAACCTATTTCAGTGATGGTGATAAAACACTGATGAGCCTTCCAGTGATCTCATATCTGGGTGTAAAAGGAGATCCTAAACGCCTACGGTGCTGTTTTCAGGGCAGGATTTTATACCTAAAGGTTTTTTTCTAGAACCAGTTGTTGGCTAACTGCTGCTTTCTTCCCAAGAAACTGGTCAATAGGGAACTTCTCCCTTGTCCTGTTCTCCCTGTTTTTTGGTGTCCCATCAGGAGTGAAAACTCCCGCCCACCTAATGACAAGGCTGAATTTCAGCTGCTTTAGCTTTCGTATCTTGAATTGGAGTTGGTCACTCTCAGATTCTGCTACAGTCAATGGAGAGAAGTACTTTTAGTGGTTGGTTGACCTATTTTAGGCATCAACTTTAAGTTTGAAACATTAAGTTTAAAATAAAGCCTGCCTTTCAGGGTTGATATTTGGTTTGGGGTTTTTTTCTCTTGGAGGGGTAGAGGTTGTACTTTTGGCACTTGATTCCTCTAATTTGTTTTAGACATTGACTTTATGGTTGAAATCAGTCTTGCCTAAACAGTACCGACATGCTCTGAACTTAGGTACATGAACTTTTGATTACTCTTAGAGATGTCTGGAAGGAAAAGGCACATTTTATAGATGTATTTATTGCAGTCAGCTACACGTGAAAGCTGTCCCGGTTCAGGCAGGAGGAAGAGGCGATCCAAGGACACCCAACACACCGGTGGCTGGAGGTGTGGTATGCATGATTCCAATTACACCTGACACTGAAGTTGATGCCTTGATGAAATAATTACTGAAGCTTGCAGGAAGCTGCAAAGATTCATACATATGCATCAGGAACCCTATTGAAATATGGGAGAGCAGCAGCTGACTTTAATCCAAGTCACTGGGAGACAACGACATTTTTTTTCTGTCTTCCCATGTATAACAACTAATTATTCTTGTCTGCTAATTATTATCCTAAAAATTAATAACCTATACTGTTCTTGTTTTGTATACTATCCTCCTAAAACTCCTTTGAGTTATACGTGTGTAGACCCATAAGTCTACTACTGATTTTTCTACTGAGATTCCCACCAGCTAAAAAGCATTAGGGTTATCACTGATCAGGGGAAAGCAGGCTGCGATGGGGACAGCGGCAGCTTGGAAGAAGTGGAAGACCTTCCCACAGGCTTGGGAAGAGCTGTGAATCACCTTGAGAAGCAGCTCATCTGTGAGCTGAAAGGAACACAGCTAGAAGTCAAAACAGTGTGCAAAGCAGCTGTAAACTCCGCTATTATTTCCCCTCCCTGTACTTGTCCTAAATATAGTAAATTATTTCTTAGCTTTGCAATTCAGACCGATAAACTTGTTTTCCTGGGAAGCAGAAGTTTGTCCAATAGATCAGCAATTTCAAAGGACCTGGTAAGGTGCAGGTGGAGTCCCCGTTCTCTCCCATGAGGGAGCATCCAGCCTCCATCTGGGAGTCCCAGCAAGGCGCCGAGGCTCTGCTTCCCCACAGGCAAGGCCAGATGGCGATTCAGCATGGAGGGGAGAGCGCCCGGTGGGCAGGGTGGCAGGGCTTCTCCCTTGGCAGACAGCAAGGAGTGTGGGGACAGCCAAAGGCTGAGGCCACCACATTTAACTCCCTACACTCCACTAAGTACAACCCTCAGAAGAGGAGCAGCACTCAGTTGTGTACATGGCCTACTATTTTCTCGTAATTAATAGAGAAGACCCGTGTCTATTTTGTCAGTTATCATACATTTATGAATGCAAAGATGGCCATGACTGGAAGACCTTAAATCATATACTTACATCAAGCAAAGACATGAATTCTGGGGTCAAGAGGAATGTATTTCCCTGACCTCCCTATTTCCATTCGTGGCTCTGGTTTTGTGCCTACTTTCTGTGTCAGGAGCAGGGTGTGGGTGTAGCAGAGTGACAGATAATGTGTGTGTTTGCAGTCGGGGGGAGCAAGTGGCTGCCAGATAACCATTCTCTGATTTCTTAATTCTATTCTCCAGCCTCATCCCTCCCACAGACTTATTTCTGCAAACACGTCCTTTATTTCTTTTCTACCACTAGATGGTAGTAGCAGGTAAAGACTTGCTTTTTTTTTTTTCCCCTCTCTCTCACTCCCTTTTCTTTGTTTACTGCCTGTGAATAGTTTTAGGACACTGGTTCCAGTAAAAGGTTTATTGTTTTCTCTGAATGATCAAATGATTATACAGCTATTATAGATTTAAGATTCACTGTTTGCAAAATAACCATTTCCTTCCTTTCCTAATCCTCACACCCCCTCTCCCCACACATCCTTGCTGAATCCAGTGGGGATGCAGATCACAGGCAGCGACCATTACGGGCAGAAACAAGCCTCACTTGCCCACGAAATCCCACTGAAAATTTTCTTATGTACTGCGAATTAACTCAGCATTTTCAGCAATTGCTTCTTTATAGCTATTAAGGGGCTTGGGCTGTTCCGTGGCCTCCGAAGCAACCCCGTGCTCTCCTTTGGTCTGCCATGCCTTTCTTTCCCCACTTGCTGGGCTTGGGTGGGAAGAAGCATCCCCAGCCCTGTCAGCTCTGCAGAGGGACACCCGCCACCCAGCTGGGGCGAGGGCGCAGCCGGGCAAGGGGGCAGCTGTGTCTTCTGACGTTGTCAGCCTTGGAAAACTGCTGGGGGAGGAGGAATGGGGCAAGTGGTATTGTAACTTCCCCATGACTCTGAAGGTGGGCTTATCTGTTTTGATTTTTACATGGGACACATTTTTGCTCTGTAGATGTAGCGACAATCAATAAAACATTGTTTTAAATTAGTGAAAGCTACCCCAAATGCTCACTAACGTTTCGTCCATGTGCTCTGTATCAAAGATGTTTGGCACAATGATAATCCTTTAGAAAGGAGTGGAAATACAGTCAAGTGCAGCTGTCATTTGATAATACCAAATGTTGTTCTTTGCTACTGATGAAGTATCACAAAAGCATCATTTAGCAAGTGCTTGATGACCAAAATATGGATATTAAGACTGCATTTTCTCTATAGATATTTATTATAAATGGACCGGAACAAATTAAGTACATAATAAGTACTATATACATTCTCCCAGTTCCTCGGGTACATGCTCATATTCAGTTTACTTCATTTATGTGACCCCAAGGAGGACCCATATGTTAACGTGCAGGTCAATTTACTCAGAGCTGTATTTACTTTTTAAATGGATGGCACCAACCTACAATAATGATAACTGAAGGAAGAGCCATCCTTTCATTTAATGGGAAATAAGCATTTTGTAATTTTCTCAATAGGCCTATTTCACAATCACGTATTTCTACACAGGTAAAAATGCCTGTTTAGCAGACTGTTCAAGACTAAGTTCTGATGGGTATTTTCACCCTCTTTACATAACTGCAGACACAAACCAAAATAACAACCAAGCAAAACAAAAACATATATTCCTATATCTATTAGCGTTGCTCTGGATTAAAGCTTCCATTTTCCCTATGGCCAGCTTTGCTTTTGTAAGGTATTGAAGACATACATCTTTCATCTTTCATACTGACTTCTTTCTGCCTCTTCTCCTTTTCAACCACAGGAGAGGAACACTTAAAAAAAAAAAAGTTAAAACTGAGGGGCAGATCCTCAGGTGCTGAAAAACAATATTGCTCCAATGAACTCAATTTATGCAAATTTTTATTAGTTGTAAAATTGGGCCTACTGGATTTTAATTGCACTTCAACATCTGATGTACCTTTTGATAACAAAAGCAGAAGGCAGGCAGTTCTAAACAACCCTTTAATTTTCACTAAAGGAAGAAGGTTTAAGGTTTAATGAAACACTTTTCAGCTAGAATTTCTGCTTTCAATTCATAAGTACATACTCACTCTGTTCAGTAACTTCAATACTTCATATTCATTTCTACGTACCTGGTTCAATTATAAAATGTTCAGAGAAATGACTTCATTAATAAGGCAAATTCCTATCAGAGGAGAAATATGTTCTTACGGTTAAATCATTTGTGCTGGCATCAGGCGTTTTGGACCACCTTGCTGCTCTCCCACAGGCTTTCTGTGTGCTCTTGAACAAGCCACCTATGAAATGGCTCCTCCAGCCTGACCATGGGCATTTAGTGAAAGCCCCAAATTGAGAACTTCATAGCCCTGCAATCCACTGTGGTCCATGCTCACTTGAGACATCTGCTCCTCATTGTGGAAGGCGGAGTTAGGCTCCAGCAACAACAGTTCTGGTCTGCCTGACCCCACGTGTGCTTTTTTCTCCCCCAAAACAGGGTGATCTCATCCATACTGCTTACTGGGACCAGTCTCCCAAACCACGCCCAGACACAGTGCTAGATGGTGCAGGCCAAAACAAAGCTGGGGGAGCCTAGCCTGAGCCTGTTCAGTTTATTAGTGTAGACAGAGCACTGCAAGAGGGAGAAAAATACCTGCTAATGGTACATCAGTGCTGGGTCCATGATATGGAGACAGGAGTACCTGACTTGTCTAAAAATACGCTGTTTTGTCTAGTCAAGTTTGTATGGCCTCCAACACCATCAGGGCACCATTGGACAAAAGGTAAAACAGCCACCTGGCTGCTTTGGGTCAGAATTACTTTCTCATGGGAAAAAAATTCCCCAAAATTTTCTATGGGAAAAATTGGCTCTGTGGCTTTTCTTTGAGCCAAGATTTTTTGTTTTAACTCGGTTCAGTAGGAACCTGGTTTCTGTAACAACACTGTATTGTGTAATTGGGTTTGTAGTTTTAGCCTACTCTCTCTCCTGTAGTTCACTCCCAGATTAGACTCTATCTACACGGGTACAATACACTCACTCCTCTCGCTCTCATCCCTATGGCTGTGATGTGGCACTGGAGACACGTCCTGAGCCCGCGATCTTACCCAAGGACAGAATGACACAATAGGCGATTCAAACTCCAAACCCCATCAGGCAGCATAACACTGCAGAAATATGCAGCTTTTGTGCTCAGCTGGGAAAAGATGAAATGTTCAATTGTTTCTGAACCCATGTTTTTCAGAACATTCTGTTCCACAGTGCATGTTGATGTTTTGACTTCTTGTCCCAAAGTGGATGGAAATTCCAACTTTTGTTCAGCCCTTGCTGCAGCCTCTAGCTCCTGCTATAATAAAAGCAAACCAATTACAATAAAAGAAAAATAGCTTTTAACAAAGTTACATAGTTTCGATGATGCCTTGTACAACAGTTGCAATATTTTAAAATTAAGCTTTATTCTTTACAGAATACAAAAGATTTCAAGATCTTCATCACAGAAAACGGCTAGTTCCTATTAGTTGCGTTACATTTTGTGTGCTATATATTTCTTCTTTGCCTGACTCATGACAGGACTTCCAATGTGTGACATATAGTACATTCTGCTCTCAGTTACTCTGGTGCAACTACATCGATTTCAGGAGCTCTGCTGAGCTTTGAATTCTGTTCCCATAACTGCGTGTTTGCATACTCTGCAGTCAGACTTGCTCTCTGTTGCGCTCCTTTGGGACACAATTTCAAGAATGTGTCAAGATGCCTGAAAAGTGCAGTTGTGGTTGTTGTTCAATATAGTTTGCTCCTGACAATAGTTATAATTAATCAGGGCTTTTCACTCTCACTGACATTGTGGTTACTTCTGAGTTTTGGTTTTGGTTTGGGTTTTTTTGCAAGACAGAAAACTATGGAAAGCAAAAATAATTTTAAAAAATAAATTCCAGGAAAGGTTATTATACCATGTTGTGTTATTGCTCGGAGTACTTTAAAATTGGCAGCTAGGTTATGTTTTGGGATCAGATTGCTGTGCTGTTTGTTTGCAGAGAGGCAATGATTTTGCAATATAGAAAGCACTGCCTAAAGGATAATGAAGATAATGAATGAATGTGTTCTTAAGAGCAAAGCTCTTTCTTTCACGTGGCATAAGAAAAGGTGTACCTCCTAAGAGGCTAGGTTGGCTATAGCTTTGTAATTCACAGAATTGTTCCAGATATAAACATCTGCCTATATGCTGCCTGGTATCACAATGAGATCTCTTTAAAAATTCAGCTTTGATTTTTTTGTTGCAGTTGATGACATATGAGTTGGTTAGCATGCTGTCATACTAGACTATGATGCCTAAAATCACCATTTTTCAGAAACGTCATTCTTTTAATGCTTAGGACTTTAAGTACTTCATCCTCTGAGGCACTCAGGGTGGCTTTTTGAAAGTCAATGATTTCTTAAAGAGCAGGAGAAATAGTAAGATAGCACTGGAGTACCTCTTAATGTCTGAGGACTCAGCTATATCATCAACAACAATGAAAAGGAGAGGAATCTCTACCAAGCAAAAGTCTTCCCTGGTAAAATCTTTACCAATTTTACAATGGTTTATGAACTTTAAAGATCAGATATGATTTGCATGTGCAATGTCACTGCTTTTTTATTTCACAGTTGCTAGTCATCATATAGAGGGCAAATTTCTGATTAATAGATCAACTTCTAGCAGCTTGAGTTCTCATGTGTTCAGCTTTCTGTCGGTATTGCAAGCATCCTTTGCTCATTTAACCAAGTAGTGGGAAAATGGCAATATGCTCAAAACAAGTTCTCGTATAAATACGGATTTTGTGTAGGTATATGACAGAGATGACATGTCAGAAAATGTTTCCAACCATTTCTACAGGCTTAAGGCAGGGGGAAAATTACAGAACATATCAAAGGCTTCATCTGCAGTGTGAGCACCCATATCCTGCTCAGATGAGCCCAGGCTCTGTCCTCAGTTGTGTACAGTGCCTTGTTGTAGATACCATGCACCTCAAATACCTATTCCTACACTTATACTCTGTGTATATATGCTCAGCACTAAGATTTGTGGGTGCATGCTGCAGATTTCCCACTGCCAGAAAGTATGATCCCTAAGAACTGACTTGTGGTTTTTGTAGGACACCTTACTTTTTCTTCAGAATTCCAGCACAGAGGTGATTTGGGTCTGCTTTGCATCACAAGTGGAAGTCCAAATCTTAGGTAAAATGTGCTGTTTTCAAGATGAAGTAGGGAACAGATCCTTATGGGCTTGCTAAGCCTGAAGGACAAGTATGGCATATTCACAGCAGACTGGACATGCTTCAACAATAATGCAATAGCTGTGCAACTCCACTGCATCCAGTGGTACATGTCAGGGATAAGAGCAAAGTTAGAGAACAGCATCATAACATTTTGGATATCAGCAGTGGAAGCAGACCCCCCAAGTGAAGGATAAGACTTTGCTGAAACTGCTAGAGGAACCTTGTCCCAGTTCCAAATGAAGGCCATCACACCGGTGCAGAAGTTGATGGCTGTGCACTTCTGGAAGTGGATAAACCAGACTAGCACAGGTAAGTGCATAACCAATTTGGTGCCAGCCAGTCTACTGCTGGAAGTTTGCAATGGGATCTTATCATGGCTTACAGCAAGCGGATACCAGGATGGGATAAGGAATATAACTTACATTCAGTGAAATTAAACTTTTTGGTTGTCATAGGTATGTATGGCCAGGATTTGCCCTGACGAAGGAGGAACTAAAAGTGCCCGAGGAAAAAGATACTTCGCTTCGGGTCTGCAAGGCATGTGGTCTTAATTGCAGGTTCATTAATACCTACGTGGGAAGTAGAGGCAAGTTGTGTAATGCCAGGGTATTGAGAAAGCCTGACATTTATAGGCTGGGACACATAGGAACTCATTTTCTTCTTAACATTGTTGTTATCAATGAGGTGTTAGTGCCCACAATTATTCTGGAGGACTGACTTTGGCTTTATATGCCTTGGAAAAAGAAGTTTAGGTTAAATACAAAGCAGTTTCAGTAATACAGTGGAGAGCACATTTAGTGGGTTAAATGGAGTATGCATTTATGTAGCAGACATTAACTAAAAGAGCATTTGGATACCACTGTGACAAATATCATCCAGACTGTAGCACTCTGCACTACAACTGCAGGGGTAAATTTGAGCACTTTTGTACAGAAAGACTCTAGGGGGACTCACAGTTTTTGGACTGGTCCACACACCCAGAAAACTTTAACCCTCAGTACTGAGCCAGGTTCAGAGCTAGCACAGGGGAGATCACATCTTCCTCCAATATCTTGACAGTGTGATAATGGGGAGAACTGCTCAGAAAAGCATGTGATACTTTATTGAGTAAATGGAATGGGAGTCCTAATACATTCATTAAAAAAAAATAAAAGTTATTCTATATGTTCTGTTATATAACATTGTATTGGCTGGTTATTTTGTAAACAATTTGTAAAGATATCTGTACTGCATGAATAAGCATCCACAAGAAAAGAGCTATTATCTCAGGATGGGTAGGGAGGCCTGCTGTTAGTATTTGAGGATTAAAGTATGGTTTCTGAATTTCAAGTCTGTTGCCCTTTATTTAGATTTTTAGATGTAGAGTGGACTGTCACAATCAATTTCATTTAACATCTGTGTCTGAGAGTTGTATGAGGCATCCCATGTGCAGTCTAGATGATTTGTATGTTCTGCAACTTAGTAAAAAACATTCTTATACTTTTCATCATATTTCTTTATTCAATGGTAGCTTCAAAAGCATTATTATGTAGAGAAACACACATAACAGAGAGTGAGGGAGCCCTGTAAGTGAGGAAATATCGGGACCTGAAATACATCCATATGCCAGTAATGGCCATTATACTCTCTATCCTATTATTGCCTGTGAAAAATTATAGTGGAGAAAGGAAAGGACTTTTTGTGTTAAGATATTCAGATGTATCTGTTTGCACTGAGCACAACAGAGTGACTAGCGTTGTTGATAAAGGCAATATTTCAAGAATTACCTTCTGTGATTAGGAAAAAGACTAATCCTGAAATAATACTGAGGTGATTAATAGTGGCAGAATGTCTCTTCCACACTCCACCCTTCTCCAGTCTCCCCCGCTTTTCTGCTAGCACAAGTTTCTCTTATAGGATGCACAATGCCTAATGCCTCATTTTCTCTTTTAGTTCTTCACTGTTCCCAGATTATTTAAATCAGAGCATTTTAAGCCTAATGTTAGCTGAGCAAGAAATACCAGCCCTCTGGAACCCCTCCCAGGGAGCAGTCAAAATGAGAACAGGCTACAGCTACTGCCTGAAAATTCTGGCAGTTCACCAATGCACCTTATACTGGCCAATATGCTCTTAAAACCTGGTCAGTGCTTTTATAGCAAAGGCATAAAACCCAGCAATGACTGATGTAACCACTCACTGAAATCAGTTACACAAAAATCCTACTCAAGCTATGAAAATAACTCTATAATCTTGGTAAAAATTGCAAAAGCCTACTTATGAAACAGTCAGGGTTGTATGTTGGGTTTTTTCCCTCCCTCTCTACCTACCATTTTGAATGTATGAGATCAGAAGGGATGTAGCTGGAAGCAGGAGACAGAAAATTAGTTATGAAAAGTCATTTTATATTCTCTGCTCTTAACTAAAACCAAGCACACACCAGAAGTAAACTGTTTCCTGTAGCAGTAAATATATTGGCCAAAACCCAGGAAATTCCTCCCAAATATATTTATATTTATACCATATGTACTTGCAGGTAGTAATAAATAGGATAGATGGCCTTAACGGATTGTGAATGTGTTTCAAGTCTATGCATTCACCCGCCTGGGTCCTAGTGTCATTCCTAGATCGGTCCCTACATAAGTCTTCCATTTTTTTGAAGTCATCTACTACTATATCAGCTTTCCTAGTTAGTTGTCTGAGTCTCGTTGGTTGCAGTTGATCCATGTTAGCTCTACTCAGAACGTGGAATTCCTCCTTGAGATCATCTTGGCTGTATTAAAATACCCAGTTGAAAAGTGGAGTGGGGGAAGAAAAAAGCTGTGCGCTGCAGATGCTGAGTAGGGCATGTTTCTACTTCCTGTTGCAAAAACACAAACTGGTCATCATTCTAAGCTTACTCTAGGGTATTTATATTCCACTTGATTGATCTACACACAGTGCTGAACTCTAATTCTTGTGTACTTTCCCCGATAAATTCTTTGCGTGACGGTAGGTTATCTTTAACCTGCCATAACAAGGATTAGCTGTGTCTAGTTTGTGGTTCAAATGGTGAATAGAGTTTTCTCAGAGACAGAAACCTTCCTGAAATCAGAGAACTGGAAAAAGCCAATGGACAGAACATAAAAGGAACAGAATACAAATTGAGGGAGTCTCAGAAATAGCGGTGGTGATCTGTTTGCACTCAAGTCCAGGTACATGCTAAAGCCATGGAGAATAACAACTTGCTGATGATCTTTACCTGCCTAAGATAGTGGCTGATTGTGGATGCACCTAGTTGCAATTAAGTCCAGAAATAGGACGAGGGGAAGGGCATCTTTATGAACCTGAACACAGAGATAGCCCATTTTGCTGTCATCCAAAAACACTCAGCCAGAAACAATGCTCAGTGATTATATAGCACTGCTACTGATGGGCCCAGTCTTGCTTGCAAAGTTATCCTCACTAGCTCCAATTATCATTAAATCTGACCTACTGGATTATCAGTGAACCTTTTTATTTCTTGCATTAAGCTGGTAATAGAAAGTTTAATGACCATCAAAATTATTTGCACTGCAAGAAAGATACAAATATTATCAGGTAAAAGGAGCACAATTGAGATGATCAGAGAAACAGAATAACATAGCAATTGATGTGGTTAAGCTCTTGAAAGTTCCCATTTTGTTTAGCTAACAAATTATTTGCAAAAAAAAAAGGTCAACAAGAGAAGCTACAGGTAGAAGCTGAACCTAAGAAACTGAAAAATTAAGAAATGGGTATTTCCAATGTAATATAGCCACGGTAGCCAAGGAAAATACGATGTTGTGTTGTAGGAAATGTCCACAGAACAAGAAAATAGCACAGAAGACTGTGTAAGAGAAGTTACAGTGGAAGGAAGAGTAGAGAGGCCACAGTGGAAGGAGGTCAGGCCCACGTACATGAAAGCTCGTAGATGGTAATTCATTATAATGGTTGTACGCCACTTGTTTGATAAACTGAGACATGAAGAGAAGCAAGGAGAAGCAGTAAGGTCAAAGATGCTTGAGATCTTGGGGCATGTCTGATACTATCTTTCCTTGCCTTTTGATACGAGAGGACAATGATAGCCTTTAGGAAGGAGGGAGGTTGAGAACTAGGAAGCAAAGAGAATAGACTTAGGAAAATAGGCAAGGTTTTAACTTCCTCACTAGCAGCTCCAGAAGGAGGTAGTCATATGACACAAAAAGTGTTTTAATTTGTTAATGTCACATTGGAAGTCTGTAAGACTAAAACCTAGATCTCTTAATGCTAAGAGAATATCTTAACCACAAAACCATTCATCTTCTGCTATGTTCCACAGTTTCATCACCACAAACTACCATGAATAATTCAGGAAGCACTTTGACACCAGTCTCATTAATAAGACATATAATCAAGGAGATGTTTAAATAATGATGTAGAAAAGGCAGAAGAACTCAATAAATATCTAATTTCATAAGAAGGCAAAGAAGTACTTCCCAGCCCATCCCTAGTAAAGAAGAAGGATGTTAAACTGAATACCTCTGAGTTGTGGACGTTAGAGAACAAAAGGGTTAGGTTAATTTTTAATAAATACCAGAATACTGAGGAAATTTGAGAAGACAAAAACAGTGCTAATGTTATGTCAATGTTCAAAAAAGGTCAGTGCATTGGCTGACAGGTCTTTTAGCATGGAGTCAGCCTGGGCTCAATAACACAGAAACTGATAAAAGGTTGAATCTATAGCAAGAGATTAGGAATAGAATTTCAAGACCTTAAATCAGACTGGTCAAACTAATCTCATTTTTTGTACTAGAAATTTGTTTGCTAAAGGATGTGTGGCAGAGGTTTGTAACGTATTTGCCTTAGTATCACATGACAATCTGATTAAACAAGTAGTTCTGAGAGCTAACAAAGCCTGGCTTTCTAGGGAATTGTGTCTCTCTTGGTTAATTGACTGTTCAACAGTATTAGACTTAGATTTTCTGTTTACTCGGTATATATCAACACAGGGCTATTATTTCTTGCTGCAGGGTATTTCAAAATGACAAACATGCTGTCATCTTTAACTGTAGAAACTACCCAATGGATTCAGAAATTATTGAGTGTGATATTTGAACTCTAGTAGTATTTTCCTACAACTATCTATTTTTATGAAATATATTTATCTTTAGGATATTCATCTCTCTGCAAATGTGCTTGAAAATGACAGACGGCCTCAAAAAATATTGGGGCAGTGAGGGCAAAAACAGGCACCTAGCTTCCATGGGAATAAGAGTACCATGAGCACTGTAAAATCCTAACAAACAACAGTTTCATACATGGGCTAGAAACTCTCTATCTGACAGATCTCAGAAAAAGCAGAGATCAGTAAGAAATCATAACAAATAACAGTATTTCTAAAGAAACCTCTCAGATGTTAGTATTAGAAAATAGCAGATTATTCTACATGGTGAAAAAATAATAAGCATAAGGAAGCTATGGGAGACACCTATAAGGTGGACCGTTAAAAATACATTTTAAGAAAGCCAAGTTCAAGCTCCAACAGCTAGGAACAAGGAAGCAAGCAGTAGCACAGAACTGAGGGATGTACCCTGGAAAGCATTAACTTCAAGAAGGGTTTAGAGATCACAGCGAAGAACTGACTCAGTATGAAGTAACTGTGTGATGGTGTGGGGAAGGGGGCTTATTCTATCTGGGGTGTAATACTAGAAGAAAAGTATTTTACATCTACACAAGGAAGGAAGGACCAACAAGCTTTTAAAGCAGACACAGCTAATGGACTACACCACATAGCTATGAGTAGGTATGTTTATACTGGGCTACCTAAGTGCTTGCCTTAGGAAGCAGGGAACTTCAGAAGTCAGCAAAGGCCCCTGAAATCCAAGAATTTGAACTTTCTGCTAGCTACGTGATGCCAGGGGTCTGTCCTTTGACTTGGAGACAAACTGGTATGCTTTAGCCATGGCCATACTATTTGGCTCTCTTTACCTCCAAGGCAGAATAGCCACATCCAACCTGCCTCTTGGGCAAGGTCTCTGACCCAGGAGTTAGCTAAATCCTGAATGCCAAAACAGCACCAGGAACTGCTCTAACAGTTTAACCAAGGGCATTTGGGGCCATGTCTTGGCATTGTGCTTTTTGCAGGTGTCAACTCGGTGACTCGGAAGTCATCCCGGTGTAGTATAGAGAGCTCTGTGCAGTAATTTACTCTCCTGGAAATGCTGTACCCACACTGCAAACAGATGTCACAGTTTTTTCCTTGAAAACCCAGCCCAGCCACCATAGACCAGGGTTCTCCTACACTCCTAACCCTTTGATGATGTGTTTTCTGGTGTGGCCTGCAGTCCCTGGCTCCCAGGCTGACCATATCAAGTCAATCACTGAAGCACCTGCACCATCCCCACCACTTCCATCTTTCTCCATGCCCATGCATGTGGCTTTCTACAAAGACAGTCAGAGTGGGGTGAGCATCTTCATCCTAAGCCCTTGTAGAAGGACACAGGAGGTGGAAGGTTTAGCCCAGAAAGGCAATGTTTACCTCAAAGCATCATAATTTCTGAGTGCCTTATTGCAAAACATGGGATTTTTGCCATTTTTGCTATCTAAGAAAAAAGAAAAAAATATCACATGTTGCTATTTCACAGGTAGTCACAGAATTAATGCACCACACTACATGCTACATACATACATCACCATGGCAGAAACCTCTGGATATTTCTGTATCATGCAAGAAGAAGAAGTATTTTCTGGGGCCCAGACTTATTTCATACGACCTTTCACAGATCTTATTTGCAACCCTCAAATAAGTATTAAATTCCATCCACCTTTTTGTGCTTGCATCTTCACAGCTAATGGAATCCTGAGATATCATCTAATCGATATTCACTTATTTAATATATTCACAGAAGTAGAATGCCATAAAAAACGGAAGATTTTTGCTTTTATCCATTTAATATAATTTACTATCTGTGTATAAAGTATGTTATTAAAGCACTATAATCTTAAATCTGATTTTTCAGCAGACCAATGAAAGGCGTATCTACATTCCAGAACTAAGTCTCTGACAAATTTCAATTTTTCAGCAGTTTGCATTGCAATGTGAGTGCTGTTCAGATGAAGATTGAATAAAAGGGCTTTCTCACCTTCTCACACACTTATTTCCATCTAGAAAATAATTTAACAAGTTTTTCCTTAAGAATACTATCTCGTATTTGAGAACAAGAATATCAGATTTCAGCTGAAAAAGTAAAACTTTCAAACATATGTTCATAAACAACTGAACGTCATCCTTTACACGGCTAAATAAATAATTTTAGCATAGCATTTTAGCAAATGTTAGAATATATGTCACCTTTAATTTATCCTATTAACATATCACCAATCACAGTATCAGCTAATTTTATAGCCCACTAATCTTTTAGCATATAATGTAATGATAGTATCAGTTATTAGGCACCTGATAAAATGAATGGATTTATGGGAATAACTGGCCAAATATCTGTTAGAATCGATAGTAATGGGTAAAATTTTCTGCCTTTCTGACATGCCACAACTTCTTTGAAATCAAAGAGATAAAATCCTTTATGTCATTTTAGGACCCAGAATTTGCTATTATTCTGTTTATCGGGCTTGGTACTATCTTTTTGACTTTCCAAAACCCTGACAATCGCTAAAATCACTAGAATACTAAATCACTAACATATTCTAGATGAATGGGGTTTATTGAAAACAAAATATTGTTATACAACAAACACCAGATTTCCTCTTGTTATTGAAAATATGACATGAGAAAGTCTAACTATCTACTACTTATCTAAACTTACCAGGTTTCATAGTTTCCTGCTAGCCATTTCCTTCACCTCTTGAATTAAAAGAGGTTGGAAAATTCACTAGTAACTTTAGTTTCTTTGCTCATTACAGAGGCTTTTGGATAAAACTTAACACAAACACATTAACTGGAATACGATGGCACATCCATTGTTATTTGTTAAATAATGCCTTAAATTACATAAAAGCTGACATGCCAAAATAGCATGATACATCCATGCATAACCCCAGTTTGTAATATATGTTGTGTGAGCCATTTGATTCCCAAGCTCAGCATCTCCAGGTACTTTATTCAATTCCTTTCAGCTTCTAGCATCAACAGCGATAAGAAGTTGTCTCTGCTGTACTATTGCTTACACTTTGTAAGTGTACTACACATTTGTAGTAATGTTTTATATGATGTTCTGAG
This sequence comes from Gavia stellata, assembly GCF_030936135.1. Taxonomy (NCBI): domain Eukaryota; kingdom Metazoa; phylum Chordata; class Aves; order Gaviiformes; family Gaviidae; genus Gavia; species Gavia stellata. The sequence goes on along the minus strand of NC_082594.1, from coordinate 25,814,186 downwards.
CAAAAAATCAAAAGTTAATGGGAGTTCCCTGACTGAAATGGGCTTTGAGTTCAGTTCTTAAACAACAAAAGAATTCTTGCAACCACCTTTCCTAAATTCTTGAAGTCTTCCTTCTCTTTCCCCAGTAGAAACAAGTCCCAGATCACTAAAAAATGTCAGGAAAATATATTCTATTCCTTTATAATTTTTACAGTCAGTGTTGTAAGATGCAAATACACCACAGAAAACAGCTATCCAAGTTGCATACTTGAACTGCTTTTTAATTGTGTTCCAGGTTACAAACATATTAATAATTTATTCTCTTAATATCCAATTCATGGTCAATTGGGTGCCTTGCAGAATAAGGGCAGAAGTACACAGCCAGAGGAAGTAAAGGGTCAGCATAATCACTGGCTAGACAGTGTTCATAATGAAAGATGAAAGACTGCACGTCAGTAGAGAAATGACAGAATCCTTTGCTTAATTTCATATTCTAATGCTGTAGGACTTTCCCCTCCTAAAACCTTTAAAGTCAAATAATGTATATAAAGGAAATCTAAAGTATTTGCAAAGTATGTGATGACACATCCTTAAAGATATTTTTTTTTCCAAATCACTTTTTACTAGATTGTTTTATTTGTGAATTCCTGGGTTGGACAGCTGTGTACAGCAGACTTCTGGGTGACTTGGAGCCATCATTCCACTGAATTTAATGAGCTCTGCTCATGTACCCAGAGGATTTGCCCTCATGTTTTAAGTGCAGTTGGCGTATAAATGAGCAGCCACTTCTTAAAGACCTTGGGAGGCTCAGTAAAACAAAGTTTGGCTTTTGCAAATCTGTAAGCAAGCTCTGGTACTGACAGAGAAGTTTATTTACCAGTGGGGAGATGAAAAAAGAGCACAGTGGAGGGCAGCAGTGTAAGATTAAAAAATTGTCAGCCCTTAAAACAAAGATTTAAAACTTTAAAAGGACCAGGCCAGATCCAGAAGGAGATAACTCATGCTCTTAGCTAACTTAGATGGACTGGGACACCTTTGGAGGCTCTCCGAGGTGCAGTTGACTAGAAAAAGAACTGGGATGCTTAGGACTAGATTGCCACTCTTAAGCATTAGTCACAGCGGACTGGTGATGACAAACACCTCTCCCAAAAGCAAGATCACTATAATTTTTTTTATTTATTACAAACACCAGCAGATCAGGAACAAAAGTCCAGTTCTACCGAAATCTGGCATGTAAGCCTGTTCCTTTTATGCAGGTAAGCGTCCTCTAGCTGTGTAAACAAAACTACTGCCAAGAGTAAATGCTGGTAACTCCTCAAAGAGCAGAAATCAAAGAGAAGAAAATTCTGGCAAAAACAACAAACAGAATGAGTGAAAAGAATTAAAGAAAAAGAGGAAAAGAATGGAGGGAGAGAGGGAGGAAGGGAGGAAGGGAGGAGGGAAGGGAGGAGGGAGGGAAGGAAAGAAGGAAGGAAGGAAGGAAGGAAGGAAGGAAGGAAGGAAGGAAGGAAGGAAGGAAGGAAGGAAGGAAGGAAGGAAGGAAACCATGGACAGAAACCCCATTTCAGATGAGTAAGGACTACTCATCTAAGCAAGGATTTGCAGAATCAGCATGATCAGGAACTCTTTTTTATCCCTAACGTCTTCAAATACAGATGGATCACCTGAACTTGCTAAATCAGAAAACCCTCACATGACTGTATTTATAGTATTGGGACCTTAACTGTCTATCTCTTGGGGGTTTTTGCATTCTATCAAATAATTAATTGAACAAATGCTCAAATTAAAATATTATCTGTCTTTAATATGTTTCTTTAGTTCTGTAAGGAAGACCAGGATTTGAACATTTCATATAGACACTATATTTGTTAGGACACTTTATTTTTTTCATTCAGATACTGTTTGCTCTGCTTTTTATTTCAGTTAGTTTTGAAGGTTTTTGATGGAAATAGGCTGCCTGAAGAGACAGTCTTCCAGGATATTTTTTTTTACTTTCATTTCTAAAAAATACTCTTCCTCATGCATTCATGCACGGGTACAATTAATTCTGTGTAATGCATTCATGCATGGGTACAATTAATTCTGTGTAATTCTGCTGGCCTGCAAGTGCCTGCAAGCCCCAGTAAAAAAAGAAGGACCCACATTGCAGCTCGTGCTGTACAAATACAAACGAAAATGATGGACCTTGCCTGGCAGGTTTTAAGCATTAAGTAGCAAGAAGACTCACACATACCGCTTTTCTTCCGTGGATGCTGAAGCACCTCACAGGAAGGCAAAACGCGTTATCTCTGGAAAGGAACAAAAGCTAAGTAGAAGCGTAATGATTCAGAGCAATTTCGTGCAGCAAGTCAGTGGTGAAATGGCACCTAGGGGCCAGAGCTGGCTAGAGCTATGTGCAATTCCCCTTCCTTTTAGCTCACGAAACGTGTCAGGTCTGAGGGCTAGGCCTTTTGCCTGATGCCAGCATTCCCCGAGCCCGCTGCATCCTTCTTTGGTTTGTTCAGAAAACGTTGGAGAACTGTACTGATTTTTCTCCCTCTTTTGAAGTACACTGTCAGAGTTGGAGAAACTCCTTGCCATTGCATATTGAACCTGAGTAAACGTCCACGTTTCTATTTATAAGCATTGCCTGAGGTGGGGGAGCCCTGGAAGGGGCTGGAGGGATCTGGCATCCCCAGCTACGGCCGCAGGTGGGCTGCTTCCCTCAGGGCATCACGCCCCTGCTCGGCCAGCCCGAGGGCTGAGACCCGCTCCAGCCTGGGATGGGGGACACCGCGGCAGGGCCCTGGCGGGCTTTTTCCCTCCCATTCACTTACGGAGGGATATGGAGGTGGCGGGGCGGGCAGCCGAGCCACGGAGAGGAGCCCTGCTCCCGGCGGCGGGGAGGGTGCGCGGGCACCGCCCGGGCCGGGGCGGGGAGCGGAGCTCCTGTGGGGCGGGCGGCGGGGGGGCGAGGGGCCGCGCTGCCGCCCGAGGAAGGAGGTGCCGGGGCAAGTGTTCGGGGGGCCGCGCCGGGCCGGGCCGCGCCGATGGCAGGGGAAGCAGGAAGGGAGAGGGATGCGCGGTGAGGGCGGCGGAGAGGCTGGGGCCGGGGAAGGGGAGGCCCGCCTGGAGCCGGGCTGGGCTGGGCGGTGGCTCCCGCCCGCGGGGAGGGTCGGACGGCGCTGGGGTCTCCCCGGGCTGGGTCCCGCGTCGCCCGGCAGCGCCCTCCCCGGGGCTACAGCCCGTCTTCTGCATCCTGGCGTAAACCAGGCGCGGAACGGGAGTTGGAAGTTTGTTTCCTTGGGGTAAAACCGACTGCAGGGGGCAAGGCCACGCGCCAAGGAGCCGGCAGGGGCCGGGCAGTGGGGGTCCGTCGTTCAGGGGGGGTTCGCACCCTCCTGAGCCCCTCAGGTGCAAGTTTCTGAGGCCGGCGGTGGGCCTTGCCCTGCCTATGGCTCCTTTTCCTCGGGCTTCTCAAGGACACGGGCTGCAGCTGTGGTTTTTCATGCTAGTCCGACACCAAGCCGCCTTCTCTGCTCGGGATCATAATACGGCATGCCTGCCTTTGGCTGTCAGGGTGGCATAAAGGGCGCTTAGGCAACTGTGAGAATCGGCCCTCCCAGTATTTTGCCTATTTAAATAAAATCTTTGTCTGGCACATTATTTCCAGCTGGTGAAGCTGCTTACTGCACAACTTTGATGGATGCTTCACTGTGTGAAAGGAGGAATGAATCCCTGACCTCGTCAAGGGTAAAGCCCTGACCTAAAGCATGATAAATGAGCTGTGGGGTGGAGAGGTCTGTGAGGGTTGTGTATCTGCGCCCTTGAGTACCTTTACAGTTGCTTCATCCTTCTTTCCAGAGGAGTTTGTCTGGGAAGCCTGCATGCTTGCAGATTCATCAGCATACCTCTGCTCCTAAGTTAACCTCCCTCCTTTCCTAGACTATCCCAAGCCCTCTGCCATGTGATTTGGGGAACAGACCTTCTGCACTGTGTACTGCAATATGGTCAGGAGTTTCTGTAGCATGATCGACACTGGGGAGTTTTATATTTGCCCTTCCATTTTCTTTCTTCCTGTAGAGATACTTACTTTACTTTCTTGTATTCCCCTATTGGTATTCCCCACTAATTCTTCTTCCAGAAGGAAATCTGTTTAGAATATGAGCTGTCAGATGTCACTACGTATTATCAGGAAACTATGTTGCTATGTTTTAAAAACATGCATATTTCAGGGCACACTGATCCATAATGTCTGCATATTTAATACATATTTGCATTTATGAATCTCCATGCCTTTTGGAGTGTTGCCAGTCGTGGAACTGCCTGACTGTGGAGGGAAAGTAGGCAGCCACATGGAAAATAGTTCAGTGCCTGATCACCTATCCCATTCGGTACAATAAAGCTCATTGTTAGCTGGCATTTCTAAAACTATGATGTTGATACAAGCAAAACCAGAGATCATCTGCCATTTGTTTAAAGTAGTTTATGTTCGCTACCTATCAAGTGGTATTTAGTTGAACTTAAAAATAAAATAATAGTAATAAGCACTATGCCCTGATGCAATGATATTGTTAACACCTGTTGATTCGTGGTAAACCAAAATTATTTGAATTTCACATTTGGGGGAAAAAAGGCATCTCAAAACACAATATGGAATGGGTCTTTATTAGTTATTCCAAGGTGTAAAAACCAGTTAACAATTTTGCTACTAAGAATGAAGTCTCACTATGTATGATGCTACATAACATTCTTTTGTGCACATTCTACTTGTTAATTTTCTCTTGCTCCTATAATTTAGCAGAGCTTATAGAATTAGTTGTTATTTTGTTTTTGACCACAAAAATCGATTTTTCACAGTGTTAGACACATTTCTTTATGAAACGTAAATCTATATGTGTATATGTATGTATCCTCACACATGAAAGAGGGGTGCACATGCAAAGAAAGGTAGTCTTGTAGTTAAGGTACAGGACTTCAGAGGCAGCAGATCTCTCCTTCTGTCCTGCTTTATGTGTTTTTCCCTTTGACCTTAAGGATAAAAGTTAATGTGGTTCAGTTTCTTTCCTTATCTGTAAAATAGTGATCTAAATATGCACCTGTCTTGCAGAAACATTGTTCATGGTAAGTTGTTTCCTCTGGCAGTAAACTGCCTGACACATACTGATTGATAGTTCTTTTGTGTATTACCCCTTAGAGAACACTATCAATATGAAATCTAGTCAGTTAAGAGTATTCTTTCACAACAGGGATTAATTGACCTCCATTTGCACTGTGTATGATGCCCTTGAAAGGGGTAATTTCACTCCTGCACTGGGGTTTACGTGGCTGGTTGCATGATCAGCCAGGTCTGGAAACTGATCTGACTGAAAACTGACCTGGCAAAACTCAAAAACAGAAAAATGCTTTTGGCTAGGTTGAGTTCCCGGTCTTGCTTTAGTGCTGGCAGAAGGGATTGGACAGGAACTTGCAGACTGGGGCAAAAGGGAAGGCAAGAACACTCGTGTTTTTGCAGTAGTGTGTGGATTTAGTTTGTCTTAAGCTGACCATGAAATTTCACCTTAAGGCAAGTATGTTATGGCAGTTTATATACTGCAAGTATCTACCTATTGAAGACTCCCTGATCACTTTTCACAGGCTTGCAATTACGTTGCCGTTTTGTGCTGTCTCCTTTCCCTCTCTGTGTTGCTATATAAAAGACACATGCTGGCACTACCGGTGCAAATGGTTGCACGGAAGAAGGGCTGTCTGCAGCAGAGCCAGTTGTATTCAGAAGTATAAAATGCATCTTGCATTTCAGGTTGGCTGTGAGAGAGTGGAAAAAAAGACCATTTCATTTCATGTCCACTTTAAACAGATGGTGACAATTTTAAATACAACAGTAATTCATGATTTACATCTGGATTAAGAAAGCATACGATAGATTTTTTTTAAGAAATAAGATACTGTGTTAGCATGTCTGGACTATAACAAGCATGTTTATTTAGTGTTTCTATTGTAGTCTTACAGAAAAGCATACCAGGCTGGGGCCCTGTGGGATGTATAATAAATATCCCCAAAGGGTTTACAGCCTCTTGAGTGTGCAGCAAGTCTATGCAGGCTCAAGAGTGTGCAGCAAACCAAACAAACAAGCAGTCAAGGGCTGGTGAGATTGTGTGTAAGGTAACAAGGACAGTTACTTGTGCACAACTCCTATCCAGTCCGAAACAGTAAAAAAATGACATGCACACGTATGCCCTCTTTCCAAATGAACTGCACAGTGATTCGGATTTGGTCACATCTGGAGAACTTCACCGGACATATGAGCACCAGGTGGCCAGTGTGGAGGTTTTGATGGAGTTTAATGTGGCATCATGCCTGGGAGCACTGTCAGTGGGCTGGGGCAGTTGGCCTCGACTTGCACGAATCCTCTGTGTTGTAAAATCGCTCTTAGGGTGTAGGTGGAAGAGAGTGGAAAGCTGCCAACATCTCTGCGTTCTGGTTTTGGGGTTTTTTTATTAAGATCTTGAGGATTGTATGTTTCATTTGGTTTCTGCTTTATTTTTATTTAAACATTATGTAATACTGCAATAAGAATATATAGTAAGCTTCAGCTGGGCACTGTGTTTGTGTACCATAATCCATAGTTCCAACTTGTATGAAGTGTCCTCCCAGAGCCATGGAAATCGCTGTTCCCAGGACAGGGTCAAAATTAAGACCAAAAAAATGGTGCTCCTGTGATTCCTAGCCCATGGTCTGGGAGGTTTCTCGTACCATCTTTGTGCTGTTGCTGTTTTCAAAGGCTGAACCCCAACAATTTTAACAAATTGTTCCACTCTGCGGAGAGGGTTGCTATGGAAATGAACAAGGCTAACATCTCTGAGAACCCTACTAAAGAGCACTATGCAAGGGGGTGGGGGGAATTTAAGAAAGTAGAGCGTGCAGGGGATTAAAATCTTTCTTTAGATTTGTGCACCGTTCCTGTGGGCTTCAGAATTTGGCCCACTGGATAGAGATTGAAGGCGGGGGGGGGTGGGGTGGGGGGTGGTGGTTCAGTCCATTCTACAGAAATATAATGCAAATTGAATGAAACAAGATGCAAGCAAATGATTTTGAAAGTGGTCTCTGGGAGTACGCTTGTATAGACATAAACATCTGTATTGAATTATTTTTTGTTAATAATGTCTAGCAGAAAGATGTGATTATAATGGAACTGAAGAGGTTATTGAAGCATAACGCTTTACATGATGTTTTGGGATAGTTACAGTTTGCCCAAAACCTGAAGCAACTGTGGTGTTCAGAGCATTTGGGTGGAAAAATATTGCTATGGCAACAAATTACTTTTATATTCACATAAAGCAAAAATAGATCTCTCTCTCCCTTTGTGGGAAGCACATATTTTGAAGTGCATGAAAGATTAAAGGTGATAGGCAGAAACAGCTGCATGAATATATTTTCATTTTTCTTCATTTGGTTTATACATATTTCTGTTTAAATCTGAAATGCAGAAATAATTTACCGCTAGAAGCATTTTGCATCAAGAAAGTAGAAACCGCTTAGGAAAGGGGAAAAAGTATAATATAGTCAGAACTTCTCATTCTGATTGCAGTGTAGCAGCATCAGACTTTAATTGATTAAAACAAAATATCTCCAGTATCATTCAAAAAGGAGGGAGAGAATCCTCTCTTCTGCATGTACCCAGCAAAACCAAAATTGCTTTGTGTCCATAATTTAAGAAAGAGACAATGTTTTTTATTTTTCATCAGTCAGGCACCTTGTCAAACTCAAGAAATAGACCTAGTGGCAAGATTATTGATTGCTTCATTTTAGCTGTGTGGTGGTGGATTTTTTTATTTAAAAACCATGCAGCTTTTACTTTTGTGGAGTGAAGAGCTTCTGGTACATCTATCTGCCGTGGTGTGCACCATCTGCAAAGGAAGTATAATATGTCTACATTGATATGTAAGGTCTATCCTCAGGTTCCCTCTCAATTATTCTGAGCCATGTGAGCTGTCTTACACCATCTGTATCTCTCTTCATAATGCGCAGCAGAGCAGCCCACATTTTGTGCTTCTTAGCTGCAAAATAGAGGCCTCTTTGGAAGTGGTGTGTGAATTTCTTGTCTCTTTTTCCAGCTGGTCTCTTCATATGGACAGCAGAGAGAGGTACCAGAGAACTGGGGGTTGGAAGTGAGGAATATGAGGGAATTTGTGGGACAGTCACTTACTGACTGCCCATTCTCAAACCTTCAGCCTAAACTGAACAGACCGAAGGAAGAGGTAGTCAAAGGGTGGATTGGGGTGAGTTGGAAGCATGGTGGTTTCAAACTGGACTGCTTTAGGGCAAATACAGAGCTATATAGTATAGATAGACCTGCAGACCTAGATTTGAGGGCCACTTTAAAATTGACCCAAAGTACCAGGCAGTTCAAGAGGCATCACATCCCTTCTGTAAATGCGCAGTGCACAAGAAGGTCTGTAAAGCATTTGAAGGGACCACTAAACTGAAGTTCATATTGTCTGTGCTATGAAAGTTGCAGAGAGGACATTTTAAGGTGAGGAAGGGAGGGCTCTAGATGTAATGGATGTAGAAGGGGGAATGGAAGAATCGGTTGGTTATTCTGCATCTCTGCAATACCTCATAAGCTGTTTCTGTACTGCTTAATAGGAGAGTGCTACAGAGCAACCTGGGGCAAGCTGGCTCACATCCAGATTACTCAGGTTAAGCTCTTTATCTAGTACACTGACTTCTTCCAAGCGATATGATACTTGGCTGTGGGTCTCCCCCTGTGGGTCTCAAGTGATGCTTTTGAGGCCCAAAGAAATAAATATTATTTTGTGCCTCTTTTCCTTTTCAGCTTGAATTGCCCGAAATAATGTGATACCTGTGTTGCAGCTCTCTGCAGTCTTGTTTGCACAGTGTGCAACAATGTACGTAGCATATCCTGAGATGCAGCAGGAATATACATGGAAGAGTTTGACGACTTTGAAGCTGGGATTGTTTTAAGTCACCCCTGCTGCACTTATACCTCTACTGCCTGTTGCAGACAGTCCCTGGAGTGAGCTCTCCTCCAGCTTGGCCCTGGGTGTCTTGGAAAGACCCAGAGTAGCCCAAAACACGCTCTAAGAGTTCAGCAATGTGGGTGAGCAGAGATCTAATCCTTCAGCTTGGTCTCTGGCTCACTTCAACTCTGTGCTGGCACAGTTTTGACCGTGCTGGTACTTGTACACAAATCCTGGCCATGGATCAGGAGTAGGCACGGGGCAGGGATTCTCTCAGTGGGCAGTATGGGTGCAGCCATCCAGTACGGAGGGGTAAGAGGTTTTTGCATGGCTGTTCTGTCTCCGTTGGTTGTTATGTTCCGTTTGGCCTCGGTGCCAGCATGGTCCGAAGCACATTTAATTTACTGCTGTTGGCTGCAATACTAATGCCACTAGATGTGGTGTCACAGTACTATGGTCAGAAAAATGCAAATAAAGAGTTATATCCTATTTTTTTATAAATCTCTGTGGCTAGTTTATCCTGGGTTTGGAAGGAAAATGGAGTTGAATGGAACCCAGTCTGGACAAAATTTCAGTAGTTTCTATTTTCTGGCAACATTGTCAGAAAACGTATTGGACTGCATCCACAGCTACAGTGCTTTGAGTACACAAGCTAGATATTTTAAAAGTTGGGTATATCCACACAATCCAAAATTATGCCTTTGAATGCTGTGTTGACATACCCTCAATTACACTGCTGCAAACTTCTTTGCATCAAAAGAACAGAAGTGGGCTAGAGATATTTTTATACATGCAACCCAGAAAGGGATGAGAGAGACATATCATGTTACCCTTCCTTAATGCGGTCCTCAGAACTGTAGGACTCGGCTTCTGCATATTCCCCCTATTTTTTTGTGTGTGCAGCTGAGTTCTTGCCCTCTGTGCCCTGGGTTTTGTTGTGCTTGTAGATGTCAAATGCAAATTTGGTCATGTTACCAGTTTAGAATAAATGGTAAAGGTCTTGCATACCTCACTATGTCCCATGGCCTTTTTTCTGAGAAAGAAGGGAGTAGCATACGTTTCTTCACAATTTTTGTATCTTTTTTCTCTCTAAGAAAAAAGAAGATTGAGGAAAGTGTGCAGCATGACAGAGAGTGCACACATATAACTTAAAACATGTCTGAAGTAATTCACCCCATTTGATAAAGAGAAGTGGGTCAGAATGAGGTATGAATCTATCCTAATCTAATCTTAGTTGTTTACTCACTCGGTCCTGTCCTCTCACTCTCTGTCCACCCTTATTGTGTAGTTTTCTGGAGTCTTTCAGGTTCTGCTCGGCACGGTTTTTTTAATTACTTAAGAATGAATAGAGTTGGATGTGGCTGTTTTACCTCTTCTCTCCACGTGCACTCCAAATGAAGATGAGACTAGAGTATTTTAGTAGCAAGTGGAGCATTGTGTCCCAGTGATATTCCCACTGGTGGGATCTCTGCCAATGAGAAGTCGAACACAGGAAGTATTCCCAGGTAGTGATTCTTCCTATTTTGTCAACCAAAGTCCAGTGACTGTTTTATTATTGCAGACCTTGCCATATATTACCTGTAACATAACATTAATAATACACTTGTGCATGATAAGTCATCTTCTGCATTAGGCATAAATCAGTACGGTGGAAACCAAGAAATTTTGGAAAGAGACTGCTATAGGCTGTGACTAGCATATTCATTTATTCCTCTGTTGTTGGTGTAATCTAACAGAATTGCTGCACAAGTGTTTTTTGTTTAGTTTAGTTTAGTTTAAGCAAGTTCTTGCAGAACAATGAACAAAGAGATTTGGGGATTTATACATTCCGTTATAAATACAGTGGCATTTCCACAACCCTGTTTAGGAGAGTAAAGCTTCTATTTGTCTCCTGCTGATTCTGTCAACATTCACACGGTAAGTTCAGTAGAAATCCCTCAGGTATTCCAGTGTCAGACCACAAAGTCATTTTTGCCTTTTGAAGAAAATGCTGTGTTTCAAGGAACAGGGACTTTGGGGAATATTCCTCTGAAGTGGAGACTTGATGCAGCAATGCAGATGTAAAGAACTGAAAGGCTGGGCACAGAACTGAAAAACAAGCAAAATAAAAAGGCAAAATATGTATTTATATATCTTCTGAGTTTAATTACCTTGGTGAAAATCTGCAGCAACTCCACAACATCTACAGAATTTCCTGGAATAGCTCAGATTAAAATATATGCCTGCCTGAAAATAAAATGAACTGCAGTAAACAAAGACAGGAGAAACACTAACCTGTGCTGGCGGCAGATAGCTGGGGAGGAAAAATAAATGGGATCATGAGTTTTTCCTTCTTTCTTTTCACAAATATTAATCCTTTGGATTAATTAAGACCCACTTAGACAAAGTCAATTATTACAGAATCCAGTTACTTATTTCATTTCCTGGTTTCCAAAGGATACACAGCTCATGCAACTGTGTTGCCTTGTCTGCCAGTCACTCCTTTCCCCAGTAATTTCTTAAAATGCTGGCTGATTTTAACCAAAACGGCAGACAGGTACCAGGCTGACAGGTACTGTGTTCCAACATGCATGTGTGGGTAGAGGAAAGAAATCCAGACCCACCAAGGGACGGATGGTTATAGTTGAGCCTTTTACCATTTTGACAGGTGCTGACAATTGGCTCTTTCAAGTGTTTGCTGCCCACCAGGGCGTGGATGTAGATGTGTGTGATGCAGTGGGACACGTAGAGCACTGAAATGATGAGGTTCATAAGAAACAGAGTGGAAAGCTGGTTGTTAACACACACAGATAATAGCTGAAGCATCAAAGGGGGATGTAAGGTAAGCGTAGCACAGTACTTGTGTCTGTGGCTGTGTTCAGGCACAGCTTACTGCTTGTTGAACTGATCTCAGGCCTTTATAGGCATAATGGCAAAGAGTAATGGCAGAAAGAGTCTGAAGGATGGAAATCACACCTACTTATATCATAGAGCTGCATTTTATTCTGTTGCCTAGAATTGGTGCTGAACTGCAGAAACAGCAGAGGAGAAGGCCGTGATGGAGTAAGCTGCATCTCCCTCCTGCTGGGCTCTAGTAGTTTTGCAGTATATTTCAGCCTGAAAACTGCTGAAACCTGCCCTGTGACCCTAAAGGGAATTTTTCTCAGCCTGGGATTGGCAAACCACAACACGTTCCAGCTGCGTTCCTTCCCTGCTTTGGTAGATGGCAGTTCCCCCCCACACGGGCTTTTGGTATGCATAAAGCGCTAACAAAGATAATCTGCGACAAGCTGGATTGTTTCTTAAATTAGAATTTGGATTTGGATTTGGTTGTGAGGGGTAAATTCTCACCATTGCATAATGAGGACAGGGCTGGTATTGATTCCGTATAATTTGCTTTTCATAGTACCTGTACAACTTGAAGTAGCAACTCTAACACGCTTGGATTTTAATTTGTGTAATTGAGAAGACAGGAACTTTTTCTTTCTCTTTCGAAATACTTTAAGATTTGTCCAATCTTCAGCCTTTTTAAAAGGTGTATATATACTGAATATTTTTCTCTAATTGGCTTAACTTTTGGTAGCCAGTATTAATTGAAATTTCACACTCTTCAGTGATTCTTTTTGTGGCTTTGCAAAGGGGACACGTCATTTTAAAGCTTCGTGTGAAAAAGCCTATGATACGATATCATCTGGAGATGGAAGCATTTGAAGTCCAGATTTCAAATCCCATTGCAGCAGAATATTCACTTGTCAGATCTTGCTTGTTGTCAGTGTTGAAATGCATGTAATTTCCTGCAAGGGAGGGTTCTGGAATGTGAGGCCGCAGCAATAATGAAGGAAATTTGTACGGTGGTTGAGCTGATAGTGGGAGTGTGAGAACTCTGCATTGTAAAGTCAACACAATGCCAGCATTAGTATTCAGATGAAATTTAGGTGTCTGTGAAGAGGCTGTCATGCAGTCAGTTTGTTGAGATACAACCTCACTGTGTTCATGCACCCTGCAAGTGGCTCTGCAGTATTTCAGAGATGAAGTGCAAGTACTTTTTGGAGCATCGGCGCTGTTCATCCTTGGCATGGGGTGCCCTCTTCTCTAACAGGAGAGTTTTTGGTTGTTGGTCCCTGTCTACGCAGGCTCCTGCATGTGTATTCCAAAGATAACTGAGCACTGTTTTAACTGATTTTGGTTGAATCGTATGATTTTAGGTTTTTTAAATCCTGTTAAAAAAGGACGAAGCAGAACATTATGTAAAATCAGAGCTTAAAATGGATGATACTTTACCTGCTAGCATTAGTGGTTGTTGTGGCATAGTTGCAGCAGCACTTCTGGGGTGCTTAGGGTGCCGGACCTGGACTGGGTCCCTGTTGTGCAAGGCAGTGGTAAGCCACGAACAAAAGAGCTTACAGTTCACCTCTGTAGTCTTTTGCACGTGAACAGGAATGCCCCTGCTCCAGGGACTGGGTCTTTCTTTGGCACGGTGCTGTGCCCAAAGAAGGAAAACTCTACTAGCTCAGTTAATGCAGTTATTTAATTTCCAGTACAATCGTATTACCGTTGTATAACTGCATCAGAACGAATATTTTGTAATGAACATGAGCAGAGAGCAGTATGCTCATGTCTACCACAGAGGTGGCCTGGGCTGTGATTCAAGAAACAGCACAGGGTTGCTGGCAGGCAGGGGAGTAAAGAAAACGGAGACAATTCTGGGTCAGCAGCAGTCTCAGACAGTGGCCTAAACACTGCCTAGTATTTTGTGGTGTCGAGATGGATTCTGTACCCATTTCCCAGCCTACAGTTGGATACTGCATGTCAGGGAGACAGGGATAAGGCTGGGAAGTCACTTGATACTCTCTGCAATCCCCTGCTGCCTCCTTTTGCCTCAGTGTCCTTGTACATCAGCCTGCAGATGGGCCTAAGGCAAGCTTCGAAGGGAGCAGGAGGTGGAAAAAGATGGGCTTATGTCCGCTCAGAGAGAATTCCTTCATAGCAATGGCCACTTGGTTTCTTAAGAATTGTTCTACAGTAGGAAAATGGGAAATTTCCCCCAAACAAAGAAGATGCAGGGTTGCAATGATTTTAACCAAGTATCTCAGCAGGAGCCCAGGGAGTTCTCATTTGGCCTCCACTGTAAAGAAGTATTTGTGTAGGGAGGTGGTAAAAAATAACTATTTCTGATCAACAGGTAAGCTCGTCATGATGTATGCTCTGAGGTCCTCCTGCACCATCACCCACCTGGAATCCACAGTGTATGCTTCCAGTCTGGGGAAAGCACAGCTCACAAAAACTTTGCTGAGTAGTGGGGGGTAGTAAAATGAGAACTAGAATACCTCCAGCTGCTAAAAATGATGTTTCTCTAACATATTAGTGTTCTTTGAAAGTACCTTCAAGCTAGTGTGGGAAGAAGAACAAATGGATATAGTTCTATCCTTTTGAAAAGGTTTGATAAAAGTTTTTTACAGGAGTTTGTGAGTAAACTTAGAAACTACACACTGATAGATGAAGTCTTGTCGTGGATTAAAAATGGACTAATACATAGAAAAAAAATGGGCGCAGTAATATATTGTCCATTCTAGCAGGCAGATGAGCTCATGATGTGTTGTCCTGCGAGCTGAAACAATGGTAAATGTAGTCATAAGTTAAATAGCCAGTAGGCAAATATGCTAATGACATATATAGAAGTAAATGTAATCTGTCAGATAAGTAATTGGGTGACAAGGCAGACTAAGCATTTCCATTAAAATTTTAACCTATTTTTTAAATAGTTGAGCAGTTTGGAGAATTGTCTCTTCTCTAGTTTATATTTGTACATAAGCCAAATCCTCAGAAAGCAGGACATTTACAGGTAAAGGGACCGGTGGGTTTTTTGGCTGCTGAGACTGGGTCAGCGTGTGCCCAGTCTTCCTATAACCTGTCAAAACAGCGGGATTTGTCTGGTTGGTTTGTTTTGCAAGAGTTTGGATCTGACCACATGCAGGCAACCTGGTTTAGCCCTCTTCAGCATCACACAAGCACTTGTAATGGGAAGCAGCAAACTGCAGGAGCACAGGGCAGGAGATGGGAGTGGGGGAAAAATAAGTTATCTGGCAAATGGTTAGAATTCTTTCTGTATTAATATTCTAAATCTAACAGCTGGGCAATAGCTTTCCCCTTATTGACGTGACAAGCCTATTGCCTGGCCAACATTGATTAGTTTAGAGGACAATTATTTTCCCATTGGCATCAATGAGATCGGACTAGGGCCCCAAATACTTCTGTGTAGGATTGGTGTCACAGCAGATTTAATAAAGCTGGCATTTATATTCCAGGGAAGAATAGAACAGCAAGATACAGAGGATACAACACAGTCAAAAGTCACATAGAACAGCTAGAAAGAAGGTAAGAACAGAAAGTATTTCATAAAATAGAAGTGAAGTAGCCCGTTCTTCTAGAAAGGTGGCAAATATTTTTGAAACAGAGGAACAACCATGTAGTGTGAAAAAAAAGTGAAAGGCTAATCTAAAAATAGTAACATTATTTTTAAACAAATAAAACTTTTTTTAAAATTTAAAAGCATATATAATACATATATACTAATATATATGTCAGTAGGCATATTCTGTGACATTTAACATGTGGCTACCTTTTGTAGTTGTTTGCAGTTTCATTCAAACTGGGGGGAAGGAGAGGGAGCAATCCCAAATCTATTCTAAATCAGATGATGATGGAGATTATCACTCCCAGGAATTCAGTCGACAGGAGATGTTCTTCCCCTCCCTGCTGTGGGGCACCCAGCTGTCACGGTGTCACATACAGGTTTTCCCCAAGGTTTCTGGTGTGTGCTGCAGCCAGAGCCAGACCTCCAGACAGGAGGCACCTTTGGCCTCTGCCAGTGCAGCACTTGCTTTGTTTCTGGGATAAGACTTGGGCCTGCAGAGATGTTTATGAGCCATTACTGACATAATGTGATCTAAGTTAATCTTGTTTTATCTCTTCCAGTTAATGGTACTTTAAAATTCGGTAGTCAGTAGAGAATAACTATGCTTTTAAGTATTTTCAGTTTTCCAAATGCATAACTTAGAGTTTGTAATTAAAAGAAAGGCACCTTTACGTTGTATGAAATAATTTTTTGGGCCTCCCAAGATATGAATTATACTGAAAGATTGAATGTGTTATAATTAACACTAATTTACATGCATACTAGTACTCTGTGCTACTGGAATCAGATCCATTCATCTATGTGTCTCAGGATCTTTACTGCTAAGAGATAATTGAGGCTTTTCTATAATATAGATAGAAGGGAGGGGTGAAAAAGGTATCTTTGTTCCATCTTTTTGACTTACCATCCTGCAAATTGGTCAGTCTCTGTAATGAGTTGGTTCTGCAGCTGCTTTATTTGGTGTTGTCTGTGGCCTCATATACAACCTTGATCCCCCAAGGTCATTCTTGCCATGGAAGGTCACTTGTACCATGAGAGACATAAAGACGTAGGTATGTTGCATTTGCCCAAGCCGTGAGGGTGGGACCAAACTGCTTACAGGAGCCCCTTATGCGAAAAGGCCAAGCTCTGTTTTCTCCAGAGTCCTTTCAACAGAAATGAGAACCCTTCAGGTGACTTACAGATCTGAAACCTCTATATTCTATTATTACAAAAATATTTTTTTCATGTCTTGCTGTAGTTCACCATGAGTTTCATCTCCTGAGTGGACTCTGAAAGTTTTATTGACTTATCAAGTTCTTATAGGTCATGGTATCAAACATATCCAACTTTTATAAACATTTTCAATTGTCATGGTTTCATCTAAGAGCTACTGTAGGAGGCAATGCTTCTGAAGAGCATGAATGACTGTTCTAATAGGGGACATATATTTCAGATTCCAGGAAGGTTTAATATCTGTCTAAGCAGCAAAGGTTTTCCCTTCCCTTAGAAGCTTGGATTGATGTCACCCTGCATGGAGCAGATGCTTTGACCTTGAACTTCTCTGATTATTTTGCCATACAAGAAGCTATAGGCCACTTTATTCACCAGCTGGTCATTATTCTATTGTCTTTTCTTATTCCAATGAAGAGAAAAATGATGGGAGATTTTCTTTCACCAATTTTTCCTTTAATTTCAGAATATAAAGTTACTGAATAATTGGCACCCTACATCCTATCTCATTCCTTAGGCCAAGGACACTGAGTAGGACAGATTGCACAGGCAGGAGAATTACTCTTCTTTGTCATCAGTTATAGTCCTGTTGGGGACATTGAAATTTTCCTTTGGCTTCTGAAGAACATTCTTTATTTTTACTTTTAAACCCATATTTATTCCAGAATGCATTTCCTTCAGCAGACTGTAATATTTTTTTTTTAACTCTTTATATTGTTTTATATAAAGTGACTGGGCAACTGGTAGCAAGTTCACTCATGAGAAGTAAATTACTAATAACTGCTATTAATTCTTTTCTCTTTCCTGTTGTGAAGCTTGTTTTGTTTAGTTATTTGTGTATCAAAACTCTTTTAGAACATTCATTTGACTTAAAACTTAATGCTCAGGATGCTGTAGAGCAATATGACTTGTAACTTTTTATCTTCATACATCAACAAATATATTTTTTACAGATCACCTTTGTCTATTTATGAGGACTACTTTGTGAATTTTCTAATAAATAAAATTCTTTATCTTTTAGACTAATTTTGCCAACATCACTGAATTTGGGTAGAAGGGAAGGGGGAACACTTTCTAGGTTTTATGCCAATGTAAAATTACTTCATATCTCTGCTGACGTGGCTGAGAGATTTTGGCCCTTCTCTGTGGCAGAAACATATCGTCCTGTTCTCGTTCTAACGAGAAGACTCAGCATGTAGGTATGAAGGTGTCTTTGTGCATTAGTGGACACACACACATGCAAAGACAGCGTCTTCTGGCAGAGGACTGTCATGCCATACCCACTGCTGGCAGTGGGTATCGGCCATCCAACCCTGTTCCATCTCGCTTTCAGCTGAAGTTACTTGGGACAGCAGAGGTAGAAAGTCTTCCAGAGTCAGCGGGGTGTCAGGTGAAACAGTGTTAGAAAAAAATTAAGAAGTTAGAAGGAAAGTAGAATTTGAAATCAGATTATGGGTTTAACTACAGTAGCAAGTGAGGCGGCAAATAGGTGACATAGGACCATGAGATTGATGCAGCTACCACGAAAGTGAGTCCACCTTATGGAATGAATGACCATGGCTGGCTGAGCTTGACGAAACTGGACTAGATACAGAGAGTGCAGAGTTAACAGACGATGACATGGAACTTCTCTGTTTAAATGTTTTTTAGGGAAAAAATGATGAGATGAAATGAGATGAAGACATTGGGCATTCTTCAGGCAATAGCTGGAGAGTCTGACTCTTTCTGGGCTCCCTAGAGATTTTGAAAGCTGACTTACTACTGGGAGGCCAGGTCCTTTATGCAGCTTTAAAAAATGCAAACAGTGGATTTATTTCTTCCTACTGTGATGCAGAAAACAAATCTCTGACTTCCCACAGTTCCCTCCTCTCCATTTTATCCTGCACTTCATCCTCCTTGGTATCTCGTTTCACTTCCACCCACCACACTCCTCCACAACAGCAGCTGGGGCCAGGGGTCCTTTACCACATAGAGCAAATTTATAAATTTGGCATGGCTTCCACATCTCTTGCACATCAAGGCTTTCACAGACTGGAATTCAATCACCTTCTTGGCTGAGGGACACAGGACCCTCACCCTCATCAGAAGGTAAGGGACCCCCTAAGTCAAGCCCAGACTTCTGCTGCATGAAGTGCAGAAAAATCCCATAAGCTCACTGAGCAAAACATGGTCTTTACCAGGATTCTGATGGGATATTCACAGTCCCAAGTCTGAGTGTTTGGTGACCTCACACTTAATTTTGACTGCTCTCATTATGGTGTTTAGCACTTTGGCAAGGAGATGAGAACACTCTATAGATCCATCTTGCCCTAAATGATACACATAACACACAGAAGGTCAGATGCACAGCTCATGTCAGTCAGTAACTGATTTAGATTTTGTTTAAGTTTAAGATTTGGCCCATAGCATTTTGGCTAATATATTTTACTATATCCATATCCTGGAAATAACTACGGCTCACTGAACAGTTTTAAAACATCTATAAACCTGAGGAGTGTAGCAACTGCAGTGATGGCTTCAATAAGAACGTGTTCAGTGCCAGATTATTAATCCAGTCATGCTGGTATAAAGCCAGAGTAATTCTGTTGATGTCATTGGAGTTACTTTGGCATTACATTATCATGACACAGATCAAACCTTAGCTCACAAGTGGCTCCATATTGCTTTGAAATTTTTATGGATTCCCTTTTGTGTCACTTGTTATCTTTATATCATGTTTGTTTGTTTTGGCTTAAGAAAATAATTCAGGATTTACCCACAGTCCTTCCTTACTTTTTTTGGTCTGAAGTCAGTTGTAGAGGGTTTTGTTTTGTTCTGAAGACAAAAAGAAATAGCAAACAAGCTGCCATTCTTTTCTTTGTATTTTATGAACTAGCAGTCAAGAGCTCACATTCTTTGGATTTCTGAAGGGTTTTTAAAGTTTTATCCTTTTTAAGCTGAAAGGTGTTGCAAAGCGAACATCATTTTGTCTGTTTTCATCCCAGCAAGAAGAACCTTGGGGCTGCGCAAGCTGCTATTTGCAGACAGGTTAAATTCTGGAGGCCCTACAAGACTGGGGCCTTGCAACCCCTGTAGCTGTCAGAAGTAATTCTGGCCAGAGACATCACAGCTTTGTATTCAGCATAATTAAAGCAACCACTTGGAATTGTTTGTATGTCAAGACCAAAACAATAGGCATTGAGACTTTATTATTGAAAGCAGCTGCAGGAGAGGAAGTCCTGCAGCCAGGGGTTAGTTAGTAAATGATGCTTGGGACATTTTAGTACTGCAATTCAGATTCTCATGATCCTTTCTGGGAGGCTGGAAGCTATTTTGCACTGTCTTCTACATTTTCTGTCCCGTTCTTCCCTCAAGTATAAGTTGTATTAAATCTGTGAAACCAAATTTATAAATATTGGAGGTCCCACTGTGATCCCACAGTACCTGTGAGAATGTAACACATTGTATATACCACCCCTGTAAATTTGATGAGCTGAGCATTGTAAAACCAGCTAGGGGAGGCTATAGCTGGAATTCATTGTGGAAACTCTTGCCAACTTCAGTGGGGTTGGATGTACGTATTTCAGTGGGCTGTAGTTGTTTACAATGAAATCCTCCCTGCTTAGCTGGAGCACTGGTACGCCAACCAGACTTCCATGTTACTTGCTCGGAGGTTGGGAGGGCAAGGAGGAAGGGGGGTGGGTCAGTCAACTCAACAGAACTGCAATTTTAGAGTGTCAGTGGGGAAAAGTGGATTTCTCTAGAGACCCTCATGTGGAGATACATGCTATTTAACTTCAGTGCCTTTGTCTTTCCACTGACTGTACAGAGTCTGTGGACTCCTCTTGTGTTAATACTGCATTGCTTAATATGCTTCTCCAATGACCACCTCCAGGGGTGATCCATGCTGCTTAAATCCAGTATCTGGCTGTCTGAGGGGAAAGGATGAGGAGCCAGAAGGAAATGTGAGGTGTCTCCATCTCCCTGGGATCCGCACTGCAGAACTTCCTTCTGAGGAGACTTCAGAGCAACATGAAATGTCAGTTCCCATCTTCAGCAGAGCAATTACAGTGCTTCTCAGAGCACTTCATCGAAGAGTTGATGGTTCTACTCAGCCCCTCTGCCCTAGAGTGTCTCCTAATGACAAGGTAATAGGGCATCCATGGAAAACACCATGCCTTTTGAAGTTTTGGCTGTGTCTATAATGCTAAATAAAAGGCAAGGGACTGATCCCTGGCCCTGAGACCACCACCTACTGTTTTGTACCCCCACTGTTATGGGCCACCTCTTTATAGCAGGTAAGACTTAGAGAAAATAGTCAGAGCACTGAAACCCAGAGCCAGGGAGTGAGCCAATGGCTACGTGCCATCGATGTACCTGAAGGTTATGTCTCTAGAGCTAAAGAGAAGTGATCAAGGGAGTAGTCCCTGACCCATAGGCCAAGTGGCACAGTCTGGCTTGAGCCCATGCTGCTTAGGGCTAGCTTCTTTTGGAGCAGGTTGGCCACATCCACACAGCACGTGGCTTTAGCTGTTTTCTGACTCCTGGGTGGTGTTTCTATGACCATGCACTGTGATGATACTTCTGTGTGGTTTTTTTAGTTCAGAGGGGGATCTGATTCATGTGTATTACTACAAGATGGGACAATGTAAAGAAGAAAGCCAGACTCTTCTCAGAAAAACTGCTTGAGCATAAGAAACATCTTTTTTACTGTAAGGGTGATTGAAGACTGGAAGAGATTGCCCAAAGAGGTTGTTGAGTCTCCATCTTCGGAAATATTCAAAACTCAACTGGCCATGGTCCTGGGCAACCAGCCCTGGCTGACTCTGCTCTGAGCAGGGGATTGGGCTAGATGATCTTCAGAGGTGCCTCCCAACCTCAAAGATGCAGTGATTCTGTGGCTGTAAGCGATGGCATTCGTCATCATCTCAGGAGAGAGATTTCTGGGCATCCATGGATGTCTGAGCTTCAGAATTTGTGGTAGTTTCCAGCCAAACAGTGACACACCTAATGTTTGTGTTCAAAACATTAAGCAGGCCAAGAAAGGAGGCAGGGGTCTGTTTACTGGGACTTCCATGGGTTTTATCTGCCTATATCTCATTTCAGGTGAGTCGTCTCCTTAGGCTAGGCCAGATTACACCACTATACTCTCTGCTTAGTTGTATTTGAGGTGTTTTTCAAGTACTGACAAATTTGAGCAAAGATGGCAGAACTATAGCAGAGGGGCTGTGGCCTGCTTACTAGCCCTGCCTGCTGTGGCAGGTTCCTCTACATCCCATGGCTGGGCTGCTGCACAGCTCTCCCCACACTGCCTCCGCTCTCACACCCGTATCTTCTTCAAGATTTCTATAGCATCAAAATTTTAGCACCAGTTTTTTTTGAGGGGGGCCCTTATCTGTTGGACAACTGGTTTTTTTCCTGCTGTTACACAGATTCAATTACGCATCTCTCCCTGAACTTTGTCTGTGGATGTTGTATTTATGCATGCAATTTTCCTTTCTCTCACTCTCTCACCTGCTGCCAAGTAGCCATTCTGCCATTTCGGTTTTTTGGCTGCCTTTTCTGAACTGGATTCTCGGCATGCATTGTGTAAGCGCGCGCAGTAGCGCAGAAGAAGCAGGGGTAGGGAGAGATGCTTCTGGCAGTTTAGAATGGCTCCTCCAAGCTAGGCAGCTGTGTCATTTCTAAATGGTTGTGATGTTTTAATGATGGTCTAAACTAATGTGAAATCAGGTTATTGACTTCTGCTTCAGGACCTGATGATGCTTCCATACTTGCTTTGATGTTTCATTTTCTCTGTGTTTTTTTCAGGCTCCACAGTTAAAAGAGGGTAGTAATAGAGGTGGGGAAAGGAGAAGCTTGTTAAAATGGTATTAAATCAAAAGCTAAGAAATTAACTATTACAATGCCAAAACTGCAGCTGCCAGTAACAAAATTGAATGCACCATTCCATTTGGCTAAAATTGTGCCGCTTAATCCAGTTTATTATTCAGATGCTTTGTTTACAATGCTGATGTTTTAATGAAAACAAATTTATTTTAGTTCCATCTCTTCTGCACTTTTGTCCTCAGGAGGGAATATGAGGCAAGGAGCCCCAGTTTCCCCTCTGTGGCAAATATCCTATGGACTAAGCTGGGGACTTACGAAGCGGGAGCTTTCCCCGCAGCTGAACTGGCAGAAGTCAACATAATCATTTAAGCATGAACCAGACTGGTTTTCTCTCCACTTGCATAAATCCATAATACTTAAATCCATAGTCCTTCACTGTTGAATTACTGCCAGTGGTTTCCAAATACAAACTCCTTATTAAATAAACAGGGATCAGATAACATGCGTTAGAGTGCAGTTGACCAGTGCTACTATAGATTGCTTCTATCTGAAAAACACAGATTTGTAAGGGGATGCTGGATGCATGCAAGAAAGGATTACCAAGCACAGATGGCAGTGCTCATTTATAGCAGTGGAGCAAGGATGTAATAGTATTAACAAGCGAAGGCTCTGATTTTGTACATGAGGAAAGTGAAACCCATCACACGGAGATCACAGAATCACAGAATCACTAAGGTTGAAAAGACCTGTAAGATCATCAAGTCCAACCATTACAAAAAAAAAAACAACAAAAAACAAAAAACACACCACACCACACAGCACCATGCCCATCAAGCCACATCCCACAATGCCACATCCACATGTTCCTTGAACACCTCCAGTGATGGTGAATCCACCACTTCCCTGGGCAGTATTCCATTGTGTTACCACTCTCTCAGTAAAGAAATTTTTCCTAATATCGAGTCTGTATCTCCCCTGGCGCAACTTGAGGCCATTTCCTCTAGTCCTGTCACTAGTCACTTGGGAGAAGAGACCAACACCCACCTCTCTGCAACCCCCTTTCAGGTAGTTGTAGAGAGCAATAAGGTCTCCCCTCAGCCTCCTCTTCTCCAGGCTGAACAACCCCAGTTCCCTCAGCCGCTCCTCATAAGACTTGTGCTCCAGACCCCTCACCAGCTTCGTCGCCCTTCTCTGGACACGCTCCAGCACCTCAATGTCCTTCTTGTAGTGAGGGGCCCAAAACTGAACACAGGATTCGAGGTGCGGCCTCACCAGCGCCGAGTACAGGGGCACGATCACCTCCCTGGTCCTGCTGGCCACACTATTTCTGATACAGGCCAGGATGCCGTTGGCCTTCTTGGCCACCTGGGCACACTGCTGGCTCATCTTCAGCCGGGTGTCGATCAACACCCCCAGGTCCTTTTCTGCCAGGCAGCTTTCCAGCCACTCCTCCCCAAGCCTGTAGCATTGCCTGGGGTTGTTGTGGCCAAAGTGCAGAACCCGGCACTTGGCCTTGTTGAACTTCATCCAATTGGCCTCGGCCCATCCATCCAGCCTGTCCAGATCCCTCTGCAGAGCATTCCTACCCTCAAGCAGATCAACACTCCCTCCCAACTTGGTGTCATCTGCAAACTTGCTGAGGGTGCACTCTATCCCCTCATCCAGATCATCAATAAAGATATTAAACAAGACCGGCCCCAAAACTGAGCCCTGGGGGACTCCGCTTGTGACCGGCCGCCAGCTGGATTTCACTCCATTCACCACAACTCTCTGGGCTCAGCCATCCAGCCAGCAAAGTCACTGATACGAGCAACTGGCAATATTTTCCTGCCTAGTTCATTGTCAGCTACATCAGTGAAGACGGTTGAGCTATTCCCATGTGAATTAACATTTTAACCCATCTTTTGTCGCTGCCTTGAGCCCAAGCTGGAGAGGTGAAGGAGGAAAAAAAGCACATAACATCATGTCTGTAGGGAATCTTGCAAGTCCATCTGCATTGCCCACACTCTACCATCATCTTCTGTGCCAGGGTCTATGTGAAGGCCAATGTGTTTCATGGAGATTTCTAAAAGCGAGACAAGCTGCCAGTCCCACTCCATCGTCTCCTTTATTCCAAAGCAACAGGAGAAAGTATTGAGATGTGATACTTCAGTGGTACCTTCGAAAAAAATTCCCCATGGGAGATGTAGTGATGTTGGATTTTCTATTAAATAAAACCTAAGCAAGCCTATTTATACCCTCTTCAGACCCTTTTATGAAATCTATCTTTACTTAGGATCTCTACTGTACCTGTAGGGTCTCCAAGGATGGAAGAGAACAGAGTAAGAACTTTCCATGTCTATTAATCCAAACTGGAAAGTATAGGGATTAAGGTAGTACAAACACATGTCTTTCCAAGCACATAATTAGCCACTTTGAACAGACTATCAGACTTTTCAGACTTACAACGTGTAAGCAATTTATTCTGACTTGTTCATATCAAGGTGGCATACCTGATGCTCTGCCACAGAAAAATACCTGGTGACTGGTTAATTCCAGTGCAAGTGTTACAGCTCCATGTTCAGGTGGTTGCATCTCTTTTGTTTGTATGCTACAAATCATAAAGCCTGGTACTCATTTGCGCTCAGGAAATTATCTGAGTTTTTGCAAAAAGAAGTGTTGAAACCACATTTTTCTCTGAAAATGCCATAGATTATTGAAAATTTTTTAGGAGTTCTCATTGCAACAGTCAGGTTACTGGCCTGTGGTCAATGTGTGCTTTCTTGACTATCTGGTTATTTGCCTTTATTCATAGTTTGCTTTTTTTGTTTGTTTCTTTGCTATTAAACAGAAAGTTATATATTGAAAATTATTTTACATGATGTCTCTGTTCCCATCAGTCCCTGAAATGTAAAATGGTGTCGTGTACTGTTTTGTTCAGCTGACTAACTGCATCTACATCTATAAAATTATTCAGTCTTCAGTGGCCAGAGGCTCATCTTATTATTTTCTTCCCCTTAAATAACTCTTTAAATAAAACATTGAAAATGAAAATGTGGTTCATTGGTTACTGACTTTTTTTATAAACTGTTATCTTTCTGAATATAATTCACTTCTTCAAGGTTGAAATTCTGAGTGTAAATATTAGCTTGATTAATGGAAATTGTATGCATAAAACCTTAAGCACAGTGCTAGAAGTCTTCCCTCCTCTTTGTGCCCAGGTACAGTCCCTTCTTAGTACCTCAGGCTTGCAGGGGGAGGACTTGGTCATAATGCGACTTAGAGAAATACGTATTTTCCCTCCTCTGGAGCAGGGAGAGGGAAGTACTAAATTTACAAGAACTTCAGTTTAATACTTTCAATTTTATGCTTTCCATTTGTATAATCGTGTCAATTTTATAATGGCATAAAGTAGCACTAAAACGTTCAATCCAGCATAATCCAATTACTATTTTGCTCTCTCAGGCATGTCTTATTCTTAGATAGGAGAAAATCACCAAATGTGATTATTTTATGGATTCGCATGTACACTTGGTACTGTAAGTAAGCTATGTTGTGATATTTGCCTTTGTTTTCCCATGTAGCTGTTGCTGAGAGGCTGTCTCAGTGCTGTGACATGGAAGAAGATAATAGTTCTAAAAGGTTATTTCATAAGCTATTGAAGGGGTGCACTTGTTACAAGCAAGTTTTCCAGTGTCTCAAACCAGAATTTGCAGGGTCGGTCTTCTTCTTTGAGGGAATTTTCCTTCTGCCCCCACTTAGGGTGATACCCCCTGAGCAGCATCAGCATTCTCAGGGATGCAGATGCATCTCCAAGGGAGGTTTTATTATTTAAGCCCCCCCTTGCAGTGACAGCTCCGCATCAGGAAGAGCAACCTGTGATGGTGGTGTACGCTTGGTGTATTACTCATAGTTGTTGCCAACATGTCTTTGTAAAAATTGTCCTCGGATGTCAGATGAATAGGGCAAGACATGAATTTTGTGCCACAGCTGCAGCTGAGGAGAGTGAGCTGTAACCGTCACAGCAGCACAGCTTCTAGAGGTGACATCTCCTCTCCACCAGTAGTTTTTCAAATGCTGTGAAGTTTATTTTCCTTCTACATTAGGACTGGGGGAAGAACGCTGCTTTTGTTATTTTTCAGGCTCTAAATTTGTCTCTTTCCTCCTTTGCTGTGAGACAGATGTTGTTCCTTCCATATATTGTGTTTACTTAGAGACTTGCAAGGGGTTCCTAGGAAAAGATGTGCTGTAGTGCTATACCTCCAAAGGGCTGGGATCAGCAGACTGTATCATTGGGATCTGAGCTAGTGAGCAGGAAGAGATATTCTGTCCATCTGTGAAGGCAACAAGAACAGATAGAGGGGAATCTTACAACTGGTTATGGCTGAGTAGGTCAGGGTATTGCAGCCACCATGGAAACAAAACAGAAGTCTAAGAACATAGCATCGATACTTAAGGCAAAGTGGGTTAATACTTATTTTAACACTCAGGTATCCAGTGTCCCAAATTCCCTAAACAGGTTTTGTCTCCATTGCAGAAGTACCGGTAAAATTATTTTTTATATCGGCACCAAAGTTCAAATCTTAAAAGCCACAGATGGCCTCAGTGTGTAGCACAGGTCTGCGAGGTTCAGCACCTTCTCTGGTCTGAAGGGCCACAAAGTTCTCCCGTTGCATCCGACCCTGCTCTGGGTTGCTCTCCTGTCTCCAGGACTAAGGATCAGGCTCCACACTCCAGCTTTCTATGAGGACACCCAGAAAGCACCACCATCTCCTCTCCAGAGTTAGCTTTACCCTTATCTTCCCTTCAGAATATGCTGGGCCTTTTCAGGCAGGCTTCTCTCCCCGCCTGCACCTGCGGCGCTGGGAGCGGTGTTGGTCTTTGGCAATTATTGAGGCTGCCCTTCGGGGTTCATTTCCTAGATTAGGTGAGCCTGTCCCCATGCCAGGTTTTCCAAAAGTTGTGGCTTTTTCTGAGGGAGCACTGTCTCAGTCTCACAAATCCCATCCTTCTCTTCCAGTTTTTCCTTCCGGCTTCTCTTCTGCACATAACCACCTCCCCAGCAGCACCTGCAACACAGGGGGGATTTAGAAAGGCACGTACTGATTTTACACTGCAGCTGCCAATGGCTTTAGGAAGGTGGAAGAGATGCAGCTCTGCTGCCTTTCAGCCCTGTGAAAGGGTGAGGATAAGGCCAGGAGGATGTGTTGCAGGAACTGGGAGGCTGTGGGAAGGTTTCACTGTGCTGTAGTAATACTAATACAGCATTATGAGGAATCCCCAAATGGCTGATTAACTGTCAAATTGCAATGCTGTGCCCGTGCATGATGGTATCTGGGAAAATGCAGCAAGGCAAACTAATTAAAGTACTAACCTGGAGATTCTCTACATGTCTTTGCTTTTTATCCCCTCTTCTTTTCCTCAGTTTTTTTCTCCTCCTTTTCACTTCCATCCTTGCCCTTCATTTTCCCTCTATTTTATTTATAAAATTCCCTTTTATCATTTTCTTCCCATCTAGCTTCTTTCATTTCTCCTTTTCTCCTAGCCTCTCTGTGACCCATATTGCATTTCCCCTTCTGTTAATCAGTCCTTCCCCAGATCCTGATACCTCATGGGAACCATCGTTCAAGGGCTTCAAGGCAGATTTTACAGTTTTTCCTCTCTTGTTCTTTTCTTATCTGCTTTGCAGGGGTAGGGACTGTAGTCTGAGTGGCAGAGTGTTCTTCTTGTGGCTGCTGCTGGTGGTGGAAGCACAAACTTGCTGAAGGTCCCTGAAGGGACCCTACCAAGATTCAGCTGAATATTTTCAGTGTTTCACACGCAGAGTACGCGCTTCACAGAAAAGCTGTTTCAATGCAGTCACAGTGTAATGTTTGTGTATAAGGCCAGAACGATGATGGTGCAGGGGGGCAGAGAGGGAGAAGAATTAAGCAGGCTTTCCAAAGTATCATCACAAAAATACTCATTTAACCGAGGGGAGGAAAGGAACGCCATCTCTTTCATAGATATTTGAAATGGCATGTTCCTGGAGTTGTTGGTTTCGATTTTCAGCTATGATAGGCCAGCTGTTATGTCATTTGCTGGCGCTAATTACTGCAGGACTTAAGCTGATCGTGTTTCTGAAGAAGCCCAGCTCAGCTGGGCAGCTCCAGCTTTGTCTCTCTGGCCGGCAGCAGGGAGGGCTTGGTGGTGCCGGGAAACGTCTCCGAGCCAGCCCTGTTTCTCCTGTGCTTCCGCCAGCTCTTCCATGGGGTGACCCCCATGCAAGGGGCTCCGGAGGGGCCGGAGGAGCATTGGCAGAGCTGCTGTCAGCTCTCCAGGCCGAGCTTGCTGAGAGCAACTGCACAGCCCCGGGCAGCCCGGTCCTGCAGCTGCCTCCCCAGCTGCAAGTGCTCCGGGGCAGAGTGAAAGAATAGGCATTTTTTAAAATCAGGAATTACTCATTACATCTGGGAGCTCTCTGATGCCATGTCCTTCTAGAAGAATCTCCCTGTCAAAAGCAAGCTTATTACCAATTCAGTTTATTCTCTCCTATTAGGTTGAACCACAGAGCAGCTGAGTTAAATTGACATCATTGGGTATTACCCAAAGAATTAAATTTTTTAGAATTAGAAAGCCTATTCTCCTCCCAAACAATTTCATTCTAAATTCAAAGATAGATTTAAGGCACTCTTAACACAGTAGAAGCTGCTACCCTGCAGCCAGAGGATGAGCTCCTGCTCTGGATGCGGGAGCCAGAGCCCCCTCCACCAGCTGCCTGTGGTACCCCCTGGGGAGCAATGCTGTGGGGTGTCAGGGCTCCCCAAAGCACGGGGCGCAGCCTGCACGAGGCTCGCATTCCGCACGAACAGTCAGAGGCTTCACAGTGTTCAGGAAGTTAATAATCAGTTATGAACTCAGAAGTTTTTAATGGCTTTTAAACTCAAATTTAATTTCACTTTCAATCACGTTGTGTCAAATTTAGCTTAAGATTAGGTGACAGGCAGTCAGGCTGAACTGCTGTTGCTCTGTACCTCTTCACTTTGCTTTCCTGCCAGCCACAGATGAATAGATTTACTTTTTTTAAAAAAAAATTTGCATAAAGGTAGGGGTGAGTGTGCTCAGAAGAAAATATCTGCATTCCTCAAAGCCTTTGTTATGTAAGTAAGCAAACAACACCGGTGTAAAATGCCACTGTGTGACATTTGCAGCACTAAATATCCAGTTTTGTGTTGGGCAGAAAATGTTTTTTTTCCTGATGCATTTTTAAGTTATTTTCTGGCTTTCCCTGTGACTAGAGAAAGGATGTTGGGGATGATAGAGAAACTGGAAAGTCTTTGAAGTTCAGATTGGCATCTATAAATCATACCACAGAATCATTAAGGTTGGAAAAGACCTGTAAGACCATCAAGTCCAGCTGTCAACCCAACACCACCATGTCCACTAAACCATGTCCCAAACTGCCACGTCTACACGTTTTTTGAACACCTCCAGTCATGGTGACTCCACCACCTCCCTGGGCAGCCTGTTCCAATGTTTGACCAAACAGCCTGTTCCAATGTTTGAACCTGAGTCAATCCATCAGAAATTATTTTCCCCCAGGCTAGATTGGTGGGCATCCCTGTGGTTTTCGATTCTGCTTTTTTTTCTTTCTTCTGCAATGTGGGTCGTAACCAGCTTCTTAGGATTGTCTGAACATTTTTATTTAGTATACTTAGTGGCTGTG
This sequence comes from Gavia stellata, assembly GCF_030936135.1. Classification (NCBI taxonomy): domain Eukaryota; kingdom Metazoa; phylum Chordata; class Aves; order Gaviiformes; family Gaviidae; genus Gavia; species Gavia stellata. Next base: position 25,784,149 of record NC_082594.1, on the reverse strand, counting down.
CCTTCAAACGTCTCTCTGATCTCTTCCTCTGGCAGACTGTATTTTATATGGTTTTCAGTCTGTTTTACTAAAAGCATTAAATGGAGTGTTGACAAGCATTTTGTGGTTTATGGCTTGATCAGCATAGGAGATGGGCATTCATTGGACTCCTCTAGGCAGAAATATCCATAACATGACTGTTGGTGGTTGCTGGGGACGGACCTGACTGGTCTGTTCCTCCAGCCTCCCCAACAAAGGGTTACTTTCTTCTAAGAACCTTATAGAAAACTTATTTTAAAGGTGCCTTGCAGAGTTGGACTTCAAAATTTCAGAGAGTCCAGACTGTTGCCCCCACACTTGGAGCAACCATTTTTAAATGGGTGGGATTTAATCATAGCCTCTGTCACATCTTTTTTGCTCCTTTTCCAGAGGAGAGACTGTTTTACACACGACTCGTGATGGGATTTTTGCATTTAAACATTTTTTGCCTTAGTTTGAAAGGGTGTCTTACTGCACGCTTTCTCTTGCTAGGTGCTTTCATAATTAAGTATCTCACGCTGGTAGCAACTTCCAGACTGTCCCTCTGCTGAAGTGAGCTATCCTGAGTGCAAGCCTAGAGTTAAACAGAAACAGCTCTGTTCTCTTAACTCCTGTGATCTTACATCAATTCACCAGTTATTATTTCCTCTTGTCAAATGAAGCAATAGCAAAGCTTTGAAATGGCATTGCGGCTTTTCCAAAGAACAATTTCCCTCTCCTTCTCTCGCCTCCTTCTGCCTTTCCCTGTATATTTGATAGTACATCAGCTTCCTCTTGAAATGATCCCAGTAGAGCACTTCAGCTATTTCAGCTGGGGGTTTTCTGAAGGTATTTTTTAAAAACTAGCTTCTACAGCAGAGTTTGGTTATAATGAAGGACAATAAAAAAAATCCTTCTGCCTTGGAGAGCCAGTCTTATGCTCACTAATGCATGTGGTAAACTCTGTGCCTGGAATATCCCCACTGGATTCAGTCAGTGGTATTGTTTGCACACACCGAGTTACGCACCTGTGTAAGTGCTTGCAAGGTGATGGCTTTAAATCTCACTAGAAGCTAAAAAGATATGCATTGCAGTGCAGTAGAGACTAAACCAAGACAACTCACATTCATTGTCTTTTTTTTTTTTTTATTATCTGTGTTTCTAAAATGGCTGTTATTTAGCAACATATATAACAAAGACAACAGCGATGGTCTTCCAAAGAATTCCTTCACCCCACTCCCATACTTATCAACACTTTGATCTAGGCAGGATATTCAGGAAACTTGCGGTCTGGGCAATTTCCCAATGATGCTGGGTGAATATCTGATATGACAGAAGACACCAAGGGCTACAGGATTTAATCCTAGCACAGTTTTTCGGATTAATAAATGACATACATAACCAAAACCCTTCCAGGCTTAGTTTCTTGCTGTTACTGCAGGATGGAATGTGGGCTTAGTCTGCTCCAATGTTTCTGTTTGATGTAATTTCCTAGGAAATCACAGAACAATAGTCTTTTGAGTTGACAGGATTTTAAATGCTTATGAGTTTGAAAATAAGGACCAGGTAAGGACTGTACCAGGAGTCAGATTAATGGCCAGCCTGCAGTGCAGATATCTTGAGTGAGGTGCTGTCATTGATACCTTTGGCTCAGAGGAGAACTTATTGTGCATGGAGTTCTTTGCAGCATACGAGTGGAGCAGGAGCAGCCTGTCTTGGTGGCCCAAATCTTCACATAAATCAATGGCAATCCTGGCGTGGACAGCATATGTTCAATGAAGTTCACAATTTTCACAGCCTTTCTGTACAAAGCTTCATGGTGGACTGAACAATGACTTAGGATGCAGTAGGCTATTCACAATATCACAGGGTTTTCCTGGGGGCATTGCTAATACCAGTGTACCATGCCAATCCAGAACAGCTGAAAAAAAAGGATGCTTGGAAAGATTTTTGTTCACAGTAACACATGGTGTCAATGAATTGTGCAATGGGAAGTCTGTAGGCATGGATCTTTCTGGGTGCTAAATGAAGTGGAGGAGAAATGATGCCCCTCAGAGTTTTTGTTTCAGACTGAGCAGCTTTTGGTATTCATCATCATTTTCAGTTGCTGTTTTTTAAGATGTGTCTGTAAACAGAGGACTTCTTAGAAAATATCTTTTTCAAGGGTAGACTGAAAAAGAGAGGAAGACTTTATGAAGCAAAAGTTAACAGCTTCCAAAGTATAACAGTATGAGCAAGTTAATAAACATTGAGTGGTAGGTCATAAAATTCCTTTCAGATTTATATAAGAAACGAATACATTGTATAAAATCAAGGAATAGATGACATTTCTTCCTTTAAAAGCCTCAGCAATTTCTCTTTAATGGCAACATAGTATTTGGAAATACTATTTCCTAAATAAACAATGTCATACTGCTTAACTTAAGGAAATGTACTTTGGTAATAAGAATTTCAGCACTTGTTTGTCTCCCTTCCCTTTCTGTAGGACAGTTGCACTGACTTAAATGAGTTAGCCTAGCCTTGGTTGTGATGGAGAAGGAGGCAAGCCAACTCAAGAGGGACCATGTTCATAGTGTATATGAGAAAATTGCTCCGTACGTCAATGACACACGCTACAAAGCATGGTCAAAGGTGCAGCAGTTCATTTCAGAGCAGGAACCAGGCAGCCTGATTGTTGTTATTGGTGAGTGCCATTGTTTGTCACATTGCTAATGACAGTCTAAGTATGTACTCTATCAAGCAATATTTGTGGCAGTAGAATTTGGAGCTTGTGAATCAAACTGGGGAATCAAAATGGCCAGACTCACTATCAATTTTGCCTCCTACTTTGCTCCACCATTCATAGGTACATGAAGACAATTTGACTTTTCCCAGTATCCAGTAGGTCAACTAAACTGAAGCACTAAACTGAAGCTAAATTAAGATGTCGTTAGTGGATGCTAATATTGTGTATTGGTATGATAATTCTGGAATTTGAAGTCTTGTTTAGCTCTTAGAACATGTATTGTGTGTGGCAAATTTGAAGCAAGTATCATGACACCATCCTGAGTGCTTTGGGGAACAATGTGTGACAGTTTTTAATTCCCCAAAGGTCTGAAAATGTCTAAATGGTATGAGGGAAGCCTCTGTACTGGCTTCAGCACTTGCACCAGAAGTGGATGCATGCTGGTTGCCCAAATGACATCTGGGCATTAACTCATCATTTCTACATGTTTAGGCTAGACTTCTAAACAGCTTTTTGGACCTGTAACACTTTCCAGCAACACATACATGTAGTCTCCCCACTATAGCATGGGAACGTTCATGAAAGAGAAAAATGACTGAGGGTTGGGCTAATCACACTAACTTTTTGGGTGTTGTTCAAATTTACCATATACTTTTCCCAGTTTATCACAGTCTAAATGCTGCACATTATATTCCTACCAGAACTTGGCAGATTTTGCAGTGTTTTTAATGTGAACAAATAAAATGCCTACAAAGAACCAGCACATAGAATTTTTAGCGATGTCACAGTCTTTGGACTTTGTTAACACTGTAATTTAAGCTCAGGCTTGGTTCCTGGGCTTTGGCCTGCAGAGGCTGCTGGCATGCTTTTGTGGTGTCTGTGGCCAGAGACAAATTTCATGTGATACACAATCAACAAGAGCAGTGCCACGGGGCTGGAGAGGAGTCTATCTGCAGGGCTCTTCTCTGCCTCGCCAACCCTGGGAAGCAGCCTCTGGTGTTGGATTACAGGAAATCTATTTAGTAGCTGTTGTTTGACTTATACTGGAGTCTTTCCCTCCAAAAGTGAAAACCAGAAAAAGTCCTGGAGTTCTCTTCCAGTCAGACCTCCAGGGTAGTCCTCTTTCTGCTCTTTCTCCTTGGAAAACGAAGTCTAATATTAGCCACCTCTTCTCAGCTGGGAAGGACTGAGAGAGCTCCAGCTTTTCCCTGAATATCTTTCCTTCATTCGTGGGAGATGGGATCAGCAGTTAATATTAGACAAGCAGTTACGAGCAGATTTCTATCTGCAGTTCAGCAATGATTCATCTCCCTTTCAAATGGCATAACAGGTTGATGCAGCTGGGAGGCTCCATACTGAACATAGGGACCCAACAGTGTTTCAGAATAGGTGCTATGGGATGACTGTAACCTAAATATAGGGACTTAAATATTTGGAAGGCTCCAAAATAACTATAATTTTTTTAAAAAAGGAATTAGAGCTAAAATCTGGGCTCTGACCCAAGCTTGATGTTTGATGTAAGCATAGCCATAAACAGGATGTGAACTAAGGTCTACACAAAGTACAGGGTATTATGCTAACCCAATGCATTTACCTCCCTGATCTTAATCTGAACTGTGATTTTTATGATCAAGTTAGGTTTTTAAAATTAATAATCTACTTTAAAACACACTTTGTGTTAAGATCCAGATAATTCTGCAAACAAATTATCAAAAATTTAGATAAGATCTGTTTTACTGCTGACATTAAAATTGTTTTTATCTAAAGATGTCTGCCTTTATTTCAACACAAGAAGTATTTCAATTTGGGAAGATGTAAATTTCTGTGTTGCAGGCTCCATTATGAAAAGGAAACTGCGTGGAGATACCAGAAAAAGAAACTCCACTGTTGTCATGGTGACAGCAATTAGCAGCAGCTAAAACAGCAAACAATGGATTTAATAGTTTGGTCTAATAGTGACTTAATTACTTAGCAGTCTAGTTTGTCTATCAGCATTTCAATACACAGGAATAATTCAATGCTGTGCTCCCACTACATGACGCTTTCATTTAGCATTTTGAGTCTATTACAAGCAGAACTGCAGTAGCATCATTACCATAAATATTTTTGGTTCCGTATGTGGTGCGAAGGCCAAGGTAAATGCTCTCTAGCAATCCCACTCGAACACCTCCTGTCACGCAGCAGAGAGCCTGCTAGACAGAAAGGAGCAGTCTGTGCTCATTGTACTGTGATGGTAAAAAATAACCTGAATTCCACTGCAATTGTATCATCTCCTTTAAAATGGGTGGAGAATTTCAAGCTATTAGGCCAGCCAAGGGCGTACATCATGGCTTATGTCAGGAACACATTTTCTTTTGTACAAATACCAAATGTCCGCCTTTCTTTCTCCTCCTCATTATTTCTTCAGGCTGCAGAAATGGCAAATACCTTCACATCAATTCTCAAGTCTATAAACTGGGTTGTGACTACTGTTTCCCGTTGGTGGAATCAGCATGAAATGAAGGCCATGAAATAATGGTATGCCATAGCTTGTATCTTCCTTATCGAAATGAGTGCTTTGATGCTGTCCTGTCCATTGCTGGTCAGTTCTGCATTCTGCCAGTGTCTGTAGGTCAGACCTTTAAAGGGTCTAAAGCATTTAGTCTCTTCGAGGTTTGGGGTTTTTTTCAACGACCAACAGAATATTTTGGGGTTTGTAGATGAGGTAAATCTATATTAACACAAGAAATGTATATTATTGCAAACTCAGTGAAAAACTGCAAAATGGGTAAGTCACACAGATGTGAGCTGTTTTATTCTGGTCCAAGCACAACTAAAGTACAATGTACAGAACAGAAAAAGAGCACCTTATTTTTGCTTTATGACATGGCAGAAATTTGAAATGTTGGCTCTATCAGGAGGACAATACAACAAAACTTGCTTAGGGACACTGGGCGTATTCAAAGCTCAGTATTAAATCCTTCTGCACCTTTCCAAATGCTGTTTTTGCTTCCATACTCCATGGTTTTTCAGCCAACACAATCATTTTTGTGCTGATGAGAATGACCATGACACCGATCCGGCTGAAAAGTAACCAACAAAAAGAAAAGTTGCTTTTAGCTGAATCAGTTACCCATTGTTTCACTGCAGAGAGACCTCTTTCAGCAAAAGCAGGGGATAATGCAGAGAAAGATCAAGGAGCCGATGACAAAGCAAGCAGAAGTGCTTGTTTCAGTGGCACTGCTGCCTTAAAATGTTCATCAAATAACCCCAGATTTCATTTCTTGTAAGATTTTTCCTTTTTGTTTAGTTGCCCTTTTCAATGTAACTTAATGATGGAGAAACTTCCCGTCTTTGCCACTTTTAAAGCAGACATTGAATAGTAGCTTTAGCCTTTGCTTTTTTCTCTTTTAGATTTTGAGGGTTCTTTTGTTTTGGAAGTCTTGAAATTATTCAACCACCTTTTAAAATTTAGGTCTTAAGCTTATACTGATCAAAAGTTGGACATTACTGTAAAAAAAAAACAAATTACAGTGCTCAGCAAACTTGATTTTCCTTTTCTCAACCAAAGGAGTGTGAAGGTCTCTAAGCCTTGTTAAATCAAAGTGAAATGTTAATACCTCGCATCTCTTGAAGTTAGTGAGTAGCCTTACACAGCCTCTTCTCCATGTCGCAGGTGACATTTCTTTAAGCCCTGAAGGACTTTACTTTTCAAGTCCAGGTCCACATCATATAATTTGACATTTGATGGAAAGTTGAGATTGCATTATTGTCACTGGCACATCATTGTACGGGGCTGTGAACCGTGCTCAGCTACACCATCTGAGAATCTTTCAGTCATGATTTAAGAAACGTGACCAATAGCTAACAGTCCTTATTATTGGGTTTTCACATCCCTTGCCCAGATGGAGTAACAATCATCATGTGCCCAAAGGTCATTTGGCATTCTCTGGAAATCCAGTGTAAGGAAGTGAAGAACAAGGCAGATTTGTTGAAAAGAGTGTGTAGCAACGTTCAGAAGTTGTGTGACTCAGAGTCTGTGCCCCGGGAGTCCTTGTGAACAGCCTGCAGAAAAGCAGAGTAGCTGGCCTGAGGTTGCTGCTGGAGATGCGTAACTATAGACCTTCCCATCCACAGCAAGCTGAAAGCCCTGTTTGCATGGCTGCTGTGAGAGAAGCTAGAATCGGTGAGAAATCCAGAAGGACACTTGGGCGACGCGTAGAACCGCGTGGTTATGGACTGTGGCCCTTTCAGCACTATGATATGGCTGTAAATTACAAAGTTATTTCTGTTACAGCCTTTACCATCACAGATCATACATGAACCGTAGCAATGATCATGTTTGTTTATTATTGCTGAAAAATACGGTTCAGATGCATTATAAAGCTTCAAATAATAAGTTGAATTATTATATATACTAGTATATAGTATAATACTAGTGTAGTACATATACACTATAGTTTGAGTAACCATGTGTTCTCTTAATCTTCAGGAGATTGCCTCAAAGGAGGCAAGAAATTTCTGTAGGTGTTCTAAAGCCAGGTCTGTAGTAGGAAATACTGGCAGAAGAGGAGTGTCAAGCCTAACTTGATGATTTTCCCTTGTACTCAACACCTATTGCATATGCATATATAATGAAGGATTTTTGCCAGTTCCATAGAAGGAATAACCTATACTGACAAGAAACAAATCTAGACATGATATATGAGCAAAAGTTTAGAATATGCTGCTTTCAAATGCTTAACTGTCTGTTCAAAGAGACAAATTTGCCCTGTGAGTGTGCAATTCATTCCACAATGTTTTGACTGCCTTAAGAAAGAAATCATATTCACTTTCCCAGTGTATTCATAGCACAAGTTTATTTGAGGTTTAGTATCACTGAACAACAGAAATCATCCGCTTTGCCGTATACTGATGGCTTTGTTATTGTTAGCATGATGAAGCCATTCCTGTATTATTGAAATAAGTAGGATTTCTGCCACTTGCAGTAATGGAAAGAGGACTGGCACTCATGTTTCCACTTTGGCTAAGGAATTGTTCGAAATCATAATGCAGGAACTGATTTTTAGCATGGCTTTACCTCTGTCAAGGTGGCTTTCTCCTTTGTATGGAAAGGTCATGTTCTGTGTTAATAAAATCTTGTATATGCTGAGCTCTTGGACTCTGAGATGGGCAAGGGATAAGAAGCAGCTTTTTCTATTAGTTTAGATAAGTAAGTTCTTTCCTCCAAATGCAAAGCTGAAGACATCACATTTTCCTCTCCTATTAGGAATCAGATGCTCAAGTCAGTAAAGTTATTTTATATTACTGAAATATCTGATCAGACTCTTCATCCCAGTGGGGAAAAAAGGGCTCCTGGAGTGAAGAGCATCAAATGGCTTTCCTCAGTGTTAATACCAGTATGTGAAAATTAACTTCACTTTAATCAGTGATCTTTTAGTCATGTGGTAATTTAACAGAGAAACTGAGGAGAACCTAAGGGACGTAAACCTGTCTAGTCCTCTAATTTACACTGTCTGAGAAAATGGTCTGTGTAATTGCAAATAGTATAATTCTTAAAGTTTACAAGGTGGAAGAGTCTCTTGGGAAAAAAAGAAGTCCAGATAAGAGATCCGGGAGAGTTTCCTTACTATGTAAGGTTCTATCTTTATGGTAAAAATTAATGAGACACTGAGCAAGAAGAAACCAAGTGTTAGTATCAGATCATATCAGTGTAGTTATATTGCACTGTTGTGCCAATTAATATGGCGCAACATTGCAATGCCATCATGACATAGTTTCTTTAACCCATAAAGAAACCTCATATTTCTGTGCAACCTTGGTTATTTCTGTATAACACTGAGTTTTGTCAGATAGGTATATCATCACTACCTGCCAGTTCTCCTAAATTCTGTTTTTCCTAAGGATCAACCGGGATTACATTCTAACAGGTTTTTAACTTTTTCCAACAAAAAGGCACTGTGGTCAGAAAATTACATTCCCTAAAATAAGCAATATTAAAGGCACAACAAGCAACCTGTCCCAGTGGAAAGCAGAGTATAATGAGGTCTGGTATGACAGTATCAGGAGCTCTTTGATGCTCTTTGATAGAAATTGAAAAGAAATCATCAAAAACCATGGCTATCAATAATTATAAGGAATGATGTGAAGAACCAAAGTCAGGATGGCTACAGCATAACATGAATTAGAACTAGGGTAAAGTTTTATAAAAGCATACAAAGCAAGAGGAAAACAAAAAGGAAAGAAGAGCAAATAACAGATGACAGGCAAAGCTGAATTTTTCTTTGATCTTTACAAAAAGTTAATAGTAGTCATCAGTAAGTTAGTAGAGTTTTAACCAAAAGACAGGAGTTCAGACTATAAAAAGGAAATAACGTCTTAAAGAATATTTAGATAAATTAGGTTAGAGAAATTGTTAGGAAATCATAAAATTAATCTTAAACTACTGTGAACTAGCAGATTATCTTTAAGATCTCCAGCAAGTGAAGAAAAGCAAACATAAAACTTGTTTCCAAAAGAGAGAGAAAGGACATCAAGAGGAAGCCAGCCTAACTTAGATTTATGCAAGGACACTAGAATAAATAATTTAAATAATCTAATTTAAATAAAATAAATTATTTAAACCTACAGAATACTAACGTAATGGGAAAGAGCCAGCATGTATTTGTCAGGAGCAAGCCAATCTGCTTTCTGTCTTTGACAGGGTAATCATCCCAATAGACAGGGTAGCAGGAGAAGACATGATATATCTTGACTCTCATGTCATTGTTGCAAGTAAAATAAGTAAATAGAGCTAAGAACATGGAAAAAAAAATTCTCAAAATGGATCAGTGGTTCACTATCCAATCAGGACACATTTCTAATGGGATGCTCTTGGGACACACCCTACATCTGTTTCTATGCAAAATTTTAATTAATAACTTTGATGGCAGGCTAGCGAGCATACGCAACATTTGTGAATGGCTCCTATGTAGGAAGAGTTGAAATTATTTTGGAAGATGGGATTTGACATCCAAATGATGGAGAGTTGTCTGAAATCAACAAGAAGAGATACAGAAACCATCGAGAGGGACATAGCATGCTTGGGAAGGAAACGTTCAATGAACAAAGGGAGAAATAATGGCCAGGCAAGATGGACCACAGGCCAAATACATGTGAACAGTGTCACGCTATTATAAAACCAGGCAAATACCTGCCTGGGATATGGTAACAGAGCAGTTTCATGGAAGGCAGAAGAATGAGTCACCCTCCTGCGCTTGGTACTTTTTTGATCCTAGGTGGAATATCATATCTGCTTTTGGGGACCATGGCTTCCAATGTTTGCAATCAATATGGAGACATTTTAAATAACTGAGGTTTAGAAAATCTGAATTATTAGAGAAAGCTGAAGGAATTGGGTTTGTTTAGTCAAGAAAGAAAAAAAATAAAAGACTGAAGGAAACATAATAGTTTTCAAATCATAAATTATTTTTACAGAAAGCTGGTCTTTATTTGATGTAGGAAGAAAAAAAAATAATCATCTTACCCTGCAGCAAAGGTTATTTACCTCAGATGTTAAAAGGCTTTTAAGAGCAGGTTAGATCTATTTGGGTTACATTTGGGCCAAGTGTTTAATTCTGCCTTGGAGCTGGAAAATGAACGACCTCTATTTTTCTGCATCTATTTTAATATAAAGGCCACCTGGCCTTTTTGAGAAAAATCCATTGACTCTTTTATAACCAGTTGCTGCCTAATGTTTAATACGGATCTTCTCAGAGTGGTGAACTCTCTCCCCTGATGGAAGTGAGAGGTGCAAAATACTAACAAAATCTGAACCTCGCAAGAGCTCTCAGAGACAGAGGAGAAATGCCACCCATAGTGGAATTTTCTGGTTTCAACAAGATGACCCACAGAGTACCTCTGCTCCTTCTGAGGCATCTGCAAGACCTGATTTCAGTTTCGCTCTCACCACTGTTAGTGTTTTATTTAAAGCGAATAATACAGTTATTTCTAAGGTAGTAATCACAAATTCTTAGCGATGTGGAGAAGCTCCATAGGGCAGTGAGAGCCTGTGGTTAACACCTGCAGGCTTTATCTGTCATTCACGCAGTTGCTCTCACTGGGCTTGTCAGCTGGCAGTCTTGTCTATCGGTGCAACTTTCACCAACAGCGAGAGGCCTGATTTCTATCATCTCACTTAATTAAACCAGAAGCTTTGTGTTCCTTGCATTGGTATTTTCATGCAAGTTATAACTGATTTATCAAAAATACCCTAAGTTTATTTCCAGTGGATGATACATAGTTATCTCAGGATTGGGTCAGGTCAGAAAACTTGACTCTCTTTTTTTTTTCTTAGAAAAACGTGCATCACAACAGAACGAGCTCTACCCCTTATGGTCCCTTCTATTGCTCCAAGTTACTGGAGTGCAGAACTGGTGCAAACTCCAGATACACCCTTATATTAAGTTTAATCTTCACAGTAGCAGCGAGCAGCCTGCTCAGCATTTTTAAATGTAATCATTTATTCTAGACCACAGTCGGCTATCTGTGGTCTTATCACTGTCATTGTGTTGACAGTATATCTGTTTTAAATCTTACCTACATGTTCTTAACAACGTGTTACCTGGTTGCAAGGTCTTGACCAGCTGTTGGGTGTCATTAAAAGAGGTGACAGCTTCTCACCGGCTGCACAACTTGCTCATGTACGGCTGTTGTCCCCTGCTCTTTCGGGGTGCAGAGCAATGCAGCTGTGATTTTGGAAGGAGGGGTGGCTGAGCAGCTTCCACATGATGGTTTTGGCAGGTTTGTGCTGTCACCCAACAGCAGGCTCCTGAGCACGGGGTTTTCACTCTGTACTACCAAAAGCTTATTCTGCTGACAAGTAAGACATTGAGAACAGTGTACAGGCACCTGAGCTGGATGCACATTTAAACCTTCTTCACTAAATAAAGGTCCCTAGTGCCAAGGTCTCTTTTGGGGCTGGTGTCTGACAGAGCATTGCAGAGATTTTGCTTTTTTTTTTCTTCCCAGTGCAGCCAAGTCCTCAGAGCATTCACCCAGAAAGCAGGAGAGCTCGATTCCCCTCCTTCCTCAGCCGGAGGGGTTTCAAACCCACATTTCCAATACCTGGGGACATGCCCTGGTCCTCGAACACCCAGCTGCATTGGGTGGAGGAAACCACCACCATCCCTTGGAACCTGCAGCCAAAAAGCCCAAAGGAGATGAAAGAGAAGCCTAATCCTATAGCCCAGCACATGGGAGCACACCTGGGAGGGAAGGAAAGAAGGCAGCTGCCTGCATTGTTTCCTCTATATGCAGCGACTGACTAATATAAAGTGTACAAGCAAGATTAAATGTTGCTTGAGAGCAGACTGAGTCAGCTCCAAGAGCCCACCGGGTGAACCCCAGAGGTTCTGCATCTGGCGAAACTAGGGCAGCAGGTCCAGGCAGAGCCCTGCTGCTCTGGGTGGGAAGAGGGGAGGAGTAATTCAGGCCTCGAGCAGGTGCCTCAAGGATGGCGCGAAGCAAAGGAGGGGAACGGCTTGAAAAGAGCTGCTCCACCTGACCTTATTTTATTACCCTCTTCTGCTGGCTTTAGCTCTAGGTGTCCCCACTTCTATGCTGCTGTGACAAGCATTTCAGAGTTGTCTGTAATATAAATGCAGAAGTAATCCCGCTGAAACCAGTGTAGCTAGTCAGATGCTTAAAATTAAGCATATAATTATATTCCTGAATCAAGTCTTTAATAAGTTAATTAAATTTCTTAATTATAATGATTTTTATAAAGGCTGCATCCTCATTTGCTAATGCTAACCATAAACATGGGAAAATTAAAGAAGGAACAAATTTTCCAACCTAAGTAATTAATAAGTTATGTTTTAATAGGAAAAAGTTTATAATGGAAACACTGTTTGAAGTTTACTCTGTAATTCTTTTAAATAATTCTTTGGTATAATAGTATTTTTCTTCCCCTTTTTATTTTTGATACCACCATAATGAAAAGAATAAAATCATATTTAACTTAGAATCATGCCTTCTATATATGTTCCAATTGTTCCTATTATTAGAGCTGACAAGATAAAGTGACATCTGAAGTGTATATACAGTATATACAAAAGAGTCTCCAAGATAAAGATTCTGTGATCCTTAAATACTTTCCAAATGTCTCTGAAGGGATTTAACTTCAATAAAGAAACTTGACAGAGAAAGGCAATTTCTGATTACACAGATTTCTTTTTGCCATTTAACAGGGTTGAAATTGAATCACTGACCTAAAATACTAATTTTGAAAATTACTTCTAAAAAAAAATTCAGACAAAGTTGTTGATGCTTTCAGTTTTGTTCTCTGCAGACAGCTGGATGACTCAAAAACGTATCTTGCATTGTCTGCTTGTTCTAAATAATCCCTTTTAGTAGGATTAGTCATAGTATTAAATTAAGAGAAGGAGGAATTAATTATATTCTTATGAAATGAAGAAGGGAAGAATCTTTGAAATGTTCTCCTTTCCTCCTCACCCCCTCCCTTTGAAATCTAAAATTGCATTATGTATTTTTCAGTTATGGAAAATCTTTCAATCTTCGATTTAAACAAAAGCAGTGGGAATGAGCAGTACATGGCACAAAATTAATTTGGATTGACTTTTAGGTACACTAGGGGAATGTATGGCCAAAATGAAAAGGAATGCTTGATTTATAACAACTGTTAATCCATGAAGCAAGGCCTTGCTGCTGCAAAGAGCTGTCAGGGGTTTTGGACAAGCCCCTGTGCTCACCCCAAACAAATATTTTTGTGATTAGATTTCTTTTTTGCAATGGTTTGTTTGGATGTTTAAAAAATTGAATGTGGTCCTACTTGCCTCATCACCATGGCGTGGTGTTGGTCAGTATGATAACAGTATAATGTTCATTAAAGCCCTTTCTGTAGTGAATTTAACGATTTTTTCTAGCGTTTGTTACAAGGGTTACATAACAGCTAAAAAGCTCTGAATATTCTTCTGTGGAAAAAAGTATGAGGATAAAATTCTGGAAGAAACAATAGTAGGTAGACAGCTACAGGGGAGAGCAGTGTAATAATAAGGATGTATCACTAACTCTCTGATAAACTTGGGGAAAATGACCACAGGTTATTAAGAGCGATTGCAAGGGCTGTGAGAGCAGAAAACACAATATTGAGAAACTGCAATTATCCATATGTAGGTTGTGTAAATGATACACAGGGGCTCAAAGCCTCTTGGAAAGATTAATCTGAGAACCCACAAAAGGGAAACAACTCTTATTAGTCTGAAACGGTGCATCAGGTCCACATTACTAAGTAATTGTGAAAGAACCACATTATTTCACTGCCCGTAATGTGACTGTAATCGAACCTCCTGCTAGGAACAAAAATGCGGTAAAAAAAAATCCACTGCATAGAAGTTTACTGCCAAAAAGGAGGAAACTCTTAAGGGAAATTGGAAGGGAAAGCCAGAAGGGTAAAATGCTAGCAGACGAGTGGGGAAAGTGCTGAAAGACTCAATGTTGAATGCTTAGTGTAGGTGTATGGCACGTGTAAAAAAAAAAAAATTCAACAGATTCCTATGTAATTTATAATTACAAATTAAATGAATAGGCTAGTGATAAAATTTGCTGGTGACATAGAGTTATTCAGGATTGCTGATGGCAAAGACTTGCAAAAAAAAGTCTCATGTGAAACTAATGACTGGGTGCAAAATTGCAGGAAAGTACTTGTGGATAAATGCTAGGTAATGTGCATAGAAAAAAATAACGTAGTGTACAGGCACAGTGGTACCCTCTATTCTTGTTCAGGAAAGAGATATTGAAGTTATTATCAGACTCATTTTCATTGCCCTGAAAAATATTAGCTCAGTGTTCAAACCTGGTCAAAAAAGTATTCAAATATTAAGAACAAAAATGAAAATCCAGAAGAATGGTAGAAGATAAATACCTGGTGCATTCATATCTTGAATACTGCAAGAAATTCAGGTTTTCTCCATCTCTGGAAGGATATAGATGTACTAGTAAAGGTCCTTATAATGATCAAAGATGCAAACTGTTTATGTATGAGGATAGATTAATGGGCTTGGGCCTAATAAAAAAAGTATCATCATAAAAGTATCATAAAAGAAATGTATACACCATACTGCTCCTGAGGGAGAGGGAGATAGCATCCTGGAACCCACAAATTATATTAAATTAGTGAATATGTGGTTTCTTACAACAGGACAACCACAGGGAAAGATTTAAAACAGAAGGAACCATTTTTCTAAAAAATATATAATTAAATTGCAGATTCCTTTGACAATGTGAATTTGTGTAATCAGAAAAACAAGTGAGTCCAAGAAAGTATCCATGGAGCACAGATCCATCATTGGCTATTAGATACAAGCTCCGGCCTGTGGCTGAGGAAGCCCTTAGGCTGCCGACCGCAGGAGGAAAGGGCAGACAGCATCACTCTTCTTCCCTTCTTTCTTTCCTGAACATCTGGTCCTGACTGCTGCCACAGCGTGGTGCTGGAGGGATGTTTGGTCTGACTCAGAATGTGTTTCCTCTGCCCTGATACGGTTTTTACCACCTGCAAGCTTCTGTATTTATTGTAATTTAGGACAAAACTAATTTTCATTTAAAGTACCAGTCATGACAAATGCACTTTCAAGCATGTGGACCCTTTTTTTATAGTGTCTGGATGGTGAGAAATCACCTTAAAATATGTTGAACAGCTAGTGAAATATTGTTCTAGGGGTGTAGCACTGAAAGGCTCCAAGGAGACCTTATTGTGGTCTTTCAGTGCTTAAAGGGGGCTTGTAAGAAAGATGGAGAGAGACTTTTTACCAGGGCCTGTAGTGACAGGACAGAGGCAACAGTTTTAAACTGAAAGAGGGTAGATTTAGATTAGATACTAGGAAGAAATTTTCTACAGTGAGGGTGGTGAGACACTGGAACAGGTTGCCCAGAGAAGTTGTGGATGACCCATCATTGGAAGTGCTCAAGGCCAGGTGGGATGGGGCTTTGACAACCCAATCTAGTGGAAGATGTCCCTGCCCATGGTAGAGAGGTTGGACTAGATGATCTTTGAGGGTCCCTTCCAACCCAAAACATCCTATGATTCTATGAAATATCACCCCCAGTGCCATCTACTTGTCAGCATGAGAGGAATTGCAGGAGAGGCAGATCTGAACCATTTCCACCGGAGGGGAGGGAAGCAGGCTCATGTCGCTGCTGGGCTGCAATCAGGCCCTTGGTGAGTGTTTGCGCCTCACTGGCAGTTAACGTGAGCCGCTCCATCTCTGAAACGGCACCTTTACTGCACATTACAGATTGTTCAGTTTAAACACAGTTTCAACATACAAGGAATTTGATGTCAAGGAAAAGAAAGGAATGATTTTTTGTAAGCCACCTGCTTTAGGTGAATGTGGCTGCGTGGTGATCTTGGAGCCTGACAGGTTTGGCTTTGATTAAAAACAATCATGTGCAATAATTGCGTGATAATCAGTGATTTCAGGATAGTGTGATGTTGCCCTGTGCGGATGCTCTGTTTCCTTGAGTTATGCATTTTTAAATTGAATACATCACTCACAGCTTTTAAAATTATCATCTGACAAATTTTTCTTGACAAGACTAAAGTTTTGTTCAGTGTGAGATTTTATTAAATTTTTATTTTGTAATGATACTTGATGCCTTTTTAATTAAAAAAGCCATAATGTTTCAATGTCAACGTTTCGACTAGTGCTAGAGGACCTGAGCTTTTGGAATTGATTTCTGTTCATCTCAAACAAGTGAAACCTGCAGGCAGAGCAGCTGAATAACTAAATGTTAAAAGACCCTATTTCTTCAAAGCTTGCCTTTTGATCCTCACATTGCTGCTGAGGCTCTGAATGCATCATTCATTGCAGGGAGAGTGTGTTCCTGTCTCAGCTGGGTTGCATGCTGTTATTCTTTTAATTGTAAAGTGTCCTTTTTCTCAGGCAAAATGGATCTGATGGTGAATGGCCGCCCTGACAGACACAGAGAGGCTGCAGATACAGAGCTTCTGCTAGCATTTTCTATACTTACGTTTCTAGAAGGAATCGAAAGCTTGCACCTTTTTTTTTTCTCCTTGAAATATCTGTTATTTTTCTGTGGAAACCAACACCTCAACAGCTTAACCAAAAACTGGTTTATCGTTGTAACCTGAAGTGGTATGTGTAGAAATATCTGCCCAAACTGGCACAGGCATTTTCACTGAGGAAAATACAAGGTTGGATAAATATCACTAATTCTGTTGCTTTTCATTTTCAGCATCTTTAATATGTGCCCTTTCCAGCACTATTCCAGGATTGTATCCTATTCGTATTTCTCATGTAACATTCATTTGACGTAGCTGAAACTTTGCTGAAGTCCCTGCTGTGCAGCAAGACCTGATAAACCTCCGTGTCTATTGTGAATTGCTCTAGAGCTGCGTGTTCTGAGAGCAGGAGACAACCTGCAGAGCTGCCATTTGGTAAATTCCTGCCAAATCTGGAGAACAACTGCTGTTTTGGGGGCAAAAATTTTTATTGAAATGAGAGTCAAATTTAAACTCAGTTCTGACGCAAGCAAAGCTGTGCTGCTCGAGTTTCGCCATCATAACGATGAGGTGCTCTCCATGCCACGCGTGTTTGTGTGGTGGGGGGGGTTATCAAGCAAGAGTAGGATTATCGTGATAAATGCTTGTTAATAGCAGAAGTAGACAAATGCTAATTGACTAAGTGTCTTTCACCCATATGCTGATGATTTAAATGCATCCCAGGCTGATAGTGACTGTTCATTTTTCCTGCTCTGTTACTGATGTCTGTCAATAAAGGAGGAGAAATGGTCAGGCAGTTTTAACCTAGTCCATTTTTAACAGATATCATCAGCAGGATCACTAGCACGGCTGTTGCAAGGACCATGTATGGCCTGGGTCTTTCAGAAGTGCTTTTTTCAGGCTGCAGATGAGCATTAGGTGAGGGTAAAGAAGTTGCTTTGCCACTGACCAGGTGGTAGCCTTTCATCGAGAAAACAAGACTGTTGTGTTGTTTATTGCCAATCTGAAAGATGCCACTTGTTTCAACATTTCTAAATTCTGCTGTGTTTTTAAAATAAGTGAGCATATTATGAACTCTTTTCACATGTTAGAGATAGTACAATAATGTGTAGCACAATGGAAGATAAATGATGTATTCCTGTGGTGCAAACCACTGACTGCCAGTGTGTCAGAGCCTGTCCCTGTCCTTATATTCTGAATTCATTTGTGCCTCGAGGGATACTTATTCACCTTATCTGTTCTGTTCTAGTGATTCGCTATTTTTCAATGGAAGAGAGGCACATGAGAGCAATAAAAGAGGTGGCCCGCATCTTGAGAGTAGGAGGCCAGATAATGATATATGTGTGGGCAATGGAGCAAAAACAGAGAAGATTTGAAAAGCAAGACGTCTTTGTTCCTTGGAATCCTCACCTCCTTCCTGCTCCTCGGGTGAGCCTCGCTCACATGGAGGACAAAAATCAATTCTTCACAAGGACAAAGAGCTGGCTTTAAACCAGCCCTGTCATAAGTTGGATGGGTCTTCAGAGGTACACAGGACAGCAAGGAGCCCATCCTGTGGAGGGGAGAAAAAAGCCCCGCGCACAGTGTTAGAGAAATCTCTGAGATGGTCTCTGTTCTCAGGATCACTTGAATCGGTATTAGATGTGGGTGATCAGTGGCACCAAGAAGAGCTCATTAGATACTGCAATTACAGTCTTCAGCTGAATTAACTAAACAGAGAAAAAAAAATTGGAAAAAAACAGAAAGCATGGCTTTCTGAAACATGCTTTCGACTTTTTTCTACATTGCAAACCAAGTTTTTAAAATACAGCTTTTGAAGTGGCTGTTAAACCTGTGCTGCCCATGTCATGCTGCTCAAAGCCTTTCAGAAGTTGCTATTCAGAATTAGGGCAAGCAACTATACAGCTCCCTATGGCTCCAGATACTCTTCACAATTGCAGCAGAGTGTGTTTACCTGACCTGATTTCACAGCAGAAAGAATTAGCTGTCAGACAACAACTTAAAATAGACCACCACCCAAAGCAAGGAGCTTTCTGCCAACCTCAGAACAGAAGGAGAACAGGCTCTTCTCTGTAGAAAGCAGACATTGAGCGTGCCCTGGCCACACAGAGCTGGCAGCAGATGGGTCCTGGTGGGGCCTGGCTGAGGTACTACCATGTTTTAAAGAAGGGGAATTGGCTGAGCTGATAGAGCATCATATTCCTGAGCTACATATTACTCATTCATACTTTGACTATGCCAATTGGTGCATGATTGCAGAAAAGACTGAAGTGTGGAAGATCTAGGGGAAATTTCCTTATTGAAATGCACAAAGAATACTTAGGGGCTTTCTTCCTTTTGAAAGCTCAGTGCCTTTGAAAATCTTTCCTGAAGCTTTTTATAGTCTTGGGTTTGTTTTGAGGGAGAAGGGGACATATAAGGAGGAGACTGCTTTGAAACTCTCAGGTTCTGTGACTTTGTTTTCTTTGATTTTGTTCTTAAAATACATCTCTATTGAAAATTTTTTTTTCTAGAGTTATTATTTAAGACTGAGCACATTTTAGCACACTGACCCCTTTTCATAAACATCTGCCAGCTGTGCTTTGTTGCTTGAAAACAGGTAAAATACAACTGGAGGGTGATTGCTGGATTATTTTTTACATGTGCATTAAAAGTCTTTGTTATTAATTTATAACTATATAATCACTTGTGTCAACTTTTTATTTTAAAATTTATTGTACTCTGCCACTTGATGTGACATAACACAGGAAGAAATGGAAAGATGCATTATTTTATTATAGTTCTTTGTCAGCCTATAGGATACCTCTAGTCATACTAGACAGACAGTGTTTTATAAGAATTACTAGGTGTATAGAGCTCTCATGGCAGAGACAGTAACTCATGACACTGATGTAGTCTAGAGATCTTTTTCATTGCCTTGTAGCAGGCACAGCCAAGAAAGAAAAGAGACATTTGCCTCCATATATACCACTACATGACACCCCCCCCCCTCAAAAAAATAGTTTTAAAAGTGAACTTGACATGTATGCTTAAGCCTGGATTGCTCTTTTTCCCTGTCACAAAACTAGGACGAGTCAGAAGGATTTAATAACTCATTTAAATCTGTATAGTGAATGAGCACAGCACAGAAAAGTGTTCCAGTGACTGCTAGTCAACTGAGAAAATATTTATTAAGAGCAGCATGCAATACTAATGCTTTTATCTACAGCTTTGCCTTTGCAAAGAAGATCAGATTCATTGTCCGATTTTTACAGATAAAGAAACTGAGGTATGTAACTTTGCTTAAGGTTGCAATGTAGAGTAAATATTTGGAAGAAAAACAAACAAAAATTCCAAGCAACATGGCTGCTTTGCTGATGACTATTTATGTCCTAGGGAGGTCTGCCCGTAATTTTACTTCCTACCTTTGTTTCTGTGGATTTGTGAATCAGCAAGTCAGAGATCAAACTTGTTTTCTGAGAAATAAGCCCTTGCGTATTCTTTATATGTCTCTCAGTATCATGTTTTCCAACATAGCATGGAACTGTACAGTAATCTGAACTTTTTAATGCAGCTTTAATTCAATTTGGATATAATATCTGTAATCACATTTCCTTTACTTCCTCCCATGGAGTTCACGTCAGCGGTATCGTAGTACATCTTGTATTTTCAGGTGGAAAAGCTAGAGGGGCTAATCAGTCTCCTCCATCTGCAATGACTGCCTCTGCAGTGCTCCTTTTTTCCCCCTAAATGTTAGTATCGTTGTGCAAATGAAGAAAAGAATTTTCACTCACAAAATGTTGCTGCCGTTCTGACGACACCATTCCCTTCATTTTGTACACTTGTTCCATCACCACAAGGACTTGACAGTATCTCCCTATTTTTCAGTGCAGCTTCAGGTTGCGCTAAGCAGCAGCAGCAGCACATTACAGCTCTGAGCCTCTCCATCATGCCTGCGCCTCGGGTTCAACAGGCTGTTAACCCACACAATGCACCAGAAAAATACCTTTGATCATAGCTGCCAGTCCTCGCCCTCAAGCACACCTGATGTTTAGTTTTCCTGGAAACAAATACAGGTATTTTAACTGAACCTGACTAGTCCTCTTGGAGGGTTTTAGCCTGCTCCAGCATGCCCTGAACAAAAGGTGCTCATCATCTCCAGTTCTTCCCTAGGGTGCAATGAGTCGTTCTCCTAATGCTGATACCGCGGGTCTGCCTGCTCCTGGTCAGGTGTTCCCAAAAAAGATCCATGTCCCAGGGACAGTACTAGCCTAACTGGAAGGAGTTTTAATCTCTGGACAACTGTCAGTGGCTCTAAAAGAAACCCTCCCCTTCAACAAGGAGTTGATGTCCTTGTTTTGAATGAAACAAACTGCAAAGGCCCACTTCTTGTGTAGCAAAGTGCTGCCTAAGGCATGGGTTAGAGAGACCTGCTTCCACACACGATGGCTTCCACTCAGGACAGTTGCCTCGAGTACTTCCTGGGATCAGAGTAAATTCAGCCTCTTACAAAAAAAGCTGCCCCAGGACAGGGCCCTGACTATGCAGGGAAAGAAAGTAAAAACATGGATTTGGTTGGAAGGATCATGTATGAATACTGCCTCACATTTATGCATGTCACAAATGTTATAAAGCCATAAGCTCTATTTGAATTTCTCGTTGTGATCAGAATGTCAGTAGCAAAACCAGGACTGAGTTCATTCCTTCATTTCTGTATCACAGTCTGCATTTATAGTCCTCAGGGTAGGCGCTACCTTGTGCCAAGGCATATAGCAGGGAAATGCTCTGCGCTCCTGAGCCGTGCTTGGTCCTAATTTGTTTTCCACTTGTGCTCTCTGCTTTTCTGAGCTGGATTTTCAAATGGAAGGATACAATATTTCTGGCCTTGTTTAGGCATCTAGAATGCAGATCTCTAAATCTAGCTTTGTGCTCCGTATTGCCTGTGGAGTTAATGGCAAGAAATAGCCCCTTTAGAGGACAAATAATGAAATACACCTTGAGCAACTGTTTGGATTAGAGAGTTCACGTTCTGCACTGGCTCATCTCTTTCTGTGGCTTGTGGAAGTACAAAGGAATCATTTAAGTTCTGAGGATGGAAAAGAGGAGCACAAACAAAAGCAAAATCAGAGAGACTTCCCCCACCCCACCTTTTGGGCAAGCAGTGCTGCCTACATATCCCTATTTTGTAGGAACCATGCAGTAAAATTTATTGTTAAGCTGGGAAAAAAAAAGACAAAAAGCAGCAGCCTAGCTCAGCTCTTCTTTACAGCATCTGCCACTCTGAATTTATGGCCATTTGAGGCCTCACCTGTCCAAGGGACACTTTCAGAAAAGCTTCCAATGTCTGACACGATCTCTGATCTACCTATGATGATCATCTTTACAGATACTAATATTAATAAAGCCAATGTCTTCTCACTTTTTCTGATTTGCAGGTCCCTAAAAATTCCCCAGTGTCAGAGATTTCTTAATTTTCTCCACAGACAGTTGGTTTGCTGTTCCTAATTTCTTTCGTGGACCCCTTGGAAGTCATCTGAAACAACAAAGTCGGTACCGAGCCCATGATCGGGACGGTTGTCCGAGATTAATAACTCAATAACAACTAGTTCCTTATTAAGCAGGCATTCTTTAATACAGCGCTGGGCAACACTGGGGATTGATCTGTCACAAGTGCTCCAACGGGTTAGCAAAGCACCTCAGTTCGTATACAGAAAAATCATACATATTCATCAGATTTCTAAAAAGGGCAGTCTTATGTGGATGAGTTCCCGGAATTCATTTGCATAGTCCAAGCACGCGCAGTAAAATTAGGGTTAGGGTCTTTTCACCCTCCAGTGGTCGTTCATAGTCTTCCTCACACTGTCCGCTAGTTGAACTTCGGGCTTCCTTTCTCCATTCATGGTCATGGAATTGGCTCATCCATCCTTTGGCCTCGGAATGTTACAAAAAGGTCAGTTTGAACTAGTTCTTTGGCACTTATCTTGACACAAAGGTCCTGGGTCCCTGTTATCAATGATATACTCGGGAAGCATAATGAGCTACCTCGAGGCCCATTTGATCTTATCAGGAAGGGAGTTACAGGTCTTGAAACATCCTATTAGCAACTCTGCTCAGCAAATAACTAAAACTATGCAAGTAAAGCTTTTATGTATCTCAGTAGGGTCTCAGCCAGGGACGTCAGTGATTTAACCCTTCATTCACATCCACAGCCATCCGGGGATCCACGAGCACAGCCTGGGGTCCTCTGTTCAGTACTTGCCACGTTAAGCACCGTGCCATCAGGTCCCACACAGCCCATGTGAAGCTGGCATGGTAGCTCCAGCCAGTGCTGCTCACATCACTAGAGCTAAGACACTGTGAGCGTGTCAGTGTTTATCCTCCTTTGGCATAAACAGGTTTGATGAGTCTGAGTCTATCATAAAAGATTTTTGCCCACTGGGTAAGTGTCTTTCTTCTAATTGTCTGCTAATTGGCAAACAGCTAATCCCACTTATTATCAAAATTCCTTCTCCAGAGAAAACTCAGCCAAGAGTTTCATAAACCCTTTTCCCTCATCCCTTTTAATTTTGAAAATTGTTCCTAGTATTATTTGGTAGCTATCACCTAAGGAGGTGTTCTGTTTGAGTTAATCAGCTCCTGCAAGGTTATCTATGATCTATTTGAAAGTGCCTTAGACAGCATCTTTCCTTCTGTCTTAATTGGTAATTACTGACCTAAAATTGTCACTTACCATAGGCATTTGTACTGACCTCTCAAATTAAGATCACCCAGGAAATTAAAAGTGGAAGAAGCCTATTGGGTCACTTACTGTATCCTCCAAAGTGCATTTATTATTCATGGCAGGGAACCCAAGTGTAGGGTATTATTGAGAACACAGCAGTTAACTCGTCTTTGAAATGTAAATACAATTAATGAGTATACCTGTCTTCCCCCGGGATCTGTCCTTGTCTGCTTTGTCATTCTGAATTCTTTCCTTCTTCTCTTTGATGGGGCTCCTGATTTCCTTTCCTTCCTCTCACTCAAGACTGAAAACGACATTTTGCAGAACAATTCCAAGCAGGAAAAAGCACAGAAAATATTCCATGGATTTCTCAAAACATGTGCTCTACTAGCATGCCTTTCAGATCTCATTGCAACCAGGACTGTGCGAAGTGTCACCTGCATAATTTGGCACAACAAATCATTTGACATGAACATACTATTGCAAGTTTAAAAAAGAACACCAGCTTGCTTGCAATGAAAGCCCACACTGGCAACATTTAGCTATAGTGAAACTGTGCCATTCACTGGCTGTCACAGTCTTCCAACTAAAAGCATCACATTTAATAGAGCAAAGTAAGTTGTCCCAGGCAAAACCAGGAAAAATTATCTGGGGAAACACTGGGTTGGCCAAGAGAGGGAGTAGGACAGTGGGTCTCCATCTCTCAATCTTCAATTGCCCCATACCCAAACTCTGCTCTTTATAACTGTATACAGTGTCTTGAAAAGAGGTTAAAAATACCCAAGAAAGGCCTTTTAACAGTAAGCCTTGCCAGAGTTCCCATAGAGCCTTTATGGAAACCTGAACAGAAAGGGCACCTTCTACAAAACCAGTCTGGCTAGTAAAATGCAAGCTTCCTACTGATAGAGCCCAGCAGCTTTTTTTTTTTTTCCCCAGGAGCACTTTCCCTTCACCACCATATTCAGGTGACTCTACACAGCTTTGTAAATAAAAATTGAAAATGTCTTCTACTGCAGCCTGATGATCTACTACTACGTGTTGGAGCATAACTTCCCAAGCAGAGAAACGCTCCATTTCACATGCAGAAAGTTGAGCAGATGTGGGAAAAGGCCAACATAGCTGAGTGGGGATCTCCTGTCTGAGCTCAAATGTGTAAAGGAAATTTTTAGAAATTAGAAAATTAGGGAACTATTTTCCCTGTGAGGGCAGTGAAAAGAGCTGCCCAGAGGGATGGTGGATTCTGTGACCTTGGAGATACTGAAAGCTCAACTGGTGGGGGCTGAGCAACCCGGTGTGGCTGGACCTGCTGGGAGCAGAGGACTGGACAAGGTGACCTCCAGACATCCCTTCCAACCTACAGCACCAGAGGCAGGAGGCAGACCCTGTCTTTCACAGGAAAGGTTACTGATGAACTGTTATCCCAGGCAAGCCTTGCCGGCCACAGCCAAAGAGATGGGAAGGAGAACAGGTACATATTGGAGCCTGGGGGCAAAAAGGGGCAACTTTAGTGCCAGACTGGCAGAAAAGGAGGTGTAAGGAAGTTTAAGAGTAGGAAGATTTAAGACTGGTCGGAGGATTACAGCTACTGAATTTGGGGTGTCCTTGTTAAAAAGGAGCTCTGGGACACCAGGGAATAGAAGACAGCCGCTCTGGGTTGGGAAGCATTGTGCCAGGCAGGAGGACTTGGGCATTGGTGGCTGTAAAGCAGGACGGTTTGATGGACAAAGCAGCCTGGAGCTTCGGGGAGGAGAAGTGCTGGGGCTACCTGAGGATCCTGTATTTTAGGGCAGGGAAACATGCAGAAACTGTCTTTTCTTTTTCTGTTCTTGTTTCTTTCAATATCCACAGATATATCCCAGCAATCGTCCTCTCCCAAGTGCCTTTTCACATACCAAGCCAGGCTCTTTTGCTTGCTCTCCTTCTAGCCCATGAACCTCGGCTGCAGTGGACCACATCAATGAAAGAGGCGGAGTTGCTCCCTCCTGAGCCCTGCCAACCCCATGGGCTGATGGGGAAGGCAGGTGAGAGAGCTGGATTTGAATTACAAACATTAGGCAGTGCCTAGTTCACTGACCATCATTTTCAGAAATTATAATTTGCCCTTTTACTACTATGTTAAGAGATTCCATTGTTCCTGTTTCCCTCAAATGCAGCTGTGCAGACCAAGGATTCAGCAAATCTCGCAGGGGCTTCAAATGAAAGGTTGGGTGGGAAAGGCAGGGACACCATCAAGCAGCTTAACCACTGATACACAATAGAAATTATTTCCATCATGGAGGAGGCAGAATTTTGACAGCTATTTTTAACCTCTAACTTCCCTCCTAAATGCACTGCTAGGTAACTGTAAAATGCATTAATAAGTAATATTAAAATAAACCTATTAATTGGAAACAAAGTGAATCACCCTAATTTAAATCTCTTTAGATGGAGTAAGTGCAGAATCCAGCTCTCCCACTTCTGGCTGAGTGCTCCAGCTTTGCACTACGGAGCTCTACTCCACCGTTTGGAAAAGCATGAGCCTTGCTCACCTCCTACAAAGAATATTTGTAGATATGGGTAGATGGGTCCCAGGCAGAGACATATCTCCCTTGCAGCTGTCCTTCAAGTGTCTAAAGCCACCCCCTGCCTTGTCTTCATGTTTCTGGTAGTTGACCTCTGCCTGTCTCCAGCCACTCTCAAACTGACTTTTGCTGTTTCCACCCACCTTCATTCTTGGAAATTAATTTCAGGTATTCCAGCCTCTTTGCAAACCAGGTGAGAAGCGGACCTGAAGAAGGAGAAAGGAGGAGAAATCTCAAGGGCAGCGCAGGCATGGTTTGAAGGGACCCTGGGCAGAAGAAAGCACACACAAGGTGGAGCTAGGAACCTGCACTCCAGCAGTTATCATGGCATGAAACTACTTTGGGAGTAACACTGAGAGGTTTGTAGAAAAACAGTAACAGTGATTGACTAAGTTCTCTGAGATGTTCCCTGAGAAAGAGTTAAAAGTAGCTGCAGGACTTCCATGGGCTAAGAAGTTGTAATTTTGATTAAGAGCTGAATGTCACTTAAAGGACTATCAGGGACATGTTTCTGATATAGTACCTCATTGTATCAAAGGCATAGGTTCCCCTTGACACAGCAAAACAGAGGTTCCTCCAAGCTGCCCATACTCCTGTCTTGCCGAGCTACCCACACACATCGCTACTGGACCAGGACTGATTTTGACAGAGGACTGTGGTGTGGCAGCAAGGATGCTCCCACTGCTGCGTTACTGCAGGGAAGCAGAGGACAGCAACCTCAGCTGTTGCCCAGCATTTTAGATGACATCTCATAGCATCTTGTTCCTAAGACAGGCTCCATGGTGAAAGACTAACACCTACTCCATGTCTTAGGACAGGGATGAAGATCAGCTCCAAGAAGGTGACAGGACAGAGGTGGTGATGGGTGCCCCAGCACCTCTGCTAGGAAAAATGCAGGTGGGCCAGTGGTGTCAGTGATGAAGTTACGTGCTTCAGGCTCCTTCTGCTTGTATTAGTTTATGTCTCACTCCTATATAAGAGATGCCAAACCCATCCCCACTGAAATACCACCTAATGCTCAAATGATTGGGACAATATTTACTAGCTCCAGGACTGGTGAAACAGAGTATACACTTTTTTCCAGAAGTTCAGCACATACGCTGTTCACAACTGTAGAAAAAAATCTGTAGAAAAAAGTAGGAATGTTTAACTGCTAATAGGCTCAATTTTCAGAAAAACAAAGCAGCCACTGCTTTTAAAAAAAAATACTGGGTTAGGCCCCAGTTGTCCTAGTTAATTTGGACAGAAAATAATTTCAATTTTGATAACAGAGAAAATTCTGAGTCAGTTCCCCAGTGTATTGATGTTAATGGCAAACTCTTTTAATCTTGGTCATTTTGTGATGTGCAACTAATTCCTGACATGCAACTTGCACGACATACTATTGATTAGCCTGCAGGGCACATTCGGCAATAGAGGTTAATTTCTTTTGCATGCTTACGTATTTACATTCCTTCCTTTCTTATGAAATATAAAGATCACAAGAAGGATTTTGGCCTTCAAGAACTAGAAGCACATTTCACTGTCACGTTAAGACAACTTTTGTTTAGCAGACTACAACTCTGGGGTTTGGTTTGGGTCATTGATCCAAATGCAACAAATTTATACAGCACTAATTGTTAGCGCAGGCAAAAAATGTTAAGCAAGAAGGATTAAAGGCTGCTCAGGCATAGCAAACCTCTTTCCAACAAGATAAATTACAGCTATTATTTTGTATCAATGAACTGTAATAATCTTGAATTCCCTGCACTGGAAGGAAAATTTGTGATAATGAACTCTTATCTGCCTTACCTTCTAGCCTGCGATAATCAGGGTACTTCTTTGGTAGAGAAGGGGACATTCCTCATGTCAGCTTTGCTCGTATGAATTTATTTAACAAAATACATTTTAAAAATAATCTTCCAATATGTTTATTATGATTAATGCTCAAGTAGAATTGCTTACCATGGATGTCTAAAAATAATGTAATTTTAAAAATTACGTTTCCCACAGAAGTTAACATTTGGACTTCAGAAACAGGGAATAAAGTCTGAATGCATGACTCGCCCTTTGCACAGCTGATCTTTGCAGAGCAGAGGAAGTTTTACCTAAAGTAGTTGCTGCCTTTAGTTTCTTGATCATTTTTTTAAAATAAGTTTCACCTCTGGCTTTCTGTGCTAGCGTGAAGCTGACTCCTCTGCAACCTCTTAGACTTGTTCAGGGCTTAAGTCCCACCAGGGTGGGAGCAGCTTGGAGTTTTGATTTGGAACTAGCAGGAGGTGATGCTGGATGAAAGCAAGGATAAGCCTCTCAGCGTGCAATTCAAGCAATTCTAAGCAGGTCTCAAAAGATGAAATCAGCTGAAGAAATGGATCATCTAGAGGTTGATCCTGTGCTATTCAGTGTTTAAAAGTCTATCTGCACTGCTTCTCCCACTTGACTTGTGAAGCAGGTGTGCAGTGCTCAGCGTAGGTCCAGTACAGCACTGTCACTGGGCTGCGTGCATGCAGACTGTGGAGGCAGCCTGTGCCCAGCCCGGGACACCCTTGCTTACCAGGCTAAGGTTCTGCTTTTCTGGTAAACGGGTTACATGGTAGCCTCAGGAGGGGAAAAAATGGCAGAAAACTCCTTTTTGTTTCTGACAGCCACCTGCTCATACATTCCCATCAGCCTCATTTGTCAGCGCACAGCACGAGGGTTGGGCATTTATGGCCCCTGCATCCTCCAGCACAGCCCGGGAGCTCAGTTCTGTGCCACATTGCCTCTAAGCAAGTGCAACAGCTACCCAAAAGGGAGGGGGAGCCACATCCAAGGTGGCTAGCAGCCTCTTAAAATGTTCCCAAAAAAGCACAACACTTACTGGTCACTATCATAGAATCTGTCAGGTTGGAAGGGACCCATAAGGGTCGTTGAGTCCAACTCCCTGCTCCTTGCAGGACAACCTAAAACTAAACCATATGACTAAGAGTGTCATCCAGATGCTCCTTGAACTCTGACAGGCTTGGTGTCATGACCACTTCCCTGGCAAACCTGTTATGGATACTAAGGCAAAATTGCCTTAAAAATTACTGTAGGAAGGAAGAATGTGTGCAGAGACGTATGAGATACTCATAAGTCCCATGTGTTTAAATTTGTGTGTTCTAGACTGTGGAAGACAAAGAGGCAGGAGCAGGATCAGCAGGGGGAAATGCTGGCTTTCGGGAACAGTGATAGCCATTTCCCCTGTCAGCGATCCCTGGTCATTATCCCATTTTTCCATCCTTGACTATTCTTGATTCATCCCAGGTAGAAAATGATAAAAATGAAACTTCAAGAAGAGGCAGCAAGAATACTTACAGAGAGATTTATGTTGGGGTTTCAGTCTCTTAGACAAAGCTGCTGAGATCTTTTGAAACAAACAGCAAGCTGCTCCTCTGCCTCCTCCAGCTGACAAACCTACCATCCAGCTCCTGCCTCCCCACCCTCCGCATCAATACTGCCCCTGTGCATTTCAACTGTATTTCACAAATGCCTACATACATTCCTCTTCTCCTACATTAGTTTTGGGGTTGGTTTTTTTTTGGGGGGGTGGGGAGGGATATGGGGAGTGTTTCATTACCTTTTGAACTCACACTTTTGCTTCATCACACTACACTTGTAGGCAAATGGTAAAGTTTGTTCAGCTTTTAAAAGTGAGTAGATAAGACTAGGCTCCCGAAAGAGCGGGCAATTCGCACATGCAATTATGCCCCCTCTGCCATTCTTGCGCTCTTCATTGTAATGGATTTAAGTACTTATTTCCACTTTCACAGACTAATTTAATGGTTTTCTAGGCTATCTGACAATCAAGACACTCACACTCTGACAAGCTACCAGTGCTGTGGATTTGGGTGACAAGAGCAGATGGAAGAAAAGAAAAAAAAAAATAGAAAAAAAAAATCCATCTTCTAGACTTCCTCAGTTTTAAGGAGACCAGTTGAGGTCTTACTGAGAATGAATCTGAAGGCAAGCTGTGGGATGGTGAAGTTCCTGAGAACAGCAGTGACACTACCTCTTCAAGGATTAAAGGGGATGACAGTTAGTAATAACTAGTGAATTCTTTCTTTATCAATTACTAGAGGGAGTGCCCTAGCTTCCAAAAAACTGCCATTATGCATAACTAGGTCTGAGACAGAAATCCCCAAATACTAAACCCTTCCCTGCTAAAAAAAAAAGGGGGGGAGAACAGTATTTAATTCACTTTATCTTCAAACACTATCTAGTAATAGCCTAAATTAGCAGAGTGAAGTAACAAAGAGCATGAATTCAGTCATTTTTAGGGTACTATAGTACGTGGGCATAACGTGAAAGACTTGCAGCATGAAGTGGCAGAGGTGGTGGTGGTGGTTGGGTTTTTTAGTATTTTGAGAGTTAGGGTTTTGTTGTTGGTGGTGGTATGTGTTTTTTTAAACTTCAGTGGCTCCCTTCAGTCTTACAATGGTGGTTGTTATCCCACTTTTCTGAAAGACAGTCTACATCAAAGCAAATGAATGCACATACCTAGGTAGTCACAGACAGTGTAAAACACTAATTCAGCATTTCAGTTGTTGGTCATATTTTTACAATTTATTTTGCCATTTTAAAAATGTCACATATCAGTCTAAGCAGTGAAAGAATAATTGTTAAAAGTTCAAACCTCAACCCTTGGTTAAACCACAGTCAAAGGAACAGTCTTTACCTGAACAGCATTATGCACATTGTGGGAAAACAGTGTAGCTAAAATAAAAGCCAGACAAACGGTGAGATATGTAAATCAGTAGGCAGAACATACATGTTCAAACTGGAACTTACCACAACATGGAAGAAACATCTTTTGCTTACAGCCTTGCCCATAAACAATCAAAAAGCAAGCACACAGCATCCATGTTCTCTCTTCTTTAATGTCAGCTTACAAATACTGCAAAGCATCTATGATCTTACACATCCTCCAAGGCAACGTCTTGTCTTTCTGAAAGGCTAATGTATTTTGTATCGATCTAAAGAACAATCCATCTGGTTTCTAAAACTGAACAAACATTGTTCTTTAGTTCACTGTGGTTTATATTAATAGCAAAATAAAATTTAACTTTGAACTAGACCCACATGCAAATCAAGCATGGACAAGTGAACAACATCTGCAACATTACTGGCATCATGACACAACATTCTGTGTACGACTTTGGGCATCGGAGTTAGAACATCATGTCATCTAGTCCATCCTCCATAAACTTCTTGTAAATTGCCATAAACTTTGCTACAAATGCTTCCAGATGATAAATGGCTTTGGTGCCCAGTTGCAGGCGGTGTTCATAGAAGGCTGCCATCTGTGCAACTTCTCCTTTCAGTTGTCCATCACAGTTATTTAGAAGTTCTGTCAGGAGGCCCTTAAAGGGGAGAAAACAGGACAGTATTTGAAAAATTATGTATTTTTTTAAAGGATAACTTCATTTCTCTGAAAATAGCCAAGCTATGACCAATAGGTCACTCATGAGTCCAACAGAAAAGACATTCAAGAATCATTACACCACCTATTTGACAGAACTCGATTCATGGAAACATGTCTTTTCAGAACCTTCTTTCAAGATAAATTCCTAATGTCAAAATAGGTGTTACCTATTGTGTTCTTAGATGGAAAAAAAAAAAAATCATGTATTGGAACTACTTATACCTTAATAAAGAAAATTAATTAAGCTCATATCCAAATACTATAACCTCTACTGCATGCAGGCACATGGCCCTGGGGAGAATTTTTACCAAGATAGGAAGTGATTTTAATACACTTTCTATCTCAACAGCATTGAGCACAAAGAGAAACAACATTAATAAATAACAAGGAAAGGGCTTATTTAAAATTTACGTATATCTGTTTATATTTATGTAGTGTAGACACACACAAGATACTTCACAACAATACTTTAGTTATTACAAAAACCAAAAATGCGTTATTTTAGATCCAAGACAGCAATAAAATCATTGCAAATCCATCTCTATTAAAACTGTCAGGTTAAGTGAGAATTATCTCTAGGCCATTTCAAGTTTATGAAGGAGTGGGTAGAGAACATCCAACTTTGGCCTGACGACAACAGTCCTCAAACAGGGCAATGCAGGATCCACTAACTTACCATAAGGAAGGTTAAAGAAATGTCTAACTACCAAAACTATCAGAAAGCAGAAATCAGTTTTTGTGAAAAGAAATTTATTATCTTGTAATCATGTCTGATAGAAAAGTCCACCTAGGGTAAGTTGCAAACGTTAGCTTTAATCTTTTTTCTGCTCTAGTTTTCTTCAGCATCCTTTCATCCCCCCTAAAATAAAAACATGTACGTCCCATTTGCTTTTTTCTCCCAAGATGACTTCTGTCTTTTAAGAGACCTACTGGTCTAGCATCCTTTAGCAAGCCTCTCCACTAGGACATAGCAAATATTGAACTTATAACAACAAAACTTTCACAAAAGAAAACAAACCATATCAAAATTAGCGCATCAAATACGTCTATGCTTCAATACAGAAACTGGCCTGAGAAGTCTTCAGGGGGACAAAGCATGTCCTCCTTTGTTTTTACTCAGCTATGATACTGCTGTTCCGTGATCACAGAACAAATGTTAGTAAACCATTCAACAGAGGTGTGAACAAGGAAGCCTGCAACAAAAATAGACATTTACATTTTCCAAATTAGAGAACAGAATGTTCCTGTCTCGGAAGTCTACACAACTCAAAACCATCATGCCTAAATATATTTAGACATGTACCTAAGTAAACAGTCTAATATTAAATCGACTGAGGCTCATGAGCAGTGAATGCTATGTATCTGTGTTTGCAGAAACAAGGTCTTTAGTTACTGCTTCAAAGCAATAACATGGACTATTTTGGTTACTCCAGCAGAAAGAAATACAAGAGAAAAGTATCCTTTGGTCACTCATGTCTATTTGGAAAGGACACAGCTTTTCATCAATATTTGGATAATTTGTGATGTTTTGGTGTGGGTTTTTTGACCATTGAGATGGTCATAGCATTAATATTTATAACACATTAAGAGGTAGATAGCCGAATTACCTTCATTATAATCTCAGGAGGAATGCAGTGTGTCAGGAGTTCATAAAGCCGTCCACGGACCTCTAAAAGCCTATTAGAAAGACACCACAAAATATCAGAAGTATGTCCCCAAAGCATACTAATGTGTTTTCACTATTTGTGAAATATGCTGCAGGAAAAAAAGTCAACCCAAGCAAAGCTTTTTTTCTGTTTTTGGGTTTGTGTGTTATTTTAAACCCGAAAGCATTGCACAAGTCAGTCAGTTTCAATTCAAATGCTACATATCACCTTTTATTCAAAACAGTAAGATAAGTTACATATACTCTAGCTACAATGGTCTTAGTTAATCTAGAAGCTACAAGGCTATCAGAATTTGTCTCAGGCTTGTCTCCTTTTAATTCCTCTTCATATCGAAATTATTATTCATGCTTAAGATCAGTGAGAAGACACCACAAAATTTATTAGAGCGAGAAGATTAATTTACACTGCTTTTCTGTCTTCTTTGTTTACAAGAGGGGGCGAGATGATTAGGTGGCAGAAAGTGACACAGTTATCAATTCTCAACTTCTGATATCAGGAGGTCAGAGGCTACAAGCATTTAAATTAAATACAAAAACTTAAGTGACATCTCATGTAATATATGGAACAGACTAAAAGGATCAGGCTGTGTATATGACACCAAGATGGATAAGGGGGCATCTCCTAATGTGCTTAAAAAAAAGCAATGATTTCTCATTTCCAGTTCTTTTACAAAGGTGAGTTATGCTAAAGAAAGTGAAAGAGAAGCCTTAATAAAAACAAACAAAAACCCCCAAACATCCCACCCCACCCCCCCCCCCCGCAAAAGACAGACAGCACAACATGCAATTAAGCTTATGCTCACTTTTTATTACAAAGCTTCAGAGAAAACCAACAATTGTTTCAGTTCCTGAAGCTCATTCAGCCTCCTCTGGTAATTTTAAAGCTCACTTCCTCTGGCTGCAAAGTACCAGCTCCAGTAGAAATGCCAGAAAAATCACATATAACTAAAGTAAAGATGACATTTTTTTTAAGGTTTAAGAGTATAGCAAAAACATAATTTATAGCTGCAAGCAAGTGTATTCACCCACCTTTGTGGTGTCTGTTGACCGACTATAGCATTTGCAGTTTCTCTCAAATAAACTTCCCAGTCCATCTCAGGGATGTCTTGATCAGCAGTAAAAGGATACCTACATAATAATATTTTTAAAAATTAAAATCAAAGCAAACTGTCACTTATTCTAACAAGGTGTCAGAAGTTCATTTATGTGTCAGAGTATAATATACATTACATTTTAGCAGTGACTTACTGTTGTACTCTGCAGGACTCACACATAAGTAGTGCTTTCCGAAGATTCCTGCCAGATTTCTCTGCAAGCCTTTGAGCCAGTTCCTGAGGAAGAGTCAGGCCTTCTTTCTTACACACACTGGACAAGACATGGCAGATCTAGACAGGAAACAGAGAGCAGGGAGTGCAACACTTAACAAACAGTTTAGTATCTACAGGTTCTCCTGTTTGGAACATTTTTGGACCAGAGATGGACCAGTCTTTCATGAGACATGCTTGACAAGTCACCCACCACAAAAAAAAAAAAACAGGTCACTTTGTGGAAGTAAAGTATTTCTTAAGTCCACAGCAAGAACTTATCTAGTAAGAAGTTTTAAATAACTTATTTTTGCTTCTGTTTCAACATACATCTTCAATGCTGGGAGCCGGTACTCGTACAGCCAGGCATCTGCTTTGAATAGGTCCTATAATTTTTGACATGGAGTTGCAGCACAGAATCAATCTGCAGGTTGCCATGTACTTCTCCATTGTTCTTCGCAAAGCATGCTGAGCATCTTTAGTGAGTTTGTCGACTTCTGTTAACAGCACCACTGCAAAAGGATTAAAAATAGCAGGATTTTTTTATTAATATCAAATCTCTCTAAGAAAATGAATACTTCGATATACAAGCAATAATACCAAAATAAATGATGCAAGCAGAAAAAGGCAGCATGGTTCCACAGGCAGGAAAATAAAGATTAAGATAACCTGTGTGCCTTTTTGACTGTATAGTCTTCTGCTCCTTCACACCGTATATTCATATCCTGGAACGTCAATTTCTTCAGAGCAGGGCCTGCAACACTTCAGTGCCAAGAAATAATCCAGGTAGGTGTAGAAGCTTTCACTTTGATAATTAGTACAGTAACTTTTTAAAATAAGTACAGTAACTTTTTAAAGGAATTTAAGCAAGAAATGCAAAATGATTTATGGCATAAGGACATACCAAAAAAGCAAAAATTTCTTGAAGACTCCCCTCAATACATTTTATACGTTTATATATAAAAGCCAATGTCTTAGCTTAACAAAGGAGCAGTAGAAAGCTGTCATTGTAGCTGCAGCACCTTTCCACGGTCTTATAAAGAAAAACATATTTCAAAAAAAAAAAAAAAAAAAAAAATCACAGAATGGTTTGGGTTGGAAGGGACCTTGAAGATCATCTAGTTCCAACCCCCTGCCATAAGCAGGGACACCTTCCATTAGACCAGGTTGCTCAAAGCCCTGTCTAACCCAGCCTTGAACACTTCCAGGGTTGGGGCATCCACAGCTTCTCTCAGTAACCTGTTCCTGTGCCTCACAGTGAAGCATTTCTTCTTTGTATCTAATCTAAATCTACCCTCTTTCAGTTTAAAGCCATTACCCCTTGTTCTATCAGTACATGCCCTTGTAAAAAGTCCCTCTCCAGCCTTCTTGTAGGCCCCTTTCAGGTACTGAAAGGCTGCTATAAGGTCTCCCCAGAGTCTTCTCTTCTCCAGGCTGAAGAGCCCCAACTCTCTCAGCCTGTCCTCATGGGGGAGGTGCTCCAGCCCCCTGATCATCTTCATGCTTCAGAACAACCAGGAGACACCTAATATGAAGCAGCTAACCTGACCATCTACCTTCTGCAGGTTCCTCCACAGGCAACTCATAGATGGCTCATTTCAGTACTCTGAATGGTCCAGTGAGAACAGCCTGGAGGAACAAGTCACCCCATTACTTTTCTCCCATTTCTCTTCTTGTTATATACACAGCCTAAGGAGACCAGACAGCTTACCAGATACAGCTGCAGTCATACCATGCACTTCCAAGTAAGGATATGTACATCAATAAATGGTAGAGCCAAATCAGTGACTAGCAGCTTAGGTGGAATATAGTATTTCCTGAGAACAGTGAGGAAAATGAGACAAAATACTAAATCCATAACCATTTTCAACTAGTTTCTGCTCTACCCTATTTGTCAAGATTTCCTCCTCCTTCAATCTCTTGTTATATAGTTCTGATTTTGCTTTCAATTTAGTCATGGGAAGGAAAAATAAGCCAGCTGTAGCAACATGTGTCTTGGTAGACTCAATGAAAGCCTTCTTCATTTTCTTGCCCAGTGTCCTTCTGTAGACTATGGATAAAATGCTTCTAGACTTTCTGCTTAAGATACCTTATCCCCAAAACGCTACAACTAAGGGGCTAACACCTAACTTACACAGCACCGTTTTCCATAAAGTTATCCTGCCCCTCAACTCAACATTAAGCCCCAGTAGCTCATAACTCAACTACTACTGTAGATCATTAAACTAAGTTACAGTGCATTTCAATGGTAGACTTGGGAAAAGACAGCAAGAATCCCAGCTCCCCCTGCCCAGCCACAGTGATGCAACTACACCCTGTCCTCCTCAGAAACCAACACAAGAGAACATCATACTGAGTATTTAACTACTCAAGATATTTCCACAGTGGAAGAAAAATGGGAGGTTGTTTAATTTTGGAAAGGTTCATGTAAGCCGTCATGCAATACACACAAACAAACAAAACAGCTGAAACCTCTGAAAAAACAAGTTTAAAAAGTACTTTGACTAGTTTTAACTGTTTTTACTCACCTTTAAAATCTCGTTGAGTACTTGTCTCAAGCTGTTGGGATTGTGCTACTGTCTTCAAAAGTTCCTGAATTACTACACGGTCATTGTTTCCTGCATCACTGTACCAGGAGTTTGAATAAAACTTGTTTTAAAACAACAACTTTATACTGCATATAAAATACATCCTCCTAAGCAGTCCCTTGGTCAACTGACTAAGCAAGAAGGCCAATAGAATTCAGAAGCTGTTGAGGTTAGAATTAAGCTCACCACACATACTTTGTTGAAAGTGACCTTCCCAATAATAGAAACAACCCAAAGCTTATGCAGACACAGCTGGATTAGTAGCACTGTATTGGGAAGTAGTGAAATCATTGTCAAATGTTTTATTAACTCTTTAAAATAGAACTTATTTTTCTGGTATGAGAAACCTAAACTTTTGTTACTTGCGTTCTGGGCAGAGACACGTAATGTGAACATTTTTACCCATTATGGGAAGAAAAATTCAGTCTAACCACATAATAGGATGCA
Source organism: Gavia stellata (assembly GCF_030936135.1). NCBI lineage: Eukaryota > Metazoa > Chordata > Aves > Gaviiformes > Gaviidae > Gavia > Gavia stellata. The sequence goes on along the minus strand of NC_082594.1, from coordinate 25,746,740 downwards.
TGACTGCAAGGACTGATGTAAATGCATAAGATTTTTTCCCCTGAAAACTAAATGTCATGCTATGAACAACCTATATGCTTAACGTAAACCTGAATGGCAGACACAGTGATGTTAAGAGTCACTAGTAAAAGATTGATACTCAGATACTATTACAGCACAGATGGTTAACATTTTTCCTCTTAGAAGGCAGGAAAACATGGGGAAATATTAGATTTCCTTCCTGCCTCTTCTCCTTTCTATCCCCTAGAGTAACACACCACAGCTTTTTCAGTCCCCAGGTTAGCAGCTCAGCCAGCTTGACTCAGATTTGACAGCCACTGGGGACTTACTTGGAAGCTAGATTACTGAAAAAGCAAAGAAAAAGAAGGGAAAAACCCCACAATCTTTAGCACTCCCAGACTACTGCCTCCACAGAGGCAGCAGTAGCTCTGCAGTATTTCACTGGCAAGCAAATGAAAAAGGCATTTGTCTGTCCTGTTCTAGTCACCACTCAAACAGACCTTCCTATTCTTGCCAAGGAGAAGGCAGCAGAACCTACAGAAGAAGATTAGCTCAACAGTTCACAATCTGCTGAACCGGCTACGCTGACTTTGACTGCAGAAATCTGTCCTTCAGCAAGGGAGAAGACCTGTGATTACAGTGCAAAAAACCAAGAAGCAAAACAAAACAAGCAGGTTCTACTTATGAACTAGGTCAGTTTCTGGAAATGGAAAATGTTTAAAAAAGTTTCCTAACATTTAAAGATAAATCACTCTCTGCAGTAACAGAGAACCCGGAGTTATAAGTTCATGGTGGAAGATCATCCTTGATATCATGCGACCACACCAAACATTCCAGGAAAACAATGAACAAAGGCAGTTAACACACAGACATTTAATTTTTATTGTTCCTTATTCTTTCATTACCCACTTACTCAGAAGAACCCATTTTAAAGCATCTACCCAAGCTACTCAAGTGACCAGCAGACAACGCTTTGGAATTCAGACAATACCCTCCTTTTGGAGGATATCCTCCTTTTGGAGGAAACAGCGTGGCCAGCAGGAGTAGGGAAGTGATTGTGCCCCTGTACTCAGTGCTGGTGAGGCCACACCTCAAATACTGTGGTCAGTTTTGGGCCACTCACTACAAGAAAGACATTGAGGTGCTGGAGCGTGTCCAGAGAAAGACAATGAAGCTGGTGAGGGGTCTGGAGCACAAGTCTTATGAGGAGCAGCTGAGGGAACTGGGGTTGTTTAGCCTGGAGAAAAGGAGGCTCAGGGGAGACCTTATTGCTCTCTACAACTACCTGAAAGGAGGTTGCAGAGCGGAGAAGAGGCCAGCACCCACCTAAGTGACAAGTGATAGGACAAGAGGAAAGGGGCTCAAGTTGCACCAGGGGAGGTTTAGATTGGATATTAGGAAAAAGTTCTTCACTGAAAGGGTTGTCAGGCACTGGAACAGGCTGCCCAGGGAGGTGGTTGAGTTCACCATCCCTGGAGGTATTTAAAAGACATGTTAATGAGGCACTTAGGGACATGGTTTAGTGGTGGACTTGGCAGTGTTAGGTTTACAGTTGGAATTGATGATCTTAAAGGTCTTTTCCAACCTAAATGATTGTATGAAAAAGAACAGCTCTATCTAATGAAGTTCCATAGTAAATTCAATGTCTGCAGAGTCCTTCCTAGAAGTTAATTTCCTTTCCCTGTTAGCTATTTATCATGTTCCATGTTACTCAAGATGCACAACATGATTTCACAGTATTGTAATTCAATCAAACTTCACAGACGGCAGCACAGCATGTGCAGGTTCACTGTCTGGTCAGACATAAACATGACAATCACTTGATCACTTAAAGCCTATGGATCAATATATTAATTCTTAATCAAAACTCAGCACCACTATTATATACAGTAACCAATACAGCAGTTCTACACTTTCAGGATTTTTATATTTAACGTAAAATATAATTATTTTATGTTTTTCAAGGTAAAAGTACTCTATGGAGAGTAACAGAAGAAGTATTAGTAGTATTAGGTTATCAGAGCAGAAGATTGAATGGTCAAACATTTTATATCACCAAAATGACATATTCAAACAATTAATTACCAATAAAAGTCTGAGCTTTAATTACTTGGGTCTGTATTAGAATATCAGCAGATATTCATTAATCAATACACAGAGATTAGCTGCAGAACAAGCTTTTAAAGGAGACATTGTACATGAGAATAGCTTCTAAAGTGCAGAGCAACATGAGAAAAAGTTTAGGAATAAGCACAAAGTTTAAAGTTACTTCAAGATACACATTGTCTTATAATTGCAAACCAGACAACAAAGCCAACATAAACAAAGCCTCCCAGCGCACAATGACATTTATTCTGATGTGATTTAAACCCACATTACAGGGTTTCAGGTAAATACAAGTATTTACTTTGGGTCAGTGAGCTATCACCAGCCATTTCACAACTGTCAAAGAAGACATACAGTACACCATTATAGCTTCTGTCGTTTAAATCAACATCTGACCTCACTCGTAACAGGATTCCCAGTATTTTGTGGTGGTGTTCCTTCCCGTGCTCTAAACTCTTATTTTAAGAGTTACTGGGTAAACCTCGCTTACTTTCAAATCACTTTATTTTTGTATTTGCGAGAGAACTAACAATATGGGGGTGTTAGTTCCAATAAAAGTTCTCAATTTCAACTTAAATGGTTAAATCTATGAATCCAGAATTGTTTCTGTTACCCAGTCCTCAACATCAGCACGCTTACGTGGCTAGTTAAGCAGAACATTACAGCAATCCAAATTTTTGTTCATTTAGAGCTGTTCAATTACAAATTCTCACCCTGCCCCAACCTGCAGTCCAAACCCATAAACCATTATCTAATTTGCTCAGGCAATAAATTGGGCAATCAGGCCCTTATATACCCAGGTTGAAACCACTGGCAATATGACCAGTGGCTTATATTTGAAGTGGGACATTTTTACTGTACACTTACCTTGGGTTAACCTCAAGGTGATAATTACTTGCAATGGTACTAATTTCAATTTTCTTTTTAGAAGGTGCCTATGTAGAAAGCAAATGTATTAAATTTCAGAAAGAGTGTTCTAAAAATCTGATGCAAAAATTTATCTTGCAGATTACAACTGGCTAGGCCACAGGCAAACCAAAAGTCTCAGAGATCAAAGAACTGCTGAGACACTAGACTTATGCATCTCCTACCCTCCAACCCCACCTCCAAAGGAGGAGTACTGACACATCATCCAGCCTGTAAAATAATAACAGTAATGATTATTATAGGAACACACAGTGCATATTACTGCATACTCTGGTTATTGAGTTTTGTAACAAGAGATCTTGTTATTGGAATCAGCAGTTCAAAATAAGCTATACTTTTCCCTTCAAAAGTTTTCTTCGGAGGGACAAACCTCTGGACAAGCATGAAGAAGCTGTTTACTTCTCTTGGCAAAGGATTTCAAGTCTATACTTTGTTTAAAGAAAACACTAGTATTTATAGCACCACTGAATTTGGGTTTGAACTGTTAAATATATCCTATATTTCTATCATCCAGTCCAAGTATTGTATTTGTTCCACTACCGAGAATTAAAAAGCAAGCATTAAATAACCTCCTTATCGATAAAGCCTGATAACGCCTTGCTGGTTGAGCCTTCCATAACAAGGATTTTCAATGGACAATATAACCTTTTAACAATAAATAATTAAATGCCTAAGACCAAGGCAGATAGAGGTTTTGGGGTTTTTTTTTGCTAATGTTGAAATTATCACTATGGGAATGAGAAAACAAGTTAAAACTTCCACACATGCAAAAAGCAGTGCTAATAATTTTAAGAATAAGGGTTATTTTTACAGACAAATGAAAGTCTACACATCTAATTGAGATATACATGGTATTGTCCAAACCGATCTCCAAAAATAAAACAACCCAAACCACAAAAAAAATGAACCAGCCACATAAAACAACAGAAAACCCCCCATACTTCCACCCATGAAGACCTAAGCAACAAGAACATCTGGCAAAAGTATTTGTTCACGTAACCAAAATAGCCTGTTTAATTACATAAAAGAGCTTGAGATACTGAGTGCAAAATAAATCACTTAATTTATATAAAGGCCTCACAACAGAAATACATTAGTATATAAATATCCACACTACTTCGCAGCAGATGGGAGATTTATTTTTTTACCGTTATACTCTGATGCTCAATCCTTAGTTTTTCCACTCCTGCACCATATAGTTCCCTTAACAAACACATTATTCTTGTCTTTTTTCCAGCTCCTGATGGTCCATACACCAATAGATGAGGGAAGTCACCACACTGAACCTGAACACAAAGCAAAACGATTAGTTAGCTACAATGATATTTTCCTTATAAGACAGTATTCATCCTTCCATTCTCACCCAAGTTTACAAAGAATGACTTTTCCAGCTCAGTCACAACGTAGTACCTAGAATTAAACAGCTGAATTCCTTTCCTGCAGCAGTATTTCCTACAGAACATCATATTTTCCTGAAGATCATATGTAACTCATTCAACTCCAAACACCTCACACCTCAAAAAACCCAAACCAAAACAAACCCAAAAACCAATAAAAAAAAGCCACCCCAGCATTTACATGCTTTATAGGGTTTCCAGAGTGAAAACTGCAATAAACACACAGTAAAAAGGATTAAAACAAACTTTAAAGCAGATATATATATGTAATTCTACATGTGTATAATTACTTTGTTGTTTCATTTGCACACCCTGAATCTGGGCAAACAAGTAATAGATAGCCTCTATTTAAATTAAGTCAGGAGTTTGTTTCTTGCAAAGCTAAAAAGCATGACCTGGAGAACATCTGAGTAAACCCCCCAGTCAGAATTTACATTAGTGAGATATAAGAGTCGTAGAGAAACACTGGAAGAGTGAATCAATCCAGTCCTCTAGTGAAATCAGCACATCTGGCAGGGGACGCAGTCCTTTAACATCCAAGCAATTACATAGTCCTGACTTTCATTCCCAGCTGCTCACCTTAAAAACTTCAGCTAACTTTCAGTAAACAAGGTAAGCCCTATTCTCAGAGATATCGACCATTCTCAGCCCAAACCAGCAGGAAGCACAGACGCACATCACTCCTGAAAAAGTCAAGCCACCTATTTCCTCGCAGCCTTTTCCTTAGGGTAAAGGCCGTGCTCCCGAACGGGGCACCATGCCAGCGGACCACTTTCCCACCGGCGACGCCCCGCAGGGAAGCTCCTCCGAAGGCTAGGGCCTGCACCAAGGGCAAGCTCCCAAGCCCCGCCCTGCAGACCCTCAGACGCAGCTTGTGAGCCGCGGAATGCCGACTCCTGGAGGATCCCCGCTGCGGGGAGGAGAGGGGCCCGGTGGCGGGCTCGCCTCAGGCGGCCCCCGCCGCCACGGCTGGAAGGCCGCAGCGGCACCGAGCAGAGCCCGCCAGGGAGGCCGCGAGGGCCGCACGGCGGGCCCGGGCGCCCCCTCACCAGGTTGCGGAGCTGCGCCGCCTGCTCGCGGTGGTAGTCCAGCTTGCCGAGGGAGCCGGGCCGGTACTTGTCCACCCACAGGCTCATGGCGGTTGAAAAGCGCGCGCCAGCCGCCGCAGCCCCGGCGCGCGCGCAGCCCCGCCACACAGCGGCGGGAGGAGCAGCCGGTACGGCGGCCGCCGAGGGACAAGCTTCAGCGGCGTCCGCGGAGGGTGCGGAAGCGCGCTGCTGCCCCGCCCCTGCGGCGGCCGCGCCTCAGCCCGGCCCGACCCGGCCGTGGGGGTCCCTGCCGCCCGCTCGGTCCCTCGCCAGCTTTGGGGATTTTTTCGCCCCCTCCCAAATGACATTTTTACCCACTGTGCCCTGGCAGGTTTTGTGTGTGACGTTGCAAAGCTCGTGCTACCGGGGGGCAGCACCTGCCACTGCGTTTAGTGACGGGGCCTTGCGTTCTTACATGCGTACAGGTGAAACCGTCATGGCGCTGGGGATGCACACGGCAGGGCCAGGGAGCAGCAGCAGTGCTAGCACCAGCGCCAGGGCCTGCTGCTGCCTGCTTACAGCAGCGGGTCTCTTCCTATTTGTGGCAAACTTAGTATTTTTACTAATCTTAACTCTGCTTTTGTTTATACAAGTCATACGCAGATACTGCACGCGAGCGGTGGTGGCGGCGGGGGCATGCTGGCGACGGCGCGCGAGCGGTGCGGGCTGACCTCCTGGCAGGAGGCATGTTAGGCGAGGGAGGTGGGATCTGAGGTGAGCAGCCGTTGGCATGGCCCAACGCCCCAAGGGGCTGACAGTAAAGAGCCCTTTAGGTAGGCATGGCCTCTGCCCGCCCTGCCTGTGATGAGGTTCATCCGCGTGCCTTCAACCTCTTGACCTCTACAGATGGCCAGCAAAAAGAGGCCGGTTTTCTGTGTCAGGGGAACATATGGCACTTAGGTTCTTTGTTTTGGTGTCATCCTGGACTCACAGCCTCATTATGAATCAATGGGTTGCCCATAATCTATGTATCACACTGTGAATTTGCAAGCTCCGTCTATGTGTCTGGCTTCTGTATATACATGCAGAATATGTATACACAGAATTATATACAGACTGTGTGTGTAATAGAGACATTCTCATTTTGATTCCTTGTGTTATAGCCCTAATAAATGAGGCATCATGCACAAATGATACTATTTGAAAGTAGAAGAATTTTGTAAAGTAATAAAACATGACTATACGCATGAATAGGCTAAAATGCATCAGTCTACTTTTTTTACTTACATGATTTCTGTGAATAAAATACAATTATATGAAAAGTTCATGTGACTGTTGATATTTTTTCAGCTCTGTGTTCACATTTTTTCACATAGTCAGAAAGCCATAATGCAGGTAATAGCTTCATTAACCTAGACATTCAAGTTACTCATAAAGGTCACATAAACCTGGTGGGGGCAAAGAAAGAGCACATCAGTTAGTACCATGTTACCTGTTTATCCGAAATAGTTACATTCCTCTCAGACACTCATGAATCAGTTTTATTTGCAGATTGCCATAAATTAGCAAATTCACCTTGTACTGCTTTGTTAGCATTGCCCTTGTACATGATTGTGTCTGTGAAAGCTGCAGCAGCATTATCTTGCCCAGTGCTTACCGTCGAGTCCCTTTGTTCTACTTAGCACCACAGAGTGACCTGTTCCTCTGCCACTATCTAAATTTACATTTTCTGGGTCTACAGTTACTCATTTGTGGCTGTTCTCTCCACTCAGCACCTGCTGTTCTTCAGAGTAATCTCTGAATTTGACCATTAATTCCTTTGGTATTCTCTTTGGTTAGCTATATTTATGACTAGCCTTTTTAAGCTTTTTCAGATCGTTTGCTCATTTGCCTGACTTTTTAATAATTTCTGAGTGATATGCTACTCATCTTCTGTCTATCAATGTCATGATTAACTTAATTGCAACTTCTGTGATAACTTCTTATAACCTACTCAGTTTTTCCAGTCCCCAGAGATACTGTTTTTACTAATGCATGCCAGCTTCCAGCAAGTGCTCTGATAGATACTCCAGGCTTTCGAAGGTACCAGTGAAAACAAGTCCTTTTTGGATGAAGTCAGACTTAAGCAGGTAGGACTCAGTCCAGTAGGTTTGTAGATATTTTCAGCTCATGAAGAAATCAAGGAGGATTGAGGACATGTCGCATCTCTAAATGGGCCCTAAGCTCTTTTTATTATTAGGTCATTAAACTTCCATAAGATTTCTTGTTATCCTGAGGAGAAAATGTTGGTTGTGCCCTACCTCAGCAATGCGTTTAAGCATGGGCTTACACTTAAGCTTTCAGTTAAACTATTCCTTACAAAATAAAGTAATCAAGCAGATGAACAAAATTAGTTTTTTAAGTAAAAATCTTATTTTAAAACCTGGGCCTGCATGAAGCATTGCAGTTGTGGTACTTTATATCTGATTAAAATGCTCTAGAACTCCTTGATTTTCTACTTCATTAATTTTTTAACTTCACTATAAATCTAAACAAAAAGAAGTAAATATCTAAAATGGAATGGTTTGGCCAAGTGTATTACAAATAGATTAACGTGAATAGTACAGGAGACTGTGGCAATTTCAGCTGCAGTCGCAATTCACTCAAATATAGGGAGTGTTAAAATATGTTTTCACTCATTTTGTTCAGTCCAGCAGAAAGGTCAAAAGGTAAAATTACTTCTCTGCTTGAATAAACTAGACAATGTATCTGAAAATAGAGATTTTAACTACAAATGGCATTTTGAGCCTCTTACAGCCAGCAGCCATGTTAGGAGAAAGTGACACAATGTCAGGCACTATAAAAGAAGCTTCATCTTATACCCAAATTGAAGTAAAATTGTAAGACCGGAGTCCAGTATTTAAATATATATATGTATAGTTTTTAACCAGTTTTAAACTGATTATTGAAACAGTGTTAGAACAAATGAGAGTGTTATTATACTGACCTCCGAAATGTCTTTACAGCGTGATTGCTGCTAGCAATCCAAGTAGCCATGAACAAATCCAAGTACCATTTTGTTGTACAACAACTTGTGTTTTTCAGATGGAAGACTGTTTGGCATCCTTTGATCCTTCAGGCTGCTTGGCTGAGCAAGATAGATTTTTCTTTTCAGTTTCAAATATTTTAGCAGATTATTGCCGCTCTGTTGGCTGTCACTCTATGTTATATCACCCTGTCCCCATCAGAGCGCCTATAATGCTGAAAGTAAATTGTAACACATCAAGAAAGACCAGATCACTGATTACAATTAAAAAAAAAAAAAAAAAGTAAAAAAAAAGACGTTAATAAAGTGACATCTGTTCTATTGGTGACATGCTAATGTCATGCAGATTGAATATGACAGCAGAAAAAACAACATTAATGATGATAGCCAAATAAAAATCTAAAATAAATATATCCCATACAGATTTGCAGCACTGGAGAAGCTGCTTCTTTATAAGAGATGTAAAACCATGAAATCCTAGTTCTTCAAGAGTCTAGTGGTTTATCTTACAATCCTTTATTTAGTCTGGAAAATTAAAGTAATAAAAATATCATAGAAGTTTTCCATGCAAGGGTGAGGCAAACTAAAAAGATATAAGAAGATACATTTTCACAACCACCAAAAGTGTATTCTGGAAAAGGCTACAGAGATAACATTTAATTGGAGGATACATCCTGTCCATCAGTCATTACTGCAAAAGCTTTTGTACATTTGCCCACCTGGATAAAATTAAGCAAAAGCCCTTTACCAAAGAAGTGGAAAGATGAAAAGAAATAGGTGTATTTAAAAAAAAAGGCAAAAATATCACATTTTCAGTCACTTAGGACACCTGGCAGCATTATAAACTGTTCTGATTTAATTATTACTTCTTCATGTTCCAAGTCCTGCTGCTAAGGGCCAGACCCTGCTCAGCTTCCCTAGTCTCTAGTGCACCTGGAGAATTAGAAGAAAAGGAGATAAGTTTTGCTGTTCTTAGGCCTCTGTGGCCTCAATTGTGCATAGCTGTGCAAACCTAAAACCTTTTATTTCTACCATTAGGAATTGTCCAACCACATATTCAAGCAGCACAGTTAGTCATGATAGAAAAACCTAGGGAGACAGTTGAAATTTTTTCAATATTCTGAACATAAATTCAAACACCCATCTGGGGACATGTAGAGTTACAGATCCATTCTTCAGATGAACTACAGCTATGTAGAATACATTATTATTTTCTGCTGAAGGTTTTGATAAAAAATACAGGCTATTTCTTTCGTAATTTAGGTTTTCCCTCCTGAGATTTACAAGGTCACTGACTAAAAGATATAGCCATGTTCTTCATTTTCCATCAGCCTGCATTTTGCAATAACAGAAGAACGGGAACAAAGGAAGCTCTTGTCCACTTAGGATTGCAGACTTGAATTTAAAGGTATTCTGAAACTGACTCAGTAAGTTAAGAAATATTCAATATTCTTTTCTGGGTGTATTCTAAATAAGACACACAAGTTCTGTATGGAAACTAATAATGAAGCTCTTTAAAGAATGACATGCTGTCAGATATTTAAATATATGAACATATATTGGTGCTTGACCTGGAATTAATTTTGTGAAGATGTTGACATATGACATTTTTTGTCTCTTTCTGGGCAAGGATAGATGTCGTTGATGAAGGACTATGGAGTATTTTGAAATGTCGGGTTCTTTGCTTCCATTCTCACCAGTACTGGAACTAGAAATGTTTTTATTGACTTAAGCTACTTTTACAATGAAAAATTAATGAAAAATAATACATTTTAGCAAAAAGTCAGATGACTATACAGGAAAGAAGTTACATTAAAAAATTCCTAGCTAGCTCTGCCTGTAATATTCTACCTAATGTGGATAAGATAATAGATGTTTTCTAGATTTCTAGCATCTAAAAATTTAATTTTTTTTTTTAACTTTCCTCCAGATGATAAATAGCCCAGCTCCTTTGAATTCATAGAATATTAATAAATGAAATCCAGACACCTCTGAACACATCTTGGTGTATTTCCAAAGATGATAATAAATGTGGGACATAAAAATCAGATTTCCATTGCATTCCTATGAAGAAAGTTGCTATAATCTGATGTTACCCAAACCTGTATCTATGCTGTGCCATTGGCAGAACACATTGGTTGTCCCTAACCGTGTTTTCCATACTTTTACTGAAACTTGAAGATTCTATAGCACATACTGTGTTTTATGAATCCAGTCATATTTCAGAGCTTGACTACCATAATTTCATCTCCTATAAAATTATCAAATTATGTTTGAAGGATCTCTGTTTTTCAGGCCTCATCAGTCTTTCTTATGTCTTAATGTGTCTTTTCCCTTGTAGAGTGATTCCATTTTTATTGGATCAATGGACATACTGAAGCTTTTGACTGTCCTAATTTTCTCCTGAGACTCTTCACTTTCAGAAGACCTTTCATCTGAAGTTCACTGTCAGTTTCAGTACAGTTTGCTAATCTTTTGACTTTTCATGTTTTAGTCAGTCAGTAAACTCATTGGAGGTTTACTCAGATTTACTAGCTAATCTGAGGCCAGCCCTGTTCATATGTATGTAGGTGGAATCTGCTTACTGAGATGGGAACAGTTCTCTGTAATCTGGATGAAAAATAAGGTAGGGTGTATGACAAACAACAATTTATACTCCCACTTCCCTTTTCAGTTAAAAGCAGTGTATTCTCATACTCTCGATGTAAATGTGTTTCTGTTATAAACATATCTATAACAACAAAACATGCTACATCATGCTGCACTTCCTGGGTTTATACATTAAAATGTCCAGTGTGCAATGACAAAAGAAATCAGGAATAGAAATTTGGTTTGGAAAATGTTTACCACAGATTTATCTGCCTTTAGTAACAGTAGACTTGTGCACATAACACTATTACATAACAGTGGTCTTGGAGAATTACCACAGAGCAATACCTACTATGAAAAGCTATTAGTATTGATGCATCTTCATACAGCTGTATTGCTATTGATGTGGATTGGAATGAACCACAGTCCCAGAGCTCCTTGTGCTGAAAAGCTTTACCAGCCGAGATTAGATGATTGACTTCCTGTTCTCCAGTGTTACAGCTCTATAGTGACAAAAACTGCTGCTTTTCTTATTGTCGGACAAAAAGGAAAACTGTGTCATAAGCTCTTCTGATCAATCCTGTGGTTCTTATCTTTCTTAGGCAAGGACACTTCAAAATTAGTGGGTTTTGTTAAAGTAGGCAATGCAGAACCCAGCATTAAATGTTAAACTCACCTTGAGGAACAGACTGCTATGCTGTGGAAATTAAGAGAAAAAAAATCAAGAATAACTTGTCATTAGACATAATAGATTAAGTAAATATTTTGCATTCTCTTCATCTTTTTTTGTGCTTCTACTTCTTCAGATAGGTGTCTGAATTTACAGTTCCTTACAGTGAAGAGAAGAACTCATCTTCAACTGGGTGAAGAGCCTCTTTTTTAAAACTTTAGTGCAAGTAGGACTGAGTTCATATGAATAATTTGCTGTATTCATGGCAAAGCTGTTAGCTTGTTTCATTTTGCCTCAGGTGTCTGTCATCAGGAAGAATCAACCTAAACCATCAGGATATGCAGGCCTTGAAAAACCATTAAGTTCATCCTTCAGATGTGCAGCTATTAAAATTTATGGATTGTTTTCTAGCTGCATGTATGTGACAGCACTGAGTTTTGTTATAGAGAAACAAGTTGTATAAGCTAGCACTTTATAACATTTTTAAATGGCCTAAGTTGTGGCTTGCCATGCTTCTTTCTCTCCCCTCCACAACTTTCTACCCTTTACCCTTTTCTGTTACTGTGCTCATCTAATTCCATTAAAAGCTGGTTTAGTGAGCTAAATGGGCAATAAAAGCCATTATTTTTCACCAGTCTAGATTCCTGGAATTCCTGCTGTAGAGTCAGCTGGGTGTAAGGGGTTGGCAAGACCATGCTTGTGCCACCTCCAGTCAGTTCAAAATCTTGTGGAGCCACATTGTCAGAATGATGCATTAGAGCTATTGTTGCTGCCCTGTCCTCAACTTCATTTCATTTCCATGTAGAGACCTAAGACCACTCTTGATAGTTTTATAAATGGCCTCTATTTCATAGCTTCTGATCTGGGTGATAAGGGACTTCCCTGTTTCTAAACAGCTGTTCATTAAGGCAATTGTTTACAGGGATCGTATGGCTGTGAGTAGCATTCAAAGTACATGTGCACAGACTGTCACTTTTGCTGCATCCTACAAAATTTTCCTTTCTGGAACCTGTTCTTTTTCTATTACATTCTCTGCACTTAGGCATCTTTCCTTTTAGCAATTTGTAATATCCTCGTGTGGTGGCTAATTAGAAGTCTGTATCAGAGGTCAGGACTGAGATGAGTTCTTCGTACATAAAAGATAAGCTAACAAGCTTTATAGAAAGAGGTGAAGAGGTAAAGAGCAAGAGCAGCATATCTTGCCTCTTTGTGTGCTAGCACATCTTTTTGGACCTGGCCAATGGGTTCCACTTGAGTGCTGTAGACATACTACATTGCAGATCATGTCTGAAAGGCTACATAAACTTGTACAGTTCTATTTGTGCAAGTGTCCTTTACTTACTAATCACAACAAACACCTGTACTAGTAAATAAAACCAGAGAGTGACCATTCTCTGTTAATGAGGCAGGCTGTCACCAAATGTTATGGAGGACACCAAAATGTTTGTTCCCATCCATGGGGCCTACTGAGAATAGCTCCTGCCCTTTGCTATTCCCCAGGCAACACCCAGGTTTCCCTTGGAGTGAGTATTCATTGGCCCAAGCCAAAATCATGCCAAGGATCATGTAAACAGTTTAATGATATGGGCCCTGGCCCTGTGTGGTATATCACTATAGACGTAAACTAAGGCTGTATGTGTGCTACTAAATCAAACTAGGTTTAGGGACCATTCTCTGGGCCTGAAGCTGAGTGATACAGACTTTGGTGTGTCTCGCCTACAGACTACGTAACACTTGGCCCTCAATCTCTTCTGGTCCCCATGGAGAGCGTCTAAGACGTAACAACTATTTTTTATGTTGTTTTTTTCCATCTTGAGTGTCTGATATAATGTGAGGGCTGATTTGCATCCCACCAGAGTGAAGTTTTCATAGCACAACACTGAACATATGCATGACATATCCCGGGGTATGACATGGGTGCATATGGCGTGTATTGGAGGATGAAGGGCCTGCTAGCGTAGTGCTGGAGGACTGGGTAAGGGCGAGGAAGCCAGATGTGATGCAGTCTTCTCCATGCTGCCTGTTAGGAACAATCCCTAGCACGTGCTGTTCTCCAGAGCGTGCTTTGGCATTGGCTTAGAAAGCATTAGTGAGGATGGGCCAAAATTGTGCCAGGAACATGCTTAGTCTTGGGTAGTGTAGATGACCAGTGATACAGTGCTGACGTGCATTCCTTGGCCTTTCTCACTTACCAGTATAAAGAAGCATGAGTGTTGTATGACTTCCTGGTCCTAGCTTCAGTACTCACTGACCGGTCATGCTGACTGCCTCCTGGAAAACCTTGAGCACAGGAGGCTGATTGCTTATGCTGCTTGTGGGAACCAAGGGCATGAACTCAAAGTAGCACTTGACAGGTTCAAAACAGGAGAAGAATGTGGTTCTTCATTCAGGGCATAGTTACGCTGTAGAAGTCCTTGCCACAGGATACTGTGGAGGCTAAAAGTTTACATGAGTTCAGGGAGGAGGTCGCATAAACTCACAGAAGAAAAATCTGTAATGTTTACTAAATTTATGGAAGCTACATCTGGCGCAGAGAGCCCCTGGAACATAATTGTTGAAGGCTGTGAGAATGTCCGGAGAAATTTTCACTCTATATTTGCCCTGCTTTTCTACTCTGTCCTGTGCATCTTTGGCTGCTGCGAGTGACAGGATACTGAGCTAGAGTTGTCTGGTCCAGCTGCTGTGTTCTCCCACATTTATCTTCAGTCTCATCCCCATCACTGTGCATGTGTCTAGTGAACTCAGATATACGGTGTCTGTCTGCAGCTTGGAGTGTTCATGTTTTTCCACTGTTTTATGTGGGGATTTAGTCCAGACAGGATCAAGTCATATGTATTTATTCAGGGCCTACAAACCTAGGTCCTTTAGTCATTTTAAACTTCCTACTTAGCTTAGTAAGCTCTTAATTAGCTTCTCTATCTTTTCTGTCATTCTTCCACTCAGCCAGAGCAGACTATTTCTTCTAGGAAACAGAAATTCGGCTTTTTAGGCCATTAGTGCCTCTGCTGGTAAATTATCTTGCCCCCAGAAAAAGCTACCGTGATTCTTTAACATTGCCAGGCAATAAACACTTCCTTTCTCTTGTACCTTTTCCTGTCAGCACCTTGTTTATCTTTTCCAGAAACTCTGCCTTTCTGCTGCTTTGTTGGTAACTGGTGGAAGAAGTCTTGGGTCTATTTGCATTCTGCAGCAGTGTGCAGTGTCTGAGCAGAAGCATAAAGTGTCTGCGCTTAGTATGTCAGACATGTCATGCCTTTTCAGTTTCAGTTCTGTTACCACTTTTTACCTGCAAGTCCTTCAGTTGGCTCATATTCTAGAAAATGGAGCAGTAATTTACTATGACATGACTTCCCCTATTAAAAATGAGTACATCTGTTCACTCAGCTATGGCTTCCTCAGCACCCTCCAGTAGCAACATAATTAGAGTTCTGATTGCAACCTGCTAATGATTCCTTCCCCAAATATCTCCCAATCTAATTTCAAATGCGACATAACAAATGGAACTAATAAACAGCAAGGAGAGGACATGATCAGGGTAAATGAGTTATAGCAATATCACATAGGAAGATTTATTTAAGCATTGATACAAGTGTAAACTCACAAGCTTCTATAGGCATTGCAGGAGAAGTGCCTTAGAACAAGGTATCTAAAAGATCAAGGAAGGGTTTTCTTAGATGTTTAAGACTGTGTAAGAAGACAAAGACATAGACGTGGAGGTACATTCAGGACCATATCACTGGGCCTATCTTGTGTATTGTACCATATCTAAACTTGTTAATACTAAAGATGCAACCAGAAAATTTGCTTCTATTTATAATAGAAATTTTCATCTATTTCTAAAAGACATCTAAAGTCTTAATTTGGTTCTAGGAGGTACACTACTCTTTCAGCAAACTGGTGGTTGTCAAAACAATTCCGAGACCTTCCACTGATTCCAGAGGGCAGCTGATCAGCTTTACTGTAATAGCTGCTTGGATACCTGTGAAGCCCATACTGTATCCGTAGTCAACCTCTGAGAAAAGTCAGATATGCAAGTTTAAAAGCTGACACTGTTAAAGTTTTCGGTACTATCAAAAGCTTTAATTATTAAATCATTATAGAAATACTGGGAAATTTTATCATAATGAAGGAAATGGTTGTTTTGCTGCTGATTTCCATAGGTTTAGGATTTTGTCTATAATGTACAAACTTTGATTTACTACATTTAAAATCTTACTAACTTTACAACATATTTGCTAGTGTGGAATACTCATTCTTGGTCATACAGCTGTTCTAAATGTTACAGAAGCACCCTCAGGTAAAGAGTCATTGGTTTCCTCTCCCATTTTTTTTTCCAACTTCTGTTTATCATTGAACACCATATGGTGCATGTCCTTGACATCATTCATCAATATAATACAATGCTCTCTGTTCCCCTATTGTACATGCTGGTGTCAGTCATCCTGTGATTTCAGAATAAAGGGATTGTCCAAAGTTTGTTTGTTTCCAACAATCAAATACTGTGGATGAATTATTTATGTAAACCTAATTATTTCCTATTAAATTTATGAAATAAGGTAAAAATAGGGTTTTGACAATCTTATACATCAAAGAATAAGCAGATTGCCTGTAAAGATCAGAAAGAATGTCTTTCTTCACATGCAGTAACTGATAAATAGGTGGATGGTTAAGAACAGGGCTTTTTCTTCATCCTGCAATATTGGATACTGATCAGAGTTCTAAAGAGGATTTGATCTGTTGATCTCTTGCCTTTCTAATTTAGAAACCTATCTATCTTTCTTAAACATTGGAATTATTTTGTAGGTAACTAAGAAATACACAGGCATGACAGAATAACTTACTCTGCAATTCAGTCATCTCTGTATTAGGATTGCCAAGAAGGAGGCCAGATGCAATTAGCAAAAGTTGCACTTTGTCAGCATTGTAAAAATTACTTACAAGGTTATATAGAAATATTTTGAAGGTATTAAGTGGAAGATAAAAGTTAAGGAAGTAATAAGGGTTATTTTTCCTATTTAAAAGTAATTTAGAGCAGCTCTTGGGCTTTTTTGTTCTGTTTCAAAGTGTGTTCCATTTAAATGATGCTTTATTCCTTATCTAGCTGAATGTCATCTTTGATTTTTATATGTCATATAAGGAACTCCTGGATTTTAAAATGTCTGCATTAACAACGTATAGCCTTAGAAACCTTGTTACTGTAGTCAAATACTCAATATTAGAAAAGTTAGTGATATCACTTCTCAGTGAAACCTGTGGAACCTTTCAATATTGCTCTGTAAAACTTCTTGAAAATCACATAGAAGACAGAGTACAGAAAAATTATTTGAAGAAAACCAACAATGTAACTTTTCCCAGCTTTTATGATTATATTGCATGATGCGGCTTTCTTCATTCAGGTCCTGCTTAGAATCACTATCATTAACTTGCATTAGTGATTCATTTGGACTATGATTTTTAGCTGTATTTGATAAATACGTCCCACTTCAGTAGAAAAGGGATTCTTCATTTTCTTAAAAACTAATGTGAAGGTACAATCTAATGCAAATCTATGTAAATTCAAATTTTCCCACTGATTTGAATGGATGTTGTTTCAAGCAGTTTGTGTGTCATTGTAAGTAGAGAAGTCCCACTGATTTTGCGGGGAACAGGAGATGGCTTTGAAAAATTGGACTTAGACAAGATAGCAAAGTACAGAGATACAGGTGGGAGATTTTTTCCATCCTTTCTTCCACCAGTTTCCATGCAGTTCTCTTCCCCCATATTCTAGGATATAAAGTCTCGTAGGCTAACGCTAATGCTTTCTGCTGCTTCCTCTGCGAGGTGGTAGTGTTTTGTGCAGAGGAAGGTCCTTAGCCCCTTGCTGCCGCCCTGGCCTGGCAAGGTTCCATAATTACCAATCTGGGCAACTCTTGAATCCTTAAATCCCAAGTCCCATTGCCCATGAGCCTGGGAACCACGGTGATTTCATTGTCTGGGAAACCTTGGTACAACAAGAAAATAAGCTGAATTTTAGGCCGAATGAAATACCAGTTTATAATGTAATTTTGAAAAACTGCTGATATGTACAGTCTCAGGACAAATTAAAACCTCAGCAGGAGTAATACCATGCTGTGTGGAAAGATTGCAATTGATGCTTCTATTTTTTACTGTAATTGTCTGAGAGCCTCAGGAGAATACATACCAGACTCTGAAGGAAAGCACATTTGTAAGCCCTATGAGCTGTGTTCAAACTGGTGTTTTGAACAGCACAGGGATGTGAAAAAGAAAAATGACACTGCATGAGGCTCTGGATGAGAAAAACAAATTAGGTCCTTCTGCTATAGTTGCTGCTACTGACATACTCACAGGTTTGTTTTTGTTTAAAAATAATCTAAAATGCTTTTTTTATTTTAAAAAATAAATAATTGCTTGTAAAAAAATCAGGAAGTGGATGTTTTCTAACCATGGCCAACACAAAAATAATAAGCAGCATGAGCAGCTTCTTACTGTGGCTGAATTCGCATGCTAACAAAAACTCAAGTAGGACACGTAGGACAAAGCAGCAGGAGATTTTATTGCACTGGCCTGAATCATCAGGTCATTTCCCCATAGGTAAGGTGTTGCAAATCTAGCTGCAACTGTGCGTGTTCCTCTAGTCTCTGCCTTACCTCTTGCAAGCATTGCCAAGCCAAACTGAGTAGACCCTCTTAAAAATTGGAGAAGGCAGTGTGTTGTGGGCCCTTTGAGTTCCTTTCCTGTATTGCTTTGCTGTCCTCTCTGTGGACTAAGGTATTGGACTTGTATGATTCGGGGAGGGTTTTATGATGTGGATTCTTGTCAACAACCAAGGGAAGGTCTTTTTAAAACGACCATAGAAATACTGAATTTCAGTAATTTCGAGCTAGGTTGCTCCTGGTCCTAAACTACCCTGAAAAGATGCAAATAATCTGCCTTGCTGTGCTTCTGCTTCCAAGATTAAAATAATCTCATTATGATATGACCGTTACGATAGTCTTGGTGAGTACTGACCACATTTCAAAGGGTCCAGTGACACATCATATTTTTTAGAGCAGCCAGTCCTTCCTCAGTGAGAAAGGTAGGAGTCACACAACAGCTGACGGAATGCAGAGGGAGAACTAAACTGTATTGCCTGCTGTTTCTATGTATCTGGTGAGCTAGCAGGGTCAGATTATTTCCCTGGTTTAAATCTAAGTGACTACAAATGCAGTGTGTAGTGCTTATTAAAAATATCACTGGTAGTCCTATGTATAATAAATGCTCTGCTAATGGTCCCGGAAAAGAAAAGAGCTCAGCTTTCTTCAGGAATGTTCTTTTTTCTGCATCACATGGAATCAAATTATAAGTTTTTGTCAGCTCCTACAGAAGATCTTTAACTTTCTGCTTCATCACTTTAGAGACTTCTGGTCTTGCTGCCATTGGTTAATAGTAAACAAGATATCTGCATCCCTCATCCAGGCTACTTACTTGATTTTTTTTGCTTCCACACCATGTCATCAATCTGATACTATTGAATGAACATCATAAAAGTAAAAATCAATGTAAGGAACTGTCATGTAAACTCCCCACAGTAAAATCTGGATTACGTCAGGAATTTGTATGACGATTTTATTAAAAAAATCACTGCTCATTGAAAAACATTTAGTAGAATAATAGTTTCCTTTTTTGGATCATCATAGAAGTATGGCTAGTTTCTAGCCCCTGTCAAGGAAATATGATTGTAGCATATGATTTATCAATAAATGAAGTAGAATGACATCTTCCTTATCTACCTATCTACTGCTACTCTTTAACTATTGTTAATCTATTTAACTATTGTATATGCCTTCAATACAAAAGCAGCTACAACAGCAGTCACCTGGAATCTCTGATGCTGCAGTATATTTGATTCATTTATCATTTTAAAAATATATAATATATAAACATTGTTCCTAGTGTACTGCTTAAAATCTATTGAAATACACATTTTTTTCCTCCTTATTTTTAACTCTATAACAGTGACTTCCAGCAATTTAGGTAGATTTGTCTATGTGCTCGGTCACTTGAGAAACAAAATTGAACCATAGCTTTTGTACACATCTCATTTAGCTCCTTGTTTTCATTAACAATTTGTCAAGTTCTAGAAATTCAGAGATTTATCTTATAAAAAGTAGTTACAATTCCTGAAAGCACGTGATGTTTTAAGTACTCAGCTTACTTTGGAAATGCGATCAAAGCCATATGGATATATCTGATAATTTTCTTCCAGCTCAATCTTTTTTTTTTTTTTTTTTTTTAGTTTTGTCACAGAGAAATAACAAAGGAACCACTTCCTTTAAGAGCTGAGCATGTTTGTTTAGCTAAGAATGGTCAAACTCTGTAATGCAAAAATTTATCCACGTAAATGTGGCATTTTCACAGACATCCTCCTCTTTCTTATTTTTCGTGGCTTTTCAGTTCAATTGATTAAATCAAATATTAACAATCTTTTTGTTCCTCCTCTGATACTTTACATGCAAACTGTTGGTTAGATGACATGGCTAAAATAGCATATATGTGAGGAGAACAGCTGTATTTATGTCACAAGATGACATCATTGTTTGAGTGTCTGCCACATTCTACAAGGCAGAGACTTTCTCCACTGCAAGGCTTAGTAATTTGTTTCAGTGATGGATCACATATTTGTACCTGATCAAGGTCAGGAAGCCAGAGACGTGAGATAACGCTGGAACTGCTGTATAACGAGGGGTCTCCCCGCACTTCTCAAGCAGTCCTGCCCAGTTTGGTGCTACTAGTTCACAATTAGGATCTCAGGTCGAAAACCTTGAGTAGAGCTGTTGAATAAGGAGCGTGCAAAAATTGGGGACAACTGAAAGAATTTGCTGATTTTGCCTCAATTTGTTAGTAGTTTTATTCCTTCCTGAAAATGCAAGAAAAACCAAAGCGGCACAGCATTTCTAAAAAGGAAACATTCACTAAATAACGTTCTCAGCTTGAAATCACTGAGCCTGTATTTTCAACTGCTTAGTGATTATTCTTTTCGGTCAAAGAAATTTTGTTGGTTGAACCAAACTGTTTTTCCCGCTTCTCATTTGACATGAAAAAATCTATTTTTCTTGTTTGTTTGTAACTCAGGTTTCTGTTTAGGTCAGCAAATTGAAAAATCAATGATTTGCATAGTTCTGTGAACTTCCGTTAAAAAATGACAGCTCTAAAAGAGGTATATCTAGGTCACAAAGCTGAACTATGGCTGTATCTAGCATTGCCTGCCAGGGTGCAATCTGTGATGCTTTGGGGTCTGTATAGATTCATTTACCTGCGAGTCAGGGTGCTGGGGTCTGTGGCTGGAGCACAGCAGGTGGTGTTCCTGCAGGGATCTGGGACATGTATGGAGCTTGTACCTGGAACCGGGAGCTGAAAAACACTCCCAGAGCCAGTAATACAAACACTGAATAGCTGCACAGTATCTCGTGATGGTTAAAAAGCTACTATCTGGAAATACCAATTGGAAAAATCAGCTAGAAAAATATGCCTTGCTGCCCTGATGACATGCTTTCCTTTATAATGAGGGCTGAATTTTAAGAACTGTGATTCAAAGCCCTCATGTTAACGAAATTATTTCTACGGTTTATTTTAAATTTTTTTTTTTTCAGACCTATTTCTCCCTATACTGTTTTGTACTCTCCTACGGGCTGTTCTGCGCTCCCCCCCAGCTCCGGGCTCTGCCCTGTAAGCGGCGGCAGCCCAGGAGGTGGCAGAGCTCGCCTTGGAGAGCAGCGCTTGGTGACAACCCCCTGTTTTTGCTAGCAAAGCTCCCTCCCCCGCTTTCTTCCGCTTACTCATTAATTGCAAGTGTAGCTTCCTTTTTGCACATAAATCATAATTTCCTTAGACTAATAAAGGAAAAATATTCAGCCAAATGTAGACATGGAGAGCAGTTTTTATATTGCTCTTGATTCAAAGGCTCTTCTTTCAACAAAACAGGAATTTTTGTCTAACTTCGTTTACGTCAACAGTTTCAAACTAGTTGAACAAGTTGTAATTTCTTTAACCCCGTTACAATTTAACTCAATTTCAGTGTTCGTCTGAAATCCTGAAAATGGTAAAACCAAATGAAAAATTTGTTCAACGCTTCAGCTTTTGGAATAGTTAATAACAAAAAATTGGGATGCTTCGAAAACCATTCTCCAACAAGAAATGTCTGTCACTATTTAGAAATTACTGAATTTTCATCTGCTCATCACAGAAAAGTGATGTGAGCCTGCTCAATATAACTTGACCAGTAAAAAAGTTCCAGAGTGTGACTCCATTTGATTTTGTTCTTTTTCTTTTTTCAACTTCCAGGCGTTAGGGGAGACCAGGTATAATTAACGTAATTCTAAATTAGAGTCAGCGATGTTATTGTAGGAGGTAGTAGGAGTGTAATATTCATACTAAGTGCACCAATCCCTATAAGAAAGCTGAACAGGAGAGTTATTTAAAGAGATTAAATGATGCAGAATAAAGCTTCCAAAAGCTGTAATTGAAAGTGACAGAAACATTAGCTTTGAAACAAGTAACATTTAATCACACAGATTATACAGAAACATAATTTTTGTATGTTGTTTTCTTCAATAGAATTTAATTTTAATCTGTTGAGACAGCTCATCACTTTCAGCTGCCTACTGCCAGAAGCTTGTCAGAATATGTAAATGTAACAGCTACTGTGAGGAGTGGGACCTGTTCTGCCAACACTGGCCTCAACTTATGCATGCCTAAAATTTCAGTTGCTCCTACCCGCACCTGCGGGTTGCAGGTGTAAGCATTTGCATCACTTCTTGCTTTTGTATGTACCATTTGAATGGTTGAACTACTGAGTCTGCACAAGCAGTGGCCCTAGTGAAAGCGTAATATTTGTGCAGTCATAAGTAGAAAGTTGTTAAAGGGCAAAGGCATGAAGGAAAAAAGAGGAAAAAAGCTTTACATGAGCACATGAGTCCAGGATAAGGGTTCAAACCCTCCTGTAAATAACATTGGATTTTATTTTCTTGAGAGTATACAGGAAATCCAAATGGGCTACATAGTTTTAAAATCACAGTAGCTGAAGACAGAAAAGAATTTATAAGTGGATTGATTAGTTAGGACACAGAGAGAGTAAATCTCAATATAGTAACAGAATAATAACAGCTCATCTGGTGTTGTAAAACATGTACATTTACCAATGTCCCTGTCTTGACTGATAACGAAACTGAGCTGTGCATTTGCAGAACATGCGAGCAGGAGCAAATGTGACCTTCAGGAAGGCCGATATGAAGAGCCTTTGCCTCCTGGGGACTCAGAAGGGCAACAGACAGGAGAAACTCACGCAGACACTAACCTGCTGCTTATAGCAGCCAAGAAGTACATGTGAAAGCATGTCAAAAACTCCAAGCATTTTGGACGGTTACCATCAAATATTTTGAGTTTATTTGCTCTTCTTATAAAACTTGTTTGAAAGTTAAGCCAGCTATCTAAAAAAGGTTTCGAACTACAAGTTTATAGGGAGGTTTATTTTATTTTTCCCTGCCAATATCTTTCTCTGCTAATATGGAAGTTTAAAGTAATAGGTTTCACCTGTGGTTCACTCTGAATTCCTCACAAAGTCTGAGTTATTTAGAGATGCCTTTTGTTTTGGGGAAGATCACATCACTAGGTCAGCATGGCCAGATTTTGAGAAAACAAGTTATTTTCTATATCGAGGCATTCATTCTGGCTTATGGTGAGAATATTAAAACAGAAGCAGTTTCAGTGTGAAATGCCATCAGGGACAGATCCTGATCTCTTGAATTTGGAAAAGGCCGGGGCATTGTTCGTAAGTCCCAAGCAGCAATCCTGGCTGTCCTCTAGTCTCTAGCCCTTAGGGCATTGCAACAGCCATTTCTTCCCTGTGATTAGCTTATAGCTGACCTAGGAACTATGTGGACCTATTCAAAACCCTAGCAGAGTTGATGCCATCCCCTTGTCTTTGACAGGGTGCACCTGAGCATGGGATCAGGAGACAGGAGCCCTAGTTCTGGGTGCACTGTGCCCTAAAAGGTTTGGCTCTGCAGCTTCCATCTTGGATGTGATCACCTTAATGGGTAAGCTAAGGGGGAACGGGGGAGAAGACTCTTCCACCGTTGCCGTTACAGCCAGGGTACTGTGCATCGGAAATGTAAGACTCAGAGGCCCAACACAACACAGAGTGCAGGTGGTAGGGGAAAATCTTGGGGTCTTTCTTCCTTCACTGCTCATACATTTCCCATTGACCGCCCTTCAGGTGAGAAAATCAGTCCGTGGTGCGAGGCTGGGACTGCAGCAATATCCCTTCCTGCTCCATAGGTCGGGCTGAGGTTTGCTCTGCTCCCACTGTACAGGTCTGGCACTGCTGGCTGCGCACCAGTGGGGGTAAAGGTTTGGTAAAGAAACCAAAGTTTCAGAATAAATGATTAATTTGTCTGTATCCAAAGTAGACTGCATTCTCTTCAGGGTGGGGACGGTCTTATGATGTTTGTTTGCAAATGTTTGAGCCATTTGCCCATTGTCAGTAATAAGTGATAACATAGCAAGGAAGGAAACGGACTTCAGAAAAGACTGCCAGCCTAAAAAGAGCAGCCAGAGAGGTTAAACCTGCAGACGTAGCTTTAATGGTGATACTGTCACTAAAAGAGACACAGGCTATTGCCAAAGAAGATTTATTATAACATTCTGTTTACTACAGTGTCAGGAATCCCAGTATGGAGTAACACTTGCTATATTGTACTCAGAATGAGTCATGCGTATCATGTGAGTAATGAGTGTATCAGATCTTTCCAAAACTGTATCTGGGCAGGCCAGGGGGTCACTGCCTCACGCAGCAGGACACTCTGGCTACTTTGTGCTACTTTGATGGCGCAGAGCTGCTAGGAGGTTTTCTTGGCTGGCTGCATAGGCAAGCTGCTTGTGTAAGGGCAAAGCCACTGATAGACAAAAAGCCCAGCATGACTTGGGGCTACTTTGAGGTGCCACAGAGGTTCCAGCACGATCTTGATTGTCTCCAAATCAAGAACCTGCAGGGGTTTTGAAAAGCTGCTGTTGCCACTCCTACATCACATCTTTTCTTGAGGATGGCTGGTTGTAGCTATGTTGAAAAGGTCATAATTTCTGATCCCTCCACACCTGTTGATGACACCAATAAAGGGATTTGGCCAGATGACATAATACTCCTCTCATTGCAATAAAGGAGCAAAATTATTCCTAAGTGGTATACTATGCTTCCCTTGCTGATGTGACCCAGGTGATGGCTGTGGTTCTCTCTAGACATGACTGGGTTTTATATTGTTACTCCTCTGGGTCATCAGACATCTGAAGCCACAGTGCAGAAGATGGGAAACAGGAGTTTAACGACAAGACTTGAGAGCAGCATCTCTAGTAGGCTGATGGGCCTCGTGACTGTGCCTTCGTCGCGTCTGCCCATGGCACCGTTATGAAAAAGTCAGCAAACTTGGAGTTTGTCTGAATGCCAGTTGATTGCCACTTCATTCATTTGAGCAAAAAGTGCTGTTGGTATCTGGAGGGATGCAATGAAGAAAATCTGTTGGTTTCATACTGGTGCCTCTTAGAAGACCTCTTATAACTAAAGCACATAATTGTGGTGTTGCAAAGACCTGGACAACTCTTGCAAGGTGAGCTGGTAACTCTGGCCAGTGACATGCATCTTCCAAAGTTACCTTTAGGGTGTGATGCAAAGCCGAGAAGTATCTGCACGTTTTGAAGAACAGAAGTGAATTTGGGGGATAAAGGAAATTGGTGGCATTTTATTTATCTGTCCATGTGGAGTGAACAACCATATATCCAACTTTGGATAAACATCTGCAAAAGCTTCTGAACAACAAACTAGACAAGTGGGAGCTCTTATAAAAAATAGAGTGTATTTCTATAAAAGGTCTTATTTATCTGAGGTGATAAAAGAAAAACTGAGTAGAAAAGCTTAATACTCTACTATATCAATTTTATAGCAGAGTAGCTGCCCATAAATTCAATGGAATTTCACCAGCATTAAACTAGAAAAACACAATGGAAAAAATGTTATTCTGAATTCAAAGAGAAAATAAGATCAAGGGTTAGCTTGCTTATTTTGATAATAAAGTAAATACTGTAGGAACATGGAAAGCTATTAAATGATTAGGCTAGAAAAATCAGCAAGGCTATTTATACAGAAATACCATTGAAGATAAACTCACTCCTCAGTAATTTTTTCAAAGGCTGAGAGAGTGATAATTTCTACTATTAGTTCTTCACGTTAGCAAACACTGTGGTATAGAATTTGTTATAAATGTTATCCATACAATAAGGGAAGAACAAATACCTGCTTGTGAAAGGACTCCTCTGTTTTTGTGAAGTGGCATACTTCTACTGCCTCATATCTGGCTTTTATTTTTTAATATTTTTTTTGTTTCCTGTTTTAAAATATTGACAAACTTTCCTTTCCACATAAACTTCTAAGCTTCCATAGCAAAAAGTACCCTAGACCAAAAAAACCCCTTTCGTTTTTTTCTGTAAAATCACTTTGTAAACTCTTTTAAAAGCTGCCAATCTAGCAATTTCCCCAGATGACTTGTTATATCTTAATAATTAAATTGTAGTCTCTGAGCTGTCTTTTTCATAACAAAGTTTACAGGAAATGCATCTTCATCCTTGTCTAGCACAATATAAAAATGTTCTGCTGGGAATACTGTTGTATTTATTGAGTCTTCAGAATTTGTAATTCCTTTCAAAAGAAATTTAGTTAGCTCTTTTGAGCTTTCATGAACTGATGAAGGCAGAAAACAATAATAATTTGAAAAGATACTTCTAGGGAGTTTTATGTCTATATAATATTTGGTACAGGATCTGCAGTAGCAATGTGTTCTCCTTGGTACCTGCATATTCTTTGCAATACCCATTTACAAATAACAGCATTCCTATGTTCTATTTTATAAAATGTGTCTAATTACAAGATCTCAAAAACTATATGCTGTATTTAAAGGAATGTGTATATCACAATTGCTAATTTGAAGTATAAAGATCTTCCTCACAAAATATGTGCAATCCCACATCAAAAAGCTGGAGCTGTAGAGGAGATAATCACAAGAATTGATCCCTTGAATGAGTAAGAGAACTAATCCCAGCAATCTTCTGGGAGATGGTGCCTCTAGCCTTTCCGTGTTCACATTTAGGGACTGTTAGCGGAGGTTTCCTGGCTGACCTTGGATGTCAGAGCAGCAGATACAGCAAGGCACCCTATGGCTTGTCTGTCCTTGGTGACTACTTAGAGGAGCCTTGAGCTGCACATGGCTTTTTGTTTCCCAGCGGACTCCCCTTACCCAAGCACAGTATCCAGGCAGGCAGGGCAATTGTCTAGCAAGCCCTTGCCATCCGGAGTGCACAGCAATCCCAGCACCGTACGCCTGCCTCCCCACAGAGGTACCTGCCCCAGGACTCAGTGCTGAGACTCTGTCCACAGCTGAGATCTCAAAGCACCATCAGTGCCTGGCACAGCAGCGTTGCCCACAGGCTGCCCAGGAGCCATCGAAGCTCCCCTCTGCAGCTAAGGCAGCCAGCAGGTTGGCTGGCCTTTGGGACCCACTAACCAACCTCTGCAAGGCCATCCAAGAAACCAGCCTCACAGGATGGGAGCCGCTCATATCACCTCAGCTGGGCTGAATTTACCCAGAGGTTTCAGGGCTCAACGTTGGGTGTGGGGGCCAAGTTAAATCTTCCCATACTCTGGACTAGTATCCCAGCCAACTGAGTGTGGCAAGAGGGAAGGAGAAAGCAGTCTCCCGCTCCCGATGACATGATTTCACATGGAAACGTTACTGAGAACGCAGGGCAGCAGATTTCCAGGAGGTCATCCAACCCACTGGGCTAGAGATGCATCCTGACACTCACCCTTGTGTTTCCATGTCTGTTTAGATATGTCATACAAAACCAACCAAGTCCCACAAGAAAGACTAAAGTAGTTCCCACCTAAGGGTAATCTAGAGGCTTGTAATGAAGTTAGACTGCTGACAAAGTAAAAACTTCGATATAATTTTCTTGGACAACTCATTTATTCCAGTGAGATTGTACTGGGATCTCCCAACTGAATTTTCTCCCTTCTGGAGTACCTCGAGCTTTCTTATGGCTATGCACCAATCCTTCCTGTTGGAGCGGCTCTGCTTTTGCATTAAGTGCCTAAATACTCAAATTAAATGGAAATCAAGAGCCTCAAAGCTTTTTTACCAAATGTATAATGGCTTCCTACCCAAATAAAAACATGTTTCTGCAGCACTGACCTCCTGAGACATTTGGCTGAATGCTCTTAGTTTATGCAGCTGCATCCATCACAAAATGCCTCTTAATCATGCAAAGAAGTTCAGTGTCTGCTTTGCATTAAAAACCTACATCCATAGGAGATATTAAGCTGCTATAAATTCAGTGCATTGTTCTTCTCTAATGCAGTGATTACAGCATTTTTTCCCGTTTTGCTAGTGAAATCAGGAGGTCAAAATTTGTATCAGTATTGACTGATACTTGTTTTCTTCCAGCTGACATGTTTCTCATATTTAAAGACATGCTATTCCAGCATCACTGAGAATCTAACATGGATTACAGCACAATTTACAACATGATGCCCAATTACTGCTTTTTTGCTGTTGCTGCATACTGTTTTAAATGATTATGAGATTATTCGGAATATCACAGCTTTTCAAATTTGATTTGCTCTTAAAACACTGCAGTAGTTTTGTTCCATTCTTCTTGTTTTCCACTTGACAATTCAAAGACTTGGAATGAATGATTTAAATATGAGTCATGTGCATTATGAACTATTCAGTGTATTAGGAACACAGATGTTTACTGCCATAAATTATTGACATCATTTTGGGATGAACTTTGTTATAACCTTGAAATGAGCAAGCTGATGGAGAATATGAATCAATGTAAAGTATTTTCTGTAGGTCTGGAATATCCTTCTCTAAGGAAAGCTGCAGAAGTATTTTAAAAGGAAAACTTTAAGCTCAAAATTATCTGAAGAATAAACCAGAAAATGTTTCCCATCTATGATGCGAACTAAACCAGATTCATCTGTATTTAAAAAAAACAGAATTCCAAACAGTTTCTTGGTTTAGTGTGTTGATCAGAAAAGAAAGGTTGGTCTGAATAGGCTATTGTTAGTAACAAGCTTTGCTTCATCAAGTCAATAAATAGTTGAGTTGTTATATCATGTAGTTTCAGTTCATGAATTGTTCATCTGTTCAAGCCTTGACGGACTGAGAGTTTAGATACTGCAAACATTTCCTCGCTTGCAAATTCACTTTTTGAAAAAGAAGTGAAATGTAGCATCAGTTGCTAAAGGACAGAATTCAAGTGAGAGTTAGGATAATTGGGGATATTTAGCAAACTAGCCTCTCTCAAAACTGTGAATGGCAATGAACGTTGCAAGTAAAACTTCCCAAACTCACTGTTTTCTTCAACATAATAATTATCGAAGCTAACTCTTACCAGTCTATTAGTTTGACTGGCACAACCAAGCAGATTTCAGGAGATTATCAGCACCTTTGATCTCCTGATCCCTGTATGCAAACCCCTTTGATGCTGGGTGGAAATCCGGCATGAATCAAAGACAGCTTATTTTCTAAACAACAGAGGCTGATCTGGAAAAGGTCAGGCAGAAAAAATGGATACATATGTAAGCCAGTATCATACACAAAAAAATCACATCTTTCTCTAACTGGCTGAATGAACTTTTCTGAGGCTATTTTCTCTGGTTTGTTATGCTTTAGTGAAAGTGAAATATAATGCACAAAGAATTGTGGGTGTAGCATTTTACTTCCTGGCTTTGACATTTCTGGCGGGTTATTACTGCTAAATATTTGTGAGCATTAATGGCAGTAAAGAGCTCTAGAAACTGCAACTGGGAGGCAGATCTACACAGAGTTATAATTAGCGTAGTATTTAAAGTACTGGTGGAAGCTGGTTTTGTGCCATAGCTGAAGTTAACTGCAACTTTAATTTCAACCTCTGTCCCCAGACTTGTTGAAGTCACTTATCAGGAGGATGGGGCAGTGCATGATTGCCCAGACAGCAGTAGTACCACCGAGGGGATCGGTTGGGACTGTGGGCTTTGAGAGAGTGTGGAACAGGAGGCTGCTGCTGGACATCTGCCACTGGGGTGGGTTTGAGTTTCTGTAGACGGGCCCATAGCAGGGAAATATCCCAAAACAAACAGTGGAAACAATGTGAAAAGGGAACAGCACCACACACGCTCAGATTTATAGCAGCAATGGACACCACACTGAACAAAATGAGACAAGACAGCTACCTAGGTTATCGATAGCGTATCAGTTTTCAAAGATACTGCAACTAACCAGCAATCATATACTTTCTTCTTTAAATGCCAGCCCACAGATATGTCTCCTCCAGCCAGTTCTGGCCAGATTTGACAAAGAAGCATCTCAATGTTAAATAAGTTCCCACCAGTTTCATTAAAATCAATGCAGAAAAAGAGAAAAATAGCTCCTCTCCTTCCTTCCTTCCCTCACTGGGAGAAATGCAGTGGTGTTGGCTCTGCAGGTGCCCATGGTGTTTGGCCTGAGCAAATCCCTGCCCATCCAGGAGTTAGAAGCAGGAGAGGAACTGGGAAATGCGGGGAGGATCATGAGCATGTGGCAGCACTAGGGAGTCTGTGGGAAGATATTACAAAGACATGGGAGGGCTGGGGTTGCTCAGTTAAAAAATGTAAAGGCACAGAAGACTGATTGATAGGAAATTAGTGTTCTGGTACTTCTGTTAATCATAAAGAAATTTATTCCTTCATTCAGTGATAGTACATTCTAAGCACAGAGAAAAACAAGTATCTACCAGGTGCCTGGCTGTTTACAGTAGATACCTAAAGAAATAATGACCTTCATTTTACTGTCTCTCTCATCTTGCCCTCAACAGATGAACATTTTCCATAGGTTATGTTTTGGAGCACAAGCACAATCCTTTTAATGCATTTTCATGTAAAGAAAACATTTGGCCAACTGATGTGAACTTATTTATTTACAGCGTTAAAAACTTGTTTAAATTGTCTGTTATGGATATGCTATTTTTAATCACATTTCTGGGTATGTTCTTCTATTAGCTGTTATTTTAATTCCGAAAGGGAAAAAACCTTCAGCCCTAAGGTGGTCAGATGACAGATGCAAGCTGCCCTTTTTTTTTTTGTCCTTTCGCTGCATATATCACATACTGTGGGTCTGCAGAGTGGCAAGTCCACTTGGTCTTTCCCAGCCATAGTGCCAAGATACTGACATACAGAGATGCTCCACGATGTTTGGCTCTCGCTGTAGCCCCAGTTCCTGTATTGCTGGTTGCAGTGTTGATCTATGTTTAGAGTATTTCACATTTACAGACAACACTGCCATGCTGTCTAATATACTATTCTTTACTAAAAACATCCTAGCAATGATTTCACACTCATAAGGACATTTTCAGTATAGCAGCAGGAATACTCAGTAAGATTGCTGTGATCTAGGGTGCTTTATTTAGGGTCTTTCATTCTTAAAAGGGCTGTGCTTCAAAAGTTCTTCTTTTTTTTTTTTTTAAATAAGAACACAAAGTTTCAGATCATTCCTTTGATTGCAAAATTTCATGCATATTGACATTTTATAAGGCCTCCAAAACTCTCTCAGAGAATGAATGGCAATACAAGAAGTCTTTTCTTTATTTAGCATTTCTGGAGAAGTGGCTGCCAGAATCAGGGTTTACAATTACATATGTTAGGATGAAAAAGAAAAGTCATAAAAGCGCAGATGCACAGAGTCTGAGGACATCTAACCCGACCTCCCAGGGCCCAGCTCAGAGGCAGAAATTTGCAGTCCTGAGTTACTCACCTAACTGTCCCATACAGCTGAGGGAAAGAGTCAGGCACCAGGCTGTGGGATTTACAACAGCCAGGGTGCCAAGCAAAGTGATGCAGAGAAAATGCTGAAACAAGGGATATGTCTGAAATTCCCTCTCTCTGGGATTAAGGTGCCTATGAGAGAGAGGGATTTACAGCTCTGAAGTGCCTCTTAGCCACTTCAGTTGCTGCTTGGGTATGAATTACTCGTTTACTTTTTTAAAAGAAGATGCCTAGCAGTAGTGATACTGTTCCTCACCTTTTACGTAGTGCAAGTGACAGACATCATCCCACAGGGATGTTCATTCAAATGCTTTTGGAGTAATAGGTGTATGAACTCTCCGCTTTATGCTGAGCTCAGCGGGGTTGGTACAGGCTAGCCATTGTGTAACCATCCCTGATCTACAAAGGATTGTAGGCATCCGAAGAACTAGTTTGAGAATGCCTAAACACACCATGAAACAAAATATCTGCTGAGACACTCCTCTCATCCAAGATAAGAAAGCCGCTGGGAATAGGCATTAGAAGTACTTCAGGTGCCTAAATAACTTTACTGATGACAGCTTAGGTGCCTTTCAGGTATGCATTCCACAGGCAGATTTTTTGTGACTCACTCACTTGAATTCAGGCATCTAAATTCTGCTTGAGCTATGCCATAGGCACCTAAAGGCTTTTGGAATCTTTTCCTAAATTATTTAAATTTATAAAAATGTCTTGTTTCAAAAATATGGCAAGGATTCAAATGGTATCTCATTTTGCTATGTAAATGAGTAGGA
Source organism: Gavia stellata (assembly GCF_030936135.1). Classification (NCBI taxonomy): domain Eukaryota; kingdom Metazoa; phylum Chordata; class Aves; order Gaviiformes; family Gaviidae; genus Gavia; species Gavia stellata. The sequence continues at coordinate 25,714,361 of NC_082594.1, read as the reverse complement.
GGTGATGTTTTAAAATTGTCTATATTGCTTCATATTCCTAACACAATTACAGGACAGGATTTAAATTTATCCAGCACTTCCAAAGCTTGCATTGATTTGACCACAGCTATATGTCGAACAACATTAAAATTTTAAGCCAGTATCTCAGGACTTCTTAAGTTGCTTTGCCAAACTCTTTCTTTTGCAAACATGATTCTGACACCAGATTTTTGTTATCCCAGAATATTGTTTCAGATAGCATCTAGGCACTGTTTTGCATTTTATATATGACCTTTACACCTTATTTACCAGACAAGCACCCTCAGCTTCTACAAACTTTTTTAAAATTCCCAACAGCAATAGGAATTTAGCTATAAAAATATATATATATGTGCTGCTTTATAAAAATTAGAAAGTAGCTTCCTTTTTTGTCTCATATGAAGTTTTTTCACTAGGACCTGGAGCTGTAACTTGGGGCTGACAGTTTTAATGCTCCTACTGAAGAGAGAGCAAAAGACAAAGGCTGATCAACTCTGCAGAGCAAGACTGTGCTGTCTAACCAGTCTTACACTAGAAAACCCAGAAAAATATATCTGTTGCCCTAGCCTAAGATTTTACCTGGTTTACAGCAGTCTAATTTAATAAATCCTATATGCTGTTGTGCTGTATGGGCATTTAGTTAGTGGCTGTAGCTATAGCCAGCTGATTTACTACTACTAATGCCGCATCCTTTTGGATGGATGTATAACATTACTTGCACTGGAAGTTGTTCTGCTTCCAGACATGCACACCAGAAAATATTAGCTGTACTACATCTTTCCCCAACTCAAATATCAGTGGTACGTTGTTCCACATTTCTCTCTGTGGTCTTTCATATTGCTAAAGCAGTAAACAATGAAGAGGGAGCACATCCAGGTTTGCATGATGCTGACTCCGGGAGGCAGAGGACCCTCAGGAATGGACAGGAGCCCACTCACTCCTGCCACTCTCTTTCTCCAGTTGGCACACTGTGATTCAGGTATCACAAGGTGGTGCTCTTGTATTTATGGCAAATTAATTCAGTAGCCACACTTGAGGTGCCTGAGGCTCTCACTGAACCTTGTGCTACATATGACAAGGTGAACTAAACAGCACTGTGGTGCTTGCACGCCTGCTATACCAGAAGAGATGCCTGGTGAGAACAGCATCTCCAGGGATGGCTATCTTGTGCTTCCCTATGCAAGAAAAGATTAAATGCTGCGCGCTCAGAGGATTGGTATGTGTTGCGATACTGTGCGATCTCTTCTTGGTGCCTCATCGAAAGACATTCTCTTGAGCAGATGTCATAAAATCTGGGCTGAATGCTTCCTTCATGTTTGCAATTCTCCAGTGGGAAGAGAAATAGACCCAGAAGATCTGTTCTGTAGACTAAGGGTCTAGCTATCTCTTTCCATCCCCATAAAGCTGAGCTCACCACTCCTCTCCAAAATGAAATATTTTGGTATCATCTCATACAGGTGTGATACATCCCATTTAAAACACAGTATTCATCTTTTTTACCCAAGCTGGACTATGTATTTTACTTTCTGCATTTCTCACTTATCCATTGGCTTTTCTCCAAGACTTCTTGGCTGTAATGAGGACACATTAAAGAATTTGTGATATCTCAAAGGTCCCTTGTACATACATATCTAATATCGGGACGCCAGAAACATTACAAAGATGGTATCTCAGAGAGCAAGAGAGAGATTGTACATGGAAAGCAGCTCTTGGACTATGTTTAAAGAAGATAAAACATCCACTTTTTCTACAAATCTAGCAGGTCTCTTATTATAATGAGGCTGCAGGAGACTATTTCAGGAGATTGGAGGATGCAGCAATCTTGTAGTTAATAAGGTTGATTGGATTACCAAGTAGGCTACTGTGGTTGCTGCTCATTGTGTATCTGAGTGAGAACTGAACATCTCTTGCTCCACATTTCTCTGAGCATCCCCTCTTTGCACATCAATTTTACTACAAGTAATAGGCTGTGTCCAACAGACATTACTCTGTACATGAAATAACACATTACTAAGAGGTCTGAATTGTACTGTAATAAGGTCAGTGGTCTACAGTTTTAAGCTACATACTGGAAAAGAGAAACCCATTGTTTGTTGCTTCTGGTTCTCTTCGAAAATTTTCTCCCCTCTTTGTGTTTAGTGCTCCGTACTTTCTAACAAATTCTGCATGCCCAACTCTTAGCTATTTCTTGAGTATTTCAGTATCAGTTCAGTGAAGTGAGGCACACATTGGAATGATGCTGTTGTCACCACTACATGCGCCAGTAATTCATATGCATGCAAATAAAAATAGTGCTAACCTGTACAAGTGTGGTACGAGGTCTTGTATGGTAAAAAATGACTGCAGTAGCCGTTGCTGACAACATTGCTTCAAAGAAATACAGAGAAAGTTTGAGATTGCTGTGGCATTCTGGCAAATAAAAGGAAATATGTTAAGAACAAAGCAGCTTTTCTCTCTCACTCAATAGCATTGCTTATTCTTATGACCGCCTCAGTCTGGTTTTAACACCAGTGTGACAGTGTGCACGGTCTTCTTGTGAAATGCTTTCTCTAGTTGAAGGAAAAAATTGCTTGTATTTTCTGTGATCTTATCCTGTGAGGACACTGGAAAGAGCTGTGCACAACATGTTCCCTACTTGCGAGGAAAGACGATGTTAATGATGATGCCATTTCTGTTTTACCATCTATTGGATTCCATAAATGCCACTATATTGACAAAAGCAGCCTGCAGTAATAATGTTGAAAATACAGTTGAAACAAAAATTGAGTGTATGTTGGTAATGAAGTTCTTCAGTATGATTGTAAAGTTCAAATAATATATCATGAATTTTGATGCATCCTGCCACCCACTTTTGCATTCCAAGTTAAGGTGGTACTTCATAAAAAAGACTACAGCATTCAGGCATGTACATGTGTACAAGTAGTACACTCCCATGACTTTGACTGTCCCTGAATGTTTAGTATCACGGATTTCCACCTAAGGGTCCCTCATTAGCCTCTCTACGTAATTTCTTCTGTTTCTCTTCTTGAATGCCAGTCCTTCACATTCACCAAGGACCCTACAATCAAGCCTTTCTCTCCTCTTTCCACATCACAGATCAGACCCCAGGAAACACCTGAATCTCCATATTATGTTCCCATCATTAATGTTCAGATTCCTGCATGGGTGTCACTGAGGATGTGATCTGAAGATAATGACACTGCGCAGTTATAAAGATGTAAAAGCCTCTGTAGATGCTTTTAGAGTCCCTCTTCTACAATAGTGTATGGACTGAAAGCTAAAGCACAGTTTTCACTCTTCTGGGGAATAGATATCTTCTGGTTAAATTTTGGAGGTTTTAATTTTCATCTCAGTTTTGTTGGTTTTGTTGGCAGTTTGACATAAGCATTGAATTTCAGAGGATTTTAAACTGTTCAAATTAGTAGCCAGCTTACATATCTTTTTAAACTTTTATTTTCTGCTCATCCATAAGATAAGGCTCAGTTTTGCAGCTTTTACAGAGATACTAAGCCTCCATAATTCTAGTTGAAGTCTGTGGATAGCACTACATGTTCAATTCTGAAAATTGGCTCTGAAATGACTAACATAAAACTTCACAATATGCGAATTGGAGGTGAATTGAAAAGCTAATACTCAACTCTTCGAATATGTTTATGCAGCACAGTGCTGGAGCCAAAGGAGACTTAAGCTAATCACAGAATCACAGAATTATTAAGGTTGGAAAAGACCTGTAAGATCATCAAGTCCAACCATCAACCCAACACCACCATGCCCACTAAACCATGTCCCGCAATGCCACGTCCACACGTTCCTTGAACACCTCCAGTGATGGTGACTCCACCACTTCCCTGGGCAGCCTGTTCCAATGCTTCACCACCCTCTCAGTAAAGAAATTTTTCCTAATATCTAGCCTGAACCTCCCCTGGCGCAACTTGAGGCCATTTCCTCTTATCCTGTCACTAGTCACTTGGGAGAAGAGACCAACACCCATCTCTCTGCAACCCCCTTTCATGTAATTGTAGAGAGCGATAAGGTCTCCCCTCAGCCTTCCCTTCTGCAGACTGAACAACCCCAGTTCCCTCAGCCGCTCCTCATAAGACTTGTGCTCCAGACCCCTCACCAGCTTCGTTGCCCTTCTCTGGACACACTCCAGCACCTCAATGTCTTTCTTGTAGTGAGGGGCCCAAAACTGAACACAGGATTCGAGGTGCGGCCTCACCAGCACTGAGTACAGGGGCACAATCACCTCCCTACTCCTGCTGGCCACACTATTTCTGATACAGGCCAGGATGCCGTTGGCCTTCTTGGCCACCTGGGCACACTGCTGGCTCATATTCGGCCGGCTATCATCAACACCCCGAGGTCCTTTTCTGCAGGGCAGCTTTCCAGCCACTCGTCCCCAAGCCTGTAGCGTTGCATGGGGTTGTTGTGACCCAAGTGCAGGACCCGGCACTTGGCCTTGTTGAACCTCATACAATTGGCCTCGGCCCATCCATCCAGCCTGTCCAGATCCCTCTCTAGAGCCTTCCTACCCTCGAGCAGATCGACACTCCCTCCCAACTTGGTGTCATCTGCAAACTTACTGAGGGTGCACACGATCCCCTCATCCAGATCACTGATAAAGATATTAAAGAAGACTGGCCCCAATACTGAGCCCTGGGGGACACCACTTGTGACCGGCTGCCAACTGGATTTAACTCCATTCACCACCACTCTCTGGGCTCGGCCATCCAGCCAGTGTTTTACCCAGCAAAGAGTGCACCTGTCTAAGCCTCAAGTTGCCAGCTTCTCCAGGAGAATGCTGTGAGAGACAGTGTTGAAGGCTTTACTAAAGTCCAAGTAGACAACATCCACAGCCTTTCCCTCACCCACTAGGCGGGTCACCTGGTCATAGAAGGAGATCAGGTTGGTCAAGCAGGACCTGCCTTTCATCAACCCGTGCTGGCTGGGCCTGATCCCTTGGTTGTCCTGCACATGCCCTGTGTAATGAAGACATCAGCAGCAAAACAGTCATATTAGAGATTTTCCCCCCTCCACAGTTTTTTCCTAAGCAGAGTCATTTCACTTTTGGGGAACATTGTGTTAACAGAGTATATTGCCTCTAGTGCCTGAATCGCCTTGTTCAGAAAAACTGTGCTGGCACTATAGTACAGACTCCTCAGTCTTAAACACGTCTCATTGTGTCATGTTATCCTCTCTCTTTTTTTATGAGGGGAATGTGGTGGGTGTGCTATAGCTTGACTTTAGTGAGGCTTTTGATACCCGTGACGTTCTCACTCAGAAGCTGAGGACATATATACGGGCTGGAAGAGAAGACTGGGCTGCACCACTGGGCTCGTGAGGAGTAATCAGTGGTGGCTTGATGCTCAGCTGCAGTCTTGTAACACACAGAGTACCTTAGGGGTTGGCATAGGGCCTATTTTGTTCAACATGTTCATAACTACCTCAATGACGACACCCAAATGCACCCTTAGCAAATCTGCAAACCAGGGGTACGGCTGATGTTGACTGGTGTGCTTCAGTTCAGCGTGATCTTGAGAAACTTGAGGACGGGGCCAACAGAAATACTATGAACTATCCACTTCTCCTTCAGCCAGGCAAAGGGCAAAGCCCTGCATGTATGGCAGAATAACCTCTACACCAGTACAGGCTGGAAACAACTGGCTGAGTAGCAGGCTGGCCCCAGTGAAAAGAACCTAAGGATCCAGGTGCCAGGTTGAATATGAGCCAACAGTGTGCTTTCATCACAGATGAGGCAGACTGCTTCCTCAGCTCCTTTGCAAGAACCATGGCCAGCATAGTGGGTGTTACTATCCCCTCTGCTTGACACTGGCCCATCTGCAATAGTGTCTGGTTTTGGGCCTAAAGCACATTACCTGAAGGAGATGCTGAGGTGCCTGGGATGAAGAGGAGGCCAGGAGGTGATCAAATAGCAGCCTACAACTATGCAAAGGGGTATTACAAAGACTACAGAATCAACTATTTCTTGGAAGTGGGAGAGGCCCGGTTGCAGAAGATGCCATGGCCACAGATTGTGTCTTGAGAGATTCAGGCTGGAGTTAAGGAAACCATTTGAGAGACTAATGAGAGCGGTGGTGGAATCTCCATCATTGGAACGGGTCTTGAAAACTCAACTAGAAAAAGCATGGCTAACCTGACCAAGCGCTGGCAATAGTTCTGCTTTGAGCTGCAGGTTGAACCTCCAGAGGTCCCTTCCAACCAACATTTCTGTGAGCCTATGATATCTCCCTAAGAATGCTCCTCTGGCAAGAAAATGAAGATTATTATTATTATTCCTTCAGTAGTCATGGAGGGTGTTGGGGCAGTATATTTTCCCTGTATATTGCAAGCACACACAAGCCTGAAATGTGCCATTGCCAAGATGTGTCCACTTGGCAAAAAGAAAGAGCATGCCACACTCTTGTGCCAAAACCAGAAAGCCATATGACCTTGGCAAGCATAGCACATGAACCTAGACCTGGCACACTCCTAAGGCATCCACTTTCCCTTCTTTTGTCTGAATCAAAGGCAGAGGTAGTTCAGCTCTGCCCAGACCATGGCAAGACAACGTGTTGCTCACAGTATGCATACTGATGATGAGACTGAGACTGATCTGGCACATTCAGTGTTTTTAAAATACTTGTAGAACAAGGAGATTTTAATTTTACATCCAGAATTGAGAATTTCAAATTTTGTTTGATTCTGTGATAGGATTAGAAGTCTAGCTCTAAGAATGAAGATATGTGGCTGGGGCCCTTGCTCTTCAGGGAGTGCACGAGTAGCAACCTAGGGCTCAGTGATTAAACTCCGGAATTCAACTCAACTCTTGCTCTGTGAGTGGGGCTTTGTCGTGGTTTAAGCCCAGCTGGCAACTAATCACTACACAGCCGCTCACTCACTCCCCCCAGGTGGGGTGGGGGAGAGAACCAGAAGAGTAAAAGTGAGAAAACTCGTGGGCTGAGATAAAAACAGTTTAATAGGTAGAGCAAAAGAACACTGCACGGAGAAGCAAAGCGAAAGAAGGAATTAATTCACCACTTCCCGTCGGCAGGCAGGTGTTCAGCTATCTGCAGGGAAGCAGGGCTCTATCACGCGTAGCGGTTGCTCGGGAAGACAAACGCCATTACTCCGAATGTCCCCACCTTCCTTCTTCCTCCCCCGGCTTTATATACTGAGCATGATGTCATATGGTCTGGAATATCCCTTTGGTCAGTTGGGGTCAGCTGTCCCGGCTGTGTTCCCTCCCAACTTCCCGTGCACCCCCAGCCCACTCGCTGGTGGGGTGGAGTGAGGAGCAGAAAAGGCCTTGGTGCTGTGTGAGCCCTGCTCAGCAGTAACTAAAACATTCCTGCTTTATCAACATTGTTTCCAGCCCAAATCCAAAACACAGCCCCATACAATCCAAAACACAGCCCCATACTAGCTGCTATGAAGAAAGTTAACCCCATCCCAGCCAAAACCAGCACAGGCTTGAAGGAAGCTAAGCACCAAGCTAAAAGTCTGTCCCCAAGAAGGCCTAGGTTGGCAGGGAGTTTGAAGGGTCAGAGCTGTTCTGTTGTGTGGAAACTGGTATGTGGAGGCATGACAGGGAACAGTGACTCATTTCCTCTAGGACAGAGAAGATGAAGGAGGAGATGAATGGAAACAGAGCTTCATAAATCAAATTGATTCAAGTGATTTTTTTAAATATAGTTACTTTCCAGATTGTTTCTGCTAGATACAGATGCTGGTGTTGTAAGAAGCAGGAACACTACATAAAATGGGATAATGAATAATAGTAGATCATGGAATATAAAGAATAATAGTAAGAGCCCTCCAGAGGTGGTGGAGAACTGCTGCAGTATGGACCTCACAGATGTTCGGGCCCTGTTTTGGTAGACCCTGTGTAGTCACTTTCTCTCACCTCTGCTTTCAGTATAACTTGTGATTAGACAGGGAAGAAACAGGGTATCTTTCTCTTCTGTATCCTCCCCCACTTTCATTTCTAAGAGCTTTACCCTGTGCAAAAATTGTCTGAGAACGAAAGGGCTGTCCCATTTTTTCATGGTTGCACAGTATGATCTCTTAGACCTTATATTCATTCTTACTGCTAGAACCACCAATCTCAAATAAGCCAGAATGTGTATTGCTGCTTTTGTGGATCAGAAAAACACAACCATCAAGAGTAGTGCAGAAAAGAAACATCCAAGAATGTTGCCGCCTGGAGTTTTATAATTCAAGAAAGATCTTATCACCAGTGACAGAGCATCTGTCACTATGGAGGGAAGTTGCTTCCATTTTGTATTTCTTTGCAGGGTTCATTGTGAGCTTTCAGTACTTCAGTATTTTTTTTTAAAGCATCTGGTTTTGGAAAACAGTGCCATTGCCTTGCAAAATTATTCAAACCCGATGGGGTTGACATCTCAAGGCCAACATTGGTGTTTGGGGGATGTAGAAGGCTTTTAGATGTAAATCTGTGAAATACCTTGTTCCATGTCAATCTGATCTTCAGAAATAGGATAGTGCTATAGCCAGCTGACAGAGTGAGGATGGAGAAAGAAGGGCATTTAGGAGGTAAAGTTTTTTGCTTGGTCTTAAAAGGCAACATTTGCTCTTTGAAATTCACAGTTACCTCTGAGCAGGACAGACTTATGTTCTTCTCTCTCTGGAGTTTGTAGCCCTTGTTCTAAAACTGTGCCCAGGGAAACCTCTCTGAATGTTTTTTCTAGCATCCACTTGAGAAAAGGAGATATACATAATTTGGTAGGATTTTATTTTTACAGTCTAAATACTGATTTATTCCTGCTTACCTCTTGCAGATCCACTCCCTTGGGCCCACACACTATAATGACCCTTCACCTCCAGCTCTCCATGTGATGTTTCAGTCACTTTTGGTCCCTCCATCATCTCTACTGTTCCTCCCTCCCACTATGACCTCTGGAGTATAGCCACTTTAAGTTCGGACTCTGTAACTGACTGGAGGCAGCTTCGGTGAAAGGGGGTAGATAATAATTGGTTTATATCTGAAAAACAAAAACTCAAAAATGTATGGGTAGCAGAGAAGCGTGTTATGACAAGTACATTTCATTAGACTAATTAATAATCTTTTAGGCATTTAAACCCTTCCCCACTAAAATGTCCTTGCTTTCTGTATCAGGACAATAAACCTCATAGTAGTTTGAGTTATCTGAGTTTTATAGAAATTGAATTCCAACTGTGCAATGGTTGCCTATGCAGTTACAATGCTCAAAGCTTCCTCTCGTTAACTCTCCCATAACTTAACCTGAGTGAGCTGCATCAGGGGACTTCTGTGCCCCGTTGTGTTAGAGAAGATGTGACCTTATCAGTGTCCAGCCTGAGGGATGGGATGATGGCATGAGCTAGCATTCCTGTAAGGTGACATGCCGTTGTCACCACATGGAATCTTAAACTGAAGTAGTACTGTGAAATGAAGTATCTCAGGCCACTCTAACAAACTCAGATAAAAACTTTTTTTTGTATTTTGGCCACATCAGAACACTTCATTCTAATATAAGTTAGTAAGAAACGTAATGTAGACATCTTTCCTAAGGATTTTAAAAAAATCAGGCTAGTATTTCCTGCCATGAATAAAGAAAATTTCAAGTCCTGTAGTTCCGACTTGCAATGAGAACAAATGGTGAAATGTCAAAGTATCCCACTGGATAAAAATATTTTCTTTCTCAGCTGTTGTCTTTGGGAATTGGGTGGAATGACATGTCTCTATACTCATTTTTTACAATATCTGTATGCCCTGAGACTGCTGGAGTAATTTTAAAACAGACCTTTCTATCCAAAAGTAAAATTGGCATGTAGCCTTTTGATTCAGTTAACAGATGGTGTGTGGTATTTATGAGAACAGTTGTTAAATGCTTTATAGTGTGACTCACCAACTGATAGCTGCATATTAATGGAAAGTGGACGGTGCTATCACATTTACAAGTGCTGTATTGTTGAGGGGAGCCGGTTGAGCGGATTTATATAAACAGTTGCCCTCAGAAGTTCAGTCTAGAATATTTGGATTCTTTCTCAAAGTACTGTTTTTATGGGGCTGAAACCTGCTAACCTTACTGAAAAAATGAAAATCTTTTAAACCACAACGTAGACCTTAGTTTCTGGGGAAAAAATGGAGTTCAGCAGTTAATTATGTTTATTTTTTAGAATTAATTTCTGAGCTGGGTGATACTTCTAGTTACTAACTGAAATTCTCTGAAAATGTATTTATGATCCTGGTATCAGTATATGAGATACTAGCTGTTAATCAGACCAGCCAGAAGGCATTCTTGACTTTTCTTGGTATGAGTTATGATGAATTTTAGGTAGAAATTTGGTTTTGCCCATTTTCAGAGTCTTAAAGAAATCGTTCTAGAGCAACGTGATTGGATTGAATTCAATTCAGGTATTATTAAAAATCATTGCTATGAGGTTTTTTGGTGAAACACTCTGTCTATCAGTCATTTCAAGAGCTGAAAAAAACACTGAAAGCATGCCAGACATTTCATTAAATTAAAAGGACCATAAAACAGACCTAAACCACAAGACCATGCAAATTATTGCAAAGGCAGCTATCTATCATTGTTAAAGCACTTATTTTGTTGCCTTTATCTTGCATTTGTTTAGGTTGCTTTTGTTTGCCTTTGAACAGTAAAGCAGTCTTAATGGAAACACTGCAGTGAAGTGATATCAGCAGCACTGCTCCAGCTTACTGTAGTTGATGTGAATAAAAAGAAGCCCTAATATAACTAGAATAAAATTACAGACCTCATTCTCTCCGGCCCCTGCATTGCACAGACAGACTGGGGCCCAAAGGAAACAGCCCCTGATGGAGAGAGGCAGAGGGCACCAGAGGGCAGCCCCAAATTGTCCTCTGATTCTTCATCCATCGTCTATGCAGGAATTTCCCATATCTAAAGTTACATTCTGGATTTAGGAGCATCCAAGCAAAAGGGGCGGTTGGACAACAGCAGTTTTGGGCAATGCCAGAGGCTCCCAACAAACCCAGGAGAATTTTAACATTCCCCTGCTGCTCCCATGAATAATCAAATGTTATTTAAACTGTCTGGGGATTATTTTTTTCTCCTTCAGTTCCCACTAAGCCTTAGTAAGTATAGGAGATTCCAGTGGGATCTTTAGCAGAGTAAATTACTATTTGTGCCATAGGCAACCACGCAGCATCTGGTGGCAAAGGTTGGAGAGACGCATGTTGTGTTCACAGGATGTTGCAACATGGTTCTCTTCACTCAGATGCCTGTTTGCACTTTGGCCGTGGGGTAGCGTAGGGGAGATACAGAGACAGAGAGGCTGCTGCGGGTACCGACCTTCTCAGCTGACCACTGACCCAGCAGCCTGCTCCTAAATCGCTGCCTGTGACTGGTATTTCAGGCAGGGCTGAAGCCCCTCCTGGGCCCCACGTTTCATCTGCAGAGATCCCACCTCTCTGGCAACGGTGCAGACTGGATTCCCAGGGACCTCTGAAGGTCTCATCCTGAGGCTGCAACCATACAACTGTTGGCATACACATTTACCTGCATGTCCAGGTGCCTTCGTGCAAGTCAATGGATTTATCCAAGACAGTGAATTATGTGTTTGACAAAAGAGAATGCAAAAGTTTGCAACGTCAAGGTTTCAATAAAACCCTAGTCATCCAAACAAATGTGACAAATAAAACAAATGTGAAGTTTAGAGTTGGTCAGCTCAAATATAAATTTGCCTTAAACTCCCCTTAATATGCCTTTATTTTCATCCAGCTATTGCCCTTGTTTAAAGAAAAGAGCTGCCATCTTTTAAAAATAAACAAAACCTGTAAACTCTACAGGAAAAAGCAGCAAAAATAGAGGGGTTGGAGGAACTGATTAATGAGGAAAAAAATACATAGAGCTTGGTGAAGCGGTGGCTCACAGGCGATGTGATAAGTCTACAAATATTTGCAGGCTGTAAATACCGAGGACAGGAATTTAGTGTGACACAGTCAGGCATAATCAGTACTAAAGGGAGAGGAAAAAAATATATGCTGAGAGTTGAGGAAAAAGGCTTGCCAGTGAGATGTAATAGACCTGGGAATTAATAGATGCCACACATGTCCTGCGGGGAGCCGTGATATGTTGGTAAGTAAATAGGCTGAGAAAGATGACAGGACTGTTCATCTTGAACTGCTGTGGTAAGGTGACTTGTTAAATCTCAGCCATTAATGCATATATGCTTAGCTTTCAAGGGCTGGCTTGGCTGTGTGTTGAACAGAGGTTGGCAGGCTGAGTTTCCCAGGCCCAATGCGAATTTTGGCCAGCTGTGCCACCCCCTCCATGGCTACGACTGGTACCGACACGTGGAAGATTAAGGCAGGTCACAGGTGTGCCAGTGCAGACTTGCAGTGCCGCTTGTCACTGCTGGGTGGGTATGAGGATGGATGGGGCAGAACTGCCTCTTTTGGAGGTTTCACCTTGCATGGGACCACAAAAGGAACAATGAAGCCAGACCCTTTTAAAGCTTGTGGAAAGCCAGTGAGGATGTTGGGGTAACAGAGCCCGTGGTCTGATCCCCTGGCTATACAGGGGAGGTTTCTCCTTGGGTTCCTCTGCATCGCCCCAGCAAGGTCTCAGACTCGGCGGAAATAACCGTTTTACAAGGCTTAACATTTTTTTCCTCTGCCTCTCCCTCCAAAGTGCTGCTGGGTGGTGCATCTTCTTCAGCAGCAAAAGAGGGTGAAGGTTTGTCCCACTGTGCTGCGAGGCACAGCCCCAGGGAGAGCCAGGCAGGCTGACCCAGCTCCAACCCCCTGCTCAGCCCCGGGCACGGGATCCGGATCAGGCAGGAGAACCTCTGGCCAGCCTTGCCCTGGCCGCTCCCAGCTCGGAAACCTCTGAACAAAATGTTCCCAGCTGGGAAGTGGGAACAAGTCTGCTCCTTGTTGCAGATCTTAAAAAGACCTTACACACCCCAAAGACGGTCCCTCTTGCTCCTCCCCACGCCACCGGCGGCCGATAAAAGAAATTACTTCCACTACAGCTCTTGGCTCTTACTAACGGAGAGTTATTTCCTGCTCAGGGCACACTGGCCTCGGCCTCTGGAAATGGGAAATTCCACCGTGAAACCAGCGGGAACTCATTTCACTGACCGAAGTCCGTCCTGTCTCAGTGTGTTTCTGCGGGAATTTTTCCTCTGAGAAACCGGTGGGTTCTGGGGGTGGAAAAAGGAGCTTTGTTGAAGTTTTTAACCAGCCTGATTATATCCGCCATAGGAAAAGCATTGTAAAATGAGCCTCTAGTGACTTACTAATCCACTAAGCTAGAATTTAGAAGCAAAATTAATTTAATTAAGCCAGGAAGTTATTCACAGACTACAGCTAGCATTTTTTATTACAGCCAGTCCACTCTAACCCGCACCGTGTCTGTGAAAGTAAAGCTATTTGATCAAATAACACTACTACTCTGAATTAATAAAGCCAGCACTGAGCTTATGAGGTGCAAGATGGGAAGGCCTTTAGGTCTCGTAATTCAGCTCGAAAAGGCACGGCTTTCGCACTGGTGTGTTTACTGGTTTCCCTTCCCAGCATGTTGTGACTTGCAAGTATGCTTTCAGGAGTGAAAACAAATCTACAGATGTTTATTCATCCTGCTCACCTATGTACGGTCTGATTTTTGACTTCGTGCACTGAGTTACTGCTGCACTTTCAACCCGCGTTAACGTACATGCGTTTTTCTCACCCCTGGTTCTATGCGAGGGCTGGGCATGCAGCGAGCCAGAAAGCTGTGGGCGTACGTCTCTAAATACGGTTTCTGAGCATGTCATCGGGTTAAACAGATGCAAGAAGAAAACGACCTCTCTGACTGACAGGTGCGGAGCAAAGCAGCGCGTGGGGAGCTTACACGGCGGAGAGCCTGAGGGCAGCTGGCCCTGCGGCGGGGGGAGAGGGTGAGCTTTTGGGGAAAAGGAGGAAAACCCAGACAAGGCTGACCCGCTGAGTCCAGAGCACTGCTAGCCCTCCTGTTACAAGGGGCTGGCAGCGCCCAGGACTTTTCCACAGGCATGGTTTTGCAGGGATGAGATTTGGAATAAAAAGCCATAAACGGGGTTAGAATAGCAACTAGGAAAAAAAGTGAAGAAGCATTTAACACAATGGTAAAGAAGATGGCTTTTATTAAAACAGTAAAGAATAAGGCCAAAAGGAGCAAAGCACAGTTCTTGGCCTCAGGCTCTGGTTTTGCAGGGCCAGTGGCACTGATGCGGTCTGTGAAAGGCTCAGCCTTTGCTCCCGTGGCCGAGGTCACGCTCCCCCGCCAGCCCTCCATTTCGCCTCCCGCGGCTGGGCTTGGGGCCGGGCACCCCCGGCTAGGGCACCCCCGGCTAGGGCACCCCCGGCCCCGTGTTTCGCTGACACCCACATTCGTCTGGCACCTGGGTCCCGCAGAGCATATGCTGCCTGTGACCAGCGAGCGGCTTTCCACATGTGCTCCCAAGGTCTCCCGATTGGTGTGCTCCGCAGAAGGGGCCGGGCCTTGAAGTCAGCTCCTGTGCCTATGACAGATGATATTTTTATGCAAGAAAACAAAACCAGGATATCTGATGGACTGCATTATCTTTCCAGACAGCTTGGAGCTACAGCTGCAAAGTACGAAGTTTTATGCTTAGACTTCAAAACTGTGAGTGGAATTTAAACATCAGTTTTAAACGCCTACTTTTTTTTTTTTTACCTTTTTTTGTGTGTGTGTGCAACTTTGCATGAAGTATATATATCTGCATAATAACTTTTCATTATCAAGTAAGCTGTTGCGAATTCTCATAAGATGAAATAATTACTGCTTTGGAAAACTTCACAAAGTGTTAGCTGCATTTGCGGCTGGACTAATAAATGTGTACTGAGGAGGAGGAGGATGCTCTTTTCAGTGAATGCAATTAGTGTGGCTAGAAATGGTTTCAAATTATCTTTTCCACTGGAAAATGTGTTTGAGCAGGACTAGTTGTGCTGAGGGAGAATCTCCTGGGAGTTATCAGCAAATGTCAGGCTGGTCTGCGTGTCTTTGTCACGGGCGTCGTTTGATGTTTGCTTGTGTATGGAGAGGGATTAGGTTAAAACCTGCTGTTGCCATTATGTGGCACTGTACTCTCTAGATGAAAAATCTGTTGGTACCAGGTGTTGGCAAGCTGACCAATTAATGATGATTACGGGAAATTAGTTTAAGAGAATATTGTCCACTATGATGCAGATTTATAGAAATAATTTTAACAGATACATAGCACTTACTAGTGCACAGAATGATCATTCTTGTAGCTGAAACATTAATAACCTGCTCTTTCTTGCATGTGTCTGAATAGGAATGATGAAATGGTTTTCTGTGGGAGAGCTCTAGGGGCCAATGTCCAGGTCAGAAGTCCAAACCTGAGCAGGCAGTTTGCAACTCCAAGCTTGTGATATTTTTGCTTTCCTATGGGAACTGTCCAGGATCGTCTAGGATGACCTGTCACCCGAGGATGCTATTTTATATACCATCTTGAGTGAAAAGAGCTATATGTTGAAACTTTTCTTGATGCACTTAGATATTAGTAAAAGCTGAGATACATGCTTTAAAAAAAGAAATTGTTTCTAATCCTGTCTGGATTGTTCCACATCTCTCTCTACCTACGCAAAACAATCCAACACCCTTCCCAATTTAACATATATTTTCCTTAGAAAGCAAGCAACTTCACATTTCTGTGCCTTGGCAAGTGCATTGCACCAGTTTATACTTTTATATTCTGGTGGACCCAGGTGAAATCCAAAGGTGATATGAAAAGAAAAATCAGTGGCGTGTTATTGCTAACTAAGTGTGGCAGAAATCCCATCCCCGGTGGATCCACCACCACTCATTTTCCGTCGGGGCACCTCCAGATCACGCAGCAACACAAACAGCATCCAGGTGAGGTGTGGGCATACAAGTGCATTTCTGCTGAATTAGTCAGAGCACATGGCATGGAATGTATACCAACTTTGTACAACTGCGATGAGGCAATTCAGTCCATTGCCTGGTACAAAGTAAATGTCAATATTTCTTTAACAAATGAACTGCTAGAGTAAATCTGTACCATTTTGCTACCCTTACATCATTGGTTGCGGAGTTTTTGTTACAGCACTGGGACCTCTAAAGTCAGATTTAGAGTATCATCAAGCCATGGCCTGAGTGAATCTGAACTTATTGGAAATAATACAGTGATGATAAATTTCCCTTACCTTCATTCCTTTCCTCTATGTTTCGTTGGTCACTACAGCAGGGACACTCTGGATTTGTCCAGCAGAGCAAAACACAGTGTTTTTCCCAAAGCTGAATTTGGCACTGACAGAAAAATGCTCCCACAGAGAAAAAAATGAAACTCAATATATTTCAACTAGAGAGGCCTTCTTAATTGATGTGGAGGAAATCCTAAATGGAAGATGTCTTAACCCAAACTGCTAATAAATGTAAAATGAATTAGTGTTCTGTGTTGAAAAAATGGCAGTATTTTTATTTCAATAATGTTAAAATCAGTCAATTTTCTTTCCATTTTCTAAAATAGCAAATGAGAGTTAAAAAAAATAATCTAGGCACATACAGAAATGCTTTTCAGTGGCTTTTAAATGCTGATAAAGTCCTTAAACTAAAGGGCCTCTATAATCCTTATAACATAAAATGTTTCCTTTTCATGTGACATATTCTGGTTCTTCTTGTTGCCTTAATTTGGCAGTCTTTTCTCTATTGCTACCTAGATAGAATGGGCCAGATTCTCAGCTAGGCAAGTGTGAATAAAGAATAACTTCACTGAAGTCAATGACATGACCCTGGATTCGTTCCAGCGTGACCGGAGCTGGAATGTGGCTCCATACACACAGCTGGCATACCTGCCAGGCTGGGCAAGGAGGTAAACGAAGAGCTACTGCAGTTGTGCGTGTATGCTAGCAGAAGGATGGTGTGGTCCTGCCAGCTTCCAGTTGTGCCTTCACCTGCAGCTTCTTCCAAAAGAAAAGATTAAACAGCACAGTCTCACTTTTATTCCACCAACTTCAGTTATGTCTTTTCAAACTACGCATGGTTTTGCAGAAAGGTGCTAAATCCAACTATTTGCCATCATACCTTGTCTAACCCTTTGACATATACGTCAAGCAATGAAGTGCATGTGTTACTCTATTTTCTTTCCTCCTGCTCAGAAAGATTTTAGGTTTTCCCTGATAACTTTAAGGTTTCTGTTGTTCTTTACTGGTGATGTTGTTTTAGGAAGCTTGGCTTCTTGCAGTGAAAGTGCTGCTCTCTGTGATACTCTGGGACCTCCTGGAAGCTGCTTCCCCATTCCTAGAGAAAGTTCTGTTTCCGTCTCTGGTGATGATAACGACACTGTTCCCATGGCCACGTATCCAGCAAAATAACTCCCAGGTCTTTGTCGTGGAGAGACTAATGGGATTATTTTGTACTATAGGTGGGGCTTCCTTACGACCGCTTTGATTTCCCTGTTCTGCATGCTAGGACAGTCCAGAGCTGCTGCCCTAAATAGAGGAGAGGCTTTGTGTGGCTATCTGCAGACTCTGTCCTGTCTCCTGAAATTCATCCCAAAGGCGTAAGTTGGCTGTGTTTCAGATGGGAGAGCCAGCTCATACTGCTACTGCTGGTCAGAAATGGCTGGTTTATACCTCTCTGGCTGCAGCTAAAGAACTGAATTCTGTGATATTTTTACCAATAGCAATTCATCTCTGCTAGTTGGAAAAGCCAAAGCTACTAAAGGATCTTAAGGGGAGGACTCTGCATAGGGTCTGGGGTGAGGCTGGTTTCCTGGTTACTCTGAACGGGAAACAAAAACGTGGTATGTTCAGATTTTAAGGAGTTCATTACAAGTGCTACCTGCTGTGTGGACTTCCAGGGACACTCAAGTCTCTAAACATTCAGCATCACCAAGAAAAAACCACAAATGAAGCCAACAGGCAGGGGGGTGCCTGTTCTTCTTTGGTGCTTCACAAGTTCCTGGAATGAAGTGTGGTCATATCTACCACTGAAGTGGGGATTAGATGAAGCTAAGGCACAGCTGAACTGCAGCTGAAATAGTTTCTTTTGAAGTACTTTTTATCGTTACCCAGATATTTTTGTGCTATGTGGGCATGTTCTCAACAACAGCACTCTATTAGTCCAAAATAACTTACTAAATTCTGTCTGTATGGGCACAAGGTTTACCTGTAACACAAAATATTCATATGTTGTATGCAGCCTAATTACAAAACTTTTATAAAGATATATAATATTTTATCAAAATTTTAAAGTTTTCTAAAATCATACCTTTTATAAGTATTTAGCATTCTGTTGCATCTGGTGCTGATGACAAGAATGTGTCACAGGCTGTTATTTTGGAATAAGTAGTTCCACTAGGAAACTGGAAAAATGTGCCTGATATTTTTATTTTTAAAATTAATATTCTGCTTCCACATACGCCTTTGTGAGATGGGGATATTTGTCGTGCAGTTAGTCAGTAAGGGTTATGAAAGGGATCAAGCAGAAGAGGAGAAGCAGTGGCTTAGCACATACAAAAGAGTCCACAAATTCAAGGAGGTTTGTGGACATAAGAGATAGCACCTTGGCTGCAACACTGCTAATATCACTGTTTTTTCAGGCCTGAGAAGTATCACACTACAATCTCATAAAATCTTTGTGAAATTGGGGCCTTTGAGTCACCTGAGAGAAGCTGTCCAGAAGCAATGTGTGAAAGGAAGGGCGTTACAGGGCAAGGGAAAGCACTGAAAAAACAGACTCGTGCTAATACTACACAAATGCCTCTTGAAGCTGAAAATGAGAAAGCACAAAAGCTGGCAAGGGGAAAGATGAGGGTATGAGTAAGAGTCATGTACCTCTGATGTTGTTTTCTACCCTTTGTGCTATGTGTTTCGTGCCTTAGGGTGAATGAATAATACTCTGTTTTGAAGACAAATTAAGTTACCTTAATTAATGCATAATACAATGTTTTGAAGACAAATTAAATTACTTTAATTAAATTGCTGGTTGTGGGTTCTCAGAAAAAAGGTGTATCCATGTGTCAAAGGTAGGAGCATCATTTGGGTTCACGCACTGGTAAGGGGGATGTGCAGGGCGGGAGGGAGGTGCACTGCTGAGCAACCCAGACCACGAGCTCTCCGGCTCTATCCAGATAAATTAGAGGGATCCTAAACGCAATTGATCCCAAAACCTTTACAATCACAACTGGATTTTTCAATGTTTAAACCCCAGCTGTTTCAGTGCCACTGCATTATGTCCTGAAATTGCAGTGGTGTGAAGGGCGTATCTGGCCATCACAAAAACCCCTACATTTTTCAACGGTTTACATATCATACAGAACCAGCAACTGCTATGGTTTAAGATATGTCTGTCCCTCTATGAATAAAGGGCTAAGAGCCTTTTCCCTGGCCTATTATTGCGGTGATACAAATGGAGGAATTAAGTGTATTTTAAACAGGAGGCATTTAAAGATCTAAGTTGTGAGCAAACCAGTGGGACTGACTCTAATATTTCGGAGTTTAGCCAAAGAAAAAAAGTCTGAAAATAATTTTGGATATTGTCTGTCATCATCTCAAGCTGAAACTTTAAAAATTCCAATCTATATCTTTATACCTTGATACATATCTTTATACCTTTATATCTTTACACCTACCTTCATGTCTTCATACCTATCTTTATTAGCCGGCAGAATTTAGGCCCACCTAATTAAAACACTCATTCTTGGAAACAAATGTGGATCTACCTTTTGTGCAAGGTAGGATTCTAGCCTTGATGTTAACCAAGAAAAAGCATCTCAAAAGAAAATCCAGGCAGCTGAAATGGAAAATAATTAAAGGCAACATAAACATTCATGATTTTTAACCACTTTGTGAAGTTTTTAATGGGTGGCTGGAGCAGAGTCCAATTTTGGGTTAAGCGGCATTGCAAATCCACTGAACCTAATGGGAACAGAAATAACATATAATTAAGGTGCCCTCAAACACTTCATAAACTCTTCAGAGAACTCCCTCCTTTGTAATTTCTGCCTTCGAAACATTCTGCACCAAAGCACAGCAACAGCAACCGCACGCAGCTCAGGCTGGAGAAGAAAGATAAGGATACTCTACCCCTTGTTGTATCAAGAGAGCAATATCGGCAAGGAGGACTGTGACTGTATTTGCTGGAATTTGGCAGGGGTTAAAATTTAAAACATTGCAAAACGCCAACAGAGCTGTGATGCCAGTATAGGATTGGGATATTGGTATCAGCATAGTCCGACGTGCCTGAACACAAGCGTCAGTGTTAAGGATGCCTGCGCTTTTGGTATTTCATCATTTTAATTGCAATAATACCTAGAGGTTAAGCCCCGCTGTGCCAGCTACATATAGTCCATGGCAGTACACCTACACAGTGTGTCTGCACTCCACCGGTTCTGCTTGACTCACAAAAAAATACCTGTGACCTCAGCTTCAAGGTGCTTTAAGCAACTCTGCCTGGCTGCAGGGCAGAGGTAGGTTGTAACCCTGCCCACTCGCCGTGCTAAATCTGAGCCCTCACTTGAGCACTGTGTTTTCCAAAGGCCTTTCCACAATTTCCCCCGAGGAAAGAGAAAATGTTACTCTCTCTGTCTGGAACATGTGGGTGTGAATCCCTGTGGGCTGGGGAGCGACAGAACCGTGTCTTGCCACGTCCGCAAGTGCCCTCACCCCCGGGAGCATTGCACAGGCTGCAGGAGGCACGTCGCTTCTCCCTCCCACGCCGCCCCTGGCTTTAGTGAGAGGGATCCCAGGGAATGCTCCAGCACTCCTTCCTGAAGCAGCTTCTCGGTCTTGGTGGAAGAGCGCTGTGTTGTCCCTCAGGCATCATTGCACTCAATTACTCCATCGCCCCTGCAACGAATTCGGGCACCAAACTTCAACACCTTAATTTATGCTGCTAGGATCAGGAGCTGTGATGCCTCAGGTGAGCATCCAAGTCAGGCATGCTAAAACTCACTGAGAATTTCCAAGCAAGTAAGTAAAAATAACATTCCTCCTCATGTTTTCAGCTCTTGCTATCTCCATCCCAACATGGATTAAACAAACATAGAGATGTTAGCAGAAGGGTATGCCAAAGGGTAGGATGTTTTATATAGATTATTTGCACGCACAGCTCACGTGTAGTCAGGAGCAGTGATTTCAAATGCCACCAGCTTAGCTGCTCAGTACTGAAGCAGAGAGGAGCATGCCTCTTCCAGGTCCTCGATACAATTTTTTGCACCTTTGAAGTTGGCAGTGTGGAAGTGATATATCTACTCTTCATTGCTGCTTTTCATTGGGGTACAAAGACCTTGGGATGCGCTGTCCCTTTTTTACATTTTGAAGTTGACTTCCATTTACTTTTTCCCCGAAACCTTAAATTGCCAAATGCTTCTGAGAAACATCTCCATGGAATTGAGATGCTGCTCCATACCCCTTGCAAATGTAAATTAACTAATCTTGAAGGAGTAATTTACAGAAAAGTAATCTTCCTTTATCATGACAAACAGTATTGCAGTATGAAAGTAATGACTGCAATTTAAGCAGCTATGAATTGTGCATTAGGGAGCTCTAGGCGTGAATATTGCTCACAATGAAATTTAAATTGCATTTTTTCTGCATCTAGCTGTTTATAAATAACACCGCAGTTACAACCACAACAGTCATTTTTGTCACCAATTTCTTACTGTCACTGACAGTAGAAATAAAAGATCTAGCTAGCTGATGGTCAGTGCAGTAAATAGAGGTTAAAATACTCTTTATTGCACTCAAACTTCACTAGAAATGGGAATAAACCGAAACCCTAGATCCAACCACAGCATGAAGTATAAGCGCCTTGAAAACGTAAGCAAATGTTTAGCAGCTAGGGTTTCTTTCCATGGCTGGTAATAAAAAAAAAAAAAAAAGAAGATACGAGGCTCCTTGAACTTGGTCATATAAATTGAGCTTTTGATACAAATTTCTGGCTTGAACCTACCTGGCAACCATATTTAAATGCAGAAGAATAAGTAGTTTAATATGTGTTGTAGTAGCCTCCAAAACCTGCTGGATCCTGTACACTCAAGTACTTATGCAGGTGTGCTACAAGCTCTACAGCTTTCAGTCATTTGTAACGCACTCCGTGCTTGCATCCGTGGTGCAACAACCTCCTCCGACTGTGCAGGCATCCCACGTGCATCCTGCTGAATATCCTTTATTTGAAGTTAGCTTGTGAGACTGATCTTCCTGTGAATAAGGGGTAACTAAGGGACAGTCCTGCTCGTGGTTTTGATATGACTACTATGACTACAACTCATCAGCATGATAGAGTAGACCAGCAATCCTCTCTTGACCATGGTGGATCTTTCTGGAGGGTTGGAGCTCAGGGTCTGGCACCCGTTCTTTACGTGTGTTTTACTATGTGTGGACATGAAATCTGTGAGGGCGTTTCTTAACAACATAAGAGCAGGTTAAGCTGCCCACGTAGCTGTGGTCACAGCCATCTCTATGCTGCATTTTATAGGTAGGATGAGCATGGGCTGTCCTTTACCCCACGGATGGTGATGCTGGAGCTGCAGGTGGTAGAGGCAGCCACATCTGCAGCAGGAGCGTGCTGTTCTTCAGGGCTCTTCCTCCAGCCTGGGTGCTGTACACATATACCCAGAAGCTCCCAGCTTCTTGGAAATATTTTGTCTGAGAAATGCAGGGCTGCCCAAATGGTAGGAGATGAATGCAGTAACATGTTTTCTTTGTATATATTTAAAATATCTTTTATTGCTCTACAGTTGAGCCATTGCCCTTTAATATCTCGCTGTTTTTACAATAGGAGTGAGTCCTCAAGAGAGGGTTTCATAGAGGAAAAAATGTATTGAGGCAGCAGGTGGGGTTGGTAAAGCAGACATAGGAGACGACATCAAGAAATGCAAAGCAAAGCAGACATGGGCATTTCTGTATGATGTGTGTTGGCTCAACTAAATGAAAATGAGCATCTATTACATTTTTATAAACCAGGCAAAAATAATCAGAGGTAGAACTGAACTCGCTTCAGTGTAAATACAAGCTCTGCTGCATGCTCCTCTGTGATAATGGGATAATTTACTGATGCAAAGAACTTCTTTTCTGCAGTCTGTGGATTAGCTAACATAGCTGTGTATGCAAGATACAACAAAATACCCTGGTTTTCTAATGGCCCTCACAGGGAAGGAGTAAAGAATCTAAAAGATCAGCAGAAAAAAAGACAGGCTGAAATAGCAGCAAAGAAGCAAATGAATGATTTTGTGCATGCAGGACTCTTCTGTAGTGTTTTTTTGCAAGCGTCCCTAACACTGTTTACTGTTCCTCTGACCCTTTCTTACCACTCTGCAACTTCAGAGAGGTACAGATATCATAACTGTCTAACGCCTGTGAAGGAGCAAAAGAAATAAACAACCTAAAAATGCAGATACCTATGCTGCCAAAAAGGCATAAGATCATGATTAATGGAAGAAATAGTTTCATGTGACAGCTGCTGAGAATTTACCTTGAAAAAAGAAATATTCAATCTGAAAACATACACCTTGAAACTGGTTGTAATTGAAAGCCACTACAGTAGAGCAAAGTGGAAACCTTTTAATAGTGGCTAAAATATTGTCTTTTCAACTGAGACCAGCATATTAGCTTCAGTCTGAGAATAAATATTTTGGGTCAAGAATTTTTGATAGACATCTATAATTACCTTTGCAATAATGCTGGTATCCATCTACTTAGCAAAGACTCTGACTTTCATAGCTGTTTAATCATCTGAAATACTCTATTACCAAATGCTGAGGGAGAGCAATGTCTCCGTCAGATTCTGGAGCTGTTGGGTTGTGTGTTTAATAACCTGCTATGCTTCAGACCTTGTAGAAATTAGTCACTGAAACTTTTCTTCTTTTAATCAATCCCCAGAGTAAAGATATGGCCAAACTAAATCTTTCTTTGAAGCTAGCTTGACAGAGTTTTCATCCTCACCTAAGATTTAGATTACCTCAAAGTCTCTGGCAGCAATCTTTGTTCCTCCAAAACATTTAAAAAGTTGTGCTTTCAGGGTCATGTCCTTGTGTGTGTGGCAGCTGATGGGGACTCTGCCCCGACCTCAGCGGGAGCAAGGATGGGGAACTCCTGGTGCTGAGCCTCCGAGTGCACTGCAGAACCGCAGCACCCACGCGTGATCTGGCCAGCAATCCCATCTGATGACGACCCTCCAAACTGCTGAGAAAATGATGGAAATCAGGCCACACCTGTCAGTGGGGATGTAGCTCTGGTGTAAGTGGGAGTGACTGACTCCCAGTCCCTTTCCCCCTTTCTCCATGAGGTTGCCTGCTGGAGGCAGTCTCAGGCAATGTGACTGTGAGCTGGGGGAATATTATTCTCCACGCTCTGGCCAGCTCCATGTCTTTCCTCCAGGAGACACGAAGGGGACAGAACTGCAATAGGAAACTCTGCAGAAGTTTGGCAGGGCTTAGAAAGCATGCAAAAATGTTAGAGACCATGTGCCTGATTCTCCTGGTAGAGCTGCACCCATAAGTAAATCCCACATCTCTTCTTTCCTGCACACGAGGTGTCTCTGGCCAAGTTAGTCAAGGAGGCCAGCCTTTGCTGTTATTTGGCTAACAGCTCTAGGGCTGAGTCAGTGTCAACACTTGTAGAGCCGAGACAGCCAAGAAAAGCCTTCTGAGGACCCCAAGCCTTGCAGGCCAGCGCAGTAAGGAAACAGAAACACTGGATTCAGAACAGGAAGGGTAACTAATGCTAGTCTTCATCTAAAATATCGAATTATACAGCTGAGGAATGAAATAACCTAGTATCTGGTTTGTTCCTCTGCCACTGCCATTCTCTCCGTTGCATTCCTTTGCCATGAGTTCAGCCCATATCGTCTCCCCCTGCTGCTGATCCCAGATTAAGTGAGCTGAAAGGCACAGAGTACGAGGGAAAACGCTGCTTTTCACAGATTGCAAACCAAGACCGCTTAGCAGGTTTCCCAAGCGTTAGGACTCCAGGGACTCCAGGGCTTATGGCTGGTCAGGGAAGGTTCTGCAGCTGCCTGGAGGTGGGAAAACAAAACATCTGGTGGGTTTATTATTACGTTAATGAAAGATCAGGGTGGGTCTCTATAGCTGGAAAGACAAAGGGCAAACGGAGGTCAGAGCTATTACACTGATCCAACACATGTCTCCTAGCCTTCCTGGAGGTGATGGTAATGAGAGCAAATAGTCCCTAGCCCTGCCTGCAGTGAAGACTTTCTGTGTTAGGAACACTTTTCTTCGTGGTACAGTGACTGCACTGACAGTCAGATGGCTTCACAGCCCCACCTTGATCCACACTTACCTGCACTGGGGGTTGGAGAGATGAGATGGTGGCAAGAAAAAACAAGAGGTAGAAGCAGAAGAAGTAGAAAGCAGAAGTAGAAACAAAAGTCCACATTTACCTAACCACTGTCACATGAGCGTGAGCTGCAGGGCACCACAACAGAAGTAGGTTTCAGGGAGAGATTTTGAAGATGAGTTTTCTAAGTTAGCTATATTAAAAATTAAAAGTTAACTATATTTGAAGTTTTTGACTATATTAAAAACCATGTTTAAAGTTTACTAGGTCAACTTTACATGTGAGTGGAAGGAAAGCAAGAGAGGCAGATGATAGACTGGAAGTTGATCTGCTGCTGTTAGCTGGGCAAAGTGAGGAATAGTCAGTCTCATAAGCTGTAAGATTTGATAGAAAAGGTGAGCTCAAAGGGAAGGACCTTACAGGGAGGACCACAAATCCGTGTCTGTGGGGAGGATGAGAGAGGATGACAAGGTGATCTTTTGAAACCAGGATGCAAACAGCTTTGTTTTGTATGGATTTAAATGAGGTAGTTCAGAGGGTGTCTGAATGTTGCAATGAGGATGGGATGCTGACCTACCATTACCAGGATCTGGCCTTTATAGAGCAAGATAACAGGCATAGTCAGCCTAGAGAGAGGACCCTTTTGGTGATGCCTTGTGGAGGGAGGACCCTTTTGGTCATGCTTTGCAGGTTGTTGCATTGCCATGGCAGCAGTAAAATGCGGGGCAAGAATGTCCAAGCAACATTTTAGTGGCATTGCATCTAACGTTAAGCATGTCAGTAGCCCACTTACATTGTACTGCAGGGCAGTCCAAATTATTTTAATTACTTTCTTTAGGAAGACTGAGGTGCCTTTTGCCTTCAGGTGGTGTCCAGCCTTCCCAAGTCTGGTTCCTGCACATTCTCAAAACTTCTGTTTTCTGTCTGCCTTCCAGTTGCTTTAACATTTTTTGTCCTTTTCTTCCTCTGGATCTTTTTCTGTGCTGGCTTTTCTCTCTCAGTGCCTAATGCATGAATTATCATATCGAATATGGTATATTCTCTGAATTAATTCTTCTTTAAAGCATTTTACTACCGGGTAGCTCTCCAGGGAAAACTGCCTCTTGCGCTGTTGTCTGTTTCATTTATCCCAAAGCACATTCTCACCCAGGTTCGAACACATCTGTTTCACATCTCCTTTATTTGATGTCACTTCTCAGCCCTTCCTACTTTTCTCCGTCTTGCTCCGTTGTTTTAATTCTATGTGTTCATCGGATTTACGCTGTCAGCTCTGCCAAAGCTATTTGTCCCAATTATGGAGATCTACTCCACAAAGATAGAGTAAGAGGAGTTATTCTGCATTGCTGATACACCAGGATCTGAATCTGGGACTGATTTCTTTCCTTCAATAGTATGCATGATTTTGGCAATATAATTGGATAATAACCTGCTTTCCTTTAGAGTACTCAATACCAAATCTTAAATTTTTAGAAGATGAATTCTGAAAAAAACCCTTCTTATTGTAATTGTCGGTGTAACAAATGATGTCATCTGGCAAACAGGAGTCACTAAAGAAGCATCCAGTCATAACTGGGAATAAGACGGTATTCCCTGTTGTGTAAGCCATCAAACCAACATGACAGACAGTCTAGCCTTCAGCAGCCTACAGCAGGGAAGTCTTTAAAGACTAAATTTCTTTTGAAACATTTAAAAATATTTTGAAACTTCAAATCTCAGGAATAAGGAAGAGACTGGTCATTGTTATCCGGAAGATGTGATGCTAATGACAGGAATAGTATAAATCTTTCAGTTCATCAAGAACAAAATATTTTTCCATTAAATACAGCTTGAACTTTCCCTAGTGCTTCTTCATCTGATATTCAGCTCACTGAAACTACATTTTCTCAAAGCATCACACTTTATTTGAAGACACAGTGTGGCTTCTTGCCAGATATAATGATTTAAAGGTATTTGTATGCTTACTTGACTTGCTTTGAATGGACATAACTGTTGGGTTCTGTACCGTCAGCTCCTTACATTCCTGCAGCGAACTCTTTCCTGTTATGCTCCGGGTCTCCCAAGCTCCTTGCCTCTACAGGTTAGGGGACACTGAAAAAATGTGTAACCCTAGAGTGTGATGACAGCTTCTGCAAAGCATGTTGACTGGTGCCAATTTGAGCAACGATGGGTCTGTTGGGGAATTTAGCCATGTGCCTGGAGGCTGCCCAGGAAGGCCTGCTAGGGAAGCGGTTCCCTGGCCAGCGATGCCTTGTGTACATCTGAGCTGACTCATGGGTGGGAGGGAGAGTCTCCAGAGCTGCTGAAGTCTTCTGCATGAGATATCCACACAGCTTTCTTCCATGGGACAGAGGGGAAAAAGACAAGAGATACAAATAAGGGTCTGTAGACCTCCATAAGTAATAAAAGGACAAAGAAATGCTTTTGCTGAAGCTTGGTTGCCTGCTTGGTGCACTCAGTGCAGCTTAGAGGACAGTGCAGCACAAAAGCCATGGGTGGGAAGCACCTGCTAACTGTACATGCACGTTTTCTTGCAGGCTGCACTCTAGTGACCACCATCGCCTTCTGCTGTGATATGTGGCTCAATCCTTTTCCTGGCCACATCGCTGCAGTCAGGAGGTGGCATCAATAAAGGAAATCAGCTGTGAACAGACACGGGTATAACACTGACAGATATTAAAAATATTTCAAAGCCATTCAGCATCTCCTCTCTTCTGTGTGGATTCACTGCTTCTGGCCCTTCATGGTCTCCCTGACCTTGCCATGTGTCTGTGAGCTGCTGACACTTCAGCCGTGAGTTATGACAGAAGCTATGGATCTGTGCAGTCCTGTTTTATGATGATGATTTATCGTTTGTATTACAGTCATGCCTAGAGGCCTCAAGCAAGATCAGGGCCTCATCGTGCTAGTCACTGTATAAACATGTATTAGGACACGATCCTGCTCCAGAAAGATCACAAACAAAAGGTGGGAGGAGGAACAGAAACCCAGAGATGTGAAATGCATTCCCAAAGGCAGCCCAAGAGTAAGTACCAGGGCAGGGAGCAGCAGCGCTCGCATCCCTTGGCTCCTGCCCGCCCCTGTCCACACTGAGCTCTGCCGTCTGCTGCTCCTCCACGACCTCCTTGCCAGGGGCTGTGCAGGGGATGGCATGTTCCTGCTTCGCCATGCCTCTGCCCGTGGCCTGAAATCAGGCAGAGCGTGCCAGGCTGCACATCTCTGCCTCCTCCGCACGGGCGCTGCAGCTGCAGTGGTGCCCACGCAGATCACTGCTTCTGCTGTGCTTCTGAAATTATTTTCTTTCCATTGTTTTTTCACCATTGACCTGACAGTCATTGCTACCAGCAGAGTTGTTGGTTATCACCTCCAAACTGAGATCGGATGGCTTCATGCCTTTTCAGAGCAAGATAAAACAGGTAATTGAACACAATTGCAGTCCTAGATATAGATGCAAGATATCTTTGGTGCGACAGTAAGAAAGACCGACAATGTACTAAACTGAAAGCACAGAGACATACTATGGCACAGCTGCATCCTACCTTCACTTACAGGGCTTGGATCTCACTTCTGGCTATGCCTAAACACTACCCTTGCTTTGCCTTTGCAGCAGTTAAGGGATAATTGGAGTGCAATGTTTTTCCTCCTTTTTGTAATTGCTATTGTGCTTGGCACTATGACCAGAGCTGTTGTCTACATACAAAAATGCAGTTTCCAGAGCTTAACCTGAAAGTTGGGTGTGTGGACTAGCATCAGTCCTGTGTTAATATGAATTATACATTGAATATTGCTTTGAAAACATTGTAAGCTAACTCTCGCGAAGTGCGAAACTCTATATAGGAAAGAAAAATGAGATGCAGGCTTGTCCCAAAGATTTTCAAAGAGGAAAAAGCCAGACTGTGCTTATGAAAATACTTGGTTATGCCCTTTAGAAAAACAGGGAAAAATACTGCCTCTCTCTGCTGATAGGAGTACCAGTAGAGCAGTCAAGAGTAGGCAGACATGCTGAGATGATATTAGGGTGACAGGTAGGTAGTAAATTGCAGGGCCCTAGTGGGGTTCAAAGTCTTACAGGAGACTCTCCGACTCCAAGGCCTGCTAGAAGAAGCAGAAGATGCTGCTCCCAAAGAACCTGGAAAGCGTGAGCTGCGTCTAAGGGCAATGGAAACGTTGGCAGGCCAGCAAGGGCACAGTGAGAGCCACGCAGGGGGCAACCTGCGCTTCAGCGAGCTTCTGTAATGAGGAACTCGCCAGAGAATGGCACGACTTTTATCTCCAGGCAAATATTCAGGCTTCATCTTGCAACATCTGAGCTGTCTTGTGGTGCTTTCATGACAGAAAGTGCTTACTCCAGCTAAAGCAAATATATCTGCCATTAGCTTAATATTAACACTGCAACTGTGGCAGGGGGGTCCAGGCAGACATTTTCTATCTACTCAATCTTCAGTGTAGTTCAAGAGCACAGCAAAGAGCTGAATCACAAAAACATCCAGGAGTGTTTGCAAAATGAAGGAATGCCTCTCTTCCACTCAGAGACGGGGAGTGTCCAGACTTCCCAGCTCCACCTGCATCTTTCCCAGGCGTGCTCCGCCAGTTGCTGTGTGTGTTTGTCTGACTCTTCATAACACAGTTCAGGTGATGCTCATTGTATCTGCATGATACTGTCACCATATAATGCCATGAGGAGTGGAGACTCTCCCCACAAATGTGTTTAAAAGATTTTACACCACTTCATTCTTTTACATGGATGCAAATAAAGTCAAGTAAACAACCTCTGCATCAAGTCCATTCTCCTGGCAAAGTGGTCCACCAGCACCTGGTTCCTCATCTCCAGTAGGAGCTTTGCTGCTGTTTGATTCAGAATTTTCCATGAATTCCCTGCTGCCATCCATCAACTCATGAGTTTGAAATTTTCTGCTGTTGCCAGAGTGAATTAGTGGTTGTTGTTTTCTCCAGCTCCTTGAAAGAGGGCTGGTTCCTGAACTGACATTTATTACCAGCACAAGCCTTTTTATGATCATGAAAAAACAGTCACTGAGTGTTTTCCACGTTGTGTTGCCTACTTAACATCCCTATCCTTCTTTTTTTATTTCTTTTTTCATTCCTTCTGTAAAATGGACGCAAGGGGTAGTGCTGGCCTTCTTTGCAGTCAGTCAGACCACTGCCCCGTGCCTCAGTGCAGGTGTCACACACGCTACGCACTACTTTATGCCATGATGGAGAGGCAGCCTCAGCCCAAAATGAACCGTCAGACAAGTCGGCTCTCACCTAACAGATGTTTTTATGCCTTGTCTATGTGAGCCAGCTATTGACAATCCCAGCACTTCAGGCTGCTTCTCGTTTCCCTTTGTCATCAGAGATGTGAAGGTGATCTAAGCTTCTTCAAGTGCAAGACGCAGAGCAAGTGAGACACACAGTTTTATGGCACCGGGCTTTGCTATTTCCACTTCTTAGGGAGAAAATCAATTTCTGACGTGGCGCGTGGTCTGTAAAAAAGCTTAGCAGCAGGTCCCTTCGTGAAACCTGGCAGAGCTGAGCTGCCTGTGGGGCTCCTCTTCACTGCCTGAAGCTCAGACACCCAGTCTGACATGAGGCCTCCCTCCCGGTCAGGGCAGGGGCTGACCCCTTCTTTGAAAACGCACAGTAAACACAATACCAGCAGCAGCATGAAGAGGTTTGGGCATCAAATCAGCATTGTTGATTTTTGTGGAGA
The DNA here is from genome assembly GCF_030936135.1 of Gavia stellata. Classification (NCBI taxonomy): domain Eukaryota; kingdom Metazoa; phylum Chordata; class Aves; order Gaviiformes; family Gaviidae; genus Gavia; species Gavia stellata. Next base: position 25,683,345 of record NC_082594.1, on the reverse strand, counting down.
CATACCCACAAATAGCTTGGCTGCTGCAGTTCTCGTGGGCTGTTAGCATTTACCAAACAACCTAACACTACAGCATCAGCCAGCGATGTCTTGCAGACTGGATTACAAGCGTATGCATTGACTGCAGTGGCACTGTTTTAGGAGTAAATATTACACCTGTGAGGTGGAAATGTGTTATTAAAGCCATAAAGATAACAACATTGCTCCTAAGTGGACAAATTTAGTGCAGTGTCTGTTACTGTTAAATGGCAAAATTACAGTTGTAACAATACGGAGATGTAAATGTAATTGTGTATAACATTGTGTAATCATTAAAATCCATATAAATTTTGTGCACTCAAATTAAACACAAGCGACTACTGCTTGACACCTGAAACATTAGCATAATATTCATGCCATATGGTTGGCATTTTCTGTTCCTTATATCTGTCACTCTTCATTCTTGTCAGCTGCTCAAGACAACTTGCCAGATAATATCTGCACCATTGCCAAAAATGTCTAACAGCTGGTGTGGTACTAGTTAAACACGTTGTAATGTTTCAAACTTTAGTGCTCCCATCTATGCATTAGAGAGCTGGTTCTTGGAGCAGATGTTTAGCTTTGTTTTTAAATTAACTTCAGTCTGCTTTTGTGTCAGTGGTGTGGTTTTATGCTCCATCATGGTGCTGCCTTCTGTGAGATAAATGAGCTCAAAAGCACCCTGGCTCTGACAGCCTTAAAACACATAAACTGGCATGATGAACTCTGTGTTAAAAATGCACTCTGCTGTCTGCTTTGGTGCCTGACATGGGCTCCGGGGTTGGACTTGAGCTGCAAACTCGAAGAGACCAGTTCAGACCATCTATTAGCTGAGGCAGTGATACCTTAAATTTTCCCATGTCTACGTGATCCTCCTTGCAGCCCAGAGATGTGTATCTGCTCGATGCCCTTGGTGCTGCTAGCCACCAGAGCCCCTCTGTGAGTCAGAAATCGGCAGGGAGGGACCTAAATGCCCAAATGAGTCTCCTGAGGGACCCAAAATGTGATGTGGGCTTAAAGCACAAGCACTGCATGGGCATGGTTTAGAGCTCTGTGTCCCCCCTGGCTGGGGAGAGGGCAGTAGGGTCCATACTGGCACCCAGGCTCACAGCTGGAGTGCAGCCCCAGGGCCCTAAACCCACCTTCATCTCGCAGGGTTTGAGGCCACTGGTGAAGGACCAGGAGCAGGAGACACGTTTCTGACTGTGTAAATACCCTTTAAAACAGTGCTAATGACTAAACCAGGAATTCTTTAATGTCTTATGTATGGATATCAGTGTGAACTCTGAACGTGCTGAAATCTATGTAGTTGGGTGATTTACATATTAAGATTTATGATGAGCCAGGCACATGAACTCCGATGAATTAAACAAACATCCAATTTCATAAACAGTCTGATTTTATGGATAGCATGTGCAGTTCCCTTGGGGCTGTGAGTTTAAAAGGCTGATTTACGCCTTTGGAAAAGAGGACTCCTTGCTTTTTCATTTTGCTCTTTTCCTGGAGACAAGGACTTATCTTACCTTTTTCTCCCTCAGGTTCATGTCCAAATGAAGTCGCTACCCAGTTAAAACACTGGGTTGAATTTTGAGATGCTGTGATGGAGGGCATTTACTGAGAAGTCCCCTTCTGTCCCCAGATGGCTTTGTAGGGACAAAAATGGGGAGAGATGAGTGCTGAAGAGAGAAGACCTGTGACTCTCCAGAAGTGGGCAATTTGATCCTGCTCGTCTGCTTTACCTCATGTAAACAATGACCTAATAGATGTCCTTTTTACACAGAGGCATTTTAGCTTGTGCTACCTTTTGGCATAGGACTGTTTCGGCTGCCATACGGGCACACAACAAAAAGGTGACGGCTGCCTGAATAAGCTTCCCATCTAACACAAGGCAAGAAACAGAGGCATGGACAGGCAAAGAGTGTGAGTTCATCTATAGGTTCATGCTATAGGCAGTGTTCTTAGCATGCCATCACCAACGGCAGGCTATACTCTCACTTTTGCCATGTGGGGTGCATAAATGTTGGATATTCAGATAGTGGCTTATGCCTTTCATTTTCCTCTTCTCTGCACATGCAGACCTACTCAGATGGAAGAAGTGTAGGCAGAAGAGTTGTAGGCTGCATATATCAGAAAATAGATTTGCACAGTTTTTATTCTTTGCAGACGTTTCCGCCCCTGTACTGCATCCCTGGAAATTATCCATCTTGGGTAATGGATGGAATTAGATTAGAAACAAGACAAGATGCAATTACTCACTGAGGACGAAATGGATAAACTGGTAAAATGAGGCCTGCAGCTGGGCCTGTCAGCGTCTGGTTTGTGTGTGCACGGAGGAGTCACAGAGGATTTTATCCTTGGCATTAGCTGTAATAGGATAAACATATTTTCTGTTTATTGTAATACAGCCTTTTACCCATATTAAAAATCATTGCTGAGCCATCATCTATCACAAAAAGGCTGGTATCACTTATTCCAGTAAGGTGCTATCCATGTGAAGTCCCTAAGTTGAAAAAATCTGTGATTAAAATGAAAATAAGCTTTGATGAGGAATAAAGAAACTACCTTAGGCCAGAGAACTGCATGAGGATGCTCATAACGCCTCTTCAGTGCCGTGGGATCCAGCCCAAGAACAAATGTCAGCCCACTCATTTCTCGGTTGAGGCTCAGCTCTTTTCCGAAGGAAGACCTTAAAGCTTTCCCTCACCACCAGGGTTTGCAAGTTCATTCCTGAAGTGTACAAGCAAATGGGACAATCTTAATTTGTTTAGGTGCTTGGTACATCCCTTTAAATGATTTTCTATTTCCTTAGGCATTTAGACACTGTTGAAAGTCAGGCCATCAGATTAGTTTAACGCCACGCAAGAGTTACGACAGAGCTGAGAACACAGATGCTGTTGGGAGGGGTATTGCACTGCTTTTGCTCTCACATGTGTTTCCTTGTGAATGTGCTCATTGACACGGCGAGGTTTTGAATTCAGAGGTAAGGAGGGAAAGTGGGAAACTTCTGCTAATGAATGTTCATACTGGATTATTTTTTTTTGTCTGCAGAATCTTTGGACTATTTTGTTGTAAATATTTCATTTTACACACAGTAATTGAGACTAAAGATTTGGCACAATACTACACTCTTGAAACCAAAGATGTTGGTTATCAAACTATGATGTTCTGCTGCAAAAAGACGACTAAAAAGAATGACATAAGTAGATGTTCCTGGAGGCAAAACATGTAGTACAGTGCAGCTCATTACTTAGTAATGTAGCGCACATACATGTGATTGTAATCCATCATTTTTACCACCACCTTGAACAGGATTATAGCCAACTTGTAGGGTCATACAGGTACCTGTAATCCTAGGCAGTAAGTTCCTTTCAGCTCAGGCCATCACAAATCTGTCATTTGTAGTGTTCCATTTATGTTCCTTGGTTTATGAATGTGAATTATTTGATGGAAATCGTTTCATGCAAAGGTAACTAGGCGATGCTTTTGACTGAGTGCCAGCCAGCAAGTCAGGAAATCAGTTTTGCACTTCTTGCTGTTGATAGGTTTAGCTATGGGACTTTTTTTTTAATGTCTCTTTTATGTCTCTGTATGTATACGAGATATATTAAGCTGAAGTTTCCAAACTCAGACCTTGCCCTGTATATCCTTTGTACATATACTTAAAGCATTTGAGTTGTCCCATTCACTTCAGAAGGCTAATCAGGTACATAATCAGGTGTGTATAATATTTACAGGGTCAGGGTTTAATTCTTAACAAGACTACAAAGGAAAGGCAATGCTAAGCATGATGGTTGTGACATGAAATTGTTAAATGTTTCTTCTTTTATCTGCTGTTCAGGCCATTGAGGCCGTGTGGATAGACACCGCAGTCTGTGTGGGCCTAAAAGACTGCACCATAGGTCTGATGTAGGATGTCACTTGATGCTCAGCATGGGAAAGCACCCATGTAAAGTCAGTACGTTTCTAAAGGGGAGGAAAGAGTAATAAAAAGAATAAAAAAATCTGGTTTTCTTTCTGATTCTATTCCTTTCTCCCTCTGCTATGTTGCTACAGCATGTCAATGCCTTCTGCTGACATGGAAATCAGCAGAAGTAGCCAAGTCCTTCATGCACTGTAGAAGGGGCACTGTGCTCTGCTTTTTGGAATCGACCTTTTTTTCTTTGGGAGTATGTCTAAGGCTAGATTTAGAGAGGTTGAAAGGCTGAAATAGTTATCTATATTAAGCATCATTTTTATAATGGATTTTATCAAAGATTTTGTAGACTTTTAAATCTTTAATTTCTCAGAACTCCTCTTGAGGCTGGCATACTTCTCCCAGCTTCATAATGTCAGTAGAAATAACTTAAAAGAAAATAAGTCAAAGCAGTAAAGATAATTCATTGTTCAAAAAATAAATTTTTGTTTTGCCAGTACTTCTCTTAAGAAATATTTTGCTGAACTTTAGCATAGAAAAATACTGTTGTCTATTTAAATTTCTTAAGTAACTTTTAAGGGTTTCACTTGGCTGACACTTCTTGGCCTTGCGTTAATCTTGGGATTGTTTCACAAGAGACCCAGGGAACACCCACTGATAACAATGTCAAACATTCAATGTATTCACTGAACGTTTCCACTTGCTTGATCATTAAGGCATGCTTTGAGTATGAGGTCACCGATGTTGTGTAAGTGTAGAATTTATGGGGTGATTTGAACTATAGGGGAGTCCTGACATGTTTTTGGCAAATACCGTCAGATACCATGGACTGATGCCACTCAGAATTGTAGCTCTGGGATATAATCAGGTTCTAGCATGAATGTGTTGCATTAGAATTCAAATACTCTGATTACAGAGAAGATGGGGAAAAAGGTTATTTAAACAGGCCATACATACACTGTAGGAATATTTTAACAGAACACATTTTCTTGTTTGTTAAAATAAATTATTTAAATATTGTCTTTTAACAAATAAAAATGAAAATGTAGTTTTAGAAAATGAGAGGAGAAAGCTTTACATCAATGTAGCATGCAATCATTGTGCTCTCCTTTCGAATCCTGCATTTAAGTTGGAGGGAGCAGTGAAAGACTAGGTTAAGAAGGTGGCGGTGAGACCGATTCACCAGCAGCATGGGCTGTAACCCAGTCTGGGTTTCCTAAACTGTACTCCTGGATTTGCCACCCACTTGCTAGGTAGCCTTGCAGAGCCTATTTGAAGGCCTGTTTAAAACTCATTTAAATCATGAAAAAAAATCTTCAGTTGCATTTTAACACTTTTTAGATATAGTGATAATGACATTGGCTGCCTTAATTTGCCACTTCTCTGCTTGTACTGTTCTGAGAATAAACTAAGACTTGGAGTCCTTCAATGAAACCAAATGGGAACAGGATCTATGCAATTGCTGACTTTATCACACACCTGCTGCCTGACTTTGAGTTTTGTGACTCTTTTTCCTCCAGCCTCTTGTTTTGCATGTTTAAATTGCAAGCTCCTTCAGACAAGGTCCATTTCTCACAAGACATTTGTAGTCTGTTGTCTGTGGTTGTGTTGTATGACAAACAACCATCGATGGCTGCCACTCGTGCTGGAGGTTTCAGCAGTTCCCTCCCAGTTTGTCTAACGTAAATAAAGCCAGTTCTGGTATTGTGAACATTATAATCCCTTGCAAAGACATTAACCCTTTAACATTAATCCCACTAACTGGACTTTGTTTCAGTACCTGAACTTTTTCCCTTAATGTTTTAAAAATCGTGTTGTTAGCCGGTTGCCAAGTATAAGAGACCATGGGTAAATGAACAGCATTTCAGTGTGGGTTCTGGAAGGAAATACTCTACAGGTATTGATTTACACTGTATTTCTTCATCCCACCTATAATATAAAGGAAGGAGACAAAATTAAAAAAAGAAAACCACAGAAAGATGTGTAATAAAAGATAGAAGAAAGGAGTGATTGTAGAAGTTTGAGTATAGGCTTGTCAGATAAAGACTAAACAAGACTAGCCAGGGTCTTTTATAGAGGAGGCATGACTGACACACAAAATATTAGATTTTACACATATTTTATAGGGATCCCTAGCAGAGTATACACTGGAGGGTTTTAAGAAACAGTCCTACCCTTGATATTCACGGAGCTCCACGGTTTTTTTGAAATGTGCTGTCTAGCCCTACGAGTCCATCTCTTACAGAAAAGGCCTTTGAGTAACATGTTTCAGAATTTCCTGACCCACTCCCTGAAAAATTTTCAGTATTGCTTTTTAAAAATAATTTCCTTTTATAGACCCATTTACATGGAACAAATGGGCAAATACTGTGATCTTCTTTCCTACTGTTATTTTTTATTTAAAGTTTTATATTCCTGTTGGGATTAGGACTATCCTATGACACAGAAAGGACATCACCATTTTCTGTGGAAAACAAAGTGCAAAGTCTTCTGACAAATAGCACAAAAATGGTTTTGCTTTTTAGGCAGACATGGCTCTCCAGATATCTGGAAGACTTAGAGAAATGGGTGTATTTGCGTAGTGAAGCTGACATTATCAGGTGTTGTATATGAGAAATGTCATTTATGAGTTGTCACACAGCTGTTATTAAGAGACTATTCAGCAGAACACAATCCATCATAGTGACTGTCACTGCACTCGCTGCAATCACTGAACAACCAGGCACAGTTAAACAGAACATTTCTTTCGCTTTCAGGACAAATTACACTTACGGATTATTTATGTGATGTATTCGTTGCATTCAGGCATCCCACGGAGCTGTTTTATGCCAGCTCTGGAGGCACAGACCTGCAGCACAGTGCCTGCCAGGTGGGACGGGCAGCAGTCCAGCCTCCTGCAGCCGGCCAAGCCAGCCGGGGAGCAGAGCCCTCCGCACTTCCCCAGCGTGGCTGGGGGTGAGGAGGTGGGGGTGCTGGTGCTCCAGCTCTGGTCCCCCTCTCTCCCCTGCCAGCAGTTTTGGAGGACAGGGTCTGGCAGCTCTAGGCAGTCTCCTGGGCAGGATGGGAATCCAGCAGCTTCCAGAGCTGCTCCTACCTCACTGCTTCCCCACATCCTCTGGGGCAGGGACCCTTGCTGTCCTCCTTCCCTGCAGCATCTTATACACACTCAGGTGTCTCCCTCCAGCTATGCACCACTTAGAGGAAATTGCAATTACTCCATGGGCTTCCCCACAGCCGTAAGTATTTACACCTGGTATTAAAATGCACACAGATAAATCAAAGTTAGCCCTAGATTTAGGATTTGAACAGACACTACTTGAATCCCTGCTAACGTCTTTAGGTCACATACAGCATTCAGACTGTTAAGCCTTGATCCTCTCTAATCTCTCCACGGGCTGAACTTCCATTGACTTGAACCTGCTCAGCCATATCCTTTAAAGCCAGCCTCCCCCAATTATTGCACCACGTGCAGCCCCGCTGGACCTCTAAATCTTTCAAGAGGTTTGTAATTTGGTGCATTCCCTAAGGAAGGTTTGGAAGGGGTCCAGGGAACAAGTCTAATTTAGGAGATGGGAGAATATGTCTTCTGAAGAAATGGCTCCAAGACCTTAACATGTTGGGCCGTGAAAAAGGAGCAGGTGAGATAGGATTTAATTACAGTGTACAAGTACCTAAGGGGGCGAACGCAGAACTAGGTCTGAATCTATAGCAAAAAGGTAAAATATGAGGTCATGGGCTGAAATGGAAGTGTATTTCTCTCAGCAGAAGGCTACTATGTGTATGTAATAATCTGGCAAACAAGGTAGTGGAAACTAGTAGTAGATGTAACAACCTATTTATTACTGTTGCAGTGTGATCAGGTTGCCCTGCTGATGGTTCTTGTCAGTCACAACTTGTTCTTTTTCGGCGTTGTTTGGTGTTTCAATCTACTATGCTATTTGGGGCAGGGGGGGCGGTTCTTCAAAGCTAAGCTTCCAGGGGTTAAAAATAGAAGCAATATTTAAAGGCTAACGGTAAGAAATATGTAACTATTTTTTTCATGAAATGCTTTGAAGGTTTATGTACATAGTATTGTAGGTCTTGCAAAATGGCCTGATTCCCTCTATGCTCTGGTGCTGCTGAAGAACACAACAAATACTGCGCAATTCTGATGAACTTCTGGCAGGTGAAAAGTAAGGTCTCTGTGACATCAAAAATAGTAATACGGTACTGGCATAAATGGGCATTCCACCTCATTCACCCTTTTCATGTTTATATAGTAGGGGAAAATAAAAGATCTAATTTGGAAACTGAGTACAGCATGTGAAGCATGAAATTAGGCTCTCTTAAAAAAAAAAATGGTGTCTCTCCACTAATTTGCAATGGTTTGCTTTTAGGTTTTTGAATCAGTTTGTGCAGGAGAAGTCCCAGTTTCAGCTGGTGCTTCTGACTCTGAAAAATATCAGGACACGTGGAGGCAACTGGGACATTGGTCTGCCCCTGTGCAAGCTGAGTAGCTTTGTTTTCACCCATTTCCAATCACTAAATCATATGCTGGTGAAAAAGTTACTGAGATAAAGGGTTAATGTGAGATTTAAGTTGGACTTATGGGGCACCAATAAACAGTTTATTATTTTAGACAATCTACATTCGTGCTGCATGTTTCCTAAACAATGTTTAGAGTTGGTTTATTTACTCCACCAGAAGTGCAAGAAAATAACAGGTAAGGCAGCAGTTCTTTCTGCCAATAACTCCGTGCACGTGCTGCGCTTTTTTTTTTTTTTTTTTGATGGGAATCATAGAATCATAGAATGGTTTGGTTTGGAAGGGACCTTAAAGATCATCTAGTCCAACCCCCCTGCCAAGGGCAGGGACACCTTCCACTAGACCAGATTGCTCAAAGCCCCCTCCAACCTGGCCTTGAACACTTCCAGGGTTGGGGCATCCACAGCTTCTCTGGGCAGCCTGTTCCAGTGCCTCACCACGCTCATGGTGAAGAATTTGTTTCTTATATCTAATCTAAATCTACCCTCTTTCAGTTTAAAGCCATCACCCCTTGTCCTATCACTACATGCCCTTGTGAAAATTCCCTCTCCAGCTTTCTTGTAGGCCCCCTTCAGGTACTGAAAGGCTGGAAACATCCTATTAGGGCTGGGAAACATCCTATTAACAAGTTACATAGACTAATCCCAAGTCTATAGCACATGTAGATTAATTGGGGATGGGACATGCCTAGAACTGCTGCATCCTTCAAAGGTCCCTGCTGTGAAGTACTGAGACTTTGGTTGCTTCCCACAGCACGTCAGAGCACTGTGCTAGTCCCCTCTAGCAATGAGGATGCTCCTAGCTAAACCAGACGCTCCCAGGAGACCTCTTTGGGTCTCTCCTGATAGAGTGTGGTTTTTGGCCTGGATAGTCCTGGTGAGATTCATCTGGGCAGCAAAGATAACCTATCTATAGTGGTCATCCTATGCTCCTTCTGCTGTCCCTGGAGAGTGACAGACTCTTCTAACATACAGCTCATGTTGAGAAAAACGTTGAGAACTGGTCACATGGACTGTGCCTAACAGGCCCTATTCCTAACCCTGGATTATGGAGTAAGTCTTGGGTGGCTGGTTGGGCTCCTGGGGTCCTCTCACAAGTTATGGTCACAACTTTATGAAACATTTATCCCAGTTACCAGAATTGTACCCACCCAAACTCAACAGTTTTATCTTCTCCAGGGCTTTCCTTGCCACTTCTATCCCAAGACAGCTTCAGTAAGTAAAACTGAGGCTGCCTTCTACTAGCTTCAATTTTTTTCGTCTGTATATGTTTAGACCAGTGTCTATGACAGAAATAATGATCTTTAAAATGAGGTTAATAATCCTCCTTAATCAATTTTGCCAATTTTTGTGAATTTTCTAGAGCAGAGACTATTTTCTCTAGGGTTTGGACTGTGCATAACAGAAATCATAGTTTATATCCTGCTAGAAATTTTAGCATTTTAAAATATATTTCACTGCAGCTCAGGATGGAAAAAACTTTGTTAATTTCTTCAAAACAGGGATTCCTGAAAGAATTACTATTAAAAACTATTTTTTTCCATAGTTTCAAATTATTTTCTGTTATTTCAGAAAAAGCATTTTATTAATGCTGGTAAAATACTTCCCTATTAATTCAAAAATAGAAGAAGAACTAGAGTATTTGACCTATTATAATGCCATACTACAGCATGTCAGAGTACACAAACATGTGTACACATATGGTACACAAACATGAACTCACTTTCAACACTTCTAAATTTTTCCTACTTCAAATAGGTGAGTTTTTGTTTTGCTCACAGTTTAATGAAAAGAACAATTTTTTAACAAAACATCTTTGAGGAGCTTTAGTTTTGCTTCCATCCCATCTCCTCACATCTTTCCTCAGCTGAGTCTTCTAGCTATACTAAAAAACCTAATACTTTTTATTTTATTTTGCAGCTCAGATATTGATTAATTCCCTGGGTGCACTGGTCAATAAAATGAATAATGCAGCAATGACATTTTTTACAAAAAGTTCAGAGTACTGCTGTGGATTGCTTTATTAGATGATATATCTATAAGATCTAGTTATATTAATCAACTTTAACAAAATACAACTAGATGGCACAGCCATAAACATGACAAACTAAGACTGAGCCTCAGCAGAAGACACACCTCAGCAATCTATTTTGCTCTGATTCAGTCAGTCATTTGGAGCAAACCACCAACTACGTTTAATCCTTTGTTGTTGTTGTTGTTGTTGTTCTTTGGTGTGGTATCATCTGATACCACCGCATTAAGAAAGAGCAGAGTAGCTAATAGAGGAGATCGCATCTCTGACAAAGAGATTTCTCATGGAAGACATTCTAAATTCAGTTATTACAGCAAACAGTTCCCTTTGCCTGTATAGCTTATTTCACTCAGGAAATTACTTTATGTTATGCTAGCAAAAGAAGTTTGTTGGGGACTTATTTTGCTAAAACAAGCTGCACCTCTCCGGAGAGCAGTTCTCCAGGATGTTAAATTTTTTTTTAAGAGTAAACATGGTGACAGACTGAGCATTACTTCACAAAAGCCTCTGGGGGTAAAAATCAATCCTGTTTTTAGCAACGCATTACTTAAGATGAAGTGTAAAATGCACAGGCTTTTGTCTTGAAATTTGATGTAAAATTTAATTCCAGAAATTGTAAGGTGCAAAATGTTCTAAAAATTATATACACATCTCACTTCTCTTGTTTCCTACATGGTCTTTTCCCCATGGCTGTGATAGAGTATTTATTTTTTTAATACTTTATGAAATCTTGGAAAAACATGGAAAATGGCCTTGAGTAGCTGGAATTACCGTCATTTGAATGAATGGGTTTTAATTAATTTCTGGCTGAGAATAAATGGTCCATTAATCATCAAAATAGACTGATAATCCACTTAGAAGAAAGAACGATACTAAGTGCACAACAGAAAACTGTGGGGTTGCATTGACCTATCAGCACTTTAAAAATACTTATTTTAGATGGCTGAAGTAGTTTGGATGAGTAAAACAATTCCAGTCAAACTTCTATAAAGAAAGCATAAAGCCAGCAACTAGCTAAGTGGTCTTCCAATAAGATCACTGAAAATATTTTCACCTGTATTTTTTAATTATCCTTTGCTTCTGGATTCCATCTGAATTTAGGTGCCAAAAAACCCCACAGCATTCTAATGTCTTTTTAGTACTGAGGCAAAACTCAGTCATGCTTTTATGCTTTTTTAAAATGCTTTTTAATGCTTTTTACAAATGAACCCTTATGTGACTGTAAAATTAGCATTCTGTGATGTATCAGTATTTCTACAGCCTTCATCAAGCCTCATGAGCCTCTGCGGGCTGGCTGGCCAATATTTGTGTTTATATACGCTCATCACGACCCACCTTCTGTACGGTTGTTTGTGCTTTCCATAGTTATTTGTGTCATGTCATGTTCAGAGGTATAGGCTCCGAGTTCCTTGAGCGGGGACTCATTCCTGTGAATTTACTGCACTTTGCACAGTAAAGAACCGATTCTTTCTACAGCACCCTGACTCTACTGCAATATAAATAACATTTTTTATATTGGCATAACTCCTTTGAGTCAAAGGAAAAGTCATGGAAAGAGGCAGTGAAGAAGCAGAGATTTCATCATTTTAAAATCATGTTTTTTGAGGCATGTCTTTCTGTAAGATGTTATCCAGAGAAAGCAAGAATTATATTTTGAGAATTCTAGTGATATTTTTTAATCCCCTACTATCAAACACATTCTGGATCTTTTAAGCTATTGACATAGCGGCACAAAAAAATCCCGCCTTAGGCACTTTTTCTAAAACACAGATCCAACTGCAGATATGATGCTTTTAGTAAATTGACAGAGGGAGCTGTAAGAGTGGTTTAGATGATTCATATTATTCCTCTGGGCAGAGTTCCAACTCTTCTCTGAGTCAGCTTTGGTCTTCCCTGATCAGGAGGCAGAGCATTGTTAGAAAACACCATTTTGGGGCTAAAGCAACTCTTCTGTGGTAATAGCCCTCTGGCATTGGCAAATTTTTAGCTCCTTTTAATAGGGAAGCTCCTTATGCATGCCAGCTAAATCCAAAGTGCTGCATGTGAGCCATCTTTGCATCTAATCAGCATTTCTGAATTTTTGCTTTAAGAAGACTTTTTACTTTTCCGTTTTTATCTCACTACATTTTAGCTGTTAGTACTGAAATTCAGTGATTTTACCAGGCTGTGGAGAAATATGCTTCCAGTATTTTACTGTTACTCTTTTGATCTTTTTCTGCAGTTTCTTTCTTGTTCAGATGCAGTATCTTTTTATTGTGCTTGTATGCGTACTGATTAAATCAGCTTCTACATATCCTCCCTTTTGACCCCCAGGTTCACCTGTGCTGCCTATATGTTGGCTTCTGTTCTGGTTTAAATCTAAATACGGACCTTCTGGCTTGCCTGGTATGGAAACCCAGGCCTGGTTAGCAAAAAGACTGAAGGCCGGCAGCAACTGTGGCCTTGGCTCACTCACAGTCCTGTAAAAGTGTGGGAGCTTGGGATGTTGCACTCCCCTCCACACCCTCCTGACCCATCCCATGGCAAGACCCTCATAATGACTTGTGCTTAGTACCCCAGGCTGTAAAGCAGGACCTGTTCCTGGGAACAGATTTTTCTGCTTAATGGCATTTATGGCAGATGGATCCATTAACCCAGAAGAGATGATGCTCTAATGGCAGCAGCAGAAGAGGCTTCTCATTGATTGCCCAGGAGCTGGCACATTTGCTTTCTAGACTCTCAATCTGAAATACTGCTCCTACTTTTCAGGGAAATCCATCAGCCATCAGGCTGCAACAGAATCTTGTATGGCTCAGTTCTCCCGCCAGCATCAAACACCCTGCTGAAACGGAGATGAGATTTACAGGGCAAAAGCTGGCAAGCAAGACGGTACTGGGGTCTTTGGCCTGTTGTGAGAGGAACTTCCCCAGGAAGGGAGAGTCCCAGGCCCTGCTCCTTGCTCCCACTTATTTGATTTTTGCAGTTTATTTGTGACACTGAGCCTCAGTCTTTCTAAGCTGGGCTCAGTTATGGCTCCAGAGGTAACTACAGTCTGAGCTCACCCATTCTCTGACCAGTGCCAGTAAGGGGTCAGATCACTCAGAGTAACATATAGCTTAAAAATACCAACCTTCACCCTAAATCTAAAGCATTTCCAGCTCTCTGGAAAAGCGAGCCTTCATTTCGGTCCATGTGAGCCCTGCCCAAATCCCTCTCTTGCTGTACTAGCCAATTCTGGTCCTTTCCTTTAATCAGGTCCTTTCCTTTAATCTTGATCCTCACTTTACAAGTCAAGATACTGACACAAAAGGCCTAATACCAGATGCGTTGTTCACGTACAATAAGCTTACAAATGCATGCTGGAGGCACCACCAGAGTCAGACAGCTTGCCTTGCCAAAAGGCAGAGCTGCCTGGGCTTGCCAGAAGGCAGAGCTGCCTGGGCTGCCTCCTCCCTGCCCGCAGGCTGCCCTGAGAGCCGTGCTTCTACAGCCGATGGGAGGTCATGGACCGTGCAGTGGGGCAGCTCTCTCTTGCCTGCCCATCCAAGGCTACAAAGACAGTCGTGTCCCTGCGTGCAAGGTATCATTCACTGCAGAGCATCCGTCAAGAGACGGGGAGCATCAGGAGTACCTACGTGTTTGTGTTTGGCATAGGTAGGACAAATGGGCATGCAGGGAATGTGAAGGGGGAAGTAAGTGGGAATGGGGTGCTAAGGACTGGCAGAGAAGTCTCTGGCAGAGGACAAGCCTTGGGCAGATGGAGCTGAACAACTAGATTTTGTTGGGGGCGGCTTTGGAATCATTTCCTTTGTGTTTTGATCTCTCTCTTTTATTCTGACTCCATGATTTTTCATGCCTCTGTAGCAGACAGACATCTGGTTACAACTCTTACTGCCATAACCCTTTCTACCATAATAGCTTCACCTTTCTGGCCTTTAACCTTCCCTTGAGCAGAGACCATTATCGCTGTTAGGCAGAGTAGGGGTAGAAAAGTACAGCTTAATAATGGTGATCATACAGAAAAAAGCTTTCCAGAGGCTGCAAAGGACTGATAGAAAAGGTATACAAATCCTATGGCTCAGTATCTTCTACTGGCCTATGAAACGGAAGTTTTTGGTAAGTTGGCAGACGTGTTACTGAATAATGGCTGCATTTATGCTCTTCCTCTCCAAACAGTTCCTTTAAAAGTCTCTTTTTTATTCTCAAGATGTGAAGTTACTTTGATAGAAGGAAGACAGTTGCAATTCCCGCTTCAGCTAACTTTGTTAGATACTCAGCTGTGGTATCTTCAGCCCAGTAATGTTTCTAGGTCTCAGTCCCTTCCAGTATTCAGTACATGCTTACCTGTAATGTCTACAGTGCTCTAGTTTGTAGAAAAACAACATTGCAAGAGAGGGAAAGCTAATGTTTAGCAAATATCAGAAGAAATGACAGCATAAATTAAGCTCTAAAACCAGACATTCATTTCAATGTAGCAGGCTATTTGAACTTACTCTGCAAGATCGTTATGTTTAGATTTGCTGAATTTCTAGAGGCAATGTTTTCAATTTGAAAGGTTTTTAGCCTGGGTGAGAGGGTGAAGAGTATCAAGGGAGATGCACAGGAGCCAATGAAGAGGCTTCAAAAACAGCACATTGGAAAACCTCCAGTTAACTCCAAGGAACACTCAGTTTTACAGCACACCTAGCATACAATGCTTCATCTTTCACCCGTAATTCAGCTTCTGAAGGTGTTTGCCTTCTCTCTCTGCATCACTAGTGGCCAGGTTATCTCTGCTGCCCCAGCCAGTTCCCCAGGGCAGAAACGCTTCTGTCTGTCAGGTGCTTCTTCAAGGGATTTCTAAGCTCCTCCGCACTTTTATGGGAAGTGATTTGCCATGTATCTTTTGGGAGAGGAAAAAACATTTAATTCAGCCTCCGCCACTGTTCCAGGTTAAATGTAGAAGTACCGTGTGTTTAGAAATTCCTAGGTGTCATACTAGCTGTTACAGAGTAAGAGGCGCTTACAGCGTTGCTGAATTTGTAACAACAGGCATGCAAATATGTGACTGCTTATCTTCAGTTGTCTTCTGTTTAGCATGAGCTCCTCAAATATGTGCTAATGGGGCACAACCCACACAGAAGATGCTGCACAAAATAAAGCTAAAAAGTCTTCTTGAAGCAAATGCAAAATGAGAATTTTGAAAATCTTGAAATTGGCGGCATTTTATGTCTTTAATTACCTGGTGAAGTACCCATCAAAGTAAATGGAAATCTTGCCACACAAATGTTAATTTGAGATAAAATGGTGTTTGGTAAAGAACATTTATACCGGGCAGTATGTAACTAGTTGCCACTGCCATCTATGAACATAGTACACACGTTTGAGGGACCCTTCCCAGTTCTCTTCTCAATACTAGTTACCCCTTAAAATACAACTTCCTCAGTTTGGTGGGCATTTCTACAGTAGCACTTAAACTGTCTCTGAAGTAGAACTTCCATATGCAGTGTCTGACTGACGCCACTATGTAAAAACTCTCCCAAAGCAAATCCTGGAAGTTAGTAGGCCAGCGTTTTATCTTACTTGCATAGGTGGAAGTTCGCAACTGAAAGAGTTATTTTGGGCACCCAGAATACTGACACTGTCTTCAGCCTGGAGGTTGGTTGGTGCAAATTAATGGTGGACATTGCTGTTCTGTTTTGTATAGGTTCTGTGTTGTTCTGTGTTGTATAGGCAAATGGAGAGTGGTGAGGGAGCTTTGTAGCAGTAAACACAGAGCAGATAAACTCACCAGCACTCTACATCTTGCTCTGAGAAAAGGAAACTCAACAATATCTCAGGTAGAACCTCGTAAAAACCTTCTACTTGCCTGTACCCTCAATGGTGTAGTGTTTGTTTAGGACACTTTCAAATATCTTTGGAATTGTTTATGTAAGTTAACATTTCTTTACTTAACTGAAGGGTATCTATGACAAGAATTCACTAAAAATGAGATGCTGTCAGGTAGGTACTGTATTAAAACTAAAGGGAAACTTGGCCTTTTGCACAATTACACAAATACACATGAATATCTCACACAGAAGCGTGCTAAAACAACACTAATTACTTATCACAGCATGTAGTCAAAAATTAGCGTGTCTTGTTTTATCGTTGCCCTTCCTATATCGACACCTCCTTGGTCACCTGTCTCATGTGCAGGATGAAGCAGGAAACCACAGGCTACAAAACTGTAGGATCACGTAATTAAAAACTGTGTTATAATATACATTTTCAATGGGAACAAGATGAAGGTGTGTAGGCAACTCTTGGTCTCGGACTTGTCAATCTCTCAGTGTAATGGGAACGCCGAAGAATCTAAAATCACAGCCCTCCTGATGATCTAAAGGGATGATGACAGTAGTGCATTATAACAAACACATGTGGAGTACGTCCCAGACTCTCTAATAAGCAGAGTTGTCGTGTATTCGCGTATGTGCCCATATTCTGTAAGTTGTGAATATAAACAATTTAAGGAAGGTGTTATAATTTTCTGCATATCTGTACACAATCTGACCCTGACCAACGTAGTTAATTTTCATCTGCTAGAGCAACAGAAATTTTAAATAAATACAAATCCTCATTTGCCCATTTATTTCTTAGTGTGCAACCTGTTTTCTGAGCTCAGTGCGTGGCTGTTCCAGGGCTTGTTGAAGCCCTGAGGATGTAAGTTTTTGGGCAATGGCACAGCTAATTTCCCACTTAGCACAATTGTTTTGCTGTTTCCTACATTTCTCTATTTTCTCCGAGAAAGCCTGAGAGAAACTCCACTTTTCACTGCTTTTGGGCATCATCTTGCAAAGCAGGGCTTGACTAAAGCAATGCAGCCCTATGGCTAATAACACACAGTGCCTTTGTGGCTGCAGGCACCGCCACACGTTCACACAACTTGCAGTGATGAAAGATGAACAAGGTGAATTCCCTGTTTCCCCACCACCAAAAAGCACGAAGAGTGTTCATTTACTGCAGTTTAAAGAAAGAGAGAGGTGGCAGCGAGAAACCTGTCAGCAGTAAGTGCCCTGGTGCGGGTGGCCGGCGGCGGTGACATTGCTCGTTTCTTGTCCCTGCCATTCTTCCTGGCGTGGGTGGTTTGCAAGTTGTGCCTGGCTGAAGTGTACAGGGAAGGCCGTATTTCATAGAACTGCTTCGCCCTGTCATCGCTTTGGCTCAGGGAGCCAAGATTGCATTAGTTACAGTCTCTTGCAATTTTTAAGCTTCTCTTAAGAATAGTGGGGACTAAAACATGTTTTAGAAACCAGCCAAAGAGAGCTTGATGTTTTGAAATCAGAATGTTTATCATTATACAAAGGATCCCTTTGGAGAGGCAGACTTCAGAAGTGGCTGATATTTTAGAAAAGGAGAGGCCCATGGCTTTTTGAAGATCAAGCCCTCTTAAGACATTTTGTGACGAAAATACCGCAAATGTTGGCCTTAAACTATATGGAGCATTAGGGTACTGACAGGAAGGGAGAGGAAGCTAATGAAACTGTCAAATATACACATTTACTTGTTTTTCTGCTTTTTCACTAAAAATTACCAATGTGGTGATTATTCCTCATTGTTAAAAAAGATTCTATATCTAGCATGACAAATATACACCAACACTTTAGCCTGGTATGGTTTACAGTGACTGAGTTTTATACCCACAAAAAACTCATTTGCTGACAGATCTTTAACTCATGCTATGATGGTACAGGCATCCTGAACCATAATAGAGTCTCTATAAAAGTATGTGCAATATGCACAAATGAACACACTGGCATTTTTAATAAACAAAGAGTGAAACTGAATTTCTGGCACTTCTAAAGCTCAGTCAGGGCAACTAGTCTTGTCTCAAGTGAAAAAAACTGACTACTTTTGCTCCTTTCTGATGTCTGAATTAACGATTCATCTGCAGCACTCTGAAGGAAAGAAAATCTCTCTTACGTTAACACAACACACTTTGTACTTGTAAAAGAGAGGATGAAAGATACCACCTCTCTTAGGGGTTAATATGTTTGAATAGAGCTGCAGAGGCCCTTGGCTAGAAAGAGGAGAGTGTTGACCGTTTGGTTGAATGCTTCTATACTGCACAGAACCTGGAAATAACCATTCTGCTTTTTTAAAGGGCTCTGTAACAGAGTTTGCATCAATACTGTGTTTCCATGGGAATCAGATTAATTGAATTTTATGTTCTGTGTGAACTTCATCCTGCCAGGCATTGGACATCCCCTTTGATTAGGATTTCTACTTATCTTTTGGTTTTATTTATTAAAGGTTGGAAAGAAATGGCTTATGTAGGAAAGGAAAGATAGAAGAAGTTAAGAAATATATTTCCTGCACTTTTGCTTCATATACTTTTCAGTCTGTACGTAAAGTGAGAGTTTCAGATATTTTTTTCTACTCCAAATTTCTTTCTGGAAAAAAATACCCAGCTCATTCTTTATTTATGGACTACACTTCAGGTGTAGTAGACCCTTTAAAATTTCTAGCAGCATCCACTAGTGGATTGCACAGTTTTTCATGACGGGGTGGTTATTTGCTGCTTTACTGCACAAAGTCATGCCGAAAGCAGTTTTATTCTGCATAGAGGAAAGACATCATGGGTAGAGAAAATCTGAGGAAGTCTCACAGGAGAAATTTATACTATAAGAAACCAAACTTATGGAAGGTCCAGAGGAGAGCTTCGAAAATGTCCTCTAAACTTGACATACATTCATTGAAGATGCCACGTAAAGATCTCTTGAGTTAGCTCAAAAAAGGTGTATGACAGCAGTATGCCTTAGCTCCACTGCTTTATTATTTGTCAGACCCGAAGCAGTAAGGTTAAAGCTAGTTTAGATATTTTTAGACTACATTTTTTACACCATTTGAAATGTTTAGTTGCGTGAGTTTATCCAAAAAGGAGAGCTGTTATTTGACAAAAAGTCTAGAAAGAGCCCTTCTATAGGAAAAAGATCATCTGATACCGTAAGTGTCTTTAATTTAGCAAACACAACAAGAAATCTCAGTAAATAGAAATCTGGAATTTAAGAACTGAAACTGGAAAACAGATGAGTGTAACTAATTATTGGAAGCTCTCAAAAAGGCGAGGCAAAAAAAAAGCAGAAAAGCAAACAGGAAGTTTGTTCAAAATAGCTATTCAGGCCTCAAATATGCACCTTGGCTTAAGAAACACTTCCTTCTGTACATAAATAAAGGTTTGGACACCTCTAAAGCAGCTGTCACTAAAGTATTGCTGGGTGTTTTGATTTTGCCTGGTATATTTGGGAAAAAAACAAACCATAAACTTACCCCAAAAAAAGAAGAATTCAAAAGAACGGTGAGTTTCTGTCAAATTAACTGAATACTTAATAATACAAAAAAAATCTCATGGGGAAGCAAGAGATAGAAAGGTTGAAAACACTGAAATACTCATCTGAACACTTTATATTTGAACACTTCTTTCTGCTGAAAGCTCAGAAAAATTAAATAGATTAATCAAAAGGAGGAAATATCCCTCAACATAAATGAATTTCTTTTTTTCAGATTAAACAAAAATGCATTGGGTCATCCATCAAAAATATGTTGGTTTTGAGGGAAGAGTTCTTTTACCAAAAAATATTGCTTGACCAAAACTGATTGAGCAGGATTCGCCTTGGCCTTATCACACATACAGATAGGGATCACAAGAGGTTCCTCCAGAATAACTTTTGCTCCCTCTGAAATTATTTATCTTCATTGTGGCTGGCACAGTCCTCCCTTGCTGCCATTTATATCTCATGCAACCAGCAGGTCCTGAGAGGAGGAGTCGGCCCTCCAGCATGGCCTTTGTAGTAATAGGCATTTATTGCAGGGGTCACCATTTCTTTAGCATTCATTACAGACACTGATTAGAGAGGGTGATAAAGACATTGCTGGAGTCCAAAGCCCATCTTGGAATGAAAGAAAAAATACCCGCAAAGTAGCATTTTAAATGGATGCATCTATTTACTGCCGACATTTTCATACAAATGGTTTAGTGATATTAGATTCAGAAGGTGTAGCAGAGGCTTTAATTTGCTGCAGTTCTGGTCTAATAGGTATAAACACACCAGAGGATTCTGAAATACTGAACTCAGAGGTGTTTTGACAAACCTTTGTACTCATAATAACAAGAGCTAGTGTGAGCTTATACAATTTAAAACTAATTGCCCAGCCAACATCCTCATTACCATATTGATGCAGTTCATAAATCAAAGCCCTGCCTATTCAAGCTGTTTACCAGTCTTGCATTAAGCAGCATATTTCAACTGAGAAATGTAGGGTGTTGCCAAAACACTGCAGAAACTTTAAAAGATTGATAGGAGTACAAACTGGGGAGCCGAAATGCTACAAACTGATTTAATACACATGGCACTGAAGGACTTGTTCTCGTTTGTTTTCTGAGTATGTTCTGATCTAGCCTTGAAACTTTCCATAATAAGGTACTGCAGCACAGATACAGGTCCTTACACAGCAGAGAGCTGCTGGCAATTTTGATCAATTTGGCTTCCTACAGGAACTTCTTTGCTTAATCAGGAGACACGTACATACTTTCTTTTTTAAGCAGTACAGTACTTATGCCAGCTGAATTTAGGTGCGCCCATTAAGAACATAGACTTCTTATATAGGCAAAGGAGAGGCTGAGGCTCTTTTAGGTTGGACTTGATGATCTTACAGGTCTTTTCCAACCTTAGTGATTCTGTGATTCTTACCTAAGAATCCTAAATTAGTCACCAAAATTAAGTGCCTGAAGTTAAATTCTTTGAATAGCCTGCTAAGTAAACTGAAGGTACAATTCATTGGCCTAAACAAGTGCCTACCTGCGTGTGCCTGGCAGTGCCCTTTGAGATACCCTGCCATCCTACGACATCCACACAGTAGATATGTCAGGGGAGTTGGAGGAGGTTCATACCTCTGAGCTGCAGCTGAAGGCTGGCTGGGGTAGTCTGGGATGCCTCACAAGGCACTAGAAGCCTGTGTTTAAGCAATTGAATTTTTCCCTATTTTTCCTTCAGATATTCAGTGAGCTGGTTCAGGTTATCAGAAACAGCCCAATCCTGTAAGCAGGATTAATAAAAAATTGTGCAGGGTTCAGCAGCTACCACGGTCCGGCTGCTTCCAGCTCCCCAGGCTGGCTGGTTTCCGACTAGCTGGGAATTTCGGCAGAGCCTGTTCTTACCCAAACACCAGTGTCCTGTGAGTTATTTTTTTGTTTATACTTTGCTCAGAAAACAGCAAGAAAGATTTGTTTTTATTGTGGTTTCTCATGAGCTGAGTGCAGCAGATGTTGGCAGCTGCTGGGAAGCCTCTCTCCCCAGTGCCAGGCTTTCACCCCTGCGGTGGGCATGGCCACAGACTGCAAGGTCAGAGAGAACTGAAGCAAGAGTCAAGGCATGGAAATGGCTTTGAAGAGTAGGATCAGGACTGAAATTTAACTTGCTGGTGTGAGGGAAGCTTGAAGCAAAAGCAGGGCACTAAGGAGTTACTGAAGGTTGTTGGAGCTGTTGGGGGAATTTAATAGATTCTGGGAAAATCAAGGGCTTGGGGGGTGGTGGTTTGGTCAAGATCATTGGTTTATCCCTGTTTAAGAGAGCCCAGTTCAAGGGGAAAAGGATGGACATTTCTAATGAAATGCAGCTCTTCTCTATAAATAGAATTAGCAAGAAGAGTTCAGCCTATTAAAATAAGTGCTGATCTTCAGTCATGATGCCCGTTGAAGCCTCCGTCTCTTATGTTCTTTATGTAAATTCAATCATGACAATTAGTAAATCAAACAAAACAATTCTTATGGATGGAAGATGAGATGTGATGAAGACGTGGCTTTAGCAATAAAAAAACTTGGATTCCTGTTTACATCTCCTCTTCTGGCTGTGTGCTCACAGTAGACGCAAATGTCCAGTTCCTTATATGCAGACGGTGGATAATAATGATTATAAGTGAAATTAATATGAATTGATACCTTCTCATGAAGGCACCCGAGGCAGTGATATGTTTTCCTTCTTCAAAGAAGGAAATAACTTTAAAGAACTTAATTTCTTTCATTCTTAAGGAATTACGAACCATACAATAAACACAGATTTATACCAGTCTCTGCCCCTACGAAATGCCAAAATAACTGCCTTTGTCCAGTGTCTTTGGCTGCTGGTGGGTGTCACAGGTTCAGCAGAGGTTGCATGCAGTTTTGGAAGCCACCCAAAGTGAGCTTCGTGAGCTTGAAAAGAAAAGATGTGAATATGACCCTTAAGCCATCCATCTTAATATAGATATCCTTCAATATGAGAAAACCATTCCTTCCAGCCTCTTTCCTCTTGTGCAAAATTAAGATTAATTTCCAAGCAGTCCATTGAGCATCCCTTGAACATATGTAATGGAATTCACTTTACAGGCTGAAGAAACAGTGGTAGTATTTAAACCGGAGGGAGAAGCAGCTCATACCTGTGTGTCTTTGCTTGCAGAACGGCTGTTTCCTGACTTTGGTTTGGACTGGCTGCTTAGATGAAGAGCTAGAATCTTACCAATGCCAAGATCCTCAACTTAAAGGGAGACAGACTTTTTTTTTTTTTTCCTATGTGGTTTATCCAGTGCTATTTTAAAAATATTTATTAGGTGTTGCTTCTTTTTGGGGCCTCTATTTATGAACAGTGTCTGTGTATGACTGGCCACTCTTCCTGTTTCATGTTGATTGCACCGTTCATATAAAAACAAAGCCAAAGTATTCTGGGGCAATATATAAAAAAATTCTGGTTTTCATTTAATACCACAGATTTTAGGTAAATACATATGCACACACACACCCCTTTCACCCCTTCTTTCCCATGAGTATTAGGATTTTCAGCAACTTCACATCAGGTTTGATTTCTTAAGTAGTTCAGACTGTAATCTTAAATCACTTGAAATTGTCTTCTAAAAGCATGTAGTTGAACAACCTCGGGCCAATACCTCATCAGGAGCTTGATGCTGCATTTCATAGGTGCAAGACAAAATATGTAAGGCAAAACAGGGAATACAAAAGCAATACATTGAATGCAATGCTAAAAGAAGCCTAGTGGCAGAAGGAAAGCCAAATCTTATTCTTTAAAGATGCTTCATTCATGTTCTCAGAGACATGCTGAAAGACATATATCCTCAGTTCCCCATTTGTATCTGACTCCTTTTCGGTACCTTCTTTTGAAAGGATGCAATCAGGTATGCAAGTGTGAGACTTTTCCAAGTGTGAAGAACCTTGTCTAATCCTTCGCTGTACTGGTGCTCACACATTCCTGCTGTTTGATTTTGCTCACGATCATAACCACACTATTCATGGGCTGCACAGAGCAGAATGATTTGCAAAGTCAAGGCCCACTTTCTGTAAACTAACTAGGACTAAATATTGCCCATGGACCTAAGTTCTCAGAAATGGCAATAGTTGTATTACAGAGGGTATTTTCTCACCCTATTTGCAATTAAACCACTGTTCCCACATGGTGGTAAGGTGACAATAACAGTGCTATTAAGAATGGTGGTTTACACCGAAACACAATTGAGTCAGCACACTGGCAGGATGTTAGTGCCTTGGCTGGATTAAACTCAACCTCAGGCTCAGCTAATCACACAAAATGTATCAATGATCCCTCCTGGAGCAGAGTCTTTCCCTCTTATATATTGCAAGAAGGTCCAGCTGTAAATAAATTGCTGACATAGCTGCGTTAGTTAAGATGATGGTTGGAAAACAGCACATCTGTGACCAACAGCTGCACCTAAGGCAAACATGAATGTAAGCACAGATAAATTAGCAAACTGTCTCTTTTTCATTGTAGTTTATTGTATTTGAGAAGATATTTTACTTTCCTTGGCAATGTAAAATGAGCTTCTGCCATGGTGGAGGCGGGGACAGACATGGCAAAGCTAAAGGAGAGGCTTGGTAGTACAGCTGTCCTGGGATAATAAACACTTCTAAGTTGAGACAAGCTTCACTAAACTGTCATATAAAGTAATTCCAGTAAAATGGTTGCCTCAAGATGTGGCTTCATTTGCTGAGTGACTCATCCATAAATATGCCAAATTCTTTGCTGACTAAAGTGCTGTTTAACTCCAGCGAAGGCAATCAGGTGCACGAGGTGCAAGAGAAATCAGCATCTAAGTGCCGCCTCCCTCACTCACTGAAATGAGTCAGGAGGGACGTAGATTTGGCAGCATCTGTGCCAAATATCTGTGCCTGGATACCTCAAGGTGAAAAATGTAAGCTACTACTACTAGCATGCAAGACCCATTACATGAGCAGAAGGCTATTGCAGATTTTCGATTTTTGCTGTTTGCTCTAATCAAAAGCAAAACAGAAAAACACTTCCAAAATTAAACTATAACTCAGAGTCTTCTCACCCCATATTTGCAATGACAATTCATCCTTTTCCTTTCCAGGCTAGATTTGCAAATAACTGATTTATAATTGCACTCAGAATCTCACATGTCCAGTAATCTACGCTATAGCTACACTTTGCAGCGTATGCAGAAGTCTGTCTGCAAGGTATGATCCTATTAATACATATAAAAGAGAAGACTCATGAAGCCCTGGCAGCAAATGTAGGTCTTGAAGAAACATAGGCAAACAATAATTAGAATTTGCGAGTGACATGGAAAGCTAATTCTGGTGTTCCTTTATACTGGCTTTATACTACATCAAAAGGCATTTCACAGCCTACCTTTTCAAAACCTGACAGCATCCAAAGTCGAGTGTGTGCAGTGGGAACCTGACTCCAGGTGCTCCAGGTGATAAAGCAAAGCACAATGTTAAGGTCTGGCATAACGTGAAGAATGAGGTCACACTGTATTTTTAGAAGTCCCTGGTGTTCCTGTGAAGCATGCTCTCACTCTCTCTTTTTATTTTTTTTCTTCCCTTTCCTTTTTTTCCTGTCTTTTTCTGTGAATAATTTGGCCAGTGCTTGCAGAAGGCTGTTTTCGCCCCAGGGATTCTCACACATACTTCTATTGACAGAGTTCTTGTGCAGCAAGCAAGCTGAAATGCCTTTTGTTAAGGATCTGCTCACTTCTTTTTCTGTTCTGCCCCAACGCTTGGAGGATCTTTTGGCTACTAACTGAGTTCCTGTTGTTACGCTTATGGAAATTAACTGAATTGAAAAATATGGGGTTACCTTACAAAACAGGTAAAATTATCATCAGGAAAAAAAATCCTAATCTCCTAATTTGCTCTTAGTCTGTGTGTCTCACATTCTCTTAGCTTGTTTGCTTAATTTTTGAGGGGAAGATTGTTTAAGTCAATGGGAAATATTAAGCAAAGTCATTGTGAAAGGGAAACAAATGCATTAGGGGCTGAGGGGTAAAAAATTATTTTAGATCAGTGGTGTACTGTTCCAGCCAAGATCAGGACTTGATTTGCTGGTTTACTATGTCAGTTCAAGTTTAAATTTAATTTAAAGAAGTAAGAAAATTCCACATGTTCACATGCTCTGTAATGCCAAAATACATAATGGGAATTGAAAGGCACTAATTTAAGCAATGTTTGAAAAGTTAGTTTAGGTGACTTGCTATTATAGTAACCCTACGAAATAAAGCATAATCATTTGCCCCAGAAAATAATCCTCCTTGTACTGACTCAAGAAAATAGAAATGAGTTTATGAATATTAAAGTCTCTATAAAATCCTCCTGTTGAATGCTTAAGGCTGATACATGCCTTTTGTGTGATCTCTGTGCAAATTTTGGTGAATTTTAATGTAAATTTTAGTCATCTGGGCAAAGGAGAATCAAGCCAATAGAGAACGATACATAAAAATTTATCTGTGATTCTGCACATACGCATTTGCTTGTGCCAGACCATGTAAGAACTTTCCTTCCATAGCATTTCACTAGCTGTATCACAAATCAGTATTAATTTATTGCTGATTTGTAAGGAGCTTTCCTTAGAAAATAAAATTCAGGTTGTAAGTTTGAAAGTCATGTGTGTAAAAAGCTGAAGTTGTTACACCCAGTTATGCATTTCACATTTTAGCTTAAAAAAAATAATCCTGTGTATCTTCTTTTGTGCTCTTTCTTAAGCTGTTTTGGAGTCAGCTTTGGTTGGACAGTTAGCTGTGGTAGCCCCCAGATTTCCCTTCTAGCTGGAAAAAACCACACATATACCCAAGAGACTTTTATTATTCAACAACATCTTTACCTACACCAGCGCCTACCAGTAGAGCTAATGCTACAGTACATATTTAGAATTACGTATGCACATGAAAGTAATTTCCCTATTTATAAAGTCTTGAAGACCTTTCCCAGAAAGATTATTATTTTTCAGAACTTGTAAGTGCATACATTCAGAATCATGGTGAGAATTATCTTATTTTGCAGGGCTGTGTTACAGGCCTTTTACGACATGTACAGATTTAGCTCTGAATGTTCAGACCTCTCTGAGGTTTATGGGCAGGATTTCCCAATCCACAGCTCTGCCAAAAATGCTCCATTTTTAGGAGCTATAAATGTCTATGTGTAACTCTTTATAAAATACGGAATTTGATATTTTGTGTAAGGGGTTTTTTTTTCCCAGTTACTGCTAGATTGAGTAAAGAGGTGTGTTCCACAGGATGAGTAAGGGTAAACTCACACTCTCACTTCTTACTACTTCCTCTTCAGAGATTTCTTGCCATACTTGCACAAAACCAGCCTGCTCTTGCATACTTTCTTTGTTCCAGTCTCATCACAGGAAAAATCAAAAAAAGAGAGAGTCCAATAGAGTAAGCAAATCTAACAAATGGAAAATCTTTTTCATGCCTTTTGTAATTAAACTCTAAAAATTATATCTTCACGCCACATCCTGTAAAATTGGAAATCATTTGAGAGAAAGAACTTAGGAAAATTTTAAAAGAAGCTAGACCTTTATTTTAAATGCTAAGAATATACAGAGATAATGAAAAATACAAATTTTTGCAGGGATGATAATTCATGTTTTGGAGTCTAAAGCATTGTGCTAAAATATTAGAAATAAAAAATATGTAATTCACTTATCCCATGCTTGCCTACTTTAGAATTTCTGTAGCTTCTTCTGGAGCATTTTTTGCTATATTTTGGGTTTGCTACAGCAAAGATGGTCCTGTGAACACAGAGCTGTATTCCTGCAGGTGTCATCACAGCAGAGCCTGCTTGACAGCATTACCAGAACTAAAGAGGGTCCAGGGAACAGGCCAAGGATGGACAATTTCTGCCAGAAAGGGAAGAGTGACAATAGGAAAAGGTGAAGCTGTGAAAGAGAGCCTGTGGGGTAGACCTGGAGACCTGAGCATTGTTACTTCTTCTGGAACTGCCAACAGGTGAGGAACAGGGCAGCCACCAGCAGCAATGGCTGGTGAACACAACCCATCCTCTCACCTGATGGCAACAGGCTGGTGTGGGCAGCCAGGCCAAAGCTCTTTTGCTGCCTTTTGGGGAGTCTTCTAGGTGAATCTTCTCCACTTATACCTTGGTCTGCATGGTGAAAGTGTGGGTGCTAGCAGCATGCCTTATATCAGAGGGGGCCAGGGACTGAAAAACAAAGGTCATGACTCATAGGGAAGCACAGATAATACTCAATATTCACCTGAAATGGCAGGAGGCTTTTGCACTCTGCCCAAATTGTACAAAATATTATGTGAAATGTTAGTTATTCCAATCATTCTCTACAAATGTGGAAATGTGTTTGCTTTTTCAAAGACACTGTGCTCAATTACTTCACTTAATGGTAGGGATAACCAAGGGTGTTTGGCACTCCTGAAAGTGAAGTCATTGCTGTGTAGATGGCTAACCTGAAGCTGAGAAAAGAAGGGCTTCAAAAGTAGGTTTCTTATTCACATGTAGACAATGTAATCTATTATTGTTGTGTAACAAAGATATGGGGTGAGATTCTTCTTGCCTTTATTTGTCCCTCTAAAAGTTGGGTGATCAGTGTAAGCTTTTTGACTAGACTTCTTCCATAGTTTTGGATAAGGCAGTCATGCCAGGAGGGAGGCTCATCCCTTGTCAAAAAGGTATCCAAGATAAGTGAGAGCATTTACCTTCCGGAAGCATTTTTCTCTCTCCACTGACTCCAGCAGGAGGCTAGACAGTTGCTTACAATGATGTCTGACTTTTAAATAGCTAGCAATAGCTGAGAGGAAGTCTAGCTAAACAGTGTGCACCTGCATGCTCACACCTTTTACAGCTGCAGTTCAAATGACAAAGGTAATATAATAATTCCAAATTTTCTGTATGTGTACCAGTATTCTTTCTGTTACCAAATGTATGTCTATAACACTAAAATATACACTAACTGGCACTAAAATATGCCTAGCTGGTGTGCATTGCTCAGTTTATGGCACGTGCAGTGAGAGGCAGGTCCCATGCCAGCATCTTACTTTGCTTGCTTCCCACTTTGACAATCACAGTGCTGCCTTCTGACATGTCTTCCTCATCACTGACAGGTTTGCCACATACATCAAAGGCTTAAGCTTCTCTTTTTATTTTTAAAAGCTTCTGTTCTGCTTCGCTCTCTCACAGATGGAGTACTGAAACAATCATTAAAATAAATACTATCAATATTCAATCTGTCACAAAAAGTAAATTACATATATGGGTGGATGTAAGCTATTCAGTGATGCAAGATTGGTTCTTCAGCTGCTCTCTTCTTCCCGTGTGTTGGAGGTGCACAGCCTAGATGTAAGCACAGAAGTTAAGACTGATTTAAACCAGACATGGCCAACTCTGATGTAGCACTGAAGCTCTCTGTATTTTTAGCCTTCTCTTTTTGCTTTGCAAATTTATTGGAAATGGACAGGTTCTGGACTGCATTGACAATTCACAGAAGCCGAGAGACAGAAAATTATACCTATATTGAAATCTTCTTTCTTTTCTGTTGATTACTTTGGCTCCTTGCTCTTCCCTATGACACTTCACTAGCTTTATCAAAACAGTGTAAAAGTTTTCAATTATTTAACAGACAATAAAAGTATAGTGAACAGAGGCATGTTTTGATAACAAGCTTATAGCTAACATCACTTTGAATGATTCTGAACCATTATGTCAATAATCAACATAAAGTCAATATTTAAAAACCATTTCTGCTTTTGCCAGTTCTTTCCTAGTCTCTAAGGTAAACAAGTCAAGGTTCTTATGTTCTAAGTTCATTTAATCCGCATACATCAAATTGTTTTGAAGAGACCTTTAAGTAACTTTGATACAGGAATTTCACGTTTCCGGATTACTTTTGCTGATGCAAGCGTATTACCATCAATAATTTTTTTTTTTTTTTAATTTTCAGGAGCAGAGAGGATTCAGATATTTTGTATGAGAATCCAGGCATTAATAATGATTGTGTGATCATAGTTTTGGAAAAATAAGAAGACATTTTCTGGCTACATATGTGGAGCTATGTTTCTTAAGAAAACCAACAATGAAGTAATTTTGATCTCTGATGGATGAAACTCATTGGAATGGAAACTAACATCTATGAAGAAGAACAGGGCTCACCTTATCTTACATCTGCCAAGTGCCTGGGAACTCCAAAGGAAGCAAAGTATGAAGAATACCAAAGAAAGATAGAAAAACAGGCAAGTCCATCTGAATGTCAGAATCTTTTTCTGGAGCCTGAGTTGAGTTTACTGTCTGCGTCATTCTTATTAGACCACAATGAGACATCCCTGCAACCTGGCACAGCTGCAGGGTGTGTCAGTGCCACTGATCAGTCTGAGACAAGGCACCTTTGTGAAGAATTACTCTGTTCTGCAAGGCACAAGCCACAGAAAGATCCTTTAAACCTTCCCTCACACGAAGAATGGCCAGTCCTTACAGGAAAAAATTCAGACAAGAAACCAGAAAGGAGTTATGGGATCAGAGTCATAAAACACAAACCAAGTGCTATCACATTTTCTGATTTTGAATTTTTATCACATGAAGCTAATACTAAACTCCATATTTGTGAGGCGGGAGAAGCAGAAGATTTTTCATCTGAAGAGGAAGAAGCAGATGGTAGAGATGATGATGATGTGTTTACAGAACTGCCACTGTATGAGGCATTTTTCAACGGTCTCCATAGAAGGAATGTTTCTCAAAGAAGGCAAGCTAAACACGAACTTACTAAATATCAACACATTTGTCATTTAGAAGACTGCGATGATCACTCTGAAAAGGAATTGAAGGACCATGACAAGGAAGAAAACCACATGGAGCTGGAGGTAATACAAGCTACTCTTCTGTTCCAAGTGCATTTTAAATAAGTGGCATCATTTAAGGTTGGTTACAAGAGGAGGAGTAGTTATGCAAATTGTTATACAGTGATAATTAATGTTAACTGCATAATTAAGAATATAAACCTACAGTAAAAGTATACTAGGTTTTTACAGAGGACAAATCTATTACTTCAGATTGGCCACACTTCTATTAGCCTGAACTTCAAACTTTGGTTTTCTGTTTTCCCTTAATTTTTAAAATGGGAACATTGGCTCAGTTTCCCCTGCCCCTACAAGATCATATATCATGCCATGTACAGCATATATTCCCTGAGTCTATGGACTATTCCAAAGGGATAGAGCTCAGGTTTACTCTGAGAGCAAAGTATATTTCTTCATGCTGAAAAATGGCCCTTTTTAGTGCAGTGGCACTGTAGCGCTGTGCCATGTAACCCCCAGCGCTGCTTCCTCTAAATAACAGTATTTTCTGTACTCTTATTTCACTAAAATAATATGGAGGACAGGTCACAATCTGGTCTATAATAAAATAGGGCTACAAAGATGATTAGGGGACTGGAACTTCTTTCTTATGAGGAAAGGCTGAGGGACTTGGGTCTTTTTAGTCTGGAGAAGACTGAGGGGGGATCTTTTTAAAGCTTATAAATACTTAAGGGGTGGGTGCCAT
Organism: Gavia stellata; assembly: GCF_030936135.1. Taxonomy (NCBI): domain Eukaryota; kingdom Metazoa; phylum Chordata; class Aves; order Gaviiformes; family Gaviidae; genus Gavia; species Gavia stellata. The sequence goes on along the minus strand of NC_082594.1, from coordinate 25,652,047 downwards.
GAGGATGGGGCCAGTTTTTTTTCAGTGGTGCCCAGTGACAGGACAAGAGGTAACGGGCACAAACTTGGTCATAGGAAGTTCCATCTAAACATGGGAAGGAACTTCTTTCCTTTGAGGGTGGCAGAGCACAGGAACAAGCTGCCCAGAGAGGTTGTGGAGTCTCCTTCTCTGGAGATATTCAAAACTCACACGGATGCATTCCTGTGCAATCTGCTCTAGGTGAACTTGCTCTGGCTGGGGGGTTGGACTAGATGATCTCCAGAGGTCCCTTCCAACCCCTGTCATTCTGTGATTCTGTGAAAATAAAACAAATAGATTTTTTTGTATCTGTACTGGTACACATCATGATGCTTTATAGACCAAGGTCCAAAATGAAAGCACAAGAAGATTTAGGACAAAATAAAAAATACTTTGTAACAAGAATCATCCAACTATAACCTTTCCAGAAAAAAAGGGTTGAGTAAATTAGCTGTGTTTTTTGGAACTGGAGGAACAGAAGCTTTCCAAGTGAGTTCTCCCTAGTCTGGAGAATAAGTAAGGCTTTCCCCCTCCTCCCAGCTGGTGACAAACCAAATGCCTGGAGCTAAAAATGTTTATCGTTGGAGAAGTTCAGCTCTAGTACAAAAATATGAAGTGACTCCAAATAGTGGGCAAAACAAACCCTTAAAATTCCAGCGTTCCTGACCTTGCAGCACAAATTAATCTTAAACTGCAGGTCAGGCATACCTTTCCTTCCTCTCTCTTCTCCTCCAGCTTTTAAAAGTTATTTTCCACGTAAATCTTCTCTAAGCCCTGAAAATCAGGGTGGAGTCCTAGTCTTTTACCGAGTGTGTTTTATTTTTCTCTGTCTGCAGTTCTCCTTTTACTTCTAGTGCTTATAACACAGAGTTGCTTCATTGATTTCTGATTAAATGAAAGTAAGTAGAATTTGGACTATAATACCCATATTAACATCAAAATTATGGTATACAATACTTAATTACTTCTCTCCTTTAATACTAATCTATGTCCAATTTTGGGGGACTAATTCTGCCCTTAACTGAGTGGGAGTTTTGTGCTGTATTTCATACATATTCCAACTTTACTGCGGAAACCCATCAGCTCACAGAGAAATAATCCAGATTGTTACAATTTTTTCTCAGCAGCTAATATTAGAAAACCAAGGCCCAAAGATGGTTCTAAAACAGTGCACCTTTTGATGCAACACTGACCCTGAGAGATTCTTGGGACACATGGTTTATTAAATAATTGTATTGTTACTCTACCCTAAGCCAAGGCTTGCCTCCTCATTTACTCAGAAACATTAATATAAATATATATCAAAATGCATGAGCAACATCCCTTGGATTCTGTTTACTGAAGGTCATTCCCATAGATAAAAGGGAGAGGCCAGGGGCTGTTGTCATTTAGTGTACTTTATGTCTATGCTGTAAAATAAACTCAAGGATGCAGCTTGTAGTGCAAAATAATGGATTATAAATTGCCAGACAAGCATGTGAAATTACCTAGTAAATCTCAGTGAATATGTCAAAACATTTCAAAAACTGTACAGATGCAATGATGCAGTCCTGGTTTTGATTTTTTTTTCTATGTAAATAAGTATGTATCATTCTAGGAAAGCCTCCAAGAATTAAAAAAAAGGATTATCTTGTCTCTCAAATTTTAGCAGCAGTCATGCATTACTTTTCAGACTAAAAACTCCCCTGATGACTCTGGTTGAAGCAAATGTTTGTCATTGTCAAGTTACTTATTTCTATTACTTTAAAATGGGGCTGTGGAAAAATGTCTTTCTAGTGGAAAGAAATTAACTAAATAAAGACAGCATGGCATAAAAATGTTGTCAAAATCAACCATTACTGCTAAGCCTTAGACTTGAAAATAGTGTAACAAACAAATCACCTCGGCCATACAGACACAGGCTATCACACATAGCACCCTGACAGAGATCCTGGCTAAATCCTTGCTGCTAGAGTTCACAGTGAAATAGTGATTACGATCTACCCTGCAGGGACATTCCTAAGTAAACGTACTTGTTACTGACTGCAAATCTCCTATTTTATGTATAGAAAGGAGGAAAGGCTGTCACCTTCTCCAGGCTGGGGAGCACTGGCCCTTGCAGGCAGTCACGATGAGCAAAGCCAGTGTCCAAATCTCTTCAATAGTTGTTACACACACTTAAGTGATAATTGTTGAACTTCTTGTTTTAGTCCAATTAGTAAGCAGAGACAAATCTCCAAGTACACTGAACAGTAAACAAGTAGAGGGAAGATGGAAAAAATACAACTTGTGTATGCTGCCAAGTCTGTTACAAGCGGAAGAAACCCTGCTGAAAACAATTCATACAATGGTGCCCATTAAAAAACCGCTCTTTCTTTTTTTCCAAAGGCATACAGCATACAGCATCTGCCTGTTCTGAGTGGTACAAGATAAATAACACTTCTGTTCAATTTATGAATTCAGTGTGGTCCCTGAGTTTCCACCCTTAGACCACATAGATTTCCTCTGCTTTCTCATCAAATCTAAATTTGGCAACCTTTTTTTCCTTGTCAGGAGTCTGTAATCAGTGGTACATTTAATGCCCAAATAGAGCTCTTAAATTAAAAATAACATTTATTTCAACTGGGGAAACAAGATTTTGAAGATTTAAAACCAAGTCTATATACATGTCTGAAATATTGTTAATGTTATTTCTCATTTGGGGATGGTGATCTAGGTGACATCATTGCTAAGACAGCACCACCAGTGAGTTTCTCTGCCCTCATTATAGATTTGTCTTCTCTGCCCACCTTCCTTGGAAAACTCCCCTTTTATCTTGAATGGGATTTTTTTTCACATGACTCATGCCCTTCTAATATTATTTATGATTGTGCTTTTTGTTCTGTTCAGAGGTTTTCTCAGCAATTCTGAAGTGGTATCTTGAGCCATTCTTCCTTGCTTGCTTTACTTCAAGTCTTCATATTAAACTACATATTCTCTTTGTGCATGCAGCCAGCTCAGTATGCAGTGGCAATAAATTATTCAGAATAGCTTCTGAAACATAACATTTTTCTAGCCTGCCATTTCTGCAAACTGTACTGAACAGGACCCAGCTGATAACCATATTTAAGCAGGAACTGCAATAAAACTTTACATCAGTAATCTTATCCTATCCTTACACAGTCTCAAAACAATATGTGTTACTTCCAGGAATAGCATTTCAGTCAAGTAAAAAATTGAAGATTTTTGACAGGTATTAGGCAAAAAGAAGTATTATGAAATCATACCCTTGACAAAGTGAATCATCATGGATCTTCCCTCACCTCTGTGACTGCAGAAATCCTGCTAATGTTGTTGGCTGCTGCAGGAAGGCAAGCATAGTCTTACCAACACAGCAGCAAACTGGAAATCCTCTCTGGGACAGTTTCAAAGCATCTCTTTGGGGTGCCCATCTTAGCTATTATAAAAGCCAAAAAGGTTTCTGTCACTGTTGACTTTATTTAGGGCATCTGAGTGAGTTGTCACAGCTTCCTCTATTGTACCAGAGAGACGGAGGCAAGCCAGGAAGCCCACGGGCTGGAAAGGAACTCCTTAAAGCTAACCATCAGGACGTGCTAGGTGCTCCAGCAGCCCCTCTGCAGCCTCCCGGCATCTGCACCAGGACCACATACTGGGTATCTCTCCCCACTGGACATTCAAAGTTCTCCAAAGGACTCCTTAGAGCTGCTGCTTGATGAAACAAGGTCACCTCTAAAATATCTGGAAAGGTTGAAGAATTAACTGTAGGCAAGTGTTGCATATAGGTGTAACTTCCAGGAGAATCCTAGAAAAGTAATTGTCCTTAAAGAAACAAGAGTCCTTCCTAATTCAGGAGGAATCCATTAAGGAAGCCTCTGTCATACTATTTTCCTGTGCACTCTGCCATCTCTGCTGTGTAAGCTGGTGAGCAGCGTGTCAGGTCCAGAGCATCAAATCTGCTAACCCTTACACAGGAACCTGGGAGACCTCAAGTTTCACACAGATTTACATCATGCCTCTTTCAACACATTTAGGAAGATCTAAACCAAACCTGCTTGTTGGTTTAAAGCCAGACGCTGATGGTCTAATATTTGCATTGAATGTTGCCTTGTTCAGCTGGGTCAAACAAAGAGTGAGATACCACTCCCTAGGAGTAACGGAGACAAGATGACCCAAGCAGATAATTTAGGTAATTAAGGTAGTATTCACAATGAATATCTTTGTCAGGATTTGGCCTTCAGACTGTAAACTCAAAGACTTTTGAACGAGGCTGGACCATCATGGGAGTGGCCAGTACAATGTCAGGAGACCCAGTCTCTGTGTACAGCACTGGGTAGTGTTAATGGGGTAGCTGTGCCATCACCTTTCACCGTGAGTAAATCTTTGTTTTAAGTAAAACTGTAGTGTTCTAAAGGGGATTTGTGAGAGTTCCATTGCTTTTGACATTTAAAGCTAAGCCAGCTGAACTCTGGACATGGTTACAGAAAACAGTCCTTTACTGGAAGGAAGATGGATGATCTGTCTTTCCAGTTTCTCTTTCCTTGATTATTCACTTATTTTCATTAATTTCCTTGTTCCATCCTTGTACTACAATTAGGTAAATTTTATCCTTATTATACAATCATTACTGAGTGACAAGTTTGATAATCATTGTATCAGCTTAGATCACGAGAGTTCAGATTCAGGCTGCAATAATTTGCTGAGATGTAATACAGAAGTTTCCATAGCATCTGTCCTACATTTTGTCTGCTTCTGGCATGTGTTTTCATTCTTCTATTCACAAACACCAGAAGTTCACCAAAGGAGCAAGACAAGATAAATAGACAAGACATGCAGGGAGAGATAAATCCACAAAAAATTATTCAAAGCCATAGTCTTTGAAGTTACTTATGATTCCTTGAAAAATATGTATTCTATTGTGTGGCTTGTAAATATTTTAATCAAATAATCATACCCAATGAGAAAGGAATCAGAAAGTTTTAAGTCTTTGACAATGAATTTGCTTTATTCAGATTAGATTGAGTTCATTCAATTTAAATAATCAAAACAGAGCAGCAGTCAAGCCTACAACTATGATCAGTAACTGGGCCTGCCAAAGTAAGCTTCTCACCTTATATTTGGATGGCTTAAACTCTGCTAAATCCTTGTACCTCTTGTATTCCTGCTCAGTGCCACTCTGAAGCACTTTTCTGAGAGGTACTTCGCTGTTTTCATTAATGAGGCACTGGAACTTGGGTGGAATTTAAGTCATCTGAAAATTGCCCTGAAATAGTTTCTTCTTCTGTAATTCAGTTGTATAAGAGGAAAAACTAGTAAAGAACATATTAGAGTGAAGCACAAATTCCTTCTCCCATTCCTCCCATACTTTGGAAGTTTACTCTTCTCTTCACCCTATGAAACTGAGACTCCAAAACTAGAGGAGGAGAATGGTTGCAAACTGTTATCATCTCCTTTTTGTTCATCTTCTGCAGACATGGGATGTCTACCCAGGTAGGAGAGCCGACTGGTGAAATAACAATACCCAGGGAGAACAGAGTAGGAAGTTAAGGGGAGGGAAATGGGAAATGACTTGTCTAAGACAGGAGTGATGCACTGAGCTTTGTACATTCTAATTTCCTTTGTGTGTCTGTGAGATTTGCACTTTCTATATTTCAGTTGTACATTCTCCAGAGCTGATAGGTGGAGACACGGTGAGTTGAACTTTGCAAAGTTTCTAGCGTTTATGCTTGTTTTCTACCTGCTTGGAAAAGGAGTTGGAGAACAGCTAATTACTTTAGCAATGATGCATTATAATCAGTCAATAAATAAGCACAATCAGCTCTTAATAATAAAGTCAGATAGATGTTGGCTTAGGGACTTTAACTATTAAGTTAAAAGAAAGAGTATTTTATTAATTTCACAAATTTGAGGGACTAACAATTAACATAGCATTTTGTATAGAGTGCACTTGTCTCTAATCTCACTATTCCTAATAATGTAACCATTTCCCATTAGGATATGGCATTTGTTGTGTCCTACTTACTGTGAATGGAGGGAGCAGTAAATTCAAATTTGCATCTTACTTCTGTGGAAATTACCTGCGTGGCTGTTCCTACTGTGGAATTATAGGCACTTTGGAAAATAACAGTAAAGTCAGGAATAGTAACTTAAGGAGATGCTGAAAGATCATATTGAAGAGAATTGGTATATTGGAATCACATAGGAAAACATGTAGATACTATCAATATGACTGTCTCTTATCTCTTCAGTGTACTTGCACGCTACTTGCATGCATGCATTAATAAACATGTGTGACTCGTTGTTCATTGCTAGAGAATTAAAAAATTAATATGTATGTGCCCCCAGAAAAGATGCACTTTCTTGCCATCAGCAGATACCTGTCTTTCAAATCATGAGATAGTCTTCAGCAGGCATCAATGGCTTCTGGGTTAAGACTGGAGAAAACATATGCACTCTGGTTTTGTAAGAAGTATCCTATAAACTATTGTCAGCAGTCCCAGCTTGGGCTCTGCCAAAATCCTCCTGAAGTAATAATATGAGGGGACAACATCTATCCTTTTTCAAAAGCAAAGCTGATAAACAAACCTCCATGTGATGGGTGGACTAGCACTCAAAAAATTCAGAGGGCTTTTTTGCAGCTGACCCTTTATGCAGTTTGAAATAATTTGTGCTGCAGAATACCATCACTCTCCAAAAATGTATACTCTATGGTCTATGTTACCTATATATTGAGATTCTGAGAAATTTAAAATTCCAGGACAAAATAATAAAGAAAATCAGATAACTAGTAAAAAAGACAACTCACTTTGACGTTCAAACTCCTTCAGAAAATTTACAAAGTATATTTCATTTTGGTGCTGGATTAAGTAATATGAAATTACAGAAGGTGAGATTATTGAGTTACATTGCACAGTGTCAAACCCTCGGGCTATTCAAGTTAATGTGTAAAACTTTGGCCCTTAAGTAGTTTTCATAACATTATGAAAGATATTTAGGCTAGCAGTTTCCAAAGTGCAACTATCTGCTACCAGGGTCTGACAAAGTTTTTATGCTGCCCATCCTAGCTGTAGCTATCCTACTGAGGAGATACTGTGCTGCCAACAAATTTTGTTGCACAGCCTCATTGTGGTCCCACATGTACATTAAGAGGTCCCACAAACAACATTTTGGGAACTCCTACTTTAGCCTGTTCAAAAGTATTACTGCGTGGTTTATATTTATCTTTAAAGCTTTAGGAGAATAAATAGTTAACATAATTGGTGTATTATACTAAAAGGGAAAAGTATTCATCATACAAGATTCTTCTTTACAAATATTTGAAAATATCTGGAACCTGTGCAATGTGAGGCCATTCAAGTGTTTCACCTATTTCTACAGAAGTAGAGCAAAAGTAAACAGAAAATAAGCCCTGTCTAATTCAATGCTCTGATGAACTACATTCCTCTGTCAAAGCATGGGAATAGGCACCTGCGAGAATTACAGACTAGGTCTTAGGTACGGGGAACCAGAAGAAACATGTAGAAATCTGTTAATCTGCTTACCATTGAAATTAAGATATTCCTTCAAAGTGCAGATGGAGATTCTGGATAAACTGTGGGATGGGCAGTAAGCAGAACAACTTGTGAGACTGGAAACTTGCGCAAAAGGTGAGGGGATGGGGTTGGGTCACATTTTCAAGCTTGTTTGGATGATAGGTGAGGATTTGGTATGTTTTTCAAGTCCAGCAATAGAACTGCAGTGTAGAAAAAAGTAACAGAATGTTACTGAATTAACAACCTTGAAAGTATATTTCATAATATGGCAAAGTTCTTGAGTAGGAAGTAAGAAAAATTAGTTACAAATTTCCTCACACACACAAAAGTCCCACTGAGAGTTTGTGCCACTTCCTATAAGGCATTTAGGTGCTTTTGAATATTCTTCCTAGGTAGCATAAGACCAGTTAATAAAATCAGATTCTAGTGATATACCTAGGATCCCTTGGTCGTTCTTTGTGTGAAATTCCGATAAAATAATGTTAGCCTGGTATCGCAATGGACATATTTCCTTGGTAGTACCATGGGACCACAGACTCAGTCATATGATTTGACATGCCCAGGGATCTATGATCATTTTGGTACTGACATATAACCAGCTATCATATAACCAGCTATCTGTGCAAACACTGAGGTCCATGTTTGAAAAAAATTTGGAGAAACATAAAAACTTTTTTCCAATGTAGTGACCTTCATAGAAGTTTTAGGATGATGGATCTGAGATTTCATTTTATGACATTCTTGCGTGGTTATTTTCTGTAGGAGAGAATGTTGTCACCCTCAAGACTCTTCTTAACAATCACTCTAACTATGGAGTATTTTACATTTTAATAAAAATGCAAATAGACTGCTCTTACCTATCCAAGTTTTTGTCCAAATTAAAAGTACTGCCCAGTTTTGAATTATCTCAGAGCTAAGACTTTTGCAGTGCAGTGAAGGGAAACCTCCTCTGAATTAGCCTGGAGTTCTCCAGAAATAAAACAGACAGGACATTGAGGCCAAATACTTCATCTGAAATATTTTTCTTCCAGAAATTAACTTCAGTAAAATCTCACCAGACTTTTGGATTGTATTACTGGGCTCTCTTTATCTGTGCTTTCTATGGATTCTGAAATTCTCTGACATTTAGACTTTTAATCCAATGTTTCAAAAATCGGGTCTGGAATAGGTAATGTTTTAGTGTCAAAGATTTAACAGCTTATTTATACTGTATATTCAGATAAACATTGTCTGTCCTTAATCTAATCTTTGTGATGAAGTATTTAGTGATATGCTGTATAATCTATTGTAAGTTTTGCAGTTAGTATTTATTGTTCCTATTCTAACAGTATAATGGTGAAATTTCAGTAGCTATGTAATGATGGTTTTGTGCTATGGCAAAAGCCTTTGCAGTTAGTCAGGGACTGATTTACTTACATTAAAATGTCAGAAAAGCTGCTAAACCTGCCAAGAAATAAGACAATGTAACACTGCAACTTGTATGTATTCCATTCTATAAGTACATCATACATCAAGACCAAGATAAAAGTATGCAAAGCCAATAACTAGAAGAAAGAATACACAGGCTGGCCAAGATAGCAATAAAAAGTGAGCAGTCAGCAATAAGCTGCTTTTTATTAACAACATGCCTGACCAAGGTCAGTGCCTGTACTGACAGAAAGCGGAGTACCGAGTATTTGTGGAACTAAGGATCTGGACTCTCAGAGTTCGTCTCAAGCTATACTTTTATCTGCTGTGTTATCAGAGTTTACTCAGATATTACAAATAACTATAGATACAGATATATGGAAAAAATCATGTTTGGGAGATGAAAGATGATTAAACTAAAAAAGATTACCCCTGGAAGATAAAAATATTCCACAGACCTTGTTTTTTTTGAAATGAAGTTGGAATACTATCATGTAGCTCTTATGCAAGAGGGCTAGCAAGATAGCCGTCCATTTTGTGTTTTGTATAGTATAGATCACGTACTATTTTGAATTGTTCAAGCCTTGTAAGGACTTAATGGTTTTAGTCTTATCTTGGGGGACATATAATGGCACTGAAGTAAATAAAAAAAAAGAAAAGGAATGCTAAAAGAAAGAAACAGGTTTAAAAAGCCTTAGTGGGAAACCCCCAGTATTCCAAGCAAGCAGGGACAAACTCAGTTCTTTCTGAAGTGAAGGCCAAAGTGCATTATACAGTCTCAGAAAATGCTTTTGAAACCAAACTTTTCAGACATGACAAAGCCTGCACTTTGCATGTGAATGACAGACAGCAAACTCTGAAATTGCCACTTCAATGTTCTCATATAAAACTTTTTTAAATAAAAGAATTTACCATGAATACAAACAATAAATAACAGCAAACTCTACAATAGTAAGAATTGCTATAAGTTGGAATGCATACATTTACAGTTTTTATCTCAGATCACCTTCTCTTCTGTTCAATGTTTCCATTTTGTATAAAGTTCTTAGGAAGATGAGTTTAAGTTGCATTAAATGGAATGCAGATATCTAAGCTAAAAAAGGCTAGACCTTCTTGATAGGTGTTCTTTTCTTATTTGGAAATTGTGTTCAAATGGTTGCAAATGCTAAGGAGTGGTCACACAAGCAGCTCAGGACATTCAGCATTTCATTCCAATGCAAATTAGAATGAATGTGTAAAAGCAGCAAGTATGAGGTTGAAAACTAGACAAAATTAAGAGGGAAAATTTAGCTTATGCATCCAATTTAAAATTGGCTGTATATACCCCAGAAAAACCTCCTAGGTATGTCATGGCAAATAAAAGCATTCAGTGTTGCAAAGGAAGTAATTATTTTTAAGTTTGGGGTCACTCCACTTCAGAAAAAAACTCCCCAAAGATTCAAAATTCTCCATGACAGTGAATAATTCCTCAGCCTGTGTGTGATGTGTTAGGAGCCTCCAGCAGCTTGCTAGGTGGGCTACTAAGGAGCTTGTATAGCTTAACTGGCAGGTAAAGGTATTTTCCCCAGAGGAAGGTTGTCAAAATTAAGCTGTCTTTGAAAAGTAATTCAAGTTTGATGAATTGACAAATATCAATTAAATTTTAAAAAAATCACTTAGATTCCAAAGGAAATTGCTATCACTTCGGCATATTAAATTTTAAATTTAAACATATATCGGGGGGGTTGCAACAAGGCTGGTTTCTACATTGTCTACTCAGTTTTTTTCCCGCAGGGCTAAACTATTTATTAATCAGTTTATGCACATTCTCACTCTAAGTGTGCTCTAGCCCATCTCCCCATGTTGTTGGGGTTTTTTTAGAAAAAGGTGGCAATATCACGACAGGACTATACAGAGGTGAGCAGGATTGGAGAGCAAGCGGGAGAGCTTGTCACTTTTTTAAGTTCCTCAAGTGTTACATTAAAACAAACTATTAAAATACAAACTATGATCCTTCCAACTTTTATCCCAGAATGTTTGGCTATAGCCGAAATGCGAAAGCAGCACATAAAGCCTTCTCCGCGAGGGTATCTAGATATGCCTTTTAAACACGCAAATCTTGCAATTCTACATTATGCTGGGTTTTGCTAGGAAGATTTTGCTTATTATTTCTATTGTTAAGTCTCTTGCATTTCAAAATACACTTTTTAAACCTTGTTAGAGGCAGATAATTGGAGGAACTAGCTGAAGTCCTAGCCGCCTTGAATTAGGCTAGGAATTGTTTGTTTTCGGTTATTTGCCAGAGTTATGTCAATAGATCTTTTTATTTGGATTATTGTGGTCGATGGGGTTTTGCTAAAATATTTCCTATCACAGGGAACCGAAATATTTGTGAATAGAAAATATCACTGCTGATAATCATCCCACAGCCATTTTTTTTCTCTTTCTTATAATTCTCTGAGTAATTCCAAACAATAATGCTTTCCTGTTCTTTCTAATAACCATTACTTTTCTAAATATAAATAAATCTTACCAAATACCTTAACATAGATAAACAGAATTTTCGAATGTTTTCAGTTATTGTACTTCACAAAGAGCCAGGCAAGTGCAAATAACACTAAAGTACTCAAAATATAATGTATATTAAAACTGGAAGTCAATAATGGGTAGGCTAAACCTCAGCTTGACAGTGCAAACGCTGGGACAGGCTCATGCTTACAGCTTCACTTGCCTCAGAACATCTTTAGTGCATTTGTGTCTTGAAGATTTGCAAAACTCCTGTAGGTTATAAAAGCAGCTGCTACAGACCACCTCTCTCTCAACCCCGCTCATTCCAACAGAAGATGTCTGAAGCAAGGGCACAGGGAATTTGTCTGAGCCTTAAGGTTCTGGTAACAGTAGTCATTGTTGTTTAGTGACCATCATACTCTTAAAATAAGACAGATTTTTTGAGCAGTAGGCCACAATCTCCAAACTTTCTGTTATACAGAAATATTTATATGGTATAAGCAAGATGTTTACATGCTCTGGGGATACAGAAATTATTCTTTTTCTCCAAGAATGATGCCTAAGGCTATCTATCAAGGCAACTTTTCTTCAAAATTGAGATCAAGCTGATTTGTTTAACAGAATGTGTTTTATGGTTTTTAACGGAGCTATCTTTTTCCCAAGACAAAAAGCACATGCTAAAATCTGTAATCACTATTCTGTTTCTCATTTTATGATTAAAAAAGCCATGAAAGAGTCTTCATAAAGTAAGATGTCCAAGGGGAGCAAAATACGCAAGTCAACATTATGCTGTAATAATACATTTCCACATACTTCACCGTTACGTTTTTTGTTTTTTTCCCAGCAAGACAAGGCTTCAGCTGTTTACAAATACCATTAGGAATTACAAATACCATGACTAGTTAAGTTTCTGAAAGTTGTTTTTATCAGTCACATGGTATTTATGTGTTTCTGATCTCTGAAAGAAGAAAAGTAGTTAAAATTCTGAAAGCTTTAAGCAGATAACTAGCATTAACAATTCAAAATATAAGACAAAATACTTACTACATAAATTAATAAGGGATATAATAAAGAGCATATGCATGCACAGACAGATGATTGTTCTTGTGCATCAGGTGATGATCTTACATTCAGCATTTGAACTCTACGTAATTCCTTCAGCTTCTTAGTTTCTGCATTTGCCATGAGTATTCTTACTGTTTAAAGGAAAAAGAAAGAGCATAACCTACAGCAGAGTATTACAGTAGCATGCCTGATATTGTGGCTTTTAGCATAGGCAGGTAGCAGGAACATATATCTCAGTTTACCAAACAAAGGGTGGTGAAAAAAAAATCCAGAAACACAGAGAAGTGACTTGCAAGAAGTGTCACTGATAGAGCCTGTGGCCTGTTCAAAACTTCATGTATAAGACTATACGCTTCTCCAGGTTGAAAGCTTTTGCTGGTTTTAGCGGTGGGTGTGTGTGTGTGAAATCTGATCTCTATAATTTAGGCAATTAATTTTCATCGAAAATTTAGATATTTAAATATCTATGGTTCCTGATCATCCACTGGGCCTGGTGGAGTAGGCTTGCTGCTCTCATAGTTTAATTTTCTTCCCAGAGAAATGAGGGATGCGAGAGGAAGACAAGAGGGAGTGGGAGTGGAGATGGTGCACACCAGGTCTTGCCTCAATACAGAGTTAAGACATGAGCAGAATATTATCTGGATCTGGGTGTTAGGGAATGTATCCAGTTTCCACATTATAGAGAAAGCAGTCTGTCAAATGAAGCACATAAATTCCTTATACAGTCAGAGGAGAAGACGTTGGTGTCTTTGAAGAGCTCCAGAGGGAGATCCCATCTGATTAAGTGCAGGCATTTAAGAGACTTAGACAATGAAAAGAAAACTGTGCCTCTTCACTCATCTCTCTCACTTCCAAAAATTTACACAAGGAGATTTATTTGTTGCTATGATCAGTATCCTTATGTCATTTTGACAAGCTTCTTATAATTGAAATGCTGTAACTCATAAGCCCTCTCAAAACAGGGGATACAAAACATTAAAACTGAACAATGTACATGTACTATAAATAATCCCTGGAGCTAGTTTTATCTAGTAACCAAGTATAACGATATTTCTGATTTAAACAGCATACTCAGACTTACTCCCACCTCCCTTTAACTTTGGCCAATTCAAAACTTAAAAAAAAAAATAATTTACTATTTGTGTTAAACTGTATCTTTAGTTGCAGACATCTTTAGTTTACTTCCTCACTCCTAATGACTTTTTTCCCAGAAAAGATTTTCAATGATGTACTTATCTGCTGCAGTTTTGCCACATAAGATAATTATTTTCTTTTATGTGTCTGTTCTTAACGCAATACTCTTCCCCCTGACTGACATTCAGAAAGGAACTAACTACATCCTTGTCTTGATCCTTAGCCACTAGAGATGGGCTTCTAACGAAGTCCATTGAATGCATCGAGGCTCTGCGAGGAGCAACTTGGCAGGGCTGACACCTAAACAGAAGCTGTTGAGAAAACCCTTTCCTCCTTATGAAAAAATATAACAGCATGTGAGATGAGTGACACAAATCCTATAAAATCATTGAATAAGAACTGAACAACCCATCACCTCCCTCACAATGTATTTTTCTTCGATTTCTTGATCAGGGACTAATTGCCCTTCATGACAGAAAAAAATGTCATTTATAAAATCAAGTGTCTCAGGGTAGGAAGTGAAAATTTATTGTCCTACTGTTTCTACAGAATTCAGCTAATCACCCCATGATGGTTATCTCCGAAAAGTAAAGAATTGTTCCAAAGTGTTTTTCAGATTTAAGATTACCACACTGACATTCTGCAGAACTAATGCATCCTGCTTTCCTACGGCCTCCTGGCTCACACCTTTCAGCACCTCCTGCTCCCTGATCCATTCCCCACCTCTCAGTGTTTTTCCACCATATTCCAGTCCTCTCCCAGCATTCTCGCATTGTCTCTGGTTTCCACCTCCCGCTATTTTCTCCACACCTGCCCATGTCTCCCCTATTTCTCTTTCCCCAGAATCTCCCCAAACCCCCTGGCAAGAAACAAAAAACTTCTGGCAAGAGACAGGATGTGCTTTAGTTGTATCTTTTCACTGCCTGGCCAGTTAACACACATGTGCTCGTCGGCGGCTGCTCAGAAATTGTATGGGCTGATATCTCATCCTTAGCTAATAGTGGGCCGTCATCCGAGTCTCTTGTGTCTGTCCAGACACAAATTTTGATTAAACTTTGAAGTTTGATCTCTCTGATATTTCTTCCCATTTTACAAACTGGCTTGAAACTATCTAAAATACTCACATGTTGTGGGGGAAATGTCACAGCAGTTGAGCAAGCACCAAGACAGAACAGTACGACTTTGTTCTCTTAAAACACCAAGGAAAAAAAAAAAAAGAAAAAAAAAAAAAAAGAGAGAGACAATATGAAAGAATTACTTCAAGTATAATTACTTTACATATACGTACCATTAAAATATAAGGGAAGAAACTCAGAGAAAAAAATACATTTAGCATTTTAATTAAAACTATAAATTTCAATAATGAACACTTAGGAAAGGGCTATTACAAAAAGTAAATTAAACTAGACCATCCTGAAGGAAAAATTAAGAGAACTGATTTTTAAAAGGTATTTAAAAATATTTCAACTGATATGGTCCAATATGTTTATTTATTAAGGAAGAACAGAGATTGGAGTTTTATTTATTAGTATTTGTATTGAACCAAAAGACAAAGGACTACAATTAAAATGAAGTTCCCTTGGCACTAGGAGCTGTACTGTAACATGATTCAACTTCAGGCTTCAGAGCCTTGATTCCCTGTTCTACCAGTTTCTCCTGAGTGCCGTGATGTCAAGGTAGGAGGCTGATCCTCCAAATCTGGATCTGATGCTTTGCCAGACTTCACTCTTGGTAATTAAAGGAACGGTGATTACAGCCTGACTTTGGCATGCAGGATTTCCAGTCTTCCTCCCTCCTGCCCTCCCCATATCCTTCCCTTTCATGCCCTGAAATGTAATGAACTTTGAAGAAAAACCTTTTCATATCACCAGAAAGATCAAAAAATGAGACTGTCCAAATCTGCCCACTCAGGCTCATTTTAATATGTCAAATCAAATACGGAAATCTTAAATGCTTTCGGAAATGCTTAATTTTAGACATTATTCTCTTGAGCTATGCTGAA
Source organism: Gavia stellata (assembly GCF_030936135.1). Taxonomy (NCBI): domain Eukaryota; kingdom Metazoa; phylum Chordata; class Aves; order Gaviiformes; family Gaviidae; genus Gavia; species Gavia stellata. The sequence continues at coordinate 25,636,426 of NC_082594.1, read as the reverse complement.
ATCGAGGAGTTTGAAGAATTTTCTCTCTTGTCTGAAGTCTCCTTTTGTGTTCAAATGTCAGAGCGGAGCTCAGGCTGTCTCACCACTAACAAAAGTAATCAACTGTCCCAAGGCAAACTGAGGTACAATCAAATGGTTCAAACACAAGTATGATTTTAGTCGTGTGCCTCTGACATCCAGTGTTGCCTAGCTTTGAGAATTTGGGTAAATTTTATATTTGTAACTATCTGACATTATCCATGAAGTTCCTATAATTCATTAAAACTATTGAAATCAAGGCAATTTAATCAAATCTCAGATTTAACATAATTCTTTTCCTGAGGGTGAACAGAATCAGTCTCAACAGAGTCAGTGCAATTTATTCTGATATGTCAGGTATGACAGAAGGGCAGATTGTCCATGTAGAACCTTATGGTTCAGAAATGTGTGTATGTAAGTATTTAGACATCCAGGCAGCCATTTTTAAGTGCTGTAATTGTAGCTTTGACTGTAGAAGCAGCAACTTGCTACCACTATGTGCAGTTGCAGGAATATTTCTGAAAATTAGATTCTCTTTAGATTACTTTCAAGCATTGTCTACCTCTGCTTAGATGTGCAGGTAAGGCATCAGTAGTAGGCTCCGCACGCTTAGCTCTGCATGAAGCAGGTCTTCCTAGCTGAAATGCTCTTTCATACTGGGCAAACTGAGGCACAGCCCTGTGGAAGAGTCCTTTTACGAAGGAGCTAAGCCGGCCCCAGTTGTGACAGTTTTTGTACTAAGACAGAGCACGGGGGGGGGCTGCCGGGGAAGGAGCGAGGCAGGGGGCAGCGCGGCGTCCCCCTCACGGCGCGGGCACCCCGGCGGCTCCTCACAGCCGCCCCTGGAGGCGTTCAGGCCGCGGCCCCCGGCGGCCCTGAAGACAATGGGGACGGCTCGACCGCTCCCGCAGGGCCGGCGGGAGGCGGCTCCTGTGCTCACCCTCGCCCTCTGGAGGAACGGCTCCCTGTTGACTGGAGCGCGGCCGGCACGGCGGTTCTCCTCAGAGAGCCTCTGAGGGCGGCCCCCAGGCCAACAGCTGCCGGGGCGGGGCGCGGAGGGGGCCATGGGCAAGGCAGAGCTGGCTCCCCGTGCCCTCACCCAGCGGCCCCGCATCTCCCAGCCGCCCACCCAGCCGCCGCTGAGCCCCTCGGCGGGAGCGCCCTTCCCTCCCGGGACGTTAGGGCGCGCTCTCGGGCCGCGGGCGCCGCCGCACAGCGCTGCCCGCCAGGTGGCGCTGCTGCCCCGCGAGCCGGCGGCCACCGCCCGCCCTCCCCTGCCGGCTCCGTCCGCCGGGGACGTCACAGTGGCGCGCGCGCGCTCTGGCAGGGGCGGGGAGCGGAAAGAAAAGAGGAAGCTGGCGGCGCTGCGCGCGCACCTCGGGGCGCTGGCCGAGGCGGGGGCCCCGCCCGCCCCTCTCCTCCCCCCTCCCCTCCCCCAGCTGGCGCGAGCTCCTGGAAAGGGCGGGCTCAGGCTGGGGGCCCTTGGGCGCGCGCACGGCCGCGCCGTGGCCATTGTTGGCGGGGAGGGCGGGAAGCCGCTCAGCGGGGCCTGCGCCCCATCAGCCGCTCCTCCGCCCCCTCTTCAGGGAGGCGCCGTCTCCTTTCCCGCAGCCAGCTCCAGGGCTGCACCTCCTCTTCCCCCGCGGCCGCTCCGAGCATGGCGGCGGAGCCGGGGGGACCCAGGGCGCTCGCCGGCTGCCTCACGGACGCCCGTGCCAAATGGCCGAGGAGGCCGCCGCCGCAGCGGGAAGGGGCACGTCAGCTTCGAAATGTGGCGTGAACCCGCCCGCCCTTGCCGGGGGAAGGGCGGCAGCGGGGAGCGCGAGCCCTGCCGGCGCCTCCCCTCAGCCCCGCTCGGCAGGACGTGCCGGCCTCTGCCTTGGCCCGGGGAACCAGGGCCGGGCTAGGCCGCGCTGTACGCGCTGTCAGGATGGGCCTGGCCTTCGTGCGCCTCAGCGGTGCCACCACGGCCTCGGTGCGGGTGGCATTGTGCAGTGCCCTTGAGCACGAGGGTGTGGAGACAGCACAACCTGGTTCGTGATTTTTTTGGTGAAAGAAATCTTCCCCAAGTGAAGGATGGGAAAAAGCAACACTTTTTTATAAAGTATGCTACTGCCAAACAAATTATTTGGGCTAAATAATTAATAATCCAGGGTTCTGGGTGAAATCTGGTGGCCTGGAGATCACAATGTTAACAAATTGCTTTTTAGACCTAAGTGGAGAAAACCTTTCTTTGTTCTTTCTCTGCTGTATGATTTTTGGAGGAAAAAGCCTTTGTGTGGTGCCTTTTACTGGATGGTTCTACTGTCTTGCGTCCAAAATCCCGGGGTTCTTTGCTGCTGTGAGCACTGCTGTTTCAAAATGAAGTTTCTTCACTCTGATGTGATGTTACGAGTGTGCCTGCCATAAAATAAACATAAATTAAAGTATGTGCTGCCTTTAATTTGGTGTGGTTATACCCAGGCATTCTTGCAGGTCTGTGTTACACTGGGACAACCACAAGGACTTCTGTGGTATTATATTGGTATAATATGGGGAAACTTAGTCCAGGTTCTTGTTGGCGGGGAGGGCGGGAAGCATTATACACAAACTAACTTTTCACAAAGTGTTCTTTGTTATTTTAGTTTAACAGATAAGCATAACTTGGCATGAAGCTAGGTAGTGTGAAATAATACAGGGATGTTTTAACCATTATAATTTCTTGAAGAAAAAGATACATGGTTTTTATATTTTATAAGCTTTTTTAAATAATTTCGGCGATATGAGATATATAACTCTTGTTTCTTTTGTTGCTCTAAAAGTTTCAAGAGTGGTTAATAGAGTAATGGATTTTTTAAAATGCGTTTAAATATATCAATAAAGACTTAATTCTCAGCAAATCCATAGATTGCATTTAACTTATTTTTGAATAATACTGAAGCCTAGTAGTTAAACCTGGACACTTGGGTGTCAAACTTCCAGCAAAGATCTGGGAATCGTGCCTAATTACTTTTCTGGGCCTGGGATTAATGTCCTCTCTTTATTGTTAGCTTGATGAAAATCAGTTCAGGATATAATTTAGAAGGTTTACATTATTTCAATTATCTGCTATTCTCTTGTTCGCTCATAATTCATGTTCCATCCTTTTCCCCATCACCACCTATTCTTAGCCACCAAAAATATCTTTCCTTCTGCCAAGCTTTCTCTTCTTTGTCCTTGAGTACTCTTCAGTTCCAGAAGGTGCCTTTCACTCTTTATTTTCTCCATTAATTTCTGATTTGTGTTTAGAAGTGGATTGCTAACGTTAATTTTTTTTCTTAATAGTAGATTGCAGTAACCTTTGGGGAGGGAACAATGAACGTCAAGTTTGACAGAACTCCATGAATGCTAGTGAATCTTGGAAAGAGTATCCTTTTTACCCTGTGCAGAGGTTTTTTTGGTAGTTTGTCCTAAATGTAATTATAGTATTGCAGTGCTTTTACCAGTTTTGTATTTATAGATAGTGTTTTTGTGAGTTATGTTTTTGTATGTAATGTAGGCACCAAAGAAGCACTGTATGACTTACTCAGAAACTAGTGAATAGCTTAAGTTCCATAATACATGGAGACAATCTCTATTACCAGTTTTCTTGGAAATTCTGTATATATGATTTTTTAAGATTAAAATAACTGAAAGTTAGGTACATAAGAACATTGGTATTTTAAGAAGAAAAGTGTTAAGGTTATAGTTACCTACACAGAGATTTTTTTTTTTAAAGTATTCTGGCCCTTAGTGTTGCAAGACAGGTTCTATATTTACATTTAGAAACTTGCCAGCTATTACTAGACCTCTGTCTCTATCCTTTACCATCTTAATCTTTAGAATCTGCTCCAGAGTTCTTCAAGGAAACATCGATATTGGTATTTTTAGAAAAAGGACTCAACTTGTGTGTTAGATTGGCGCTGGCAGGCAGGGATTGGCTCGCAGCTCTCGGTACCTGTAGTGCCCTTTGCCTACACACTGAGCACCAACTTTCATCAAGGTGCACTCTGACAGTTGTCTGATTAGCATGGGTGGTGGTGTGCCAAGGAAGCAGACAAATCCTTGCTTAGTTCAACTACTATATTAGGTAAGATTATTGCTTTACCAATTTCAGTTACTGTTTTATTAATGCTAAGCATAACCCTACTTCAGCTGTTAAAATAAGTGAAACACAGCACGCACTGATGACCTGCTGACAGTTATGTGCTGTCCACAGCTACACCCCAACAGGTGAGCCGGGGAGGGCACCCATGTTGGCTCGTGTTGCTCAGGGTGGGGTAGTGCTGCCCCGGCTCCAAATTGGGGCATGCCACACAGCTTCCTTTGTTCTGAGTCCAGCAGTGAGAGTAAGGCACTAGTGCTTCCTCTCGAGGCTCCAGTGCTTTACACTGCAGAAAAGCCTATTAGTAGCTTTTCCTCTAGGGCTTTTGAACGCCTTTTCCCAAAGTTTGCTTTACCCTTTGTAGGGTTTGTGTCTGGGACCTCCTGAATGTTACATGGGTCACAAAATCATTTTTTGCATCATCCTATCACTATCCTTTTATCTGCTGTAACAGTTTTCTTCTTCATGTTACTTTTTTGCTACTAGTCTCCAGCAAAGACTGTGTTGTGTCCATCAGTCACACTCATTTTCCTTTACTTAGAGCCAGTAGGGGTGTAGTTTACTACATACACATTTGTGTCCAGCAAGGTCATGTCACCAGGGGAGGCCTCTGTGGACTCCACATGGGTATTTGTCTTCCCTGCACTCTTCTAAATGAAAATCACTTTCAATATAGGAGAAATATGTTCTCATTCCCACATAGAACAGAAGAAGAACGAGAACAAGGATCTGGTGAGAAAGAAGCAAATATGCATAAAGATTTTCTTCTTTTACTAGTATAGCATAAGAAGGAGCTGTATGTAGCATGCAAGCACAGCATTAGAGCTTTAAATCTTGTAGCATTTAAAACTGCTAAGGTAGCAGTCATTTATGCTTTGGAGAAGAAATTTTTTTCTCCTTACTCATTGTGTTAAGATGCAGCATGACCTAGTTTGCATTTGTCTTGGAAGACCTAGATCAAACTAGAGTATTTATTTACTATCATGGTCTAGTATTTAGACTAGACCATTTCTTTACCAAAGACCTCAAACATTACCACAGAAGAACTCAGAATAGTGTGTTACTTCTGTTGGAGCTCCATCAGGCTATGCACGTTGTTTAATAGAAGATGGAGGTTTCAGATGAAGCAGTGGACTTCGCAGCGTTTTGTAGTGTGCATGTCTAAGTCAAAATGTCATAACTGAAGAGCTGCCCTTGTCATGGTTTTGTTGGTTATGATCTGAGAATTCATCCAGAACTGCACTGAATTTTTAGTGTTTGGATCAAATCCAGAAGAATCTAGGACACGGGCAGAATTTGGTTGCTTGGCATGAAAGTCCTGTTTAGTTTGCTGCTTAATGGCTACTGTTGTGGTACAACTTGCAGCTTGTGGTACTGAAAAGTTGGAGAGCATCCGGTGTGAAATACCAGGTTATTATTGCCCAGTTCTTTCACCCTTTCTTCAGGCATCAGCTGCTGACCACTATCTGAGACTGGCTATTAGGCTAGCCAGGCATTGGTTTTGTTACTTTCTGGGATGTTTTCTCAATTTAAGATCTCCTGCTTGCTTTTTTCCTGCGTGTGTCAAAATTGTACAATTCATTCTAAGACCAACAGCTTGATGCTTATAGCTTGAAGCTAACCTTGACTGGGAGGCAGCACACAGGTGGGACTGGTTGCTCTTGAGTCACTTTGGTGGACACAGAGCCTGCATGTATATCCTGAGGATGAAGGTTTCCACAAAATGCAATGGGGGCTGCTGCTCTCTTTGTAAAAGAAAGAGGTGCTGTATTACCATTTTCCATAATTTAGTGGTTTATCTTCCCCAAAAGAGAAGAATTCAGCTTTCTCAACTGTTTGAAAGACATTAGTCTATGTTTTCTACTTTCCAGAAGAATTTCTGATGGTAAGTTTTTACGGGCATAGGTTGTCCTCTTGTAGCTTTGCCTGTGCAAAAATAATTCAAGATTTGTTGGACAAATAAGAGAAACAACATGTAATGGAAGCAACTCAGATGTGTAGCCTGGTGATGAAGTCCTGCTTGTAGGACTAGGAAGACCAATACACTAGTCTTATCAAAGTGTTTATCTACTTTGTAGAGCATAGTTGCTGGCTAAAACTTGGCAAAACTATTCTGATCTGTTCCCCTCAAAGTAGGTGCCACATCTGGTAAAGCAGATTTTCATGCTTGTTTCCTCTTTGGGAAGAAGGAGAGGAGGAACTTCCTGCACAGCCACTTGTACTCAGTGCTAAAGTGATGCCATTTTTCTTCTTCCTGCTGATTTTTAAAATGATGGGAGAGCTGATATAAAATGCATTAGGCCAAAGATGAAGCTGAGCCCAGCTTTTCTATGTCCTGGATGGCTCTAACCACAATGTTTTTACAAAGAGATAAACCTTTTTTAAGAAAACAGATTAAGCCTTATCCAATCTCAAAAGATAGTCTATAGGTGCAACTGAACACACTGGGGAGAATGAGCTGTAAGTTACCTGTTCCAGTATGTAATTTTTTGTTGCTTTAGTGGCATGAGACCTCTCAGCTTTTGTGAAACCCAGTCTGAAACACACCATTGCTTAGTCAACAAGCACTGCAGGAAGATACCCTCTGTAAACAGGCACAGGTTAGTTACGTTTTCCAAGGTAGTCATGGTAAGAGTTACTGTATTTTGAAGTTAGTAATTTTTGGTGGAGAAGTTTAATGCATCTTAATACCTATGTGTGTAAACTATTTTGACATTCACGCTCGCTAATTGTGATGTGCAGGTACAAACACTGTTGCAGACGGTGCCAAACCGAATGCAAGTGGATGGCGTTAGGAATTCGCTGCTTAGAGCAGGTGTTTGGGATACAAGAAGCACAGTTCACTTCTTCTACCTCACAAGATGGAGGAAATGGTAGAATAGATAAATGATGAGCTGGCATCCATTCTGAAGCAGCTGAAGATGGGATAACCCAAGAGGATAATTTGTGTGCTGAAATCGGAGCAGATGTCAATTAAGACAGCTTGTCTGGCCATTTGGGTGCCAGTTCTGTAGCGTGTCTCGGCAGTATAGGCTTGTCAGACAGCCTGTTTGTGAAATTCGGTGTTGCTTGACATCATAATTTGTTAGAAGGTGGAGAATTGCTGTAGGCATTGTGAACTGGGAAAATCAAAAAGGGGATTTTTAATCATTGGAGCAAAACCAAGTTACAATTTGATGTTAAAACCAACTACATGCCTTTTTAAGTTGTCATTTTTCAAATGAGAAGTCCAATACGATATTAGTTGCTTTTACTAGAAACAAAACAAACCTGCCACAGAATTTTCATACTAGGCTGGCTGTGGCAATGGGCTACTGCACTTTAAAACTTCTGCAGTAATGTGCACTTGTTTTCCAAAGCATTTTGCCCCACACCTTTTCTTCAACAAAATCCATTTCTTTTCCCTTTCCAATCTCTCTCTCTTGTCTTGAATGAAGCACCATGCTGGTACAGCTTATGGCTTTCAGTCCCAGAAATTAGCTCGGGCTTCTTCATCTGGGAAGCATTTCCATAAACTAATATTTGGAAGACTCTCTTGGTACCAGGGCTCCTGTCCTGCCTAGCTTAGACCAATAGTCCTTAAGAATTGATGCAGGAACACTTGAAAGAGAGATGGGACTTCAGGATTCTGCTTTCTTGTATACGATGGACATTATCACTGTGCAAGATCAATGTGTTGATTGCAAATTAAAGGCCAAATTTACCAATTCACTGTCTGAGAGATTAAAAGCTGTTGTAAAAAGTAATTGAGTCTATTTCTGAACTGGTATGAGTTTGCCTTTAAAAAGTCAAATAGTCAAATATATGAAATGAGGTAAGTGTTGTGTTACGTTATTTTCTCATGGTACCACATCTTTGCGTTCCCTTTTCTCCCATGTTGTGCACCTTTTAATCATAAAAAAAATCCCAAGTGTATATCCTTATTGTTCTATGTCTTGAAGTTAGCATTTCCACAATATTTTTCTATATTGTACTGTATTAATCCTCAAAGACATAGCTAGTGGTTTACTAAAGCACAAACATGTAGGTTATAGAAATGCACGGTTAAGCTTAGTGAAAGAAGATGAAGTCAGTTATGTGGTGGCACTATGAGGGGAAATGGAGAAAAGCCAGAAACAACCTTAAGCATGTTTAAAAATCAGTTTAATTTGCTTTGGAGCATCAAACACTTAGAAGGTTTCATTGGGTTCATTCAGTTACAGCTTGTGTCACTTCTGAAAACCTGTTTGAAGAAATCAGTAGCTTGGGGCTGCACACCCTCAGGCAGGAAAGTGCAAAGGAGAAGGTAACTGGACAGGAAGGAAAAATGAAGCTCCATACACAGATGTATTTAAGAAGTGTAAATATCCTAGGTTTGGGGGGAAAGGGCTCATCCTGGAAAAGGCATTTCCTTTAAAACCTATTAAATTAACGCCATCTTCATATTAGTATTTCTGTACCTTTTCTTTGGGAAAACTGCTGAGATCCTAATAGCCCATCATAAGTGAATGCTTCCATGTTTTGGGGATCAGAAGGATCCAGATTGCTCTGAATTTTATGCGATGTCCCTGAAGACCTTTCTCTTTCCCAGCAACCTAGCTATGCACATGGTTTTGCCTGCTGACTTGAGAGATTGAGGAGACTTTCCTTGATCATTTCAGATAGATAGCAGTACAGTTCTTAGAAGTGGAAAGGTTGCTGACTGCAGAGTTTACTGTACCTGCTTTCCAGGAGGAAGGTGCCACAAGTTAGTCATCCATCTAAAAGCTCTGTAAATATTTAAGCAACACTATAGTGGGATGTGAGGGAAAATTCCGTTTGAAATATTTTATCTTCAATATAGAAGGCACGCATAAATCTATTTTGAGAATGAAAGAGTTCTTTGTATTCTAAATACTTTTTTTCAGAAGGATTTTGTATAAGGAACCAATCTGGCTTCCTCCCCCAGGCCCAACAGGCAAAACCACCCGTGGCTGAGAGACCTTCTTTTACACAGAGCTTCTTTTGAGAACAGAGGAGCCCCATTAGTGCTGCAAGAGCAAAATACGATATTTGGTCTCTGAAATATTTCCACAAAATCATTCTTTATGGATCTAAGCTGTACATCAGAGAGAATTTTACCTAAACCAATTTAATATTAGGGAGGAGGGTTAAATAGCATTGGTATTTTTTTTATTTGGAGGTTAGTAATTTATCACTCAAAGTTTTACAATACATTAATTATCAGAACAATTGGACCTATTGAAAGTTTCTGAAGTGAAAGCTACAAGTTATCAGATAAATTTAGAGTTGTGTAATTTTCTCATAACCCTTCACTTGGAAGCTTTTCTGCTTCCAGTATAGGATGAGGTCTGGCAGTGAGGTTAACCCTGACCTCTGAGTGTTCTATATGGACTTGTTCATTTCTGCCACATTCTTTCAGTTTAAATTTAGATTTGCTGGCAGCTATTATGCCTATTGCAGTAAGCTTCATGGGCAAAACATTGAAACAAATATGCCTTTTATCACAGATGTTTTTGCTGAATAAGATTAGTGAAGAACACTTGAAAGCTGAAAAACAGGGTGCAGAAGACTTTGGTCCAAAAGGCACAAATAGTTGCATGTCTGGAATGTATTTACTTCGCAATCTAAGGAAAGAGCAAGTAATTGTTTAGGTGATGGGCCATAATCTTGTGCCCTATTTTACCTCTGTAATTTGTTATTGGTAGTAATGAAATTTCAGCTATGTAAGTGAACACAGAATCTGGAAATGAATGTGTACATGTAACAAAAACATTAAGGTTGCTGTTCTAAAACAAGCTGTGGTTGCTGTAGAAAGTAGCAACCTACAAGTAAATTTTATGTTTGACTGATTGCTAAATGTGTCTTAGTAAATATTAAATAGTTGGGTTAGTTCTTAATATACAATAACTATCTGAAGCATAATAGCAGCATTTGTAACTGCTTTAAGTTTAAGGAAGTGCATACCACTTAAATTTATATTTAGCACAGAGGATGATACTTCTGTTTTATGGTATTTTTATTCTTTTTTATCTAACCTGAGTGTATAGGACTTGAGAAAACCATATGGCAAATGAGTTCACTTTGAAGGCCAATATGTCATTCTCTGCCTAATGTATGACGTGGTGTTCGTAGACAAGGTTGCTCCACCTTGAAAGATTTGTTTGACAAGGGATTCTTTGGTCTCACTTTCTGCTACTGCTCATCTGTCTGGGATAGGATGAAAGGAAACGGCCTCAAGTTGCACCAGGGAAGGTTTAGATTGGATATTAAGAAAAACTTCCTCACTGAAAAGGTTGTCAAGCATTGGAACAGGCTGACCGGGGAAGTGGTTGAGTTACCATCCCTGGAAGTATTTAAAAGACATGTGGATGAGGCGCTTGGGGACATGGTTTAGTGGTGGACTTGGCAGTGCTAGGTTAACAGACTTGATGATCTTAAGTGTCTTTTCCAACCTAAATGATTCTATGATTCTATATTCTGAGGTAACATAGAAGAAGTGTTCCTGTAATGTACTTCTCTCTCTAAGCTTTTCAGGTTCTTCAAAAGATAACAGTATTCCTATGTATTGCTGAATGACTGCAGCTCCAACAAAAAAAGGAGACCTTGAGAGTATATGGAAACAAGTGTTTTCCCTGTACACCTTTTGAGGGAAAAAACGATTAATAAAGCAGACCATGATTCTTAGATAATTTAGAGTGAGATTTTTTTTCCTCCTGAAGGGCAAGACCCAAAAGCTTCCTAAGATGCTCTGACCCTACTGCCTTTGCAGTTGCTATGGGCAGGATACACTGATACTCAGCTCTTCTGAGCACTTTGATAGCATCAAACCTAGTTCCTAGGGCTGAACACTGGGGAGCTGTGTTCCTTGTGAATGGCTTAGGCAGAGTTTATTCACTGGTTAGAAGTCCTACTGTGCAGGCTGTATATTTTTGAATGTAAGTAGCATCATGTTTTTGCTGTTCGGCAGGAATTTCAGGCAACCTCTGAAATATGTAGCCAATCAGCATTTGTTCCAAATGGCACTTTTGTGCCAAATTTCCAATTAGTGAATAGCATTTGTTAACTAGGTCCATTTGGCTTTATCTTGAAGGATAATGAAAACCCATCTTTCTCGTCACCCCCTTAATGACACAATGTAGAGTCTTACTGAACTAAAAAAGACAGAACTGAGTGGAGAAAGCTAGGAGAGTTATAGTTTGGGGAAACTCTTCAGGACTTGTATTTTTAAGGAATGACTGTGGTTTGAGTTCCATTAAAGTAAAACAAGGAATTTATAAAAATAAGGGGGTTTGGCTTGTACAGATGTATTGCAGAGTGTTGGTGAATGCTGGAAGTATTGTTCCAGTAGGTAAATATTTATTGAGATAAAGGGAAAGCATGCCTCCCAATGCATGGAGCTGTATTTTTTACTGTAACTCTATACCATATATGTGCATTAGTACATGCATTTGGAGTGTCTTCATCAGAAATATTTGGAAGCCTTTCTTAAAGTCTCCGTGCATTTTCATCTTTCCATTTTCTATGGAAAATGCTAAATTAGAGACACTCCTCCAGCCCCCGAAGTGCTCTTTTCTGTCATGGAACAGAAAACAGACCGTTCGCACTAGTGTAAATCTCTCCTACTTTTCATTAAACTCAAAAATCCTAACTTCTTTTGTAACCTTCAATGTTTGTCACCTGGCAAGTACAATTTTTGCATAACTCACTGAAATCAAACACATTTTACTCATTTCTGTACGTAATTGTTGCCTCAGAATTGTTTACCACTAATCAGTAAGAAAGCACATTCTTACAGCTCCTTTTTCTTAAATTGCAGCTTAACTGTGTTGAGAACTAAAATCTTCCTATTAGATTTTGACGGACTTTCTACATTCATTGTTGCTGGAATTTGGGTTGGGTTATGTGGTTTTTTCCTTGTTGTTGGTTTTCTTGAGCATTCTTTAGTATTGGAAAGATCCATACATGAGGAAGGATAACTACAGAAAAATGTAGAATCTTTCCTGTGTCTAGAAATGAGTGTCGTAGACATTTATCAACATGCACACTTCCTGTGTAAGATCATCTCACTCAGAAAGGATTCAACATGAGCATTGTCTTTTGATACTCACTTTCTGTGGAACATCCTGTATTTCCTATATTTTACTTTAAAATGTTTGGGATGACAATGGGAAGTAATCAAAGAATCTGTTTAAATAATTTTAATAGCTACAGAGTTGAAATACAGCTTAGCACTTTTAACAGCTTTTCAGGAAAAATACTCAGAGGTTATAAAAATTTGGGAAATTCCAGATAACGGTTTGGAAAACTAAGACCAGATATTTAATTTTCTGTGTTTCAAAACAATTCTTACAAGGATAATACTAGCCCCTCTGAAGGGAACATGCTTCTGCTGGTAATATGGGACCAGATGTCTGACGAGCTGGGGCCTTATTCTTAGTTACTGTGGTGAAGATGAGCAATTCCATTAGTAAAAATATACGTCAGTGTAATACTGGAGTGAGCCTTCTGGATTCTATTTCTAAAGCTTTTTTCTATGATAGCAAGCAAATTACAATTATCTCTCTGTCCCACTTGTAAAAATCTCATAAGGAAACATAATCACCATAAAAGTTTAACAGGTAAGAATAATAACAACATTCATCTAGCTCCCCTAGGTATTGTGGAGTATTGGTATGATGCTCTTAGGATTTTGGCAGGATGGCAACACACTATTACTGTTTATATGCTCAGTCCGTTAGAATTGTTTGCTGTGAAATTGTCCTCTGTGCAAAGGTACGTATTGTTTGTGAAAGTAAGACAGATGAAAGAACTGAAGTAGCTTCAGGATAGAGACTAGTCTGGGGAGTTGTAGCTGCCCGTGATGACAGGGAGGTCAGTGCAACTGTATTTCTCTTGTGAATCTTCAGAGGTGATTTGAATGAGGAAAATGAGGCATAATGCAGCAGCATTCACAGTGACTGCCATGAGAATATGCTTCAGGGGAGTCACTGGAAAGGACTTTGAGGAAACTAAGGAACAAGAAAAGTAGTTTTGGCAGTTGCACTACAATGGATTAATGTTTTCATTATACAGTGAAGCAGTTCAGATAAAAGGGGAAGATACATCCATGAAAACAGAAAGCATTTGAGACCAGTAAAGTATTCCCAATGGATGGGCAGAAGAAAGCTGCAAGACTTGATGTAGTCTGGAGTTATAGTTAGGAACAAAATACAGTGCACATGATGACCTTCAATGTTCTTATTTTTATTGACAACAAGCAGTCAGTGGAGAGATGCTGACATAGAAGTGGCTTAAGAAGGAGACATTAAAGTTACTTTGGTTTTGGTGTTGCTTGTGCTTAGCTTGAGCTGGCAGTAGTTCACCCAAGATGAAGTGTTAGAAAGCCATTCAGATATACAGAAGAGGAGTGTGATCATTTGAGTATGAAGAACAGCTATGAGTATGTGTCATCAGGATTGGAGTGATAATTGAAGCTTTCTAAATGGTGAAAGTTACCCAAGGACAGGGAAAGAGTTGGTCAGCTTTTTGCTTGAGGGCTAGAAGAAAAATGGGAGTCTTCAAGTTACAAAAAGCTTGAATGTTTTAAGACTTCATATATGTTTGATTTCTTTTAGACCCAACCAGAAAAAGGATCTGAATGGTCAGACTCTATGTCATGTCTTATGAAGAAATTGGAACAGTTGAATTTAGATATTGAAGAAGCTCTGAGTGCTGGCTCTTTTCCCTCCAGTACTCCTTCTACCAAAAGGCACAAACAACTGGTAAGAATGTGTGTCGTATGATATGTTTTCTAGCACTTAGCTATCAGATCGTCATCAAGCCATGGTTTTCAGAACTGGTTGTGTTTCTGGATAGGCTGAGGAGCTCAGGTTCAAGGATGAAGTAAGTTACGGTGTTTCACTCAATAATAACAAAATCTCATTAACTGCTTAGACAACTAACGGCCAAATAAACAGAAATGTCATAGGATGAAACTTGTAAGTTTTCTGTCATTATGGCTTAAAATCATTAAACACCTTTTTTAGAGGGGAATTTGAATCCAGATGATTGCATTTGATAGTTTTTCAGGGTAGAGTATTGTTAATTTGAAGTTCCAGTGCTACCTTGTTTACACTTGTTATATTTATTTAAAGACATAGCAGCAAGAGAGACACTATGTATCTTCATTAAGAGTTGAATTAATATTTGTTTATTTTATCTGTATATTTGATTTAGAGCTGCATTCCTCTAGTTAAGAATATTTCGTGGTGGCAGGTGTCATCAGTTGTGACATGCAGTTTCTCAAGCTTTTATTTTGAGGGCAAATGGGATTAAGGAGCAATGATATTAGTTTTGTAATTTTTGAATAAGCAAGGTTTTTTACAGAAGCAAGTAACTGGAGAGTGAACAGCGTGAGAAGTAGGAGTGTTTGTTCTCTGCTTTAGGCTATGATTAAAGTCAGTTCTTAAGATAGAGTTGTTTGGATTTGCAGCTCTGAATGTTAGTGCTGGCTTGAAATTCCCAGAAGGTGAGCTTGTTTGAATGATTTTGCCATTGCTGCTGTTTCAATGCTGCTTCATTTTGTAAAAGTAAATTCTTTAAGTAAATGTCTGTGCAGATCGCAGTGTAAATGTTCGTGTCTCTCAAGGTGAGACATTCAGAATCTTGCATCTTGGTGTTGGGCTTTGCAGTATGCATTTTCATATTCTGCAAAGAGAGTGGTAGTAATGGAGTGGCCATGACTGTGTCTCGTTTCTTTCTTATTGTATACGTCAGCAAGTCAGAACCAGGTCTGTCCAACTGAATTAATTTCATCATTAACTTGTCTATTAATGGACAGTGTTCTGTCTTCTTGTAGGAGACTGCTCAATGTCTTCTGTCAAAATGCTGTGGTAGTGTAGTCTGCTTTTCTGCCTGAAAGTGAAATCCAAGCCATCAGAGTTTGAGCACTTCCCGTTGTGAGGCAGTCTGGTTTTGGTAACCAGTGATTCAAACGCCTGTGATTTTATGGCTGTGCCTATTGTACTAAGGCAAAAACCATGATTTGGTTAGGCATCATTCTTTCTCCATGATGACTTGAACATCATAGGACACTGGACTTCAAATCTATTGCTGGAGCATTCAATGAAGGGCATGTAGCATGTAGACAGCAGAAAAACAAATCCAAATAGACAATGTTTTCAAATGCCCTTTGATACATAAGGACAACATCATCAAAAGTGGTTGCACAGAGAATGCCAACACCAGCATTCCAAGTGCTTGCACTTGCTGAAGCCTAGTGGCAAGACATCTGAGTACAGAGGCCAGGACTTCAGGCACAGCCTTCTTCCTGGGGCATATTCCCCCACCAAAAGCCTGTGCTAGCCATACAGAGCTGGTCATGCTTAATACACAGATAAAACCTACCTCCAAGCCAGTCTCACTGGTCTTGGCACACTTGTTTCCCTTACCAATAGTTGCATCTGTTTGGATAAGTCCAAAAAGATTTCAAGGATGTTTCTAACATCAGTGCCATAATTACCATTTTCCTCACTATGATATTTGAGCAGTTACACTCCTCTTTATCAGGTCACGTCTTCTTCCCATTCTGAAGCAGGAGAGCTTGCTTCATTTTAATTGTCTATGGACAGGCAAAGATAATGTGAATCAGCCATATTTTTATTGTGGCCTTATTTGACAGACTGGAAATGTCCTTTAAACCTCAAAAAGCCAATTTCACTACAGGAGCTGGAGAGGTCATTTAACACAAAGGTCTTCCCGATGAGACCAGCAAGATCAGAGCAAGAAAAGAGTCAGGGACAATCTGTTGTGGGACTGATGATGGGACGCCCTTTGCTGTCTCCTGCAGAGGTGTTTGTAGTCAAACCATTTCTGAACAAGGGAATCATCTACCCTAATTTAAACATTTAAGAATAATTTGCCTTCAAAAATGGGTTGACCTTAGGCTTCCCGTATAGTCAAAGCAGCAAAATACATCCTCCTAAATCTGTCCATGAGTTTGCTGTGAAGAAACAGATTTTAAAAATCTCAAAATGACAGTTGCAGCGGAAAAAATGAACAAACTCTTGTTTTCATACAAGTTGTATGAGTAATTTATCTTCTATCAGTTCATCCCATTTGGTCCATATTTCTCATTATAGCTTGTAATTTGTTGCACACATACCAAACATTTTATTCTTGTCACTCACAATGAAACTTGAATAGGAAGAAGATCTATCTCAGACATATGTTTACTAGTAACTGTGTAAATTTGGCTTCTATAAAATGATGAACCGCTTATGGGTTCTTCATATGTTTTTATCCTACTTTGATTATGTAAACTGGGAACTGACACAAGAAATTATGATTGAAAAGGATTTGGGGTGAAGTGCTCACAGATGCAAAGCCAACTTGTAGATCCAAGGTCTCAAAAGTAGGTGACTACTGTATGAGTGGCAACATGTTTGGTGGAGCTGCTGCTCTGAAAACTGGTCTCTTGAGGGTGTGGGCAATTTTTAACAGATGACAGAGTATTTCTTTTGTATGGCAGATGCTGTGACTCGGGGATACATTCTGTAATTTAATCACTGGGTTGAACCAGTCAGTTTTCTACTAAGGATTTTTTCATCTCTTTATGGAAGTAACTCTTTAATATTTTATTATTCTTTACATTTTCATGTTGTGAAGATATCTGTCATTAATAATATTCCACTGGACAAAAATTTTGCAGGAAGAAGTCTGATTATTTGCTAGTTTAATGAAAATGGACTGGGTGAATAAATGTTATGGGACTTACTGGGTTAGAGTAGGGGGTCTTGTAGTATTTTGGTGAACAAATTTAAGGTATTTTCCAAAACATAATAACTTCTAAAAAAATGCTAAGAGGTTTAACTTCCCTTGGTCAGTCTTCTCTGTAAACTGCAAGTTACTGCTGGTCATTTTTTAATTGGGAAATAGCACTGTGCAGTAGCAGTGGCTGGATGACTCCATATCTGATTCAGAAAAGGTATAAAAAAAAAAAACCTGGCATCAAATTATTTTCTGAAACATTCTCTCACCAATGCTATAAATACATGCTATAACTACAAAAAGCTGGGCTATCTGAATGTACTAACAACAAAACTGCTAGCTTCAGAAAACTGCAATTAATAGTACTGCTCCTCTAAAACCTGTACCTTTCCTATGGAAAAAAAGTCTTTCCTAGCAATGTAGAAGGAGGTACTTTGTAAATGAGATAGCAGAGATAAAACGGTCTTACTGTAAACAGTGTTTTTCAGTGTTGTTTAATGTATCTGCTTCATTGCCATTTGATGTCTAGTACTCAGTTTCAGTACGGAAAAACCAGCAGATCTGAAGAATGAGAATCACACTTGGTTTTTTTTTAGTCCTTTATCATTCATGGATAGTGATACAGAAATCCTGTTTGATTATAATTACCCTGTCTTCTATTAGAGATATGACTTTCATTGAACAAAATTTTGTCTTTAACTTACACATTCTCTTAATTCTTTTGCAATAGCATATTATCATCAAACTTTTTTGGGCCACATACTGATTCTTTTGTCAACTTTGCAAAGCCTCCTCAATTTACAGCCCCAAAAATATACTAACTGGGAACTAGGCAGTTGCTGTTAAAGACCAGCAGCAAATTTGTCCTCTTGTGAAGGGGAGCAGCCAGAAAATGGGCTGATTTTGATTGATTGTACCCAACAGCTTGGGACTGCTCTGCAGTGCACCCATGATCCTAGTTCCCTGATTGTTCCCAGCATGGATCCTGCTAGATTGCAGCACAGCTTGTTCCTTGCTTGCACACCTCGTTGTTCTTTTGAGGCAAACCAGGATACGTGGGGGAATGTTGTTGGTCTCTTCCTGGCACTGAACTCAGTGTGGCCGCGTACATGTGGGCCCAGAGTTAGGACATGCATCTTTTAAAAAATGGTGTGGGAGCAGAGCAATTGAGTGAGATCTCCCCAGGTTTGGGGGACAAGGAAAAGTGGATTTGGAAAGTTCAGTGTCTGTGATTCGAAAACAGGAAATTGCAGGGTCTCTGTTTTAAGTTAGAAAAACAAACATGAAATAAAGTGAAAAGATAGTTTTAAATAATTTGAATAAAACCATGTTTCTTTCTAAGGTAGAGGTGATTCAGTTCCTTGATATTTAGGAAGGTATACTAGTGTTTATTAGTTCTCCAGTTGTGTGTACTAGCTGTTAAGGAAACCACTTCACATAATATCTGGATGTCTAACTTAGCAAAATGTAAAAATGATGCAGCAGGTGGTTTTAAGATAAAAGATTGAGGCCAAATTTTTACCTTACAGCAGAGAAAAAAAGCTTTAACAAGATAAAATTCCAATGCTTTTATCTTGCAGTTCACATTAAAAATATTTATGACTTGCCTTTATTTACAGAGTTTTAAAAATTCTTTTACAGTTCCCTGTTCAAGTGGAGACAGGCTTTTATGGAGATCATCAAGGAAAGGGATATTGGAAAAATAGAAGAGCAGAATACCAGGATCTAGACTGTTTACCATACCCAGTGTCAACTGGAGCACGACCTAAAACCGATGTGAGTAGCTACAGTGTATTTACAAGATTCTCTGACTCTCAGGTTCAGTAACCTCAAGATTTATTATTTATCGTTAAAATTGTCCTTGCGTTTCTTCGAAGTAATTTGTTCTGCAAATATTGCCCTGTACAGAGGAGTTTGGTTTGCAAAAGAGGTACAGATAAAAGTTAAGTCGGTCTTCAGTGAGACTCCAGGGCTGTGGGATTCATCTAATCTGATGTTAGATAACTTTAGTGACAACTTCTAGATCTGAACAGGTCACTTGGACTGCCTTTATACACAATGGAAAGAAACAGCTATTTTTAAAGAGTAATTAATCTCATCTGGAGGTTAGATGTGATGGATTCCAGGCATCAGATCAACCTCTGCATCTTCTTCTTTATTGCTTATTTTAGAATTAGTCTCTTGGGATTTTTAATTTGGCTGTTGGTTAGGCCCACTTCAGGGTGGATTCCACCCTGCATTCTCTGTAAGCAGAAATGTTCAGCTCTGGAGGTAGTTAAGCCCTACTTCTAATTGATAATAGCAACATTTATTTTGTTTCTTTTTTTACAAGGTGATGCTGTAGTCTGCAATTGAGGTCTGTTAAAACCTATCAGAGGGTTTCCCCAAAAGTTTTTGATTCACTTCATCAATAGCCAAATGTTGTTATATTTACACATGTAAAAGTAAGCTATTTTAGGATCAGTGTCTTGGTTCAAAAATGCAGATGGTTTTGCCTCTCAGTTGTAAATTACTTGGGTGACAGCAGCGTCTGTGATCATCAGACAACGTAAAAATGGCTGCATTGGATTGAATCAAAGGTACTTCTAGTCCAGTATCCTTTCTTTGGCAGTGGCCAACTTTGGATGTTCAGGAAAGAAGTGTAAGAACAGGGTAAGCAGTATGCCATTTCAACTTCCTTTGAGGTATTTATCATGCAGACACATTGAAGCCAGACACTATATTGCCGTTTTGCAGTTAATAGCCCCCGAGGGTCTTTTTTGCTGCTAGTTGTGTCTTTTGTATGTATTTGTTCTTTTGATATTCACAGCATCTTGTAGCAATGAGTTCCAAAGTTTAACTGTGGAGTATGTGAAAAAACACTTTTTTCTTGTTCTAAATTTGCTACTAGATTATTATTTGGCTGTATTTCTTGTACTGTAAAAAAATGAATCTTAGGAATCTTGTAGGAAGTAGTGAATACCTGGGACTGGGGTTTTTTCTTCAGTGTGTCTGACTGTATTTATTGGTATTGAATTTTCTCTACCTGTTTATCTTATGCTCATTCAGCATCATGAGGTCCTCTTGTAGCAATTGGCAGTCATTTTTTGTTTTTATTAATCTCTATAATTTAATATCATCAGAAATCTCTGTCCCTTGTTATTCCTCCATTTCCCCTCACTACAAGAAGGACATTGAGGTGCTGGAGCGTGTCCAGAGAAGGGCGACGAAGCTGGTGAGGGGTCTGGAACACAAGTCTTATGAGGAGCGGCTGAGGGAGCTGGGGTTGTTCAGTCTGGAGAAGAGGAGGCTGAGGGGAGACCTTATCGCTCTCTAGAATTACCTGAAAGGGGGTTGCAGAGAGGTGGGTGTTGGTCTCTTCTCCCAAGTGACTAGTGACAGGACAAGAGGAAATGGCCTCAAGTTGCGCCAGGGGAGATTCAGACTGGATATTAGGAAAAGGTTCTTTACTGAGAGAGTGCTGAAACACTGGAACAGGCTGCCCAGGGAGGTAGTGGAGTCACCCTCCCTGGAGGTATTCAAGGAGCGTGTGGATGTGGCATTGTGGGATGTGGCTTGATGGGCATGGTGCTGTGTGGTGTTGGGTGGGTTGTTTTGGTGTGGGTTGTGGTGTGTTTTGTGGTTTGTGGGTGTTTGGGTTTTTTTGGTGTTTTTTTTTTTTTTTGTTTGGTGGGTTTGGGTTTTTTTTGTTTGTTTTTTTTTTTTAAGGTTGGACTTGATGATCTCACAGGTCTTTTCCAACCTTAGTGATTCTGTGATTCTGTGATTCCAGATCATTTATGAGTATATCCAACATATATCTGTAAGACTGCCAGGTAATATCCATCCACTGTAAAAGAAGGCAGCCAATTATTCCTAACATTTTTTTGTTGTTGTTTTAGTTAGCAATGCAAAGACATTTTTATTTCTTAACATCTTTTTTGTTTTTCCTCCTTGACAGCATAATTTAAGAGTCTGATAGATAACCTCCTCAGAAGCTTTTTGAAATGGAAGTACATTGTATCAGCCAAATCACCCATATCTGCATGATCATTCAAAGAATTTGTCTAGATTATTGAGACATGGCCTCCAAAAGCCACATTTACGCTTCCCTGTTAGCCTGTGTTACTATTGCTGTGTTTATTCTGTTAAGCATACTTTCTGGTAATTTTCTGCCATGCATATCAGTCCTACTAGCATCTCTTCCACAAATAGCTTCAGAGGCATTTTCAAATATTGGCATTGCATATGCTACCCTCCATTTCTGCGATCCCAAAGCCAATTATAGCAATAATTACACATTAAGTCAGTAGCTCAGCAGTTCTCTTTCTCCTGATGAGGTGCTTATTTCAAGTTATCTACGCAATTTTGATGAAAGCAAAGTCTATTATGTTAAAGGTATCTTTAAAACTGTCATACTGTTCATCTACCAAAGAATGATATACATGCCACCATACAAATTCTGTATTTCATTAAATGAGCCTACTCCCGTTCATTGAAATGGAAATTGGAAGGTTGGCTCCACTTGCTTACTAATTGAAAACATTATTGTCTTCCCACCAGCTATTTCCTTTCCTTAGAAAATAAGTTTGCTGTTTTCCATTTCTGCAAAAGCACAAACATTTGTTCTGATTTGACGCTTATTCTAGTTGAAATAGATAGTAGAATTCAGTAAAAAGTAAGATATTTGCTAACTTTATTTGTTTTTTACCTTGGCCAAATGTTCAGGCATGTATAAGTATCATTGCTTAACTGCCTTCCCACTAGTACTATGTAAATATTTTTGAAGTGATGTTGCCATAATACTGTTGTTTGGCTAGAAGTGTGTAGGAGAGAAGGCAGAGAAAGTAACTTTTGGGTTTTTTTCTTTTCTGAAGTCTGCATTTCTCTTTCTGTTGAAATTCAGGAAATACTAGTACAATAAATAGCAGTTCCACGAATCTTCATCAGTAAGTCCATGTATTGTATCAAACATTTGTAATATTGTAGTAACAGCAGTGTAATGCAGAAAGTGCTCCTGTTGCTTAGGGCACCATCTAGTCTAGAAACCTACTGGAGGCACAGAATTTCTTTAGAAATTACTGGGCTGTTTTTTTAATTGGCCGGTGCTTTAAATTAGAGGTAAATGTTGAAACTGGGTGTTTGCAAATTTCATTCAGGAGAGAAGATCATTTTACTTCCTTGAAAGTGCTGCTTTTGGTGTATGTGCTATATTTCAGGCAAATACAAATAAAGCCATGTCTAGCTTCAGGCATGCAGTCTGCTTGAGTCTGTCATGCCTCTCCAATACCCAAATTTTCACTGCTTATTCCTTAAGATACAGACTTTTCCATATTTTTTAAAAAGGGCATGCCAAAGTTACTTTTATTAGAGTAAAGGGGATAGATCCAAATGACAAAAGGCCTAATTCCTTCTGTGTCACACCCAGGTTGCATCCATTTAACTCCCATGATCTGAGTGGTGTAATACATAACTTGGGAGTAACACAGAGATAAATCAAACCCGTTGTATTTTGATGAGCTAGTTTTTCTTCTCTTCCAATATTTTATGAGTCAGGAGGTCAAAAAGAGCTTATCTGTCTCCACTCCCCAGCAGCTCATATACCCAGGCATTTAGAGAATCAAATACTCCATAATGTATTGAAATTAGCAAATATAGCGAAGACCAATGTTAGAAATAGCAGGGATGCTGTAATTCAGGAATAATACGCAGATAATTATGCAGGACACAGTTGTTCAATTCTCAGTGCAAGGCAGTGATGTTAGCTGCACACTTTCATGGACACCAACTAGGCTGACAGCTTAAAAGGTGCATTGAAGGTTTCTTTGGCAAACTTGTGTCACAGTAGGTATTCTGTTTATATGCCTTTAAAAGATGACTCACACTTGTTACAACATTTTGATAGAATAAAAGTGAAAATCATGGTTTTAGGGCAATGATGTGTCATGTCATGTCTCCCCTCCTTCCTTCCCCCCAAAAAGTTGCTTCACTGAAACATTATTTGTGAGGTGCTAAAGGAGATATGTACCTAAGGTGGTGGGGAAGTCAAGTGCTGGAGAGACAAACAGCAAAGTTTCACCTGACAAATGCTGGCATTTGTAAGTCCATGTCTACATCATAGAGATTCCATTAATGGGGAGAAAAAAGCACTTCTACAGCAAGATCCATCACACCCTGAAGTCGTTGCCTGAATGTAGGTCACCTGGTTGAAGTGCTTTGTGCCCCCAAAGTACTGATGTTGGTTGTTTGCGTATTCGAAGAGGCTGGAGTGACTGGCTGAGTCATACATGCTTAGAACTGGGTGAGCTAAATCCCTCCCATGGCCTGTAAGTTACGGTCTGGCATTTGATGGGCAGTGCCTGCCTCTCCATGCACTGAGCAGAGGAAACTTTGAGACCCGGATGGTCTAACTTACGAGTCTAATACCAGGTGGTGTAAAAATCCCATCAGTAAACACCTTTTAGTTCTTGCAGGTAACGCAATATACTCTGCAGTATGCATTCTGTGAATTAGTAAGGAAACAAAACTTTGTATATTGGTAACAAAATGGGCTTTTTCCTTTATCTGTGGTAAGAATGCTTTTATGTTTTATTTTTAAGTACAGCTGATGAGCACAGTTGTGAGTTCTCATGCTTTAGTTCCACAGATAGCTTGAGTTCATTGAACCAAGAGGGCTAAAATTAATAATTTTATAGGTTTCGGGCTTGTTTTACCCTGGATTCTCAGTCTGGTTCACTGCGTAGCCACATGAATATGTAGGCTGGTGCAAGAAAGGGTCAGAGTGGCTGGAGATGAGACAGGGTAAATTGCTTCTTTCAGCATCAGTGCCAGTTTCTGATAGCTTAAACTGTAGAACTACAGTTTATCTGTGCTAGGCTACTTGATTCAGAAAATGGGAAGCTAAACAGGGCCTTGTAACCCACATGACTGGAAAGTGTTTGTGATTCTTTTAAGAAGATATTATTCTTTTTTTTTCCTGAGAAATGCTATTTGATGCTATATACAGTGTCTCAGAGTTTAGGGCAAAGGTTCCAAAGATGTCTGATATCTTCCGACATTGTTGAGAAATGTAAAACTAATAATACCGTAAACTATGACTATAGTAGTCATTCTCTCTCTGTAGGCAGTGTGATGCCCGCCTGACCTTCTGACATTGTTTGAGGCCAAAGAAATTCAGAAGTAAAAACAGCTGAAGGAAAATCAATTTGTTGTGTTTCTCATGCACTACTTGTTCAATATTGCTGCCCCTGGGCCAACAGGAATCAGAGATTATTCCATTAGTGGGTGTGTGTGACAAGCCTTTTATCAAATAGCTGCCAACATCCAGTGCAGAAGGAAGTTAAAATGTGACAACTCATAACAGTTTGTATTTCTACTAAGCAGTCTTTCGGAATTTGAGGATCTTGAAGTGTTTACAAACCTTAGGCTGATCCTTCATTTCTCCATGAAATATGTAAGCAGAGTCTTCATTTTACATCGCAGATGAGAAGATAAGTGTATATAACCTGGCTCTGAAATAAGTTTCACACACTATCATTGCTGAATGCAGTCATGAATTTATCAGTTCACGGTACAATTTACAGCAGCAGTTACGTCCATTATCTAGTAGTGTGTGTTTCCCTAGGTGAAGATTGGGCAGATCATGCTTTATTCTGACCCTGTTGATAGTAAAGCCCCGAGAAGACTTGTGAAACCTCTGGGCAAAGATTTCTTACCTCAGAGAAAACTCTGCCCATTCTGTTGTCAGGCCACTTTGTACAACCCACAAAGTGCAAGAAGATGAAATAAGACGCCTAGACCTGAGTGAGGGAGACTTAGTGTTCAGTGCTCCATTTTCTCAAAGAAAAGGTGTGCTTGAAGACACAATTATTTGGCTTTGTTGGAGCTGAAGATTTCTGTCTATACTTCAGCTGCTTATATGAGTAGCGTAGCTCAGGCAGATAAGAGATGCAAAAATCTTTGTAGAAATCAGGTCCTCATTGACTTTCTACAAGTCGTACTGGTTGGTTGCAGCATGGTCAAGAGCAGAACCTACACATAACCCTAGGCCTGTGTTTTTGCCTCCAGACCATCCTTCCTCACAAAGAGTGCTAACTCCAATTGTTCCCATTCTTGCAAAAACAAATTTCAAACCGTGTCATTTAGTCATGCGAATTGCTGTCCTGTGTATCCTTAATGTTGATATTAATCATGTCAGCAAGTTAGCTCTTCGGTATAGATGCAGGTAGCCTGAACCATCGTCTTTCCAGAATTTTTCTTCTTGCTTTCGGTACTTAATACGACCAGTATCCCGCTGGGACAGAGGCATGGTGAAATAGTCAGGTAAAGTAACCTACTCTGCTTCCAGCTGTACACTGTTATGGTGGACTTTCTCACCTCTGAACAGGGTGGCTGCGTTTCCATTCTTCCCCTGCTCTGCCCACACGGTGAGGAGATTACCCTTCTTGCCCAGGAGCACTCTAGACTTGCAGGCATTTCTGAGACAATCAAGTGCTCCTGAAAGACAGAATCTTCCCCACTTTGAGATGAACTAGTTTCTTGGTAGTAGAGGAATTCATTGTCCCAGGAAAAGCCTGTACCAGCTCCAGGAAAAAACAAGGAGGCTAAGAGGGAGAGAAAGGCATATGGCTCCTTCCCTCCCTTCCCTCCCTTCCCTCCCTTCCTTCACATTTTTAACAGTGAGAGCTATATATTCCAATATAGATAACTAATACTCCAGGCATTCTCATCCACTTTGTTTCTAGTGCAGCTGACAGCACTCTGGCCAAAGAAAGTCTGCTTCCGGCAAGGAGAGGTTGCAAACATAAGAGCCCAGCATAGCCTTCTTTTTTCCCTTCTGTCTTTAGTCCCTCCTCCCATCAGTCAGCTCCTTCACACAAAGCTGCCTGTGAACCTGGCAACACTGTGCTTACGTATTACGCTGATATCATGATGCCATCATGAGCCTCGGAGAACAGGGGAAGCTCAGTATAAATTTTAGCTTTGCTCAATGTAAATATTTTGTACATGAATGGATAAATTTGCAAAAACTTCTGAAAGGAAAACTAGCAGATTAAAATCTCGTCTAATACATCTTCTAAACAGTCCTAAATTCTGGGTCTAAATTCTCAGTCTGCCCATCCCTGCAGATCAGAAACTTCAGTGGAAATACGATCAGGCTTTGTGAATCAAGAAGATGTAAATATGCCAAAACAGCAAACTCTAAATCCATCTCACTGAGCAGATCGAGTATCTGAGTAGCATTTGCAGGATTGATGCCAAAGACTGACTGTCTCAGGGGTTCAGTTCTGATGGTGGCAGAAGGAGGCCCTGAATTAGAAAAGGTAGGTGAGTAGTGTACAATTATTGTGTTTATCAGCACTAGCTAATAACAAACTGTTTCATTACACATTCTTACTGAGTTTTTATATCTAAAATTACCATAAAGAGGTCACAGGGCCAGTTGGTAGGCCACTGCCTTTTCTTTTTAGAAATGGCATCTTGAGGTATGGGTACCTTTTAACAATGCTCAGAAAATTTAAACTGAAACTTGGCATTGCAGTGTTTATGTATAATAGTAAGAAATGCTATCATATTATTAGGAAATGTTTTTTTGAGGGAGGACAGGACTGTTACCTGTTAATTTTATTGCAGCTTCTCCTTGGAATTTTGCTTTTGCATTTATCTGATTAGAATTAAAAAGGGGTTGTTTTATTTGGAATTTACTTTCCTTCTTTTGTGTGTTTGAGCAGCCCTGTCTTCACTAGTACAAGAACAGACCAGAGAAACGGAAGTCGTCCCAAACACATACAGCCCAAAAAGCTTTTCCAAATGCACACTTATGGATCATCTTATTTATTCTGATGTACCATGTACCTTTTAAATTTTGCTCAAAGTATTTCAGTGAGGAGACTCCAACATCTTGCACCTTAACTATTCTACATACAGATGGTTGGATAGTGGAGGGGTTGTTTTATTTCTTGGTGGTAGTAATCCTGAACTCCAAATGGACTGAAAAGTCCCTGTCGTCTTGATTGATGAGACTCTTGAGATGTTAGTGTCAGTTCCAAGGAAATGAAATCTTTTAGATCATTCTGATTCATTTAGGAGCAAATTGTGGTGTGTTTCAGAACTGACCGAAAAGTATTTATGGGATAGTTTGTTTGGCAAATATCACAACATTCCTTAAATAAAATATTTAACATGCTTTTTTTCTTAATTATTAGCGCAATTCTGTTTTTTTTTCCTGACAAAAATGTTGAAGTCAGCTGCAGATGATAATCCTAATAGAGCTATACAGCAATTAATATTAACTTGAACTGTTACAGTTAAATCACTCAGTCTATGAAAATATTTATTTAATTTTAAATAACAATAATGATATCCTTTTTACACAGTATTTTGCATCAGATTCATTATTTTAATTTAATTTTCATAAGGATTATATATTTGGAGGCAAGGGACAGGATTTGTGTATTTTTTAAAAAAAGCTCAGTGAGTTACCTGTGTAAGAAAGGAAAGAAAGCTTCTCTATCTTCATAAAATGGCTTTGAGAAATAGTTTAACAATAATTAATTATTCTTGGATGGATGTGGGCAAGAAAATTTATATGCATTTTTTTGCATACAATATAAAGTAAAATGGTAGTTTCCAACTCATTTTGGACTAAAGTTCATTTGATGTAGTTCAAAAGGTGTACGAAGTCCAAATCTGTATTGGGAGGAGACTAAATTGATTATTTTTATTGCTCTGCATTACGTGGCTATTTATGTAGTTCAGACTGATAACGTCTGTTTATATTGTAAGAAAAGCTTTGAATGAGCTAGCGACCATGGGAACAGTTGGGAAATAGAGGTGACCCACCTTTGCAGGAGCAGCCAGCATGTCCATCAGGGATGGCTATAGCAGCGGAGCAGCTGAGCTTGGTGGTGATTCTGCTAAAACCCTGTGAGCAGAGACTGCCAATGAAATATATCGAGTGAGCACGTTTCTGAGCCAGCCCAGTCCCTGTCTCACCATAACTGTCCCAAGCTCACTCAGTGAGATTTGCCATCTAGGTCCAGCTGTAGTGACAAAATGAGAGCTGCAGGCAGGCATGGATTCATTAACATATACATCCCAAATAAAGTCTACATGTGCTACTTGGCTTTTATAGACATATTTATCATATGTGAATTGAAATATTCAATATTCTAGAATGGCATGTGTTGTTATGTTAATTTTCAGATCTTCTAGCTGCATTCTTTTGCAAAAACTATATTGTAATTTTAAATGCTGGGTTTTGTGTTTTATTTCTGATAACACTGACTGTTAGCAGGAACACAATCCCATTTCATGATAATGCAATCTTATTAATCATAGACACTAAAATTGCTGACTTATATTTCAGCGTTAGTACACGGCCTCAGAAATGCATTGCTTTTCAAGGACAGACTGAAATGTCCTGACTCTTTGTCAGTAGATGTGGGATATGCAAGCTGTCAAAATAAGAATCTCCATAAATACGTAACAAGAGGTGATCGGGAACCATACTAGTAAATGATACCATGCATGTGCAAATGTAAAGAGAGATAACCTTACTCCCCTACAGTTAACTTTATAATCAATGAAGTGCAAAAGGGAAACAATTTATCTGTCTTTTCTTCTGTTTGCATATTTTATACCAGCAGCTGGGCTCATGCTTTTAGATGCAGCACATCGTTTATTTAATTGGGTGACAGTACAATTTTCTACTATGTTTTGTAGCAGCCACAGAAAAGAACAGGCGATAAGAGTACACCAGTTCCTATGGGTGAGATTGGCAGGCGTGTGCTGGATTGGACCCTAGCAGGCTGTCTGTTGTATTGTTTGTGAGATTTGTTGAGCGCAGTTTTCTTCAGGGAGGTATGTACAATCATACCTTATCTGTCTACCTATCTGTCAGGTTTTTGCTTACTCTTATTCTGGCCCAGTAGTATATTCATTACAAGAGCGTGAAAAAATATGAGTGAATATGTTCTATGTGTATAGTTTTATCAAAGTAATTTCTCTTCCAGTGTAGCTATTACTCATTTTCACCGTCTTGGCCCCTGTTTTGGGACTTGTGTCATTCTTATTCAGGCAGGGTTCTCTTGGCTACGTCGCATGTTGATCAGATGGCACACATGATTGAGCTGGAGCCTTTGACTTTTATAATAGTTGTTCACGGCAAGAGGAAAGCAGAGAGATTCAAACATTACTAGTTAAAAATGTGTCCTGCCTGGACTGCAGAAGTGCTTGTGTGGTGCTTTGGAGCTTGGGTAGAGTCAGACCCCTAGTCCCACTTAAGCAGAGGTGCAAAGGTCTCTCATAATACAAGCCTCCAGGCTCTTTGTGCTCTGGAGAGCTTGTAGACTGCTCTCTCCCGTTTCCCACGCTAGGGAAGAAGGGACTTCCATCTATAACAGACCAGAGACAGAGGCCAGCACAATGCATAGGGAGAGCATTTTTTATGCAAATGAATATAGCAAATCATTCATCCCGTCTCTCTAATAGAGATAATCCCTCTCAAGGTACAACTTTCTCTTGTGCTTCTGCTGGACGGAGGCATCTTTGCCCAACTGTCACCCCCTTGTCCTGGCATGTATGGTATCTCACAGTACTGAAATGGGATTATGCAGCCCTTTGTGTAAGTGATGTGCGCTAAAGCTGGTAGGTGTGGGAAGGCTCAGGATTCTACTTGACTTGAGCAGCTTTTTCAGACAGCTCTGTGGTTTTTTTTCTCTCAGGTGTACCCAATCATTTCCCAGGACTTTTCTTACAAGTTTCTGTAACTCCTTTTTCCTCAAAAAACGAAAAAAGAAAAAGATAGATCTGGATGCATATTTTATATATATACATGTATATATGTGTTTATGTACCTTTTATGTATATATACATTGTATGTGTATGGTTTTGATGGACTTTAGGTTTTTTAACAGTATCTCCCTGTACACAGGTAGCTTGCTGTATGGTTCTAGCAGCCAGTCCCCGGGCACTGTTGCCTCACTGAACCGTGTTTAAATAGCTTCTCCAGAAGCCTCAGCTCTTTTACAGAGGGATCAGTGCCACACAGGACTTACTCCCTTATCCAGAGTGGAGCCCATGCATGTGTCCCATGGGAATCAGGAATTATGGGGCAGTGGTACTTGCCCGAGTCTCCCGGTGACCCAGAATCATGAAGCACATCCAGAACCTGATGAGGGGCAGGGCTTCTACACCCCATGCGTTAGCTATAGTGTGAGAGCTCAGCTCCTCAGCAGCTTTCACCCTTGCTCTCATGGAGCTCCAGACCAAAAAGCTCTTCCCAACAAAACACATAGCAAGGGTGAGAAGGTAGGTTAATATTCTCCAGTGTTTCCATTTTCCCATTCATTTTTACAGAAGCCAATTTTTCCTGTTCTGGGCAGGAGAAAGTTCAGACATGGAAGTCTTGCTGCTATAATCGCCTGAGGTATACATGGGAAAACAGGCAAAAGCTTCAGAAAAGAAGTTCTCTCCTATCATTTATTGGTGTACGGAGGGAAGTACAACTTCAGAAAAATTATTTGCAGGAGGTTTCTAAGTAGCTACCATTTGGATGGCAGTTTGGTAAATTCCCAGAACTGAACACAGAGCGATAAAGTAGTGATTTTGAGATGAACTGCTAGTTGCTAGATGGGGCCTGCTGATAATCCACAGTAGGAGAAACGTCACACATTATTTGAAGCAGCCAAGTGTCATAGTTATGACTTTCTTTAAATTGGCATTACATGGCTTAAATGTTACAATGACTAATCACTTGATACAAAACCAAGGTGCTCAGAAAATAAAAGTGCCTGAAACTTCTGTATTGCAAAATGTCCTAATGTGGATTTTCAGATGAGCCATTAAAGTAGAGCTTGAGAATGTTGTAGGTTAGCCAGCATGCTGCAAATTGAACTGAAAATTTCCAGAGGTACTTTCATGTCTTAAAACTCGAGCTAACAAATGGGACTTTGCATCTAGGACTGTGAATCTGGACTGAAACAGAGTTGGCACAGCCTCAGAGAGAAACTGGACCAACCTATGGTCTGAGAGACCTCAGAAGGACTTCTAAGCTATTCCCCTGTACCAAATCAGAGTCACCTATACCTATGTCACCCTGACAAAAGTTTGTCTAGCTTCTTTTTTAAGACCCCATTGACAGACTACAGAGCCCATTCAGATGATATGTTTCAGTAGCCCACATATCATTTGAAAGTTTTACTGTGCTTTCTTGCAGTAAAATGTCGTCTTGTGTTCATCATCAATACGCAGAACAAGTTGTTATGTTCATATTCTTTACCTTCTGCCTTCCTTCCTCAGGTCAGTCTAGTTCATCTAGCTTTTTCTTGTAGGTCCTGGTTTCCAGACTCCTTGTTCCATCTAGTGTCTTGACCTGCACACTAAATGTTAATTTGAGCATGTCCAGAACTAGTTACATGTCTTACAGTTTTGTCTGGAAAAAAAAAAAAGAGTTTTAGCAGTTGTGGCCGTAGCAAAATCTGGGCTCTTTGTAATGCACATTGACTGGTGAGTTCCATAGACACTGAAGCGGATAGCAGCATGCTATCCTTCATAAGCCAGCCATCACCAGTACTAAGAAAAGAGAAAAATAAAATAATTTGGAACTCAGAGGAGGATAGTGCAGTGATGGTGATGGCCCACCTAGGGATAACTGAAAGGAACTTCAGATGGAGGTGGACTTGCAAATTTGATGGTCCATATTGAAGAATGTGCAGTACTCTGAGTGTATAGAAATCCAAGAGCTGAGTAAATCATTAACATTTTCTGTTGAAAGGACGCCACTTGTTTCTCAGCACAAAGGCAAAGCTTCATAACAATGATGAAATGAAAGAACAGAAGAGGAACAAAGAAGATAACCAGGTAGACAAAAAGTCAGAGAACCTCTCTCTTGTTTCTTAGCATTCACTTTCATCTTCTCCACGATCATGGTTGCAAAAGTTACATGTTTCCTATTAACGGTATTCATTCCTGTAGCCTGCATGTCCTTAGTCCTAGAATGTCCTAAGAAATTTGTTGTAGTTTGTTTGTGTTATTTGACCAAACTTGACCCATGGTTGTGCCTACTATACAAGGGATCTCTGTACAGATAAATATAAAATTCATCAAAACGCAGTTACTGCCAGACAGTGATTCCCAAGAGATCTGCAGCCCGATTCAGATTTCCTGCTAGCTTTATCCCAGCGTAAGTAAAAAGGGAATCCTATTCTCTTTTAATTTCCCAGGCTGAATGCCTCCTCACTCCCTTCAGTAATTACAGTGCAGCAGGAAGCTTTGTTGATGGCAGGCACATGGTGTCTGGGAGCAATCTGAAATACCCCACCGCCAGAGGAGGATCAGAGGTGGTCAGCAGGACAGAGAGAAGCAAGGACAGGCAGAAGCATAAGGAGTGACTCAGCAGGTGGCACTCTTCCCTCTGCATCAGCAGCGAGTGAGGGAACAGCTCATGTCAGTGCTCAGCATCGCTCTGCTGACACACCAGTTCAGGATGCAGTGTGAAATCCGAAGCCTTGACCTCTTTTGATCACTGTTTTTTTTATGGAGTCGGCCTTGATTCATGTATAAAAATAGTTTACCAAAGGTTCTTGAAATTTCAGCTCAGATAATCTGCCTAATGAGATGACTATCTATAGCTTTGGCTCTGTAAATTATTCTTCACTCCTTGTTCAAGCTGTGCAGCCCTAACACAACTGTGCTTTGATGTCAGACATAAACGTCTTTCTAGACTAGTGGTGATTCTGGTCTGTATAGTCTGAGCATTTTGAGATGCAAATCCTCATATTCTTACAGACTGTTTTCTGATGTGTTGCACCGGGTTTTCAACCAGTCATTCAGTCTGTTCACAGAGTGAATTTAGTGAGAACTTAGACAACTAATTTAAACTTGACGTCTAACACTGTATGAATGAACCCCATATTTTTAACAAACCCTTTTTCACAGGAAACCTGGTTTGGGTGATTGAGGGTGTCTTGTCCACTCCAGTCCTAGCCCTTGTGGTGATATGAAGAAAAGAAAAAGAAGTTTTGGCAATAAATGGTTATAATGAGTTTTAATCCTCAAGCTGTAACTGTACCAAAGCCTCAAGGACTTCTTGCCTGCTTTCTTTGGGTGTTGTTTTCTGAAGGCATACCTGGAGCTTCACCAAGTACTTGTCTTTGAGTCCTTGTTTCACAGCAGGGATTCAGCCCAGCGTCAGGACTGTCTGGTTCTGGGTTGATGGAAGTTTGCACAGTTGTTGGTTTTGTTTAATTGAGGAGCCTCCTTTCGTCATAATCTCTTTGGGAGTTTTGGGTGGTAGGTAGCTCTGAGTCAATTTATTGACATTTCTCTCCATAGGGAATTTTTTTATTAAGGTCTATCAGAAGTGCTACCTTCTCTGCTGACCACTAGTTTTTATATGTACCTCTTTGAGAGTGGTTCTTAGGACATTTAGCTTGAATATACTCATCATGCTCAACTGGGTGGCCTGTTCTTTTATACTGAGAGAGACTGATCTTGGTGCCCAACTGTCCAGCTGTGTATGGCTCTGTGATGTGGAGGTCCAGCTCCTGTGAACTGATTGAAATCTCATCAGCAAGAATAGCTTTTGCCTCTTGGGAAATCAGAGTGTTTTCCTGCTCCCCACAGTCCTGGTTAGCCCACAGAGTTCCTGTGGCCCCCTTCTTCTTGGCTGGCAAGTGTTTCACACACACACTGTCCAGCAGCCTCCTGCAATGCCATTCATTTGTTCTTAGGATGTGGGAAAGCAGAGTGTGGTGAGTTTTGTTGATTGTCTCACACAAAGTACATTGGGACAATGCCTTTTTTATGTTACAGTTCCTTGGGAAGTGTGTGGCCAAGGTCCCTACCCAGTCACTGCATATGGGACAAGATTGATCTTTAATGGCGAGTCTTACAAAGGTGGTTGCGGAATGACTGACTCAAGCTTTTTCCCCGTGGCTGTGGTGGTGGTGTCCAAGGAGTGTCCGTCCCTGGTTTGCGTGAGCTTCCTGGGAGTGGTCTCAGAGAAAGTACTTCTGGTTTATTCACAGCAGGTGTAAGCATGATGTGATCTGAGAAGTAAATAGTCATCATTCCCAGCAAATTTGCCCACCATGGTTGAAGTTCAAGATGAATTTTCTGATTTTTCACCACATCTGAGGTTCACAAAGTCAATGGTAGGGATGAATGCTATGGCTTAATGCATGTTCTCAGACTAAACTAAAAGCCTGCAGTAAGGACTAGAGGAGGTCCAGCCTCCTCTGACAACAAAATCCTCTGGTCCAGTCTGGAAGGGGGGGCGGCATGGGGTGTGGGCATTGATAGGAAGTGCATATGCATGGTAGACATGCATATATTAAACAAGTCCATCTCCTGGTTACACTGTCACAGGTGCTTCATTTTCTTCCAGTAAGAATTAGCTTTGTGTAAGTACACAGAAGAACCATTACTATGAGTATGTTTTACCTAACAATACTAACAACTGGACAGTGAGGTTAGTTGGTTGACAGCAACTATGAATATGCCATTTATCAAACTGGGAGGGTTTTTTCCCCCTAAGACACGTATTACTCTAAGATATTAACAATTACATTAAAAAGGTCACCCTAGCTCTGGAATGAATTACTGGTATCAGACATTCTCCAGCTCTGAAGACCTCAGGGTCATTATGTGGGAAGAAAAATTATGTACCATATGGCACGTCTGAAATATTCAGTATTTTGAAGAGACTGTTTGCTGAAAACAAATTTTACAGCAAACCAGCTGTAAATTTTCTATAGCTTTGAAAAATCACCATGAAAGAAATAAGGGGACAAAATGTGTACCCTGCCCTGCTTCTTGAATGTACGTTTATCAATGAACAATTATATTCTTTTTATTGTACAAAAGCATTCATGAGACCTTTCGAACTCTAAATTCTAATGATGATTAGCATTTTAGTGTGGGGACCTGAAAGCATTCTGAAAACATGACTGAGTTCACATCCAGCATTTCCTGATGGGCATTTCTGTAATAATACATTTCATCTGCCTGTGTAATTTTTGCATTCTCTGCTTTTTGTGTCAGGAGAAAAATGGCCACACGCAAAGAGGTGGATTGGAGTATTTAGGTTTTCAGACCCAAGAAGGACACTTCATGTTCTTCACTGTCTTCATTTTGCAGCTGGAAGGCAGGAGGGCAGAATGCAAATGATTGCCCAACATCCCACATGAGGTCTCTCACAGTACTGAAAGGATCGACTGGATCTTTTGATCTTTAGTCCTGCACCATCAGTCACAAGACTGTCTCCCCTGCTGTGCTGCCATCAACACTTGCTTTGCTCCTTCCTACCTAGCACAGAATATACAAAATAACATTCTTTGTAATACCATTTACTCCTTGAAACTTTCTATAGTGAGGCAAGTCCTGAGCTCTGCTGCCTGAGGCATTTAGGGTACTGTTGACAGATGTGCCGGTAAAATTGCTGTAGTTGCACTTTTTAGTGACTCAACATGCCAATAACATGGTTGACATCCAGTAGCCTCCCAGTTTACACCCTGCTCTGTCTGCAAAGGCTGCAAAGCAAGGACTCTGGCAAATAAGAAGATTCCTCACTCAGCTGGAGCACACCGCTGAGGCTCTTAAGGGTAACAGTTCCCCTGGTTTGACTGAAAAGTACGTATTTGTGGCAGGTATTTCAACACAGCAGATCCTGGGGCATCCTGATTCCCAGTGTGTATGTCAGGCGGTTCTCATTCAGTTGGATCAGCAGTTAATCTGCCAGAATTGCCTGTTCTTTCTCTTTTTCCTCTTTTTTCCTCTTTATTTTTTCTTTTTTGTTATTTTCATTGTCTAGAGAACCCAAATAGTCTAAAAAAGAGAAAGTGGCAAGCCTAAATGAGGCTGCTGGGACCTGCACATTTGGTTGCACAGATCAGCTGTCTGCTTTGCACGCTATACCTTCGCTCCTTGTTATACACTTATTATGGGAATATTTATTCTGTCAATGTCTAGCTTGTTTGCTTTTAATATGCTTCCATCTGCATATAAATTTGTTAAACCACTCCCCTTAGGCATATGAAAGTTTGGCTTTCCGTTTAAGGTGGCTATAACTATGCAATTAGATTTTACCATATCATGATCAGGATGTTCAGCTCCCACATCTGCTGCAGGATGCAGTTGTGTGGAAAATGGGCTGGGAAAAGCAGTTTACACAATTCCTCAGGTGCGAAAAAGGTTGAGTTTTAGAGTGACAGCCTGAAGAGCTGGAATCTGTGTAGGAAATTTGGAGGTCTTAGTGGTAACAATATGGTGAAAATAACTGGGGAGGAGCCATAGACACCTCTAGGTATAAGTAAGGGCAGCGGATTGCTAGGAATGACGAAATGGCCCTGTCGCATGGTGTGTGCCACATACCTGGCAGATTTGCCTTTATGGAAACTCCCAGTGGGCTTTGAGGGGAGCTATGTGAGGAGAAGACCCGTCGTGGGCCTTCCTTCTGGGAAGATCCAGAACAAGACTGAGTTGCAGTTGAGGGTGGGAAAAACAGGTTCTGGATTCTGAATTATTTGAACTATTTGGAGTTGTGCAGTTTGTGCATAATGAATAGAGAAGAGGAAAGAGCAAAAAAAGGGGCATTTAGGGGCTTGTTTTTTTGCTATCTTCGGATTTTGTTTTGTTTTCCCTGCAGAAAATGACTCAGGATAATGTATTTTCTCACTAATTCTGCTCCTGTTAAATTCTAACCGAATCCTAAAAGACAGGGCCACATCATTTAACAGTGTCCATTGGAGCAGTTGGCACATCATCCCTCTTTTCTTGACTAGCCTGAACTTTCAGAAATCATGTGTTTTTGAAAATTAATTAAGTTCTCCTTCTCATTCTAATCAATATTGGTAGCATTTTGTCTACAAAAAGTTTATCCCAGGAGCATGGATGTTTAAGTACTTGCCAGAGACTGACAGCTATCCCTGGAGAAATGTTCAAGTGTATCTCACTTTAAATGATTTTTAAAGTAAACACTTTGCTTTGTCTTGCATATGAGTTATGACCCTAATGACTTTTGGTTTTGAGTTTCCTTTCTCAGTGTTTCCTCTCCCCAGACTTCTGATGATAATGCTGCACAGTGTGGGAATGAGCCCAGGCTGCCTTTTATTCCTATGTATTTGGCTGACATTTTGTCAATGTGCTATTTTGCTGCTTTTTATATTGAAAAATAATGCCCTGAATCATAGAATAAAATAATAGAATCATAGAATCATTTAGTTAGGAAAAGACCTTTAAGATCATCAAGTCCAACCGTTAACCTAGCCCTGCTAAGTCCACTACTAAACCATGTCCCTAAGTGCCTCATCCACACTTCTTTTAAATACCTACAGGGATGGCGACTCAACCACCTCCCTGGGCAGCCTGTTCCAGTGTCTGACAAACCTTTCAGTGAAGAACTTTTTCCTAGTATCCAATCTAAACCTCCCCTGGTGCAACTTGAGTCCATTTCCTCTTGTCCTGTCACTAGTCACTTGGGAGAAGAGGCCAACACCCACCTCTCTGCAACCCCCTTTCAGGTAGTTGTAGAGAGCGATAAGGTCTCCCCTCAGCCTCCTCTTCTCCAGACTGAACAACCCCAGTTCCCTCAGCCGCTCCTCATCAGACTTGTGCTCCAGACCCCTCACCACCTCCGTCGCCCTTCTCTGGACACGCTCCAGCACCTCAATGTCCTTCTTGTAGTGAGGGGCCCAAAACTGAACACAGGATTTGAGGTGCGGCCTCACCAGTGCCGAGTACAGAGGCACGATCACCTCCCTGCTCCTGCTGGCCACACTGTTTCTGAAACAGGCCAGGATGCCGTTGGCCTTCTTGGCCACCTGGGCACACTGCTGGCTCATCTTCAGCCGGCTGTCAATCAACACCCCCAGGTCCTTTTCTGCAGGGCAGCTTTCCAGCCACTCGTCCCCAAGCCTGTAGCGTTGCATGGGGTTGTTGTGACCCAAGTGCAGGACCCGGCACTTGGCCTTGTTGAACCTCATCCAATTGGCCTCGGCCCATCCATCCAGCCTGTCCAGATCCCTCTGTAAAGCCTTTCTATGCTCAAGCAGATCAAAACTCCTGCCCAATTTGGTGTTGATGACTTTAATCTGGCTAACATCACCCAGAGCCATTGGGGTGTTATGGGATTCTGATGTAGGAATACATAACACAGACATCCAGGTTGGCTTTGCACGTATCTGTACAGATCTGACAGAGTTTGTTCATTCCCTCTCCATGCTTCTTCACATATTCATGGGTCACCACTGAGATCCACCTAATCCATCAGAAAACTCTGAACAAGAGTTCTTAGCATTTTAACTCCACTGCAAATGATTTTATAGACATGGAACCAGTTTACTCACAGTGGAAAATAACTTATTTCTGTGTAGTTAATGTGCTGTTTCAGGGAAATAAATAATTGCAGAACAATTAGAAAGAATTTTCTGGCAGGTGGGGGAAAAAAGTTAATTTGTGTGAAAATCAACAGTAAAAATATTGTTTCAGTGGGCTGCATTTTCTTTGGATACATGTACCTCAGTATAAGAATTTCATTTATAACACCTGATATAAATAGTGTGATAACACTTCACAGAGGCTCCACTTATCAGGGGAATTCCAACTTCTTACAGAGACTGAAGCATGCTGGTGGTCATGCCATCCTTGTAAATATTTTATGTTGGCTTAAGACTCAAGGGCAGACATCTATTTTTACTTTGTGTTTGCGAAGAGCTATGAACCTAAAAAGCTTTTGGTATAAAACATTTAGCAGCAGCAAAGTCAGTTCAAAGCTGTCTCCGGAAATAGAAATTGTGATGCAGCTTTTTTTATTTTGTTTTTATGTTATATTTAATGTTTGCTATACTTCTCTGGTAAACATGTCTGTAATAAATAGTTGGTCCATACAACAACATCCATTCAGCAAAGTGGCTTGGAAGTCAGTATTCAGAAAGCATACCTTTCCTCTCTTAAAGCAACTGCCTGTATTGATGTCTTCATCACTAACTTGCTTTTTTTTTTAAAAAGCAACTACAGCTTAGCATTGCCCACCTGCCAAAATAATGAGACTTGCAGACTGGTAAAGACAGACAGTTACTAATGTACATCCTGTATTTTCTGGTGTCCCAACAAGCTTCCCAGGATATCTACTGTTTTTTCAAAGAAATGACATAAAATTTCTATTTGGGACATAAACTGAGGTTCTTAAAACCCCCAAAAGTATGTCAGGTGCTCTTTATTAAAATGAGAATATTTGAGCGCTAAAGACTTTCACTATGCGGATATCCAGTATAAATATTGAGGTGTCTGAGCCACATTGCTTGCTAACACAGACTCCTCAGCTGCGTCCGTGCATTTGGAAATTGGGCAGAGAGATTCAGTCATTCAGACACTTTTAAAAAATTTAGCCAGCATTAATATTTATTTTAGAATTCAGATTTCAATAACTTAATGCTCTTCTGTGTTTCCCTGGCAGACTCTCAAAAGCCAACCACATTACCAGCTTGAGTGCCCATACCTACTTGTCGGCTTCTGCCTGCATTAGCGCAGGGCTTGCTTTGCGAGGCCGGTGTGTGACATCATTACTAATTAAGTTTGAGTACAGAGCTATGTTTGAGAGCCAAAGGAAGTGCAGGAAGGAAGCTGGGTGTCACTGACTCATGTCGTATGAATGCATGGCAAGCAGTTATTGATAACATACAGCCAAACCACAATGTTGATTTTGGAAGATTTGGCATGGGAACTAAAAGCAGCATCCTGACCTCAGTTGCGATTTGTTTGTATTTAGATTTCCAATAATACTGGTTTGGTTTTTTGGAAGAATTGTTTCTTTTCAGATACTCTGTCTTTATTTATCTCACAGTTCTTGCTAGAATAAGGACCCTTAGGGACTTGAACGTTTAATCTGTGTGAACAAGGCATCAGCATTTTTCTGAAGACTGTCTCCCATTTTCTGTGTGAAGGAAAAATGTCTCTTTAGTGGCAGGCACCCTGCCTTGCAATTTCCGTTGTGTAAGCTTGGACATCTGTGTGATTATCCTCTGGGAACACTTGCAGCTTGACACACATGCATCTAGTCTAGCTATTTTTAATCACTGCTTTTCAAGTGTCTGTAGTGAGTTTGGTGACATGAATGGGAATAGTGTTTTCCAAATTTGAGTCCTTTGGTATTTGCTTTTTGCAGTCCCTCAACCTCACTAAAATCTCGAAGTATCACAAAGGTTAATCACTTCCAACTGTCCAGGAAACTTCATTATTAGGCTTGAAAATATTACAGTGCCCACAGAATTTGAATGCAAAGCTGCATTTGAAGATTATAAGAAATAACCTAATTTCTGCGTTAACTGTAGCCATACTTATATAGGAACATAACATACTGGGAACCAGGTAGTCTTTAAGCTTTTAAAAAGTAATTTTAAAATTAAAATAACATTGTATATGTGTTTTGGCTTGATTTATAGGAAAGGTGATAGTTCTGTACCAGCAATGGTTACTATGGGGGTGGTTCATCTTGCTGGAGAGTTATCCTGGTACTTTTTTCATTTTACTCTCTGGGACAAAACTGATCCCAGGTAACAATCTTTTCCTTACCTATCCTTTCAGGGACTGTACCTTTGCTGCTTACCCTATTGCAAGGAAAACTTCTGTGTCGCATCTCCCATTGTCAATGTACGAAGCAGTTGTAAAAAAAGACCTGAAGAGTAATGATCCATTTCAGGTCTCAGATCTCTAACTGACTCCTTTTCTAATCAGCAAAATACACTTGAAAAAACACAGCACAGTATTTGGACTAGTGAAACAGTATTTTAAGAGAGGTTACAGATGTAAAATTCAAGGCTGGTATAAATATCTCATTGTATTTATCAAGTCATGAAGAATAGCTTGTATTACAGGTTTATTTAAAACTGGTTATTTGAAGGTTAATAGAATAAGAGAGGAAAATAAAAAGGCTTTAAGGGATTCCTGTAAACTATATGCTTCATTTCCTTGCCACAGGTAGATCTAAGCCACTTCTGAGAGATGTTTGTGTACTTTATTCTTGAAGACCTCTGATGATGGAGATCCCACAATCTCACTGTGCAACCAGTGCTTCACTATATTTTAGCGCTAGAAAGTTTTCTTTGAAGTGTAGTCTGAAGTTTTCTTGCACATTAAATTCATTTCCCCTTGTCCTCCTCAGATGTGGAAAAAAGATTATTTTCTTTCTCTTTATGGCATATGTTTGAAAACTGCTCTCATGTTTCAGCCCACTCTTTTCTAAATTAACAATCCTATTTCCATCAAATTTTCCTTGCATTTCACATTTTCTAGATCCGTGATCATTTTTTGTTTCTCTCTCTCCTCTGGTTCATGCTCTTTTTGACATGCATCACCCAATACTGAATGCTTCGGTGAATGCAGTTCAACAGGAATCACACTGAAGTTCATGGAGCTCTGTCTGACACTGGAGACTGATAACTCACAGAAGTAATCCCTCCGGATTCAGCAGAGCCACCGAGCTAAATGCTTCTCAGTGTGAGAAAGGAGCAGTGTTGCTGCTCAGATCTACCA
Organism: Gavia stellata; assembly: GCF_030936135.1. Taxonomy (NCBI): domain Eukaryota; kingdom Metazoa; phylum Chordata; class Aves; order Gaviiformes; family Gaviidae; genus Gavia; species Gavia stellata. The sequence goes on along the minus strand of NC_082594.1, from coordinate 25,595,067 downwards.
AATGTTACCGCAGAGATCATTTTCCTCATCCGTCACTTCAGCCATATTCTTTTTGCATTTCTCAAGCCATGCCTCCATTGCTTGTTGTATCAAATATAAGGGCTTTATTTTCACTTGCAACTTCCTTAACAACCTATTCCTTTCTTGTCATACTCTCTTCTTAGCACACTCCCACACCTTCCAGCTCTCCATTCCCAAATCCCGAATTCCTAGGTTTAAGGAAGTTCCTTTGTGATTTCTCTTATGTGGTGCCTCATGCTTTAGAAAAATTCTTTGTAAACAGCCAGGGCTCAGTGACAATCTTCCTTTTAAAACCTTGTTAAAACTCTGTTTCTGAAAAACTTGGTGGGAGTTGGGCCACTTGTGTGCTGCACACAGTAGTGCACCGACCCAGCGCAGTTGTGATGATTCTTTGTTCTCTCCTGTTTGCATGCTGTTGTGTCATGTCTCTTTCACACTTACAAGGAAAGCTTTTTGGAATATAGGGCATCTTTTATGTGTCGAATGCGAAGTACTTCACATAATAGTTTTGCCTATACTTAATATGATAATACTAATAACAATACTGGCAAATGTGCTAGAGAGATATGCCCCTATGCAGAGCCTGCTGTTCCTTGTGCAAGGAGCCCAGTATTTCAGAGATGACTCTTATATCCCCATGTATTTTTTCCAACCCATAGAATTATGCTTTAATAATAGTTCCACAGGAGAGCAAGGTGAGCCAAGGCCCAGTCATCACAGAGGTTTTTCCATGTAATTGAGTGGTTCAAGAAAACATTATGAAAGATTATCTTGGCAAAAGATGTAAATGTGAAGAGCAGCTGGTAATTCCATGAAGATTCCACTCACCTATAAATTAATACACGCCACTGGGGATACTGACAATTTGTCTTAGAAGTTAAATGTTTGAGAAGAGATTTTGGCACTCCATCAGCAAAAGATATGACACTTATAAAAGCAGAACTATATTTATGACATAGTACAATGGTTAATTGGTTTGGGATACATTTATATTAACATGAAATCCAGCATCTATTTCTGATATCTTTCTGTGTGTGTAAAAATGGAATTGCATTCTATCGGGAGAGAGAGAAAACTTCCTTTGTTATCTTAAAAGAAGAGCATAGCTCCTACCATAAGAGTTCAATAAAACATTTTTGCAATTTTATGGGGTTCTTCATTGAACAAATGGTTTTCTCACGGCTCTCGTCCTCCATGGCCTTAATTTTGCAGAATAATGAAAACAAGATGCAGCAAACTGTAACTGAGCTAGGATCAGAAGAACAGTTTTAGTGGGGTAATAGCTGAATACATAGCTTAACAGTTACATAACTGGAAGGGAGGCCAGGAGACATAAATATTTCTCATTTATACATGCATACGTACATATGTGTATAGATGTAAAGAAAGTATGGTTGCTAAACATGCCATTGATGACATAAATATGTGTGTGGATAAATAGATCAGATAATCAGACATCCAGAAAACTAAACTTGTTTTATGTAGTTAAATTAACCGTAGATTTGTTGGAGGTAGCTAGCGTGAAGTAAATGTAAGCAGAACTTGAGCGTGTTGAGGTGAAGATCCCAAACCTGCTTTCACTGTGAGCATCAATGGTGGCAGATGCCACCAGTGGCATCAGCAATGCTTCCTCCAGGCTGCCTGCACCACAGGGCAGCTGTAGGTCCAACGTTTTTTCTGAATGTGACTTCAGTCCAGGCAGAATGAGATCGGTTGAAGTTGTCCAGGGTTCCTGGCAGCCTGTGCCATCTTGCTGCTACGCAGCAGCACCTGGGTGCAGGTGCAGGGTGGATGTGACCTGACACTGAACGAGAGCATCACAAGCACTCTCTTCTGCAGTACGCCTTGCGGTGACTATGTGAGTCAGCTTTGCAGCCTGCTTTGACTCAGTCACAAGTCTGTGACTAATGTCTTGTGACACTAGTCACAAGTCTAGGGCCTGTAGCAATGGGACAAGGGGTAATGGTGTTAAACTAAAAGAGTGTAGATTCAGACTAGATATAAGGAAGAAATTTTTTACCATGAGGGTGGTGAAACACTGGAACAGGTTGCCCAGAGAGGTGATAGGTAAGCAACCTCTCTGAATGTTTAGGCTTTGTACCTGGGAAAGGAAAGGAGCACCAGGGGGAGTGCTATAATTTTCTCTTAAGTAGATCCTTTTTTTCTGGCCCGGCTCCCAGTCTGTGACTCTAGTTACAGGCGGAATTGCGATCCAGATTGTGACTGAATCCTTCATGATCAAAGGCAAAGATGCTTCTGATTGCAGACCTGCACCCCAGCTCCCATGCTGCAGCCTCAGGAAGAAGGGAAAGGATAGCCTTGATTTCACTCTTTCTCTCCTTTGATATCTAGTGGCATTTCCAGCAGAGACAATCCATTTTGTACGTGAGAGGAATATCATCTATCCCTACATCTGCTGTTCAGTTCAAATAACCTCAGGCCTTTCTAGAGTTACTGGAATCATTCTGTGGAAGCCCTTCTGAGGTCTTTTGGGACAGCATCCCAGGTCAAATTGATATGCTGCATCTGTCTGCTCTGACCTATACAGTGATGTTGATGGATAAGACTGTATTTCTGTTAGTTCATTAGCTTTAGCAAGCACTGGCTTAAGTGCAGCTTCTGCTATATATAATGACAGATGCTGCCAAATGTGACTCACATTTTCTCTTCCTTCTCCTCTACAGCAGCCTCTCCAATTGCTGCTGCAACTTCTCAGTATGAGGAGCAGTCTTATTTCTTTATAAACAAACAAACAAATTGGCAAGAACTCCAGACATCTAAATGTTTCAGATAAAAGGCTGTGCTCATTAGCATTTCTCCAGTAGAGAATAGCAAATTCCCAAACCATGCTGTCTGGGACAGAAACTGTATGGCTCTGCGGAGGATGGAAGAGATTGAAGTGTTGGAAGTGTTCAAGTTCAGGTTGGACAGGGGTTTGAGCAGCTTCATGTAGTGAAAGATGTCCCTGCCTGTGACAAGGGATTGGACTAGACGATCTTTGAAGGTCCCTCCCAACCCAAACCATTTGAGGATATTAGGGTTCTAGGATTCCCTCTCCCTTTCTTCTGGCAGAGCCAGGCTGTTTTATTCTGCCTCATCTGGTATCATACTGCCCGAATGGGATAGATCTCATGTAATTTCAGAATTATAAATGAGGGGGAGTCTAAGTCTCTGTTTCAGTCACGTGCCTGGAAAAGAGATGGAGGTCCTGTCCAGTCCTTCCCTTTCATCCAGAGGTCTCATGCAATTCTTCTCTAGAGGGTTTCAGAACCCACCACAACAGCCTTCAGGCAAGCTGGTTGTCATCTGCTTGTAGAAAATGTGAATGTATCTGTATAGTGCAATGCCCTTCAAAGTACCTGCTGGGCTCTTTTTTACACCAGTAATGGTAGAAATGAAACTAGTGCCTGTGTTTGAAAGTTGTATCCAGCACCAATTACTTAGTTTGCCACCATCAGCTTATCTCACGAGAGCTCTGAAAGTGTAAGCAGGTGAGTTAAACTGCCTCAGACTAGCTGGAGACTAGTGGAAAATCTAACATGACATCCTGAGTTTGCTTTCGATCCATCAGAAATAACAGGAAATACCAACTCTTCTGCTCCAGAGCCAGTCTGTTTCCAGGCTCTCTGTTCCTTTGGTTTTCATCGGGCCACCTTGCTTTGCAAACCTGCTTCTTCTTAGAGACCTCGGAAAGCTAAAGCAAGACAGTATGAATGTGATTAGGGTAGCTTGGCATGGTCCCACAAAATTTAGGTTGGCAACTGCACCCAAGCTGTTTCCCTCTGCATCTTATCTGCCAAGCACGGGAAGTGGCTGGAAAGACAATTCCATTGGTGCTGGGATGTGATTTCTGAGTGGGGCCCATAAATCTAAAAGCAGTTCTTTTACAGAACATTTGGCTTATATATTATTTATTTTCCCTTTCCAGCTAAATCTGCCTACATGATCTCCTCTTTGTCCTGTATTCAATCCTTGTTAAAGCTCTGTTAGCCTTTTTTATACTGTGCCCACCCCAAAAAGTAAAACGGGGTGGAGAGGTAAGTTTGGGGAAGAAAGCAGTAATTCAGGATCTCTTGCAATTTCAGTCTCTAGCTTGGGTTCCTCATTGCTCATCCCAGCATGTGAAGCCCTTGTGGGTCGCTAGCTGTTGCGGCCCGTGAGTCCCAGTCACTCCTGAACTGATCTGAGAGCAATTGCGGGAATTTACTTGCAGGTTGGCATGTTACTAGGTCTTGAGATATGTTGTAAGGAGTTGGCAGGTTTGTCTGTTTCTGCAGTCAGTTTTGGCTCCATTTCCATCCTGGAGCAATTTTAAATATTCCTTTTCAAAAGTTGGCATCACTGATACCAGAACAGAGTACTTTTTGTAGCACTTGATTTGATTTCAGTATTTAAGGTTGTTTTCTTTCCTCTCAAACAATTGTACTCAACTACTGATAAAATTCCTTTTCCACAATCTTTGATTAATAAGTAACGTGGGCTGTGCTGGCCTGGGAGGAGATGGTTCAGAGCAAAGTACTGCATTTTAATATGAGGTGAAGTGAATCTATTTGCACAAAATTATGTGAACAGAACACGCTTCCAAGTAACCATGTTCTTGAACTATGCTCTTCTGTTTCTATTAGTTTGATCTGCTGCCTTGCTAATACTAATTTCATGTGGGCTTAAGGTGACCTGTTTCTCAGTGTACAGACACCCATCCTGCATATGACACTGTCTGAATGCAAAGATCCATCCCTGGTGATGACGATTCAGTAGTGTACTGTTTTCTCATTGGTGGCAGACTCATGGCATTATTTAGTTTGCTTTAAAGAGAAACCGTGTGTGAAGTAAAAGGTATGGAAATTACAGAGTTGTTGCCAAAAAAAGAAATTAATTAAAATGAACAAAAAAAGTAGGTCAAATTTTGGCCTAACTACGTTCAAGTTGTTCCTTTTAAATACAAAGTGCAGAGAAAATAGGCAGATGGGAGTACAGAAAAGGGAAATAAGCCAAAGTGATTAGCCCGGTGACCTTCCCTTATTTCTGGTGGGTTTTGTATGTATGTGCACTGTGCCATTGTTTTTGATGAATAAAATTAACATATTCAATTTATATCCTAAAAGAAGCCTAAATTCAGTAATTTACTCAGTACCACAATTCCAATGTAAGGTGCAAGTTTTAACTTTGGAAGTTATTTGTGGTACTTACTTTATCTATTTCGCATATTTATGTGTTCGAGATCAAAGATACACGAAAAAGAGAATAGTTTTATAAAATAGCATTAGGACTAATTAAGAAAAGAAAATAGCTCAGAACAATGGCATTATCCTGGGGTTTTGTTCCTATGCCATTTTTAAACAATTGAACATTGAACCACTCAGTAACAGATTAGCTTATTCATCAGCTTTCTAAGAGCTAAATTTCAATGGATTTCTTCCCTTTCTTATATTCTTTCAAATGATTTATATAAAGGAAGGTTTTCACTATGTTGGTAAGGGTTTCCCAAAAAGTTTCCAACTAATGCTTAGTTAAACAAATTGAGTAGAAATTTATACTGTAATTAGTTTGATGAGTGGGTTGTGTTGCACAGCCCAGATTATCTCGAGTTTTCTACTAAGGAAAGTAAAGAAATGAATAATGAAGGCAAAGAAAATTAAGGTGCTTCACTCATAGCTGTTATTTGTTACTTTAAAACAGTTATAATTAATGATAACTTTAAAGTATCTTCTAGTGTTACATTTAACTCCTCTTTGAATGTTTGCTAGACATTTTGGTGGGCATAGGACTTGTCATTTGGCGTAGCTCCACAGTGTCTTTTTTCAGAGTGGCCAGAAACAGAAATTTCAAAGAAGAGCATCAGTACTCAACCCGGTGAGTAGGCTTACATGGAATAAGCTGCTAACAGTATGGGTCTCATCCTCCACCCTGAGAACTTGGCTGCTGTGTGGAAATAGGTTTATTCAAGTCATTTCATTTCCAAAATCCAGAGGCTTGAAAAATAGTAAATCTGGATATTTCTCATATCCAAAAAGGTGTCTGAGTTCTTTTGCCTATTGCTAATCTCTTGGTCTCAGAAACTCCTGTACAAATGTATGCCACAGTATAAATTCCTGTTTTGTGAAAAAACTGTTTCCTATTACCATTTTTAAAATTCATGGGTTTGGACGTCCTTGTTCTGGAGTTACAAATGAAGTTAAGACAGACTCCTTGAAACACCTTTTATTGTTTATGCACTTTTGAACATCTCCCACGCTGCTAATTTCCTTTCTAGGAGCGACCATTCCTTTCTTTTCAGGCTCTCTCCATCATTTTTGAGAAGTCTCAGTGGTCACTCTGTGAACCCTCTCCAAGTTTGTGATTCTGCATCTGGGAGAAGATGACCAAAAATGCTTCCATGATGTCCTACGTGATGCTGCACACTAATTCACAGAAAGACATTACCATGTTATCAGTGTCATTCTCCTTTCCACTCTGTGTGTATGCTAACATCTTACCAGCTTCTTTTGGCTAGAGCAAGCCAGAGGGCGGGGTGTCATTGAGCTATCGTAGTCGCACACTGCTCCATTTCTTCAGGAAATAGAAGCTGTCCCAGCTTCAAATGTTTCCATATCCTCCTGCATTTCACCACCTGGCCAGTTACTACTGCGTGGGTCTCGCTTTTGAGCTGCTCATTTAAGATGCTGTAACCTCTTTCAGCTGGGTTAGCTGAAATGGTTTTAATGGTAGGTCTTGGGTAACTCGCTGCCTTTTCGCTGGAAGAGGCGACGGACGTACCCACGAGAACCCTTCTGACAGCACAGGGTGGACAGAGGGGAGGAGTAGTGGTATGTATGAGGAGGGCACAGTCTTGGGGGGATAGTATCTGAGTAGCAGGGGCCAGTGACCTGCAGGCGGTACGTCACAACCAACAGAGAATGCGTGTCAACGTATATAGGTTATTAATTAGACTGTATCATATCAGTTTGCATTACAAGGCATCACCTCTTACTTCTCAATATCTTTTCTGTTGGTTCCTCTCTAATTCACTTGTAGAGCATTCAGTAAATATGTTTAGAAGGGTTGGCTCTGCTATATAAATCAAATCCTAAGTTTCAGCCTGTTGGAAATAAAAGTGTTTTGAAAAACTTACGCAAACATTTACAGTCTCCTTGGAGGCAGCTTTGATACCAAACATACATTTTTTACTGAGATGTATTTACACTGAAGAGAGCAACTCAGCTTCAGCAGTATTGTCTATTAGCATCTACTTTCGAATAGTCTTTTAGATTATTCACACCTCATATGAGGCTGTTACATTTTTTGTTTGGTTCAAATTTTTCACAATTATTAGGTACCTTCCCTAAACCTCGGTACTGCAGAGAGCTCAGATAGTACCACAGCAGACATTCACGGGAAATTACAGAATCACAGAATCACTGTGGTTGGAAAAGACCTGTAAGATCATCAAGTCCAACCATCAACCAAGACCACTGTGCCCATTAAACCATGTCCCACAATGCCACATCCACACGTTCCTTGAACACCTCCAGTGATGGTGAATCCACCACTTCCTTGGGCAGCTTATTCCAGTGTTTCACCACTCTCTCAGAAAAGAAATTTTTCCTAATATCCAGCCTGAACCTCCCCTGGCGCAACTTGAGGCCATTTCCTCTTGTCCTGTCGCTAGTCACTTGGGAGAAGAGACCAACACCCACCTCTCTGCAACCCCCTTTCAGGTAATTCTAGAGAGCAGTAAGGTGTTAAGGTCTCCCCTCAGCCTCCTCTTCTCCAGACTGAACAACCCCAGTTCCTTCAGCCACTCCTCATAAGACTTGTGTTCCAGACCCCTCACCAGCTTCGTCGCCCTTCTCTGGACACGCTCCAGCACCTCAATGTCCTTCTTGTAGTGAGGGGCCCAAAACTGAACACAGGATTCGAGGTGCGGCCTCACCAGCACCGAGTACAGAGACATGATCACTTCCCTACTCCTGCTGGCCACACTATTTCTGATACAGGCCAGGATGCCTTTGGCCTTCTTGGCCACCTGGGCACACTGCTGGCTCGTATTCAGCCGGCTGTCAGTCAACACCCCAAGGTCCTTTTGTGCCAGGCACCTTTCCAGCCACTCGTCCCCAAGCCTGTAGCGTTGCATGGGGTTGTTGTGACCCAAGTGCAGGACCCGGCACTTGGCCTTGTTGAACCTCATACAATTGGCCTCGGCCCATTGATCCAGCCTGTCCAGATCCCTCTGCAGAGCCTTCCTACCCTCGAGCAGATCAACACTCCCGCCCAACTTGGTGTCATCTGCAAACTTGCTGAGGGTGCACTCTATCCCCTCATCCAGATCATCAATAAATATATTAAGACCGGCCCCAAAACTGAGCCCTGGGGGACTCCACTTGTGACCAGCCGCCAGCTGGATTTCACTCCATTCACCACAACTCTCTGGGCTCGGCCATCCAGCCGGTTTTTAACCCAGCAAAGAGTGTACCTGTCTAAGCCTCGAGTCGCCAGCTTCTCCAGGAGAATACTGTGGGAGACAGTGTCGAAGGCTTTACTAAAGTCCAGGTAGACATCGTCAACACCCTTCCCCTCACCCACTAGGTGGGTCACCTGGTCATAGAAGGAGATCAGGTTGGTCAAGCAGGACCTGCCTTTCATGAACCCGTGTTGGCTGGGCCTGATCCCTTGGTTATCCTGCACGTGCCCTGTGAGTGCCCTCAAGATGAACCTCTCCATAATCTTCCCCGGCACCGAGGTCAGGCTGACAGGCCTGTAGTTCCCTGGATCCTCCTTCCGGCCCTTCTTGTAGATGGGCGTCACATTGGCAATCCTCCAGTCATCCGGGACCTCCCCCGTTAACCAGGACTGTTGATAAAGGATGGAGAGCGGCTTGGCAAGCTCCTCCGCCAGCTCCCTCAGCACCCTTGGGTGGATGCCATCAGGCCCCATAGACTTGGGAGTGTCCAGGTGGCATAGCAGGTCGTTAACTGCTTCCTCCTGGATCATGGGGAGTTTATTTTGCTCTCCATCGTTGTCAGTTAGACAAGGCAAATGCTGCACAACTACAGTTCTGTGGAAAATGCTGTTTCTACAAGATGCATATGTTGATTTTTCTGACTTTTTACATGTAAGGGATGATGGTTATCCCAGTCAAAGGCCAAAACAGGCACAGTTAGAGAGTGATCTGTTTAGAAGTTTGTTTAGTGAGATCGCTGGTACCCCATATAGAATGCTTGGCTCAGCTGTAATTGTTTGCATTGTAGACACCTATTACTAGATGAAATGAATACCACCCGTGCAATGTACTGTTAGACTAACTCAGAGATTGTTCTGTTCCACATGCCAAAATCCAGCATCTTGATGACTAGGAATAGAAAAGCATTTATTTTCAGTTAAATATAAAAATTAATCACACATTTCCAACATTGGTTTGTTCTTTTTTTTATACCTTACATTATTTTGATTTTTCAGTATTTATGACCAAAATGTTGCAAGGGAAATTCTGATTTTCTCTCGACTCCTCATTTTCATTTATCCTATTCTGTTCTTGAACTGAGTCTCCTCTGTGGAGCTGCCTTAGCCACTGCTGAGGACACTCACATTCTGTAACAGGCATGCCCCTGTGGATAAAAGAGTTCGAGATACCAGGAGATGTCCCTTTGCAGTACAGAGTTTTTCAGGTGATCCACACTTTATGTTCCTAGGCCCCTTTAAATTTATATCTGTTTAATTAACCATTCACAAACAATGTTACTTGTTACACTTAATATCTCTTCTCCAAAATAAAAAAGGTAAAATCTTATTATCTGCAATTATAAGCCTTACTTTTTTTTTTCCCCCCAGAATGAAACATAGTAAATAAATTTAAGCAGTAAATAGCCCTAACAACTTAACCTGTTTTGTTAATTCCAATTATATTTATTTCTTCTCTGGCATTAATAACGTTTTCCAAAGTGTTACTGCATCAGTATTGTATTTGTAGAACTTCTCCAGCAGAGCTAATTGATTCTGAAATACAAAATGTTACTGGTTTACTAATTGCTTCCCCTGCAAAACCATTAAGGTAGCTGTGCTTTTTATTACAACCATGTCAGCATCTCAGAACAAATTGAGGAGACTCTCAGGGGTAAAATATTTAGCTGCATAATGTAGGCTGTTAGATTAAGGCAGTGATTAGGATAGTGCAGTTAAATACCTACTCTCTAATTAGGTTCTCTCTGAAAATGAGAAGTACATGAAAATATGAAAATTATTACTGTTATTACAGTAAGGTACAAGTTTAATGCTCTTGGTTACTAATACTAAATAAGCTTTCTGACAAAGCAAGATCCGTGGCCTCGACCTTCTCTAGGAAGCCTAGAAGCAACTTAAAGACAAACAACAGATAGGTCTTTTCAGAAAAAGAGTTTAACTCTTTCTAAGTATACTTTTACCTTCAAATTATAATCATAAACTATATCCATTGCTGAGACACTGCACAGTATGTTCAATATGCCTTGCTCTATAACTTAACATTAGACTTACATTATAATACCTCCAGGGTAATAATATTAAAAAAATTAACTTTGCAAACATCTTTTGAAAAAATGTTCCCACTTGGCTAATGTCTTAGAAGAACAGTTGATGTTAAGTTACCTCTACTACCAAATTTATAAATCTTTCAAAATAACACATGCTTGTGTTACATGGATAACTGATCTTTATTATTCTGCTAACAGTAACTACGCAATGTCCCTTTTATTAAACTGTTATATGCTTGTTTCACTCTTATGCCCAAGATCTAAAAATTGTAATGTGTGGCACAGAAGCAAAAATAACCTTTCAGGTTTGTAGGTACCTGCAAAACGTAGCTGATTTCTGTTGCATTATTGTAAAAAATCTTAGATTAGGCAACTAGTACCCAGTTGAAATCAACAGTAATCACTAGTGGCACTGTTTAACATCTCCTGGCTTGTAGAGTCTTTCTGTATTGACCTTTTCCTTTATGTTTCCTAGTTTTTGCTTGTAACACCAGAAGAACAAGGTCTGTAATTGTAATTAAATCAATCTGACAATGAGTCACGCTCTGGCAGCTAAAGAGGAATCAGGAGAAAAATAATCTAATCTTAAACATGAATGGTATTTGCTGGAGGGAAGGGAGGAAGGGAGGGTGTATGTAATTTTTTTTAAAGGGGAATGTAAAACTTGCCAGGAATTCATTACATTTTTTTTTCTTAAAAATATTTTGCTTTATGATCTAGAATGGCTGCTGAAACAGAGTATCTTGGAAAATTAGCTCCCTATTGAAATCACCTGTAAATACATATTTCCTTGTGTATGCAAAATGGCAAGTTTCAGGTTTTAATTACAAACATTGTTAGAAGCAGAACTAATGGCAGGAAAAAGACCACCTCTTTTTTTGCATCCGTTATGCGCTGGCACTGGTTCAGAAATGGTAAGCATCTGTAGTAGGCACCTGAGCGTCCTGTACTGGTGACAACTCCAGTTCTTGAGAGCCATCCATACAGTCTCTCTCCTGGCAGAGATATCTACAACTGGCTGGTGTGAAAAGCTGAGCTCTGGGGGTTTCTGAGCTCCTTGTCCCCTCTGGAGCTCATGTGCCTGCCTACACACTTTATCCTCTATCCACTTGAGATCCAAGCTTGGATTACACTTTTGAGAACAGGCACCCAGCTAAGCAATGCTGTTCCCTTCACAGTTGCAGATGTCAGATGTTGTCTTCACTGTAGCATCTAGAATGAAAGTCTCAAGTAGGCTGTAAGGTCTTTGAGGCAAGGATCGTCTTTTCATCCCATACATATGCATAGTTTTTCACCTAGTTTTTTCATATATTGTACGTTCCCATACAAAAGTGATCTCATTCCTGGTTGCATCCTGAACATGTGGTGTTTTGTAATATAATTAATAAAAAATAACACTATGTTAGTGGTAAATTGCTCCTTTCTCACACTGCTGTCTTGAATTGGTGCTTTAAGCTTATATGGAAAAAGCTTTCAATAGGTACTCAAAACCACTATGACTGTCAAAAAGCTAGCAGGTAGTGTACTGCAAAATCACAACACAGGGTCTAAAACTTTAAGACTGTTGGAGATCAGAGAGGTGGGTATGTTCTGGTAGCAAATGTGGAACAACCCTTGTGTAGAAGGTAATTTGAGTCACTTTTCTTTCCTCCAGAACCGTTTAAGATAAAAGTCATTCTAGAATTGTCATTTGTCTGACTGATTATTTACTGAAATTGAAGTGTTCTTGCTAGAATGCATTTTAGTCAAAAATGAGCTTAGGTTTGCCTAAGATTAGGTTTGAATTATATTAGATTTAGTGTAGAGTGAAGGTGAATATTGCAATAAGTAGTAGAGAAAATGCAGCAAGAAATCAGACTGTTTTCTATAAAGAGCCTTAAGAATGTTTAGCATGAAGACCAGAGGGACTCCAGGTAGTGTGTCATGATAATACGTACGCCCAGTGTTTGCTGCCTGATTGGGCTTGCATAGCTATGCATTCGGACTAAAGGGATACTAAGATCTTGAAATATAAAAAAGTCAGTGAAATAACGATAATTCCTTAAACTCACAGTCAAATTACTTTATAGGTAAGGCCTCTCCTCCCTTCTTAAATCATGTGGCCAGAATGACATGTTCTCATGCTTCAGTCATATATATGATAAGGAGACTTGGCACAGTGCATGGCTGTTATACTTGGTGAGCTAAAATATGCTGTCATGAAGTACATCCTTGTATCTGATTTTATGCTGTTGTATTTGGTTTAGCATAAACACTTAGCTCTTTAAATCAATGTTTTAATTGAATGTTTCTTCTTTTCATCAGCAGTAAAATATTAATAGGTATTTCTAGTGACAGATGGGTTTTAAAGATGGCCTAAAAATACTGGAGGGCCCTGAATGAAAATGCAAGTGGCCATTAAGTCACAGCTATTGCTGTAAAGGATGCAACATTAGAACTTAAATAATAAGCAGATCAAAATTCCAGACATTCTATAATTAATTCACAGCAGATCTCTAGCAGCTCATAGGAATGTTTTAGGTATCTAATGGTCTCCTTCAAGATCTCATGCGTGTGGTAGCTCCTAGATTAAGTCAAGACCTAGCCACCAGTCTTGAGGTACAGCTAATCCTGGGAGAAGGACCTCAGGCTTTTTCCATCAGCTGTCAAGCCACCAGTGGCCTTTGAAAACTCAATTGCATGAAGCTACATGCTTCTGTGGCTAAACAGCAACTCATAATTATTTAAAGGTCCTGTCCTACTGCATCTGACACATCCTCAGCTACATGTCGCTATGAATTGGAGCGCAGGAAGCAGAATGGCAGTAATGCGGCATCTCTCTTTTCTTGTCATGTCATTACCCCATGAAGTACAAAATGATTGCTCCAACTTCTGGGTCTTGTAGGAAATCTGCCTAGGATATACCACAGCTGAGAATCTAGTCCACTAAAATCTGCTCTGAAAATCCACTACTAATGCTTCTGTTGTCTGCCACTCTTGCTAGCAGAGCTGTCCTCCAGGCCTTTTCTTGGAAAGACATTTAGGTCCCGTAACAGAGCAAATTGGGTGTGTTACATTTTTATTCTTCCTTTTGTTTCTTTTTTATATTTTTATTCTGTTTATTCTTTAGAGAGCTACCTAAGTCTTGGTAGAACTTCTTCCACTTTCTTGGTTTAAGTGGCAAAGGGAAACATGATTTGATTCCACGTGTTTTCCACCATCTACCATAAAAGCGTACTAATGCTCGGGCAACTTAAGTACTCGCACACATGGTTGTTTCACACGATTGTCTCCAGAAGTGTGGCTATCTTGGTCACATCCAAAGTGCTCCCCAGCAAGTCTGATTATTCAGATGGAATTTTTGGTGAAAAGTCCTGCAGCTTCTGCCCCATCCATGTGTGCAAGTGACGCTGGCAGCTATTGTTCTCTCTACAGCATGGAGGTCCCCAAGGAGTGGGGAGCTGGTTATCTTACAGGCATGAAACTTTGGGATAGCCACCATCACCCCCCCAATAATATAACAAAACAATTACTAATCAAATGTACATCTCCATGCTGAAACAGAATTCAAGCTATAAAGGTAGAGAGGCATCTCAGCATCCAGTTTTCCAGCAGCTGGTATCACCACCAAGGTTGTTGACAGATGTGCCTTTTGACAATAGTCCAGAAGCCCAGCCAGAGGACGTAGGAAGCTGAGATTCCTTACTTGCATTAATTAGTAGGTTTTGCCCCCTGAGAGGCCCTTTTTGAATGTTTCACATTCTAATTCTTCCTGGAACGTTAGAATACACCAATTAGGAAATACTTTTAAAAAACAGGATAGCAATAGCCGCTTCCTGAGTTCAGATGTTTTGTTGTGAATTAGGATTTTTTTTAGTCATTATGGCTGAGTGAGTAAAACTATACAGAGGATAGATGTGGATCAGTAGGTGCATCCTTTACTGTTGGGTTTTTCCATTTTCAGAGTTGACAGCAATAATTTTCACTTTAAAAGTTTATTCTTGTTGGACCTGACTTTCAGTTCATATAAATCAGACCTACCTTGATTTAAGACCAGCTGAAGCAATGGTGTTTTTCGTCAAATCAGTGCTTCTCAAAAGATGAATAGTGCCTTAAATCTAACTATAAAAACAAATTTCAAACAGTGGCTATTAACTTGAATTATGAAACGGAAAACAGAGAAGGATTGTATTTGCCTCACAGTGATTAAGGACAACAAGATATGCAAGGTGATAGAAAAATCTTCATTAATTCTGTCGGCGTTTAGTTGTAGTTTGTGATATGCATGTAAGCGGTATAAAAATTATGCAACAAATATTGTCATACATGTTAGGCAATGCTATGAAATATTTCTTCGTATTTTAATTGTCTGAAACTTGCCTAATACCACTTTTTTTTAAATTATGTAGTCTTAAATTCGGTTCAGAGATCGTACTGAGCTACCCAGAACAGTAACACTGTAAGGAGATTGTGGAGCTTTCCACTAAAGAATCCTTGAATATTTTTAGGAAGGTCATAGTGCTTAGCTACAAAAATAAAAAAAAAAAAAAAAAAAAGGAAGAGAAATGAAATGTTTGTCTGCATTGCAGAGAAGCATAAAATCAGGTCATCTTATAGGACCATAAGGTATGGAGATAGTTCTGTGGATATATTTGTTTTGGCTGTCCATGACAGCTGAGAAATAATACAAGCCAATTTTAAAACCCCTCTGTGGGATTATAGTTATTTTATCCTATTTTAAGAAGTAAAGTATGTCTTTTTTTACTTTAAAATAGTTTGAGTCAGTAGTACCTATATTTAAATGAGTTTGAAGCTGCTTTAGGCTATTCAAGGCAGTCCCTAACAGATCTTCGCACTCTTCTGTTGGAAGAGAAGGATGCGTGCAGGCAACTAAGTATCTCATTATGATTTTTGTCCATAATTTTAAACATGGTATGATGCAGAAAAGTCAAGATGCTAATGCTTCTGTACAGACATTTTATGACAGCTGTATGACAAGAAATTGTAAATTATAAAATATAGTTATGGTTGTGGATATCCCAACAACTTTTACTTCTGGCTTTCAGTTAGGCTTTGGACATGTTGTCGTGGTTTAGTCCCAGCTGGCAACTAGGCACCACCCAGCCGCTCACTCACTCCCCTGAGTGGGATGGGGGAGAGAATCACAGAATCACGGAATCACTAAGGTTGGAAAAGACCTGTAAGATCATCAAGTCCAACCATCAACCAAAAAAACACCACCATGCCCATTAAACCATGTCCCACAATGCTACATCCACACGTTCCTTGAATACCCCCAGGGAGGGTGACTCCACCACTTCCCTGGGCAGAGTAAAGAGTAAAATCGGAAGAGTAAAGGTGAGAAAGCTCATGGGTTGAGATAAAGACAGTTTAATAGGTAAAGCAAAAGCCGTGCAGGCAAGCAAAGCAAAACAAGGAATTCATTCACTCCTTCCCATGGGCAGGCAGGTGTTCAGCCATCTCCAGGAAAGCAGGGCTCCATCACGCGTAATGGTTACTTGGGAAGAGGAATGCCATTACTTCGAATGTCCCCCGCTTCCTTCTTCTTCCCCCAGCTTTATATACTGAGCATGACATCATATGGTATGGGATATCCCTTTGGTCAGTCGGGGTCAGCTGTCCCGGCTGTGTCCCCTCCCAACTCCTTGTGCACCCCCAGCCCACTCGCTGATGGGACGGTGTGAGAAGCAGAAAAGGCCTTGACTCTGTGTAAGCACTGCTCAGCAACAACTAAAACATCCCTGTGTTATCAATGCTGTTCGCACCACAAATCCAAAACACAGCCCCATACTAGCTACTATGAAGAAAATTAACCCTAGCCCAGCCAAAACCAGCAGACATGTATAGTGGTAGTGAAACAGATGCAGAAGTTAGAGACCAAACCGATTAAGGGTTTGGTCTGGATAGCAGTAATCCAAGTGTCACTGTAGGAGTGGAGAAGCTCATGACGAGCTGAAAAACATCCATTCCTTTGTTCAGTCAGTGCTGCACTGACTTGCTGGAGGTCACAGATTAAGCCAGCAGCACCTTCAGTATATGGGCACACAAATTTCTGCTCTCTCAGAACCTCAGCAATTTTTGAAGGGAAAAAATTAGGAGGATGGGTAAATCAGAGGCACATATATATACGTGTATATATATGTGTATATACTTATTTGGGGAGGGGAAGAGGGGGTGATTATGGTTCATGCATTATGTGTGGTAGTGGAGGCTTCCAGCTCCAGTCTCTCCAGACTGAGTTGAGTCAAATGCGGCCCAACACCACAGTTAGTGCATAAAAATAATTAGGTTTAAGCATATGCGTAACATCAAGCATGCCTAGTCTAAATAATTACAAACCATACATGTGTGTTGGTCCTTTGCTACATTACAGCCCTCATGTCCTTAGATCACATATGCGTAAGGGGTTCTCAACTCCTAACGGAGTATAAATTCACCCAACTTTTCTTACCATGAGCATACTGTTCTGCGTAATCTCGGCAGGTAAGGCAGAAGGTAGGGCAAATGGCTGGGAACACAGAGCTTCGAAGTTGTTTAGATGTTTACGTAGTAGTTATCTGAATCGCACCTGGACATTTGCTGACAGCAGAAGAGACAGTGAACCCACTGCAAAGGGAAATATATACTTTTCTATTAAAATATTAACTTTACAACCATCACACAAATTCATTGTCCTTTATTTATACGTGTTGAAGAGTTCATTTTGAAAAGAAGCAACATAAGTTGATATATATCACAGTTGAGTGAGGGTTCATTTTTTTATGAGCTTCACTAGAGTTTGCAATGGAGTGGTCATTTCTGAAGTGCCTTACATGAGTTTACTGTGAGGTGGTGAGGTAGATGGCATCACCTTACCTGGTGCTGATGATACCGAAAGACATTATGTTCTTTCTTAGAAAGGGAAAGCTATGAAACCTCCCAAAGGGAAAGCTTGTCATTTACATAGGAGAAAGCATGGGAAAGATTTTTCTATAAATCTGGCATAAAAGCAAACTGATAAACAAAGACAAAACCACACAGGCAATCAAAGAAAATTGATCAGAAATTGAAAAGGATTTACAGCAGGTTTCCAATACCAAAATGTCATATAAAGATTAAAATCTATAAAGTAATTACCAGATACAAACCAATCAGCATCTCTGCTTCTCCTAAGGGCATCAGCCTTTGCTGGGACACTAGAAGAAGCAGAAATGCTACTTAACATTTCCCCACATGTGTTCTCAGGAAGAATGCTTCTGCTATGCACAATTTCTGTAATTTTCAATAACTCTTTTGCATAAAATACTTTATTCTTCACTTTCCTCTACTTTGTCTTTTACTGAAAACTGACCACTAAACAAACTCCTTTTGTTTTGTTTCTCCTCAAAAAGCATAAAATGTGGACCAAGATTTTAACTGTTTGCTAATACACCAGTTTACTGGGAAAAGTGCATTTTTGGTTGAGGTTATATTACGATTAGTTTTACTGAGTGTGAAGGGGAATACCTGATATCCATTTGGAGCCTAGCCATCACGAAACATTTCTGTGGACACTCAATAGTGAAAACAAACAAACTGCTGCTGATGGCAGTCTGAAGTTAATTCCCAGCTAAGTACTACTCTGGGCCAAGCTAAAATAACACCACAGCTCTAGCCAGAGCTCACAAGGCTTGGTTTTCATGTTCTACCAGGGATTACTGCTGACTGCTGTTTGCTTTAGAAGTCACTCATTTCCCATAGCAGTCCCCAGCTTTCATGCCTCTCTTTGTTGTTGTGTGACCTCTTGTACCTTTTCCACTTCATTTTATCTTTAAAATAGATATAGTACTTCTTCCTACTCAAGAGGGTAAAAATGATAGCAATGTGTGACTCACTGTATTGTTCCAGGATTGTAAAAAGCAGGGACTGCTCTCGCTTCTCACTTTTGTTCATCTCCATTTGGCAGTCATTGCTCTTCTTTTTGTCTTTCTTCCTCCCACCTCTGCCCCATCCTGCCCCATCACATTTCCACCTGACCCCCTCACATATATTGTGACAACTATGTTATCTCCAGTTTTTATTCATGTCTTTGTTTATACAGAAGCATAACTGGTTATCGTAATGCAGGACTGAGCATTATTTGATATTTGCACAGTTCTGAGCATGTTGATGTTAGTCCTGCTGCAGAGTCAAGAGTTCAAAGTGACTAAGAGCTCCTGGGACTTCCCAAAGGTAAAAGCATCATAAAGACAACATTTTTTCTTTTTATCAGAATCAGATTTGCTGAGTCGTGGCAAAACTGTATCCTGTAAGGGTATGATCACAGAGGGTGGGTATTTGGGAATTAGGCAGGATGAACTGAACATTCAGGACACCACATAGACCAAACTTGGCTATGTGTTCCTCAAACTGTTCCCTTGGCTAAATGCTCGAGATTGCCTGTACCTGCTTTGCTCCTGACTGTGCAAGAACACAATACCAAACTGTCAAGTTAGATTTTAATTAGATTTTAAAATATTGAATACTATAAAAGCCTATTTAAAAGCAAAAAAGTGGAAAGTGTATGGGAAGTTTGTGTAAGTGAGAGAGAGCGGGATACACCACTGTGTTTTGCTGGGTGGGACCAGACCAGTTTGGCTGCTCTGGTCATCTTGAAGGGACAAGGGACATTTGTTTCTGCAGTGGGATGTCTGTATTCTGTCTTGCAGGTATAACCAGCTGGCCACAAAGTGCAAAATAGTGACAACAGATAAGCTGTTGTCACACCTTCTTTGGTTAGAACATGGACTTCCACGGACATAATTTAGAATCCCTGAAAATTTAAGAAAATGACCTTAGATATGCTACAGCAAAATAACATTCTGGAGGTTTAAGTATCTACATTTCTGAAAAATATTTTAATTTTAACTGATCAGAGCTATTTTCTAAATTAATTCCAGTGGCCTCCAAAATCACAGGTATCATAAAATCTTTGAAAATGAAGAAAGTATCTGACTTTATGATACCTTGGGGTCCTTTTTTCATTATTTGAAATAGAGATACTGGTAGAATCAGTTTTTCTGTTCTGTGAAAAGTTTTGTCAGTTTGTAAATTTCCTTATCTAATTCAAGATCACAGGCCAAGACCAGGTAACAACGGTTTTGTGGATTTCTTATCTAATGTAGCATAGTTAGTTAAATTTTAAAGTAAACACATTTTAAACACAAAAAGGCATTTTGTCTTTGAAAGCTGTCAAAAAGAAACATTTCAACAATGTCAATAATTTGCTTTTTTATTTGATGATTTGCTTTCTCTGTTGAAAAGTTGTGTCAATTGAATTTTTAAATGGAAAACAGGTGTGGGAAAATTCCTCAGTAATTGCAGTCTCCAACTTACCACTTCTACTGATTCTGGTATCATTGCTCTCATCTTTCTGTGGGGTTTGAGGATCAGTTGCAATCCACAGCAACATTTTGTTTCCCTAATGTGAATGGTGGTATCTGAGCATAACTGCATGTGTTGTATGGCATAGTCAGCGACAAAGAGGCTCTTCTCCACGCAGTAGCTTTTCACTATTCATTAAATAATAGGAAAAGTTTCATTTTCAAATTTCAAATAGCCATACTGGGGCCAAATTTAGGAGACCAGATAGGTAGCTCTCCAGGGCTGCTGCTTCAAACTGCCTGTAACATTTGCAATGTCAGTCGTCTGTCATAGCTGGGTAGAGTATCCATGAAGGATGGAGGTTAACATCCACCTGTGAAGACCACTGCGGAATAGCAAATAGTGTCATGTTATCCCATAGAGGAAAAGACAGGAGAAGCAAAGGTAATGTAGAATGGTGATAGCAAAAAAACAATGTTACAGAATATTGAACAAAGCACTTGCATCAGAGCAACCTGTCAGACAGAGGAAATTTAACAGAGATCTCATGATGAAAGCAGCAAATTAAACAGCAGAAACTTTGTTGGGACAAAGTTAATGTTCTGCTGCTTTCGTTTCCAATTTGTTGAGATGAGTGCCAGTGCTGGTGCAAGATGAATAGACATGGCCAGCTGAGCCACAGTGATGAATGGCATCTTCCAATCTGATGGCAAAATGAGCAACTGGACTGATTTAATATCATAACATATACCGTAGAGGCACACCCTAACACTCACTGCAGGTGGCTGCTCCTCATGTGTCGGAACCAAATCCTCCTCAGTAAAAATTTAGGTATAACCACCAGTGACGTACTTGCTTGACATTTTGAAATCATATTAGCAGCTGCTGGAACTAAAATTCTCCCTGGTCTGTTAATATAATACATTTTTAAAGTTAAGTATGATAAGTTACAGTTACTAAAATGCATGTTCCTTTACTATTAGTCTTTCAGCTAGTTTTCCTCTGATTTCACTTTGAACATTGTTGAAATGGTTTTCATTGTTAGAGACTTTCTTATCACCCTGCTCCACTTGCTCTAAACCTTTTTCTTTAGTAAGTCATTCAAAAGTTTTCACTGTAAAATAGTTTTCAGCCAGTTTTCTATTTGATCAAAGCTTTCAAAACTACAGCAACATGAAATGTCACATTACATTCTGGACTTTTATCAATACTACATGGACAGAATAGATGATACAGATTTGTAGCAAACAGAAGAAAATAACTGAATAAATCTTTCTTTCTTTGTCAGTGCTTTTCAAACCAGCACTGCTCCTGGTGTAAAATTTGAAAGAAATATTTAGAATAAAGTAAAATGCATTTTAAAAACAAGTCTTATTTTGCCAATTCAACTAGGGAAAATAATTTTCAAATGTTCATTAAATGTTCTTTAAAGCTGTGCACAATAATTAAATATGCTTTTATATCTGTAGGCAATATTTACAGTATTTCATCTTTTTAGAATACAACTCAGCATATTAAGTCTAGGGTTTTCAAAAGACATTTCTGTGTCCTCTGAATTCTTCTGGATGCTTGAATCCCTTAGGGTTATTTTAGAAATGTCATCACAAAATATTAGACTTCAATTTTCTTTGCACAGGATTAAAAGCTTCTGTATGCTAGATCCTCAGAGAAACCAGGAAAAAGACAATTTATATGATTTTGCCAATTTAAAGCAAAGAAATAAATTAGAATCCCTAAATTAGACTTTCTCCATGTCAGCTACAGAGAAACCCAGTTTATTTTATTTACATTCCTTTCTTGACAACCCCTTGAAACTTTACACAGCTCTCAGGAAAATGAGATGAAGTGTCAGAGGTTTAAAATGTCTGTGGAAACTGTGTCTGCAGTGCTTCTACAGAACTGGAGCCATTTATGACCGGTTCGGTTCATTTTCAACAACACACTGGAGTGCAGGTTAGATAGCAGCAAACATCTCAGTGAGCTGCGCTAGAAGAGGGAAGGAGCCTTAGAAATCCTTTCAAGTTGCATTAAGTTTTATAAATGTTCATTTATAAAACCGGCCAAATCTCTGCTTTGCTGGGGTACATGTACCCATTAATTTCAAGTAAGCTGATACGTATTTGGACTACACATGTCCTTTTTGCAGTAACTGGAACAATATTAATTATTTTTTACATATTTGTACAGCTTCAAAAATATGGAACATTATTATATTTGAGGATACCTGAAGTAGCCATCTGTCACTATGGCAGCTGTGCTATAAGCTAACATAGGGAAAATATTTTTAAAGTTAAATTGTTTAGTATAGGTGTGTACAAAAGAGAGTGCTGAGGGACCGTGCAGAGCAGACTGAGCATGTCCATCCTCTGTAGCACTTGGCCCTGGCTCTCCACTGTGCTCTTTGTGGTCTCCTGTGGTCCTGTGACTCAATTACTATTTTGCATATGGGATCTTTTGTACCCATGGTGAAGTGAAAGTTGTGCTGCAAGCCACGAGGTGAGGGTTTTAGGGAATGGACACATGCTGCACGCCACAGAGTATGGTACGAGGAGGTGTTTAAGGGTACAAAGGGTGCAGAGATGGTGCTGGAGGGACTCCGCAGGGTGGCAAGAAGCAGATCTAGAGCAGAATCTACCTTCATTCTGCCATTTGGGAGTGGTCCTCAATGTCTTAAACTACGCTGAGGTTTAATTTGTAGATAGTTAATTGGAGCAGTTCAAAACAGAGCGGTTGACCCAGAGCAGTTGACTGCAGGTGACCCAGCAGTTGCGCAGTTTGGATGATGAAGGGTTCATAAATGCACCCTGGGCTTTGGGTCCAGCAAGGGGGCTCTGTCCAGTCCTGTAATAAATACCACTGATGAAGCTAACGTTCATTTGAGGAGCAAGATTGCGTTGATCAGTGTTGTGCATATTCTTAATATCTTACACTGTTTTAAAATACCATGATGAAAACAGCATAAAAACATTGATTTCTTAATAATGTTTTCCTATTCCAAATATTAAAGAGTCTAAAAAAGGCAACCTGGAGTCAAGTTTCCCCACTTCATAGAATAGAATAGTATCATAGAATGGTTTGAGTTGGAAAAGACCTTAAAGATCATCTGGTTCCAACCCTCCTGCCATGGGCAGGGACACCTTCCGCTAGATCAGATTGCTCAAAGCCTCATCCAGCCTGGCCTTGAACACTTCCAGGGAGGGGGCATCCACAACTTCTCAGTTCCAGTGTCTCACCACCCTCACAGTAAATTTCTTCCTAATCTAAATCTACCCTCTTTCAGTTTAAAATCATTACCCCTCTTCCTCTCTCTACATTCCATGATAAAGAGTCCTTCTCCATCTTCCCTGTAGGCCCCCTTTAAGTACTGGAAGGCTGCTATAAGGTGTCCCTGGAGCCTTCTCTCGTCTAAGCTAAACAACCCCAACTCTCTCAGCCTGTCCTCATAGAGGAGGTGCTCCAGCCCCCTGATCATCTTCATGGCCCTCCTCTGGACCCGCTCGAGCAGGTCCATGTCTTTCTTATGCTGGGGGCCCCAGAGCTGGATGCAGTACTCCAGGTGGGGTCTCACGAGAGTGGAGTAGAGGGGGAGAATCACCTCCCTCGACCTGCTGGCCACACTTCTTGTGAACGGGCAAGTGGACTTGCTCAACTGCTGAGTGGGGAGCTGCTTACCCTGCTTTCTTTCTTTGACCCCATCAGTCATGAATAGTTTGCAGTGCAATAGCTCAGCTTCAATGGAAAAAAATGAGAATTTCCTCTTCCCCCTACTTTCTAACCTGGCAAGGTGGCCAACACGCTGTGATGCAGCATGTATGAGGCTGAATCCCATCCAACCAAGGTCTGTCTTCCATGCCCCAAGTGACTTCTCTAATAACGCTCAGGCTGTATATTAAACATGGTCTCTAAGAACACCTCTGCAGTGGTTGTATTTTAAAGGAAAATTATAAGCCCTGTTGTCAGCCCCTGAAGATACAACATAAGCACCTAAATAAATCCAGCGGAGGTTTCAAGCGTGTACCGAAGATCGGTGCCAAGTCTCTGAAGAGAAATCAGATTTCTCACACAGCAGTCTCAGCAGTGTTTTCTACAGGATAACTTCAATATTGCCATTATTCTCAGGCTGACTAGCACTCTCTAGGGAACTTGCAAGTGTAATCCAGACTGAAGATCTCATTGCTGGGGCCGGGCAACTTCAAGTTAAGGCTGACATTGCTGAGTGTCATAATATTACTTCCCCTTTTGGGCTGTAGAATTTTATTTCGAAGTAGCAACTAGGATTTTCTTTCCTTCTGTCAACATCTTTCTGAAAGGATCTAATAAACCTGCTAATCAGATGACTGAGTTTTGCATGTGGATTTCTGGTTTCCTCCTTTAGAACTGTCTATATGTTGCTTTAATTAAAACCTAGCAGATTATTAAATTGCTAGAATGAAAAACCAGCAGGATTTTCAGTTTTATACTTTACAGGACCTTTTCCAGCTCAGAGTGCTTTCCTTCTGTGTCAGTTAACCAGTAAGAAGTCGTATAGATGTATCCTTTTTTCCTCTGAAGGAAGTGTTGTGTTTCAGAGTTTTGCTGCTGGTTGCTCACCGCAGAACGTAAGCTTGCAGAATCCAAAGCCTCTTTTATTAACAGCAGATGTCAAGTAGTCCTGTCAAAATGCCAGGGTTTATTTGATAGCAGTGATATTTTTGATACCATATCTACTTTGAATACATTCTCTGGCTTTTTATTAAACATTCAGAAGAGTTATTTGCATGCTGGACAGATACACTCATTACCTTTTTTTTTTTTTGAAGGGTGTGATTTCCTGAGAGTGAATGATTACAGTTTGACAGGTACTCTGAAATATCAGTGTCAGATTTGGGCAGATTTGAAATTAGTGTAAAATAGCTAACAACTAATAGGAGTTGGTGGGGAAGAGGGAAGCAAAAGACTTGGATACAAAATGCTCTTCTTTTTTTCTTTTAAATGGTATATGATATTATGGGATTGGCTGGCATTGCAGAATCCCTGTGCTGTTCCAAATTAAAAAGGTTTTGAAGTTATTGAAGTCAACCATTTCATATTCATCTACCGTGTCAGAAAAAAGCTTTTATGTGACAATAAGCTTACTGGGACTTTATTAAATCATTTAATCCAGTTGTTTGATGAGTTCCATGCCCTGATCACTTATAACCATGAAAGATTATGTATACATCAGAGAAACAATTTTTTGATGAGCATGTTTATTTTGCCTGTTGAGTTTATAATGCTGGTGTTTTGCTTCTACCTTCACTTCCACTTAATCCAAGGAGTCCATTTGAGTAATTTGTTTCCACACAGAATGCCTTTCAGGAAAATCTTTCAGGTTCTTTATAAATGCACTTTATTCACTTTCCTCCCCGTGATAGATCCACAGCCTTTCTCCCCTCCTTTGCTCTGTGCCCCAAATACCTTTTTTCACATGCACAGCTCTGTAAGTGAAAGGTGGCTTTAATGGGATCACTCACATGCTTAAAGATGTCCCTGGTTTTAGATATCTGTTGAACAGAGACGTTATTTTCATCTTGCTCCATGGGGTTCAGATTCAGGTAATGATTTCTAACAGATTCTCTGGGCATCTTGTTCATCTGTACAGAACCCATAAATTTAATACTATGGACTTGGAGGCTATGTCTATAGGGCAATATAAATGTGGTCCAGGGACCAGTCCCTCGCCTGAGGCCAAGTGGCACCGAGTGTCCCCTTGTCCTGAATGCTAAGGGCACGCTTTCCAATAGCTGCCTTGCTCCAGGCAGAGCTCTTCAGAGCAGTTCATAACAAAGACAGACCTGCTGAGTTAGGTTGACAAACCCAGGTACGGTGCTTTGGCCTCATCAATGGCCATCTTTTATTTAGCAGTGTAGATGAGCCCTCTGAGCTTCAGTTTATTGCAAGTTCTCTCTTGAACTAGCTGCACCGCCGCTGAGAGTAGACTTGCCTGATTCACGAGACTGGCTCATCCTGCTCTGATCATAAAGCAAAGGGTGGTGCCACACAGGCAGGCTTCTTGGGGACCTGTGCTTGCGTAGGTGAATGTGAGATGGCCCCGCTGAGGCACAGGACTGCTGAGGCAGGAGAAATGGACCCAGTATCTAATAAATTTCTGGTTTCTGCATGCTAGTTTACATGCTTCAGCAAATAAAACATGGTTATATCAGCAAAATGTATTTGTCTTTGGCTTCTGTTTGACACTTCCACTTGCAAAATTGCTACAGCTGGAGTTGTAAGCAAATTATTTCTTTATTATTCATAGCAGCAGGTGCTGCAGCAGCCTTTTGGCTAGAGTTATACTCTCTTGGTCCATGGTTTCTATATATTTGATTAGGTGGTGCCGTGCTGCTCAAATGGGATGCTAGTCCTCCAATAAATATATTTTGTTATACATATAGTGCATTATCATTATTATTTCCATAAATCACTTTTAGTTGGCAGCTTTCTGTTGCCACTTGGGATTGTTCCAGCAACAATTTGCATCCTTTTTGTATGGCATCCTAAAAAGATTTTGGAAGTTAACATAGCCCAGGTTTGATTTTATAATAGCTGGTGCCCTTCTGGCTGTGCTAGAACACAGAAACCAGCTATCCAAGCAGGATTGACATATTTATTTTGATTCACATATCGTTTATGTATTCTTCAGGAAGTGCTTATCCCAAGATTCGGTATGGCCATTTAGGCACCCGCCTCCAGAGTGCTTATGCCAGAGTCATGATGCTAAAAATCAGGTGCCTGTCCCCAGCAGGGTGATTGAGAACAACACGGCTCGCTGCACAGTGGAGGGACAGAATGATGTTCTTCACTCAGAAAGGTGTCCCAGAAACCTGGCACACCGATGTGGGACCTGCCTGTCCCTTGCCAATCGACACATCATGTGTCTGAGTTTCCCACTCCTCTATGGAAGTGAGATGCTTCTGCTAGAGCCCTCTCCTGAGGGCTCAGCACTGACTCTTTTCAAGCGATGCTGCTGGAGAAATTTTGGCTTGTAGTGCTGTAGTTCTGCTCCTTACTCTTTGCAGAACAGGCCAGTGTATAAAGACTTGGGAAATAAGTTGAATTTCCTCTTCAGCCAGATGGAAATCAGAAACACATTCTCCCTTTCTATAGGCTGTAGAAGACCTACGGGGAGGTGAATCCTCCGGCCTCTCTAAGAGCAAGGGTGGAAGAGATCTGGCACGAGGGTCTGTGCAGGTACCACAGAGCCTGGCACTGGTGGGCCCTCACTGGGGAAGGGGGCTCAGCTCCAATCTCTGTGGGCATTTCACCATCACTGAGCTAAAAACCAAAAGGGAGCCTGGATGATATCTATATAAATCAATTCAGTCCAGGCAAGCATACAGCAGTGTGCAGGAGCCAGAATTGGCCTTGGCTTGGAGGTAAAGCAAAGCTACAGATTGCCATTAACAAAACCTGATTTGCACTCAGCCACTCGTTATTTTCCCATCTAGAAGAGACCACCTCACTTAGTGCCTGCTGGCTAAAGACAGGCTAACTTCAGCTGCTGCTCAGGCAGACTTTCAAATGGAGCAAGAGGCTTTTTTACACTGAAATTGCATTGCAGAAGGGAAAACAACTGCAGTCTAGCTGTGTTTTTCCTATTATTAAGAGAGATGCTTAACCTATTCAGTTCCATGCTTAGAGGAGGAATTTTCCAATATCTCAGTAAAATTATTCACTAAATAAAAGGTAAATAAAAACCATGGTTTTATAGACAGATTCCTATCAAGGCTGCAGAGGCAATATTGACTGAAGAGATAATGGAGCACTTGGTGCATCTGATGGAAAGGTGCAGATGTTTGTCCATATGGGGACAAGCAGGTAATAAGAACGGGGAGGATGTTACTGCAAGGTACAGGAGCGGCTGCCTTTTCATCTGGCTGCAGACTGGGCACTTCACACCTGTGAGTTCACTGGTATCTGGAAGAATCAGTTCAGCCTTCTATTTAATTAAAAAAAAAAATCAGGTGTAGTTTCATCCATTATGCTAGTTTCATTTACAGGCTGTATTGCTAGGAGAGTTGATGGTTCTATCATATTAAAGGAGAATGGGTGATATGCATTTAATCACTGTCAACAACCTCCTCATTTGGGCACTGAAAGCTATTAAAGAGAAAAGTGATGGACCAAAAGTTGTGTCCAAGTATGACGTTAATAGTACCTATTTCAGTTAGCATGGCAGACCTGAAGCAGGGAGGTGAAAAATATGAAGAATATATGGCAAGTCAGTTTGGCCACATCCCTCAGACAGAGGGACCCTCTCCTGGTCACAGATGAACAAGAACCATCACTCTACGGCTCTGAGCTGCTGTAGCCACAGTGTCCTCTGTTTCCCACCTGTCGGTACAGCTGCCCACACATCTCGCCAGCAGCCTGCATGCTGTCTCCCGGAGCCCCAACGGCATCGTGAGACACTTTCAGGCATGTTCCAGTGTTCTGGACCTCACGTATCCTTGCAGCACATACCTGCTTGTGCCAGAGACTGCTCCTAAGCTTACTCCCTGCAAGGCAGGTGAACCTGGTTTGGGAATGGGCGCCAGGTTTTCCTTCGCAAGCAAAACTAGATATTCCCCATGACTTTTATTGATGAGCTCTGGATTTTATGCCTTGTGTAAGATGGTGATGATTAATAATGACATACATTGTCATCCTGAAATATGAAACTTATTTGAAGGAACAAAATGTATAATTATTAAAGAAAAATTAATTTATTTCTTACAGGTGCTGTTGCCGAAGCTGTGTAAGGAAAAAGCAGGTAAGACACTGCATTACTTCTTGAAAGTTTCTTGGTGGCTTATGTAGACATGCGTGCATTGATGGAGGACCCACGGGAATCTCTGCTATTATATAAGTTATTTAGTGCAGTTGCTACGATCACTTCCATGCTGTTGTTCATGACATAGTGGTGTAGGATTTACGTGTTTCTTAGGAAAGCTGATAATTCAGCAACTTTCAACTTAGACCTTGCAAGGTGAGTTCTGAAATAACAGGGCTAAACCCAAGTATTTGTTATTGGTGTCAGAGTGGGACAGAAGGGTTTACTGTGGCACTGACAGGCGTAGGGTGAGTCAAGGTGAAGCATACCTGAGTGCATTTTCTGGCTCAGCACTCGCACAGCAGCCGAGTCTGGTGAAGAGGCTCGTTACAGAGGCACATCTTCCAAAAAACGTAACACCCCCCCCAGGCCTCGTCCCCAGTGGCTAAGTCATGGTGACAGAATCACTCCTTAGCATGAGCTCGCTAGCCAGGTAATGCAGTTGTCAATATTAACAGCATTGGTGAGTTTGACCATTATGGAGAAATTATTTAGTTACAGCTGATGTTCTGCGATGCACCAAGATCAGAGCAGTAAGTGGAGTTAAAGACACCGATACCCTGAACCCCACGTACGTTAGCATGCCAGGGGCTAAGGAAAGGTTTGGATAGACAGATACACACAGAGATCCTGATTCAGCAAGATACTTAACACGCAATTAAGCCCACATTTGACAAAACCAATTCATTGCAACGGGGAGTAAGCAACTGCTTGCATGATTTGCTTAATTGAGGGTAAATGTCCTTATTAAATTGTAATGAAGCACAATTAAGAAATACAGAGAAAAGAAACTGCTTCCCAGAATGTGGGTTACTGAAATTTAATAACAGCCCCATGGTTTTGCAAAAAGAAATGTCCTCAAAGTATAAGTGAACCCTCATTCCCACAAAAGCCTTTGCCAGCTAGAAATATCTCAGTCATAAAACAACTGACCTCTGGAGTCACCTATTTCTGACTGCTTTTTCTGTTTCGTTAGTCAATATGTATGTAGTGTGTGTCAATTAAGATGAAAGCAATTGGACATTGTTGTTGTAATTATCCCTCTGTCCCTAGATGACTTAGCATCTTTTTTTGGCCTGAAGGACTAGTTTAAGCCAGTTTGCTAACTCAGTGATTTCTTCCTGCTCAGAGTGGCATTTGTCTCTGCTCTAGATTGTATCCTCAGTTCTTTCCAAGGGCCACCTTAACTATGTTAGAAACAGATGAATGAAGCCTTTTGCAGTCAATGTCACTGATGATTCAATGGCTCTGCTGGCAAACGTGCTGACTTAGCAAAATGCCAGCAACCCTGGCCTAGAAAACTCAGGTCTCCATCAGCAATTTCACCCTCGTGTACTTAACATCAGGTCAACAAAACATCAAGGCTGTTGAGCATAGTATAAATACAAGTATTTTCATTCAAATTCTGTGCACACTAACTTTTTCTGCTTTATCAGTTGTACGTGTGTTTATTCCATGATGGTATTTGCCAATGAAACATATGCCTGTGCTTTTCCAAAGCTAAACAAATCCTTTCAATTTTGAGA